>NC_091285.1:577316261-578608761 GCF_032444005.1 Ranitomeya imitator | reverse complement strand
TGGTTAAACTGACACAGGACAAGCTCTGGGAAGTGGGAGCTCTGCTGACCGCAACCCCTAATCCTATCACACAACTAGAAATAGCCGTGGAGCGTACCTAACTCGGCCTAGACGCCTCTTCACAGCCTAAGAGCTAACTAGCCCTAGAAACAGAAAATAAAGCCTACCTTGCCTCAGAGAAATTCCCCAAAGGAAAAGGCAGCCCCCCACATATATTGACTGTGAGTTAAGATGAAAGTCACAAACACAGAAATGAAACAGGTTTCAGCAAAGGGAGGCCAGACTTACTAAACAAACTGAGGATAGGAAAGGTATCTTTGCGATCAGCACAAAAAACTACAAAAGACCATGCAGAGTGTGCAAAAAGACCTCCGCACCGACTCACGGTGCGGAGGTGCCACTCTGCATCCCAGAGCTTCCAGCTAGCGAGACAAAATCATGATAGCAAGCTGGACAAGGAAACAATGAACAAATAATTAACTAGCAGGGACTTAGCTTCTGCTGGAGTAGACAGGTCACCAGAAAGATCCAAGAGCGAACTGAACCAGTACAAGAACATTGACAGCTGGCAAGGAGTAACGATCTGAGTGGAGTTAAATAGAGCAGCCAGCCAAAGAATAAACTACGTCACCTGTGGAAGGAACCTCAGAAGCAGCAGCTCCACTCACAGCCACCAGAGGGAGTCCATGGACAGAACTCGCCGAAGTACCATTCATGACCACAGAAGGGAGTTCGATAACAGAATTCACAACAGTACCCCCCCCTTGAGGAGGGGTCACCGAACCCTCACGAGAGCCCCCAGGCCGATCAGGATGAGCCAAATGAAAGGCACGAACTAGATCAGCAGCATGAACATCAGAGGCAAAAACCCAGGAATTATCTTCCTGATCATAACCCTTCCATTTGACCAGGTACTGGAGTTTCCGTCTCGAAATACGAGAATCCAAAATCTTCTCCACCACATACTCCAACTCCCCCTCGACCAACACCGGGGCAGGAGGATCAACCGAGGGAACCATAGGCGCCACGTATCTCCGCAATAACGACCTATGGAACACATTATGGATGGCAAAAGAAGCTGGAAGGGCCAAACGAAATGACACAGGATTGAGAACTTCAGAAATCTTATACGGACCAATGAAACGAGGCTTAAGCTTAGGAGAGGAAACCTTCATAGGAACATAACGAGACGACAACCAAACCAAATCCCCAACACGAAGTCGGGGACCAACACAGCGCCGGCGGTTAGCGAAACGTTGAGCCTTCTCCTGGGACAATGTCAAATTGTCCACCACATGAGTCCAAATCTGCTGCAACCTGTCCACCACAGTATCCACACCAGGACAGTCCGAAGGCTCAACCTGCCCTGAAGAGAAACGAGGATGGAAACCAGAATTACAGAAAAAAGGCGAAACCAAAGTAGCCGAGCTGGCCCGATTATTAAGGGCGAACTCAGCCAAAGGCAAGAAGGACACCCAATCATCCTGATCAGCAGAAACAAAGCATCTCAGATATGTTTCCAAAGTCTGATTAATTCGTTCGGTTTGGCCATTTGTCTGAGGATGGAAAGCCGAAGAAAATGACAAATCAATGCCATCTTAGCACAAAAGGACCGCCAAAACCTCGAAACAAACTGAGAACCTCTGTCCAAGACGATGTTCTCCGGAATGCCATGCAAACGAACCACATGCTGGAAAAACAATGGCACCAAATCAGAGGAGGAAGGCAATTTAGACAAGGGTACCAAATGGACCATCTTAGAGAAGCGATCACAAACCACCCAAATGACCGACATCCTTTGAGAGACAGGGAGATCTGAAATAAAATCCATGGAAATATGCGTCCAGGGCCTCTTCGGGACCGGCAAGGGCAAAAGCAACCCACTGGCATGAGAACAGCAGGGCTTAGCCCGAGCACAAGTCCCCCAGGACTGCACAAAAGAACGCACATCCCGTGACAAAGAAGGCCACCAAAAGGATCTAGCCACCAAATCTCTGGTACCAAAGATTCCAGGATGACCAGCCAACACCGAACAATGAACCTCAGAGATAACTCTACTCGTCCATTTATCAGGGACAAACAGTTTCTCCGCTGGACAACGGTCAGGTCTATCAGCCTGAAACTTCTGCAGCACCCGCCGCAAATCAGGGGAGATGGCAGACAAAATTACCCCCTCTTTGAGAATACCTGCCGGCTCAGGAACACCTGGAGAGTCAGGCACAAAACTCCTCGACAGGGCATCAGCCTTCACATTCTTAGAGCCCGGAAGGTACGAAACCACAAAATCAAAACGGGAGAAAAATAGCGATCATCGAGCCTGTCTAGGATTCAACCGTTTGGCAGACTCGAGATAAGTCAAATTCTTGTGATCCGTCAAGACCACCACGCGATGCTTGGCTCCTTCAAGCCAATGTCGCCACTCCTCGAATGCCCACTTCATGGCCAACAACTCTCGATTGCCAACATCATAATTGCGCTCAGCAGACGAGAATTTTCTAGAAAAGAAGGCACACGGTTTCATCACCGAGCCATCAGAACTTCTTTGGGACAAAACCGCCCCTGCTCCAATCTCAGAAGCATCAACCTCGACCTGAAACGGGAGCGAAACATCTGGCTGGCACAACACAGGGGCAGAAGAAAAACGACGCTTCAACTCCTGAAAAGCCTCTACAGCCGCAGAGGACCAATTGACCACATCAGCACCTTTCTTGGTCAAATCAGTCAACGGTTTAGCAACACTAGAAAAATTAGCGATGAAGCGACGGTAAAAATGAGCAAAGCCCAGGAACTTCTGCAGGCTCTTCACAGATGTCGGCTGAGTCCAATCATAAATGGCCTGAACTTTAACAGGGTCCATCTCGATAGTAGAAGGGGAAAAAATGAAACCCAAAAATGAAACCTTCTGAACTCCAAAGAGACATTTTGACCCCTTCACAAACAAGGAATTCGCACGAAGGACCTGGAACACCATTCTGACCTGCTTCACATGAGACTCCCAATCATCCGAAAAGACCAAAATATCATCCAAATATACAATCATGAATCTATCCAGGTACTCTCGGAAGATGTCATGCATAAAGGACTGAAACACAGATGGAGCATTAGAAAGCCCGAATGGCATAACCAGGTACTCAAAATGGCCCTCGGGCGTATTAAATGCTGTTTTCCATTCATCGCCCTGTTTAATTCGCACAAGATTATACGCCCCTCGAAGATCTATCTTGGTGAACCAACTAGCCCCCTTAATCCGAGCAAACAAATCAGACAGCAGCGGCAAAGGGTACTGAAATTTGACTGTGATCTTATTAAGAAGGCGGTAATCAATACAAGGTCTCAAAGAACCATCCTTCTTGGCTACAAAAAAATCCCCTGCTCCCAACGGTGATGACGACGGGCGAATATGACCTTTCTCCAAGGATTCCTTTATATAACTCTGCATAGCGGCGTGCTCTGGCACAGATAAATTAAACAGTCGGCCCTTAGGAAACTTACTACCAGGAATCAAATTAATAGCACAATCACAATCCCTATGAGGAGGTAGGGCACTGGATTTGGGCTTATCAAATACATCCCGGTAGTATGACAAAAACTCAGGGACTTCAGAAAGAGTGGAAGGCGAAATTGACAGCAATGGAACATCACCATGTACCCCCTGACAACCGCAGCCGGACACAGACATAGATTTCCAATCCAATACTGGATTATGGGCCTGTAGCCATGGCAACCCCAAAACGACCACATCATGCAGATTATGCAACACCAAAAAGCGAATATCCTCCTGATGTGCAGGAGCCATGCACATGGTCAATTGAGTCCAGTACTGAGGCTTATTCTTGGCCAAAGGCGTAGCATCAGTTCCTCTCAATGGAATAGGATACTGCAAGGGCTCCAAGAAAAAACCACAGCGCCTGGCAAACTCCAAGTACATCAAATTCAGGGCAGCGCCTGAATCCACAAATGCCATAACAGAATAGGACGACAAAGAGCAAATCAGAGTAACGGACAAAAGAAATTTTGACTGTACCGTACCAATGGTGGCAGACCTAGCGAACCGCTTAGTGCGCTTAGGACAATCGGAGATCGCATGAGTGGAATCACCACAGTAAAAACACAGTCCATTCCGACGTCTGTGTTCTTACCGTTCAGCTCTGGTCAAAGTCCTATCACATTGCATAGGCTCAGGCCTATGCTCAGAGAATACCGCCAAATGGTGCACAGCTTTGCGCTCACGCAAGCGCCGATCGATCTGAATGGCCAAGGACATAGACTCATTCAGACCAGCAGGCGTGGGAAATCCCACCATGACATCCTTAAGGGCTTCAGAAAGACCCATTCTGAAAATTGCCGCCAGGGCACACTCATTCCACTGAGTAAGCACAGACCACTTTCTAAACTTCTGACAATACACCTCCACTTCATCCTGACCCTGACACAAAGCCAGCAAGATTTTCTCTGCCTGATCCACTGAATTAGGTTCATCATAAAGCAATCCAAGCGCCAGAAAAAACGCATCTACATCACGCAATGCAGGATCTCCTGGCGCAAGGGAAAATGCCCAGTCTTGAGGGTCACCACGCAACAAAGAAATAATGATTTTTACTTGTTGAACGGGGTCACCAGAGGAGCGGGGTTTCAAAGCAAGAAACAGTTTACAATTATTTTTGAAATTCAGGAACTTAGATCTATTCCCAGAAAATAAATCAGGAATAGGAATTCTAGGCTCTAACATAGGATTCTGAACCACAAAATCTTGAATGTTTTGTACCCTTGCAGTGAGATGATCCACACAAGAGGACAGACCTTGAATGTCCATATCTACACCTGTGTCCTGAACCACCCAGAGGTTAAGGGGAAGAGAAAGACAAAACACACTGCAGAGAAAAAAAAACGGTCTCAGAACTTCTCTTATCCCTCTATTAAGATGCATTAATACTTTGGGCCAGCTGTACTGTTATGGACCTGGTGGTTAGGAGCACCCGGAACGACCTGATGGTTAAACTGACACAGGACAAGCTCTGGGAAGTGGGAGCTCTGCTGACCGCAACCCCTAATCCTATCACACAACTAGAAATAGCCGTGGAGCGTACCTAACTCGGCCTAGACACCTCTTCACAGCCTAAGAGCTAACTAGCCCTAGAAACAGAAAATAAAGCCTACCTTGCCTCAGAGAAATTCCCCAAAGGAAAAGGCAGCCCCCCACATATATTGACTGTGAGTTAAGATGAAAGTCACAAACACAGAAATGAAACAGGTTTCAGCAAAGGGAGGCCAGACTTACTAAACAGACTGAGGATAGGAAAGGTATCTTTGTGATCAGCACAAAAAACTACAAAAGACCACGCAGAGTGTGCAAAAAGACCTCCGCACCGACTCACGGTGTGGAGGTGCCACTCTGCATCCCAGAGCTTCCAGCTAGCGAGACAAAATCATGATAGCAAGCTGGACAAGGAAACAATGAACAAATAATTAACTAGCAGGGACTTAGCTTCTGCTGGAGTAGACAGGTCACCAGAAAGATCCAAGAGCGAACTGAACCAGTACAAGAACATTGACAGCTGGCAAGGAGTAACGATCTGAGTGGAGTTAAATAGAGCAGCCAGCCAAAGAATAAACTACGTCACCTGTGGAAGGAACCTCAGAAGCAGCAGCTCCACTCACAGCCACCAGAGGGAGTCCATGGACAGAACTCGCCGAAGTACCATTCATGACCACAGGAGGGAGTTCGATAACAGAATTCACAACACATAATGATACCGCTCATTAAAAGTAATGAATATGCGCTCCACGCCTATGGGAGTGGAGACGCGTGCATATTCATTACTTTAAAGGGAACCTGTCACCCCGTTTTTTGAGATTGAGCTATAAATACTGTTAAATAGGGCCTGCGCTGTGTGTTCCTATAGTGTATGTAGTGTACCCCGATTCCCCATGTATGCTGAGAAATAACTTACCAAAGTCGCCGTTTTCGCCTGTCAATCAGGCTGGTCAGGTCGGGAGGGCGTGGTGACATCGCTGGTTCTTCCTCAGCTTTACGTTGGTGGCGTAGTGGCGTAGTGGTGAAGACACAGCGCGCGATCTGCGCTGTCATCCCTTTCGTCGGTGGGGGCGGCCATCTTCCTGGGGCCGCACGTGCGCAGATCGAGTGCTCTGCTGCACGGGGCTTCAGGAAAATGGCCGCGGGATGCCGCGCGTGCGCATTAGAGATCGCGGCGGCCATTTTCCCAAAGCCGAGATGCAAACTCGGCTTTGGGAAAATGGCCGCCGCGATCTCTAATGCGCACGCGCGGCATCCCGCGCCCATTTTCCTGAAGCCCCGTGCAGCAGAGCACTCGATCTGCGCACGCGCGGCCCCAGGAAGATGGCCGCCCCCACCGACGAAAGGGATGACAGCGCAGATCGCGCGCTGTGTCTTCACCACTACGCCACCAACGTAAAGCTGAGGAAGAACCAGCGATGTCACCACGCCCTCCCGACCTGACCAGCCTGATTGACAGGCGAAAACGGCGACTTTGGTAAGTTATTTCTCAGCATACATGGGGAATCGGGGTACACTACATACACTATAGGAACACACAGCGCAGGCCCTATTTAACAGTATTTATAGCTCAATCTCAAAAAACGGGGGTGACAGGTTCCCTTTAATGAGCGGTACCAAATGACTGCTCAGCACAGGAAGTAAGACAGGAAGACAGATGCCAGCGACCAAGATGCAGGGACTAATATGCGGCGATGACACCAGGCAATGACCCGTGCTGAAAATCTCAGCTTATACACGAGTATATACGGTATATGTCTAGTCATCTAGTTGGGTATATGTCTGTTAATTAGTTTTTTATTTATGTACCATTGTATTTATACTTCTATGCTACATATGTAATTATGTTTCTATATATTTAACCCCTTAGTGACAGAGCCAGTTTGGTACTTAATGACCAGGCCAATTTTTACAATTCTGACCACTGTCACTTTATGAGGTTATAACTCTGGAACGCTTTAACGGATCCCAGTGATTCTGACATTGTTTTCTCGTGACATATTGTACTTCATGACAATGGTAAAAATTCTTTGATAGTACCTGCGTTTATTTGTGAAAAAAACGGAAATTTGGCGAAAATTATGAAAATTTCGCAATTTTCCAACTTTGAATTTTTATGCAATTAAATCACAGAGATATGTCACACAAAATACTTAATAAGTAACATTTCCCACATGTCTACTTTACATCAGCACAATTTTGGAACCAAACTTTTTTTTTGTTAGGGAGTTATTAGGGTGAAAAGTTGACCAGCAATTTCTCATTTCTACAATCCCGCTGATTCTGAGACAGTTTTTTCGTGACATATAGCACTTCATGTTAGTGGTAACATTTTTCCGATATTTCCTGCGTTTATTTATGAAAAAAATGGAAATATGGAGAAAATTATTAAAATTTTGCAATTTTCAAACATTGAATTTTTATGCCGTTAAATCAGAGATATGTGACACAAAATAGTTAATAAATAACATTTCCCACATATCTACTTTACATCAGCACAATTTTGGAAACATTTTTTTTGTTAGGAAGTTATAAAGGTTAAAAGTTGACCAGCAATTTCTCTTTTTACAACAAAATTTACAAAACCATTTTTTTTTAGAGACCATCTCACATTTAACCCCTTCCTGACCTCCGCCGTACTATTACTGTGGAGGTCGGGTCCCCTGCTTTGATGTGGGCTCCGGCACTGAGCCCACCTCAAAGCCGGGACATGTCAGCTGTTTTGAACAGCTGACATGTGCCAGCAATAGCGGCGGGTGAAATCGTGATTCACCCGCCGCTATTAACCAGTTAAATGCCGCTGTCAAACGCTGACAGCGGCATTTAACTGGCGCTTCCGGCCGGAAATGATTGCATCGCCGACCCCGTCACATGATCGGGGGTCAGCGATGTGTCAGGATGGTAACCATAGAGGTCCTTGAGACCTCTATGGTTACTGATGCCGGCCTGCTGTGCGCGTCACCCTGTGGTCGGCGCTCATGGCAAGCCTGCAATTCAGCTACATAGCAGCGATCTGATGATCGCTCCCATGTAGCAGAGCCGATCTAGTTGTGCCAGCTTCTAGCCTCCCATGGAGGCTATTGAAGCATGGCAAAAGGTTAAAAAAATGTTTTAAAAAATATGAAAAAAAAAAAATATATAAAAGTTTAAATCACTTCCCTTTCGCCCCATTCAAAATAAAACAATAAAAAAAAAAAAAAATCAAACCTACACATATTTGGTATCGCCCGATCTATCAATAAAAAAAGGATTAACCTGATTGCCTAGCGAGAAAAAAATTTGAAATGCCAGAATTACGTTTTTTTTTGTCGCCGTGACTTTGAATTAAAATGTAATAACGGGCGATCAAAAGAACGTATCTGCACCAAAATCGTATCATTAAAAACGTCAGCTTGGCACGCAAAAATAAGCCCACACCCGACCCCAGATCACGAAAAATGGAGACGCTACGGGTAACGTAAAATTGCACAATTTTGTTTTGTGTTTTTTTTAAGCAAAGTTTGGAATTTTTTTTTACCACTTAGATAAAACGTAACCTAGACATGTTTGGTGTCTATGAACTCGTAATGACCTGGAGAATCAAAATGGCAGGTCAGTTTTAGCATTTAGTGAACCTAGTAAAAAAGCCAAACAAAAAAAACAAGTGTGGGATTGCACTTTTTTGCAATTTCACCGCACTTGGATTTTTTTTCCCGCTTTCTAGTATACAACATGCTAAAACCAATGATGTCACCTCCCATCTTCATTCCCTGACGTCCTCTTCTGGTCTTCACGCCGCGGCTCCGGCGCAGGCGTACTTTGTCTGTCCTGTTGAGGGCAGAGCAAAGTACTGCAGAGCGCAGGCACCGGGCCTCTCTGACCTTTCCGGCGCCTGCGCACTGCAGTACTTTGCTCTGCCCTCAACAGGGCAAAGTACGCCTTTGCCGCAGCCGCGGCGTGAAGAGCAGAAGAGGACGTCATGGAATGAAGATGGGAGGCGCCGGAGCGGACCTGAGACACCCATTTGGCCAGACCGCAGCGGGACCGCCCCTGGGTGACTATAATCTAACCTCTTTTTCTCCTCTTTCAGGTAAAATCAGCGGATTATCTACAGCATTACAGAATGCTGTAGATAAGCCCCTGATGACGGTGAGCTTACCTCACCATCGATTTTGGGGGTGACAGGTTCCCTTTAAGGAAAAGAGCACAGAAGCACCTTTCCACAATACATTTAGCGTCCTCTGATGCCAAAAAGGGTAAGACCCTGACCCCGGTGGCCTCCCATTTTTTGACCAAACATGGTGGGTCGGTCACTAATATTCGATTTTTTGGTTTACAGAGGGCTCACCTGAATACTAGAGGCGGAAATCTCAAGAAACTTTTACTTCAAACCAAATCACGCTGGATCTTCAACCTACGGAGCCTAGCTCCCAATGGCCTTAATGAGGAGCACCTTTACACAAGCTTTTTGGGATGAAGTCTTCATTTACTTGTTATTTATTGCATTTTGTATGTATATAGGTTTTTGTTTTTTGTGTTTTTTTTCTTTTTTCTTTATGCGCAATGTGCTCATGTGTAATTTATATGTCCACATTTACATTATATATTTTCATTCAATTTATTTTTATGTACCGTACCTTAGCTCTTTTTTTCTATGTTATTTTTCCTTTTATTTTTTGCTTGTCCATATTTATGTTTTCCCCTTATATTTCTCATTTTCTTTACTTATAATTTTTCCTAGCGTATTGTTCAGCACCACCCAACATGGTGGGTCTCACACTACGTAACCCTTTATCATAAGGGCTGCTGGCACATAGGCACTTTCAATTGTTTTTTTTTTGTTTCTCCCCTGGGCCCATATTTCTTTTTGCGCTTTCTATTGGCAGATTTGTGCATATGGGTAGGGGTAAAAACCCACAATATATTATATGGTTCCCCCTATTATAGGGGTTGTTGGTACATAGACACTTTTAAATGGCCAGCCTTTGCGCACATATATATATATTTTTTGCTGTGCTTTCTATCAGCATAATTTTCCTCATGGTATAGGCGCCAGTCTACTAGCAAATATGGGCCATCTGTTCAATGGTCTCTGTGCACTTGATATTTCTATATTCCTCCCACATGAAAGGGTTTGTTTTTTTTTTATCTCTGCGGATGCGTCTATCCTGGCCAGGATAGTCTTCCGGCTTTTCACCACTCTGCTCTCCACACACCAGCCACATGTTATGCCTGATTGCTCCACTATTTAAGGTTGGTTGATCCCCTTCCCCAGCACACTTCCCCTGACAAAGCTGCTGGTTGCAGCGATATGTGTGGGGCTCCCCACATTGCCTCGGTCTCTTGGCTATTGACCCCTGGACTTCATGCCCTGACGCCCATTTCACTGATTCATCTGGTAAATCAGATGGCTTTCTCATCCTGGATGTCCTTTTTTCCCCCCTCTTTTCCCCTCTCTCTTTGCAATTGTTTTCAGCGTTCCTCCATTTCTTACACAGCCAGGAACTGCTCACTTTTCTACTTGCTAAGAGGGGTTTATAGTTCTGTATCAGGATTTATTGCGATCTTGCATTAAGTTCCTTTTTCTTCTGTCTCCCTAGGGACCCCCGGTGTGAGACTTCATGTGATTTAAGATTTATTGGCATTGATATTGTTTTCCAGGAGAAATTGGACCCCAAAATTTGTTGTCCAGTTTGTCCTGAGCATGCTGACACCCCATATGTGGGGGGGGGGGAACCACTGTTTGGGCACACATCGGGGCTCAGATGGGAAGTAGTGCAGAGCCCCTGATGTACCTAAACAGTAGAAACCCCCCACAAGTGACCCCATTTTGGAAACTAGACCCTCCCCTCCCCCCCAAGGAGCTTATCTAGATGTGTGGTGAGCACTATCAACCCCCAAGTGCTTCACAGAAGTTTATAACGTAGAGCCATGAAAATAAAAAAAATCATTTTTTCACAGACCACTGATTGGGCGCATGGCAGAGCTCGGAAGGGAAGGAGCGCCATTTTGGAATGCAGACTTTGATAGAATGGTCTGTGGGCATCATGTTGCATTTGCAGAGCCCCTGATGTGACCCCATTTTGGAAACAAGACCCCCCAAGGAACTTATCTACATGTGTGGTGAGCACTTTGACTGCCCAAGTGCTTCACAGAAGTTTATAAAGCAGAGTCGTGAAAATAAAAAAACCTTTTTTTTTTTTCCACAAAAATGATTTTTTTAGCCTGCAATTTTTTTTAACGGCGCTGTGGTTTAACTACCCATAACTACCGCCGTTAAAAGGCGTATCAGCAGTCGTTAAGGAGTTAAATAAAAGTTTTTATATTTTATCATTGTTGATCATTTGCTCCTTCATAGTCTCTGTTACAGAACCCCCCAGCACCAAGAATGTTATGCAGTAGATGTATGTATAATAGTTTCCATGTGAAATGCATCAGTCCACAGGCTGCGCCCCTGGACAAGATATTCTTTCTGACCTCCCCCCACCTTTGTAATTCCCACAGTAAATAGCGGCAGGCTCCGGCCCCCTGCGGCTATTGTAATGTATGTCTGGCCTGCTGTTTTTCTATTGGCCTGCCCTGTCTATCTGTGTTATATATTCTGTGTGCTGTAAATAAAGGGTGTTGTTAGACTGGAAATACGTGGAGAAGCAGTCAGCTTTTATATGCTCTCACGTAATCAAGAAATTCCTGCCAGCGTCCTTCATTCAGAATGTAGCAAAAGCAGATTGGACCTCCTGAAACACGGGGTGGTACTGAAAGAGGTACCCCAGCTTGGTAGACCCCGTTACACTGGTGGCAGACAGCGGGATGTGATATCCCTTCTACAGGAGGAAAGGAATGAATGGAAGACAACTACCAGAAGTTAAAGAGGACTACATTAAAAGATCTGGTGGAAGCCCGAGGGGTAATCGCCAGCAACAAAACAAAAGCGGATTTGATAGCAGCCATCATGGAACACGACAGTGCAGCGCCCTCCAATGTGAACGTGGAGGAGACTGAATGCCAGAGGGAGGATTTGCCTGCAGACGTTTTGCTGGGAAATGACTTGGGGCCCATGTTGTCTGCCTTCTCGGTTGCTCCTCTGGCTGAGACATATCCTGTGACCACCCGGAGACAAGCTCGAGCTGCGAAGGCGGAATCACACTCAGAGGAGGCCCAGGTAAGACATCCCAGCCCTACACGTATTCCCATAGCCAGACACATTTCTTGGGCCACCCCAGATGAATTTAAGAGGGAGTTACTTGAGGATCCTTCATTGGAGGGATATCGTGGGAAGGCACAGGAGGGGAGAGGGGTACTGGAAGGGGAACAGTTTATATGGAAGCAGGGACTCCTCTACCGGATCACAGAGCAGCACCACACAGGGACGAGCCCCACTATGAAACGACAGCTGGTAGTTCCCAAGAAGTATAGGCAGGAGTTACTGCGAATCTCTCATGGCATACCCTTGGCCGGGCACTTCGGCGTCAGTCGCACCAGGCATCGTCTGACACAAAACTTCTTTTGGCCGGGGGTAACCTATGATGTTCGTCAATACTGCCAGACCCGTGACAGTTGCCAGCGCATTGGCAAGAGGGGAGATCGATGCATGGCCAAATTACGCCCCCTCCCCATTGTGGAGGAACCATTTAGCCGAGTAGCGGTCGATCTGATAGGGCCGTTAGCCAAACCCAGTCCATCAGGGAAATGGTATATATTGACAGTGGTAGATTATGCCACACGGTATCCAGAGGTGGTTGTGTTACCTAACATACTGGCAGAGACGGTGGCGGCTGCCTTGCTCCAGGTTTTCTCACGGGTTGGATTTCCCCGGGAGATTATCTCCGACCAGGGTACCCAGTTTACAGCAGAGGTGACCAACCAACTGTGGAAGCTGTGCGGCGTAAAGTCCATTAGAAGCGCCCCGTACCACCCGCAAACCAATGGGTTGTGTGAACGCTTTAACGGGACGTTAAAACAACTCATTGGGACTTTTATCAGGACCTACAGGGACTGGGAAAAATTCTTGCCTCACCTCCTGTTTGCCTATCGAGAGGTGCCCCAAGAATCCACGGGGTTCTCCCCATTCGAACTGGTATACGGGAGACGGGTAAGGGGACCCCTAGACTTAGTGCTAGAACACTGGGAAGGGGAGGGCACCATAGAAGGGGTACCTATTGTACCCTATGTGCTGGAATTCCGGGACCGCCTACAGGAGCTGACCCAGGCTGTACGTGGGAACATACAGGTGGCCCAGCGGCGCCAGCGCATATGGTACAATCGGAGGGCCAGAGAGTGTACCTTGGAAATAGGGCAGAAGGTCCTGGTGTTAGAGCCCACTAGGCAGAACAAGTTCCATGCTGCATGGCAGGGGCCCTACCAGGTAGTGGGGAAAATAGCCGACACCACCTATAATGTCACCGATTGTGACGACCCCAGGGTTATCTGCATGTTCCACGTGAACATGCTGAAGCCCTATCGGGAGCACCCTGAAGAGGTAGTGGCCATCTGTGCACCTGAAGCAGAGGATTTAGCCGGACTTCCCTTGCCTGATGTCTTAGGGGAGAGGACTCAGTCTAAAACATGGGACCAGGTACACTGGGATGAAGACTTAGGTCCCCGGGAGAGACAGCAGGCGGAGGAGTTGTTGAGGCTGCGACAGAGGATGTTTTCGGGGAAACCCGGGTACACTCACCTGGCACAACACAAGGTTGAGACCCAGGATCAGACCCCCCTGCGACAACCCCCCTTCCGCGTCCCTGAGTCTCTACGAGAAGGGATGCGACAAGAGATACAAGAGATGTTGCGTTTAGGGGTCATTGAAGAGTCAGATAGTCCCTGGGCATCCCCCGTAGTGTTAGTGCCCAAGAAGGATGGGACTACACGGTTTTGTGTAGACTATCGTTAGCTCAATGAGAAAATAGTGATGGATGCGTATCCCATGCCGCGTGTGGATGACTTGTTAGACCGGCTGGCAGGGGCGAAGTATTTGACCACCATCGATCTATGCAAAGGCTACTGGCAGATTCCCCTTAGTCCTGATGCTATTCCCAAGTCGGCATTTGTCACCCCGTTTGGCTTATTCCAGTTTCGAGTTATGCCATTCGGGATGAAGACCTTCCAGAGGCTGGCTGACCGGCTTCTGGATGGTCTCCAGGACTATGCATGTGCCTAACTGGATGACATCGCCATCTACAGCGCGACATGGGAAGAGCATCTAAATCACCTAGAGACAGTATTAGACAGGATCCACAAAGCCGGAATCACCCGGAACCCAAACAAGTGTCTCGTGGGCAAGGCAGAGGTTCAGTATTTAGGGCATTGGGTGGGAAGTGGAAAACAGAGACCAGAACCAGCCAAGATTGAGGCCATAGCCAAATGGCCCACCCCACGCACTAAAACCCAGGTCATGGCGTTTCTAGGGACAGCGGGGTATTACAGGAAATTCGTTCCCAATTACAGCAGCGTAGCCAAGCCCCTCACTGATCTGACCCGTAAGAACCAACCCCACCAGGTAACCTGGACCCCAGAGTGTGAGGAAGCCTTCTGCCAGCTAAAGGACGCCCTCACCAATACCCCTGTATTGGCCGCACCCGATCCAACTAAACGTTTCCTTGTCCACACAGACGCTTCTATGTTTGGATTGGGGGCAGTACTGAGCCAAGTCGGGCCGGACAGCCAAGAACACCCGGTAGCTTACCTGAGTCGGAAACTACTGCCCCGTGAAGTGAGCTATGCAGCCATCGAGAAGGAGTGCCTGGCAATAGTATGGGCACTCAAAAAGTTACAACCATATTTGTATGGATGACAGTTTTCCCTCCTAACGGACCATAATCCCCTAGTCTGGCTTAATTGGGTCTCCGGAGACAACGCCAGATTACTGCGGTGGAGTGTAGCCCTACAACCTCTGGACTTCACCATCCACTACAGACCCGGCAAACAAAACGGTGACGCCGATGGACTAAGTCGACAAACGGAACTCGTAACAACCCCATAAACTTCGGTCATCCCCAAACCGATCCGTTAAGGATCAGACTGTGTATGCCGATCGCGTCGCTGAAAAGGGGAGCCATGTTACAGAACCCCCCCAGCACCAAGAATGTTATGCAGTATATGTATGTATAATAGTTTCCATGTGAAATGCATCAGTCCACAGGCTGCGCCCCTGGACAAGATATTCTTTCTGACCTCCCCCCACCTTTGAAATTCCCACAGTAAATAGCGGCAGGCTCCGGCCCCCTGCGGCTATTGTAATGTATGTCTGGCCTGCTGTTTTTCTATTGGCCTGCCCTGTGTATCTGTGTTATATATTCTGTGTGCTGTAAATAAAGGGTGTTGTTCGACTGGAAATACGTGGAGAAGCAGTCAGCTTTTATATGCTCTCACGTAATCAAGAAATTCCTGCCAGCGTCCTTCATTCAGAATGTAGCAAAAGCAGATTGGACCTCCTGAAACACGGGGTGGTACTGAAAGAGGTACCCCAGCTTGGTAGACCCCGTTACAGTCTCTATTGGTTTTCAGTATCCATATATGAAGGGATTATTGTAATCTATGAGGAATTCTATTGGTCCAACTCAATAATTAAGTCTGATTATTCATTAAATAGGTGTCCAGTAACAAAGATGAAACTGCAACCATCTCAAAGAGACATCCAAGCCGACCATGGTAGTAAAGATCTAAACGGGAACGTCTTCTAATGAGAAGGGTTAAAGAAAATAGTTTGTAGTTTACTACAGTTAGCTAAAGAAGTAGAAAGCCAAATTGGGGTGAGTGTTTCCCGTCACACATTGTGGCATACACTGCAGAGGTATGGCATGCATGGGTGTCATCCACAAGGAAAGCCTTTTCAAAAGCCCAAGCACAAAAAAAACCTGACTACAATTTGCCAGGGCCCATGATGAAAATATGAAAACTAATGGGGCTCTATACTCGAGTGATAAAACAAAGATACATGTTTTGGGAACTGAGGACTTCAAAACCGTGTGGCATCACAAAGGTTAGGAGTACAAAGGAAAATGAATGCTGCCTACAGTGAAACAGGGTGGTGGCAATGTCCTTATGTAGGGTGCACGAGTGCTGCTGGTGTTGGGGAGCATTCATTGATGGTATCATGAATTCACAGATGTTCTGCTCTATATTGAAAGAGAAGATGATCCCATCACTCCGTGAGACTTTTACTCAAAGTGTGAGTAGTGATCTGACCAAGGTAACCTCAGTTCAGGGGCCGGCCCGGCAGCACAGCCTCAGTGACCTGCGGCAACCTCAATGAGGTCAACGTTGGTCACTAACGCTGTGCTCCCAGTAGCTCATTCTCCAATGGTTTTCAGCCTCGATGGTCACATATTGGCATCGGTTAAAAACTATTTATCCCAGACGTGGATTACGGCGTGGGACAGAACTTCGGACAGGTGAGGGATATGGTTGTTTATTTTATTACAGGAGATGAGGGCTTTAATGGAATGGGCGCTATACTCACCTGTTACTTTTAAATATAAAAAGTATGTTTTGTTCAAAATAAAGAATTTTATACTTGCTGTGTGTTTATACAATCTAACTATAGGATTAGTAATGGAAAGGTGTCTTATAGACTCCTCTCCATTACTAAGCCTTGCGCTTGATGATACTGGACAATACAAGGTGAGATCAACCCCACAAATATTAACCCCACTTGTCACTGCCGCAGGGCAAGGGTGAAGAGCTTTGCAAAGCACCAAAATTGGCAAATTCATAGATGCACTTTTTCTGGGGCAGCTGCGGGCTGCTATTTTTTAAGTTGGAGGGGGCTACAGTGCCTTGCGAAAGTATTCGGTCCCCTGGAACTTTTCAACCTTTTCCCACATATGTTTCAAACATAAAGATACCAAATGTAATTTTTTGGTGACGAATCAAGTGGAACACAATTGTGAAGTTGAACGAAATTTATTGGTTATTTTAAATTTTTGTGGAAATTCAAAAACTGAAAAGTGGGGTATGCAATATTATTCGGCCCCTTTAACTTAATACTTTGTTGCGCCACCTTATGCTGTGATTACAGCTGCAAGTCGCTTGGGGTATGTCTCTATCAGTTTTGCACATCGAGAAACTGAAATTCTTGCCCATTCTTCCTTGGCAAACAGCTCGAGCTCAGTGAGGTTTGATGGAGATCGTTTGTGAACAGCAGTTTTCAGCTCTTTCCACAGATTCTCGATTGGATTGAGGTCTGGACTTTGACTTGGCCATTCTAACACCTGGACACGTTTATTTGTGAACCTAATGCTATATATCAATCTAGTGCAGTGTCATTTATTTTACAGTTTTGCTTTTTTACCTTCCTGTTTTACCAGGGGTGTTTAATATCATTTTGCAGCTTTTAGAATTACCTTTCGAAATGTGAGCAAGTGCAGGTGTCTTTCCATTTTTGTTTTTCTCCTATCCTGAACACAACACTCAACATTGTCCCCTGCTCACGCTCATCACAGGGAAGATGAGGAGAGCGGTCTTCAGCACCCAGGATCAGCGTGAACAATACTGCTGATTGCCAGACACCGGTATGTATCAAACACATACCATCCATGTGTAATCAGTGTGCAGGACGATTTGCAGAACATGCAGTTAGTAAAAAAAAAGCGTGTTTTGCCCACGGACACACGGTCCATAGACCATGACATGGGCACAGACCCACTCACTTGAATGGGTCTACGTGTGTAAGTGCCTTGCATATGTGTGGCGACAGCTTTCACACGTGTGAAAGAGCCCTAAGAAAGCTTTCAAAAATAGAAATGTTTGTATTTTGTTACTTTTGCTAAAATAAACTACTAAGTGAATGAATAAAAATAAATCTATATCAAATCAGCATGGGGTGTGACCACCCTTTGCATTCAAAACATCATCAATTCTATGTATCCAAAAGCATCCTGAGGGAATTTAGATTGTGAGCCCAGATAGAGATATTGATGATTATGTCTGGAAACTGCTGAAGAAAATGATGGCACTATATATAAATAAGTATAATAAATAGGTACACTTGCACACAGTTCTGAAGGAACTCTGTAAGGAGGTTGTTCATGAAATCCCGGCGCCGTGGGGCCATATCACTTCCTTTCAGCCAGTTAATTAAGACTGAACTGCGCACCTCAGTCTTATGGTACCTTTACACTAAACGACTTACCAACGATCACGACCAGCGATACGACCTGGCCGTGATCGTTGGCAAGTCGTTGTGTGGTCGCTGGGGAGCTGTCACACAGACAGCTCTCCAGCGACCAACGATCATGGGAACGACTTCGGCATCGTTGAAACTGTCTTCAACGATGCCGAAGTCCCCCTGCAGCACCCGGGTAACCAGGGTAAACATCGGGTTACTAAGCGCGGCTCTGCACTTAGTAACCCAATGTTTACCCTGGTTACCATTGTAAAAGTAAAAAAAAAAAAAAAAAAAAAAAAAAACACTACATGCTCACATTCTGATGTCTGTCACATCCCCCGGTGTCCACTGTGTCATCGCCGGCCGTAAAGCAGAGCACAGCGGTGACGTCACCTCTGTGCTCTGCTTTACGGCCGGCGCTGACACAGTGGACGCCGGCGGGTGACGTGACAGACATCAGAATGTGAGTATGTAGTTTTTTTTTTTTGTTTTTAACTTTTACAATGGTAACCAGGGTAAATATCGGGTTACTAAGCGCGGCCCTGCGCTTAGTAACCCGATATTTACCCTGGTTACCAGTGAACACATAGCTGGATTGGCGTCACACACGCCGATCCAGCGATGACAGCGGGTGATCAGTGACCAAAAAATGGTCCTGATCATTCCCCAACGACCTCTCAGCAGGGGCCTGATCGTTGGTCGCTGTCACACATAACGAGATCGTTAGCGGGATCGTTGCTATGTCACCAAAAGCGTGACGTTGCAACGATATCGTTAACGATATAGTTATGTGTGACGGTACCTTTAGGCCAGGGTCACACTTGCGAGTCTCTCGCATCAATACCCGGCACTGCGGCTGGTGCTCGGGACTGGAGTGTGCGGCCGCATGTATTTCTGCACAGCTGAATGCTCCGGTACCGGGTATTGAGGCACGAGTTTCTCACATTGCACTCAAAAGTGTGACCCCGGCCTTAATGAAAGGCTTGCAGGCGTATGAGCCACCAAACTTATTAAGAGGGGCACGCCACTTAATGAATTTCTCAGTGACGTGCACCTCACCAGGAATGCTAGAGTAGTTAAAAAAAACAAAACAAAACACCACAGTGAGGCTGGTTTCACACTTGCGTTTCAAAACGCAGCGTTGTTAACGCAAACGCATTTGATGCAAAAACGCGTTTAAACACGTTTTTCCCTGCGTTTGCGTTTTTGAAACGCATAATGAGAAGTGTTTGACAGATGCCAATCATCAAAATCAACTAGAAAACCCACTATAAACATAAATACTTAGGGTTAGGATCCCTAGTAACCCTAGGGATACTAACCCTAACCCAAACTCTAACCCTAATCCTAACCCTAACACAAACCCTAGGGATCCTAACCCTAACACAAACCCTAACCCTAGGGATCCTAACCCTAACACAAACCCTAACACAAACCTTAACCCTAGGGATCCTAACCCTAACACAAACACAAACCCTAACCCTAGGGATCTTAACCCTAACACAAACCCTAACCCTAGGGATCCTAACCCTAACACAAACCCTAACCCTAGGGATCCTAACCCTAACACAAACCCTAACCCTAGGGATCCTAACCCTAACACAAACCCTAACCCTAACACAAACCCTAACCCTAGGGATCCTAACCCTAACACAAACCCTAACCCTAACACAAACCCTAACCCTAGGGATCCTAACCCTAACACAAACCCTAACCCTAACACAAACCCTAACCTTATCCCTAACCCTAGGGATCCTAACCCTAACCCTAACATAAACTCTAACCCTAACCCTAACACAAACGCTAACCCTAGGGATCCTAACCCTAACACAAACCCTAACCCTAGGGATCCTAACCCTAACAAACCCTAACCCTAGGGATCCTAACCCTAACACAAACCCTAACTCTAACCCTAACCTTATCTCTAACCCTAGGGATCCTAACCCTAACACAAACCCTAACCCTAGGGATCCTAACCCTAACACAAACCCTAACCCTAGGGATCCTAACCCTAACAAACCCTAACCCTAACACAAACCCTAACCTTATCCCTAACCCTAGGGATCTTAACCCTAACCCTAACACAAACCCTAACCCTAGGGTTCCTAACCCTAACACAAACCCTAACCCTAGGGACCCTAACCCTAACAAACCCTAACCCTAGGGATCCTAACCCTAACACAAACCCTAACTCTTACCGTAACCCTAACCCTAGGGAACCTAACCCTAACCCTAAGGGTTAGGATCCCTAGGGTTAGGGCTAGGGTTACAGTTTGGGTTAGGGTTTGTGTGACAGTTTGTGTGACAGTTTGTGTGACAGTTTGTGTTTTAGGGTTAGGGTTTGTGTTAGGGTTAGGATCCCTAGGGTTAGGGTTTGTGTTAGGGTTAGGATCCCTAGGGTTAGGGTTAGGATCCCTAGGGTTAGGGTTCCTAGGGTTAGGGTTAGTGTTACAGTTTGTGTTACAGTTTGTGTTTTAGGGTTAGGGTTGGGGAATGGCTTATAAGTGTGTATTCTTGTGTTTTTCTATAAAAACGCATGCAAACGCATGTGCTTAAAAACGCATGTGTTTACATAGACATCAATGGGTTTTTTTACCGCGAAAAAACGCATGTGTTTTTTTTCGCGGCAAAAAAACGCCGCTAAAATTACTACATGTTGCATTTGTCCAACAAAACGCATGCGTTGCAAAAACGCGTCAAAACGCATGCAAAAAACGCATGCGTTTTTAATGTTAAGTATAGGGGAAAAAACGCATGCTTTTTTTGCGTTTTTTACCGCAAAAACGCAAAAAAAAAAAACGCAAATGTGAAACCACCCTGACTCTACAAAATATTTTGCACCAGTTTTCTAGCAAAAGGCACTTTGCTGAATCACATCCCTTCTTGCTTTTAACAATGAAGACAGTCCAAAATGACAGCGGCTGTACTGTCCTGTGAATGGTATTGCATAATGGATTTATTTATAATGCTTACTTACATACTTCCATCATATTCCACAGCGCTTTACAGACATCATCATCACTGTCCCCATTGTGGCTCCCAATCAAAATTCCCTATCAGTGTGTCTTTGTAGTGTGGGAGGAAACCGGAGAATCTGGAGGAAACTCTCGCAAACACAAGGAGAACATACAAATTCCTTGCAGATGTTGTCCGTGGTGGGATTTTGACGCACTGCTGCAAAGTAACAGTGCTAACCACTGAGTAGAGTTGAGCGAATATGTTCAGAATCGGTCACCGAATGTGAATTTGCCATTTTGGTACCCTATCCGTGTTGAATTTATGGTTGATGATCAGTTCCGAACATGATCACTCATTTCTACTCCCATTGACTCCAATGATATTGGGTGAATATTGCAAAAACAATATTTCAGCGCCAATCATAATCGGAACTGAATTAAAAAAAAAATTTGCTCACCTGAGCCACCCTGCTCCCCTGGATAAGTATCTACCTGTACTTCTCAGCATCGAGGACGCCATTACTCTTGATCAAATCCCCAAGAGATGCTCATCATATAGCTACTTATATAATGCAGGTACAGTACGTATCCACATTACAGAAGTACAGTATATAGATTTTAAAGGGAATCTCTCACCACATTTAACCTATTTAAAATAATAATATCGGCATACAGGTTATAGAAAGCTGAAAAAGTCCTGTCTGTATGTCTCATAGATGAGGCTTTGTGGTTAAAAAAAAAATAAAAAAAAAAAAATCATCTGTTGCTTTACGTAAAGGACCTCTTCCAGGCTATGGGGAGGACGATGCAGGGAAGATAACTCTGCCTCCAGAGCTTGTTATAAATATAAGAGGGAATTGTGTAATGGCCGCTCTCTACTTTCCTGATTATACTTGATACATCTGCAGGTTCCTCTCAGCTTCCATCTTACAGGCGGACAGGGATGCAACACAGCAGAGCTCAGAGAGAAGCAGAAAAGTTGTTTGCAAAAAAGAGAGTTTCACGTCTCCTGTTCTGTGTTACACATCACACTGGTAACTCCTCCTTAAATGTATAACAAGCTCTGGAGGCAGAGTCATCTTCCTGGCAGCGTCCTCCGCGGAGCCTGGAAGAGGTCACATATACAGTTAGGTCCATATATATTTGGACAGCGACATTTTTCTAATTTTGGTTATAGACATTACCACAATGAATTTTAAACAAAAACAATTCAGATGCAGTTGGAGTTCAGACTTTCAGCTTTCACTTGAGGGTATCCACATTAAAATTGGATGAAGGGTTTAGGAGTTTCAGCTCTTAACATGTGCCACCCGGTTTTTAAAAGGGACCAAAAGTAATTGGACAGATTTGATCACTTTAAATAAAATGTTCATTTCTAGTACTTAGTTGAAAACCCTTTGTTGGCAATGACTGCCTGAAGTCTTGAACTCATGGACATCACCAGACGCTGTGTTTCCTCCTTTTTGATGCTCTGCCAGTTCTTCACTGCGGTGGTTTTCAGTTGGTTTATTTTTGGGCCTTTCTGTCTGAAGTTTAGTCTTTAACAAGTGAAATGCTGCTCAATTGGGTTGAGATCAGGTGACTGACTTGGCTATTCAAGAATATTCCACTTCTTTGCTTTAATAATCTCCTGGGTTGCTTTGGCTTTGTTTTGTCTCATTGTCCATCTGTAGTATGAAACGACGACCAATCAGTTTGGCTGCATTTGGCTGGATCTGAGCACACAGTATGTCTCTGAATACCTCAGAATTCATTCGGCTGCTTCTGTCTTGTGTCACATCATCAATAAACACTAGTGACCCAGTGCCACTGGCAGCCACGCATGCCCAAGCCATCACACTGCCTCCGCCGTGTTTTACAGATGATGTGGTATGCTTTGGATCAAGAGCTGTACCACACCTTCACCATACTTTTCTCTTTCCATCATTCTGGTAGAGGTTGATCTTGGTTTCATCGGTCCAAAGAATGTTCTTCCAGAACTGTGCTGGCTTTTTTAGATGTTTTTTAGCAAAGTCCAGTCTAGCCTTTTTATTCTTGATGCTTATGAGTGGCTTGCACCGTGCAGTGAACCCTCTGTAGTTACTTTCATGCAGTCTTCTCTTTATGGTAGATTTGGACATTGATACGCCGACCTCCTGGAGGGTGTTCACTTGGTTGGCTGTTGTGAAGGGGTTTCTCTTCACCATGGAGATTATTCTGCGATCATCCACCACTGTTGTCTTCAGTGGGCGCCCAGGTCTTTTTGCATTGATGAGTTCACCAGTGCTTTCTTTCTTTCTCAGGATGTACCAAACTGTAGATTTTGCCACTCCTAATATTGTAGCAATTTCTCGGATGGGTTTTTTTCTGTTTTCGGAGCTTAAGGATGGCTTGTTTCACCGGCATGGAGAGCTCCTTTGACCGCATGTTTACTTCACAGCAAAACCTTCCAAATGCAAGCACCACACCTCAAATCAACGCCATACCTTTTATCTGCTTAATTGAGAATGATATAACGAGGGGATTTCCCACACCTGTGCATGAAATAGCCTTGGAGTAGTCAATTGTCCAATTACTTTTGTCCCTTTAAAAACAGGGTGACACATGTTAAGGAGCTGAAACTCCTAAACCCTTCATCCAATTTTAATGTGGATACTCTCAAATGAAAGCCGAAAGTCTGAACTTCAACTGCATCTGAATCGTTTTGTTTAAAGGGAACCTGTCACACCGTTTTTTCAGATTGAGATATAAATACTGTTAAATAGGGCCTGCGCTGTGCGTTACTATAGTGTATGTAGTGTACCCCGATTCCCCACCTCTGCTGAGAAATACATTACCAAAGTCGCCGTTTTCGCCTGTCAATCAGGCTGGTCAGGTCAGGTGGGCGTGGTGACATCGCTCTTTTCTTCCCCAGCTTTCCGTTGGTGGCGTAGTGGTGTGCGCATGTCGCAGTGACGAATCCACTGCGCGCACGTGAAGCAAAAGCGCGCGTTCTGCGCTATTGCCCCTGTCATCGGTGGGGGCGGCCATCTTCCTGGGGCCGCGCGTGCGCAGATGGAGTGCTCTGCTGCACGGGGCTTCAGGAAAATGGCCGCGGGATGCCGCGCGTGCGCATTAGAGATCGCGGCGGCCATTTTCCAAAAGCCGAGATGCAAACTCGGCTTTTGGAAAAATGGCCGCCGCGATCTCTAATGCGCACGCGCGGCATTCCGCGGCCATTTTCCTGAAGCCCCGTGCAGCAGAGCACTCCATCTGCGCACGTGCGGCCCCAGGAAGATGGCCGCCCCCACCGATGACAGGGGCAATAGCGCAGAACGCGCGCTTTTGCTTCACGTGCGCGCAGTGGATTCGTCACTGCGACATGCGCACACCACTACGCCACCAACGGAAAGCTGGGGAAGAAAAGAGCGATGTCACCACGCCCACCTGACCTGACCAGCCTGATTGACAGGCGAAAACGGCGACTTTGGTAATGTATTTCTCAGCAGAGGTGGGGAATCGGGGTACACTACATACACTATAGTAACGCACAGCGCAGGCCCTATTTAACAGTATTTATATCTCAATCTGAAAAAACGGGGTGACAGGTTCCCTTTAAAATTCATTGTGGTAATGTCTATAACCAAAATTAGAAAAATGTTGTCTCTGTCCAAATATATATGGACTTAACTGTATAAAGTGATAAAAGGTGATTTGTGGTGACAATCCGGATTACGTACCGGTAATGCTCTTTTAATGAGTCACGACAGCACCCCACATGAGAGAGAGGGATCCGCCCATAGGAACAGGAAACCTACAGAATAAAAGGAGGCGGTCCCCTCTCCTCCTCAGTTTAGTTTACAGAGTATAAAAAGGGAACCGCAAAAGTGTTAGTATTCATTCTTATTCAATAACATAAAAATTTCTTAACCCTATACAACCATTACTTCTCTGAACTTAAAGAAAAGTGCTGTGCATAATTTAGGGAGGGTAATACATGGGTGCTGTCGTGACTCATTAAAAGAGCATTACCGGTACGTAATCCGGATTTTTACTCTTCGTCACGACAGCACCCCACATGAGAGATTTTCAGAGATTCATTATTTGGGTGGGATTACTGTACTGAGAACAGCTCTACCAAAGGTCAAATCAGAGGAAGCAGAAAGGTCAAGTCTGTAATGGTTGTAAAAGGTAGAAGGTGAGGACCAGGTTGCGGCCTTACATATCATATGGATCGGTACATCTGCATGTTCCGCCCAAGAAGAAGCCATGGCCCGCGTGGAATGCGCTTTAATCCCCACTGGTGGGATTTCGCCCCTTGATGTGTAGGCTAGACAGATGGCTTCTCTAATCCATCGAGAAATGGTAGCCTTTGTGATCCCATATCCTTTCCTCAGGCCCTGAAAGGAGATAAGCAGAGCCCTACTCTGCCTCCATGTTTGAGATCTCTCTATATACGTCAGGATAGCTCTTCTGACATCTAAGGTGTGCAACCTATGTTGTTCTGGGTTTACAGGTGTATTAAAAAAGGAAGGCAGAATTATCTCCTGAGATCTGTGATAGGTGGATGCTACTTTAGGGAGGTATGAGGGATCAGGTTTTAGGACAATTCTATCCTGAAATACCACTAAGAAAGGCGGGTCTACTGATAGAGCCTGGATATCACTAACCCTTCTAGCTGAGGTAAGGGCTACCAATAAGGCGACCTTGTATGTTAGGACCTTTAGAGGTATGGTATCTAGTGGCTCAAATGGGGAGTCAGTTAAGGCCTCTAAGACTAAATTCAAATCCCACGGAGGTAGACGGGGAATATGGACCGGATTGGAACGTTCACAGGATTTGATAAACCTGGAGACCCATTTGTTGGCTGCTGTGTTGTCCCCATACAAGGCTCCTAAAGCTGAGATCTGAACCGTTAAGGTGTTCACCGATAAACCTAATTCTCTTCCTCTTTGTAGGAATTCTAGAATCGGAACTATCGGAATCTGCTTAGAGAATGGTTTTGTATGAAAATCTAAGAATTTCTTCCATACCCTGCTGTACAATACGGTGGTAGATCTTTTCCTACTCAACAACTAGTTGTTCCGAGAACCCTCTAGATCTTAACAACTGCCTCTCAAATTCCACGCCGTCAAGTGAAGACCTTTCACTTGCGGGTGGAAAAATGGGCCCTGAGACAGCAGTTCCCTGTGTGAAGGAAGGATCCATGGATCGCAAAGAGACATGCTCTGGAGACACGAGAACCATGGTCTTTTTGGCCAGAAGGGCGCAATCAGGATTACTCTGGCTTGGTCCCTCCTGATCTTCCTGATCACTAGAGGTATCAGAGACATTGGAGGAAAGGCGTATGCCAGTTTGAAGTTCCAAGGATGGTGAAGAGAGTCCAACATATCTGGGTGATCCATGAGGTTCAGGGAAGCGAATGTCTTTACCTGTCTGTTGTCTCTTGTGGCGAACAGATCTATTTGGGGTACGCCCCATGCTTCTGTTATCATGTTGAATATGTCCTTGTTTAATGACCATTCCCCTTGTCGTAGCCTGTTTCGGCTGAGGTAGTCCGCCTTGGTGTTTTCTGCTCCTTTGATGTGCAGGGCTGTTAAGGATGGAAGATGAACCTCTGCCAACTGGAGGATGTTTGCTGCTACATTCATCAGGGTTCCTGATCGTGTACCTCCCTGACGGTTTATGTACGCCACTGCGGTGGAATTGTCTGACAGAACTCTCACATGCTTTCCCTGAACCTGTGGAAGAAATTGATTTAGGGCATATTCAACTGCTTTTAACTCCTTCCAATTTGAAGAACACTCCTGCTCCGCCTGATTCCAGGTGTCTTGGATCAGACTATCTTCCATATGTGCGCCCCAACCCACAGGGCTGGCGTCAGTGATAATTGTTTTGGAGGGAATTATCATCCATGGTACACCCCCTGAAAGGTGATCCATGTCTAACCACCAGCTCAGGGATTCAATTACGTCACTGGAGAGAGTGATTTTACCCTCTAAATGTACTTCCTTCTGAATGGATAATATTTCATACTGCAATTGACGGGTATGATATTGAGCCCACAGTACGGCTGGTATACATGAGGACAGTGATCCTAGTAAGGACATGGCCTTCCTCAGGGTCAAACGGGGCTTTGATACTGCCTCTGACACCTTTGTTTGAATAATTATTTTCTTTGACTGTGGCAAAAAACTCCTCTGACTTACAGAATCTAGTTGAATTCCCAGAAATATCTGGATGGTGTCTGGATTCTGTTATGTTTGCTAATGACAGGTGTTATGAAGGCAATCCAGAAACACAGTGTGCTTAGCGATCAGAGCGCACACAGTGATCTGACAAATACCCAAAAATACAAGAACGAGCTCTGAGACTTGGAAACTCTGTAGACTGCACACCTGATCCTATCCTAAACACAACTAAAAGCGGCTGTGGATTGCGCCTAACAACTACCTAGGCAACTCGGCACAGCCTAAGAAACTAGCTAGCCTGAAGATAGAAAAATAGGCCTGACTTGCCCCAGAGAAATTCCCCAAAGGAAAAGGCAGCCCCCACATATAATGACTGTGAGTAAGATGAAAAGACAAAACGTAGGGATGAAATAGATTCAGCAAAGTGGGGCCCGATATTCTAGGACAGAGCGAGGACAGTAAAGCGAACTTTGCAGTCTACAAAAAACCCTAAAGCAAAACCACGCAAAGGGGGCAAAAAAAACCCACCGTGCCGAACTAACGGCACGGCGGTACACCCTTTGCGTCTCAGAGCTTCCAGCAAAACAAAAGACAAGCTGGACAGAAAAAAAGCAACAAAAAAGCAAAAGGCACTTAGCTATACAGAGCAGCAGGTCACAGGAACAATCAGGAGAAGCTCAGATCCAACACTGAAACATTGACAAGGAGCAAGGATAGCAGCATCAGGCGGAGTTAAGTAATGAAGCAGTTAACGAGCTCACCAGAACACCTGAGGGAGGAAGCTCAGAAGCTGCAGTACCACTTGTGACCACAGGAGTGAATTCAGCCACAGAATTCACAACAGGATTCAACCTGGATTTTTCGTAATTCACGATCCAACCTAGACCCTGCAAGGATGAGATCGCATTAGATAACCGCATTTCACATTGGTATCTGGAATTTCCGATAACAAGAAAATCATCCAGGTAGGGTATTATAAGAGTGTTTTGCTGGCGTAAGTGAGCCATCACTTCTAGGATCACCTTTGTAAAGATGCGGGGAGCCATAGAAAGCCCAAAGGGCATTGCTACATACTGGAAGTGACGAACCTGTCCTGCCAGGATGACTGCTACCCTTAGATACTGCTGATGTTCGGCATGTATAGGAAGATGATAATAGGCATCTTTTAGGTCGATTCCGGCCATGACACACCTAGGAAACAAGAGCTTGATGGTAGAACTAATAGACTCCATTTTAAAAGTTCGATTATATAGAAAGGAATTTAATTTCTTGAGATTAATGATGGTTCTGAATGAACCATCTGGTTTTTTGATCAAAAACAAAGGGGAGTAAAATCCCCTTCCTCTTTGATCTTGGGGAACCTCTACCAACACTTTTTTAGATAGGAGAGAAATAATCTCGGACTCTAGAGCCTCTTGTTGTTCTTGTCCCTTTGGAGATGTTATTATAAAAGAATCCCAAGGGATTCTAAAAAATTCTAATTTAAGACCATCTTTTATAATGTCCAGGATCCAACGGTTGGATGTTATATGTTCCCACTTGGATAGAAAAAATTTTAATCTGCCGCCTACTTCAGGGTTAGCGGTACTTGCCACGTTTTGCGTTGTAAGACCCGGTAAACAGGGCTCCTTTTTGCTTAGGGTCTTTCGCCTCCCAGCGATCGCTTTGCTCAAATGGTTTCCTGGAAAAGGGTCGTCTCCTGAATGCTCTCCTGTAAGACGGAAGATACTGATTAGGAAAACCTTTCTTCCGTTCTCCTGCATTCTTTAAGATCTCATCCAGAGTCTTCCCGAAAAGGAACTCACCCTGGCAGGGGAGCGCACAAAGCTTTGCCTTTGCCTGTGCGTCCCCTTTCCAGTTCTTCAACCAGAGTGCTCGCCGGGCTGTGTTTGTTAAGCCGGCTGACCTGGCTGCTAGGCGTAGCGAATCTACTGAGGCGTCTGCCAGGAATGCTACAGCCTCCTTCATCAGAGGGATCTTTGGTAGAATGGAGTCTCTTGCAGTTCTACCTCTGATCTGCTCCTCCAGTTGTTCCATCCAAACCAGCAGAGATCTCGCCGTACAGGTAGCAGAGATGGCTGGTCGGAATGCCCCTGTATTGGCCTCCCAAGATTTTTTAAGCAGGGCCTCTGCTTTACGGTCCAACGGATCCGTTAGCATCCCTAAATCCTCTACAGGCAAGACTGACTGTTTTGAGGTTGAGGCTACAGCTGCGTCCACTTTTGGCACTTTCGACCAAGTATTCAGCTCCTCGTCGCTAAAGGGATATCGCCTTTTAGAGGAAGATGGTAGAAAACCTCTGGCGCTCTGTTTGTCCCACTCTTTTTTAATTAATTCTTTAACGGTTGCGACAACGGGAAAGGATCTGCGCTTCCTTTGTCCTAACCCCGCGAACATAATGTCCTGAGCTGATTTTTTCCCTTTCTCATCAGGGCACCCCATCGTGTTTCTGACTGCTTTTACCAGCCTGTCCACGCTACTGTTAGGCAGACATAACCCCCCTTCATCTTCGGATGAACTCGGCCGAGTTTCCGACTCATCTGAGGACTTATGCACCTCCTCCGATTCTGGATTTTCCGGAGATGGGGATCTGCTAGGTTGGCGGGAGCTAGAGATACTAGCCTGTGACAGTCCCTGCATCTCTTCTCGAATCATGGCTCTAACGTCAGATGGAGTCATAATGTTTTCCTGACGCAAGGTCAGTATGATGCAATCTGAGCATAACTTCTTCATATAGGAGTCTGGAAGGGGCTGTGAACATAAAGCACATTCTTTGTGCTTGGACTTGTGTGCCTTTTTCCTGGACTAAAGGAAGGGGACATAGGAGGAACATACATCAGCATATAGGTAGAGAAGTCTTTAAACTCACCCAGAGAAGCCGACAGGTACCGGATCTGGAGGCGGATTCTTTGAGGGATCTTTTTGCTTGGTGGAAGATCGCTCCTGACGACCACCATCTTTAATGCTGCTCCTGGCGCTTTTCTCCTTACTAGGAGAGCGCTCTGATACTACAAGGTGCGTTTCGTCGGCCGGTGAAGCCATACTCACATCCACACACCGGCTGACAGTAGCGCTGCAGCTTTTAAAAGTGGCGCCGAATCTCCTGCCTCCCCGGCCCGAACCCGGAAGTGCTCCAGCGACTTCCGGGTCAGACGCGCCGCTCATTCCTCCATGCGGCAGCGGCTGCTTATTTAGCCGGCCGCTTTGAGCGCGCGCGCCCTCATGGAGCCGGGCGGACCAGCGGTGACCGGACCCGGACCATGGCCATCCATCAGACGAGGGGGGAGGCTGTACACAGTGGCTCCCCCGCCGCTGCTACTGGAACCGCAGCCCCTGCCGTTCCTTACAGAGACCGACGCAGGCGGGTGCATGGCCCAGGATCTTCTGTAGGTACGTCCTGAGATTCCCATAGGAACAGGAAACCTAAACTGAGGAGGAGAGGGGACCGCCTCCTTTTATTCTGTAGGTTTCCTGTTCCTATGGGCGGATCCCTCTCTCTCATGTGGGGTGCTGTCGTGACGAAGAGTAAAAGATTCCCCTTAATTACCGTTGTTTATACGGCACCAACATAATATGTGAGCGAGTTCATGTATTACATCAGCATATACTGAAAACCGTCCACTGGTTAGGCTACTTTCACACATCCGTCCAGCGCCGTCATGCATAATCCGGCGGCAGGATGGATTGCTGGATCCGGCGCAATTACTGTAAAAACTGATTGCGCCAGATCAGCTTTTCTTCCAGATCCAGAATAAAGATACAGTGTAAAAAAATAATAGACAAAAATAAAAAAAATCGTGATATTTTCACCTTGCGGCGTCCCCCGCAGCCTTCCTGCTCTTTGCGAGACCACACATCATCTGGGGTCATTGCCGCGATGCATTACTAGGACCAGGAGCATCGCGAAGAGCAGGAAGGCTGTGGGGGACGCTGAAAGGTGAGAAGATCACGATTTTTTATTTTTGTTTATTATTTTTTACATGATATCTTTTTACTATTGATGCTGCATAGAGAGAGAACAGGGCATGCGCAGTTTGGAGGCCGGACTCGGGCGCCGGATATCGGTCATGTGGCGCATCCGACTCCCGTAGGCGTCCATTGTCAGAAAAGCCGGATGGCGCCACAGGTTTTTCGCCGTAACAAAAAAAAGTTCCTCTGGACATTTTCTCCGGCCACCGGACCCGGCAAAAAACGGATGAAATGTTGGGGCATCAGGCACAATCCGGCAGTAACACAACTATGAGATAAAAAAAACAGATCCGGCAGGGAAAAAAAAATCTGTTTTTTTGAAAATTCGCCAGATTGTGCCTGATGCAAAAAACCTGATGTGTGAAAGTAGCCTTACTGCCGACGTCACCGAGGCTTCGGTGGGTGGGAAACCTCCAGTAATGACACCACTCATCATCCTGAGCGCAGACACAGCGCCTAACATCACGCCATGTGTAAACCACATACATCACTCCTGCAGAACTACAAGTCTCAGCACACAACCAACAAAGTCCATGATATTGAATTACTATTATAGCAGGATTGCACAACAGTATTAGCAGAGTTAAAGAACTACACCCATCACCCTAGAGGACTGCAAGTCCCAGCAAAACAAACTTCTACACTGATCAGGTGATGAACTACAGATCCCAGCAACACAAGCAGCGTGACAGCCCTTAGCATGTGTCTGTATAGGACTATAAGCCCCAAACGGGACATGACAGGCTAGAGCGTGCAACTGTCGCACCACAAGTCCCAGCAGCGTCGCGCCCCATCCCCGTACGTGTGCTGTCCAGGACCTGGTGAGCGCCGTGCGCAGCTCCTCCGCCGCCTGGTGTCTCTGCTGCCACATTCTCCTCCTGTCCCAAAACCAAAGTGCGCGGGCAGCCGCCGTCACCGAGGTCACCGCCCCGGAAGTACAACCGGCTGCAGCCAGGCGAAACCCGCTAATACGGCGCAAAACCCCATTCCTGGCTGCTAATATCCCCCGCACACACATTAACCGCATCCCGCGCAGCGCAATGTCTGATTTATTCCATCCTTATAAGACCCATATACACGTCACTGCGCTGTCGTCATCATATCTGTGTTCTTCCGCAACGTAAAAAAGTCCCCCGTACAAATGACTGTATTTTCACCATTGTTCACACTCAATCGCCAAAGCCTGAGTTTTGTCACGATATTGGGCAGTTTACGATATTTGTCGTGGTATAATGTTCCTTTCTGGTTGTTTTTTTCTGACATTTGTTAGGATGGAATCAGGTTCCGTCGCCACTCCTCTTCCCGGCGGGGGGATATAGCTACGCTGTGCGCTGTCTCCTCCCTTTTCTGTCTGTGGCCGCCATCGAGCAGCAGCCCGGAGCCGGCGGTCAGCATGGTGAGACTGTGTGCGGGGCGATGTTCTTGTGCCGGGCACCCTGGAAATGTGGGCACGAGTGGCGGGCGGCGTGAGGGGTGTCCCCGGGGTGTGTGGGGCCGCCTGGATGTGCTAGGCCGGAGCCACTGTACGGCCGCGTGTGGGGGAGGCCGGGACCAGCAGTGAGGCGGCCGGGCGCGCAGTGTACACGTGCTGTAGTGCGCACTTTCCGGGACGTGGCACGGAGCGGAGGCGGTGGCCCAGCTGAGCACGCGGCTCCCGGTACGATTGTATGGAACGGGGGAGAGCAGTATTATTACAGGGGCTTCCAGAAGGGGAAATAACAGAATGGAACCGTGCTAGATGTGTGCAGTGCATCCATCCACATGATCGCTGCAGCCGATCAGTCCCCGCATGGTGATCACAGGGACACTAGTTCTGTTTTTTCACATATTTTATAGCTTTCTTGCCTAATCCCCCTTTAACTTGTAATTCTTTTGATATTAAATGAATGGGGTGAAAAAAAAAACTCTTTGCACGTGTTAGAATCCTGTGCCCAGTAATTTGGCAGTGCTTAGCTTTACTTTCTTCCTTTTTACTGGTTGATCATGTGCAGTGTTTCCAAGCTCCTTTCCATAGAGCTTGTGAGCGCCTGATCCTGGCAGCCTTGGTCTCCATAAGACTTACCAGGAGATGATCCATTTGTAAAACTGATTTCTCCCCCTCTGTGTCCGTCCTTTATGCAATGATGGTGTAATTTGCGTCTTACCTGGCATCCGGCGACAGTTGCCTGCTGTCAGTAAGCTGGTACCACGGACTGACGACATCAGAGTCTGAGCATGAAGCGATCTGTCCTGTGTTTCAGTAGATGTGGGGTATTGTGACCTGAACTCTATTCTCCCACATCTAGGCCTGCACTCGTCCTTTGATATCGGTGTACTCCGAAAAAGGAGAAGTATCTGGCAAAAATGTGACTATGCCCGCTGTGTTCAAGGCTCCTATACGCCCAGATATTGTCAACTTTGTCCACACCAACCTGCGCAAGAACAGCAGACAGCCATATGCAGTCAGTGAACGTGCCGGTATGTATGTGAATTAGTAGAGGGGGTAATGTAAGAATATCACACTAGTGGCTGCTGGTCCATGTACATACCCAAGACAAAGGCGGTGATGTATCCCACTGCTGAGGTACATGGGGCGAGTCCCCCGTACAGGATCACAAGAGGCATAGACTTTGAAAGCCGACTCCTAAGGCCTCATTCACATGGGTCCATTCAATGGTCTTGTTCTTGGTGTAAATTATGAACTTGGGTTAGGGAATCTGTAAATCTCCAAAACTCTGTAACATGTGGAATACAGCGGCCGTACACCCACCTGAATGAGGCCCGACGGTATCGGTCTGTGATAGGTAACTGGGTTGCCCCAGATCCGGTCATCATGATGAGATCCACTTCATTGGTCCGTGTTTCTGAAACTAATGATAATTGTGGAAGTTCTGATGTGTACCGGCAGACTATCAAGAAGCTAATGTCTTGTGAAATTACAAATATTAACTCAGTTTTTGTGTTTCCAGGTCACCAGACCAGTGCTGAATCATGGGGAACAGGTAGGGCCGTTGCCCGTATTCCCCGTGTCCGTGGTGGTGGAACGCACCGCTCCGGTCAGGGAGCATTTGGAAACGTATCCTTTTTGCTTTTGAGGTCACTCATGACTTGTCACTTGCAATGATGTCGTAATTTGCGTCTTACTCCACATTCTGCGACAGTTGCCTGCTGTCTTAAAGCAGATGTGGATGACTGACGACAACCTCACTTCTGAGCGAGAATATTTGACAGAAGGTTTCTGAATGTTTTAGATCTGACAAGTTACAAAGTTTTTCCCTTAATCCTTAATACTCATAGATGTGCCGTGGAGGGCGTATGTTTGCCCCTACCAAGACCTGGAGGCGCTGGCATCGTAGAGTTAATGTAACTCAGAAGAGATACGCAGTGTGCTCTGCACTGGCCGCTTCAGCCCTCCCTGCACTTGTCATGTCTAAAGGTTAGTAAGCTGGATAGTTATTGTAGGGGTTTTCTCCATTATAGACCACTGGTGCTCTGTGACTACCCATCCTGTGCCAGTGCATGGCATATAATCATCCAGGATAGGGAGCGAACTCTGTACACGCCGATATTCCATCGCCAGTCTTACAAATGTTACTTTCATCATCAGCATCATTGAATATACATCCATGTTGGGTAACAAATCTCCTTATTGATTGTGAACTAGTAGCAAAACCCTTCTGTATAACCTGATGCAACAAAGTAGCCAAACTGAAGACCTACAGTAGTACTTGCAATTGTTAAAGGCAATAGGTCGCTAGGTTTTTTTCCCCCATATCCGTTGTCACAACCTCTAGACTTCTCTAGCAATGTTTCCACAACCCTTTTGATGTCAACATACATCAAACGCCTTTTCTAATGCTTTTGCTGTATGCTACTAGGCATTGTCCAGTAGATGCTGTTGTCGAGAGGTGGTTTTTCCCTCAACGGTGAAGAGCCAGTCTTTCCTAGCAGGGTAAGATCACCGCTGTACGTTTGTGAGATTGTAAGCGCTGTGTAGATGGCGTAACAAGTGTCACCCACATTTAAGGGGATTACAGAAATAAGGAGGTAAGGTTGCCACTAATTAGCGTGTCTTACACATTGTGCACATCTTCAAAAAGTGCTATGGTATTCCTGGTAACTAGGTTTATATAGAGCTGTGGTCCCCAACTTTTCTGACCTAGAGAGCCACATTCCGCTCTGAGAGCGTCGCGAGCCACATTACGCTCTGAGAGGGCGTCGCGAGCCCCATATTGCTCCCTCACAGTAGTGGCAACCAGAGCTCCCAATATGGGTATAATGATAACCAAAGCTTTTCCACAGATATCACCCCGAAGCAGTATAACAAGATCCAGTGGTCCCCACAATACTCCCATTCAGTATTCTCTCATCCAGCACTCTCAACATACTGTCACATTTAGCTTCAGGCACCTTATCCAACAGGTGCTATCATCCTGTCTCCAGCGTCCCATACTTAAATTATCTCTAAAACCAGTATATGTTCATCAAATCAGCTCTTCAGTTCAGGGGTACACACAAAATTCATCATTTTTAGATTTCTCTTCATACCTGTTTGCTAAACCTGCAGCTAATGCACCAAGCTGGCAGACAGCCGCGAGCCACAGTTCATGGGACCGCGAGCCACATGTGGCTCCCGAGCTACAGGTTGGGGACCCCTGATATAGAGGTTGTAGGCTCATTGCTACAGAGGTCAAAAAGGTGGTGACAATAGACTATAGAGTGAAAACCTGATGACTCGCCTCCTTTAGGCTATGTGCACACGCTGCAGAATTGCTGCTGAAATTTCCGCAGCAATACTGCAGCTCCCTGCCGCGGGAAATACGCATGCGGAATTAGCATGCATATTCCCGCTAAACACTAGCGTTTTGCAAGCGTAATTAGCTTGTTTTCCTATCTGTAGCATTGCTTGGAAAACTGACAGGTTGGTCACACTTGTCAAACATACTGTTTGACAAGTGTGACCAACTTTTTACTATTGATGCTGCCTATGCAGCATCAATAGTAAAAAAAAAAAAAAAAAGATATAATGTTAAAAAAATCATGATAATCTTACCTTCCGGCCGCTCCCGTTCCCAGTAATGCCTCGCGGCAATGACCCCAGATGACGTAGCGTCACGCGATACCGCTAAATCATCACAGGTCATTGTCGCAAGGCATTACTGGGAACGATGGCATCGCGAGGAGTGGGAAGGGGGGGTCTCCGGGGGGGGGTCTCCGAAAGGTGAGAATATCACGATTTTTTATTTTTTTATACAGGTATATGGTTCCCAGGGTATCAACCGCACATGATCCCCTTACTTGCCACATGTGGGCATAGCCCCATGCGGGAGGTAAGCGGATCAATGCATTCCTATGTGTGCGGAATCGCCGCGATTCCGCACAAAGAATGAACATGCTGCGTTTTTTTCCGGAATGCGATTCCGCCGTGGAAAAAATGCAGCATGTGCACAAAAAATGCGGAATGCATTAAAAATGATGGGATGCTTATGTAAGCATTTTTTTTTCAGCGGAAAACGCTAAAAATCCTGAACGTGTGCACATAGCCTTCAAGTAAAACGATCTATAAAGGTGGCCTTTAATACGTATTGTATGGGCAAGATGTGGGGATCGGATTATTCCTATCATTGTCTTTATGGCCATTTTTTTAGCAATTGTTACGTGATTTAGGATGTTATGGTGTGGCAAAATCCGCAGTGAGTCGCTGCACTATTATTGAAAGCTGAATTCACAGGTCTTGGAAGGTTTCTGGGAGGAAACAATCATGTTATGGTTCTTTAATCCACAGAATGCTGCTTTGCAAAAATGCTAAAAACTTGCCCCTTCTCTGTATTTGGGGGGGCGGGAGTCCTCTGTAAATACCATGTATAGTTTCTAAAAAAAAAAAAAAAAATAGCTATAATATTCTGCACCCCTTTTCTTCATGGTTCAGTTTACTGTATTACACTGGTTTATGACCGCACACATTTTCTATTCAGGCCACCGTATTGAGGAAGTCCCAGAGGTCCCACTGGTTGTAGAAGATAAAGTTGAAAACTACAAGAAAACAAAGGAGGCAGTCCTGCTGCTGAAGAAACTTAAAGCCTGGAATGACATCAAGAAGGTGAGGGACTTTAACATGATGGCTTAAATCCTTTTTCTTCGAGTTTATGCTGCCTCCTAAAATATTTTAATGGTAAACTGATGGCCTTACAGATCCTCAATTTGGTTATGAACCTGTTAACTCCTACTCAAAAGATCCTGTGTGGATGCTAGTGGTCTGCACTCCTGGTTCCCACTATTCAAACTAGAATGGAATATGCGCTTCCCATCACTTCTGCTAGATGTTATATCTGATGGGCTCCTGGTAAAAAACTAATGGCTGGCAGGAAAATCCTGAATACGTGGTCCACTTATTTTAGGAACAGTCTTTACAAATAACTGCTTTCCTGGCCACAAAAGTGTAGTAATTTTGTGGATAATATGTTTGTATTGAGTTGTTTTTTTTTCTTTGCCTTCACCTGTATGTTTCTGCCCCTGAAAGATTATAATAAAGCATATCCGCTGCCAAATGTTATGAAATGCATGCACAAGCAAAGTCTTTGATTTGATGAAGCTGGTTTAGTTACTGTGAAAATCTTCTATAGGAATGACTATTATCTTGACATTTGAATGAGCTTTCTAGCTAGAGCTGTACTCCGAAAATATATACATGAATATTCGTCAAGGAAAAATTCACAATATTTTACATCCATTCTGACTTGGATTTCTAGTGTGACTACACTAACGTAATCAGGTCTAATGTATATAGCTTCCTTTGTGAAATCTGATGACAGATCCTTTAGACCTTGCGCACACTGCCATATACATAGACATCACATCCAGAGTATGGAGCTGGATCAAGCTGTGCATGATCCATTCAGGGCAGATGTCCGCACCTTACCTGTATGGATCTGGTATAACTCCTGAGCTCATAACAGCAGCAATCTTCACTAGCTATAGCGCTTACTGAATAAGCTGCATTGGGAACCCGGCTAACTGGAGCGCTCCCGATAATAAGTTGTTCCGTGCCGCAGCTGCATGTGTCATGGCTGTGTGACAGGCACAACATACAGGCTCTCTATACATGTGTTGTGCCTGTCGTGCAGCTGCAGCTTGGAACAGCTGATTATCGGGAGCGCTCCAGTTAGCCGGGATCCTGATGCGGCTTATTCGGTAAGCTCTATAGCTTGCCGAATAAGGAGTAAGCTGAAGATATTCGCTCATCTCTAGCAGCACTTAGGACACTGCATATGTTACACCCACTCTCCTTTCCTCAGTTTTACAATAAACATAATTGGTATTGCCACATCCACACAAGTCCAGTCTTTCAAAGTTTTAAATTATTTAAAACATACAAAAATGTTTCATTACTGAAATATTTAAACTAAAGAAGTTTATAGCCGATTTAAACTCGCCTTTTTGCTTCATAATGAACGCTGAAACTGGTGTAACTGCAGGTTTGTTTTTGTTTTGTTTTTTTCTCCAAAAGGAATCCTTTTCACATTTTCGGTACATAATACGATACAATCATTACTGTAATTAAAAACTACACCTCGTTCCTCAAAAACTTTAGTAAAAAAAAAAAAATTCTTATGCCCCTTGTGAAAACGCAAAAGTGTAAAAATCGCCCTATCCCATAGAGGTTAAAGGGAACCTGTCACCCCCAAAATCGATGGTGAGGTAAGCTCACCGTCATCAAGGGCTTATCTACAGCATTCCGTAATGCTGTAGATAAGCCGCTGATGTTACCTAAAAGAGGTTAGATTATACTCATCCAGGGGCAGTCCCGTCAAATGGGTGTCTCAGGTCCGCTCTGGCGCCTCCCATCTTCATTCCATGATATCCTCTTCTGGTCTTCACGCCTGCGCACTGCAGTACTTTGCTCTGCCCTCAACAGGGCAGACAAAGTACGCCTGCGCCGGAGCCGTGGCTGAAGATCAGAAGAGGATATCATGGAATGAAGATGGGAGGCGCCAGAGCGGACCTGAGACACCCATTTGACGGGACAGCCCCTGGGTGAGTATCTGAGAGCAGCATAATGTAGGGGCAGAGACAGTGTTTCCAGCAATGTCACTGGGCTTCTTGCTGTAGTTTTGATAATCTGATAAAATGTTTGCTGAAAGGATTAGTAAACTAGCAACAATTAAGTCTTTGATGTTCAATTGGTCTATCACACTCCTGACAGCTACACTGTTCATAGGCAGAAACTGGCCATAATGTGCATGGGGTTATACAGCTTGAGAGGACAAGCAGAGCGGCAGCAGATAAGTGTTTTTCTCAGGACTACAACAAGAAGCCTAATAATTAAGGGAAGCACAGGAATCAGGATCTGTCTTCACATTATGCTTATGACACTCCATTTAATTAAGCTAATTATAGATAGTGTGCTTTGTACACAATCTATAATTTTTGTTGTCTAAGAACAATGATATTGGGTAAAAGTGTTGTCTGGTCTAAAAAAAACAAAAAAAACCCTGCAGTCACTGCTCACTATTTAATTGCACCAGTGTGTGATGTGCGTACTGTGCAAGTGACATTTATGCAAACTAAAAACCCTTAAGGTACCGTCACACTAAGCGACGCTGCAGCGATACTGACAACGATCCGGATCGCTGCAGCGTCGCTGTTTGGTCGCTGGAGAGCTGTCACACAGACAGCTCTCCAGCGACCAACGATCCCGAGGTCCCCGGTAACCAGGGTAAACATCGGGTAACTAAGCGCAGGGCCGCGCTTAGTAACCCGATGTTTATCCTGGTTACCATCCTAAAAGCAAAAAAACAAACGCTACATACTTACCTACCGCTGTCTGTCCCCGGCGCTCTGCTTCTCTGGTCTGGCTGTGAGCACAGCGGCCGGAAAGCACAGCGGTGACGTCACCGCTCTGCTTTCCGGCCGCTGTATTCACAGCCAGACCAGAGAAGCAGAGCGCCGGGGACAGACAGCGGTAGGTAAGTATGTAGCGTTTGTTTTTTTGCTTTTAGGATGGTAACCAGGATAAACATCGGGTTACTAAGCGCGGCCCTGCGCTTAGTTACCCGATGTTTACCCTGGTTACCAGCGAAGACATCGCTGAATCGGTGTCACACACGCCGATTCAGCGATGTCTGCGGGGAGTCCAGCGACGAAACAAAGTTCTGGACTTTCTTCCCCGACCAGCGACAGCACAGCAGGGGCCTGATCGCTGCTGTCACACTGGACGATATCGCTAGCCAGGACGCTGCAACGTCACGGATCGCTAGCGATATCGTCTAGTGTGACGGTACCTTTAGGAATCTTCCTATTCCTCTGTCAAACAAACCAATTTGATTTGGTCAAGACCAGTGTTTCATTGTTTTGCCATCTTCATCACTAACGCAAAGCTCTTCTGCCCAGGTCTATGCGTCCCAACGTATTCGTGCTGGTAAAGGTAAAATGAGAAACCGCCGCCGCATCCAGCGCAGAGGACCTTGTGTCATCTACAATGAAGATAACGGCATTGTTAAAGCCTTCAGAAATATCCCAGGTACTGTGAACACTTCACTGTGTCTGCTGAGGAATGATGATCTTCCACTTCATGGTCCGTGTTTCTGAAGCCTGTGATTTTATGGAAGTTCTGACCCTTCTGGAAACCAACAAAAATGTTAAATGCACCCTGGTGGCTGTGTCTAAATGGAGTAATACATGTGTATACCTTTCAGGAATCACACTCCTCGGTGTCAACAAACTAAACCTTTTGAGGTTGGCTCCTGGTGGTCATGTTGGACGGTTCTGCATTTGGACAGAAAGTGCCTTTCGCAAACTGGATGATCTCTATGGCACCTGGCGCAAACCAGCTTCCCTGAAGGCAGATTACAAGTATGTGAACTCTTATTGCCTCTTGCAAGATCGAGGTCTCTGATACATGTACGTATAGCTTGCTGTTTTATGATGAGCGACACTTCTGGTCCGTGTTTCTGAAACTCCGTGATATTTGTGGAAGTTCTGAATACCAGCAAGCTGCCTTATGCGAAAGACCTCTCTAGAGCATTGCTATTTTTAATATGTAATTTTTTATCTACAGCCTTCCTATGCACAAAATGACAAACACAGATCTCAGCCGTATCCTGAAGAGTCAAGAGATCCAGAAGGTTCTACGTCGTCCAATGTAAGGGATCTTTTTTTTTTTTTTTTTTTTTTTTTTAAGAAGCACTGAATATTTTTATATTTAATATTTTTGTTGTATGATGATTTCCACTTCATTGGTCCGTGTTTCTGAAACTGTGACTTGAAAGGAAGCTCTGACTGCTCAGAAGTAGACAGGGCCTTATTGTCTATATATAGAGGATATCACTGACCTTGTATGTACTTCAATTACAGCAAGAGAGTGAAGCGCAGAGAACTCAAGAAGAACCCACTGAAGAACTTGAGAATTATGATGAGGCTCAATCCATATGCAAAGACTGCGAAACGCAACGCCATCCTGCGCCAGGCTGAGAATGTGAGTATTGGACTTTCTTGCCTATAATTTTTTTTTTTTTTTTTTTTTTGAAAACCTATTTTAACAACTGTTACAATCTGTGCTGTTTGTTTGATTTTTAGTTTAACAAAAGACAGGATAAGCGTAAAGCCGTATTAGCCAAGGCAGCTGCAACCAAGGAGGCGGCGGCAGCAGCAAAGGAAGTTCCAGCAGCCAAACCTGCTGCAGCCCCCAAGGCAACAAAAGCAGCAGCAACCAAGGCAACAAAAGCAGCAACCAAGGCCACAAAAGCGGCGGCAGCAAAGAAATCTTAAAACCTGACTTGCTGAAGTTCAACACTATAGGTTCATTCTCAATAAATGCTGTTAAATATGAAATATTTGCGGTTTTCATTTTTAAGTTTTTTAATGAAATTATTGATGGCAAGCTGTACAATAATTATCTAGTATCAATATTTATTAGTCATTTTAAGAAGATGGGAGAGCATTACACAATTGATTGTCCTTAGTATAAGATGGGTCAATAACATCACGTTCTAAATCAATAGTGTGAATTGGCTTAAAGAAATCCTATAGCAATAAGCTCAATACACATCCCCTCATACACAACACCCAATCCTAGCGGTCCCATTACCTATCCACTCCCTCCCTGATGTCACATCTTCTGCAGAGATCTCTGCTGGAGATACTATTGGGCAGTGTCTGATATTGCTGACCCCCTTCCTCATATCTTATCAAATTTATAAGCACATCTCCTATTTATATAGAGGACTTTATATAGTGGAATATATTTGACTAATTGCAGCCAATTGAATACACAGGTGACTCCTGTGGATTTCCATTATATTTTATAAGATTCCTAGCACAGAAAAGTGGGAATCTATATGTTCATCACACTTTTGGGACAACATCCTTGGGAACAAAGTGTTGAGAGAAGAAAAAAAAAGTAGCCCAGACCAGAATGGAAAAATTTGTTTGCAAATCCTATGGTTTACATACATTTGCTTGCCACCAACCCAAGTTTTTTAATTAATTTTATTGAGAACATGCACAACGTATAATTTACGGTAAATCGGTCACCCAGAAAGCTACATTCAGTAAAATATAACTGTTCAATATGAATATAACCATTCAATAAGATGTGCCATTGGCAAATCTACCATTGACATGAGCAGTGTACAACAAACCAATATCGAGCATAAAACCAGAGCTATACGGTTTCTAACAGTTGATGTATTGTGATAAAAAGTCCAAAGGTATAGTTTGAGTGATTGTCTACAGTGAGGAATTTGAGATCATCATACCTTGAAACACTAATACTGTTAACTCATATGGGACTATCATGTTGACTTAATCCAGGATTGTATGGTTTGGAATCTACCATCCAGTGCATAGCTATCAATTTCATTGCAAGAATCAGCCTAAAGAATTTTCTGTTATGGTTTCTGTGATGCTTCTTTAAATATACCAAATAGACACCTTTTTGGGTGAGTTGGGATGGGTATTAACGAAGACAAAAAAAATACATCCAGCCAAAAATAATTGATTGGATAGGTCCACATCAGGTGCCAAAAGTCTGCGTCCCAAGCATTGTAATGTAAGCACTTTAAGGTGGGTAATCTAAGACAACCTTAATGGGGATAGGTAGGATTTATGAATAATAGTTATTGACTTTTTTTTTTTTTTTTTAAGGGAGCTACTGTACATAGAGAAGACTAGCATAGTTTCCCAATTCTTGCTTTGTATAGTGGGGTGTTTAAAAGGGTTGTCAACTACTAGGGCAACCCCTCCTTGATCTAAATGTCTGGCCCTGATAAAATACAGCCCATTTCCAGAGCGTCCCTCCTGACAGCACCACCAGGAGGTTGTCCTTCTTATCCTTGATAGGGACAGGAAACACAGAAGAGGTTAAATAGCCCCTCCCCACCTCCACCCCTCAGTGTTTTTCCTGTCCCTATCAGGGACAGACGCAGAGGAGAGTGGCACGGCTTACCGTGCTGAAGATTCCAGGTCCGGTCGAGCAGGGCTCCCGGAGCGGCCTCAATCCGAGGGCTCTGAGAGGGCAGAGCGGGTCTCTGCATGGCGGCGTTGATACCGCCGGAGGTCCCTCAACGGCCGGGTGAGCTGTGCTCCCAACTCCGGTGCATCCCTCTTTAGGGGGCTCTGCACCTTCTCGCTGCACCAGCGGTGATTCCCCTGCTCGCGCCAGGAAGCGCGCCAGGTCGGGCCTGCGGTGTCATGGCGGCGCTCAGTGGGCGCCGGGTCGTCTTGGCGTGCCGCGTCATCGGGGCGCGTCGCGTCGGGGACGTGCCGCGTCATCAGGACGCGTCGCGTTGTCGGCGCGCCGGGTCATCGGGGCGCGCCGCGTCCTGGCGATGCGCTGGATCACTTGCGCCGCATCTTGACAGGTGCCGCGTCAGCGCTGCAATCACCAATGACTTCCGGTGGCGTTCCGGAAACAGCTGAAGCCTCAGGAACGCCGGAAGTTGGGTCGGGCTGTATCATACAGCCGAACAGTGACCATCACCCGCAGTAATCACCGGCAGCTGAGCTCGGAAGGAGGACGAATCAGATGTTCTGAAGACAGGTGAGATACCTATTTACTGGCGAACATCTGACTGCACACTGATCCCAGAGAGATGGAGGGTGTAGATCGTCCAGAGGTCCTGTCGTCAGAGCTCACCCCTGGTCATGTAAGTTATACATAGGGGGTTTATATCATATGGCAACACAAAGCTATAGGGCCTCTTTATATCTATTGCAGGATAAAGAGGCGTCCAAACGTCCAGCGTCAGGCCAAAAGCGCAGGATAAGTAAATGCCCTCTGTGCTCAAATAGACTACCAGAAGGGCACAGAAAAAAAGTATGTGATAAATGCATGGCAGGACTGCTGGAAGGAGAACAGGCTTCCCTTCTAGATAATATTAAATCTATGATCAGAGAGGAAGTACAATCCACAGTCTCAGCGATGTTGCCAGTCGACCCTCCCCGTCCTAAGAGACCTAGGTGGGAACAAGATCTCAGTTCAGAAGAAGGGGAGCTTTCAGCCTACTCCGCATCCGATTCCATGGAGGGAGAACCCTCTTCAAATATTCCCTCAGAAGAAAGAAAGAGGTACCTATTTGCCTCTGAACACACGGAGACACTGCTACAGGCTGTCAGAGATACCATGAAGGTAGAAGAAGCCACAGAACCCCTTACAGTCCAAGACGAGATGTTTGGGGGGCTCAGAGCTCGTAGGAGCAGAGTGTTTCCCGTAAATCGCCATATTCAGGAAATGATCTTAGAGGAATGGAGCGATGTGGGGAAGAAATTGATAGTACCAAGGGATTTCAAATATCGTCTGCCCTTTGACCCAGAGGAGACAAAGATCTGGGAATCAGTTCCTAAGGTGGATATACCGGTAGCTAAGGTCTCAAAAAAGACCGCCATCCCTTTTGAGGACTCTTCAGGCCTTAAAGATCCGATGGACAAAAGATCTGAAGATCTCCTCAGGAAAGCTTGGGAAGCTTCGGCCGCTGTCATGAAAGCCAATATTGCAGCCACTTCTGTAGCCAGGTCAATGTCTTTATGGGTAGAGAAACTAGAGACCCAAATTAATAATAAAATTCCTAGAGACGAGATCCTAAAATCTCTTCCGCTCTTAAAGATAGCAACAGACTTTATGGCCGACGCTTCGGCAGAGTCAGTACGGTTTGCTGCAAGGAACAATGCCCTGTCTAATGCAGCAAGGAGAGCTCTATGGCTCAGATCATGGTCTGGAGACACACAATCAAAAAATAAACTGTGTTCAATACCCTTCTCGGGCCTCCATGTCTTCGGTCCAGTATTGGACGAATTGCTTGAAAAAGCGGCAGACAAGAAAAAGGGTTTCCCGGAAGAGAAACCGAAAAACATACCGCCCTTTCGGAGGTCTCGATTTCATCCTAGGCAGGACTATAGAGGGAAAGGAAAAGGCGGAAGATGGAGCTACTCGAAGGGTGGTAGAGGCAGGGGTGCCTTTCAAGACCAAAAGTCAAAAACTAATAAACAATGACGCCAACTTAGTGGGTGGAAGGCTTCGGTACTTCCTACAAGGTTGGCAGAACATCACTCGAAACCCATGGATTCTAAGTCTTATAGAACATGGATACAAAATAGAGTTCAGCCGAAGACCTCCCAAAAGGTTTTGCCTAACCCAGACCCAGTCTTTATCGGTTCAACAGAGACTATTAAGGGATATTCAGGAACTTATCCAAATAAAAGCCGTCATTCCGGTACCTCATGCTCAGAGGTTCAGAGGACATTATTCGAGTCTGTTCTCCATAAAGAAACCAAACGGAGAATTTCGTACTATCATAAACTTGAAGCCCTTAAATCGGTCAGTCGTTTACAAACGATTCAAAATGGAATCCCTCAAAACGGCAATACCTCTGATCCGAGAGGGCTCAGTAATGAGCACTTTAGATCTAAAAAGTGCCTATTACCAGGTTCCCATCTCCGCCTCACACCAACAGTACCTCAGATTCGCCATAAAGGTTCAGGGCCAGATTCTACACTACCAGTTCACATGCCTGCCTTTCGGCATCTCATCAGCTCCCAGAGTTTTCACCAAACTCATGGCAGAGGTCATGGCGTTCTTGAGGGAGAAAGGAATACTCACCGTGCCCTATCTCGACGACATTCTGCTCATAGCAGACTCTCCACAACAAATGGAAAAAGACTTATCAACGACTATTTCACTCCTGGAAGAGCTAGGATGGCTTATAAACTTCGAAAAGTCAAACTTCAAACCCGAAACAAAGAAAGCCTTTCTCGGGGTAATCCTAGACTCGGTCCAGGAGCATACGTACCTCCCACTTCACAAGCAGGAGTCATTCAAAAAAGAAATTCAAAAATTTCAAAAACAAAAGCAAACATCCATAAGGAAGGCCATGCGAGTGTTGGGCTTAATGACCTCTTGCATTCCCAGCGTCCAGTGGAGCCAATATCACTCAAGACCCCTGCAGAAAGATATTCTCTCACGATGGGACGGCAGAGACGGAACCTTAGACAACAGGATTCGTCTGTCGCTACAAACGAAGAATTCACTGACATGGTGGACCATAACCAAAAATCTCGAAAAAGGAAGGCCTTGGAAAACATCGCCATGTATAACCATTACTACAGATGCAAGTCACAGTGGCTGGGGAGCCCACATAGAAGACAGTTACTCCCAGGGGACTTGGCCGGTATCTGTGCAAAGCAGGTCCTCAAATTACAGAGAACTCAGGGCAGTCTGGGAGGCCCTAAAGGCATTCCAGGGGAAGTTAATAGACCAACACGTCTGTATTCTCTCAGACAACTCAACAACAGTGGCTTTTCTTCTGCACCAAGGAGGCCCAAAACATCATCATCTGCAAGATCTATCGGACTCGATATTCTTTTGGGCAGAACAGACAGTCAAGTCGATAACGGCGGTTCACCTGAAGGGAACCCAAAACCAGGTAGCAGACTTCCTAAGCAGAGAAAAATTATGTCCCACAGAATGGTCCTTAAACGAAGAAATCTTCCTCCAGATAACCCAACGTTGGGGCTTCCCAGAGGTAGATCTATTCGCCTCAAGGAAGAACGCAAAAACAAGGAAATTCTTCTCACTAAATCCAGGAGACAGACCATCAGGAATAGATGCGCTAGCTCAAAACTGGGACATGAGATTGGCTTACGCTTTTCCTCCATTGGCCCTAATACCGAGAGTACTGAGGAAAATTCAGGAGAGCCAGACATCCGTTATCCTAATAGCCCCTTACTGGCCCAAAAGGAGCTGGTTTTCCCTACTAAAGAAGATGTCCTGGGAAGATCCAATCCATCTACCAGTCGTGCCGGACCTTTTGTCTCAAGGGCCCTTGGTCCATCCAAACCCGGGCCTGTTACAGTTGGCAGCATGGATCCTGAAAAAGAGATCCTAAGAGCAAGAGGTCTCTCAGAGCCAGTCATTGCCACCATTCAGAATAGTAGGAAACCCGTAACTTCCGCAATATACAGGAAGGTATGGAAAAAGTTCTGCTCTCAAAGTCCAGTTCCTATATCGGTCTCCCACGGTCCGGACATTCCTAAAATTCTGGATTTTCTCCAGTCGGGGTTTGATAAAGGACTGAGGCCTAATACTCTAAAGGTACAAATCTCAGCCCTCAGTTCATTCTATGACATCCAGCTAGCCTCTCATCCATGGATAGTGAGGTTCGTCAAGGCCATTCAGAGACTTAGGCCTACAATTCGTAGTACAGTGCCTCCCTGGGACCTAAACCTGGTCTTGAATGAGCTCTGTAAAGAACCATATGAGCCACTGGCTCAAGCAAACCTGAGAGCCGTAACCCTTAAAGCTATCTTCTTGGTAGCAATAACGTCAGCACGACGCATCGGTGAGATCCAATCTTTCTCCATTAAACACCCGTACTTAAAGGTCCTCGATGACTGTATCATCCTTAAATTAGATCCCGGGTTCCTTCCTAAGGTGGTTTCAGACTTCCACAGAAGTCAAGAGATTATTTTGCCTACGTTCTGCCAGAACTTCTCTAACGAAAAAGAACGTTCTCTTCACGCTTTGGACGTAAAAAGAACAATTCTACACTACCTAGAGATCACAAATAGTTGGAGAATCGACTCTAACCTCTTCGTTCAGATGAATGGGAAGAACAAAGGAAAGAAAGCATCCAAAGCTACCCTAGCAAGATGGATTAAATCTACCATCACGGCAGCCTACATCTCGGCAGGAAGAACTCCTCCAGAAGGCCTTAAAGCGCATTCATTGAGAGCAATCTCTGCCTCATGGGCAGAGAGCGCTGGGGCTTCTATGGACCAAATTTGCAAAGCTGCGACATGGTCGGGGTCAAATACCTTTTGTAGACATTACAAATTAGATGTAACTGTGAATCAACAGACTACATTTGGGAGGAAAGTCCTCCAGGCTGTAATCCCGCCCTAAAAAAAAAAAAAAAAAAAAAAATTAAGGAGTTATTTGGTACTCCTCCTGGTGGTGCTGTCAGGAGGGACGCTCTGGAAAGTAGGAATTAGTCCTACCGGTAAGTATGTTTCCAGGCGTCCATCATGACAGCACCCCTTATATACCCTCACTTGAGTTCCTGTCTGATATGTGATATAAACATGTATAGAAGGAATTTCAATAAAATAGAGTTGCATCCATCCTGGTGTGGTACTTGGAAAATCACTGAGGGGTGGAGGTGGGGAGGGGCTATTTAACCTCTTCTGTGTTTCCTGTCCCTATCAAGGATAAGAAGGACAACCTCCTGGTGGTGCTGTCATGATGGACGCCTGGAAACATACTTACCGGTAGGACTAATTCCTACTTTCTCCTTCGCCTCATTGGGGGACACAGGACCATGGGTGTATGCTGCTGCCAGGCGGACACTAAGTGAATACAAAAAAAGTTAGTTCCTCCTCTGCAGGCACATGGGTCTGCTAATCAGACATAATGTTTTTTTCCCTTCCCCCATGACGGCACACCTGAGAGGGGATCCGCCCAGCCAGGACAGGAAACCCTACTGAAGATAAAAGGGCGGTACCTCTTGGTCGCTTCAGTTGGGTTTCCTGTCCTGACAGGGACCCTCTTACTGAACACGGCAGTTCCACTTACCCAGGTCCCGTCCCGGCGTGGAAGAATCAGGCAGCGCCTGTGCGTCGGGTTCGGGAGTCTGGAAGCGCCGTCCGCAGGTCCTCCGGGTCTCTGCGTCCGAGCGGGCGTTACAGCACGGTCGGGGGTTCCAGCTCCTTCCGTGGCTGCCGCGCCGCCCTCCTCCCTCTGCCGGCGTCCAGGTGCGGCGCCGCTTCCGGGTCGCCCGTCTGACGTCACGCGCAGGGCACGCTGGGAATGGGCGTGCCCGTGTGACGTCGGGGGCGGGCGCCGGATCCAAGATGGCGGCGCCCATGAAGAAATGCCGGCCGGTGGAATAGGACTCCGGCGACGCGGCAGAGGGGGGGAGGGATCACTATTGGGCACCGGAGGAGGCGGGGAGTGCAGTGGTCCCCCATAAAAGGGTGTTTGACCACAGAAGACGCGCTCATGTCCACAAGCTTCAACATGGAAGTGGGACAACAGGAGCAGCAGCAGCCGCCGCCATTACAGCAGCAGCAGCGTCAAGAGCTCTCATCAGATGTCTTGCCGAGCCACCAGCACAGGAGCAGCCGCTCAAGTGGTAGGAGTGGCGGCCGTCCCATCCGGCAAGACTTTTCAGCGTCCAGAAAGGACACGACGCAAGCATCTGTCCAGCCTCCAAAATCGGTACCCTTAACGGTCGGTGGTGGTGAGTGATCTACGTGAATGTCGCCCTTATGGTAACAGGGTCCATTTTTTCTGTTTGATCACTAGGGGTCGAGGAAATCTAGCGGCAAAACAAAGAACCGTGAATTTGCCCTTTGTAAAGCCCCGCTTGCAGTTCAGTGGCAGAAGGATCTCTGCGCTGACTGTATTAATAGAACCATTCAGGAAGAGACCCCTAATTTTGCCACAAGCCTTAAAGCCATAATTCAGGCAGAGATAAGACTCCTTAAAATTGGCCCTCAAAAAAGCTGGGAGGAAAAGCCGTAAAGTGTCTACGGATTCAGAGGCCTCTCAGAAACTAGGGAGTCAAAAATCATCCCGGTCTCCCTCTACCTCTTCCACCTCTGTCCAGTCCTCAGATTCCTCCTCAGATAGTGATACAGGGGGGCGTCCATGTTTCCCAACTGAGGATGTAGAAAAATTAGTTAAAGCAGTTAGAACTGCTATGGGCCTTAAAGAGGAAAAAACTCCTAGATCACTTGAGGATGTCATGTTTGGCGGTTTAGATGAAAAAAGGAAGCGTACATTTCCGGTCAATGCAAAAATCAAAGCATTGATCGAAAAGGAATGGAAAAAACCTGAAAAAATGGGTACACTACCTTCTTCAAAAAGGAGATATCCTTTTGAAGAAAAAGACTCAGAATCTTGGGAGAAAATCCCTCAAAAGATTGAGATCTTCCCTTCCGTTAGAAGATTCAGGGGTCTTAAAAGATCCACTAGACAAAAAAGCAGATGGGTTCTTGAAACATATCTGGGAAGCTGCGGCAGGAGGCCTGAAACCAGCTATAGCCGGAACTTGTACAGCTCGAGCCCTTATGGTCTGGTTACAACAAATTGAAGACCAGCTAAGAAATAAAGTTCCTAGGAATGACGTTCTGGCAAACATATCCCTAGTTCAAGGGGCAACAGCCTTCTTGGCTGATTCCTCCATAGACTCTGCAGAATTAACGGCTAGAGCAGCGGGCCTGTCCAACGCGGCCAGAAGAGCCTTATGGCTCAGGGTGTCCGGGAGACCTGCCATCAAAACATAAGCTTTGCTCCATCCCATGCGACGGTCAACTCCTCTTTGGGAAAAAGCTAGAAGAAATATTGGAACAGGCAGGAGACAAAAATAAAGCCTTTCCAACCTTCCCTAAGGATCCTAAAAAACCCTTTTTTCGGAGAAGATATAATAGAGGCAGACCTCCAGGAGATAGGAGAAATTGGGAGTTCAAAGATAAAAGGAGATCGGGCTATATGTTCAAAGGGCCCTCTACCTCTGCAAAAAAATCCCCCCCAATGACATTACATCACAGGTTGGAGGAAGACTCCCTCTTCCATCCAGCCTGGATAAACATCTCCCCGAGCACCTGGGTTCTAAACATTATAAAAGACGGCCTAAAAGTAAAATTTATCCATCCACCCAGGCACAATTTTGTAATAACTCCTCGGAGGAAAGTCCAGCAGGAACAATTAGCTCTAGAAACAGAAGTCCTTGGTCTGATTCAGAAAAATGTCTTGCAAGAAGTCCTGGTTCAGGAAATAGGAAGGGGGTTTTACTCCCCCCTCTTTCTGATACAGAAACCCGATGGTTCATTGTGGACCATAATCAACCTAAGAAAACTCAACCATTCAATAGACAATCACTCCTTCAAGATGGAGTCCATCAATACAACCACAAAGCTTCTGTTTCCTCACTGCTTCATGGCAGTAATAGACTTGAAGGAGGCATATTACCATATTCCAATACATCGCGGATACTGGAGATACTTGAGTGGCACTCTACATACAAAACCAAGTGAAACATTACCAATATACAGCCCTCCCATTCGGCCTATCTACAGCTCCCAGGGTCTTCACCAAGGTGATGGCAGAGGTAATGTCATATCTCTGTTCCCGAAATATCGTGATTGTTCCGTATTTGGACGATTTTCTTGTGATAGGGAAGACAGAGGCCGATTGCTCCTATCAGATAACGGTAGTGACATCAACTCTGAGGCTACGTTCAGATTAGCGTTGCGCGCCGCTGCGTCGGCGACGCAACGCACGAAAAAACGCGTGCAAACGCACGCAAAAACGCTGCGTTTTGCGACGCGTGCGTCGTTTTTTGAAGAAAATCGGACGCAAGAAAAATGCAACTTGTTGCATTTTCTTGCGTCCGACGCTAGCGTCAAAAAGACGCACGTGTCGGAAAACGCAACAAGAAAAACGCATGCGTCCCCCATGTTAAACATAGGGGCGCATGACGCGTGCGTCGCCCGACGCTAAGGCGACGCACACTAGCGGAACGCTAGTGTGAACGTAGCCTAATAGAGCTGGGTTGGATGATAAATGTTCCCAAATCGAAATTAGTTCCAGTAAAGGTACAGTCCTTCCTAGGATTAATACTAGATTCAGAACGTCAACTCTGCCTCCTCCCGGAAAACAAAGTAGCCAAAATAATCAACTTGACCACTGCAGCAATACACCAACCCGAGATGACCCTAAGAAAAGCGATGTCCCTACTAGGCTCGTTAACATCTTGCATTCCGGCCGTAGGGTGGGCACAATTCCACCTGAGACAACTACAGTGGGAAGTTTTGTCAGCCCAAAGACACTTAAAAGGGCGTTTGGAAGGAAATCTGTCTTCATCGGGATGTAAGAGATTCCTTAGTCTGGTGGACCATAGAGGAACATCTCACTATGGGTGAGTCCAGTGGCAGAATCCGGTCGAGGACATCATTACGACCGACGCAAGCGGGTTAGGTTGGGGAGCTCACTTAAGATCCCATTCAGTTCAAGGAACTTGGTCCTCCCAAGAAAAGAGCTATGGCTCGAACATAAAAGAACTATGGGCAGTAGAAAAGTCCCTGAAACATTTTCTTCCCCTGCTCCAGGGCCGCCATGCTCGAATTATGACAGACAATCGAGCAGTAGTGGCCTACATCAATCACCAAGGGGGGACGAGGTCTCGGAACCTCATGGAGGTATCAAATTTACTATTTCATTGGGCAGAACACCTATCTTCCCTAACAGCACTACACATAAGGGGTGTAGAGAACTCACGGGCAGATTTTGTGAGTCGCAGAATTCTGAGACAAGGGGAGTGGTCCCTGAATCCTGGAGTGTTTCAACAAATAGTACAGGCCTGGTGTACACCAGAGATAGACTTATTTGCCACCTCACACAACAAAAAAGTGACAAAGTTCTGCTCACTGAACCCAAAGGAACACCCTTTCGCGGTAGATGCCCTACTAATACCGTGGAAATTCTCTCTGGCCTACGCATTTCCCCCAATAGTGATGATTCCAACAGTAGTCCGGAAAATCAGAGAAGACCGAGCGAAAATAATACTCATCGCTCCATTCTGGCCAAGAAGACCATGGTTCTCTCTTCTAATGCAGATGTCGTTAACAGACCCGTGGATCCTGCCAGATGTGCCGGACCTGTTAACCCAGGGACCAGTAACCCACTCTCAGGTGAAGGGCTTCCACCTGGCAGCCTGGAATTTGAGAGGGTGTTACTGAGTCACCAAGGATTCTCCCCAGGGTTAATCTCCACCCTGCTAAAAAGCAGGAAGCCTATAACATCCAGAATCTACGGTAGGACCTGGAAGAAATTTTTAGACTTCTTGGGTGAACCGTTAGGGGATGTAGCTCCAGTGGGTCCCATCCTAGAATTTCTACAAGCAGGTTTGCAACTAGGATTAGCAACTAGCACCCTGAAGGTTCAAGTTTCAGCCTTAGGGGCCCTATATAATTGCAACCTGGCATCTAATAGGTGGGTTTCACGATTTATAAAATCCTGTGGCAGATCTAGACCGGTTATTATCCACAAAATTCCTCCTTGGGATCTAAATCTGGTCTTGGAGGCCTTAACTAAAGATCCTTTTGAGCCTTTGCAGGAGATATCACCTAAATTGCTCACCCTGAAAACAGTCCTACTAGTAGCCCTAACATCGGCCCGTAGGGTAGGTGATTTACAAGCTCTATCAATATGCCCTCCTTACACTCAGATTCTTGATGACAGGATAATCCTAAGACCAGATCCAGCGTATCTCCCCAAAGTAGTCCAAAAATTTCATAGGAGTCAGGAGATTACGTTACCATCATTCTGTAATAATCCTAAAAATCTGGGGGAACAAAAGTTCCATATGTTAGATGTGAGGAGATCCATGTTACAATATATGACCATGACTAGTCAGTGGAGGAAAGATCAAACCCTATTTGTAGCCTTTCAGGGTAGTAAAACAGGGTGTGGGGTAGCTAAAAGTACCATTGCTAGATGGATCAGGGAGGCCATTAGTCTATCCTATTCTGCAAGTGGCACTCCGGTTCCTGATGGCATCAAGGCTCACTCCACCAGAGCTATGGCTACCTCCTGGGCAGAGAAGGCTGAGGTATTGATTGACCAAATTTGCAAGGCCGCTACCTGGTCCTCACCCTCGACTTTTTTCAAACACTACCGGCTAGACCTTTCCTCCTCTGCTGACCTAACCTTTGGTAGAAGGCTACTCCAAGCGGTGGTCCCTCCCTAAGGTTTTTTCTTTCTACAAAAGTTTTGGGGGAAGGGAAAACACCAAGATTACTTACTGGTAGCCGGTTTTTCCGGAACCCATGACTGCACCCGTATATTCCCCCCCTTTATCACCCTTTCGGTGTGCACTATTGTTTTGGGTGCTTTTAGTTAATATAATGTGGTGTTGGATTGCCATGTGTACTAACCAGGGGGGCCTCTCATGCTCTGAAAACCAACTGAAGCGACTGAGAGGTACCGCCCTTTTATCTTCAGTAGGGTTTCCTGTCCTGGCTGGGCGGATCCCTTCTCAGGTGTGCCGTCATGGGTTCCGGAAATCCGGCTACCAGTAAGTAACCTTGGTGGATTTTTTTAAATTCTTTCTTACTATTTTCTACGAGGAATATAGGGGCGACGGATCCTTTCAAGGGTCTGATCTCCCCCAAACAGGCGGGAATGTGGAGTGTCGCCTCCACGAACCCCCTCCTGCACCGTGCAAGCCAGGCCTGAGCTATTTTTAAAAAAAATTTTTAGGGTTGACTGTTCCCTTCAGGGTGCCGATCTTTGCACCAGCAACAGACAGGAACATGGAGTGTTGCCTCCATTTACCCCCTTATGAAGCCAGGCTACAGCCGGACAACAGCCCTGTCCCATCCTAGGGGATTGAACCCCCTTGGATGTACAGAGGCAATGCTGGCGTCCGTGTGGGCCCCACTGCATCACCACTGATAAAACAGCGGTGATGGAAGGTAGCGGATGGTCCCTCTCCACTTGATCAAGGGAGGATGGATTGTGGGTGCCTGCACCGTCCACTCTGCAGCCTCTAACTGCCGGCAGAGTGGTTGCTCGGATAGGGGTCTGGGAGGACTTATGCAGCGCGCGTCACGGCTCCTTAATACATCCCTTCTTCAGCCTGTTCTAGGCTGCACCCCTGTCCATCTGCGTGTTGGTTCTCGCTCTGCAAGAGCGCCTTCCTGGATCCCAGCCGCCATCTTTAGTGGGGCAGTATCGCACACCATCCAGGCTCCCGTTATAGCATCCGGACATTCTTGCGGTTTCCTGACAGCAAAGCTGCAACCCCAGGAGGACCGATCTCGGGGCACAGGACCTAGAGCTACACTGCCACATACCCTCAGTGTTGTGAATTCTGTTGTCGAGCTCCCTCCTGTGGTCGTGAATGGTACTTCGGCGAGTTCTGTCTATGGGCTCCCTCTGGTGGCTATGAGTGAAGCTGCTGCTTCTGAGGTTCCTTACACAGGTGACGTGGCTTATCCTTTGGTTGGCTGCTCTATTTAACTCCTCTCAGATCGTTACTCCATGCCAGCTGTCAATGTTTTTGCATTCGTTCAGTTCGCTCCTGGATTTCTCTGGTGACCTGCCTTCTCCTGCAGAAGCTAAGTTCCTTATTGTCTTATTTTGTTCTGTTTTCTTGTCCAGCTGGTTTTCATGATTTTGTCTTGTTAGCTGGAAGCTCTGGGATGCAGAGTGGCCCCTCCGCACCGTGAGTCGGTGCGGAGGTCTTTTTTGCACACTCTGCGTGGCCTTTTATAGGTTTTTGTGCTGATCGCAAAGTTTCCTTTCCTATCCTCTGTCGATTTAGTAAGTCTGGCCTCCCTTTGCTGAAACCTGTTTCATTTCTGCGTTTGTGACTTTCATCTTTACTCAGTCAATATATATGGGGGGCTTCCTTTACCTTTGGTGAATTTCTCTCAGGCAAGGTAGGCTTTATTTTCTATCTCTAGGGCTAGATAGTTCTTAGGCTGTGACAAGGCGCCTAGGTCTGGTCAGGAGCGCTCCACGGCTATTTCTAGTGTGTGTGATAGGATTAGGGCTTGCGGTCAGCAGAGCTCCCACATCCCAGAGCTCGTCCTGTATGAGGTTTAATTATCAGGTCATTCTGGGTGCTCCTAACCACCAGGTCATAACACCTCAGGCCATTTTATATAGAGCTGCGCTGCCATATCCTCTGGTCTGCTTGTCTGCAGACCTGCGCTGCCTTAAGACCCACGCTACTATATACCATAGCACTTCCCTGCAGTGTACTTTTGGTCATCAGCCATTTTTGTCCTGTCTTGGGCAGGGGTGCAGCATGTCTCACCCTAAAGCATCCAAGAGGGCTAACAAAAGTGTTTTTCACCTCATGTACCACCTGTCGGGCTACATTGCCACGGGGACAGAATACTCCGTTATGTGAAGCCTGTGACCCCGAAGGTGCTCAGGAGCCCTCTGCCGCAACCGATCCCAGTGTACTTAGTCCCCCTGAGTGGGCTTCGTCATTGTCACAGCCCTTGACTTTGCCAGCTAAAGCAATTGAGTCCCTTCAGGGTCCCTCCGGGGGTAGGGGCATCAGTCTTAGAGGATTCCTCTACATCACAGGAACAGGGCCTGCAGGGGCCGTTCTCAGCTTAAGCAGGCACAGGCATCTAGAAAACGGTCCCATAACTTCTGCTGGCGCCTCGGCATCCGTAAGCTCTGTTTCTCACTCCCCCTCGCCAGGGGTTGGTAGCGAACAGAACTCTAAGTCTGACCGGTCTCTTGATCTGGATTCGCCGGGTTATCAGGCGACAGTGGATAGTCTCATAGAGGCCGTCAACAAGACTCTGAAGATCAATGAGGAATCTACCTCTACCTGGATCACGCGGTGTCCTTCAAAAGGACCAAATGTCCGCGTAGGGTGTTTGCCAAATACCCCGAGTTCCAGGACGTAGTGTGACGACATAGGGAGCGGCCAGACAAACGCTTCACAGGTCAGTATCTTCTAGAGGTGAGATATCTTTTCTCATCTGATCTCCAATAACAAATTGTATTGTGGTACCGTGTTAGCCAGAAAAATCGATGTGAATACTTTTCTGCCCAATGATGACAGAAGTATTCTAGGAGTGATACCTTTATTAGCTAACCAGAAAATGTTCTTTCAGAGCACAGTGGCTCCTTCTTCAGGCAGGATTACAAATAGATTTCTCTTTGTAATTTAGCCTGAAGAAGGAGCCACTGTGCTCTAAAAGCTTGCAAACATATTATTTTCTGGTTTGCCAGTAAAGGTATCACTCCTAGAATACTTCTGTCATCATTGGGCAGAAAAGTACATTCATCTGATCTCCGTAAGCAATGGCCGGAATCCCCTCAAGTGGAACCACACCCGTATCTCGCTTGACCTCTAAAACCCTCCCATCCTTGCCAGACGGATCCTCCATTAAAGATCCCACGGACCAACTGATAAACAGTCTTACCTGTTCGGTCTTTGAAGCTTCGGGCTTGGCACTCTCCCTCCTTTGCCGCGACGTGAGTAGCTAAAGCCATGGTATCCTGGATCAGCTTATCTCGGACGCCACAGGTGGGAAGAGTTAAGTTCCTCTCCCAATAAAAGGCTAGGCGTCTTTTTTGCTGCCCACTGCAGACACATTTCTGGTCCTTTCGCAGCATTCCTGGTTGGTCCCTCACAGCCAACTCGTCCGGTTCGGGATGCTCCACTCAGGAAGACGGGTCCTCAGGTCTTGTACAAAACCAACCAGTCGAAGAGCTCTTCCAAGCAGTCAAGATCTAAGGGATCCAGGTCCCAGAGATTTTCGGCCAAATGATTCATGGCATTGTCCAGTCAACACCAGCAGAGTAGGCAGTCGCCTAATCTGGTTTCGACATGTCTGGTTCTCTGTCGTTCATGACGAATGGGTCAGGGTCCTGGTATCCTCCGGATAAAAAATAGAATTTGGTTCTCGCCCCCCGACACGATTCTTCCCCTCTCGTCACCCCAAAGCGGAGGTTCGGGCTCGGTCCTTTTACCAAGCCATCGACTCACTCCACCAAGACTGGGTTATTACCCCGGTTCCAGAAAACGAGGTTCCAGGGGTTCTACTCGAACCTGTTTGCGGTTCCGAAGAAAGATGCAACAGTGAGGCCCATCCTGGACCTAAAGTTCTTAAACAAATATGTCAAGGTCTGGTACTTCAGGATGGATTCCCTCCGTTCTGTCATTTCCTTGATGGAAAAGGGGGCGTTCTTAGCTTCCATAGACATCTGGGACGCTTAGCTTCATATCCCGATTTTTTTTTTTCCCCTCACCAGAGGTTCCTGCGCTTCACCATCGGTGAGGATTACTTCCAGTGTACAGCCTTGCCTTTCGGCCTTGCCACCGCCCCAGGGTGTTCACAAAGGTCATGGCGGCCGTCATGTCCATCCTTCACTCCCGAGGCATAGTTGTTTTACTATACCTAGATTACATCCTGATCAAGGGGCCGTCCTTCCAGGCCTGAGCAGAGTGCCACCGCATCACGTTGAATACACTTTCTCACCTGGGCTGGCTAATAAACTTGAACAAGTCTTCAACCATCTCAGCTCAGCAGATTTCCTTCTTGGTGATGACCCTGGACAACTCCCGAGGTTGAGGATTCTCCCTCGAGACAAGGTCATATCCCTCCAACAGGGAGTCCGGGCACTCCGTCGTCCATTCCCTCATTCCATCCGATTCGGAATGGGAGTCCTGGGAAAAATGGTGGCAGCAATGGAAGCTGGTCCCTTCGCCCAGTTACACCTCCGTCCACTGCAACATGTGTATTTGGCAGCCTGGGACAGGAGCCCGTTCTCTTTTGACCGACAGTGCCGTTTGTCCCCATGGGTCAACCAGGCGCTAAGGTGGTGGGCGTTACGGTCTTCCCTCTTTCAGGGGAAATCCTTTCTCCCGGTCCATTGGCTGGTGGTCACTACCAATGCAAGCCTTCTTGGCTGAGTTGCTGTCTTCCGTCACTACACTTCTCAGGGGCGTTGGACGCCTCGGAAGTCTCGCCTTCCTATCAGTGTTCTGGAGATTCGCGCGATTCAGGTGTCACTGCTGCAGTTCCATCTCCTGGCGGGGGAGAATCCAATCTGACAATGCCACAGCCGTGGTTTACATCAATCAACAGGGGGCACCCACAGCAGGGCGCAAAGCGTGAGGTGGAACAAGTCATCTCGGCTGTTCACATCCTGGGCGTGGAGAACTGGGCTGCAGACTTCCTCAGCCGTCAAGGCCTCGCCTCGTGAGAGTGGTCTCTCCATCCGGAGATCTTCCAGCAGATCTTCCATCGCTGGCAAACCCCAGATGTGGATTTGATGGCTTCACGGTTAAACACCAAGGTGCCTGAGTGTAATGTTCGTGCCCAGACTGGTTGGCCCCTTCCAGACTACACTGGAAGGATTGTAACTAAGTAGCTTCCTAGGTGTTCGCTGGAGCCTCTGATGGTGAGGTCAGACTTGTGCGGCAGGTAGCTACCAGGTACCACTCCAGGGTGGTGTCTGGCTGTGAGTGCTGAACCCACCAGGGGACAAGACACAGGCAGGCAAGGCTGTGACACTGGCTGGTGGACGGGTACAGCAGAGGCCCTGACGGGCTTGACGAAGACACGGCAGGTCAGACGGACAGGGCTGATACTCTGGTAGGAACTGGTATACAGGTGGGTGTATGGAAACAGGTAAGAACCTGATCGGACTGGTGAATATAAAGAAACAGGTAGAGACCTGTGTGGCAAGTTGCAGAACATAGAGCAAATCTGCAAGAGCGGCTGCAAAGCAGAACCACAGGAGACGGAGTTAAGAGCGGGAGGCGGAGCCAAGAACAAATGCAGGAGGTGGAGCCAAGAACAGCAACGCAGCTAAGAGAAGAGGAAGGCGGAGCTAAGAGCAGAGAAGAGGAAGGCAGAGAAGGAGAAAGTGGAGCTAAGGACGGAGCTGCTGGAGGCGGAGCCAAGAGCAGAGCTGCTGGAGGCGGAGCCAAGAGTGGAGATGCTGGAGGCAGAGCCAAGAGCAGATAGCCACAGGTTGTGGCGAGCAAAGCAGAGAAGCACAGAGCCACAGGTTGTGGCGAGCAAAGCAGAGAAGCACAGAGCCACGGCTAGTGGCGAACAGAGCAGAGAGATGCAGGGCCAATGATTGTGGCAAGCAGAGTGGAGAGATAAGGCAGAGGTACACACAGCAAGATTGCCTTGCCCAGGCGTGTACTACGGAGGACATAGAATGAACTTCAATCCAATATTGCGGCCAGCATGCAGCCAGCGGGTAAGAAAAGGGGAAAGGGTGAATCGAAAACTCCGCTCATATGACCGAAAACCGGTCCCGCCAAATTCAGGTGACAGGTTCCCTTTAACACTCGATAGCCTGTATCGGTGCGCATCTATCACCGCACCTTGAAAGTCTTTTTTGCGTGGTTCAGAGACCACGGTCGTCCTCCCCTCGTCTTTTCCATTCCCACCATTTTGGAATTCCTTCAGACCGGCCTGGACTCGGGCCTAGCGCTAAGTTCCCTCAAAGGGCAGATTTCTGCTTTGTCCATCTTGTTTCAGCCCAGGATCGCTTCCAAGACGCAGGTGAGAACTTTCATTCAGGGGTCTCCCACGTGGTACCCCCTGTAAAGCACCTTTGGATGCCTGGGATCTTAACCTGGTCCTAGGTGTTCTACAGGAGTCTCCCTTCGAACCGCTACAGGAAGTCTCGCTAACGCACCTTTCACGGAAAGTCACCTTCCTTGTCACAGTAATGTCAATCAGACGGATTTCGGAGTTGGCTGCTCTGTCCTGCCGGGCTCCCTTTTTGATTTTTCACCAAGACAAGGTGGTTCTCAGGCCGTCTCCGCCCTTCTTGCCAAAGACGTTTCCTCCTTTCCCATTATCGAGGTATCGTCCTACCCTTGTTTTGCCCGGCACCGGTGCACCGTGTGGAGATGGCCCTTCACACTTTGGATTTAGTGAGAGCGATCAGAAGGTGTGTCTCATGGACAGCGTCTTTTCGTCAGACGGACGTGCTGTTTGTGCTCCCAAAGGTTACAGGAAGGGACTTGCCGCTTCAAAGCCAACAATAGTCAGGTGGATTCGCTCGGCTATTCAGGAATCTTACCGCGTCAGAGGTAAGTCTATTCCAGCAGGGATCAAGGCACACTCCACTTAGTCAATGGGCGCTTCTTGGGCCATTCGGCACCAGGCGTCGGTGGAACAGGTTTGCAAAGCTGTGACCTGGTCCAGCTTGCACACATTTTCAAAGCACTTCAATGTCCACACTCAGACCTCAGCAGAAGTGGGCCTGGGTAGACTAATTCTGCAGGCAGTAGTAGCGCATCTTTAGACAGTTAATACGTGGGGTTTAACCTGTTGTGTCGGTTTTCCCACTCAGGGACTGTTTGGAACGTCCCATGGTCCTGTGTCCCCCAGTGAGGCAAAGAAACGTATTTTTGTGTACTCACCGTAAAATCACTTTCTCCGAGCCACTCATTGGGGGACACCGCTCCCACTCTGTTGGCCTGACAGCTATATTTGTTCTTTGGTTTGACATGTTGTATCTGTATTTGATGGTTATGATCTCCTACTGCCTTGTTACTGAACTGGTTCGGGTTGGAGCCAGTGGTAGATGTAAACTGCGGAGGAGGAGCTAACATTTTTGTATTCACTTACTGTCAGCCTCCTAGTGGCAGCAGCATACACCCATGGTCCTCTGTCCCCCAATGAGTGGCTCAGAGAAAAGGTTTTTACGGTGAGTACACAAAAATCCCTGTACTTGCCTCCCGTTTCAGCACTCGCGGTTCTGGGGCTCTCGTGCAGTTGTTATGGCACGTGAGCCCAGTGCCCAATCAGCGTTAGCATCACTGGCCCTACTTAGTATGAATTGAACATGAATAGGAAGTCTGAGTGGTTGCAGCCCGGGTTTCCTCTTTATGTTCAATTCATTTGAAGGCGGGGCCAGTGATGGCAGCGCTGATTGTGTGCTGGGCACCACATGTCACAACTCCGCACGAAAACCCCAGGACCTCAAGTGCTGGAATGGGAGGGGAGTATAGACTTAATTTTATCGGGGCCAAACAGATCAAGAAAGGGTTGTCCTAGTAGTGGACAACCCCTTTAATGATATCCAGTACAGATGAGCGAACGTGTTTGGATAAGATGTTGTCAGGTGATGCTTGAAAAAATATGTTCGAGTCCCTGTGTCTGCATGTCTCGCAGCTGTTCGAGTGAACATATTTTTTGAGCATGCTGAAGACACTCGGTCAGCACACAAGCGTGCGAGCTCATCACTAATATCCATTTGTCTTTTTAGTAATGAAAAAACACGTAAAATCCTGAACTTGTGCACACAGCCTTAAAAAAAAGCTTTTTGGAATAAATAACGCTCACTGTAACCTAAAATCACTTTCCCCACGCTCCTTTCACTGTCCCTATGCTGAAACTATGCTCTCCCTAAGTTGTTTCCGGCTGCAACGTGCGCAAGATGGTGCCGGCAGCCTTTAAATATCCACTGTGATGCTGGAAGGCCAGCAAATCAAAGTAATGCCACGCCAAAGATTACTGTGATTGGCAAGCCAGCCCAGCATGTTCATTGGCTGCAAATAAAGTGCCAAACATGCTGGGCGGGTCACTCGAATATACCAAGGCGAATACCTAATTACTTGCCGAGTAATGAATAGCCCAAATACACTAGTATTCGTGCGAGTAACGAATAGTGCCGAATGTATTCGCTCACAACAAGCCATGAGTCCTCTACAGAAAGATGACCCAAAACAGCTAAAAACATTCAAGAATGGTCAAGGGCAAAACATTAGATTATTCTGAAATAGATCCTATGGGGCCTGATCTATATCATAGTGAACATATGTGGAAGGAGATGAAACCTGCAGTTTGGAGAAGGTGCCTTCAAATCCGAGACAATTGGAGCAGTGTGTTCACGAGGAGTGGACAAAATATCTGTGGACATGTGCAGACGTCTCAATGAGAATTATAGAAATTGTTTATTTGCAGTAATTGCCTCAAAAGGTTGTGCAATAAAATATTAAGTCACATCATTTTTGTCCAGGCCATTTTCATTAGTTTATTTAAAATTTTCTATTGGACCATAATTTAGAAGCAATGTCTGATTCTCATTAGTTAATATTTAGTGATGAGAGAGTGTGATCACCACTGCTCGATCATGGGTGCTAGAGGGCCATGCTCGAGTCCCCACCCCGCATGTTTTGTGGCTGGTAGACAGCCAATAAACGTGTGGATTGCCTGCCATACACACTAATGCCATAGGCATGTTGGCTTCTGGCATTACTGTGATTGGCCGCTCACATCACATTATCAGGTCTTATATAAGACCCAGTGATGCGAAGCGTGAGTGACAGCCCAAAACGGCGACTTTACAAAGGTATTTCGGCAGCATAGGTGGGGAATAAAGGTTCACAAAATACACTAATGTAAAGCACAGCTCTGCCCCTATTTAACGGTATTTGTAGCTCATCTTGAAAAAACGGGGTGACAGATTCCCTTTAAAATGCGCAAGGTGTGTGGTAAGGAACAGGCAAGTGGATGTGCGGTTGATGGTGCCTGCAGAGGCTGAGCCAGTGGGCCTGGTAAAACTGTTCCTGCTGTGGGAGCATAACAAACACGCTCATCCACGAGACCAAGCTTCCTGTCCCAATTTGCATGAGGGAGCTGGACATGAATCAGTTGGATGGCAGATAATGCTTCCAGAATGTTTCCCAGCACCACCGTATCTTCCACATGGTTCAGTCTCACTAGCCAAGAGTCTGGACCACATAATCCTCACCCTGATACTTCTTCCTCCCACCATGGCGAGTACCAGGAGACAAGTGATCCCACACTCGGACACTCCGAGGAGCTCTTCAGAATTCCATTTATTGATTCTGGCCTCTCGCCCTGCTTGTTTCAAGAGGGACATGAGGGAATCGTGTGTAGTAATGCACAAATATTTGACCAGCCAGACACGGCAAGTTCCCAGGCCAAGGGTTAGGTTTTCCTCAGTCTGGTGCTTTTTTAAAGAAAGTGTGGACACTAAAAGAACAGTCATTTGCAACCTGTGCTGTACGAAGATCAGCAGGGTTCTGACCACTACCAGCACTACCACCAGCATGCTCAGGCACATGTCATCAAAGCACCCGACTAGGTGGAACAAACGCCTTGGTCTGCAATCAGTGTCTGCGGGTGACACGAATGCCTGTTTGCTTGTGTTACGTGCTTGCCAATCCCTGTCCAGGACTCAGGCGGGGATGCCTCCTGCCCTGCACCTGTTGTTGCACATTCGCAAGCACCATCAGCAACCACGTCCAATTTTTTTTTGTCCCAGTGCAGTGTTTAGCTGTCACTACCAAAGGCTTTGGAATGCAAATGCAAATACCCACCGACAGGCCCAAATGGGCACACTTTCAGACTGCTTGCCCTGAAAATGTTGCCATTTAGGCTCGTAGACACAGGCTTTCCTCAACCTTATGGTGGTGGCGGTCCCTCAGTACTCGGTCCCCAGCCACCACTATATTTTCCAGTGTACTGTTCCCGCCTTACACCAGCATGTGTCCCATAGCATCCCTAACCAACGCAGTTACTGGGAAGATCCAGTTATCGACCGACACGTGGACAAGTGCTTGTGGTCAGGGACGCTACATTTTCCTGATGGCACACTGAGTGAACCTTGTGGCATTTGAGACCGATTCGGACCCTGGAAAGAGACACGTGCTACAGACGCTGAAGATTGCAGGCCCTTGTTCAATAAGGGTTTCCTCCACTTCCTACACCCCCTCCTCCTCATTCTCCATCTCCAAATTGTCATCTCAAAGCATGTTGTCCATATCAGTCACAAGCTGGAAGCACTTTAGCACTGCTTCGGTGAAGTAGCAACAGCCTCGGCTGAAACTAATTTGTTGAGCTGTCAAACAGCACACCGCCACAGAGTTGTGGAAAGGTATAAGAGACCAGACAGATCTGTGGCTCTTGCCGCTGAACCTACAACCAGGCATGGTCATGTGTGATAATGGCCATAACCTGGTGGCATACCATGCCTGGCTCATGTGTTCAACAACTTAGTGGTTCAGCGGTTTCTAAAAACCTACCCAGATTTGCCTGTGGTACTTGTGAAGGTATGCCACATGTGCGCCTATTTACACAAGTCAGCTACAGCTGCCGCAGGTCTAGCAGTGCTGCAGCAACGCTTGCAAGTGCCAGCTCACCAACTGGTGTGTGATGTGACCACGCGCTGGAACTCCACATTACACGTAGGCAAGGCAAGAGCAGCAGAGGGCAGTAGCTGAATACCACCTACAACATGCCCGTCGGTATTCCATTCAGCTTCCACACATAACAGCCGATGAGTGGGCATGGATGTCTTGCAAGGTGCACACAGCACTTGTCATGGGTGAGGGGCTGCTGTGTTCCCACATCCTGGGACCCCACAAATAAACTGTCCCGATTCTCCTGTGCTATGCATGTGATCACGTTTTGATCGCAGACCTCTGCTTTCTCTGGTTCTTCTACTTCAGGAACAGCCGCACACACATTAGGGGATTAGGGGACATCTAGTTTGTTTTATAATAAAGAACTTTATTTACCTGTCGGTTTTTATCATAATGAAAAAAGCAGTATTGGGCACAAACTTTTCCGTTTTGAAAGTCCATAGTACAGCATGTTCTGATGTCCACTGTTCGCTTGCCCTGATCTATCCCTTCCTGGTCTGACATCTATAGCCCCTGGGACACTCTGTCTGGCTCTGCAGCTTCCAAGAGTCCTGTCCCAACTCCCTTATGCGATTCCCCATTTGACTTCCTCTGCTAGGAAGATATTGATACACGCTTTTCAGTGCCTCAGTTGGACCATAGGTCCGAACGTTCTAGGAATGTCAGCTCTGAGTTTATTGCTGACATTCTCTTGCTGCTGAACAACCAGTGCTCCTTGAGCCTTTAGTCCTCCAACTACTATTCTCTCTCTAACTCTCACTGGCTCTAATCAGGAAGTCCTACTCTTGTTAACTGTACTGCTCTTCTCACATTGGAGGTTTTCCTGAACTCATTAACTGTTTCTTAACCTGTACTTATTTACATTCTGTTTATATAGTGGCCACCACTGCACTTTCCCATTCCTTATCTACAGGTAATGTTCTATCCTATTAAAAAAAGATGTTTACTATATGTTGGCACCGATGAATATTATTTAGCTGTAAAAAAAAAAAAAAAGTTTTTTTTTATATACTGGTACGCAGGAATATTATGTAGCTCCAAAAAAATTGTTTAGTATATGCTGATACTAAGTAATATTATTTGACTCTAAAAAGAGCTGCTTTGTATCTTATGGTAGTGGATGAAACCCTACCTATCTTTCACTAATCTCACAGTCTGGGCCACCATCAGGGCATTACTGCCCTTACTGCTGTTTGGGGCCTGGTGAACAGCAGCACACAGAGAGGCCCACAGGTCCGGGGCTCCGCTTATATGCTACTGTTCATCGGGCCCCATCGTGCGTGCTGCAGCACACATGTTCTCAAAAGAAAAGCACATGCCCACAAGCGGTAGGAACTCCACAAATAAACGTTATTGCAAAAAGATATCAAAGTTTATTTCCACAAAGTAATACTGCACACATTTAAAAACAATTAAAATTACTCCAAAGAGTAAATAGCTCCATTGATACAGAATCCATCATTATGTGTAAAATACAGCTGATTTATACAAACATATTTTCTGGCATCAAGAAAAAATTAGCACCAATTTATAATTACTAGTAATGCTGCACATAGGTATCATATATCCCTATTTCCCATACATTGGGACCTCTGAAATGGTGACCTTGAGTACATAGACCGGGTTATATCAGATATATTATAGTGGTTAAGCACATAGGCCAACGGATTTTGATAGGACAAATACACAGGTTGTAATATATGTAGCTATATCTGGAGTGAGATCTCCAAAGATGTTCATATTAATACCAGCGACATTTGTGAGTCAGTCAGTATCCCTATCAAATACAGGCTTAATCAGCCCAAGGATAAACTCTAATAGGAGAGAACTATATACTTATCCCCAGTCCGTCCTCTACAGTCACTCTATGGTCGCCCCCTGGACCCTTAAAGCAGCGGTGCAGCCAGTGTTTGATGGAGTGTGGAAGCCCACGCGTTCCGACACACAAAGGTGTCTTTCTCAAGGTGAGTATGTCCCTAATGTGGAAATAACGCTATTTAAGCCTTATCAATTTACTTTACCTCGATCGCAGGTGTGAGAAGCAGGAAGCCTCTGCAGCTTCGGCGTGTACTTTTCTAACCCGGAAGTATAAGTCCGGGGTTAGCTCTTCATTATGCGCTTGCGCAATTGGTTATAGCGCTTGGTCCCTGCATGTGCGCAGGCGCGAATAGGTCCGGCGGAAAACCTGCATCCCCATGTTAACGCATAATGTGCTTGCGCCTGTGCACTGGGTACTCTAATTGCCGACCCTGTGCGCTTGCGCAGAGGTCTAAAGAGATGGTGATAAGGTCCAGACTTGTATACATACCCATGTGTAATTAATAGCATTAGAGGGCATGATGTCTTAAGCGCCAACATCTTTTTTATTATGTTTACTATGATCAAAGACTGCAGTTCTAGTTGCATTGGCCCCCTTAGGAGACCCAGGGAAATAAGGCACACATTTGTATTGCAGGAGTGCAAAAAAAGAGAAAAACAAATACTGTCCTTCTGTACCCCCAGCCATGTTGTCTAAAAGCCCAATCGTCATAGACAAAGTGGTGACCCATCCTAGGGGATAAGTAATCTTAGACCAGATAATGACATATCCAAGGTACAAAAAGGAGTATTGACCCCTACCCCATATGGATACAAAATTCTCCATAGTCGGGGTCACCTGAAAAAATGGGCCCAGAGAATAACAATAGAGTAACATATCAAACGGAGGAACATATATTTTTACATAAATAACTTAATAGTCTTTGAACCTCCATAAACTTTGGGCACAAAAATGTATATAAAAAAAAAAAAAAACTTCGATGAAATGTCTATTGGGGTCTTCCCGTCTTCATTGTAGATGGCTAAAATTCCAGCTTAGTTTCTCATATTCCATCGCGCCTAAAAGATGAGTAGGCCACTGAGGAAAGAAAACGGAAAGAAGTGGATAGGGGGAATAAGGGGTAAGACTTTGTGTATACAGAAGGGGAAAAAAATAAAACTTCTATTCCCATGGTCAAACGAGGAACCGTACAGATCATTTCTTTTTATAGAAACCAGAATATAACAGCTCCTCATTGAGACCATTGGGTGCCAGACTGTCTAAATCATAGATCCATCTGGCTTCTCGACGTAGAAGTTCTTCTGTTACATTTCCACCCCTTATATTCGTATTTACCCCTTCTAAACCCATGACTTTGAGGGAATCCCCTGAGCCCGCATGGGCTTCTGAAAAGTGTGCCGCCACCGATGTTAGGATTTTGCCTTTCGCTTTGTCTGATCTAGCAGTGGCTATGTTGGACAAATGTTGTTGTGTCCTGCGTCGTATCTCCTGTGTCGTCTGACCGACGTAAATTTTATCACAGCCACAAACCAGTGCATAGACGACATTGCGTGAACGGCAGTTGAAATATGTCTTAGATTGTATGGGCTGTTGTTTAACTATAACCCCTTTGCTAGCAATCATTTTGGGGCAGATTGAACAGCTCCCACATGGGAAAGAACCTTTGTTTGAGTGATTAGTTCTAAGTCTTGTAACTGGGCGTCTGTAGTGACTGTTAGACAGATAATCCTTCAAATTTTTCGCCCTTCTTGCTATCACCCTAGGTCGTTCTCCAATAAAAGGCCTTAGTTTTGGTTCACTTCTCAGGATGCCCCAATTTACATTTAGTATCCGATATATATCACTCCATAATGAAGAGCTAACCCCGGACTTATACTTCCGGGTTAGAAAAGTACACGCCGAAGCTGCAGAGGCTTCCTGCTTCTCACACCTGCGATCGAGGTAAAGTAAATTGATAAGGCTTAAATAGCGTTGTTTCCACATTAGGGACATACTCACCTTGAGAAAGACACCTTTGTGTGTCGGAACGCGTGGGCTTCCACACTCCATCAAACACTGGCTGAACCGCTGCTTTAAGGGTCCAGGGGGCGACCATAGAGTGACTGTAGAGGACGGACTGGGGATAAGTATATAGTTCTCTCCTATTAGAGTTTATCCTTGGGCTGATTAAGCCTGTATTTGATATGGATACTGACTGACTCACAAATGTCGCTGGTATTAATATGAACATCTTTGGAGATCTCACTCCAGATATAGCTACATATATTACAACCTGTGTATTTGTCCTATCAAAATCCGTTGGCCTATGTGCTTAACCACTATAATATATCTGATATAACCCGGTCTATGTACTCAAGGTCACCATTTCAGAGGTCCCATTGTATGGGAAATAGGGATATATGATACCTATGTGCAGCATTACTAGTAATTATAAATTGGTGCTAATTTTTTCTTGATGCCAGAAAATATGTTTGTATAAATCAGCTGTATTTTACACATAATGATGGATTCTGTATCAATGGAGCTATTTACTCTTTGGAGTAATTTTAATTGTTTTTAAATGTGTGCAGTATTACTTTGTGGAAATAAACTTTGATATCTTTTTGCAATAACATTTATTTGTGGAGTTCCTACCGCTTGTGGGCATGTGCTTTTCTTTTGAGATTTTGATATACAATATACATGCTTAGGTAGTGAACCCAGTTGTTCTACATATTATAGTATTAGATGGTGCCCACTGAGCTAGTTGTGTCCTTGTCTGCAGCACACATGTTGGCGCTGGGGCCTGGGAGCTTTCCTGGAGCTGTGCAGGGCCGTCTCACCTTGACAGCTACGCAGCTCCTGCTCCCTCCGTCTTCTGTGTCAGGTGACGGCGCATACGTGATGATGTGATCGCATATGTGCCACCCGACATGGTCCGGACGCTGGAGGCAGAGCCATGCTGCTGGGGAGCAACTGTTAGGTAAGTATGCAAAACTTTTTTGTTTTCTGTGCAAAATGAATTAAATGGGTGAGGGGAGGAGGAGGAGGAGGAAGAGGGACTGTACATGATGATGTTGGGAGGGGGGTTAAAGGGGGATTGCAAATAATGTGGGGGGTTAAAGTGGGACTGCACATGAAGTGTCGGTTAAAGGGGGAGTGCAAAGGATGACATGGGGTAAAGGGGACTGCACATGATGTGAGGAGGGGGTTAAAGGGGACTGCACACGAAGTAGGGGTTAACCCCTTTCTGCCAGCTGACGAGATAGTACGTCAGCTGGCAGACTTCCCCCCCTTTGAGGTGGGCCTCGGCGGTGGGCCCATATCAAAGTCGCAACATGTCAGCTGTTATCAACAGCTGACATGTGGGCGCAAGTAGAATCGCAATCCGCCCGCACCCATTAACTAGTTAAATTCTGCTGTCAAGCTCTGACAGCGGCATTTAACAAGCACCGCCGGCCGCGCGTTCAGAAGCACTCGCACCGCTGACCCCCGTCACATGATCGAGGGTCAACGGTGCATTGCCATAAGAACCTGAGGTCTCCTTGAGACCTCTATGGTTGTTGATGGCAGATTGTTGTGATCCCCACCCTGTGGTCGGCTCTCAAAGCAATGCTGCATTTCTGCTACATAGATGTGATCTGTGCTTCACCGCCAGGCCTCGACCAATCAGCGACGGGCACAGCATGGCGACGATGATGTCATAAAGGTTGCCTCGACCAATCAGCGACGGGCACAGTCTGCCGCGAATTCACCTCGACCAATCAGCGACGGGCACAGTATCGACGTAGATGTCATAATGGTTGCCATGGCGACGATGATGTCATAAAGGTTGCCTCGACCAATCAGCGACGGGCACAGTCTGCCGCGAATTCCGGAATCATCATTGTCCATATACTACGGGGACATGCATATTCTAGAATACCCGATGCGTTAGAATCGGGCCACAATCTAGTGTATATATATATATATATATATATATATATATATATATATATATATATATATAAAGCTGAATGTGTGTGTGTGTGTATGTATGTATGTATGTATGTATGTATGTCCGGGATTGGCATCTGCACCGTCGCAGCTACAGCCACAAAATTTTGCACAGTCCCACGTCTGGACCCCGAGAGCGTCATAGGCTATATTGTGAGGGGAAATTTTAACCCCGCGCGTTCAAATTCACCAAACAATTTTGCCCCTATCTACATAATGGGGAAAAAAGTGAAAGGAAAAGTGTTGGAGGCATCGCAGCTACAGCAACAAAATTTTGCACAGTCACACGTCTGGACCCCGAGAGCATCAAAGGCTACGTTGTGAGGTGAAATTTTAACCCCGCGCTTTCCAATTCACCAAACAATTTTGCCCCTATCTACATAATGGGGAAAAAGTGAAATGAAAAGTGTTGGAGGCGTCGCAGCTACAGCCACAAAATTTTGCACAGTCACACGTCTGGACCCTGAGAGCGTCATAGGCTATGTTGTGACATGAAATTTTAACTCCGCGCTTTCCAATTCACCAAACTATTTTTCCCCTATCTACATAATGGGGAAAAGTGAAAGGAAAAGTGTTGGAGGCAAATTGACAGCTGCCAGATGTGAACAAGGGGGACTTAAAGAATGAGAGCGATGGCGCAAAAGAGTATATACCGTACAGTTGCTAAGGTGGGGCCCAGACATGAGATACTCACCACACACGGGGATATGAACACACACACAAAATGCGCCACACACTACCACGTGCTTGAACACATATACCACCCTCAGCACATATTTCACACATACACCAACCTCGCCACATAAAAGTCGAAACACAAAAGTCGCCGCTCAAAACTCGCCACGTGCAAAACTCGCCACATGCAAAAACTAGGCTCACGCAAAACTCGCCACAAGTGCAAAACTCACCTCATGGAAAACTCGCCACACGCAAAACTTGCACACGCGGAAAAATCGCTACATGCATGTCGCCACACGCAACTCAACACACACAACTTGACAAACGAAACTCGCCCTAAAACACACACAAGTCTGGTATTATCCTTCAAAAATAAAAATCTGATTAATAAGCAGACAAACTACAAGAGCAACAAATGTACCATATAGGAAATACGGCAGCTGTCAGTCACATGACCTGTCTATTATGTGTATGTGTGAGCTAATATATACTGCCAGGGGGAGGGCTTCCTGTTGGCTGGGGATTTATCATGCTGCCAATTTATCTTACAAATACTGAGATAAAAATACTGAGCAAATAACGTGTGAACGAGGTCTAATACAGGAAATCACACAGGTATATACTATATACAGGGGAGATGACACACAGATATATACTATATACAGGAGAGATGACACACAGGTATATACTATATAGAGGAGGAGATGACACACAGGTATATACTATATACAGGAGGAGATGACACACAGGTATATACTATATACAGGAGCAGATTACCTACAGGTATATACTATATACAGGAGGAAATGACACACAGATATATACTATATACAGGGGAGATGACACACAGGTATATACTATATACAGGAGGAGATAACATACAGGTATATACTATATATAGAAGGAGATGACATACAGGTATATACTATATATAGGAGATGACTTACAGGTATATACTATATATAGGAGGAGATGACATACAGGTATATACTATATTCAGGGGAGATGACATACAGGTATATACTATATACAAGAGATGACATACAGGTGTATACTATATATAAGGGAGATGACAAACATGTATATACTGAGGTGAAAATGAAAAGGTGTGAGTGCAAAATGAGAGGAGTGAGGGAAAACAGTGGAGTGATCGGAAAATGACAGATGTGAGGTCAAAATGACAAGTGTTAGGGGGGAATGAGAGGAGTGAGGGAGAAAATGAGAGGTGTGAGGGAGAAAATGAGAGATGTGATTGGGAAAATGAGAGGCGTGATGGGAAAATAAGAGAAGTGACGTGCTATAACTAACCACAGATATTTACTATGCCCAGGCAACGCCGGGCTCTTCAGCTAGTATATACAGGTCCTTCTCAAAAAATTAGCATATAGTGTTAAATTTCATTATTTACCATAATGTAATGATTACAATTAAACTTTCATACAGGTCCTTCTCAAAAAATTAGCATATAGTGTTAAATTTCATTATTTACCATAATGTAATGATTACAATTAAACTTTCATATATTATAGATTCATTATCCACCAACTGAAATTTGTCAGGTCTTTTATTGTTTTAATACTGATGATTTTGGCATACAACTCCTGATAACCCAAAAAACCTGTCTCAATAAATTAGCATATTTCACCCATCCAATCAAATAAAAGTGTTTTTTAATAACAAACAAAAAAAACATCAAATAATAATGTTCAGTTATGCACTCAATACTTGGTCGGGAATCCTTTGGCAGAAATGACTGCTTCAATGCGGCGTGGCATGGAGGCAATCAGCCTGTGACACTGCTGAGATGTTATGGAGGCCCAGGATGCTTCAATAGCGGCCTTAAGCTCATCCAGAGTGTTGGGTCTTGCGTCTCTCAACTTTCTCTTCACAATATCCCACAGATTCTCTATGGGGTTCAGGTCAGGAGAGTTGGCAGGCCAATTGAGCACAGTAATACCATGGTCAGTAAACCATTTACCAGTGGTTTTGGCACTGTGAGCAGGTGCCAGGTCGTGCTGAAAAATGAAATCTTCATCTCCATAAAGCATTTCAGCCGATGGAAGCATGAAGTGCTCCAAAATCTCCTGATAGCTAGCTGCATTGACCCTGCCCTTGATGAAACACAGTGGACCAACACCAGCAGCTGACATGGCACCCCACACCATCACTGACTGTGGGTACTTGACACTGGACTTCAGGCATTTTGGCATTTCCTTCTCCCCAGTCTTCCTCCAGACTCTGGCACCTTGATTTCCGAATGACATGCAAAATTTGCTTTCATCAGAAAAAAGTACTTGGGACCACTTAGCAACAGTCCAGTGCTGCTTCTCTGTAGCCCAGGTCAGGCGCCTCTGCCGCTGTTTATGGTTCAAAAGTGGCTTTACCTGGGGAATGCGGCACCTTTAGCCCATTTCCTGCACACGCCTGTGCACGGTGGCTCTGGATGTTTCCACACCAGACTCAGTCCACTGCTTCCTCAGGTTCCCCAAGGTCTGGAATCTGTCCTTCTCCACAATCTTCCTCAGGGTCCGGTCTCCTCTTCTCGTTGTACAGCGTTTTCTGCCACATTGTTTCCTTCCAACAGACTTACCATTGAGGTGCCTTGATACAGCACTCTGGGAACAGCCTATTTGTTGAGAAATTTCTTTCTGGGTCTTACCCTCTTGCTTGAGGGTGTCAATGATGGCCTTCTTGACATCTGTCAGGTCGCTAGTCTTACCCATGATGGGGGTTTTGAGTAATGAACCAGGCAGGGAGTTTATAAAAGCCTCAGGTATCTTTTGCATGTGTTTAGAGTTAATTAGTTGATTCAGAAGATTAGGGTAATAGGTCGTTTAGAGAACCTTTTCTTGATATGCTAATTTATTGAGACAGGTTTTTTGGGTTATCAGGAGTTGTATGCCAAAATCATCAGTATTAAAACAATAAAAGACCTGACAAATTTCAGTTGGTGGATAATGAATCTATAATATATGAAAGTTTAATTGTAATCATTACATTATGGTAAATAATGAAATTTAACACTATATGCTAATTTTTTGAGAAGGACCTGTATATATACAGTGGGGCAAAAAAGTATTTAGTCAGTCAGCAATAGTGCAAGTTCCACCACTTAAAAAGATGAGAGGCGTCTGTAATTTACATCATAGGTAGACCTCAACTATGGGAGACAAACTGAGAAAAAAAAATCCAGAAAATCACATTGTCTGTTTTTTTAACTATTTATTTGCATATTATGGTGGAAAATAAGTATTTGGTCAGAAACAAACAATCAAGATTTCTGGCTCTCACAGACCTGTAACTTCTTCTTTTAGAGTCTCCTCTTTCCTCCACTCATTGCCTGTAGTAATGGCACCTGTTTAAACTTGTTATCAGTATAAAAAGACACCTGTGCACACCCTCAAACAGTCTGACTCCAAACTCCACTATGGTGAAGACCAAAGAGCTGTCAAAGGACACCAGAAACAAAATTGTAGCCCTGAACCAGGCTGGGAAGACTGAATCTGCAATAGCCAACCAGCTTGGAGTGAAGAAATCAACAGTGGGAGCAATAATTAGAAAATGGAAGACATACAAGACCACTGATAATCTCCCTCGATCTGGGGCTCCACGCAAAATCCCACCCCGTGGGGTCAGAATGATCACAAGCACGGTGAGCAAAAATCCCAGAACCACGCGGGGGGACCTAGTGAATGAACTGCAGAGAGCTGGGACCAATGTAACAAGGCCTACCATAAGTAACACACTACGCCACCATGGACTCAGATCCTGCAGTGCCAGACGTGTCCCACTGCTTAAGCCAGTACATGTCCGGGCCCGTCTGAGTTTGCTAGAGAGCATTTGGATGATCCAGAGGAGTTTTGGGAGAATGTCCTATGGTCTGATGAAACCAAACTGGAACTGTTTGGTAGAAACACAACTTGTCGTGTTTGGAGGAAAAAGAATACTGAGTTGCATCCATCAAACACCATACCTACTGTAAAGCATGGTGATGGAAACATCATGCTTTGGGGCTGTTTCTCTGCAAAGGGGCCAGGACGACTGATCCGGGTACATGAAAGAATGAATGGGGCCATGTATCGTGAGATTTTGAGTGCAAACCTCCTTCCATCAGCAAGGGCATTGAAGATGAAACGTGGCTGGGTCTTTCAACATGACAATGATCCAAAGCACACCGCCAGGGCAACGAAGGAGTGGCTTCGTAAGAAGCATTTCAAGGTCCTGGAGTGGCCTAGCCAGTCTCCAGATCTTAACCCTATAGAAAACCTTTGGAGGGAGTTGAAAGTCCGTGTTGCCAAGCGAAAAGCCAAAAACATCACTGCTCTAGAGGAGATCTGCATGGAGGAATGGGCCAACATACCAACAACAGTGTGTGGCAACCTTGTGAAGACTTACAGAAAACGTTTGACCTCTGTCATTGCCAACAAAGGATATATTACAAAGTATTGAGATGAAATTTTGTCTCTGACCAAATACTTATTTTCCACCATAATATGCAAATAAATTGTTAAAAAAACAGACAATGTGATTTTCTGGATTTTTTTTTCTCAGTTTGTCTCCCATAGTTGAGGTCTAGCTATGATGTAAATTACAGACGCCTCTCATCTTTTTAAGTGGTGGAACTTGCACTATTGCTGACTGACTAAATACTTTTTTGCCCTACTGTATATATATATATATATATATATATATATATATAAAGTTCAAATCACCCCCCTTTTGCCCCAATCAAAATAAAACAATAAAAAAATCAAACCTACACATATTTTGTATCGCCGTGTTCAGAATCACCCGATCTATCAATAAAAAAAAGATTAACCTGATCGCTAAACGGCATAGCAAGAAAAAAATCAAAAAGCCAAAATTTCGTTTTTTTTAGTCGCCATGACATTGCATTAAAATGCAATAACGTGCAATCAAAAAAACGTATCTGCACAAAAGTGGTATAATTTAAAACGTCAGCTCGGCATGCAAAAAATAAGCCCTCACCCAACCCCAGATCACGAAAAATGGAGACGCTACGGGTATCGGAATATGGCACAATTTTTTTTTATTTTTTTTTAGCAAATTTTAGAATTTTTTTTCACCACTTAGATAAAAAAAGAACCTAGACATGTTTGGTGTCTATGAACTTGTAATGACCTGGAGAATCACAGTGGCAGGTCAGTTTTAGTATTTATTGAAAAAAAAGCAAAAAAGCCAAACAAAAAACAAGTGTGAGATTGCACTTTTTTTGCAATTTCATCGCACTTGGAATTTTTTTCTCGTTTTCTGTTACACGACATGGTAAAAGCAATGCTGTCTTTCAAAAGTACAACTCGCCCCGCAAAAAATAAGCCCTCACATGGACATATTGACAGAAAAACAAAAAACTTATGGCTCTGGAAAGAAGGGGAGTGAAAAACGAAAAAAAGGTCCGGGAGTTAAGGGGTTAAAGAGGGACTGCAAAAGATGGCATGGGGTAAAGGGGACTGCACAGGATGATGTGGGAGGGTTAAAGGGGGACTGTACATGATGATGTGGGGGGTTAAAGGGGGACTGCACATGATGTGGGAAGGGGTTAAAGAGGGACTGCATATGAAGTGGGTTAATAGGAACTGCAAAGGATGACATGGGGTAAAGGGGACTGCACATGATGATGTGGGGGGTTAAAGGGGAACTGCACATGATGATGAAGAAAAGTAAATATGAAGTACTTCAGCTAGAGACGTCACTGGTGAGTCGGTGTGTTACCTGTACACTGACACTATACACTGTATGCTCTGTAAAGAGCTCCTGTGTATAATGTCACCAGTGATCACTATATTATCTGTACACTGACACTGTATACAGTGGTCCTGTGTATAATGTTACTGGTGATCACTGTATTACCTGTACACTATATACAGAGCTCCTGGGTATAATGTCACTAGTGATCACTGTATTACCTGTACACTGACACTGTATACTATCATGTACAGCGCTTCTGTATATAATGTCATTAGTATTGTGCTTTGTTTTTTTTATTAATGATCAGTATTGTAGTATTCAGTCACTATGTGGTGGTAATATGTGGTCAGGTCATGGTGTGGTGGTATTTGTTCCTTGTATGTGGTATCATTTGGTCAGTATGTGGTGGTAATATGTGGTCTGGTCAAGGTGTGACGGCATTTGTCCCTTTTATGTGGTATTATAGGTCACTATGTGGTGGTAATATGTGGTCTGGTCATGGTGTGACGGTATTTGTCCCATGTATGTTGTATTAATGGTCATTTAAAAAAATGTATGTGACTCTTAATGAAAAATACATAAGAATATATTTGGTAAACATATAACCCCAGCCCATTCTCCTACACATAGGGTGAACAACACTCCGTCAAATATATAAACACTAGATTGTGGCCCGATTCTAACGCATCGGGTATTCTAGAATATGCATGTCCCCGTAGTATATGGACAATGATGATTCCGGAATTCGCGGCAGACTGTGCCCGTCGCTGATTGGTCGAGGCAACCTTTATGACATCATCGTCGCCATGGCAACCATTATGACATCTACGTCGATACTGTGCCCGTCGCTGATTGGTCGAGGTGAATTCGCGGTAGACTGTGCCCGTCGCTGATTGGTCGAGGCAACCTTTATGACATCATCGTCGCCATGCTGTGCCCGTCGCTGATTGGTCGAGGCCTGGTGGCCTCGACCAATCAGAGACGCAGGATTTCCTGGACAGACAGACAGAAAGACAGACAGACAGACAGACAAACGGAAAAACCCTTAGACAATTATATATATAGATACTGACCATTTGGCCATTAAACCAAATTAAATCAAGAAGTGTCATTTATTTTTCTATGAAAAAATTAACCTTTATTTACATGTTTTTAAAAATACACACAACAATAAAATAGTGCCCCCAAACCAATGACTATCTAGCACTTCCATGATCAGTGATGATGCGGTGCACCGTGAAATTCAGTAGTGGATTGATTGGGGTTATTTTTCCCTAGCAAGCTGTTCAGTATAGTCTATGATCGGCGTGGTTGTGGTGTATCAAAGATTTTGGGAGTAGATTCGCCTGTGCATTAGAGTTGCCACGTATTAGCACAATTCTGTTATAATTGGTATACATTTGCTCTGCATATATAATGCACTCCCAATGTCTTTGGTCTGCTCCTCATGACAGACAGTTTATTTCAAGTAGTCACTTTTAGGAATACAGATCATTTTATGAATATTTCATGAATAATATTTACATTAGGTGAATTCCACCAATATTGTTAATAAGTATTATGAAATGACTGTAGGAGCAGTAAAGAATTATTCGGTCCCAATTCTTTTTGTTTGATATCTATAATATAACGCTGGGAGCGTCACTCTGTCCGAAGCCTTTAAAGACTGCGCAAGCGCCGGCGCAGTCTGGACCCCACAGAGTGATGCTCCCAAGAGATCGCGGTATGCGTAAGCACTGAACGCACACCGCGATCTCCAACGGATAGCAGGGACGCGCCAGGAGGGTGAGTATAAGCTACATTCACCTGTCCCGTTCCAGCGCTGCCCGCCGCTCTGTCCTCCGGGTCCTCTGCCTGTGATGTTCACAGTTCAGAGGGCGCGATGACGCGCTTAATACGCGCCGCCCTCTGACTGAACAGCCACAGCCAGAGGACCCGGAAGATGGAGTGGCACGCAGCGCTGGATCAGGGCTAGGTGAATATAGCAAGTGTCGGGGGCCTGAACTAGCGGTGACTCCGTCACCTGACCCCCACAGCGCGCCGGTGTCCCTGCCTGCTCAGGCCCCCCAGCACTCGGCGCCCAGCAACGATAGGTGAGTATGGTATTTTTTTTTATATATCGCAGCAGCATACGGGGCATATACTATGGAGCATCTTATGGGGCCATCAACCATAATGGAGCAGTGTACGGGGGCATATACTATGGAGTATCTTATGGGGGCCATAAACCTTTATGGAGCAGTGTACGGGGCATATAATATGGAGCATCGTATGGGGGCCATAAACCTTTATGGAGCAGTGTACGGGGCATATACTATGGAGCATCTTATGAGGGCCATAAACCTTTATGGAGCAGTGTACGGGGACCATAAACATTTATGGAGCAGCGTATGGGGCATATGGATGGGAGCAGAAAATTAAAGAATGGTGGCGCAGGATGGGAGCAGCACATGACAGAACGGGGGTGCAGGATGGGAGCAGCACATGACAGAACGGGGGGCGCAGGATGGCAGCAGCACATGACAGAACGGGGGTGCAGGATGGCAGCAGCACATGACAGAACGGGGGCGCAGGATGGCGACAGAACGGGGGCGCAGGATGGCAGCAGCACATGACAGAACGGGGGTGCAGGATGGAAGCAGCACATGACAGGATAGGGGTGCAGGATGGCAGCAGCACATGACAGAACGGGGGCACAGGATGGGAGCAGCACATGATAGAACGGGAGTGCAGAATGGAAGCAGCACATGACAAAACGGGGCGCAGGATGGGAGCAGCACATGACAGGATGGGGGTGCAGGATGGGAGCAGCAAATGACAGAATGGAGGCGCAGGATGGGTGCAGCACATGTCAGAATAGAGGTGCAGGATGGGTGCAGCACATGCCAGAATGGGGGCGCAGGATGGGTGCAGCACATGACAGGATGGGGACGCAGGATAGAGCAGCACATGACAGGATGGGGGCGCAGGATGGAGCAGCTCATGACAGGATGGAGCAGCACATGACAGGATGGGGATGCAGGATGGAGCAGCACATACCAGGATGGAGACCATATACCAATATAAATGCTCGCCACCCGAGCGTAGAACGGGTTCAATAGCTAGTTTTTTATATGCATACAGCTCAGCTGACCTTTAAGAGCTAATGGTCATTGGTTTGGAGGCACTATTTTATTGTTGTGTGTATTTTTAAAAACATGTAAATAAAGGTTAATTTTTTAATGAAAAAATAAATGACACTTCTTGATTTAATTTGGTTTAATGGCCAAATGGTCAGTATGTTTATATAAAAATATATTTATATTTAATACATTAGAGTAGAGTAGGGTCTGTCCAAAAGAGTCTACCATGTCGTTTTGGCGGCTTAAAAATTATTTTAGCCAGAACAAAAGCTGCTGGTTATGAATGTGATCTGGTGTTTGATGGGAACTGTTAATATCTGATTGATGAGGGCGTGGTGGTGAAGTTGAGTTTTTCCAAGAGTGAGTGTTGGGACTGGAAGGTTCGAAGGGTGAAGGCGGAGATGGAGTGGAGCTTGGGTGGAGTCTCAAGGGGGCCCGCAAATTTTGCCAGTGTGGGGCCCCAAAATTCCTAGTGGCAGCCCTGTCTACACTATACATCACAATGCAAACTAGCAGAGATCTGTAGCATGTACTTGCAATAAAACCCTGCCTGCCATTCACTCTTATTAAATCTCTTCCTATGCTATCTCCACCTAACAGTGAACTAATCTTCACTCTCAGTAGCTCTTAAAAGAGCTTTTTGTAATCAAAAACTCTCCCTATACGCTCCTATCACTCTTCCTAAGCTGATACTACACTGTTTCCGGCTGTAATGTGCGCAAAATGGCGCCAGCAGGGATTAAATATCCCCTATGACGCTGTAAGGCCAACCAATCACAGTAATACCACACCAAAGATGGCGCAGGCATTACTGTGGTTGGCAAGCAAGCCCAGCATGTTCATTGGCTGCAAATAAAGTGCCAAACATGCTGGGCGGGTCATTCAAATATACCAAGGTGAATACCTAACTACTTGCCAAGTAACAAATAGCCCGAATACAGGACTATCCGTGCGAGTAATGAATAGTGCCGTATGTATTACCTCATCACTAGTTATGACTCAGCTTAGGTTTTGGAGTTTTTAGCTGTCAGAGGCAAGGAATGGGGATTTAGGTTCAGCCCAGAGGGCAGGAGGGGAGTGACCCAGAGGGGTTAATTGGTGGAACCCTGTGAGCTCCTTCCACAACAAACACAAAGGAGATATCGTCACCCAACCATCACCCCAGCTTTCTATGAACTGCTCAGGATGTTGTCACTCTGCCCGTTCAGGTAGACCAATGACTTGAATGTTATTTCAATGCATCTGGTTCTCTTTGGTCATCTGCTTTCTGCCATCAGGTCATCCATCCATCCAGTAATCTTAGCCACATTGGTGGCTATAGGAGATACTCTGTCCTCCAAGTGTGATCGCCTTGATTCAGCCTCAGAGATCTGACCTCGTAGGACATGCCTATCTCATGGAGCAATCCCACATACGATCTCATGCTTCATTGTTTCCGATCAGGGAGTGTTTACATGAAGAGATGGCCTGTAGTAACTGGTTATATACCTGATGTAGGGTGGCTAGCCTACATGTAATTTTCTGACATGTTCAGAAAGCGATGAATTGAGTTTCTAAGTAAAAGAGGTTGTCCACTACTGTAACATTGCTGGCCTATCCTTAGGTTAGGTAATCAATGTGTTATCGGTGGGGGTGCGACACTCGACACCCCCGCTGATCAGCTGTTCTCGGTGGCGGCCGGAACTGGCCAGTTATGGAGCTCCGTCTACTACATAGTCGCCGTAGCCAAGTACTGCACATAATCCCACTCTTCAAATCAATAGGGGACAGATGTGCAGAACACCGCCACAGTCACTATACAGCAGACGGATGTTATGACCTGGTGGTCAGGACAATAATGGACCTGATGGTTAAGAGCACACAGAATGACCTGATAGTTACTGATAATATAGGACGAGCTCTGAGACGTGGGAACTCTGCTGACCGCAATCCCTAATCCTATCACACACACTAGAAATAGCCGTGGATTGCGCCTAACGCTCCCTATGCAACTCGGCACAGCCTAAGGAAATAGCTAGCCCTAAAGATAGAAAAATAAAGCCTACCTTGCCTCAGAGAAATTCCCCAAAGGAAAAGGCAGCCCCCCACATATAATGACTGAGTAAAGATGAAAATTACAAACACAGAGATGAAATAGATTTAGCAAAGTGAGGCCCGACTTACTGAACAGACAGAGGATAGGAAAGGTAGCTTTGCGGTCAGCACAAAAAACTACAAAAAGACCACGCAGAGGGCGCAAAAAGACCCTCCGCACCGACTCACGGTGCGGAGGCGCTCCCTCTGCGTCGCAGAGCTTCCAGCAAGCAAGACAACAATCAAAATAGCAAGCTGGACAGAAAAATAGCAAACTAAAGAAAAACAAGCAGGAACTTAGCTTCTGCTGGGAAGACAGGTCACAAGAATGATCCAGGAGTGAACTAGACCAATAATGGAACATTGACAGGTGGCATGGAGCAATGATCTAGGTGGAGTTAAATAGAGCAGCCAGCTAACGAATTAACCTCGTCACCTGTGGAAGGAACCTCAGAAGCCGCAGCCCCACTCCCAACTACCAGAGGAAGCCGATGGACAGAACCAGCCGAAGTACCATTCATGACCACAGGAGGGAGCTTGACAACAGAATTCACAACAGTACCCCCCCCTTGAGGAGGGGTCACCGAACCCTCACCAGAGCCCCCAGGCCGACCAGGACGAGCCAAATGAAAGGCACGAACCAGATCGGCAGCATGAACATCGGAGGCAAAGACCGAGGAATTATCTTCCTGACCATAACCCTTCCATTTGACCAGGTACTGGAGTTTCCGTCTCGAAATATGAGAATCCAAAATCTTCTCCACCACATACTCCAACTCCCCCTCAACCAACACCGGGCAGGAGGATCAACGGATGGAACCACAGGCGCCACGTATCTCCGCAACAATGACCTATGGAATACATTATGGATGGCAAAAGAAGCTGGAAGGGTCAAACGAAACGACACAGGATTGAGAACCTCAGAAATCTTATACGGACCAATGAAACGAGGCTTAAACTTAGGAGAGGAAACCTTCATAGGAACATAACGAGACGACAACCAAACCAAATCCCCAACACGAAGTCGGGGACCCACACAGCGCCGGCGGTTAGCGAAACGTTGAGCCTTCTCCTGGGACAATGTCAAATTGTCCACCACATGAGTCCAAATCTGCTGCAACCTATCCACCACAGTATCTACACCAGGACAGTCCGAAGACTCAACCTGCCCTGAAGAGAAACGAGGATGGAAACCAGAATTGCAGAAAAACGGCGAAACCAAAGTAGCCGAGCTGGCCCGATTATTAAGGGCGAACTCAGCCAAAGGCAAAAAGGACACCCAATCATCCTGATCAGCAAAAACAAAGCATCTCAGATATGTTTCCAAAGTCTGATTAGTTCGTTCGGTTTGGCCATTTGTCTGAGGATGGAAAGCCGAGGAAAAAGACAAATCAATGCCCATCCTAGCACAAAAGGCTCGCCAAAACCTCGAAACAAACTGGGAACCTCTGTCCGAAACGGTGTTCTCCGGAATGCCATGTAAACGAACCACATGCTGGAAAAACAATGGCACCAAATCAGAGGAGGAAGGCAATTTAGACAAGGGTACCAAATGGACCATCTTAGAGAAGCGATCACAAACCACCCAAATGACCGACATCTTTTGAGAGACAGGGAGATCCGAAATAAAATCCATAGAGATATGCGTCCAGGGTCTCTTCGGGACCGGCAAGGGCAAAAGCAACCCACTGGCACAAGAACAGCAGGGCTTAGCCCGAGCACAAGTCCCACAGGACTGCACAAAAGAACGCACATCCCGCGACAAAGACGGCCACCAAAAGGATCTAGCCACCAAATCTCTGGTACCAAAGATTCCCGGATGACCAGCTAACACCGAACAATGAACCTCAGAGATAACTCTACTAGTCCATTTATCAGGGACAAACAGTTTCTCTGCTGGGCAACGGTCAGGTCTATCAGCCTGAAATTTTTGCAGCACCCGCCGCAAATCAGGGGAGATGGCAGACAAAATTACCCCCTCTTTGAGAATACCCGCCGGCTCAGGAACACCCGGAGAGTCGGGCACAAAACTCCTTGACAGGGCATCAGCCTTCACATTCTTAGAGCCTGGAAGGTACAAAACCACAAAATCAAAACGGGAGAAAAATAGCGACCAACGAGCCTGTCTAGGATTCAACCGTTTGGCAGACTCGAGATAAGTCAAATTCTTGTGATCCGTCAAGACCACCACGCGATGCTTGGCTCCTTCAAGCCAATGACGCCACTCCTCGAATGCCCACTTCATGGCCAACAACTCTCGATTGCCAACATCATAATTGCGCTCAGCAGGCGAAAACTTTCTAGAAAAGAAGGCACATGGTTTCATCACCGAGCCATCAGAACTTCTTTGCGACAAAACAGCCCCTGCTCCAATCTCAGAAGCATCAACCTCGACCTGAAACGGAAGCGAAACATCTGGCTGGCACAACACAGGGGCAGAAGAAAAACGACGCTTCAACTCCTGAAAAGCTTCCACAGCCGCAGAAGACCAATTGACCACATCAACACCCTTCTTAGTCAAATCAGTCAACGGTTTAGCAACACTAGAAAAATTACTGATGAAGCGACGATAAAAATTAGCAAAGCCCAGGAACTTTTGCACACTCTTCACAGATGTCGGCTGAGTCCAATCATAAATGGCCTGGACTTTAACAGGGTCCATCTCGATAGTAGAAGGGGAAAAAATGAAACCCAAAAATGAAACCTTCTGAACTCCAAAGAGACACTTAGACCCCTTCACAAACAAAGAATTCGCACGAAGGACCTGGAACACCATTCTGACCTGCTTCACGTGAGACTCCCAATCATCCGAGAAGACCAAAATATCATCCAAATATACAATCAGGAATTTATCCAGGTACTCTCGGAAGATGTCATGCATAAAGGACTGAAATACTGATGGAGCATTGGAAAGCCCGAATGGCATAACCAGGTACTCAAAATGGCCCCCGGGCATATTAAATGCTGTTTTCCATTCATCGCCCTGATTAATACGCACAAGATTATACGCACCACGAAGATCTATCTTGGTGAACCAACTAGCCCCCTTAATCCGAGCAAATAAATCAGACAGCAGCGGCAAAGGGTACTGAAATTTGACTGTGATCTTATTAAGAAGGCGGTAATCAATACAAGGTCTCAAAGAACCATCCTTCTTGGCCACAAAAAAGAACCCTGCTCCCAATGGTGACGACGACGGGCGAATATGACCCTTCTCCAAGGATTCCTTTACATAACTCCGCATAGCGGCGTGCTCTGGCACAGATAAATTGAACAGTCGGCCCTTAGGAAACTTACTACCAGGAATCAAATTGATAGCACAATCGCAATCCCTATGAGGAGGTAGGGCACTGGATTTGGGCTCATCAAATACATCCCGGTAATCCGACAAAAACTCCGGGACTTCAGAAGGGGTGGATGACGAAATAGACAAAAATGGAACATCACCATGTACTCCCTGACAACCCCAGCTGGACACAGACATAGATTTCCAATCCAATACTGGATTATGGACCTGTAGCCATGGCAACCCCAAAACGACCACATCATGCAGATTATGCAACACCAAAAAGCGAATATCCTCCTGATGTGCAGGAGCCATGCACATGGTCAATTGGGTCCAGTACTGAGGCTTATTCTTGGCCAAAGGCGTAGCATCAATTCCTCTCAATGGAATAGGATACTGCAAGGGCTCCAAGAAAAAACCACAGCGCCTAGCAAACTCCAAGTCCATCAAATTCAGGGCAGCGCCTGAATCCACAAATGCCATAACAGAATACGATGACAAAGAGCAGATCAGAGTAACGGACAAAAGAAATTTCGACTGTACCGTACCAATGGTGGCAGACCTAGCGAAACGCTTAGTGCGCTTAGGACAATCGGAGATAGCATGAGTGGAATCACCACAGTAAAAACACAGCCCATTCCGACGTCTGTGTTCTTGCCGTTCAGCTCTGGTCAAAGTCCTATCACATTGCATAGGCTCTGGTCTATGCTCAGATAATACCGCCAAATGGTGCACAGTTTTACGCTCACGTAAGCGTCGATCGATCTGAATGGCCAAAGACATACACTCATTCAGACCAGCAGGCATGGGAAATCCCACAATGACATCCTTAAGGGCTTCAGAGAGACCCTTTCTGAAAATTGCTGCCAGGGCACATTCATTCCACTGAGTGAGTACAGACCACTTCCTAAACTTCTGACAATATATCTCTACCTCATCCTGACCCTGACACAGAGCCAGCAAGATTTTCTCTGCCTGATCCACTGAATTAGGTTCATCATAAAGCAGAACGAGCGCCAGAAAAAAACGCATCAACATCACGCAATGCCGGATCTCCTGGCGCAAGGGAAAATGCCCAGTCTTGAGGGTCGCCACGTAACAAAGAAATAATGATTTTCACTTGTTGAACAGGGTCACCTGAGGAGCGAGGTTTCAAAGCAAGAAACAATTTACAATTATTTTTGAAATTCAGAAACTTAGATCTATCCCCAAAAAACAAATCAGGAATTGGAATCCTAGGCTGTAACATTGGATTCTAAACTACAAAATCTTGAATGTTTTGTACCCTTGCAGTGAGATTATCCATACAAGAGGACAGACCTTGAATGTCCATATCTACACCTGTATCCTGAACCACCCAGAGGTAAAGGGGAAAAGAGAGACAAAACACACTGCAAAGAAAAAAAAATGGTCTCAGAACTTCTCTTATCCCTCTATTGAGATGCATTAGTACTTTGGGCCACCTGTACTGTTATGACCTGGTGGTCAGGACAATAATGGACCTGATGGTTAAGAGCACACGGAATGACCTGATAGTTACTGATAATATAGGACGAGCTCTGAGACGTGGGAACTCTGCTGACCGCAATCCCTAATCCTATCACACACACTAGAAATAGCCGTGGATTGCTCCTAACGCTCCCTATGCAACTCGACACTGCCTAAGGAACTAGCTAGCCCTAAAGATAGAAAAATAAAGCCTACCTTGCCTCAGAGAAATTCCCCAAAGGAAAAGGCAGCCCCCCACATATAATGACTGTGAGTAAAGATGAAAATTACAAACACAGAGATGAAATAGATTTAGCAAAGTGAGGCCCGACTTACTGAACAGACAGAGAATAGGAAAGGTAGCTTTGCGGTCAGCACAAAAAACTACAAAAAGACCACGCAGAGAGCGCAAAAAGACCCTCCGCACCGACTCACGGTGCGGAGGCGCTCCCTCTGCGTCCCAGAGCTTCCAGCAAGCAAGACAACAATTAAAATAGCAAGCTGGACAGAAAAATAGCAAACTAAAGAAAAACAAGCAGGAACTTAGCTTCTGCTGGGAAGACAGGTCACAAGAACGATCCAGGAGTGAACTAGACCAATACTGGAACATTGACAAGTCGCATGGAGCAATGATCTAGGTGGAGTTAAATAGAGCAGCCAGCTAACGAATTAACCTCGTCACCTGTGGAAGGAACCTCAGAAGCCGCAGCCCCACTCCCAACTACCAGAGGAAGCCCATGGACAGAACCAGCCAAAGTACCATTCATGACCACAGGAGGGAGCTTGACAACAGAATTCACGACAGACGGAGCTGCGATATGCTGCTCCTTAACTGTCCACTGAGAACAACTGGTCAGCGGGGGTGCAGGGTGTCGCATCCCCCTGATCAGACATTGATTACTTATCCTAAGGACAGACCATCAATGTTAAAGTATTGGACAAACTCATTCTAGAGGGCCTTAAGACCGGCATGAAAACAATTGCCATGAGTAGTTTTCAACTGATGCTCCATGTAGAAAGACTGTAGCAGGCACTACTCAGCTTTTCAGGAAGACAATGCTAGTTTCAGTTCTGTTGACAGGCACAGTACACTCCTGGACAGATGCACATGTAAGCAGTGATGTCTGCACTTGGCTTACAAATTACCATGTTCATCTGAGTGTAATCGGAGTCCTGAGGATCTCCCTATGTTGTGATTGATACAGTTGAAACTGCCCCTCAGACTCATAAGCGAATTTAAATTAGAGGGAACCTGTCAGGTTGGCTACATTTATTGACCTGCAGATATAGGGTTAATCTGCAGGTTAGCAGAGTTATTAATGTGTCTGGCCGCTGTACTGAAAGTGCATGAGTTGAGTGCCTTCTCCCTTGACTGACATTGCACATACTAGTATGTCAGATCTCGTGTCCCTGTGTTTGATGGGGGCTCATGAGCTGAGACTGCATCTCTTGGTCTGTGCACGCTGGATAGTCTTACAACACGCACTGACAGTGCGCTCTGCTGCTTTTTCATTATTGTTCAGCTGAGTGCACTGTCATTGTGCACATCACACAGCTCGCAGAGACAGAGCAGGGTTTAGTCCAGCCACTGGAGGTGACAAAAGCCTCTGCCCCGATGACGCTTCATGTGAGTATCCCAGCATGCACTGGTATTCTCAAACAAAGTGTCATCAAAGAGAAAGTAGAAGAAAGAAAGAAAGAAAGAAAGAAAGCAGACAGTGCAGTTAGGGAACGATAGGGAATTTTTAATTGAAGTATATTAGAAAATAGTTTAGATTATGTCACTAAATACATAGGGATTTAGGATGAAAATTAACTTTGTATGTCGGACCATCCGTTTAATTTATGCCATTTTGTAGGATTGTTCGTTGGGCCTGTGATTATATGCCACTATTAAAGAAAACCTGATACTTGATTTTCCTTCCCTAAACAAGTACATAGCATAACACTGCTTTTATGTATATAGTTGTCCGACTGCTAAAAACAAGATGTCAGAGGTCTAACGTAGTGGAAGAGGATGGGGAAGCAGATTCTACATTTACTCTTCCTGACATCCATCGTGGAAAAACATCTGCAACGATGTAGAACTTCCGCTCTGGATATAAAATATACATAGAATATATACAGATTATATCTGGAGCACAAATTCTACATCACTGAAGATGTTTTACCAGGATCGATGTCTGAAGAAGCAGCAGTACAGAATCACACTGTAATGGAACATGTGTGACACTGACACCACAAGGTGGCGCTGCATTCAGTATGAAGACACGGCTTACCACAAGGTGGCGCTGCACTCAGTATGAATACACGGGTTACCACAAGGTGGTGCAGCACTCAGTATGACTACACGGGTTACCACAAGGTGGCGCTGCACTCAGTATGACTACACGGCTTACCACAAGGTGGTGCAGCTCTCAGTATGAATACACGGGTTACCACAAGGTGGTGCAGCACTCAGTATGAATACACGGGTTACCACAAGGTGGCGCTGCACTCAGTATGACTACACGGCTTACCACAAGGTGGCGCTGCACTCAGTATGAATACACGGCATACCACAAGGTGGCGCTGCACTCAGTATGAATACACGGCTTACCACAATGTGGCGCTGCATTCAGTATGACTACACGGGTTACCACAAGGGGGCGCTGCACTCAGTATGAATACACGACATACCACAAGGTGGCGCTGCACTCAGTATGAATACACGGCTTACCACAATGTGGCGCTGCACTCAGTATGACTACACGGCTTACCACAAGGTGGCGCTGCACTCAGTATGAATACACGGCATACCACAAGGTGGCGCTGCACTCAGTATGAATACACGGCTTACCACAATGTGGCGCTGCATTCAGTATGACTACACGGCTTACCACAAGGTGGCACTGCACTCAGTATGAATACACGGGTTACCACAAGGTGGCGCAGCACTCAGTATGAATACACGGCTTACCACAAGGTGGCGCTGCACTCAGTATGAACACACGGGTTACCACAAGGTGGCGCTGCACTCAGTATGAATACACGGTTTACCACAAGGTGGCGCTGCACTCAGTATGAATACACGGGTTACCACAAGGTGGCGCAGCACTCAGTATAAATACACGGCATACCACAAGGTGGCGCTGCACTCAGTATGAATACAAGGCTTACCACAAAGTGGCACTGCACTCAGTATGAACACACGGTTTACCACAAGGTGGCGCAGCACTCAGTATGAACACACGGCTTACCATAAGGTGGCGCAGCACTCAGCATGAATACACGGCTTACCACAAGGTGGCGCAGCACTCAGTATGAATAAAAGTAAAAAGAAAAAGTAAAAAGTAAAAAGAAAGCATTTGCACTACTAAAGCAGGATGGCACCATTGAAGCTCTAAAAAACTATAGGGAGAAAAATACTTTATCTAAAAAACTAATTAAAGCTGCCAAAAAGGAAACAGAGAAGCACATTGCTAAGGAGAGTAAAACTAATCCCAAACTGTTCTTCAACTATATCAATAGTAAAAGAATAAAAACTGAAAATGTAGGCCCCTTAAAAAATAGTGAGGAAAGAATGGTTGTAGATGACGAGGAAAAAGCTAACATATTAAACACCTTCTTCTCCACGGTATTCACGGTGGAAAATGAAATGCTAGGTGAAATCCCAAGAAACAATGAAAACCCTATATTAAGGGTCACCAATCTAACCCAAGAAGAGGTGCGAAACCGGCTAAATAAGATTAAAATAGATAAATCTCCGGGTCCGGATGGCATACACCCACGAGTACTAAGAGAACTAAGTAATGTAATAGATAAACCATTATTTCTTATTTTTAGTGACTCTATAGCGACAGGGTCTGTTCCGCAGGACTGGCGCATAGCAAATGTGGTGCCAATATTCAAAAAGGGCTCTAAAAGTGAACCTGGAAATTATAGGCCAGTAAGTCTAACCTCTATTGTTGGTAAAATATTTGAAGGGTTTCTGAGGGATGTTATTCTGGATTATCTCAATGAGAATAACTGTTTAACTCCATATCAGCATGGGTTTATGAGAAATCGCTCCTGTCAAACCAATCTAATCAGTTTTTATGAAGAGGTAAGCTATAGACTGGACCACGGTGAGTCATTGGACGTGGTATATCTCGATTTTTCCAAAGCGTTTGATACCGTGCCGCACAAGAGGTTGGTACACAAAATGAGAATGCTTGGTCTGGGGGAAAATGTGTGTAAATGGGTTAGTAACTGGCTTAGTGATAGAAAGCAGAGGGTGGTTATAAATGGTATAGTCTCTAACTGGGTCGCTGTGACCAGTGGGGTACCGCAGGGGTCAGTATTGGGACCTGTTCTCTTCAACATATTCATTAATGATCTGGTAGAAGGTTTACACAGTAAAATATCGATATTTGCAGATGATACAAAACTATGTAAAGCAGTTAATACAAGAGAAGATAGTATTCTGCTACAGATGGATCTGGATAAGTTGGAAACTTGGGCTGAAAGGTGGCAGATGAGGTTTAACAATGATAAATGTAAGGTTATACACATGGGAAGAGGGAATCAATATCACCATTACACACTGAACGGGAAACCACTGGGTAAATCTGACAGGGAGAAGGACTTGGGGATCCTAGTTAATGATAAACTTACCTGGAGCAGCCAGTGCCAGGCAGCAGCTGCCAAGGCAAACAGGATCATGGGGTGCATTAAAAGAGGTCTGGATACACATGATGAGAGCATTATACTGCCTCTGTACAAATCCCTAGTTAGACCGCACATGGAGTACTGTGTCCAGTTTTGGGCACCGGTGCTCAGGAAGGATATAATGGAACTAGAGAGAGTACAAAGGAGGGCAACAAAATTAATAAAGGGGATGGGAGAACTACAATACCCAGATAGATTAGCGAAATTAGGATTATTTAGTCTAGAAAAAAGACGACTGAGGGGCGATCTAATAACCATGTATAAGTATATAAGGGGACAATACAAATATCTCGCTGAGGATCTGTTTATACCAAGGAAGGTGACGGGCACAAGGGGGCATTCTTTGCGTCTGGAGGAGAGAAGGTTTTTCCACCAACATAGAAGAGGATTCTTTACTGTTAGGGCAGTGAGAATCTGGAATTGCTTGCCTGAGGAGGTGGTGATGGCGAACTCAGTCGAGGGGTTCAAGAGAGGCCTGGATGTCTTCCTGGAGCAGAACAATATTGTATCATACAATTATTAGGTTCTGTAGAAGGACGTAGATCTGGGTATTTATTATGATGGAATATAGGCTGAACTGGATGGACAAATGTCTTTTTTCGGCCTTACTAACTATGTTACTATGTTACTATGTTACTAATACACGGCATACCACAAGGTGGTGCAGCACTCAGTATGAACACACGGCTTACCACAAGGTGGTGCAGCACTCTGTATGAACACACGGCATACCACAAGGTGGCGCTGCATTCAGTATGAATACACGGGTTACCACAAGGTGGCGCAGCACTCAGTATGAATACACGGCATACCACAAGGTGGCGCTGCACTCAGTATGAATACATGGCTTACCACAAAGTGGCGCTGCACTCAGTATGACTACACGGCTTACCACAATGTGGCGCAGCACTCAGTATGAATACACGGCATACCACAAGGTGGCGCAGCACTCAGTATGAATACACGGCTTACCACAAGGTGGCGCTGCACTGAGTATGAATACACAGCTTACCACAAGGTGGCGCAGCACTCAGTATGAACACACGGCTTTCCACAAGGTGGTGCAGCACTCAGTATGAATACACGGGTTACCACAAGGTGGCGCAGCACTCAGTATGAATACACGGCATACCACAAGGTGGCGCAGCACTCAGTATGAATACACGGCATACCACAAGGTGGCGCTGCACTCAGTATGAATACACGGCATACCACAAGGTGGCGCAGCACTCAGTATGAACACACGGCTTACCACAAGGTGGCGCAGCACTCAGTATGAACACATGGCATACCACAAGGTGGCGTTGCACTCAGTATGAATACACGGGTTACCACAAGGTGGCGCAGCACTCAGTATGAATACACGGCATACCACAAGGTGGCGCTGCACTCAGTATGAATACATGGCTTACCACAAAGTGGCGCTGCACTCAGTATGACTACATGGCTTACCACAAGGTGGCGCAGCACTCAGTATGAACACACGGCTTACCACAAGGTGGCGCAGCACTCAGTATGAATACACGGCATACCACAAGGTGGCGCAGCACTCAGTATGAATACACGGCTTATCACAAGGTGGCGCTGCACTCAGTATGAACACACGGCTTACCACAAGGTGGCGCAGCACTCAGTATGAATACACGGGTTACCACAAGGTGGCGCAGCACTCAGTATGAATACACGGCATACCACAAGGTGGCGCAGCACTCAGTATGAATACACGGCTTACCACAAGGTGGCGCTGCACTCAGTATGAATACACGGCTTACCACAAGGTGGCACTGCACTCAGTATGACTACACGGCATACCACAAAGTGGCGCTGCACTCAGTATGAATACATGGCTTACCACAAAGTGGCGCTGCACTCAGTATGACTACACGGCTTACCACAAGGTGGCGCTGCACTCAGTATGAACACACGGCTTACCACAAGGTGGCGCAGCACTCAGTATGAATACACGGGTTACCACAAGGTGGCGCAGCACTCAGTATGAATACACGGCATACCACAAGGTGGCGCAGCACTCAGTATGAATACACGGCTTACCACAAGGTGGCGCTGCACTCAGTATGAATACACGGCTTACCACAAGGTGGCGCAGCACTCAGTATGAACACACGGCTTACCACAAGGTGGCGCAGCACTCAGTATGAATACACGGGTTACCACAAGGTGGCGCAGCACTCAGTATGAATACACGGCATACCACAAGGTGGCGCAGCACTCAGTATGAATACACGGCTTACCACAAGGTGGCGCTGCGCTCAGTATGAATACACGGCTTACCACAAGGTGGCGCAGCACTCAGTATGAATACACGGCATACCACAAGGTGGCGCAGCACTCAGTATGAACACACGGCTTACCACAAGGTGGCGCTGCACTCAGTATGACTACACGGCTTACCACAAGGTGGCGCAGCACTCAGTATGAACACACGGCATACCACAAGGTGGCGCAGCACTCAGTATGAACACACGGCTTACCACAAGGTGGCGCAGCACTCAGTATGAACACACGGCTTACCACAAGGTGGCGCAGCGCACTATGTGATAGAACACCTTCGTGTTCACTCGCTTACTAGCTGCCCGTAGTTAACATGGCCGCCTGTTAACCGACGCTCCGTATTGACGTCTGGGAATTCCGCGCAGGGTGATGATGTGACCAGTGTCGTGACAGGTAATGCGAGTACAGCTGCCTGGATTTTGGGTGATGGGGCGGCCGAGACGGTGAGCTGGATGCAAGATGCTGAGTCGCTTGCAAGAACTTAAAAAGGAGGAAGAGACCCTGCTGAAGATTAAGGCGGCCCTGCACGATCAGCTCAACAGGTTAAAGGTCAGAGGGCAAGGGGCATTTATATGTATATACGAGGGACAAGTAAACTTGTCACCATGCAAGTCTGCCCTGGTGCCATCCAGATGTATCATAACCAGGCAGTGCCATATGGCAGCCAGAACTTACCCTGGCATGTGCCCAGCACCAGGGCTGTGGAGTCGGTATAAAATGCTCCCACTCAGATTCCTAAAATATATAATAACTTAGGTAGATTAGTACAGTGCAGAACATGCTGTAAACTTTGTCATAAAAAATTGGTAAAATCTCGTAGATGAGAAGAATCTGTGCTGCACATTAAGTACATGATCAGTAGTGACCAGTGCTGTGGGGTCGTAGATGAGATGAATCTGTGCTGCACTTTATGTACATGCTCAGTAGTGACCAGTGCTGTGGAGTAGTAGATGAGATGAATCTGTGCTGCACTTTATGTACATGCTCAGTGGTGACCAGTGCTGTGGGGTCGTAGATGAGATGAATCTGTGCTGCACTTTATGTACATGCTCAGTAGTGACCAGTGCTGTGGGGTCGTAGATGAGATGAATCTGTGCTGCACTTTATGTACATGCTCAGTAGTGACCAGTGCTGTGGGGTCGTAGATGAGATGAATCTGTGCTGCACTTTATGTACATGCTCAGTAGTGACCAGTGCTGTGGGGTCGTAGATGAGATGAATCTGTGCTGCACATTATGTACATGCTCAGTAGTGACCAGTGCTGTGGGGTAGTAGATGAGATGAATCTGTGCTGCACTTTATGTACATGCTCAGTAGTGACCAGTGCTGTGGGGTTGTAGATTAGATGAATCTGTGCTGCTCTTTATGTGCATGCTCAGTAGTGACCAGTGCTGTGGGGTCGTAGATGAGAAGAATCCGTGCTGCACTTTATGTACATGCTCTGTAGTGACCAGTGCTGTGGGGTCGTAGATGAGATGAATCTGTGCTGCACTTTATGTACATGCTCAGTAGTGACCAGTGCTGTGGGGTCGTAGATGAGATGAATCTGTGCTGCACTTTATGTACATGCTCAGTAGTGACCAGTGCTGTGGGGTTGTAGATTAGATGAATCTGTGCTGCACTTTATGTACATGCTCAGTAGTGACCAGTGCTGTGGGGTCGTAGATGAGATGAATCTGTGCTGCACTTTATGTACATGCTCAGTAGTGACCAGTGCTGTGGGGTCGTAGATGAGATGAATCTGTGCTGCACTTTATGTAATAATAATAATAATAATTTTATTTATATAGCGCCAACATATTCCGCAGCGCTTTACAAATTATAGAGGGGACTTGTACAGACAATAGACATTACAGCATAACAGAAATACAGTTCAAAACAGATACCAGGAGGAGTGAGGGCCCTGCTCGCAAGCTTACAAACTATGGGGAAAAGGGGAGACACGAGAGGTGGATGGTAACAATTGCTTTAGTTATTCGGACCAGCTATAGTGTAAGGCTCAGGTGTTCATGTAAAGCTGCATGAACCAGTTACCTGCCTAAGTATGTAGCAGTACAGACACAGAGGGCTAATACTGCATAAAGTGTATGAGAACATGATGCGAGGAACCTTTTTTTTTTTTTTTATTATAAATAGGCCACACAGGGATCGTTAGGTTAATGCATTGAGGCGGTAGGCCAGTCTGAACAAATGAGTTTTTAGGGCACGCTTAAAACTGTGGGGATTGGGGATTAATCGTATTAACCTAGGTAGTGCATTCCAAAGAATCGGCGCAGCACGTGTAAAGTCTTGGAGACGGGAGTGGGAGGTTCTGATTATTGAGGATGCTAACCTGAGGTCATTAGCGGAGCGGAGGGCACGGGTAGGGTGGTAGACTGATACCAGGGAGGAGATGTAGGGTGGTGCTGAGCCATGGAGTGCTTTGTGGATGAGGGTAGTAGTTTTGTACTGGATTCTGGAGTGGATGGGTAGCCAGTGTAATGACTGGCACAGGGTAGAGGCATCGGTGTAACGGTTGGTGAGGAATATGATCCTGGCTGCAGCATTCAGGACAGATTGGAGCGGGGAGAGTTTTGCAAGAGGGAGACCGATTAGTAGAGAGTTACAATAGTCCAGACGAGAATGAATAAGTGAAACAGTCAGAGTTTTTGCAGAGTCGAAATTAAGAAAAGGGCGAATTCTAGAAATATTTTTGAGATGCAGGTAAGAAGAGCGAGCCAGTGATCGGATGTAGGGGGTGAATGAAAGGTCAGAATCAAGGATGACCCCAAGGCAGCGGGCATGTTGCTTTGGAGTAATGGTGGAACCGCACACGGAGATGGCAATGTCAGGCAAAGGTAGGTTAGTAGAGGGAGAGAACACGAGGAGTTCAGTTTTTGACAGGTTTAGTTTCAGATAGAGGGAGGACATGATGTTAGAGACAGCGGTAAGACAATCACTGGTGTTTTCTAAAAAGGTCGGTGTGATATCGGGAGCAGAAGTGTATAATTGGGTGTCGTCAGCATAGAGATGGTACTGGAAACCAAATCTACTGATTGTTTGTCCAATAGGGGCAGTATACAACGAGAAGAGTAGGGGGCCTAGGACTGATCCTTGAGGAACCCCAACAGTAAGGGGAAGGTGAGAGGAGGAGGAACCAGCAAAACATACAGTGAAGGATCGGTCAGAGAGATAGGAGGAGAACCAGGAGAGAACGGTGTCCTTGAGGCCGATGGAGCGGAGCATAGTGAGGAGGAGCTGATGATCCACAGTGTCGAATGCTGCAGAGAGATCCAAGAGAATTAGCATGGAGTAGTGACCATTAGATTTAGCTGTTAGTAGGTCATTAGAGACTTTAATGAGGGCAGTTTCAGTAGAGTGTAAAGAGCGGAAGCCAGATTGAAGAGGGTCGAGAAGAGAGTTATCTGAGAGATAGCGGGTAAGACGGGAGTGGACCAGGCGTTCGAGGAGTTTAGAGATGAAGGGAAGATTAGAGACAGGTCTATAATTAGCGGCACAGTTTTGATCGAGGGATGGTTTTTTAAGTAATGGATGTATGATGGCATGCTTAAATGAGGAGGGAAAAATACCGGAAGTGAGGGAAAGGTTGAATATTTTTGTTAGGTGAGAGGTGATAGCCGGGGAAAGGGACTGGAGGAGATGTGACGGAATGGGGTCACTGGTGCAAGTGGTCGGGCGAGAAGATGCAAGGAGCCTGCTTACTTCTTCTTCTGTAACTGCTTCAAAGTCAGAGAGTGAACTAGATGCAGTGGGGGAGGGAGGACAGTGCATGGTATGAAGAGATTGGGAGATGATTTCCTGTCGAATGTGGTCAATTTTTTCTTTGAAGTAATTGGCCAGATCGTCAGCACGGAGATCCGTGGTTGGGGCCTGCTCTCTTGGGTTGAGTAGGGACTGGAACGTGTCAAAGAGACGTTTAGGGTTATTGGACAGGGAGGTGATGAGGGTGTTGAAGTAGGTTTGTTTGGAGAGGTGAAGGGCAGAATTGTATGTCTTTAGCATGAACTTATAATGGATGAAATCTTCGGGTAGATTAGATTTTCTCCACAGACGTTCTGCGCACCTGGAGCACCGCTGCAGGAAACGTGTTTGCAGCGTGTGCCACGGTTGTTGCCGTCTGTGCCGAGTTGTTTTATGTATAACATGTATGTACATGCTCAGTAGTGACCAGTGCTGTGGGGTCGTAGATGAGATGAATCTGTGCTGCACTTTATGTACGTACTCAGTGTCATCTGCCGGGGAGCCCAAGTTCAATACTGTGTGCATGTGTATATATCCAATATATTATATAATGTGTTTGTGTGTATTAGCTACTGCCTGATAATGGCTTCCCACCCCACATTAGTTACCTCCCATGTGAGGATCGTAGTCGGGCAATAAGAGGGTCTGAACAGCACGCGGAGCATTGAGACCATATAATCCACCAGTATCTTGTTCTCTAGGTTGAGGAGCTGGCTCTTCAGTCCATAATAAATGCCGGAGAGGAGCAGGATCAGCAGTCGCAGGGTGCACTGTCAGAGGCGGTGAGTACGTGACATATTCACCTCCGTTTCTAAGTAGTGATGAGCCAGTATACTCGTTGCTTGGGTTTTCCTCAGCACGCTCGGGTGATCTCCTAGTATTTATGACTTCTCCTAGATTTAGTTTTCCTTGCCTCAGCTGGATTATTTGCGGCTACTAGACAGCTTGATTACATGTGGGGATTCCCTAGCAACCAGGCAACCCCCACATGTACTCAGCCTGGCTAGCAGCCGTAAATCATCCAGCTAGGGAAAGGAAAACTAAATCTCTGAGCAGTCATAAATACTCGGGAGACCACCCAAGCGAGCAACGAGTATATTCGCTCAACTCTATTTCTAAGGCTTAATTCAGACATCAGTGAATCATGAACAAGTTCTATCAGTGTTTTTATGGATAGAACACATACACATTATACAGTAGTCTGTGGGGCGGTTCACATGTTTGTGCTTGACTGACTGTTTGCAAAAAAAAAAAAAAAGAAAAAAAAGAAAGAAATCACAGACATATGCCCATCTTTTATCCAAGTCACAGATAAATATCACCCGTACGTGTCTATAGATCCGTGAAAATCATGAACAGCACTTGAATGTCAGGCCTGGCGTTAGGGTAAGGAGACAGACTGGGCATCTGCCCAGAGCCCCCATTTGCCCGGGGCCACCAGCCAGTGGCATGGCGCTATGGGGCCCGTGAGTAAGGGGGCCCGATACTAGCATCTCCTGCCAGACATCGCATTATGGTATATTTACTATATGTAGATGGAGGACTATGGGGGCTACATTGCACTATATGGAACTGGAGGACTATGGGGGCTGCATTGCACTATATGGAACTGGAGGACTATGGGGGCTACATTGCACTATATGGAACTGGAGGACTTTGGGGGCTGCATTGCACTATATGCAACTGTAGGACTTTGGGGGCTACATTGCACTATATGGAACTGGAGGACTATGGGGGCTGCATTGCACTATATGGAACTGGAGGACTTTGGGGGCTGCATTGCACTATATGGAACTGTAGGACTTTGGGGGCTGCATTGCACTATATGGAACGGGAGGACTATGGGGGCTACATTGCACTATATGGAACTGGAGGACTTTGGGGGCTGCATTGCACTATATGGAACGGGAGGACTATGGGGGCTACATTGCACTATATGCAACTGGAGGACTTTGGGGGCTGCATTGCACTATATGGAACGGGAGGACTATGGGGGCTACATTGCACTATATGGAACTGGAGGACTATGGGGGCTACATTGCACTATAAGGAACTGGAGGACTTTGGGGGCTGCATTGCACTATATGGAACTGGAGGACTATGGGGGCTGCATTGCACTATATGGAACTGGAGGACTATGGGGGCTGCATTGCACTATATGGAACTGGAGGACTATGGGGGCTGCATTGCACTATAAGGAACTGGAGGACTTTGGGGGCTGCATTGCACTATATGGAACTGGAGGACTATGGGGGCTGCATTGCACTATATGGAACTGGAGGACTATGGGGGCTGCATTGCACTATATGGAACTGGAGGACTATGGGGGCTGCATTGCACTATATGGAACTGGAGGACTATGGGGGCTACATTGCACTATAAGGAACTGGAGGACTTTGGGGGCTGCATTGCACTATATGGAACTGGAGGACTATGGGGGCTGCATTGCACTATATGGAACTGGAGGACTATGGGGGCTGCATTGCACTATATGGAACTGGAGGACTATGGGGGCTGCATTACACTGTATGGATGGCTTTGGGGGATTATATTATACCACATGGAGGTGTATGGGGTGCATTATACTATGGGGCACATTATACTAAACAAGCAAAATGCTGCCTATTCATCGGGTGTGTGACTTGTTTAAGCCAGTATAAAAATCATTATTGTCAGCAGCACTTCGCCTGGTGAAAATCTTCATTTTATTACTTGTCATCAAAATGTAATGTTCTTTTTCAACTGGCATAAATGTCGCTGTTCTCCTGAATCTGGTGTTGGCTTTTCTTTTGTTCTTCGATCCTGAGATATGGCCCCTCTTCCCTGTATGTAAATCTCATCTATTAAACCAAATACCAGATACAATAGTCCAGACGAGAATGAATACAAGCTAAAGTAAGAGATTTTGCAGAGTCGAAATAAAGGAAAAGTCAAATTCTGGAAATGTTTTGAGGTGTAGTTGACAAGAGCTTTTGTGATGCCATGCTAGCCTAAATATCTTCTGCATATATTGTTGTTAGAGGAAGCTTAGATGTTTACTCCTATGAGCATACCAGTATACAGAGGAACTGGTGGTGTGTAGAGATGGGTGAACCCCTAAATGTTCAGGTTTGGACGAACAGTTAGAAAAAAAAGTTTGGTTCGGGTAACAGACCCCAAACCCCATTTAATTGAATGGGGGGCCTGAACATCCAGTGTTTCCCACTGCTTATAGATGCCTCTCCATTACTAAGCTGTGGGATTGATGTCACAGGACAATACAAAGGTGACATGAACCCCACAAATATGAACACCCATTGCCACTGCACAGAGCAAGTGGGAAGAGCCGAGCAAAGCACATGAATTGGCTTGTCTAATGTGCCTTTTTTGGGCATCTGCAGGCTGCTATTTTTAGGCTGTGGGGGGGCCAATATCCATGGCCCCTTACCAGCCTGAGAATTACAGCCCCCAACTGTCTGCTTTAGCTTGGCTAGTTGTCCAAAGTGGGGGCACACAACGCAGTTAAAAAAAAACAAAAAAAAACCAAAACTTATTTAAATAATTAAAAAATACAGCGTGAAGACCCCTCTATTAGTGATAGCCAGCATTGCAGCCAACAGCTGTCAGTTTTGATTGTCTGGTTATCAAAAATCCAGGGGAACACACAGTTTTCTTTACAAATTTTTTATTTAGAACACAGGCGCTGCTTCTCTCACTGTGATTAGCAACAGCAGGCGTAGGCTGATGGGAGTAATAGTCCCATCAGCTGATGTCAGTGACCGGAGGTAAACTTTTTACCTTCGATCACACCTGTGGGCTCACACTGTCATCTGACAGCTTGTTTACCGCGCTGCATGACAGTGCAAGAAACACCCAGTGTTTGGTGGGGCCGAACCCAAACAGTAAAATGGGCTTGTTGCTGAAGTCGGTGTTCGGGGTCCATGCCCGAACAGTAGGTGTCTGGTATGGACCACAAAATGTACTGTTCTGGTTCGCCCATCTATAGTTGTCTATGCTGATAACACATCAGCAGAACTTGGATCTCAGCAAAAAGCAGCTGCTATTCCTCAGCACAGGAATAAAGTTTTTTTAATATGGGTATTTTGAAGGGAGAGGGTAATGCAATGCAAAAATGCCTTCTCTTCTTCTACAGGGGGTCTGGCACATACTTTTTGCACAGTACACCAATAACTGGTCACAGCCGGAAGGTGCAGTTAGTCTTCTTTTAACAACCCCAGTTTTTCTCCTTCGCCATATTGGGGGACACAGACCGTGTGTGTTATGCTGCTGACACTAAGTTAACACAAAAAGTTCGCTCCTCCCCTGCAGTATACACCCTCCTGCTGGATCCCAGAGAACCAGTTCTTGCTTAGTGTCCGTAGGAGGCACATGGACGGGTCTGCTACTCAGACCAAAAACTCTTATTTTAGTTTAACAATTCCTATTTTTTTTTTTTTTTTTTACAATGAACGTAGGGGCGACGGATCCTTTCAAGGCTCCGATCTCTCCGAACCATCAACAGGCGAGCACAGGGTGTCTCCTCTCTCTATCCTCTCCTGAGATGTGGGATGCCACGCCTGAGCGGATTCCTAGGGGCGATAGGCCCCTTCAGGGGCCCAGATATCCCCAAACCTTCAATGGACAAGCACATGGAGTGTCGCCTCCACATATCCTCTTCTGCAACCAGGCCTGTTGCCGGACATTCAGCCCTGTTCCATCCTACTGTAGGTGATTAACCCTTTGGATGTACAGAGGCCCACCTCATGGCGTCTGAGCAGCCCCCACTGCACCACCTCTGTTAAAGCGGATGGTACAAGGAGGCGGACGGTCCCTCTCCACTTCCCTCCTAAATGGATGGTGGATTGAGGGTTTTCCCCCTATGCCTGCACCGTCCAAACCAGCAGCAGCACAGGAGGACCTGCAGCAAGCTGCCTTACCTGCAACCCGGCAGCCTCTCTGGGTAAGTGCTGGGGTTGGAGGGCTCCTTTCAGGCGGTCTGGGGCGGCGCTGGGTAAGGGGAACCCATTCTCATTGCGCGGGGCACGCATTGGCCCCTTCCTGCATTGGCGCCAGCCAGCGCCACAAATTTAGTCCCCGGCTTCGGCCCACCGATCCTGGCGCTTCTCACACAGCACGAGAAGCACCTCTCAAATCTTGGGGCCCATCTTTCTCCCCCAGACCGCTTCACCACTATCTGCCATCAGGACGGAGGCAGCAGGTGTCACACAGGGTACACGCAGTCGGAGTAACCCAGGAGGAGCAGGGGCACAGACCTGGGTAAGTGTGCGCTGCATTTTACAGATTGTGATCCTCCTCCCTGCTGTAACCCCTTCTTTTCTCGGCATTACCCCTTCTCAGCAGCCCGTAATATTATAGGGCCACATAGACGGGTACATCATGTCACAGCCTAAGGCATCAAAAAAGTCTAAACAAGACTATGGCTATATTCTTTACTTCATGCTTCTCCTGCCAACCTGCGTTTCCGAAGGCTCAGAGTTCGCTGCTCTGCAATGCCTGGAGCCCAGCGTATATAGTCGCCCTGAGTGGGCTCCGTCACGGTCTCAATCCATGGCTTCGCTGGCCAAAGCGATTGAATTCCTTCGGGGGACCAGAGAGTCGGACTGATGTAGACGGATCCTCCCCAAGCCGGGAGCAGTCGGTTAGCAGGGGCCGAAAGCACGCTAGAAGCAGTCATGCACCTAGAAAGCAGATCAGTAGAATGTCTCCTGCACAGACACGTGCCTTGTCGCCTTACCGCTCCGTTTCTCGCTCTCCCTCTCCAGAGTTCACAAACATGAATCTAACTGCGAATTTGATGGTTCCTTAGATCCGGATTCGCCAGACTTTCAGAAGACGGTCGATTCGCTTATTGAGGCAGTCAGCCAGGCTTTAAAGTTCTAGTAAGATTCCAGATCAGACCGTGTTCATTAACCCCTTCAAGACGCAGCCCTTTCATCGTTTTGCGTTTTTCGCTTTCCTCCTTCCCAGAGCCATAACTTTTATTTTTATTTTTCCGTCAATATGGCCATGTGAGGGCTTATTTTTTGCGGTACGAGTTGTACGTTTGAACGACACCATTGGTTTTACCATGTCTTGTACTAGAAAATGGGAAAAGAAATTCCAAGTGTGGTGAAATTGCAAAAAAAAAAAAAAAGTGCAATCCCACACTTGGTTTTTTTTTTTTGCTAGATTTACTAATTGCTAAAACTGATTTGCCATTGTGATTTTCCACGTCATTACGAGTTCATACATCTAGGTTATATATATATATATTTTTTTATCTAAGAAGTGAAAAAAAATTCCAAACTTTGCTAAAAAAAAAAAAAAAAAAAAAATGGGCCATTTTCCGATACCCGTAGCATTTCCATTTTTTTTCGGGATCTTGGGTTGGGTGAGGGCTTATTTTTTGCATGCCGAGCTGACATTTTTAATGATACTACTTTTGTGCAGATATGTCCTTTGATCGCCCGTTATTGCATTTTAATGCAATGTCGCGGCGACCAAAAAAAAGTAATTCTGGCGTTTATATTTTTTTTTTCTTGCTACACCGTTTAGCGATCAGGTTAATGCTTTTTTTAATTGATTGGGCGATTCTGAACGCGACGATACCAAATATGTGTATGTTTCCCCCTCACCAGAGATTCCTGTGCTTCGCCATTTGTGACCAGCATTTCCAATTCACGGCCTTGCTACTGCCCCCAGAGTGTTCACAAAGGTCATGGCGGCCGTCATCTCAATCCTGCACTCTCGGGGTGTGATCGTTCTGCCCTATCTGGACGACCTATTGATCAAAGGTCTGTCCTTCCACGACTGCGTGAAGTCCGTTTGCATTACTTGCGATACCCTTTCTCGCCTGGGCTGGCTGATAAACTTACAGGGACACTGTCACCTGAATTTGGAGGGAACAATCTTCAGCCATGGAGGCAGGGTTTTGGGGTTTTTGATTCACCCTTTCCTTACCCGCTGGCTGCAATATTGGATTGAAGTTCATTCTCTGTCCTCCGTAGTACATGCCTGCACAAGACAATCTTGCCTTGCGCAGGCGTGTACTATGGAGGACAGAGAATGAACTTCAATCCAATATTGCAGCCAGCATGCAGCCAGCGGGTAAGGAAAGGGTGAATCAAAAACCCCAAAACCCCGCCTCCATGGCTGAAGATTGTTCCCTCCAAATTCAGGTGACAGTGTCCCTTTAAGCAAATCATCTCCGGTCCCAGCCCAGCAGATTTCCTTTCTAGGAATGTCCCTGGACTCATCTTGGGGGTTGGTAATTCTCTCTCCTGACAAGGTCTTAGCCCTTCAACAAGGAGCCCGAGCGCTTCGTAAGTCTCACCCTTACTCCATGTGGTTTGCAATGAGGGTACTAGGAAAGATGGTGGCTGCAATGGAAGCGGCCCCTTTACGCAACTGCACCTTCATCCCCTACAACATGCCCTTCTGGCAGCTTGGGACAGAAACCCTTTCTCCCTCGACCGAAGGTGCTGCTTATCCCTGTCAGACAGACTCTCAGGTGGTGGGACATTGAACTCTTCCCTCAACCGGGGAAGTCTTTTCTACCCATTTAATAGCTAGTGGTGACTACCTATGCCAGTCTTTCGGGCTGGGGAGCAGTCTTCCACCACCACACTGCTCAGGGCTGCTGGTCAATTCAGGAATCGAGACTACCGATCAACGCTCTAGAGATCCATGCTATTCGACTGGCTCTGAAGCACTTCTATCATCTTCTGGCGGGTCACCCCAGCCAATCAGACGCCACGGCTGTGGCATACATCAATCATCAGGGGGGTACCCGCAGCAGGGCGGCTATGTCCAAGGTAACTCACATCCTTCAATGGGCAGAGAACAACCACTCGATGTCATAGGTGCACATTTTAGGAATGGAAAACTGGACATCAGACTTCCTCAACCGTCAAGGTCTCACTTCGGGGGAGTGGGAGCTCCATCCGGAAGTCTTCTCCCAGATCTGTCTTTGCTGTGGGATCCCAGATATGGACTTCATGGCGTCCAGACTGAATGCCAAGGTTCCCAAGTTTATAGCGAGGTCTCGAGATCCAAGAGCCATCGGTGTTGACGCTCTGGTTCTTTCATGGCGCCAGTTTCGCCTTCCGTACATTTTTCCTCCTCTACAGTTACTCCCCAGAGTAATCAAGAAAATCAAGGCGGAAGGAGTACCAGTGATCATGGTTGCTCCCGATTGGCCTTGCCTTGCATGGTTCACAGAGTTGGTACACCTCATAGCCGACATACCCTGGTGACTGCTGGATCGGCCAGATCGGCTCTCCCAGGGCCCCATCTACCACTAGAACTCAGGGGCCCTGTGTTTAATGACGTGGCCGTTGAATCCTGGGTTTTAACCCAGGCAGAGTTTTCTCAACATGTCATTTCCACCATGGTTAGTGCTCGTAAACACTCATCGGTACACATCTATCATCATACCTGGAAGACATTTTTTGCTTGGTGCAAGGATCGTGGTCTGTCTCGTTTTCTCAGTTCCCACCATTTGAGTTCCTACAGGCCGGTCTGGACTCCAGGCTGGCACTCAGCTCTATCGGTCTTATTTCAGAGATGCATCACGTCAAGACTTTCAGGTTAAGACTTTTCTTCAAGCGGTGTCACATGTCGCTCCTCCCCATCGCATGCCTTTAGAGCCTTGGGACCTCAACTTGGTGCCAAGTGCCCTTCAGGAACCTCCCTTTGAACCGCTTCAGACATTTTGCTGATCTTTTTGTGCTGGAAGGTTGTCTTCCTTGTGGCGATCAGAAGGGTTTCGGAATTAGCCACCTTATCTTCCATCAGGACAAGGTTATCCTTAGGCCGTCGCCATCCTTTTTGCCAAAGGTTGTTTCGTCCTTCCATCTTAAGGAGGGCATTGTTCCTTCCTTTTGTCCGGCCCCTAGTCATAGGGTTGTAAAAGTGCTCCACACTCTGGACCTGTTCAGAGCTCTGCGAAGATACGTCTCAAAGACAAAGCATCTGTTCTTCTGATGGATGCTGTTTGATCTCCCGGAAGGTCCTTGCCGCTTCTAATGGCCACGATAGCCAGGTGGATTCGTTCCAGCATCCAAGAGTCATACCGAGTCAGAAGTCAGCCCATCCCAACGAGGATCACAGCACACTCCACTCAAGCAGTGGGAGCTTCTTGGGCCATTCGGCATCAGGTGACAGCGGAGCAGGTCTGTAAAGCTGTGACTTGGTCCAGTTTACATACCTTCACAAAGCACTATAATATTCACTCTCAGGCTCCAGAGGATGCGTGTCTGGGCAGAAGAATTCTGTAGGCAGGGGTAGTGCACATCTAGGCAGTTGTTGCATGAAGCCTAATCCTTCCCACCCAGGGACTGCTTTGAGTCGTCCCATGGACTGTGTCCCCTAATGAGGCGAAGGAGAAACAGGGATTTGCGTACTCACTGTAAAATCCTTTTCTCCGAGCCAATCATTGGGGAACACAGCACCCACCCTGTTGACCTATCAGCTTATACGGCTTTTGCCTGTTCTTTTAAGTTGACATGTTGTAGTCTTCTATGTCCTTACTATTTGTTCCTACTGCTTTTGCACCAAACTGGTTCTCTCGGAGCCAGCACGAGGGTGTATACTTCAGAGGAGCTAACTTTTTTTTGAGTAAACTTAGTGTCAGCCTCTTAAGGTACCTTCACACTGATCAACTTTCCAACGATCACGACCAGCGATACGACCTGGCTGTGATCGTTGGAAAGTCCTTGTGTGGTCGCTGGAGAGCTGTCACACAGACAGCTCTCCAGCGACCAACGATGCCGAAGTCCCCGGGTAACCAGGGTAAACATCGGCTTACTAAGCGCAGGGCCACGCTTAGTAACCCGATATTTACCCTGGTTACCATTGTAAATGTAAAAAAAACTACATACTCACATTCCGGTGTCACGTCCCTCGCCTTCAGCTTCCCGCACTGACTGTAAGCGCCGGCCGGCCGTAAAGCAGAGCATAGCGGTGACATCACCGCTGTGCTTTACGGCCAGCGCTCAGTCAGTGCGGGAAGCTGAAGGACGTGACAGACACCGGAATGTGAGTATGTAGTGGTTTTTTTTTTACATTTACAATGGTAACCAGGGTAAATATCGGGTTACTAAGCGCGGCCCTGCGCTTAGTAACCCGATATTTACCCTGGTTACCAGTGAACACATTGCTGGATTGGCGTCACACACGCCGATCCAGCGATGACAGCGGGTGATCCAGCGACGAAATAAAGTTCTGGCCTTCTAGCTCCGATCAGCGATGTCCCAGCAGGATCCAGATCGCTGCTGCGTGTCAAACACAACGAGATCGCTATCCAGGAAGCTGCAACGTCACGGATCGTTATCGTTCAAAAGTTGCTGAGTGTGACGGTACCTTTAGTAGCAGCATACAACCCATGGTATGTGTCCCCCAATGAGTGGCACAGAGAAAAGGATTTTACAGTGAGCACACAAAAATCCCTGTTTTTACTACTTGTGCTAGCGGTGGTATATTGGACAAGAAGTAGATGACATATGTAAATTATTTTTCTTTTCTAATAAAAAAAAATGCAGGATTCTATGAATGTGGACGATGAAGCTGCGATAAACCAGATGGAGTTGCAACTTAGCACAATGGCATACAATGAGGAAGATGAGGAGGAGGAGGAAGAAGAAGATTCGGACAATTAGAAGATGACCCCAGAAATAAACTGACTGTATATGCAGTGGTTGCAGATCATGTTCTGTCAACCACAAGGTCAATGATTGCAGTATATTATCTCGCATGTATTCCGTTTTCACTCTTTTTTGCCAGTCAGTCTCACATCTTATGGTTCGTAAAGGGAAACACAATCTTTTAAAAATCAATTTTAAGTCCTAACAATCATTGAATCCATAAATGAAGCAGGTTCAGCATTCACCCAGGACATGAATGAGTTTGCAAGAGACGCCCCCTCCAGCAACATCTCCGGACTTTTTGAGTTTCTGCTTTACAAGGATGTGATCTGCAAGTGCGACCATTAGACATACAGAAACCTACAGTACAATTATCTACCCATTGATGAGAAAGATTTGCTACAGTTGAGGGCATCATAAATTGCACTGAAACTTATCGCTGTGAGTATGCCAAGCATGGTTAGGTGCTATGACTCCGTGCATCTTGGGGGCTGCCATCTGTAGGGCAAGCTGATCAAGGTTCACATTCATTTATGTTCAAAGTTTCTTGTGTCTCCATATGCATTACATAAAGCGCAATCTGTAGCAAAGGACCAATGGTTCCTGTGGTTGTAAATATATATAACAAATGTGCAGGCCAATAGACGGGTACGAATATACAGCACCAAGACCTAAAGCTGTGCACGGTCAATAAATGTGTATGAGGATTCTTGTGTGTGCAATGATGAATTCTCCTCAATAAAAGGTATTACTCCTAAACTAGGAATGACGACATCGATCTAATTTAATTCAGACCATAATTATTTTAGTTGTTCTGTATGGGATTGAGAAAAGATAAATTGATAGCATTTCTTATTGTGACCACTAGAAGGAGAAAGAGTGGCTTTTGAATCTCAAAGTTGGACTGTGAATTTCTGGGTATTTTTGTGCATTTATGAAGGGTATATAAAGCTGGATTACAACCACCATGACAGTTATCACAGGTCCAACCTTAAACGAGTAATTATGCACCATTTGTGACATATGCACCAAATTTGCAAATGGAAAATCCACTGCATAGTATAGTAAAAGCAAAGTGGATGAGATTATAATAAGCCTTATCCACACGCTGCAGACAAAAACCTATGCATTACATATTTTATATCTGCATTAAGGGGTGAAATGTGGCACAGCCGCAGGATTTTCTCAACAAGATCCTCAGCAGCTGTTGGTGGGGCAGATCCATGTTTTGTGGACATACCCATCCACTGCAGCACTGTGCAAGCACTAAGATGTATGCAAACATTTAATATATGAAATTTGGACTGCATTACTGCTATATATAATATACTTATACAATAAAGCTACGTGGCGCATAAATTGGCCAATTCATGAGAGCCAACCAGTCACCACTTCGAATAGTATACTACAAAAAACTGACTAGCACCTCCAGACAGAATAGAGCAACTGTGAACAGGTGCAAGCCACCATGTCTGCATATACAGCAGTAAAGCAGGCCAAATGTCATATCAATTCTAAGTGACATATTCAGTGTTTGCATACATCTATCACACTCACAGACGCTGCTGTATGCTTTTATTTGTATATTATGCAGGCTGCAGCTTGCACCTGCTCACACTTGCTTTCTTCTGTTTTTTGATGCTGTTTAGTTTTGCAGCACTCTACCTCCGTATTACAGTTATAGTGCCATAAACAAATTTCATATTTTTTGAGAAATGTATAAACCCAAATTTTTATTAAAAAAAAAAAAAAGGTAATCTTGTAGTTTTCACAATGGCCACTGGGGCATTTTCCAGTTTCTGATGACACATTCCCTTTTTAGGGGGATTCCGGTAAGAAGTTATTACTTATCCACAGGATGGGTGATCAATTCTAGATTGCTTGGGGTCTGAACACTTAGCAGAACAGGGGGTGGGGGACATCTCTCCCCAAACTGAATGGAGCAGAAGTCCAGCACATTTACATCCACAACATTCATTATCCATGGGACTGCTGGAAATGGCAGAGCGTAAACGGAGGAGCATTGCGTATTCTGGTCAATAATTCTCCGTTGTGCTGACCAGTGGGGGTCCTGCCAATCGAGACGTTATCACCTAACCTGTAGAAAGCCCGTCTAATTACTCTAGCTGAACAATTCTTGATATGATCCCGGATTGATAACTCACAGGACAGTAGCTTGTTACAGATTCGCTCAGACAAGAGTCTTTGTCATCGGTTTATTGTAGCCAAAGATAATACATCTGAGTATTCAAGAGGTACAGGTTATAAGGACTGAAGGCTTCTCATGAACCAGGCGCTGGCACAAGCCTCCCCGTCATCACCTCGGAGTGTAAGAAGCAGCTTACGTACACTCGGAGCAGGATAATAATGAGGATTAGAAGCCCGACACAGCAGAAGGATTCAGAGCCGTCACATCACATCACATAGAAAATAAATATGAAAAGTCAGGGCAGGTGAAGAGGTGCAGGCAGCGGAATGACTGCTGGATACACGTCCCCTCCTCTACCGGAGCTACATGCAAAGGGATCATTTAATGCTATAGGTTTGTCATAGCTCGACTGAAATGCTCCAACAAAAAGGACTCCGCTGACATGGATTACTGTGGCGAATATGAAATGTAATATATTATTAGGGACCATATTAAAAAGAAGTGGTGTGTACCAAGAGAGATTAAGAGCAGTAACCGCTTCCATGCTCCGGCAGAGAGGAGCGATTTCCAGAAACAAGGCAAATCCCTAGGCGGTGGCAGGCTCTGGGTTATGGCTTTGGACGCTGGTTTTATTGCGGACAGCTACCCGCATGGCTCAGATCTCCCGACAGCTCAGGGTACTGGCTGACAGTGTGGGATTATATTCTTACCAGTCTCATATGGGACCAATTTCAGCTGTCACGAGCAATATGAAGAAAAATACTTTATTTTAGAGAAATATATGTAGATAACTGGTACAAAATAGACATTTGTATCTATCGGTTCAAACTGATTTAAAACTCCCAAGACTTGCAGAAATATGAGTAAAATTAATATTCTAGATCTTGGCTGAAATTGGTCCCATATAGGACTGAGCCATTAAACCCTGTGATAGGAAATTGAAATGGACAGTTCGCTCCCCTCCTAAACAAAAGACTGGAATAATTCTCCATGGACTGAAATCATCGAGTGTATCACAAAGCATCACAGGATAGAAGCAGGGATCCTACGGCAGGTAAAGGCCACAGGAGACACTGGGATACATCTATGCTTGACCCACACCCTCCGGTGAATAGAGGGTGCAGAGAGTGAATAGAAACCGTTTATTTTTCTGCAGAGATCCCTGCAGGATGGCAGAAGCGGGACATGTTGGCGGTAGCACTCTGCCTGGACCAGCTTCTTCTCTCGTGTCCCTCACACGCCGGCCGCATGAGTGGGGGTGCTGGGCTGTTTCAGGCCCATAGTAGAGCACAGCCACCCGGCAAAGTCCACCTCTTCCTGCTCTGACGTCTTAATGAAGCTGTGAACCTGAAAAGAAAAAGAGGAGTAGGTTACTAACAGATAAAAAGAAAATGAGGAGTTTCCATTTGTGTAGAAAGATTCTGCTGCATTTCACCGATCACAATGTTGACATTTGTAAAAACAGCAAGTCATTACCATGAGCTGTTTGAGGTCCGCTCTCTCCGCCGGGTTCTTCACCAAGCTGGAAGAAAATAGGGAAATAACTTATAACAAATCAAATCTAAAATTATTATAATATCTGGTGTTTCGAATTCCTAAATGAAAATCCAAAAAGTAGAATGCGATTGCAGATGGGTTCAATATAGTCTATGAAGTCTGCCTTCTGCACCTTCACTCATTTTAGGGACCAGTAGGAGCGTCAGAATCCAGATCCTCCCTCAATGAAAACTTCTGATATGTCTCTGCGTTTTGTGAAACTACATTAACTATATGGGGCAGATAAATCCTTTTCCCATTTTCTCCCCTGCGCCAGATTCTGGCTCAGAATTGCCTGCCAGCAGATGTCCAGCATTCTAGGATAACTCTGGAAGTCAGTTTGCCATCCAGACCATAAGAATTGACAGATCTTCCTGCTCCTGTGCTCTGGAGAACCAGTGGCCAGGTTTTAAGGCACAATTGCAAACATGGAGAAATAAAAGAAGGTAGTAGCACCCTGGACCCAGAGACCCATCATCCAGCCTGTATTACTGGGAGGGAAACCAGCAAGAAAAATGTGTGAAACTAGGTTGCAAACTACATATCAAGGGGCCTATACATTTTATGAATAAATAAAGACTACAGACAAATTGTCATAACCTCATAACCAGAAAATGAAATTTATAAAGGTCAATTTGCTTAGTTATCAAAAGGTTAATAAACTTTATTCACAAAGAGAAATATTACAAATGTTTAAACTACAGAGACAAAGGTGGGTGATCCTGGAAACCAACTTTATTAACAACATATCGTAACGGGAAAAAGGAATATTACAAAGTAGCACATCAATCAAGTATATGAAAAAAAAATAGCAGCATATAAATTACAGAGAAACAGTCCATATAATAGCAGCAAGATAGTGATCAATAAACACATGCAGTCAGCAAGTGCATTTAGAGAGGTATCCATAGTGTTAATTAAAGATCATAAATATTGTATGTGTCAGACCATATGGTGGAGCTCAGTAATATTATCTGCATGTAAGAGGTTATCCAGGCACCCATCACACCAGACGCAATGAAATGCTTCGTCCAGGGGTGGTGGAATGCTGGGAAGGAGGGTATTTAAATGATCATTGACCAATCAATTGCTAGCATTGCATGATGAAACAAATTACCTTTCAGATGGTATATACTAGTATGTCATTGGTAAAGAGTTAACTGTTGTTGCCATGAGAACCGCCGTGCATTACCAAATGATAAAAGGGAAGTGCGCCATAAAGAAAAAAAAAAAAAAAAGCGTGTGACGCAATAAGCGTCAAAAGTAAAACCGGAAGTAGATACAACGAACTCAGAGCGGAAGTAGATGTGGTAAATGTCACAGGGGGAAACCCGTCGTCCAGTCTTGATAGATTTGCAGCAGTCAAAGATCTATATCTTTTCTCTAGAACATCGATCTATCCATCTATCTAACCCCACATCATCAATAGTGACAGAGGAAGAGCCATTTTGGGTATTGCAAGAATTAACAGAAGTATCACAAGGTCAAATGGGAAAGTATCTCTATCATCTACTACCAAAATCTAAGAAATGCCCACAAATCTCCAATTTTCCTGAAGTTGATTTATTTGTACGTATAGCCATGCAGGTATTTCTGAAGATCCCCGAAACGGTCAGAAGAGAGAATCTCAGCAATAATAATAATCTGAAAAATCTGAAGGGAGTGGTTATTAAGCCTTCGGACAAGGTAAGTAACATCTTTATTTGGCCTACTGACCTCTACGAAAAAGAAATGCTGAAACAACTTAGAAATGTCGATTGTTAACGTAGGTTAGTATATAACCCTCTATCAAAATGTAGGATTAAATTGCATGATTTATTGTCAGAGGCCTTCGATAGAGGTGTCATCACGAAGAAACAGATGGAAGGCCTTTGGATTGAGGAGCCTACAGTGGCTGAGATTTAACTACGGTACTTCCTAAAATCCCATAACACCACCAGGTAGGCAGATTGCGTCCGGAATCAATAACATTTCTGATCCCCTTTGTAAACTTATTAACCATTACCTTAGACCTCTTGTCGAGACCCTTCCTTCCTACCTTAAGAATACCAACGACGCTCTGAGGAAGCTAGATCACGTTCATTTGGAAAAAGACATGTTCTTAGTAACATGTGATGTGGAATCACTTTACACATCTATCCGACAAATGGCATCGAGGCAATACAATTCTTCCTTAATTCAAGTGGTATGGATGCGTATTTATGCGACTTCCCCCTCAAATCCCTTAACCTTTGTACTAACTCACAATGTCTTCGTTTCATGATGTTCTCTACCTACAGTTCCAGGGGACTGCAATGGGGGTGTCTTGTGCACCCTCATATGCAAATCTGTTCCTGGGGCTGTGGGAGAGAAACATCTTTCAAACTGACCCCACTTGAGCCGTGTCTTTTCATGGTGGAAGTATATAGATGACTAGATGGTGGCCCGATTCGAACGCATCGGGTATTCTAGAATCTGTATGTAGTTTATTTATGAAGTTTTAAGAATAATGCAATGATGACCTAGGATTAGCCGGGCACGACCAATCAGTGAATCGTGGTTCAAATCCCACGCCAATTCGTGGCCGGACTGCGCCTGTCGCTGATTGATTGGTCGCGCCCAATCAGTGAAGCCAGGGCCGGCTCCAGGTTTTTGAGGGCCCCGGGTGAAAGAGGGTCAGTGGGCCCCCCCTTAACACATACCACGATTCATGATGCACAGATACAGCAGAGAAATATAGCACAGCCGCAGAGAAATACAACCCAGCCCACGCAGCATAGAACACAGCCACGTAGTAGTATATAGCAGTGTGGGCACCATATCCCTGTTAAAAAAAGAATTAAAATAAAAAATAGTTATATACTCACCTTCCGGCGGCCCCCGGATCCAGCCCAGGTCTTTAGGGATGCTCCCGCCAGGACCGTTCCCAGTGATGCTTTGCGGCAATAACTCGTGATGATGTAGCGGTCTCGCGAGACCGCTACGTCATCTGGGGTCATTACCGCAAAGCATTACTGGGACCGGAGCATTGCAAGGAGCAGGAAAAGCTGCCAGGGACGCCAGAATGTGAGAATATCACGATTTTTTTTATTATTTTTAACATATGTTTTTACTATTGATGCTGCATAAGCAGCATTAATAGTAAAAAGCTGGTCACACTTGTCAAATGACGGACCTGGATATGCTGCAGGCAGCGTTTCCGGGTCCGTCACAGAATGAAGGCACATCGCTAGCGCATGCCTAGTATGGCATGCGTTGGCGATGCTCCCGGTAACAGGGTTAATGGCAGAGTTAGGGTATGTGCACACGTAGAAAGCTCCTCTGCGGATTTTTCCGCAGTGGATTTGATAAATCCGCAGTGCAAAACCGCTGCGGCTTTTCCTGCGGATTTATTCTGGTTTCTATTGCGGATTCCGCTGCAGTTTTCTATTGGAGCAGGTGTAAAAACGCTGCGGATTCCGCACAAAGAATTGACATGCTGTGGAAAATAAAACACTGCGTTTCCACGCGGTTTTTTTCCGCAGCATGTGCACTGCGGATTTCTTTTCCCATAGGCTTACATTGTACTGTAAACTCATGGGAAACTGCTGCGGATCCGCAGCAAAATCCACAGCGTGTGCACATACCCTTAACGGACTGCGTTACACCGCGTTATGCCGCAGTGTAATGCAGTCCGTTTAACGGACTGCTAAAACGCTATGTGGGCGCTGACTGGAGGGGAGTAGGGAGGGGCCAATTCGCGGACGGACTGTGCCTGTCGCTGATTAGTCGAAGCCGGCTGTGCGCGACCAATCAGTGATGCGGGATTTCCGTGACAGACGGAAATGGACCTTAGACGAATAAATATATACACACTAGATGGTGGCCCGATTCTAACGCATCGGGTATTCTAGAATATGTATGTAGTTTATTTATGAAGATTTAAGAATAATGCAATGAATACACAGGATGCGGCCAGCCAGCCGGGCGCAACCAATCAGCGAAGTGTGGTTCAAATCCCGGCCAGGCGTGACCAATCAGTGAAGCCAGGGCCAGCTTCAGGTTTTTGAGGGCCCCGGGCGAAAGAGTCTCAGTGCCCCCGCATCCCCCCCCCCCCCCCCCTTTAACACATACCACGATTCATGATGCACAGAAACAGCAGGGAAATATAGCACAGCCACATAGCATATAACACAGCCCACGTAGCATACAGTTGTAGCCAAAAGTATTGAGACCCCTGCAATTCTGTCAGATAATACTCAGTTTCTTCCTGAAAATGATTGCAAACACAAATTGTTTGTTATTATCTTCTTTTACTTTGTCTTAAATGGAAAAAAAAAAAAAAATAATGGTCCTAAAGCCAAATTGGATATAATTCCGCACCAAACATAAAAAAGGGGGTGGACAAAAGTATTGGCACTGTTCGACAAATCATGCGATGCTTCTCTAATTTGTGTAATTAACAGCACCTGTAACTTACCTGTGGCACCTAACAGGTGTTGGCAATAACTAAATCACACTTGCAGCCAGTTGACATGGATTAAAGTTGACTCAACCTCTGTCCTGTGTCCTTGTGTGTACCACATTGAGCATGGAGAAAAGAAAGAAGACCAAAGAACTGTCTGAAGACTTGAGAAACCAAATTGTGAGGAAGCATGAGCAATCTCAAGACTACAAGTCCATCTCCAAAGACCTGAATGTTCCTGTGTCTACCGTGCGCAGTGTCATCAAGAAGTTTAAAGCCCATGGCACTGTGGCTAACCTTCCTAGATGTGGACGGAAAAGAAAAATTGACAAGAGATTTCAACGCAAGATTGTGTGGATGTTGGATAAAGATCCTCAACTAACATCCAAACAAGTTCAAGCTGCCCTGCAGTCCGAGGGTACAACAGTGTTAACCTGTACTATCCGTCGGCGTCAATGAAAAGGGACTGTATGGTAGGAGACCCAGGAAGACCCCACTTCTTACCCCGAGACATGAAAAAGCCAGGCTGGAATTTGCTAAAACTTACCTGAAAAAGCCGAAAACATTTTGGAAGAATGTTCTCTGGTCAGATGAGACAAAAGTAGAGCTTTTTGGGCAAAGACATCAACATAGAGTTTACAGCACAAAAAAAAGAGGCATTCAAAGAAAAGAACACGGTCTTTACAGTCAAACATGGCGGAGGTTCCCTGATGTTTTGGGGCTGCTTTGCTGCCTCTGGCACCGGACTGTTTGACCGTGTGCATGGCATTATGAAGTCTGAAGACTACCAACAAATTTTGCAGCATAATGTAGGGCCCAGGTCATGGGTCTTCCAGCAGGATAATGACCCAAAACACACTTCAAAAAGCACTAGAAAATGGTTTGAGAGAAAGCACTGGAGACTTCTAAGGTGGCCAGCAATGAGTCCAGACCTGAATCCCATAGAACACCTGTGGAGAGATCTAAAAATGGCAGTTTTGAGAAGGCACCCTTCAAATATCAGGGACCTGGAGCAGTTTGCCAAAGAAGAACGGTCTAAAATTCCAGTAGAGCATTGTAAGAAACTCATTGATGGTTACCGGAAGCGGTTGGTCGCAGTTATTTTGGCTAAAGGTTGTGCAACCAAGTATTAGGCTGAGGGTGCCAATACTTTTGTCTGGCCCATTTTGGGAGTTTTGTGTGAAATGATCAATGTTTTGCTTTTTGCTTCATTCTCTTTTGTGTTTTTTTCATTTAAGACAAATTAAATGAAGATAATAACAAAGAATTTGTGATTGCAATCATTTTCAGTAAGAAACTGAGTATTATCTGACAGCATTGCAGGGGTGTCAATACTTTTGGCCACAACTGTATAACAGCCCACGAAGCATATAACAGCCACGTAGCATATAATACAGCCCACCTAGTATATAGCACAGCCACATAGTAAATAACACAGCCACGTACTATATAGCCGTGTAGGCATCATATTCCTGATAAAAAAAGAATATAAAAAAATAGTTATACTCACCTTCCGGCGGCCCCCGGATCCAGCCCAGGCCTTTAGCGATGCTCCCGCCAGGTTGATTCCCAGTGATGCTTTGCGGCAATAACCCGTTATGATGTAGCGGTCTCGCGAGACCACCATGTCATCTGGGGTCATTACCGCAAAGCATTACTGGGAGCAGAGCATCGCAAGGAGCGGGAAAAGCTGCCAGGGACACAGGAAGCTGAGAATATCAAATTTTTTAAATTATTTTTAACATTGTATCTTTTAACTATTGATGTTGCATAGGCAGCATCAACAGTAAAAAGTGAAGCGGTGTTTAACCCCGTTCTGACATTAGACGTACTATCCCGTCGAGGTGGGGTGGGCCCCTATGACCACCGACGGGATAGTACGTCATACGCGATCGGCAGCGCTCACGGGGGGAGCGCGGCCGATCGCGGCCAGGTGTCAGCTGCCTATCGCAGCTGACATCAGGCACTATGTGCCAGGAGCGGTCACGGACCGCTCCCAGCACATTAACCCCCGGCACACCGCGATCAAACATGATCGCGATGTGTCGGCGGTACAGGGAAGCATCGCGCAGGGAGGGGGCTCCCTGCGGGCTTCCCTGAGCCCTCCGCAGCAACGCGATGTGATCGCGTTGTTGCGAGGGTCTCCCTACCTCCCTCCCTGTAGCAGGCCCGGATCCAAGATGGCCGTGGCATCCAGGTCCTGCAGGGAGGGAGGTGGCTTCACAGAGCCTACTCAGAGCAGGCACTGTGAAGCCTGCAGTGCTGTAAGTCAGATCGGTGATCTGACAGAGTGCTGTGCAAACTGTCAGATCACTGATCTGTGATGTCCCCCCCGGGACAAAGTAAAAAAGTTTAAAAAATTTTTTCCAAATGTGTAAAAAAAAACAAAATATTCCTAAATAATGAAAAAACAAATAAAATTATTCCCATAAATACATTTCTTTATCTAAATAAAAAAAACTAAATAAAAGTACACATATTTAGTATCGCCGCGTCCATAACAGCCCGACCTATAAAACTGGCCCACTAGTTAACTCCTTCAGTAAACACCGTAAGAAAAAAAAAAAACCGGGGCAAAAAACAACGCTTTATTATCATACCGCCGAACAAAAAGTGGAATAACACGTGATCGAAAAGACAGATATAAATAACCATGGTACCGCTGAAAACGTCATCGTCCCGCAAAAAACGAGCCGCCATACATCATCATCAGCAAAAAAATAAAAAAGTTATAGTCCTGAGAATAAAGCGATACAAAAATAATTATTTTTTCTATAAAATAGTTTTTATCGTATAAAAGCGCCAAAACATAAAAAAAATGATATAAATGAGGTGTCGCTGTAATCATACTGACCCGAAGAATAAAACTGCTTTATCAATTTTACCAAACGCGGAACGGTATAAACGCCTCCCCACAAAAGAAATTCATGAATAGCTGGTTTTTTGTCATTCTGCCTCACAAAAATCAGAATAAAAAGCGATCAAAAAATGTCACGTGCCCGAAAATGTTACCAATAAAAACGTAAACTCGTCCCGCAAAAAACAAGACCTCACATGACTGTGGACCAAAATATGGAAAAATTATAGCTCAAAATGTGGAAACGCAAAATATATTTTTGCAATAAAAAGCGTCTTTCAGTGTGTGACGGCTGCCAATCATAAAAATCCGCTAAAAAACCCGCTATAAAAGTAAATCAAACCCCCTTCATCACCCCCTTAGGGAAAAATTAAAAAAATGTATTTATTTCCATTTTCCCATTAGGGCTAGGGTTAGGGTTGGGGCTAAAGTTACGGTTAGGGTTTAGATTACATTTACAGTTGGGAATAGGGTTGGGATTAGGGTTAGGGGTGTGTCAGGGTTACTGTTGGGATTAGGGTTTCAGTTATAATTGGGGGGTTTCCACTGTTTAGGCACATCAGGGGCTCTCCAAACGCGACATGGCGTCCGATCTCAATTCCAGCCAATTCTGCATTGAAAAAGTAAAACAGTGCTTCTTCCCTTCCGAGCTCTCCCGTGTGCCCAAACAGGGGTTTACCCCAACATCTGGGGTATCAGCGTACTCAGGACAAATAGGACAACAACTGTTGGGGTCCAATTTCTCCTTCTCCTGCTACCCTTGGGAAAATACAAAACTGGGGGCTAAAAAATAATTATTGTGGGAAAAAAAAAAAGTTTTTTTATTTTCACGGCTCTGCATTATAAACTGTAGTGAAACACTTGGGGGTTCAAAGTTCTCACAACACATCTAGATAAGTTCCCTGGGGGGTCTAGTTTCCAATATGGGGTCACTTGTGGGGGGTTTCTACTGTTTAGGTACATTAGGGGCTCTGCAAACGCAATGTGACGCCTGCAGACCATTCCATCTAAGTCTGCATTCCAAATGGCACTCCTTCCCTTCCGAGCCCTCCCATGCGCCCAAACGGAGGTTCCCCCCCACATATGGGGTATCAGCATACTCAGGACAAATTGGACAACAACTTTTGGGGTGGAATTTCTCCTCTTACCCTCGGGAAAATACAAAACTGGGGGCTAAAAATAATTTTTTGGGGAAAGTTTTTTGTTTTATTTTTATGGCTCTGCATTATAAACTTCTGTGAAGCACTTAGTGGGTCAAAGTGCTCACCACACCTCTAGATAAGTTCCTTAGGGGGTCTACTTTCCAAAATGGTGTTACTTGTGGGGGGTTTCAATGTTTAGGCACAGCAGTGGCTCTCCAAACGCAACATGGCGTCCCATCTCAATTCCTGTCAATTTTGCATTGAAAAGTCAAACGGCGCTCCTTCCCTTCCGAGCTCTCCCATGCGCCCAAACAGTGGTTTACCTCCACATATGGGGTATCGGTGTACTCAGGACAAATTGTACAACAACTTTTGGGGTCCGTTTTCTCCTGTTACCCTTGGTAAAATAAAACAAATTGGAGCTGAAGTAAATTTTTTGTGAAAAAAAGTTAAATGTTCATTTTTATTTAACCCCTTCAAGACCCAGCCTATTTTGACCTTAAAGACCTTGCCGTTTTTTGCAATTCTGACCAGTGTCCCTTTATGAGGTAATAACTCAGGAACGCTTCAACGGATCCTAGCGGTTCTGAGATTGTTTTTTCGTGACATATTGGGCTTCATGTTAGTGGTAAATTTAGGTCAATAAATTCTGCATTTATTTGTGATAAACACGGAAATTTGGCGAAAATTTTGAAAATTTCGCAGTTTTCACATTTTTAATTTTTATTCTGTTAAACCAGAGAGATATGTGACACAAAATAGTTAATAAATAACATTTCCCACATGTTTACTTTACATCAGCACAATTTTGGAAACAAAATTTTTTTTTGTTAGGAAGTTATAAGGGTTAAAATTCGACCAGCGATTTGTCATTTTTACAACGAAATTTACAAAACCATTTTTTTTAGGGACCACCTCACATTTGAAGTCAGTTTGAGGGGTCTATATGGCTGAAAATACCCAAAACTGACACCATTCTAAAAACTGCACCCCTCAAGGTACTCAAAACCACATTCAAGAAGTTTATTAACCCTTCAGGTGCTTCACAGAAGCAGAAGCAACATGGAAGGAAAAAATGAACATTTAACTTTTTAGTCACAAAAATTATCTTTTAGCAACAATTTTTTTATTTTCCCAATGGTAAAAGGAGAAACTGAACCACGAAAGTTGTTGTCCAATTTGTCCTGAGTACGCTGATACCTCATATGTGGGGGTAAACCACTGTTTTGGCGCACGGCAGGGCTTGGAAGGGAAGGAGCGCCATTTGACTTTTTGAATCAAAAATTGGCTCCACTCTTTAGCGGACACCATGTCACGTTTGGAGAGCCCCCGTGTGCCTAAAAATTGGAGCTCCCCCACAAGTGACCCCATTTTGGAAACTAGACGCCCCAAGGAACTTATCTAGATGCATAGTGAGCACTTTGAACCCCCAGGTGCTTCACAAATTGATCCGTAAAAATGAAAAAGTACTTTTTTTCCACAAAAAAATTCTTTTAGCCTCAATTTTTTCATTTTCACATGGGCAACAGGATAAAATGGATCCTAAAATGTGTTGGGCAATTTCTCCTGAGTACACCAATACCTCACGTGGAGGTAAACCACTGTTTGGGCACATGGTAAGGCTCGGAAGGGAAGGAGCGCCATTTGACTTTTTGAATGAAAAATTATTTCCATCGTTAGCGGACACCATGTCGCATTTGGATAGCTCCTGTGTGCCTAAACATTGGCGCTCCCCCACAAGTGACCCCATTTTGGAAACTAGACCCCCCAAGGAACTAATTTAGATGCCTAGTGAGCACTTTAAACCCTCAGGTGCTTCACAAATTGATCTGTAAAAATGAAAAAGTAATTTTTTTTCACAAAAAAATTCTTTTCGCCTCAATTTTTTCATTTTCACATGGGCAGTAGGATAAAATGGATCATAAAATTTGTTGGGCAATTTCTCCCGAGTACGCCGATACCTCATATGTGGGGGTAAACCACTGTTTGGGCACTCGGCAGGGCTCGGAAGAGAAGGCGCGCCATTTGACTTTTTGAATGGAAAATTAGCTCCAATTGTTAGCGGACACCATGTCACGTTTGGAGAGCCCCTGTGTGCCTAAACATTGGAGCTCCCCCACAAGTGACCCCATTTTGGAAACTAGACCCCCCAAGGAACTTATCTAGATGCATATTGAGCACTTTAAACCCCCAGGTGCTTCACAGAAGTTTATAACGCAGAGCCATGAAAATAAAAAATAATTTTTCTTTCCTCAAAAATGATTTTTTAGCCTGGAATTTCCTATTTTGCCAAGGATAATAGGAGAAATTGGACCCCAAATATTGTTGTCCAGTTTGTCCTGAGTACGCTGATACCCCATATGTGGGGGTAAACCACTGTTTGGGCGCACGGCAGGGCTCGGAAGGGATGGCACGCCATTTGGCTTTTTAAATGGAAAATTAGCTCCAATCATTAGCGGACACCATGTCACGTTTGGAGAGCCCGTGTGCCTAAACATTGGAGATCCCCCAGAAATGACACCATTTTAGAAACTAGACCCCCAAAGGAACTAATCTAGATGTGTGGTGAGGACTTTGAACCCCCAAGTGCTTCACAGAAGTTTATAACGCAGAGCCATGAAAATAAAAAAAAAAAATTATTTTCTCAAAAATGATCTTTTAGCCTGCAATTTTTTATTTTCCCAAGGGTAACAGGAGAAATTTGACCCCAATATTTGTTGTCCAGTTTCTCCTGAGTACGGTGATACCCCATATGTGGGGGTAAACTACTGTTTGGGCACATGCCGGGGCTTGGAATTGAAGTAGTGACGTTTTGAAATGCAGACTTTGATGGAATGCTCTGCGGGCGTCACGTTGCGTTTGCAGAGCCCCTGATGTGCCTAAACAGTAGAAACCCCCCACAAGTGACCCCATTTTGGAAACTAGACCCTGAAAGGAACTTATCTAGATATGTGGTGAGCACTTTGAACCCCCAAGTGCTTCACAGACGTTTACAATGCAGAGCCGTGAAAATAAAAAATCATTTTTCTTTCCTCAAAAATTATGTTTTAGCAAGCATTTTTTTAGATTCACAAGGGTAACAGGAGAAATTGGACCCCAGTAATTGTTGCGCAGTTTGTCCTGAGTATGCTGGTACCCCATATGTGGGGGTAAACCACTGTTTGGGCACACGTCAGGGCTCGGAAGTGAGGGAGCACCATTTGACTTTTTGAATACGAGATTGGCTGGAATCAATGGTGGCGCCATGTTGCGTTTGGAGACCCCTGATGTGCCTAAACAGTGGAAACCCCTCAATTCTAACTCCAACACTAACCCCAACACACCCCTAACCCTAATCCCAACTGTAGCCATAATCCTAATCACAACCCTAACCCCAACACACCCCTAACCACAACACTAACCCCAACACACCCCTAACCCTAACCACAACCCTAATTCCAACCCTAACCCTAAGGCTATGTGCCCACGTGGCGGATTCGTGTGAGATATTTCCGCACCATTTTTGAAAAATCTGCGGGTAAAAGGCACTGTGTTTTACCTGCGGATTTTCCGCGGATTTCCAGTGTTTTTTGTGCGGATTTCACCTGCGGATTCCTATTGAGGAACAGGTGTAAAACGCTGCGGAATCCGCACAAAGAATTGACATGCTGCGGAAAATACAACGCAGCGTTTCCGCGCGGTATTTTCCGCACCATGGGCACAGCGGATTTGGTTTTTCATATGTTTACATGGTACTGTAAACCTGATGGAACACTGCTGCGAATCCGCAGCCAAATCCGCACCGTGTGCACATGGCCTAATTCTAAAGGTATGTGCACACGCTGCGGAAAACGCTGCGGATCCGCAGCAGTTTCCCATGAGTGTACAGTTCAATGTAAACCTATGGGAAACAAAAATCGCTGTGCACATGCTGCGGAAAAACTGCACGGAAACGCAGCGGTTTACATTCCGCAGCATGTCACTTCTTTGTGCGGATTCCGCAGCGGTTTTACAACTGCTCCAATAGAAAATCGCAATTGTAAAACCGCAGTGAAATGCGCAGAAAAAAACGCGGTAAATCCGCCATAAATCCGCAGCGGTTTAGCACTGCGGATTTATCAAATCCGCAGCGGAAAAATCCGCAGAGGACCAGAATACGTGTGCACATTCCTAACCCTAACCCTAGCCCTAGCCCTAGCCCTACCCCTAACCCTATTCTAACATTAGTGGAAAAAAAAAAAATTTCTTTATTTTTTTATTGTCCCTACCTATGGGGGTGACAAAGGGGGGGGGTCATTTATTATTTTTTTTATTTTGATCACTGAGATATAATCTATCTCAGTGATCAAAATGCACTTTGGAACGAATCTGCCGGCCGGCAGATTCGGCGGGCGCACTGCGCATGCGCCCGCCATTTTGGAAGATGGCGGCGCCCGGGAGAAGACGGACGGGACCACGGCTGGATCGGTAAGTATGATAGGGTGGGGGGGGGACCACGGGGGGGGGGGGGGTATCGGAGCACGGGGGGGGGGGAATCGGAGCGCGGGAGGGGTGGAACGGAGCGCGGGGGCGTGGAACGGAGCACGGGGGGGCTGGAATGGAGCACGGGGGGGTGGAACGGAGCACGGGGGGGGGTGATTGGAGCACGGGGGGGTGATTGGAGCACGGGGGGAGCGGACACGAGCACGGGGGGGAGCGGAGCACAGGGCGGAGGGGAGCCGGAGCAGTGTACCGGCCAGATCGGGGGGTGGGGGGGCGATCGGAGGGGTGGGGTGGGGGCACACTAGTATTTCCAGCCATGGCCGATGATATTTCAGCATCGGCCATGGCTGGATTGTAATATTTCACCCGTTATAATGGGTGAAATATTACAAATCGCTCTGATTGGCAGTTTCACTTTCAACAGCCAATCAGAGCGATCGTAGCCACGAGGGGGTGAAGCCACCCCCCCTGGGCTAAACTACCACTCCCCCTGTCCCTGCAGATCGGGTGAAATGGGAGTTAACCCTTTCACCCGATCTGCAGGGACGCGATCTTTCCATGACGCCGCATAGGCGTCATGGGTCGGAATGGCACCGACTTTCATGACGCCTACGTGGCGTCATGGGTCGGGAAGGGGTTAAAGATTCCAAAAATTCCTGTGAAGCACCAGAAGGGTTAATAAACTTCTTGAATATGGTTTTGAGCACCTTGAGGGGTGCAGTTTTTAGAATGGTGTCACACTTGGGTATTTTCTATCATATAGACCCCTCAAAATGACTTCAAATGAGATGTGGTCCCTAAAAAAAAAATGGTGTTGTAAAAATGAGAAATTGCTGGTCAACTTTTAACCCTTATAACTCCCTAAGAAAAAAAAATTTTGGTTCCAAAATTGTGCTGATGTAAAGTAGACATGTGGGAAATGTTACTTATTAAGTATTTTGTGTGACATATCTCTGTGATTTAATTGCATAAAAATTCAAAGTTGGAAAATTGCGAAATTTTCATAATTTTCGCCAAATTTCCGTTTTTTTTCACAAATAAACGCAGGTACTATCAAAGAATTTTTACCACTATCATGAAGTACAATATGTCACGAGAAAACAGTGGAACGCTTCAACGGATCCCAGTGATTCTGACAGAGTTATAACCTCATAAAGGGACAGTGGTCAGAATTGTAAAAATTGGCCCGTCATTAACGTGCAAACCACCCTTGGGGGTAAAGGGGTTAAATCCCACTCCAATATCGCTGATTGGTCCCGCCCGGCCGGGCGGGACCAATCAGCAACGCAGGATTTCCGTGACAGACAAACAGACGGAAGTGGACCTTAGACGAATTATATATATATATATTAGCTGAAGAGCCTGGCGTTGCTTGGGCATAGTAAATATCTGTGGTTAGTTATAGCACCTCACTTCTCTTATTTTCCCATCACGCCTCTCATTTTCCCCCTCACTCCTCTCATTCCCCCCTAACACTTGTCATTTCGACCTCACATCTGTCATTTTCCGATCACTCCACTATTTTCCCTCACTCCTCATTTTTCACTCACACCTTTTCATTTTCACCTCACACACCTCATTTTCCCCTCAGTATATACACGGTTGTCATCTTCCTTATATGTAGTATACACCTGTATGTCATCTCCTGTATATAGTATATACCTGTATGTCATCTCCCCTGTAAATAGTATATACCTGCTGTATGTCATCTCCTTCTGTATATTGTATATACCTATGTGTCATCTCCTCCTGTATATAGTATATACCTATGTGTCATCTCCTCCTGTATATAGTATATACCTGTATGTCATCTCCTCCTGTATATAGTAAATACCAGTGTCATCTCCTCCTGTATATAGTATATACCAGTGTCATCTCCTCCTGTATATAGTATATACCAGTGTCATCTCCTCCTGTATATAGTATATACCAGTGTGTCATCTCCTCCTGTATATAGTATATACCAGTGTGTCATCTCCCCTGTATATAGTATATACCTGTATGTCATCTCCTCCTGTATATTAGTATATACCTGTGTGTCATCTCCCCTGTATATAGTATATATCTGTATGTCATCTCCTCCTATATTAGACCTTGTTCACACGTTTTTGGTCAGTATTTTTACCTCAGTATTTGTAAGCTAAATTAGCAGCCTGATAAATCTCCAGCCAACAGGAAGCCCTCCCCCCTGGCAGTATATATTAGCTCACACATACACATAATAGACAGGTCATGTGACTGACAGCTGCCGTATTTCCTATATGGTACATTTGTTGCTCTTGTAGTTTGTCTGCTTATTAATCAGATTTTTATTTTTGAAGGATAATACCAGACTTGTGTGTGTTTTGGGGCGAGTTTCATGTGTCAAGTTGTGTGTGTTGAGTTGCATGTGGCGACGTGCATGTAGCGACTTTTGTGAGAGGAGTTGTGTGGCGACATGCGTGTAGCAACTTTTTGTGTGTCGTGTTGCATGTGACAGGTTAGTGTAGCAAGTTGTGTGCAGCAAGTTTTGCGCGTGGCGAGTTTTATGTGTGGTGCGTTTTGAGTATGTGCAAGTTTTGTGTGAGGCAACTTTTGCATGTGTTGCAACTTTTGTGCATGTGGCAATTTTTCCGTGTGTGGCGAGTTTTCCATGAGGCGAGTTTTGCACGTGTGGAGAGTTTTGCGTGAGCCTAGTTTTGCATGTGGCGAGTTTTGCGCGTGGCGAGTTTTGAGCGGCGACTTTTGTGTTTCGACTTTTATGTGGCGAGGTTGGTGTGTGTGTGGTGAAATGTGTGCCGAGGGTGGTATATGTGTTCAAGCACGTGGTAGTGTGTGGCGCATTTTGTGTGTGTGTTCATATCCCCGTGTGTGGTGAGTATCCCATGTCGGGGCCCCACCTTAGCAACTGTACGGTATGTACTCTTTGGCGCCATCGCTCTCACTCTAAGTCCCCCTTGTTCACATCTGGCAGCTGTCAATTTGCCTCCAACACTTTTCCTTTCACTTTTTCCCCCATTATGTAGATAGGGGCAAAATTGTTTGGTGAATTGGAACGCGCGGGGTTAAAATTTAGCCTCACAACATAGCCTATGACGCTCTCGGGGTCCAGACGTGTAACTGTGCAAAATTTTGTGGCTGTAGCTGCGACGGTGCAGATGCCAATCCCAGACACACACATTCAGCTTTATATATTAGGGTGGTTTCACACTTGCGTTTTTGTCTGCAGCGTTTTTTGCACAAAAAAAGCATGCGTTTTTTCCCTATATTTAACATTGAAAACGCATGCTTTTTTTGTGCATGCGTTTTTTGGACACATAAAAACGCATGCGTTTTCATGCGTTTTTTTGGGCCAAAAAATACATTGGAGTCAATGGAAACGCATGCGTTTTTTTGTGCATGCGTTTGTTTGCGTTAAAAACGCATGCGTTTTTATATTAAAAAAACAGAAAACACACTGATATGCCACCCTCCACCATAAAGGTGATCCTAACCCTAAAGGGATCCTAACCCTAACCCTACAGGGATTCTAACCCTACCTCTAACCCTAAAGGGATCCTAACCCTACCCCTAACCCTAAAGGGATCCTAACCCTAACCCTACCCCTAACCATAATGGGATTAGGGTTAGGGATATGGGTAGGGTTAGGATCCCTTTAGGGTTAGGATCCCTTTAGGGTTAGGGTTAGGATCCCGTTAGGGTTAGGATCCCTTTAGGGTTAGGATCCCTTTAGGGTTAGGATCCCTTTAGGGTTAGGATCCCTTTAGGGTTAGGGTTAGGATCCCCTTTATCACCTTTATGGTGGAGGGTGGCATATCAGTGTGTTTTCTGTTTTTTTTTTTTTTTAAATAAAAACGCATGCGTTTTTTTGTGCATGCGTTTTTTTTCCAAACGCATGCGTTTAAAAACGCAAGTGTGAAACCAGCCTTAGATGTGCTTATGATCTGGCAGTGGTCACATGAAGATTTACAGTCATTTGTTAATGAGCTAAATTTGAACAATCTCAATATCAGATTGATATATAAAACCAGCAGACATCTAATTGAATTCTTGGATATCTGCACACAGGCTGATGACTTGGGTTACAATAAAATGGATCTTTTTCTAAAGAAAATTTCCGTTAAAGGGAATTTGTAACCCCAAAATTCTGACATATTTATGATGTTTAATTAACACTATGAATACATACTTCTCTAAATGTACATGCTGACTACATGTGTTTATTGATAACTATCTTGCTGCTATTATATGGACTATTTCTCTGTAATTTATAGGCTATTTTTTCATATACTGGATTGATGTGCTACTTTGTGATATTCCCGTTTCTCGCTACAATATGTTGTTACTAAAGTTGGTTTCCAGGATCACCCACCTTTGTCCATCTTTGGTGCTCTACCTTTTTAGAGAGTTTTATTATTTCTCTTTGTGAATAAAGTTTATTATGCTTTGCTATATTCTTTGCATTTAGTTTTTTGGTGTCATATTTTTGATAGTCATATTAGGTGTATTTATATTTACCAAAAGGTGCATAACATTTTGAAAAATCCTGTATGTACACAGTGCAACCAAATTTACAGGCCTAAAGACTGTAAGCTTAAGGCTATGTGCATACGTCTGGAATTTCCGAGGCAATTCCGGAACTCCCTGCAGCGGGAAATACACATACGGAATTGCGTATTCGCACTAAACACTAGCGTTTTCCAAGCGATCTGCAGTGTGACCAACTTTTTACTACTGATGCTTCCTATGCAACATCAATAGTAAAAAGATCTAATGTTAAAAAAAAAAATAAAAAAAATAAATAAAAATTGTTATTCTCACCTTCCGATGGCCCCCGATCTCCTCAGCGGTGCACGCGGCAGCTTCCGTTCCCAGGGATGCTTTGCACAAAGGACCTTTGTGACGTCACAGTCGTGTGACCGCGAAGTCATCCCAGGTCCTTCGCGCAATGCATCCCTGGGAACGGAAGCCGCCGCATGCACCGCTGAGAGGCGGAAGGACTCTGGGGGCCATAAGAAGGTAAGTATATCCCTATTTTTTATTTTAATTCTTTTTTTATTTTTAACAGGTATATGGTTCCCAGCCCGTGGAGGAGAGTCCCTGGGTACCATCCGTACACGATCTGCTTACTTTGCGCATGGTGGGCATAGCCACATGCGAAATGTAAGCAGAACAATGCATTCTTATGTGTGCGGAATCGCCGCGATTCTGCAAAATTAATGAACATGCTGCGTATTTTTCCGGAATGCGTTTCCGCTCCGGAAAAAAAACGCAGCATGTGCACAAAAAAAAATGCGGAATGCATTCTAATAATAGGATGCTTAATGTAAGCGGGTTTTTTTTAGCAGTTTTATCGCATTTTTATAGCGGAAAACCGCTGAAAAAGGCGAAAAATCCTAAACGTGTGCACACAGCCTAAAGGTCTCTATGACAATGCTGTGAATGATAGGGATCACAACAAGAAATGATCTCAGGACCACCACTTTAAATAAATTGTCAAAGAATAAAAGTCAGACACCAAGAAACAATTGTAACAATGTGTACCACCACAATAATTCTCAGACAAACCAAAAACATGTCACACATGGCCTACATTGAAGTCATGTGCGAATTACATCCTGCAGGCAAAAATACATCCATTTTGGACTCTTTTTTTTTTTTCTTTCGAGCAATGTTGCCATGATGTCCCCACTGACAATCAATACATAAAAATCTCACAATGCAGCAATGTGATGTTCATCCTGTGCGACTTGTGCTTAAAATGGATTTGCCCCCAATTTTTGTTTGCGCAGGAATCTTAAAGGGAACCCATCACCCCCAAAATCGAAGATGAGATAAGCCCACCGGCATCAGGGGCTTATCTACAGCATTCTGTAATACTGTAGATAAGCCCCCTGATGTATTTTCTTACGATGACGTCCTCTTCTGGTCTTCACGCTGTGGCTCCGGTGCAGGCATACTTTGTCTTCCCTGTTGAGGGCAGAGCAAAGTACTGCAGTGCGCAGGCGCCAGGAAAGGTCAGTGAGGCCCAGCGTTTACGCACTGCAGTACTTTGCTCTGGCCTCAACAGGGAAGACAAAGTATGCCTGCACCGGAGCTGCAGAGTTTAGACAAGAGGATGTCATCGTATGAAGATGGGAGGCCCCGGACCGCCCCCCCAGGTGAGTATAATCTAACCTCTTTTTCTCATCTTTCAGGTTACATCGGTGGCTTATCTACAGCATTACAGAATGCTGTAGATAAGCCCCTGATGCCGGTGGGCGTAGCTCATCTTTGATTTTGGGGGTGACAGGTTCCCTTTAAGAACGTGCAGGTTTGAATTACTCTAGTATAGAAATTATGGACATGGAAAAGCATGCTCCAGGCAGACTGAGCTCTGGAGGACTGTGTTGTATGGACACGTATGAGACATTCCAGACATGCAGTGATATTCACTTGTATATCATAGTAAGGTACATAGATAACGTCTCTATCATGTATACACTGTCTGCGTAATGACCATGTCAAGAACCCACCATTTATTCACAAAGTCTTGGAATTCAGCACCAAACACTCCACTGGGCAATTTAGGAGGTGGCTGTAAGCGGAGGAAATAAAGACAAAAGGTGCATAGTTATATAATCTGCAGTAGAACCATGATAAAGATACATCAGCAAAACATTATAGGGTCTGTGCCAAGTTTGATATTAATTTCCCGATCACTGGGGGTCTGACTGCTATGATCCCGAATTGTGCAAAGAGCCATGTGTGGTTAGAGATACTCGCCATCTTTTCTGCTTGTTTTACTTCTCTACAGCAAATGATTTCAAGTTGTAGGTCCAACTTGACAGCTGTCCTAAATACATATTACAATAGGTGAACACCTGAGACTAATTCATACTGGATACATTACTTCTAAATGCTACAGATACTCAAATATAGGTAAGGGGAATACATAGGAGCCATCTGCAAATAGGGGGGTGTAAGAATTCGCTTGGAAGGTTACCTCGTTCACTATATAATCCAGTAACTCAAAAATGGCCATGGGAGGTCGGCTGTCTGGACCAAAGGCTGCAACAAAACAAGAAGAACCTTATAAATCATGATACAGGATCGACACACAGTGTATAGTAGAAAAAGGCAAGTATGGTACAATGACACAAAGTATGCTGTACAGGTATTTGTTGGTGACAGGTTAGGGCAAAATGATTCCGTCCATCTCAATATATGTTGGAAAACCACAATCCAACCGCTGGTCAGTGATCAGCACCAGATCACTGACATGCACTGACCAGCGCTTGGATTGTGGTTTTCCAACATATATTGAGATGGACGGAATCATTTTGCCCTAACCTGTCACCAACAAATACCCGACAAAAGATTATTTTTCCTTTCTCCGAATTAACACTGGAAATCAATAAATTGGATTAGGTGGATGTGCTTTTCCCAACTCAATTGTATAAGGGTATGTGCACACCTTAAAGGGAACCTGTCAGCAGGATTGTGCTCAGTAACCTACAGACAGTGTCAGGTCAGCACAGCTATACTGATTACAATGATACCTGGTGATGAAATACGTTTTGTGGTTGTTGTTTAATCTTTATTTTCAGTTGGAGTTAATGATATGCTCGTGCTCTGGGGTGGCCTGTGGGGGTCTTCATGTGGTTCTCTGATTAGCTATGGCTTATGACAGATCACTGATCCCTCCCTGACCTGCCCCCTATTTTACATGCTTTATATCTCATTGTTTGAAAACAAAAAATTACATTCATCGTGCAGGAGCCGATACAGATGATCGTGCAGGTACTATACAGATGATCAGGTTTTTAAATACATCAGATAGGGATTATATAAATTAGATAGGACTGCTCTATTATGGGTATACCTTGGCGACTGGTGGAGCAGCTTAACATACATTTTTTTGCAAAAAAAAAAAAAAAAAAAACTTATTAACTAAATACCCTGTATTTTTTTCATTTTTTGACTAGTACTTGCTTATTTACTGTGACTTTTTTTTTTTACAACAGAGTATTTTTGACCTCTCTGTGCGTTTGTGTCTTCAGGAGCCGGCGCTGTAGCCTGATACTATCCATATTTTTATTTGATGTTGTCGTATAAAATTTCTTGAGAAAAAAAAATCTTAAATCAAAATGGCGCTGTAGCATCATTCAGAACACGATAGATGCTTATGAGCAGCCGCCATTTTGCTCAAAAAAAATAATTTGGCTCCATCAAAATGGCGATGGCACAGTAACATCTATTGCGTTCCGAATGATGCTACTGCACAGGCGCAGCAGCCGGCGCCATTCTGATTAAGATTTTTTTTTTCTTCAAAAAATTTATGTGACAAAATCCAATGAAAATATGGACATTATAGATCGTATCACATTACAGCGCAGGCGCTGCTGCCGGCATTATGAATTTTTTTTTGTTTTCAAAACAATAAGATATACAGTATATAAAATAGGGGGCAGGTCAGTGAGGGATCAGTGACCTGTCAGCAGTCTGCATTATGAATATATAAATCAGAGCACCACATAAAGACCCCCCACAGGCCGCCCAGACCACAAGCATATCATTAACTGAAAATAAAGATTAAAAAACATCAAGACAGATTTCATCAACCAAGGTATCATTGTAATCAGTATATCGGCGCTGACCTGACACTGTCTGTAGATTACTGAGGAAAAACACTGGATAAAATAGGCGGCTTTTTTTCTGTAATTTTAACATGCGTTACTATGAGTGAAATCTGCAGCAAAAACACTTAAAGAATTGACAACCTGCAGATTTAAATATGCAAGTCACAAATAAGCAACGTGTGCATGAGACTTCAGGATTCTCGTTCACTTTGCTGGCATCAGGAAACCCTTCAGGTTTTGTGACAAATCTGGGCAGAAAAAAGTAAACTACAGCGACTCTTCAACGTCTGCACTGGCCCTTATTACCCGCTCATCCAATTAATTCAAAATTAATGCTTCTCAAGTACCTGAATGGAGTAGAACTTTTGGAGGCGAAAGCCACTCAGAAGATGCACCAAATTTATTAAATGGCATGCACGTCCTAATGAATCTGGCGCATTGTACTCCAGCGGCTCTTTATGGCTGGCATGTGCTACGCTAGGCTTAACGAATGGGCCCCATAGTGTCCATCAGTCCATGCTGTGGACTATCTACAGTCTATACATGGCAATAATACTCTTTGTATACTTATTAGCACAGGCCCCGACTCCCAGGTATCTATATAGGAGTACTCAGCCTCTTTGTATTGCTTATGTTATACACAGGAGGGATTGCAACAAAATGCAAAGCAGCTGGAAGGATTAATCGGCACTAGAGGGATTTTACCCTTATTTGTATTAGATCCATTTAGTAATCTGGATGAAGATCCAATTACTGCTTTACATTAAAGTCCATTTAAATTGCAAGATGATCATGAACGAGTGTTCCTAGGAACGCTTGTTTTACGATAATCGTGAAGCGTAAACAAGACTGCTGTTCGTCGGGTGAAAATCTTTTCGTTTGCACAAAAGATCGTCATTCTTTGCAGCAAATTGTGCTGCTGGAAATAATGGCAGCCTATACGCACTGAGCGGTTATAGACAAGTCAGTATGCATCTAAAGCATGGCAGCCCTGTGTAAACAGGCTACAAAATGATCACCGACCAGCAACCAGTCGTTTAATGCTGTGATCGCGCAATGTACATAGACCCATAGGCCACGTTAACACGTTCAGTATTTGTAGCCAAAACCAGGAGTGGGTGATAAATACAGAAGTGGTGCATATGTTTATATTATACTTTTCCTCTGATTGTTCCACTCCTGGTTTTGGCTTACAAATATGGATATGTGAACTGAACATGTCCTTCGGGTGATTCTGAGCAGATAAAAAAAAAAGAAAAAAAAAAAAGAGCAGGAACCACTAAGAGCAATACTCACAACTGATAGGGCGTCCTGGTGGTCTTGGACGAGGAGTCATATCTGAAGATGCGGGGTCTCCTTCAACGGAACAGCCAAAAATTAGCTCCAACTCCTTGGCATCAGGAGGTGGAATTGGATATCGCCCAATCGCCATTTCCACCAGTGAGAGCCCCATGCTCCAGATGTCAGACTGCACCGAGTAGTGTGTGCCTTGTAGTCGCTCCGGCTTGATTAAGAGAACACAGATGAAGTTGAGGCTAGTTTTATTTTAATTGTGCACATATTTTTGCAACTTTTTTATTGCTCTAAAGCAGTCAAAATAAAAACATGAACTTTACCAATTGTGTTGTATCTGCATCTCTCTCACTAAATTTTTCCAGGTACATGGCATTAAACGTGTTAATAGACCTTTACGTGGTGGGGATACCAGACGATTTCTTCTCACACGGGAAGCTTTTTGGATTTATTACCTTAACACCCGTTTCCCTACAGGTCTTAACAAGCGTAATGAACTTATGTATCACTATTGATGTTACATTCATTGTTGTTAATATGTTTTTAATTTCTTGATATTCTTGATATATTTGCTGTTTTTATTATTCAGTATTATTTTTTCTACATGCATATTTGTAATATGATTGCTATTTATCTCTATTTAGTTACTTACCATGATCCTTTTTACACCTGAAGGACCTTTGAAGTTATCATGTGATCGCCTATTTGGCTCTCATTGGTCCATGGGATCTATATAGTGTGCAATGGACTCTATGTATATAGCTTTGAAAAAGATCTAGTGATCGAAACGCGTCGCTCTTGTCTTGTTGTGCCTCTGGAGAGCACATTCCCACTGCTTTTATATTGGCAAAATTAAGTTTCAAGCCTGAATTTTAAAGATATGGAACTGGAACAAGTTTTTTTCTTTTTGTCTTCTCCTGTGACTACGCGAATCAGTGTGGAGTTCCGTGCACCTGCGGTGGTTACTCGGTGAGCTGGCTTTAGTATTTTCTATTTGTTCTCTGCATCTCTCATGCAGACTTATGCACATTCTGAGTTTAAATTAAACACAAACCATTTTGTGGTCAGATCCTAAAGTTACACAGCTCCCTCTGCCGTCTTGCCCCTGACTTGTCTGTTGGGCGCACAAATGATGAGCGTAACATATGAACCCTATAAAGGAACCTGTCGTATAAACTACATAGTCTGATCATCCTGCAGCATGCTATACAACAAAACCAGGTGAGAGGATTGAGATCTAGGTGTATGTGCTCATTCCAGACTTAGGAGTCCAAAAGGCAGAGTCACTCAATGATTGACAGCCTTCCGTGTATCAGCAAGCATACAGCCATAAAGGTCAGCCACTGATTAGGACCACCCATCAGACTCCTATTCCCAAAATAAGCATCGATTTACATGGATAAATTACAAGTTACACTAAATATTTTCCCACAGCACTACATATTTTGTTCTGTTCTATAACATGGTACAGGAAAATCAGACTATACGTATAAAGTTGTCCAGTCTTAACTTCTAGGTTAAGACTGGACAACCCCTTTAATGTGATAGGTTCCCTTTAAACATCTGTATGTACATTAAAAATACTGCATTCATGAAAACATCCTTTTTGCAAATAAATCTATGTCCTTAATCAACAGGAGCAAGATCTGCTATAATTTAGAAGTTCATAGTTTTATCATCTTACTAAGTATCAACATTTTTCAACTTTAAGTCTCTATTTTGCATATATACCAAATGCAGCAAATAGCACGTAACTGGAGCAGGGCTTAATGTCTTACCTGTTCCTGATCTATGTTACTGGCTCCTCTGAAAAAAAATCCAATCGGGGAGCTCCTACTTTTCTCTAACAGACTTTGAGAAATTGTGGCTATAGCTTCTGTATGTTGGGAAAGAATAGGTTCATGGGAAATGCAAAAGTAGTCAACAATTTTGGGCAGGTTCCGGTGTTCTGGACAGCTCATGACCAGGTTCTTATAATTCCCGGTTAGGAAACACGGTCTTGTGTATTACATGCATGAAAACCATAAAGAGTACAGTCCGATAGTCATCCAACAATCAGGACCAACAAGTGTAGATGTGTGCATTGTACTCTGTGTCCATATAACCATCCTTTAAGAAATGGAACTCAGACCAGTTCATGCTGCTTCAGAGAATGGTGCAATGTCTATATACCGTATATACTCGAGTATAAGCTGAGATTTTCAGCCCAAATTTTGGGGCTAAAAGTGCCCCTCTCGGCTTATACTCGAGTCATGGTCAGCGGGTGAGGGGGAGAGAGGACTGTCGTATAATCACCTGCTCCTGGCGCTGTCCCCTGCATGTCCCATGGTCTTCGAGTGCCGCAGCTCTTCCTCTGTTCAGCGGTCACGTGGTACCGCTCATTAAAGTAATGAATATGGACCCCACTCCCATAGGGGTGGAGCCGCATATTCATTCCTGTAATGAGCAGTACCAGTGACAGTTGACAGAGGAAGAAGCTGCAGTGCCCGGAGACCATCTGTCCGGGAGGAGCCAGTGACCGCGCTGGAGCAGGTGAGTATTTCATATTTACCTGTCCGCGTTCCACCTGCCAGGCGCCGCTCCGTCTTCCCGTCCTCTTGCTGTGACTGTTCAGGTCAGAGGGCGCGATGACGTTTTAGTGTGCGCGCCGCCCTCTGCCTGAACAGTCACTGCAGAGAGACGGGATGCTGAGGAGCAGCGGGCAGCGACGAGAGGAGAGTATGTCATTTTTTTTTATTGCAGCAGCAGCATTATATGTGGCACAGCTTTATATGGAGCATCTATGGAGCAATAATGAACGGTATGGAGCATTATATGTGGCACAGCTTTATACAGAGCATCTTATGTGGCAATAATAAACGGTATGGAGCATTATATGTGGCACAGCTTTATGTGGAGCATCTATGGGGCAATAATGAACGGTATGGAGCATTATATGTGGCACAGCTTTATATGGAGCATCTATGGGGCAATAATGAACGGTATGGAGCATTATATGTGGCACAGCTTTATATGGAGCATCTATGGGGCAATAATGAACTGCATGGAGCATTATATGGGGTATCTATGGGGCCATAATGAACTGCATGGAGCATTATATGGGGCCATAAAGAACTGTATGGAGCATTATATGGGGCCATAAAGAACTGTATGGAGCATTATATGGGGCCATAAAGAACTGTATGGAGCATTATATGGGGCATCTATGGGGCCATAATGAACTGCATGGAGCATTATATGGAGCATCTATGGGGCCATAAAGAACTGCATGGAACATTATATGGGCAGCGACGAGAGGCGAGTATGTCATTTTTTTTATTGCAGCAGCATTATATGTGGCACAGCTGTATATGGAGCATCTATGGGGCAATAATGAACAGTATGGAGCAATATACAGTATGTGGCACAGCTTTATATGGAGCATCTATGGGGCAATAATGAACGGTATGGAGCATTATATGTGGCACAGCTTTATATGGAGCATCTATGGGGCAATAATGAACTGTATGGAGCATTATATGGGCATCTATGGGGCCATAAAGAACTGCATGGAGCATTATATGGGGCATCTATGGGGCCATAATGAACTGCATGGAGCATTCTATGGGGCCATAATGAACTGCATGGAGCATTATATGGGCATCTATAGGGCCATAATGAACTGCATGGAGCATTCTATGGGGCCATAATGAACTGCATGGAGCACTATATGGGGCATCTATGGGGCCATAAAGAACTGTATGGAGCATTATATGGGGCATCTATGGGGCCATAATGAACTGCATGGAGCATTATATAGGGCATCTATGGGGCCATAAAGAACTGCATGGAGCATTATATGGGGCATATTTATATATATGGAGCATCTTATGGGGCCATAAAGAACTGTATGGAGCATTATATGGGGCTCCTGATTCAATATGGATATACAAAAACACAACCTCCTGATGTCTGAATTAATTTTACTCTTAATGGTATCTATTTTTATTTTTGGCATTTACCGGTAGCTGCTGCATTTTCCACCCTAGGCTTATATTCGAGTCAACAAGTTTTCCCAGTTTTTTGTTGCAAAATTAGGGGGGGGGGTTGGCTTATACTCGAGTATATACGGTATTTAGGGCACAGGTAGCAAGCGCCATTATTTTCCCTTATGCCACTTTAGAAGATTTCCAGTGTTGATGATTACGATGAATCTTCAGGATACCTCATCCAGATCAGATCATGGAGGTCTGGCACTCAGCAGCCCCACCGATCAGCTGCTCTCCGCTCCGGCAGCAGGTGGATATACACAGTTGCACAGCGCCACCAACTGTACAGTGGCTGCTCCGGAGCGCTGTGGATCATCCCCTTTTCACATGAATTAGAGCTGATCTGCAGCACCCAGGAGCAGCCACTACACTATTGATGTTTTGCTCTTCAACGGTTTACATCCAGATGAGGCCATGAACAGCTGATCGGTGGGGTTGCCAGATGTCGAACCCCTACCGCTCTCATACTGATCACCTGTTATGATAAATCATCAATATCACAATCGCGAAATACCCCTTTAAATGTGCCTGAAAATACAGCATATTGTACAAGCGTTTACCATAAAACCTTGGAGGACTTCTGCCGCAAAGTGTTAATCTGTATTCTGCAATATATCAGAATGTCTCTGGGAGACATAATGCAAATGGCGTACACCCACCCCACCCCCACATGAACGGGAGAGCTGCTATTACACACACGCATACACACAAGCTCAGTGTGGGAGGACGTTTCTTATACTCCATCTGCTGCGAGACACAAAATATGAGCAAATGGGCTCCAGTACGCCACCAGAAAATGACATAACGCACATATGTAACAGCGCTATTTGGATGGTACGGGCAGCGATGGGACTGAAAAGCCCATATATCAAATGAGACATTGATACTCACAGACATATATGATCTGGTCCCCACAAAAGAATTTGCCATGGAGTCGATGAGTTGGCCGCTGACCCCAAAATCGCACAGTTTAATTTCACCTCTGGAGTTCACAAGAATATTAGATGGCTTCACGTCTACAAGAGAGTAAAAGGAGAATTAGGGAGAGCAGAGGAACAGTAATATGCCGTATAGCTGGCGGAGGCAGGGAGCAGACAGCTGTAAGGGGGCTGCCAGAGCCGGCTCCCTCCTCGCCATGCAGAATTCAGGGTATTGTCTCCTAACAATACCTCTCAGTTACCAGGAGACAGATGCTCTAAATGCTTCTCCCAAGGGGGCAATTAAAGCACTTGTGGATTAACCCTACTGCTACATGGAGATACAGACTTCTTACTGACAGCCTCCCGCTGTCCTTCGTGCAGCATCAAAAAGGAGCGCCGTACAGTGATCAACCTGGTCTACAGTCATTCCATCAGCTGGGTGCAAGTAACCTGCGCGCAGACTCCTGAGCCAGGCCCGCTCTCCTCAAGGGTACAGGCCAGGCCTCATACCAATCTGTGTGACAGTATGCATTATGCCTAAAAAAGGACTTCTTGCATCTAATGAAAAAAAAAATCTAAATTCTTGAAATCCTGCCATTTCTTATTTACATCTGATAAGGAGTAATCTGGTTAAATACCAGTATGACAATAACTACAGTGGACATTTCTCAAATAGAACGATTGCATTACTACAAATGTCTGCCATTAAGAACCTAGGAAAGGTAAGTAATAGTGGCACTTATTGGGACTCTTGGGGAAAAAAAAAGTGTCCATGTGAAACGGCACAGTGCAACCATAAGATGCGATGCCATGCATTTATATGATGACAATATATCCTGAGAATTGCTCTTTAAAACAGGCTCTCTGGCAAGATAAAAGTGCGAAAAGGTGGAGCGTCTGTATTATAAGTACAAGTTCCCCTTTCACCATCCTGGGAGCTCTTCTGCGCTGGGTCTTACCCTCTCCACCCTGTGTGATGGCACTAGACAGAGCTGGCCTTTTAATTACCAAGAGAGCTAGTCATTTTTTTAATGAAGACATTTTTATTAAAACTCCAAATACATATTTTCCATTTTCAATTATAAGAAATGACAGTACAATTGCAAAATAATAAAAAGACAAAAAAAAACCCATCTCCATTTAAACTCCCTGATCTTCCCTTAAAGGGGTTTTCCCACGGTCAAAGTACATTTTAACTAATAGATTTTAGAATAAAAAGTAAGTTCCACAACTAGATGTGTGTAAATAAAATGTTCCTGTGCCGAGATAATCTTACAAATGTAAATATCTGCAGGTCTGGAGTCCTTGGATTTTGTATATGGACTCTCAGGACTTTCAATCCCTCTTTTCTAAGCCATAAGGAAGATAGATTGAACAATACGGGTTAGACGGACGTCATTATAGGGGTGCAAGTTGCCCCCTTCTATATCTGACTCCATGGTTCCTCCCCCTCCCCCCTTTTTTTTAATCCTCTCTCCTCCCCCATATTCCTCTTCCTTAGTCTCATTCTTTCCGTTCGTGTTTATACCATTATTACTTGGAGTGACCTAGCTCCTCCTGTTTGGGTCGCTCTCTTTTTCAGAAGATACCTCATATGTATCACCAAAGGTCATACAGTCTCCCTGGATAGGGGATACCTACATCCGCCATGGATTTTTCTTTTTTTTTTTCAGATCTTGTTGGACTTGATTGAAAATTATTTTGACCTGAAAGTTATACTATTTCGGGATTTGTTGGTTACAGGTCTTGATATACAGTTGTATATGAGATTTCTTTTTGTACTCAATACTTTTTATGTTGTTGAATCCTTTGTTCCTTGTTTGTTTTGAAGTTCTTTTCAACAAAAACCAGATTAAACATTATCTTACAAATGTGCCCCTGCTATGTGCTGTGTAATGGCCGTGTCTGACACATGCGGGAACATGATTGGTGCAGGAACATGTTACTCGGGCAACCAATTCAAACTTGAGTAGCGACCACTTGACCTCATCACTAGTATAGTCAGATCGTCATTTTATATAATATAATTATATATATAGATAGATAGATAGATAGATAGATAGATAGATAGATAGATAGATAGATAGATAGATAGATAGATATATACACACACACAGACATACATACATAGTACAGACAAAAGTTTGGACACACCTCATTTAAAGATTTTTCTGTATTTTCATGACACTGAAGGCATCAAAACTATGAACTAACATGTGGAATTACCGTATATACTTAACAAAAAAGTGTGAAACAACTGAAAATAGGTCTTATATTCTAGGTTCTTCAAAGTAGCCACCTTTTGCTTTGATGACTGCTTTGCACACTCTTGGCATTCTCTTGATGAGCTTCAAGAAGTAGTCACCGGGAATGGTTTTCACTACACAGGTGTGCCCTGTCAGGTTTAATAAGTGGGATTTCTTGCCTTATAAATGGGGTTGGGACCATCAGTTGTGTTGAGCAGAAGTCTGGTGGATACACAGCTGATAGTCCTACTGAATAGACTGTTAGAATTTGTATTATGGCAAGAAAAAAACAGCTAAGTAAAGAAAAACAAGTGGCCATCATTACTTTAAGAAATGAAGGTCAGTCATTCCGAAAAATTGGGAAAACTTTGAAAGTGTCCCCAAGTGCAGTTGCAAAAACCATCAAGCGCTAAAAAAGAAATTGGCTCACATGAGAACCACCCCAGGAAAGGAAGACCAAGAGTCACCTCTTCTTCTGAGGATAAATCTTGCGAGACCGCTACGTCATCTGGAGTCATTGCCACAATGCATTCTTGGGACCAGAGCGTCACGAAGAGCGGGAAAGGCTGCTGGGGACGCCGGAAGGTGAGAACATAATGATTTTTTTTAAATTAATTTTAACATTATGTTTTTACTATTAACCCCTTCATGACCGGGGGATTTTTCATTTTTCCGTGTTCGTTTTTCACTCCCCTCCTTCCCAGAGCCATAACTTTTTTATTTTTCTGTCAATTTGGCCATGTGAGGGCTTATTTTTTGCGGGACGAGTTGTACGTTTGAACGACATCATTGGTTTTAGCATGTCGTGTACTAGAAAACGGGAAAAAAATTCCAAGTGCGGTGAAATTGCAAAAAAAGTGCAATCCCACATTGGTTTTTTGTTTGGCTTTTTTGTTAGGTTCACTAAATGCTAAAACTGACCTGCCATTATGATTCTCCAGGTCAGTACGAGTTCATAGACACCAAACATGACTAGGTTATTTTTTATCTAAGTGGTGAAAAAAAATTCCAAACTTTGCTAAAAAAAAAAAAATAATAAAATTGCGCCATTTTCCGATACTCGTAGCGTCTCCATTTTTCGTGCTCTGGGGTCGGTTGAGGGCTTATTTTTTGCGTGCCGAGATGACGTTTTTAATGATAGCATTTCGGTGCAGATACGTTCTTTTGATCGCCCGTTATTGCATTTTAATGCAATGTCGCGGCGACCAAAAAAACGTAATTCTGGCGTTTCAAGTTTTTTTCCCGCTACGCTGTTTAGCGATCAGGTTAATACTTTTTTTTATTTGATAGATCGGGCGATTCTGAGCGCGGCGATACCAAATATGCGTAGATTTGATATTTTTTTTATTGATTTATTTTGATTGGGGCAAAAGGGGGGTGATTTAAACTTTTATGTTTTTTTTATTTTTTTCACTTTTTTTTAACTTTTGCCATGCTTCAATAGCCTCCATGAGAGGCTAGAAGCAGGCACAACCCGATCGGCTCTGCTACATAGCAGCGATCTGCTGATCGCTGCTATGTAGCAGAATTGCACGTGTGCTGTGAGCGCCGACCACAGGGTGGCGCTCACAGCAACGGGCAATCAGTAACCATAGAGGTCTCAAGGACCTCTATGGTTACAATATACAAGCATCGCCGACCCCCGATCATGTGACGGGGGTCGGCGATGACGTCATTTCCGGCCGCCCGGCCGGAAGTGGTAGTTAAATGCCGCTGTCTGCGTTTGACAGCTGCATTTAACTAGTTAATAGGTGCGGGCAGATCGCGATTCTGCCCGCGCCTATTACGGGCACATGTCAGCTGTTCAAAACAGCTGACATGTCCCGGCTTTGGTGCGGGCTCACCGCGGAGCCCTGCATCAAAGCAGGGGAGCCGGCATCGGACGGTATAGTACGTCCGATGCCGGTAAGGGGTTAATGCTGTATAGGCAGCATCAATAGTAAAAAGTTGGTCACACTTACAGGGGTAATGGCAGCGTTAACGGACTACGTTACACCGCGTTATGCCGTGGTGTAACGCAGTCTGTTTAACGGACTGCTAGCGCTATCTGGTGCTGACTTGAGGGGAGTATGGACGGGCACTGACTGGAGGGTACAATTCGTGGCCGGACTGTACCTGTCGCTGATTGGTCGGGGCAGGCTGGGCGCGACCAATCAGCGACGCGGGATTTCCGTTACAGACAGAAGTGGACCTTAGACAATAATATATACACACACTCTGACTAAGTGGATGACACAGGTATGATCTACAACATTTGATCACTGTGATTGGGTCTAGCACAGTGCTCAATATTCACCGTTTCCGGGTGTCTGCCAGATCTCGGCAGGCGCATTGTACATGCGCCCGCCACCTTTTTTTTTTTCATGAAGAGAAGGTGGAGAGCCAGGGGACGGAGCATGAGGACTCAGAAGGGGGTGTGTGGCGGATGTACTGAGGGAGACTTGGGGACATCATCTCTCTCTCCTATGACATGTTATGTTATGTTAGAAGGGAGAGAAATTAGTTTCACAGTATACACACTTTTTTTGCATCACGTGATTGGGGACTGGAAACACCAACCTTGATAGTGTACTCCAGGGTGTCAGCTAACCCCGGTAGCTGAGACACCGGAAATTGCCGGACTCTGGGGGGTTTAGCTACAGACTTATCCTGAAAACCTAACCTGTTGGGGGCTCTTGAGGACTGGAGTAGGGGGGAACACTATTAGGGGATGATGTTGTATGCTGAGGTCAAACCTAATTGAGTTGAAAGAGCATGTCTGATTTGTAGATAGATTTGTTGATAAAAGCGCTACACGGTAAATTATATTACACTTGAAGCTGTTAAATGCTTTTGAGAATAGTTTGTAAATAACAGTTCTATAATCCAGATCCTTTCTTGCTCCAAATAAAAAAAAAAAAAAAAAGACACCTTTAGTTTAACACACCTCACCTAGAGTGGAATTGCGCAATATTGGAGTATATGTAGTGCATCCTCAGATACCCGTAAGTTTCTTGCCCCAATCCCATACTTTATATCCCAATGCCAGTGCGGGTGTAAAAGGACACCCCTCCCAGGAATAACCCTAGTCTCCAAAATACACCGGTGCCAAGCTCATTTCATATTTTGCAAAATAAGGGCACCTTTTCTACCCTTTTCTCTACTCCCCCATCCATGGAAGTCCTGTAACGGAGACGCCATAATATACAGCCATGGATCAGGAATAGCCAGCCATCCTCACCAAGCCATAGCCAATTTAATATTTCAGTCAATTTAACCAAATGAGGGTTTGATTTTTGTAGAAAGAGTTGTATTTGTAATGGTACCATCGTGGCCTACATTTCTTTGAGGGAGGAACATTACCCCTGTACTTTGTCTTTTTTTGATGTTCACCATGTGGTACAAGTAACAGGTTAGCTTCAAACTATGGGTCAGTACAATTATGCCGATACTGAATTTATATAGATTTAAGTTTTCAAGCTCTTATGCAAGAAAATCCACAAAAAAGTTGTTTTCATGCAGACATTTCTGAACAACCGTACATGAGATATAGAGAATATATATATATACATATATATATATACATATTATATATATATATATATATATATATATATATATATATATATATATATATATATATATATATATATATATATATATATATATATATATATATATATATATATATATATATATATATATATATCCATGGCAGCCCTGGATTAACATGGTCCTCATGATTGCCATCTTCGTTTTCCTACTAGAATCAGCCAGAGGTAACATCTATAGGAAAAACTGTCCGTGATAGAGGAGCATTTCAGTGTATTTTATGAGTGGTTAAGCTCATTGAAGTCTTAAGTTCCCAAGGGGGACTAAATAATTAGTAAAGAAAAGTTTTAAAAATTCCCCTCTTTCACCTTAGTCATGTCTTTATTATGTAAAAAAAAAAAAAAACAACAAAAAAAAAAACCAAAAACACAATTATGACCCTGTGTGCTGATGTTACCTCTGGCTGATTCTAGTAGGAAAACGAAGATGGCAATCATGAGGACCATGTTAATCCATGGCTGCCATGGCAGAGCATCAGCACAGGGGCGCCTCCTCACTTGCTGAAAATTACCCATGGCATCTAAGGTGTTAATGTGCAGGGGCCAGTTTCCTCACCAATACCCACCACTATATAAATCAGGCTCCTGTAGTTATTTGTGTGAGTACAGAAGCAGTGCCCACGGGATCAGTATGACAGATATATCCATCATGAGCCCTTGTTAATTAGTGCTCTACAGTAGATATATCCAACATAAAGGACAACAGGGGTCCTCAGTTATTGCTCTTGAACACGAATGCAAAAATCATAGCCCTCTTACTAATAGGATGCTTCCTTAAAAAGGGGTGCATTATCTTTTTGATTCCAAGGGTCAGTTTGACAGATGACTCCCAAGGACCTCAATAAAACTTACTGTAGAATATGTCACAACCGTCTTGCACCAAACTGAAAATACCAATCACGTACCATCCCCTTGCCTAAATTAGGCATTAGACAATAACCGTTTGATCTCGATTTTATGGTGGTCCTGTTTTCCTGTGTGGGGATGAGAACCATAGCCCTATAACAAGTAGTGCAAGATCATTCCCATCCAGTTGTTAGGTGCTGTATCTAAGATTGAGGAACTATCACTGGAAATAGCCTTCTCCATATTTCTCCTTCCTGACCAGAGTTCATAGTATGGTTACAAGTATGTAAATGTTTTTTCCTTACCCCGATGCATGATTTTATGCTTCTCTCTCAGGTAAGTCAGGCCTTTTATCACCTATTCAAAAATATAATCAGTGTCAAGTTAGTAACACAATATCATGTCCACATTAAACGGTACTAGTCCCCCAGTCTGGTCTCTAAAGCATTTCCATCTAAATACTAGGACTTAATACCTGTGTCAAGATCTGAAAAATGTATACGGCTATGTGTTACATGCATCCTATGAGAAGGGCACCTTTATTTGCCTCCATATTACAATATTTACACCTTAAAACCCCCATAGACTGACTGTTCTCTTCCCCAATTCAATGGATCAGCTTTGGGAAATCCAAAAGGTCAGATCCTTCTCTCCTCACACAATCTGTTGCGGAATAGTCTGGAGACCCATATTCATATTAGACCGTTGGCCAATTCCGCCGATATAGGTGGGTTTGGCGGATAGTTTAATGTGCATGGCGGCCTTTACACTATAGCAACTCAATATTAGTATATTGAAAAAAGTATTAAGAGCTGAAAACAAAAAACCCAAAAGATAATCAGCATTGATTTTGTGTTTCTAGAAGTAGTAAGTAGTTGTTTTAAGGCCTAGTTTTCTACAAATCTACGGTGTCAGGAAGTATGGCCATGTGGGATCTGTACAGCCTTCTCTTTTGCAGAGTTGAAGGAGTATTCCCATCTTCAAGATCCTATCCCAATATGTAGAAGGTGTAATAATAATTTTAGCAAATGCAGTATAGTTTTTCTGATTTGCTAGGTCTCTTTCCTTCTATGCAGACATTGCAGGACCTTAGAGGTCCATGGTTACGACCACTGATATAGTGACAGTAAGCTAGTTGCTAGTGGTCGTAACCATGGATACCTAAGGTCCTGCACATGAAGAAATAAAAATTGCAAACCAAAAAATCTACACTACATTTATGATTGGAGGTATTTGCTATTAATAATTTTAACATTTTTATTATTACACCTACTACATTATTGGGATATGCTCTTGGAGATGGGAATACCTTTTTTTTTTTTTCCCTGCTAAATATGACAGGATAGATGAATTGAGCCACAAAAGCGGACACAGCTTAATATAGATTTTTTTTTTATTTCATGGTAGAAAATTTCAAAACAAATATAAATATGAATTTTAGAATACAAAATATTTCAAAAATGCTTTATAACAAAACTGTACAAGGCTTCTTTTTAGATTAATGATGATGATGATGATGATGAATTACAAAACTGACAGACATGGCCAAAAGAGTTGGCATCCTTGAAATTGTTCCAATAAATGAAGGATTTCTCCCAGAAAATTATTGCAATTGCACGTTTTGTTATATACGTTTATTTTCATTTTGTGTATTGAAACAACACAAAAGAGAGAGAAAAAAAAAGGCAAATTGAAAATAATTGCACACAAAACACCAAAAATAGGCCAAACAAAATTGTTGCCAGCCTTCCAAAATGGTGGGTAAACAACTTGGCTTCAAGCCTGCGATGCTCGTTTAAATTCACCTGTGGCAAGTAACAGGTGTGGGCAATATGAAAATCACACCCAAAATAAAATAAAAGGAGAAGTTGACGCAATCTTTGCATTGTGCGCCTGTGGGTGCCACACTAAGCATGGAGGACAGAAAGAGGAGATGAGAACTGTTTGAGGACTTGAGGATCAAAATTGTTGACAAACAACAATCTCAAGGTTACAAGTCCATCACCAGAAATCTTGATGTTCCTTTGTCCACGTTGCGCAAAATAAATCAAGCAATTTACAATTTTGGCACTGTACTAATGTCCCTGGAAGTAAAAACGTTACAGAAAGTTAGAGAAAAATTGATGAAAGGATGCAAAGCAGGATAGTCTGGATGGTGGATAAGCAGCCCCAATCAAGTTCAAAAAAACTTCAAGCTGTCCTGCAGGCTCAAGGTGCATCAGTGTCAGCGCAAACTATCGGTCAACACTGGAATGACACAGAGACAAAGATAGATTGCAGTTTGCCAAAATGTACTGTATATACTAGAGTATAAGCCGAGATTTGCAGCCCACTTTTTTGGACTGAAAGTCCCCCTCTCGGCTTATACTGGAGTCATACGCAGGGTCGGCAGGGGAGGGGGAGGGCTGTGAAATTATACTCTCCTACTCCTGGCGCGGTCCCTGCAGGTCCCTGGCTTCCCCGGCAACAGCATATTCTTCCTGCACTGAGCGGTCACATGGTACCGCTCATTACAGTAATGAATATGCGGCTCCACCTCTCATAGAGGTGGAGCCGTATATTCATTACTGTAATGAGCGGTAACGCTGACTGCTCAGTACAGGATGAAGCTGCAGGGCCGGGGAAGCCAGGGACTGCACAGCGCCAGGAGAAGGTAAATATAACGGGGAGGGGGAGCGCTGCGCTGCGCGATAGTCACCTTTCCTCGTTCCGGGCGTCGCTCTGTCTTCAGCAGTGACACTCAGGTCAGAGGGCGTGGTGACGTCAGTGCGGAAGATGGAGCTGCACCGGAACAAGGAGCAGGTAACTATTGAAAGTGCCAGGGGCCTGAGCGACGGAGAGGAGAGTATGTGATTTTTTTTTTTTAATCGCAGCAACAGCAAATGGGGCAAGTGTCTGTATGGAGAATCTATGGGACCATAACGTTTGTGCAGCACTATATGGGGCCATAACATTTGTGCAGCACTATATGGGGCCATAACATTTGTGCAGCACTATATGGGGCCATAACATTTGTGCAGCACTATATGGGGCCATAACATTTGTGCAGCACTATATGGGGCCATAACATTTGTGCAGCACTATATGGGGCCATAACGTTTGTGCAGCACTATATGGGGCCATAACGTTTGTAACATAACATAGTAACATAGTTAGTAAGGCCGAAAAAAAGACATTTGTCCATCCAGTTCAGCCTATATTCCATCATAATAAATACCCAGATCTACGTCCTTCTACAGAACCTAATAATTGTATGATACAATATTGTTCTGCTCCAGGAAGACATCCAGGCCTCTCTTGAACCCCTCGACTGAGTTCGCCATCACCACCTCCTCAGGCAAGCAATTCCAGATTCTCACTGCCCTAACAGTAAAGAATCCTCTTCTATGTTGGTGGAAAAACCTTCTCTCCTCCACACGCAAAGAATGCCCCCTTGTGCCCGTCACCTTCCTTGGTATAAACAGATCCTCAGCGAGATATTTGTATTGTCCCCTTATATACTTATACATGGTTATTAGATCGCCCCTCAGTCGTCTTTTTTCTAGACTAAATAATCCTAATTTCGCTAATCTATCTGGGTATTGTAGTTCTCCCATCCCCTTTATTAATTTTGTTGCCCTCCTTTGTACTCTCTCTAGTTCCATTATATCCTTCCTGAGCACCGGTGCCCAAAACTGGACACAGTACTCCATGTGCGGTCTAACTAGGGATTTGTACAGAGGCAGTATAATGCTCTCATCATGTGTATCCAGACCTCTTTTAATGCACCCCATGATCCTGTTTGCCTTGGCAGCTGCTGCCTGGCACTGGCTGCTCCAGGTAAGTTTATCATTAACTAGGATCCCCAAGTCCTTCTCCCTGTCAGATTTACCCAGTGGTTTCCCGTTCAGTGTGTAATGGTGATATTGATTCCCTCTTCCCATGTGTATAACCTTACATTTATCATTGTTAAACCTCATCTGCCACCTTTCAGCCCAAGTTTCCAACTTATCCAGATCCATCTGTAGCAGAATACTATCTTCTCTTGTATTAACTGCTTTACATAGTTTTGTATCATCTGCAAATATCGATATTTTACTGTGTAAACCTTCTACCAGATCATTAATGAATATGTTGAAGAGAACAGGTCCCAATACCGACCCCTGCGGTACCCCACTGGTCACAGCGACCCAGTTAGAGACTATACCATTTATAACCACCCTCTGCTTTCTATCACTAAGCCAGTTACTAACCCATTTACACACATTTTCCCCCAGACCAAGCATTCTCATTTTGTGTACCAACCTCTTGTGCGGCACGGTATCAAACGCTTTGGAAAAATCGAGATATACCACGTCCAATGACTCACCGTGGTCCAGCCTATAGCTTACCTCTTCATAAAAACTGATTAGATTGGTTTGACAGGAGCGATTTCTCATAAACCCATGCTGATATGGAGTTAAACAGTTATTCTCATTGAGATAATCCAGAATAACATCCCTCAGAAACCCTTCAAATATTTTACCAACAATAGAGGTTAGACTTACTGGCCTATAATTTCCAGGTTCACTTTTAGAGCCCTTTTTGAATATTGGCACCACATTTGCTATGCGCCAGTCCTGCGGAACAGACCCTGTCGCTATAGAGTCACTAAAAATAAGAAATAATGGTTTATCTATTACATTACTTAGTTCTCTTAGTACTCGTGGGTGTATGCCATCCGGACCCGGAGATTTATCTATTTTAATCTTATTTAGCCGGTTTCGCACCTCTTCTTGGGTTAGATTGGTGACCCTTAATATAGGGTTTTCATTGTTTCTTGGGATTTCACCTAGCATTTCATTTTCCACCGTGAATACCGTGGAGAAGAAGGTGTTTAATATGTTAGCTTTTTCCTCGTCATCTACAACCATTCTTTCCTCACTATTTTTTAAGGGGCCTACATTTTCAGTTTTTATTCTTTTACTATTGATATAGTTGAAGAACAGTTTGGGATTAGTTTTACTCTCCTTAGCAATGTGCTTCTCTGTTTGTGCAGCACTATATGGGGCCATAACGTTTGTGCAGCACTATATGGGGCCATAAAGTTTGTGCAGTACTGTATGGGGCCATAACGTTTGTGCAGCACTATATGGGGCAAGTGTCTGTATGGGGCCATAATTAACGTTTGTGGAGCAAGTGTCTGTATGGAGCATCTTATAGGGCCATAATCAGCATTTGTGCAGCATTATATTGGGCAAATGTGTCTATGGAGCATATTATGGGGCCATTATTAACCTTTATGCAGGATTATATGGGGCATATTTTAATATGGAGCATCTTATGGGGCCCATCACAAACTGAATGGAGCATTATATGGGGCTCCTGATTCAATATGGATATTCAAAAACACTTAACCTACTGATGTCTCAATCAATTTTACTTTTATTGGTATCTATTTATACTTTTGACATTTACCGGTAGCTGCAGCATTTCCCACCCTAGGCTGATACTCGAGTCATTAAGTTTTCCCAGTTTTTTGTGGCAAAATTAGGGGGGACGGACGGCTTATACTCGAGTATATACGGTACGTTAGTAAGCCATAATTCTTCTGGGAAAGATTCTTGTGGATAGAGGAGACCAAGATAGAGTTTTTTGGTAAAGCACATCATTCTACTGTTTACCGAATTCGAAATGAGACCTACAAAGAAAAGAACACAGTACCTACAGTCAAATATGGTGAAAAGTTCAAACATATTTTGGGGTTGTTTCTCTGCCTCTGGCATTGGGTGCCTTTACTCCATGTAAGGCATCATGAAATCTGAGGATTTTGGGTCGCAATATAGTACTCAGTGCCAAAAAGCTGCGTTTGCGTCCAAGGTCATGGGTCTCCCAGCAGGACATTGACCCCAAACATACTTCATGAAGCCACTCAAAAACATGGATGGAAGCAAAACGCTGGAGAGTTCTGAAGTGGCTAGCATGGAGACCGGATCTAAATCCCATTGAACATCTGTGAAGAGATTTTAAAATATTGGAGAAACCTTCAAATATGAGAGATCAGGAGCAGTTGGCAAAAGAAGAGAGTGGTCCAAAATTCCAGTTTAGAGGTGCAAGAAGCTTGTTGATGGTTATAGGAAGCGACTGATTGCAGTTATCGTATTTTTCGGACCATAAGACGCACTTTTTTTCCTCCAAATTTGGGAGGAAGGTGTGGGTGCGTCTTATGGTTTGGATGTACCATGTGGGGAGGGGGCAGCGCGAGTGGGTTCCACTGTGATTCCACTCACAGGAGGCAGAAAAAATGTCCCCGCTGCCGGATTCCAGAGCTGGGGAAACCACATGGTCCCAATGATTAAAGTGCAGTGAATATTCATTAGCCGCTTCCCCGCCCACCTGTCAGCTGAGCAGTGAGCAGCCATTGAATACTCCTTCACTTAAGCAGTGACACACATGGTTTCCCCAGCGCTGGATTCCTGCAGCAGCTGGGGAGATCTATGTCCAGTGGAGGAGGCAGCAGCAGGGGGCCAGCGGAGACTAGATCGCTACATACCTGCCTCTCTGTGCTGGATGCTGAGGCATAAGGACCTGTGTGATGTCATGAAGTGGGCGGGCTGGAGCATGGCATGGCAGCACAGAGCTTCCCTTTTCTGATGTCATCACAGGTCCTTCAGACACCGCACTAGAATCTTCAAGCTTCCTGTTATGACCTGTGCTGTGGAGAAGCAACAAGAGGGAGAGCTCTGTGTGTGCAGTCATGGGATGCTCCAGCTTTTTACCTCACCACAGTGGCTGGCTGGCTGCCAGGTTAGTCACTACAACACACAACAAAGCACTCAAACTCCTGTGGTGAACTGTAACTCCCAGCATGCCATAGCATCTGAAGGACATGCTGGGAGCTATAGTTCTCCAATGGGATCTTAAAGCAGCACTCCAGTATTAGTTTTCAGTGCTGGAAAATTTAAGCCCTGTGACCCCATTCTTATACTCACCCTCCAGCTTCTTCATATAGTACTTTACAGACACCACACTGGTCCCGCAGCACCATCTTCTACCCGCAGCTTCCAACATAATAACATACTATTATATATAATAACAAATAACATACTATTATATGTGGTGTTATTATATATAATAGTATGTTATTTATGTTACTAAATATTTAACCACATTTTTTTGCTTCAAATATTTTTTTCCCTATTTTTCACCTCTAAAACCTGGGTGCGTCTTATAGTCCGGTGTGTCTTGTAGCCCGAAAAATACGGTATTTATTCCAAAGGGTGTGCAATCAAATATTAAGTTGAGGGTGCCAATTTTGTCAGGCCCAATTTGGGGTTTTGTGTGAAATTATGTCCAATTTGCATTTTCCCCCCCTTTTTTTGTATTGTTCTATTATACACACACAGGAAATAAACATGTAAAATATATGTGTAATTGCAATAAGGTTTTGGGAGAAATACTTCATTTTCTGAAACAATTTCAAGAGCTCCAACACTTTTAACCATGACTGCATCTGCTGATCTGCTAAAATATATGCAGTAACATAATAGTGGTGTGACTAGTCTATATCATGCTGAAGCTACCTATAAAGCAGAGCAAACACTTCCAAAGTTGGTTGAGTGAAATATCTACTAGATGCAAATTTGTATGGGCACAGATAACTTTTGGATACTCACTGCAATGCTGACTTTTCCCAAAATCTTTTCTGGAATTTTTCCAGCTTTCTTCAACACCTGATCCAGTGATCCACCATCCTTTATGGGAAAAACAAACACATAATCTACATCTAGAGGTCACCATTTAAAACTACACCATCTAAATATATTGTATCAAACAAATGATGTACAATAAATTATATTGTGGTACCGTGTTAGCCAGAAAAATCGATGTGAATACTTTTCAAACAAAAGGATTGGGCAGAAAAGTATTCACATCGTATCAAACAAATAAATGCTATATTCACACTGTCAGGATAAAACACTCGCGCTAACAATATGGTATGCTTCACTGTGTGCTTTTTTTTTTTTTTTTTTTTTTTTTTTTTTAAGGCTTTTTGTGCATGGGGAGTTTGCTTTTTTTATAGAAATTTATTTTAAAAGGGGTTTGTTTTTATTTCAAGCAGTAAAGCCTCAGGAATTAACATTTTGCTTCTTTTCCCATGGAAAAAACAGCACTACGTGCATTGTCGGCTTGTATTCCCATTGCAATGAACAGCAAGCTTATTTAAGAGGAATTGAAGCAGTTTTTAATTTGGATTTTAGAGCAGAACCTGCTCCAATATCCATGTTACAAATTCCCTGTGAATATACCCAAGATTCTGGCAAATTTAGCAACAAACTGAAACGAAAACTAATAAAAAAATGCATTTGCAGTAAGTACATGATGCTGCAATAGTTAAAAGAGGGCTGTTTGGAGCCTCTGTATGCATACAGGACTTTAAAGAAAAAAAACTATCAGATGCACAGGGGGGAGTCTAGCCTAATTGATGGGAAAGTCCTATTAATTAGATGAGACAAGCTGAGCATTGAAGGTTTCCTATAGAAATATGTTCCAGTGTCTTCCCACATCCTATGTCACATCGGGCAGAGAAGAGGTGCTGGACAACCACTTAAAGGGTTGTCTGGTCTTAAACTACAAGTCTGCAGTCTTTTGAATCCTCACATCACGTGCACTGTCACCGGAGAATCCTCACAGCAATGGCGGTCACGAGATCACAAGTATGTGATAGGCATACTCCCAGCCACATTCCGACTAGACTGTTTCCGGCCTCGCTAAATGCAAGTGTATTGACTGAGGCCAGAAACAGTCTAGTCGGAATGTGGCCGGGAGTATGCGTATCACATACTTACAGTCACATGACCACCATTCCTGGCGCCATTACCAGAGAATTCTCACAGTGCGCATGTTATGAGAATTCACAAGTCTGCAGTCACAGAACGACTGCATACTTACACACTAAGGCCAGACAACCCCTTTAAAGGGAACCCGTCACCAGAAACCATGCTATTAACCAGCAGATATGGTGTTAATCTGCAAGCTAATAGCATTACTAACCTGCCTAGTGACAGCACATAGCTGAATGCTGTGAGGAGAAAGCATTAAGCTACTTACTGGTAGCGGCATTTCTCGGAGGCCCATGACAGCACGACGAGAGAGGGGATCCGCCCATTAGGAACAGGAAACCTACAGATACAAAAGGGCGGTACCTCTCCCTTGCCTCAGTTGTATTTCAGAGTCTTGAGAGGACTACCGCGGTTAGTGGTACACAAAAATATACACTATATACAGATTATATACAAAATATCAGACATCTATTGGGACTGGTATCGTATTGTGAAATATATACATTTATAGGAAGTGCAAACCCCAGTGAATAGGGAGGGAACTAAGGGTGCTGTCATGGGCCTCCGAGAAATGCCGCTACCAGTAAGTAGCTTAATGCTTTACTCGGACTCCCATGACAGCACGACGAGAGAATTACAGAGATGTAAGCTTCCTTAGGGAGGGACTATGGCCTGTAGCACCCTTAATGTGAGATCAGAGGAAGCCCCCAAATCCAACCTATAGTGCTTAAAGAAGGTGGACGGGGATGACCATGTGGCCGCCTTACATATCTGGTCGATTGATACTCCAGACTTTTCCGCCCAGGATGTAGCCATGGCCCTGGTGGAATGCGCCCTCAGATTCTGCGGAGCCGGACCTCCACCTGCAGTGTAAGCCAAAGAGATAGCCTCCCTAATCCACTTTGCTAGTGTGTACTTTGATACCCTAAGTCCCTTTCTAGGGTTTTGGAAAGATAAGAACAACGCATCATCTTTCTTCCATGTGTCAGTAATAGAGATGTATTCTAGCAGGCATCTCCTAACATCTAATGTATGGAGTAGTTCTTCTTTAGGGTTGGAGGGATTGGGAAGGAAGGATGGTAAAACTATCTCCTGTGTCCTGTGAAACCGTGATGACACTTTTGGTAAATAGGCTGGGTCCGGTCTGAGGATTACTCTGTCTGGTAGAAACTCTGTATAAGGGGATACCCTGGAGAGAGCTTGTATGTCTCCTACTCTACGGGCAGATGTAATTGCCACAAGAAAAGCTGTCTTAAGAGATAGGGCCTTAATTGAAGCTGATTGTAAAAGGTTCAAACGGCTCTCTAGTCAATGCTGACAGTACTAGGTTGAGATCCCAAGGCATAGATCTATCTTTATGTATGGGTCTAGATCTAATAGATGCTTTAATGAACCTCGAGATCCAATAATTATTGGCGATGTTACATGAAAATAGAGCCCCTAGGGCCTAGACCTGTACCCTTAGAGCACTAGTGGATAGACCTAGCTCTAAGCCTTTTTGCAGAAATTCTAAGATTTGTTTTATAGGTAATCCCTCTTCTAAATTAAAATCAGAAGAGGCCAGAAATTTCCGCCAGGTTCTAGCGTAAATTGTTGTGGTTATTTGCTTTCTACTTTTCATAAGGGTCTCAATTAGACTCGGGGAGAACCCTTTGCTTTTTAGCAACGCCCTTTCAAAATCCATGCCGTTAAATGGAGATTCTTTACTTGAGGATGGCTGATCGGACCCTGGTAGAGCAGATCTGGAATGTCCGGAAGTACCCAGGGGTCCTCCACTGACATGATCCTGAGCCAAGTGAACCAGGCCCTTCTGGGCCAGAATGGGGCAATCAATATAACTCTGGCCCGATCTTCTCTTATCTTCCTGACTACTAGGGGTAACAGGCCTAGTGGAGGAAATGCATACGCCAGTTGAAAATCCCATTTGATGAGAAAAGCGTCTACCGTCAGAGGATTTTCCCTGGGATTTAGGGAACAAAATTTTATTGTCTTCCGGTTGTCCCTGGTAGCAAATAAATCTACTTCTGGATGTCCCCATTTGTGGACGATCTGATCGAACACGCTATTGTTTAGGGACCACTCCCCTTGTCTCAAGGTGTTGCGGCTTAGAAAGTCCGCTTTGATGTTCTCTTTTCCTCTTATGTGTAGAGCGGTTAGGGATAAGAAGTGATTTTCTGCTGTCTGGAACAGACGATTCGCCACTCATCAGTGACTCGGAATGAGTTCCACCCTGATGATTTATGTATGCGACTGCCACCTGGTTGTCCGATAGGATCTTGACATGATGACCCTGCAGATATACGAGGAATTTTTTCACTGAAAGCTCTACTGCCATTAACTCTTTCTGGTTGGAGGAGGCTGATGTTAGGGGAGGGGACCATAGACCCTGAACCATCATGTCATCCATGTGTGCTCCCCAACCCGAAGGGCTTGCATCCGTTGTTACAACACGTGTTACCTGTGACACCCAGGGAACTCCCGCTGATAAGTTTTCACTGTCTAGCCACCACCTAAGAGATGTGAGTGCTTTTGGACCTAAGGTAATCTGATTCTACAGGGACCCCTGTAAGATTCTATCATTAACCAGCACCTCGGATTGTAACGGTCTGGTGTGGAACTGGGCCCAACGGACGGCGGAAATGCAAGAGGTTAAAGAACCCAATAGTGACATAGCCTGTCTAAGGGACATGGATGGCTTATCAATTGCCCTAGACACCTGTTGCTGGATATGTAACAACTTGCCGGGCGGAAGACAACACTGTTGGGATTCTGAGTTTAACAATAGTCCCAAAAATCTTTGTATTTTCTGGGGCTGTAAACGAGATTTTTCGTAATTTATGATCCACCCCAGATGCTCAAGTTTGGATGTGGCTGTCTCTAGCTGAGAACGGCAATGGTCTGCAGAGCTCCCTACTATAAGAAAGTCATCCAAGTAGGGAATAATTAGGATGTCAGACTCTCGTAAGTGTGCCATGACTTCGGCCACTAACTTTGTAAACACCCTAGGAGCTGCCGATAAGCCGAAGGGAAGAGCTCTGAACTGGAAATGGCGAATCTGGCCCCCCATTGACACAGCTACTCTCAGGAATCTCTGGAAGTGTTCATGTATTGGAACATGATAGTATGCATCTTTTAGATCTACAACTACCATGAAACAGTGATTAAACAACATTTTTATTGCTGAATTGATTGTTTCCATTTTAAATGATTCATTGACCAGGAACTCATTAAGACATTTGAGATTAATGATCGTTCTAAAAGATCCATCTGGTTTCTTAATCAGAAAAAGAGGAGAATAAAATCCCCTTCCTCTTTCTGATTCCGGAATTTCAATCAGCACGTTCTTGGAACATAAGTTGATAACCTCTGCTTCCAGGGCTGCTTGCTCAAGGGGGGAGGAACGTAAAGGGGTTAATTTAAATTTTTCACGAGGCCAGTGATTGAAGTCCAGTTTTAGACCTTCAGTAATGATGCCTCTGACCCATTTACTGTTTGTAATGTCAAGCCAAGCTGAAGAGAATGCTGACAGTCTACCCCCCACAGGGATCGTTAGTCATTGGTCCGGTTTTTTCTGATCCTTTGAGGAACGGCGAAACATATATCCCGTACCTCTACCGCGTCTGTCTTCCCATCTGAAACTTTCTCTAGTGGGAGAGGACCCGTGTTTCTTCCCGCGACCAAATCTCCTTCGATTGAACGGCCGGCGGTAAGATGAATATAGATTGGGGAATTTCTTTTTGTCATCCCCTGCTTTTTCCAACAACTCGTCCAGAGTTGGACCGAAGAGGTATTGTCCTTCACACGGAATGGCGCAGAGCTTGGTTCTAGACTGAATGTCACCTGACCAGCATTTCAGCCACAAGGCCCTGCGAGCCGCGTTGGATAGTCCTGCCACTCTAGCCACCATTCTGACAGAGTCCACCGATGCGTCCGATAGGAAGGCTGCAGCATTCTGGATGGTCGGTAGTGCCTTCAGAATAGTGTCCCTAGATGCACCGTCCTTAAGCTGAGACTCTAACTGATCTAGCCAGACCATTAATGATCTGGCCGTACATGTTGCCGCCACAGCAGGTCTGAGAGATCCAGCCGCCATCTCCCAGGTACCTTTAAGGAATATATCTGCTTTTCTGTCCAGAGGATCCTTGAGGGCCCATATATCCTCAAAGGGTAATGAGGCTTTCTTTGACGCCTTAGCAACAGCCGCGTCCAATTTAGGAGCTTTATCCCATGTATCCACAACCGGATCGTCAAAGGGATACCTGCGTTTTAATGCTGGTGGTAAGGCCCCCTTTTTTTCTGGTTTCTTCCATTCTCTAAGGATCAAATCCCGAATCTTTTCGTTTACCGGAAAAGATCTATGTTTTTTACGATCAAGTCCGCTAAACATCATCTCCTGTTTCGAGGGTTGTGACTTAGGTTCCTCTATACCCATGGTGCCTCTAACTGATTTGACAACTTTGTCGATTTTATCCAAGGGTAGACAGAATCGTCCTGACTCCTCATCTGATGAAGAGGAGAGCGGACTGGAGAGATAGGAATTTTCCTCTCTTTCTTCCTCTGAAGAATTAGAGTCCAAGAGAGTCCTATGCTTTGAGCCTTCCGCTTGGGATAGGGACCGTAGTGATTCCCTTACTTCCAGCCGGATCATTTCCCTCAGATTTGCCAGAGATACGGACTCTTCTGCTACCTAGGGGAGGACAATATAGGGGATAACTAATATCTGACTAATGTCACTACCACCAACCCGCTCCTGTAGACCTCACCGTCTGCTGTATACAGGGGGCACATAATTTTTTTGAACAAGAGTCAGGTAGAGGGACTCCACAGAGGGCACACTCCTTATGTTTAGACTTTCCCGTACTCTTCTTCCCCTGGAATGATAAAGTATAAGGGGCCCGCGTCACAAAGTGAACTTTCACGTAGATCACTTACCCGTGCGCCAAAGTAAAGTACCGGAATCCGAGGGGTTTCTTTAGTCGAAGCTCTGGATCCTTGTTCGGAAGAGCTCTTACGACTGGACTGGTCGCCTCTATCCTTCTGTCTGGGCTTCTGACGTACCTCGTCTGGCAGCTGCTGCTGCTCACCACCACTCTCCATGACGAAATGCGACCAAAAGCAGGGATCTAACATCTCCACCTGCATAAATACCCCTTGGATCCGGTCAGCAGATGGGCCAGCGCTGTCCCTATTGGTCCAGGATACAGCAGAGGGCAGGAGATCTTGCGGTCAAAACCGGCACACAGACGCGATGGGCGCCGCCATCTTGGGATGACTGCGCATGCGCAGACGTCCGGCGACCCGGAAGCGGACGCTAACACCGCCCCCTGACGTCACTGCACCCGGAAATGCTCCAGCACGCACTGAGAGCTGTGCAGGACGCCGGGAATGGAGCGTAGCGCTCCGGGAGCTCAACCACACGCCTGAGCCCGGCACCCGCAGCCACGCCATACCGCTGCACCACCAATGGGAATACTTACCTGCGCCGGCGCTGATGGAGGCAGGAAATCCTCCGGACTCCGCTCCCTGCTGCGAACGCCACTGCCGTGAAATCCAGCAAGGACCACCGTGGCGTCTCCAGGGATCTCCGCACCGGCCGAGGTAGGAGACCCCCCCGCTACCGTATTCGGCCGGCCGGCCGGCCTGGGCTCCTTCTGTAGGCATCCGTCCCCTTCAGGAACAGGAAACCAACTGAGGCAAGGGAGAGGTACCGCCCTTTTGTATCTGTAGGTTTCCTGTTCCTAATGGGCGGATCCCCTCTCTCGTCGTGCTGTCATGGGAGTCCGAGTAAAATGTATCTCTGTTCCACCCAGCAGCGTTCCAGGTTCAGTCACAGGGCGCCCCCGGGACGGTTCAGTCACTGCTCTGAGTAGAGAGCGGTGTCTGTAACTGCGCTCCCAGCCCTGACTGACACTGGCTCAGCATTAGAGGCGGCTGGTAGTCTGTGGCGCCAATAGCGTTTGTTGAAAAGTTCCCTTTAACATTGACCGACTTACTAGATCTTTCCCTAAAAGTCTCAATTCCTTCACTGGAGCTCAGAGCTCCTGAACATACCCTCCTTGTACAGGTACTGTACATCATCTTAGCGCATGGACCCCCATAATCACAAGAAAGGAGGTCTTGATCCCCAATTTCTTGTCACGGCATATGCCCTATAGCTCCATTCATTATCTAAAAAGCTGAGAACACCAGAGCCCTATACTGAGCTGTCAGTCCTACAGACTGAATGAAGCAGCACCAGCCACGTTTAAGCACCTCTCCAATCAAACTCGTCCTCACTGTAAGCTTACATTAACGAGGAATAAGGTGCCCAACACCTCTTTAATTAACAGTACCCCCAGTGATCAGATAATTATCACTTCTGAACAAGTCATAAATGCACGTTGTGCTACAACCCTTTTAAAAACTCATGGTCAATGGCAATCCAAGGAGCTTAGAAGGTCAGAACCCCATCAACTGATTAAGTGAGATTTGGACATCCATTAAGTTTCACCTTACACATTATTGGCTCTCATGTGGGCAACTTATTTGGTTCATACCAATTGGGAAAATCCCCCCCTACTTTGCAGACAATTAAGAAATACAATAAATGGCTGCTTTTTCCCTTTTTGTCTTTAACAGGAGGAATAAGATTGACTAATACCCGCCATCAACCTTATTCACCAAGACACGATGTAATTTAGACATTTCTGCTCATTATTCTAATTAAAGAATGAATATGGAATACTTTTTTTATTTAATAATTTCCCAATCACCCTTGCTTAATGTTCAGGGCGCCACGCTCCACCCATGTACCCGCACTCACCATATGCTCCATGCAGATACTGATTTCTCCATCACTGTAGAATGCCCCGTAGAAGCCCACAATGTATGGGGAGTTACATTCGTGCAGAACTTGGAGCTCTCGGATAATCTGGTTTCTAATTGCTGGTTTTATCTCCAAGTGAATCAGCTGCAAGAAAAAATATAACTTGATTTAAGAAAACCAAGGGACCACAGAGCTGCTGCTTTAGCAGTCATGGTGCGGTACTGGTGGTAAGGGCCAAAACAACAGCATAATGCCATGCAGCCCCATTATTGTTGCCTTGTCATCTCAAAAGAATATTTAGGCTCTTGTGCACAACCATATTAAAAGGGGTTGTTCAGGTATAAAAATATTGCTGTCCTATCCATAAAATAGATCATAAATATGAGATCAGCAGGGGTCCAACATACAGCACCCCCCGATCAGCTGGTAACTGCTCGGGAGATAAACCAGTAGTCCTCAGCAGCGGACTCATGAATTCAATCCCGGAAGAACCCTTTGTTATTTTTATTACATTGACTAAACCATTAAGAAAAGGTCAGTGGCTCACCTTCCTAGCCATGATAAGACTGGACGGCTTGTGTGAAACTTTAAAGACCACACCACCATTGCCAGCGCCAAGCTCGGAAACTTTTTCAAAGTCATCATCTTTAAGTTCTCCAACTTTTTGTTTCTGAGTGAGGAAAGCTTCCAGCCGCTTCCTCTGCTGTTCATCCAGTTCTAGCTCCTCCAACTTCTTCTGAAGAGCCTCAAGGTTTGTCCTGACAATACAAAAAGAAAAAAAAGAAAATGTATGAACCCAAGGAGAACAGTACAAAAGTTCATTACGCTAGAGAAAGGTCTTCACTTCAGTTTATCCTTCCATCGAGGGATGTCATTTTTTATTTTTAAATGTGAAAAGAGGACATCTGGCAGGCAGATATCCACCTCATGGTGTGAAGGGCTGCAGTGGTAAGACCTGCTTCAACCAGCTGCTAATCGGCTTCTTGTGATAACAGAAGTGGTTGTCCAAACTGGGGATCACATTCGTGGTTAAGGCTAGGTTCACACTGCGTTAGTGGGTGTCCGCTAACGGAATCCGTTACATGGCGAAAATGGCGCAATTAACGCTATGTAACGGATCCGTTAGCGCAAGCATTGACTGCAATGTGCTAACGGATCGCTAGCGCATCGCTAACGTATGCCATTTTTGACGATGTGCCGTTATTTTCGGACGGACCTCGAACGCTGCTTGCAGCGTTCAGGGTCTGTTCTTCGGATCGGGCATCTGCGCTAGCGGGATTGCCAAACGCAATGCCTTTTTGGACATTGCGTTAGCGCAATCCGTTAGCGTATCCGCTAAACGGATTGCACTAATGCAATGTGAACCTAGCCTAGGGGGTTAAGACTGATGGGCATCTGACACCCCCACAGATCAGCTGTATGCTCAAGTGGCTGCCAGATGTAAAGACTGAACAGAATTGCAGAGTTAGCTCCATTCAATGTGCAGCTGCTGAATCTGTTCTGCAGCACCTGGCAGCAGCTGCTACACAATGAATGGAGCTGTAAGAAAACTGGAGGACGACATATTAAAAATATGCGTCAAATTCATTAAGTGATGTGGCACATTTTAAAGAATTCCTTGCATGTTACTCCTGCACACCACCTCTCATTAAGATTGGTGTATGGAACGCCAGACGTAAAGGGATTGTCCACTACTAGGACAACTACTAAAACTAAATCTTCAGCCCCTATAAGATAATAAAGACTATACTCCCCCCCGTGCAGACACCGTTCCTGCGTTGCCGGCACTTGCTCTCCCCGAAGCGGTGATGCAGTGTTGTGACACGTGTCGTCGGCACCCAATCAGCGCTGGCGTCACCATCTCCCCCTTTGTACTAACTGAACATGAAGAGGAAGCCAGAGCTGCAGCTCATCCCGGACTTCCTCTTCATGTTCAGTTTGTCCGAAGATGGAGACAGATGCCAGCGCTGATTGGGCGCCGTGTATCATGTGTCATTCCACCGCACGATAGCCCCTGGACCACGAGTGTCGACACCACTGGAACAGAGCCGGCACAGGAGGGGAGTATAGGCGCTATTATTTTATTGGGGGGGCGAACATTTAGTTTAAGAAGGGGTGGACAACCCCTTTAATGAATCAAGGCCATAGTGTTTACATCAAGTAGCTGCCTGAGCAAATAACCGCTTATCAGTAGGGGTGTTAGGCGTCAGACCACCAATTACCTATCCAGTCAACAATATGCTGTGCTCGGACAACCCCTTTAATGGCCAGCACTAGACATTATTCATTGTTACAGGATCACAGTCTGTGCTGTAATACAGAATATGTATTTATAGTAGTGGGAGCTCGACTTTTCTGATCGAGTGTCTTGCATAGGTTTAAAGAATTCGCTCTTGACAACTCACAAATAACTGCACTCTATGAAATTGTTATTCTGAATAATCTTATGATTTTTATTATTGTGCTATTCCTCTGTAATTACTCTTAGAACTATACGTATTGAATATAATCTCAAGAAGAAATCCAGTATACTGTGCCAAGTAAAAGATACATTCTTTATTAAGGTAAAACTAAGCAAAGTTTAGACAAATATAGTACAAAACGATTCAAAGAAGTCAATAAGACAATTCAGGTCACTACTTTAACCAAATGTGCCCTGAATGTATCAGTTTTTTGTGCCCTGATTACGGGGAGGGATTTTGTTGCTATACGTATTGAATGACAATTGGGTGTTTCCATTCCCTTTGTCAAAAGCTACCGAATGTCCTTACACAATCTAGTGCCGCTAACTCCCACTTTTCAATGTATTCATTTATTTTTAATGGCAATAATAAAGGTAGAACACAATGTAGCACAGCTATAAAATATGCTTTACAGATCTTCATTAAAAACATGCTCGCTGCCAGCAGCCACCACTAGAGGGAGCCGAGAGGTTCGCCGAATACAGAATAAACTCAGTAATAAAACAGTGAGAGGACCGGTCACTCGCTCAAAAAAAAAAAAAAAGTTAAAAACCTTGCAAAAATCTGCGAGTTCCCCTGATTCTGCAGCTTATTTCTGTTTCACGCTACATCACTCCATTAGATATTCACTTTTTTTCTTCTGGTAGATACTATTTGAATTCCCTGCTTTGCAGTCCACCTGGGCATTTCTTCAGCGTCTTCTCTGGTGGTGTGCACTTTCACCCTTCCCTCCCAGATGCTGCCAATCACAGCTCAGCAGCTGTGCTAGCAGCCTATCATGATGTCGTGCTGTGGAAGAGGGAGGTGAAAGTGCACGCCTCCAGAGAAGACTCTGAAGAAACACCCAGCTGGACTGCAGAGCAAAAATTTCACATTTATATTTGTTCTCAAGTGCACTCTCTCTAGAATGTAATGACGCAGTGCAAAACGGAAAAAAGCGGCACACGTTTCCGGTAAACTGGGTCAGTGTGTTTCCATCTTAAAGATGGTCAACAGAAAAATAGATGTGTGAATGTGGCCATACATTAGATGAGCCAATACTCTAGGGATGAGGAATGAGCGCATTTAGGAAGCTCCTGACTATCAACCAGTCTGAATAGACCAACAGTTTGCTCGTCCATTGGTACAATCAATCATTTTTAAGCTGGTGTAAAAGTCTTCGCTAGCATAACATCCTATGCACACAGAACGATCATAGTAATAATTGTTGTGTGTATAGAACGGTCATTAGCCTGTGTAGACAACCGGCAATATAAAAACGATCGTCAGCAGGCAACGCTTTTACTGCCTGGATCATTCAATGTTAACCCTCCATTACTCTGATCATAGATATAGTAATATATTAGCAGAGAATTTGGGACATAAATAAAATTAAAAAAAAAAAAAAGAGCATTATCTTAAAATGTGACCATTGACATTAGGCAGGGATAAAAATTACTAAAATTGAGACCCACATGACATTTAACCAACTTTTCAATAAGTTGGCAGAGATGGATGGTACTAGTGTAGCAACGCCAAAATTGTTGACATTTGTAACATTTGAAAAAGTTTTAGGTTATGTGCATACGTTCAGGAAAGTTAGCAAAATTTTCCTGAGCAAATCCAGACTACTTTTGCAGGAAATCCGCTCACCTTTTTTTTGTGCGGATTTTAATAATAATATAGCGGCAAATTCGCAAAATTAATGAACATGCTGGGTTTTTTCCCACAGTGCGTTTTTTTTTTTTTCGCGGAAAAAAAATGCAACATGTGCACAAAAATTGCGGAATGCCTTAAAATTGACGGGATGCTTAATGTAAGCGATTAAGCGTTTTTGCAGCAGAAAACCGCAAAAAAAATGTGAAAAAAACGCTAAGAATCCGGAATGTGTGCACATAGCCTTACACTAGAAATCTAGCACAAATTGTTTGATGAATCGGGATCAAAGTGTTGTCTACCACAGTTACGTCTATTGAACAAAATGTTATTTTCGGAACTCAAAAGAAATATGTAGCCATGTCAAATACGGTACATAAAGAAAATAAATGCAGAAGCCGAGAACTATCATTTATTACTGAAAACAAGATGTCAGCATCCATCACCCGACAGACGTCAGGAATCGCTTTCCACAAGCATTTTTAAACATGTACAACAATATCTCTCACTTTCCAGAGTAGATCTTTTAAAAAAAAAAAAAAAGTTGTTCTGAGCCCATATACCTCATTATATCAGATCCATACCTCATTATATCAGATCCATACCCAATTCAACAATATTGTAACAGAAGAACCAGACGCGTTGCTCATAGTAGCAATAATGCATTTCTCGTTTACCGTCAAATAAAAGCGGTGGAATTACCATAAATAGATAGGGATTGAGGATGAAAATTTGGATTTCAGACCACCCTTTTAAGGTCAGTATCTTATTTTTATCACTGACCTTACACATCCTTCTCAAATTATGTTCTATTTTCATGTACCATGCTACAGTTGTGCTCAAAAGTTTATATACCCCAGCAGAAATTTTGCTTTCTTGGCCTTTTTCCAGAGAATATGAATGATATCACCAAAACTTTTTCTCCACTCATGGTTAACCCCTTAAGCCCTGAGAGTGGTTTGCACGTTAATGACCGGGCCAATTTCTACAATTCTGACCACTGTCCCTTTATGAGGTTATAACTCTGGAACGCTTCAACGGATCCCGGTGATTCCGACATCTTTTTGTCGAGACATTGTATTTCATGATAGTGGTAAAATTTATTTGATAGTACATGCGTTTATTTGTGATAAAAATGGAAATTTGGCAAAAATTTGGAAAATTTAGCAATTTTCCAACTTTGAATTTTTAGGCCCTTAAATCAGAGATATGTCGCACAAAATACTTCAGTAATATTTCCCATATGTCTACTTTACATCAGCACAATCTTGGAAACAACATTTTTTTTTTGCTAGGGAGTTATAAGGGTTAAAAGTTGACCAGCAATACCATTTGGCAAATGTGATTACCTGTTGAAGCATACTTCAAGTGTCTTCTCTCCCCTCTTCTTCCCCTTCTCTTCCTCCCTCCTTTCCAGCCTTCCTCCCCCCTCATTCCCCTTATGCCTATTTCCTCCCTGCCCCGTTAACTGTTAAAATCCAATAAAGTTTATTTGGATAAAAAAAAACTTGACCAGCAATTTCTCATTTTTTACAACACCATTTTTTTTTAGGGATCACATCACATTTGAAGTCATTTTGAGGGGTCTATATGATAGAAAATAACCAAGTGTGACACCATTCTAAAAACTGCACCCCTCAAGGTGCTCAAAACCACATTCAAGAAATTTATTAACCCTTCTGGTGTTTCACAGGAATTTTTGGAATGTTAAAAAAAAAAAAAAAAAATGAAAAAAAAATTTAATTTTGTTTCAAAAATTTTTTTACTTCAGCTCCAATTTGTTTTATTTTACCAAGGGTAACAGGAGAAAATGGACCCCAAAAGTTGTTGTACAATTTGTCCTGAGTACCCTGATACCCCATATGTGGGGGTAAACCACTGCTGGGGCGCATGGCAGCGCTCGGAAGGGAAAGAGCGCCGTTTGACTTTTCAATGCAAAATTGGCTGGAATTGAGATGGGATGCCATGTTGCGTTTGGAGAGCCACTAATGTGCCTAAACATTGAAACCCCCCACAAGTGACACCATTTTGGAAAGTAGACACCGTAAGGAACTAATCTAGATGTGTGTTGAGCACTTTGACCCATCAAGTGCTTCACAGAAGTTTATAATGTAGAGCCGTAAAAATAAAAAAAAAATATTTTTTCACAAAAATGAACTTTTCGCCCACAATTTTTTATTTTCCCAAGGTTAACAGAAGAAACTGTACCCCAAACGTTGTTGTGCAATTTGTCCTGAGTACGCTGATACCCCATATGTGGGGGTAAACCACTCTTTGGGTGCATGGCAGAGCTCAGAAGGGAAAGAGCGCCGTTTGACTTTTCAATGCAAAATTGGCTGGAATTGAGATGGGACTCCATGTTGCGTTGGGGAGCCCCTGATGTCTAAACATTGAAACCCCCCCACAAGTGACACCATTTTGGAAAGTAGACTCCCTAAGGATCTTATCTAGATGTGTTGTGAGAGCTTTGAACTCCCAAGTGTTTCACTACAGTTTATGACACAGAGCCGTGAAAATAAAAAAATCTTTTTTTTTTTCCACAAAAATTATATTTTAGCCCCCAGTTTTGTATTTTCCCAAGGGTAACAGGAGAAATTGGACCCCAAAAGTTGTTGTGCAATTTGTCCTGAGTACGCTGATACCCCATATGTGGGGGGTAACCCCTGTTTGGGCGCACGGGAGAGCTCGGAAGGGAAGGAACACAGTTTTACTTTTTCAACGCATAATTGGCTGGAATTGAGATCGGTCGCGTTTGGAGAGCCCTGATGTGCCTAGACAGTGGAAACCCCCAATTCTAACTGAAACCCTAACCCAAAACACACCCCTAATCCCAACCACACCCCTAATCCCAACACATCCCTAACCTTAACCACACCCCTAACCCTAATTCCAACTGCAATTGTAATCCAAACCCTAACACTAGCCCCAACCCTAACCCTAGCCCTAACCCTAATGGGAAAATGGAAATACATTTTTTTTATTTTTCCCTAACTAAGGGGGGGGGGTGATAAAGGGGGGTTTGATTTACTTTTATAGCGGGTTTTTATGACTGGCAGCCATCACACACTAAAAGACGCTTTTTATTGCAAAAAAAAAATATTTTTTTGCGTTACCACATTTTGAGAGCTATAATTTTTCCATATTTTGGTCCACAGAGTCATGTGAGGTCTTGTTTTTTTTTGCGGGACGAGTTGACATTTTTGTTAGTAACATTTTCGTGCACGTGACTTTTTTGATCTCATTTTATTCCGATTTTTGTGAGGCAATATGACCAAAAAACAGCTATTCATGAATTTCTTTTGGGGGGGCGTTTATACCGTTCTGCATTTGGTAAAATGGATAAAGCAGTTTTATTCTTCGGGTCAGTACGATAACAGCGATACCTCATTTATATAATTTTTTTATGTTTTGGTGCTGTTATACAATAAAAACTATTTTATAGAAAAAATAATTATTTTTGCATCGCATTATTCTGAGGACTATAAAATTTAATTTTTTTCGCTAATGACGCTGTATGGCGTCTTGTTTTTTGCGGGATAAGATGACGTTTTCAGCGGTACCATGGTTATTTATATCCGTGCTTTTGATCGCGTGCTATTCCACTTTTTGTTCGGCGGTATGATAAAGCGTTTTTTGCCCCTTTTTTTCCTACGGTGTTCACTGAAGGGGTTAACTAGTGAGAGTTTTTTAGATCGGGTTGTTACGGACGCGGCGATACTAAATATGTGTACTTATTTTATTTTTTTATTTAGAAAAAGAAATGTATTTATGGGAATAAATTTTTTTTCCTTTAATTTAGGTTTTTGTTTTTTTTAAAAACACACAACTAAATATTTTTTTTTTTTTTTTAACTTTATAACAGGGAGGATGCTGCCTGGATAATTACTCTGCCTCCAGAGATTATTTTACATGAAGTGGAGTAAAGGTGCCGTTACATTAAACGACTTACCAACGATCACGACCTGGCCGCGATCGTTGATAAGTCGTTTTGTGGTCGCTGGGGAGCTGTCACACAGACAGCTCTCTCCAGCGACCAACGATTCGGGGAAAGACTTCGGCATAGTTGAAACTGTCATCAACGATGCCGAAGTCCGCGGGTAACCAGGGTAAACATCGGGTTACTAAGTGCAGGGCCGCGCTTAGTAACCCGATATTTATCCTGGTTACCATTGTAAAAGTAAAAAAAAAAAAAAAAAAAAAAAAAAAAAAAAAAACACTACATACTCACATTCCGATGTCTGTCACGTCCCCCGCCGTCAGCTTCCCGCACTGACTGTCAGCGCCGGCCGCAAAGCAGAGCACAGCGGTGACGTCACTGCTGTGCTCTGCTTTACAGCCGGCGCTGACAGTCAGTGCAAGGAAGCTGACGGCAGGGGACGTGACAGACATCGGAATGTGAGTATGTACTGGTTTTTTGTTTGGTTTTTTTACCTTTTACAATGGTAACCAGGGTAAATATCGGGTTACTAAGGACGGCCCTGCGCTTAGTAACCCGATACTTACCCTGGTTACAAGTGAAGACATCGCTGGATTGGCGTCACACACGCCGATCCAGCGATGACAGCGGGTGATCAGCGACCAAAAAAAGGTCCTGATCATTCCCCAGCGACCAATAGTCTCCCAGCAGGAGCCTGATCGTTGGTCGCTGTCACACATAACGAGATCGTTAGCGGGATCGTTGCTACGTCACAAAAAGCGTGACGTTGCAACGATATCGTTAACAAAATCGTTATGTGTGAAGGTACCTTTACCAGTGTGATGTGTAATGGCCGCTCTCCTGACCTCACTGCAGAGCTGTGTGTGATTATACCGGACACATCTGCAGGTTCCTCTCAGCTTCAGGCTGCCATCACACTAGCAGTATTTGGTCAGTATTTTACATTAGTATTTGTAAGCCAAAACCAGGAGTGGAACAATTAGAGGAAAATAGAATTAGTCTTACTGGTAATTCGGCTTCTAGGAACCTTCCACGATAGCAGTATCGGAGGATGTCTCCCCACCCTAATAGGGGACAGGAAACAAAGAGGTTAAATACCCCTCCCCTTCCTGCAACCACCAGTGTTTTTTCTGGACACAATAGCATGTATAGTTACCACTTAAGTGCAGGAATCATCTAATAAATAAATCAAGATAGGGAGGGAATTTAGTGCTGTCGTGGAAGGTTCCTAGAAACCGAATTACCGGTAAGTCTAATTCTATTTTCTCCAGTCACCTTCCACGACAGCAGTATCGGAGTGATACCAACCGCTAATTTCTTTAGGGAGGGACAACCGCTTGGAGAACGCGTCTGCCAAACGATATGTCCCTATTGAAGTTGAGCCTGTAGTGTCTGGTGAAAGTATGGACTGACGACCAGGTGGCGGCTCTGCATATCTGCTCCAATTATGCTTTTCCCCTCTCTGCCCAGGAAGTCGAGACTGAACGGGTGGAGTGGGCTTTTAGTGAAGCTGGAGGTGCAAGCTTCTGGGATGAGTATGCAAGACTAATTGCTTGTTTAATCCAATTAGCGATCGTGCTTTTGGCGGCTTTCTTGCCCTTATTTCGTCCTGACCACTGGACGAACAGGTTTTGGTCCAACCTCCAACTTTGTCTGTTGGAGGTAGAACAGGACTACTCGTCGGACGTCCAGGGTGTGAAAGGCCTCTTTTGAATTAGAGGGATTTGGACAGAATGAGGGTAAAATGATGTCTTGATTTCTGTGGAAGTCTGAAACTACCTTAGGCATAAAGGAAGGGTCTAATTTGAGGATTACACTATCCATGGTTATGGTCAGGAATGGCTCCTGGTCTGACAAGGTCTGTAGTTCTCCTATACGCCTGGCACTAGTGATAGCTACCCCAGGAAGACGGTTTTAAAGGGTCAGGATTTTTAAGCTGGAGGCTGAAAGGGGTTCAAAGGTGTCACCGGTCAGACCTTTTACAACAAGGTTCAAGTCCCAAGGAGAGGTGTGGACTTGAAGTCTCGGACGGATTCTAGTTGCCGATTTGCTAGATCTTGGTCGAAGAAAGACCCAAGAGCTGACACCTGAACCTTTAGGGTACTAGGTGAAAGCCCCAGTTCCAAGCCCTTCTGGAGGAATTGAAGGATCTGTGCAATATTTGGGTTAAATGGATCCGGTTTGTTCGGGGAACACCATGATGAGAATTTTTTCCATATTTTGCCACAAAATTTCGTTAGTTATTGGCTTCCTACCCTTTTGTAAGGTTTCAATCACGTCCTGTGAGAGAGTCCTCTGGCTTTCAGGATCTCGGCTTCAGTAACCAGGCTGCCAACTTCACCTTGTGTAGGTCCGGATGAAGCAGGGGACCCTGTTGAAGAAGGTCGCGTATTTGGGGAAGCAGAATCGGGCCTTCTATACACATGCCTGTTAATGCGCTGAACCAGTTTCTCCCTGGCCACAATGGGGCTACCAGAATCGTTGTAACTTGATCTATCCGGATCTTCTGTAGTGTTCTGGGTAGCAATGGGATTGGCGGGAAGACATATGCCAGGGCAAACTCCCAGGGGTGGGAGAAAGCGTCCAGTCCCTGCGCCTCGTTTGAGGTGGTCAGTGAGAAGAAGGTGTTCGATTTTGTATTCCGATTGTTGGCGAACAGGTCCACATCGGGAGTTCCCCACCTCTAGACCAAGGATAGGAATACATCCTGGTTTAGAGACCACTCTCCTGTATGGAAGTCCCTCCTGCTGAGGTAATCCATCTGGGAATTGTCCAATCCCTTTATATGTACTGCGGAGATGGACAGAAGGTGATTCTCCGCCCAGGAAAAAAAATCCTTCCAGCAGTTAACTTTAGGCTCGAGTGTCTTGTGCCCCCTTGGTGCCGGAGATAGGCCAACAGCGGTCATGTTGTCGGACATCACCCGTACATGGTGACCTTGAATGAAGACAGATGCGGCTCATAGCGCCTCCTCCACTGCTTTCAATTCCCTCAGATTTGAGGAGCTGTGTCTTATATCTGGGGGCCACAACCCCTGAAAGTGGGAGCCTTCGATCACGGCGCCCCAACCTCTCTGGCTTGCGTCTGTTGTGAGTACTTTGAGGAGTCTGATCCCAACTGACTCCCCGATGTAGGTTTCGGGAGTTCAGCCACCATGAGAGGGAGGATCTTACACGAGTGGGAAGGGGAATCTTCCTGGTTAAAGCCATCTGGAGTCCTCTTGAATACGTCAGGATGTGAGATTGAAGGATTCTCGTATGGGCTTGGGCCCAAGAGACTGCCTGGATGCATAATATTAATGAACCCAGGATTGACAGAGTCTCTTAGAGTCGGGGTTTTTTGGCTTCTGAACCTGGAGATCCTGTGGACAAGATCGATCCGACGGTCCTTGGGTAGAAAGGACATCCTTTTCTCCGAGTCCAAAAGAACTCCTAGGAATTTCTTCCGTGGAGATGGCCGGAGATCTGATTTTGCCAAATTCGGGATCCACCCGAGTGACCTTAGAATATCGAGGACCTTCGTCACGTCCTGATTGAGGCGCAAAATGGATGGGGCGAAGATGAGAAAGTCGTCCAAGTATGGAATGACACAGACCCCCTGTTGTCGGATAAAGATTACCGCTTCTGACATGATCTTGGTGAAAACTCGACGAGACTCCGAAAGGAAGGACATTGAATTGGTAATGGCTGACCCGCTTGTTTTGGGAAATTGCGAATCTGAGGAACCTCCTGTGGTCTGGATGTATTGGCACATGGTAGTATGCGTCCCTCAGATCCAACGTCGCCATTACCCAGTCCTGACCAATCAGCGGGATTGCTGATCTGATTGATTCCATTTTGAATCTTCGGTATTTTATTACCTGATTTAGAGGTTTCAGGTTTATGATGATACGGTGTTTCCCTGAGGGTTTCTTCACCTGAAAAAGGTGTGAGTAATGACCTTCTCCTATTTCCCGATGTGGTACATGGGAAATCACCTCTGCTTGAAGCAGGCTTAAAATATCCAGCATCAGAGATTCCCGAAGTCCTGGAGACTGTAGAGAAATGATGGTTAGACGGTGAGGAGGACGACTCTCGAATTCTAGACTTAGGCCTTCCCGTATGGTACGCAGGACCCACTGATCCGTGGTGATCATTGCCATTGGGAGAGGAAACCCGAGAGTCGACCTCCGACCGGAGCGCAGTCATTGCTTCTCAGAGGTCTGCTGGGGTTGGGGGATCAGGATATTTCTGGCTTTCCCTCACCGACCTGATTTGCCCTTACTCCTGTAATTTTGTTGGGAGACTTGGTCTCAGGGGGAACGAAAAAACAGTTTCCTAGGGTTCTTTTGTTCCAGAAGGACTTTCTTTTTATCTCAGGCTTCCAAGATTTCATCCAGGACTGGCCTGAATACATAATGACCTTGGAAGGGAATACCACAAAGCTTGGACTTTGAGGTAATATCGCCTCCCCAGGATTTAAGCCATAAGGCCCTTCTAGCCGAATTAGTGAGGACAGCGGATCTAGCGGCTACTCGTACTGATTCTGCGGAGGCGTCCGCGAGGAATCCGGTCACCTTCTGAAGCGGTGGGAGAGAATTAAGAATCTCTTCCCTAGACGTACCTTGTGCAAGGTAATTCTCTAAGGTACGTAGCCAGAGAAACAAGGATCTGGCTACACATTTTGAGGCCACATTAGATCTCAGTAAATTAGCTGAAGTGTCCCAAGATTTTCTCAATAAGCTCTCAGTTTTCCGATCCATGGTATCTTTCAGCTGGGAGGAATCTTCAAAGGGTAGGGCCGTTTTTTTGGTTACCCTTGACATGAACATCTACTTTGGGCATTTCCAGTAGAGAACAGTCCCCTCAAGGGGAAAACGATTCTTAAACTCTGATGGGACATTTAACCCCTTTTCTTGTAGGCCCCACTCATGGAGGATCAGGCTTTCGATATTTTCGTGTATGGGGAATCCTTTCACAGTCTTAGGTTTCAGACCCCCAAACATGTCATCCTGTACGGAATGGCCCTCTACCTCGTCTTCTACCCCAATGGTGCCCCTCACCATGGAAACTAACTCTTCCATATCCTCGGAGGAGAAGAGGTATTTTTTATTGTCAGATTTGGGAGCAGAAGTAGAACCCTCATTCTCCCAAATGTCCTTTGAACCCGAGGTATGTATCTCGCCTGAGTCAGAGTCCGAAACTACCGGAGCCATCTTCCTTTTCTTAGGAGGGGGAGGCTGCGGTGTCGGGGGATGAGAAAAGGCCGCCATGGAGGACTTAACCTCTTGTCTGATGAGGGTTCTGATGCCGTCCATGAGCGAGGGCTGTTCACTACGCAGAACTTAGTCTGTGCATGGTTGGCAGAGCTTTTTATATGCGGAGGGAAGCTTGGACGCACACATGCAGCACACTTGCAGCTGGGCATCTTATCCTTCCTAGGGGCAGGGACCTTGTCTCCCTAGAACGAGAGAGAAAGGCGGACTAAGTCACTTAAATTTAAATGGACAGCAAGGGACATCATCCCACTACTGACAGTAGGGGGGTGCACACTGGGCTCCGCAGGAGCAGAGTGTAGGGGTTTGTTGCCGTCCATATGGTCAGTGGTCCAGACAGAGGGTCACAGACAGAAGGTCTTACCTGGAGGCTTCCCCAGCCAGGAATAAATGCTTTTATCGAGGCTCCCAGCAAATTTGGGGCTCCTCCTTGTTAGGGTCCGTGGGGGGGCAGGGGGGTCAGAGACGCCCGTCATGGCTGCCGCTGGATGTCCTAGGGGCAGGGACGCCGGCCGGCGCGCGCTTGCCGCATCTGAAACCGTGAAACAGAAAGTTCGGGTGCGCGTCACTTCCGATGCACGCGTGCCACCACCAGCAGCAGCGTGGAGGAAGCCGGGGAGCTGCAGGAGGACCCCGGAGCACTACACACCGCCCTCCTTTGCCTCCCGAAAAAGGCGCAGGAAGGGCGGGTGAAGGTCCCAAGTCACGCGGTAGATGCGGAGAAGGGAGCAGTCTAAAGGAGGAGGAGAGCGGAGCCCCCGACCTCGACTGCCCGGCTTCAAGGTAACAGCGCTGCCGGCCACGGCAGCACTATCAGAAAACCTCTTCATGCCCCATAGGGGACAGGAAAAACACTGGTGGTTGCAGGAAGGGGAGGGGTATTTCCTGTCCCCTATTAGGGCAGGGAGACATCCTCCGATACTGCTGTCGTGGAAGGCGACTGGAGAAAAGTATAATAGAAACACATGCACCACTTCTGCATTTATCCCCACTCCTGGCTTTAGCTTGCAAATACTGATGTAAAATACTGAACAAATACTGCCAGTGTGACGGCAGCCTCAGCTTCCAGCTCACAGGCAGATAGGGTAGTAATGCTGCTGCCATACAGCAGAGCTCAGAGCTACGAAATATGTGTTTGCAAGAAGACAAATGTCATTTCTCTTGTTCTGTGTTAGTTACTTGTCGCACACTGGTCATAGCCCCTTCATGGAAAATAATCTGTGGAGGCAGAGTTATCATCCAGGCTGCGTCCTCCCCAAAGCCTGAAAGAGGTCATTTACATACAAGATAAATGTAGATTTCTCTGGAATAAGACATTGGATCCCAGATATCAAGCCTACAGCCTGCAATAGCCATTCTGCCACCTCACCAACCACCCGAGCTGCCGCCTCACCACCACCACCCGAGCTGCCGCCTCACCACCACCAGCAGAGCTGCCGTACACAGACCTCCTGTCTCTTCCCGATTATCCCGAAGAATGTAAGTCCGCAAGGACAGGGTCCTCTCCCCTCTGCACCAGTCTGTCATTGTAAATTTGTTTACTGTTAACGATATCTATAAGCCTGTATGTAACCCCTTTTCACATGTATAGCACCATGGAATTAATGGTGCTATATAAATTATTTTATTAAGCTTCCTATGACCTACATGCCCATACAGACGTCTTAGGAGGGCTGATCCTACTGACACATTCCCTTTAAATGTAAATGTCCCCTGTGACAGAGCTACGGATGGGACGATTGAACAATTGTTCCCAGGTTTCCTCGCAGATTACAATCACTAGGTGTTTGGGTAGAGGACAGTAAGCAATCACCTTATTTTCAAGGGACAAGAATAAAAAAATAAAAAAAAAAGGGAACGGGCGAGTTTCTGTCCCATAGATCTGTGGCTTTTTGATATATGTAATTATTGCTCTACAGTGACAGTATACGGTGATTTACAGACAGAACGGGCATATTGTATAGACACCAATAATCAATAGTAATGAAGAGAATTGCAGCATGATGCAAAATCATTACTGAACAGCCTGCATGACCAAAAGTACCACAGTAATTAATGATTGGATCACTATCAGATATGATTACTGCAGGCAGAAAACAACTTCTCAGGCATGTGTCATCTTCTGACCACAGTAATGAGCCCGGGCAATGCCGAATTCAGCACTTTCTCCAGAACAAGGACTGGACCTGATCCAGTAAAGGCTCCATGCTGTGTCAGAGCCCCACGCTTGTCCTGTATCTACGCCAAATTGATCCATCTGTCTGGCCTCCATTGGATTCATCTGATTACACTTCCAAATATAGTGGACCAGTGGTAGAAAAATAATTTTTTTTTTTTTTTTAGAAAACAAATATTACACTTGTACACACACACACACACACACACACGGGAAAATAAGTATTTGATACAATGCCGATTTTGCAAGTTTTCCCACCTACAAATAATGGCGAGTTCTAATCTTTATCGTAGGTACACTTCAACTGTGACAGACCGAATATAAAAATAAAAACCAGAAATTCACATTGTATGATTTGTACATAATTAAATTGCATTTTATTGAATGAAACAAGTATTTGATCACCTGCCAACTAGCACGAATTCTGGCTCTCACAGACCTGTTAGCTTTTAAGAAGCCTCCTACTCTGCACTCATTACCTGTATTAATTGCACCTGTTTGAACGAGTTACCTGTATAAAAGACACCTGTCCACACAATCACACTTCAACCTCTCCATCATGACCAAGTCCAAAGAGCAGTCTAAGGACACCAGGGACACAATTGTAGACCTGCACAAGGTTGGGATGGGCTACAGACCAATAGGCAAGCGGATTGGTGAGAAGGCAAGAACTGTTGGCACAATTAGAAAATTCGAGAAACACAAGATGACTGTCAATTGCCTCAAGGGGTAAGGATGATTTTGAGAAAGGTCAGGAATCAGCCTAGAACTACACGGGAGGACCTGGCCAATGACCTGAAGAGAACTGTGATCAGTCTCAAACATTACTGTTAGTAACACATTATGCCGTCGTGGATTAAAATCCTGCATGGTGTACAAGGTCCCCCTGCTCCCGCCAGCACATGTCCACGCCCGTTTGAAGTTCGGCAATGACCATCTGGATGATGCAGAGGAGGCATGGGAGAAGGTCTTGTGGTCAGATGGGATCAAAATAGAACTTTTGGGTATCAACTCTACTCGCCGTATTTGGTAGAAAAGAAGGATGAGTACAACACCAAGAAAACCATCTCAACCCATGAAGCATGGTGGGGGGAAACATCATACTTTGGGGGTGCTTTTCTGCAAAGGGAACAAAATGACTGCACTGTACTGAAGGGAGGATGGATGGGGTCAAGTATTGCACGATTTTGGCTAACAACCTCCTTTCCTCAGTAAGAGCACTTTAGATGGGTCGTGGCTGGGTCATCCAGCATGATAATGACCCTGAAACACACAGCCAGGGCAACAAAGGAATGGCTCCGTAAGATGCATTTCTAGGTCCTGGAGCGGCCTAGTCAGTCTCTAGACCTGAACACAATAGAACATTTTTGGATGGAGCTGAAACTCAATGTTGCCCAGTGATTGCAGCAGGGATTGTGGCTCACTCGTCCATACAATGTGTGCAAACTTGGTCAGGAACTACAGGAAACATCTGACCTCTGTAATTGCAAACAGAGGTTTCTGTACCAAATACCAAGTTCTGTTTTTCTATTGTATCAAATACCTATTTTATGCAATAAAATGCTAATTAATTATGTAAAAATCATACAATGTGATTTTCTGGATTTTTTGGGGGGGATTCTGTGTCACAGTTGAAGTGAACCTACAATAAAAATTACAGACCTCTCCATTCTTTGTAGGTGGGAAAACGTGCAAAATTGGCAATATTATTCTCTCAATTAATCTGGAAATTCTCCACAAATGTATTTTTACATAAATCTTATGTAAACGAGAGAAAAAAAAACGAAACGAATAATGTGAAGGCTTCATACCGGTCTTCGCTTGTGGTTCAATGCTCAGCAGACTGTTTACTAGGGGCGAGCTGCCTGACAAGTTTATGAATAAGGATATAAGGCCGCATATCCACAGCAACCAGACTAATCTATATTACTTAGGTCAAGCTGCTTTGTTCCTCTCCCCACAGTCAGTCAAAGTGAAATCAGAAAATTACTAGTGATGAGCGAGTATACTCGTTGCTCGGGTGGTCTCCGAGTATTTCGGTGTGCTCGGGGATTTAGTTTATGTGGATGCAGCTGCATGATTTGCGGCTGCTATACAGCTTGAATACATGTGGGGATTCCCTAACAAACAGGCATGTATTCAGGAGGTCTGACAGCCGCAAATCATGCAGCTGCGTCCACAAACTAAATCCCGACCACGTCGAAATACTCAGAGACCACCTGAGCAATGAGTATACTCGCTCATCACTAAAAATTATCTATTAAAATAATCCCAGACTCCTATGGGGTATTTGTAATTATTACACATGATGTTTTAGTTATAATATGTGCGTAGTGGTTTTGCTATATTAAGTAAAAACTTGCTTCCAAGAATAGAAAACGGTTACTGTGCTCGGAGTCATCGGGACGATACAGTATACTGTTGGGTCACAGAGTCATGGTGTGAAGAATCACCTTCTGTCTCTGATTTATGGCTCCCGCCAGGTGACGTCAGCGCTGCAGTCTCTGACATCCAGCGCAGACACGGGCGTGATCCGGGCTCAGGACGCCTGTCATGCTGCGACGTGAGCTGTGTGACACTGATTATCACGCAATTGCCTGCAGGATTATCTTAATAGGCAATTTTCTGATGTCCTGTTCCCTTTGAGGGAATCACTGTAGATTCAATGGCACAGCCAATATCAGTCACTCAGTGGCATAGCATGTCACATAATTTTTAAAGGGTGCAAAATTTCAAAATAAAATAAAAAGTAGCTTTGGAGTTGCGAGTGCCAAAGATCCAGGACAGCGCACAAGCCCACAGCTTCTGTGCCCAGGATCTCTGGATGAGCAGATACAAAGAGCCCACCGGCTGGCTCCCTGCCCTACCACTCTTCGCCTTGTTGGCAGCAGACTGCTGCAGGCCTAGTGCCCACGAGACGTTGCTGCATTGTGCTGCCTGTGCAGACTGCCTCTGTGTACAAGGGAGAAGAGGACTCGGGCACGAGGTGGCACAAAAATTACTTACATTTAGAGGGAGCCTCAATACTTTTTATGGGACAACTAAGGGGGGACTACTTGCCTCGGGCATTGGCAACCAACACTATGCCACTGTAATCAGCAGACCACCCATGCAACTAGAAAGAAGTTCCCCTTTTACAATTAGTGTGTAGATGTGCGCTGCCCATTCACTGACCCTAGTGTGTGCGTGTCCTGGTACCGCACTGCTACTTCTGTCCCCATGTGCCACTGACAGTCCACCAAAGGAATGTCCTGGGGATTACCACTTGGACAGGATTTCCCTGACCTGGGTCTAGATGTTTGCAGCAACCCTGACAGTTAACCCCTCAGTGAATCTCCTGCTATCATCCTGGAATACATTATAACATGCATTTCATACGTTCCCGACATTTGGTGGTGGGTAATGTGGGCGCAGCGTGGGTAGCTTCATCCTTTTATTCGTTACATACACATAGGTGTATTAACTCTTGCTGTGCATTCACCTCGAGGAAATAAGCAGCCAAATTAATGAAACTTGTGTTGTGTTTCCAATTTTTTTATTTTTTTTTTTTTTTGATGGGGGGGGGGGTGGGGGGCATTAAGCAGAACAGTGGCTTTAATTGAAACTTCGCTGGATTTCCTCATCTAAAGACAAGGTCCTGTCTTCAGACATCGGAGTGTTAATAGATTCTGTAGGCGGAAAGATGTTGCAAAAGTTGTATTTATACAGATTTGGCTTGTTTCCAATGACTGTGTTGCTAAGCGACATAAACAAGTAGTACATCCTTACAATACAGCCCCCTAATCAAACACCCCTCCCCCACTATCTACTCTGCCTGGATCATTCAGTCCTTGTGGATACGGATACATACTGCAGAGTAAGCCGGACCTTATACAAGGCCACTGCACCATGCCACAAGTCATGTCTATTACACTGTAATGGAAGCAATACTGTATGACAGATTGCAGGATTTTTCCCCCCTGTAGGTTTTTGCTATGCATTTTTTTTTTTTGTAAAAAAAAAATTGGTAAAAAAAAAAAAAAACACCTTTAAAAGCAACAAATAAAAGCTACATTGTAAATAAAGCAAAGATTATGAAAAAAACTGTATTAAGCACAAACCAAGATAAGAGTAATATTTAATTATCAAGATTTGAGTATTTTTATATATCAAAGCCGACAGCGTGCATCTAAATCAATGGGCTGAGATACACTGTAAACCAAGCTTTCTTCTTTAGAGCTGATCTGTCATCACATTGTGGTTTCTGGTACAGGGAGCCTGTCACGACATACGGTACATTCACTCCTATCTGTGGGCAGCGCGGTATAGAGCAGGGCCAGAACAATGTGCATTTCATTGATTTACATCCATGCTCTTTTTATGTTCAGAAGTTCAATGGATGGTTCTAATCATTGACTGCTTCCTGTGTAAGCACAAGCATACCAGTCACTGACAGCACCGCCCACTGGACTCCGGAGAAGAAAGCGTAAAAAACCAATAAAATACAACTTAGATTTAATATTTTGTTCACAAAACTGTATCTTTCTCTGCTTTTGTTCTAGATCATTCAGATCTGGCACGATATGTCATGTTCTCAACAAGAAAACCAAATATCATGCAACACTTGGGGTTGAACCAGTAGATTTGTAAGATCCTGGTCCAGTGGCCATGTACAAACTTCACAGCCATTCGACCAGAGCACAGACTCCCAGTAGCGGCAGCATCCCCAGTGCCTCTTGATTTATTAGGTCTTGTGACATTATTATATTACAGCATCATACACGCATTAAGCCATGGAGGCTATAGGAAGGTTTGCAGTACTCTGGTCCAATGGCGAAGGACTACAGTGTTTCTGCTGGACCAGGGTCCTGTAAATCTTTTTGATATGGGCTAAAAAGAAATGTTCTAAGAAAAAGAAAAAAAGCATCAGACTCTTATTAGAGTGCAAGATTTATGAGTGAAGGTGGAACTAAAAACAAAATTCCACATTCACGATCAAACATTCAGAATTCATATTTTTTTCTCATCTCACATGCATTTCTTTGTGTCCGTATGGTAACAGACTACAACACTGTAGTCTGATCTTGCCATCATACTGCCTTCTATTTGTATGAAGGCAGAATTACACAACAGAATCCCTTTAATTAAAGCTCCCAATGCTAAGCCCTGCCCCTCAACTTTTATGGAAGGCTTTTATCAATCATTAGAGCGGGATCTGGAGAGAAGTGAGGCCCTGAGCTCTTCAGTACATAATCCTGCAGTCATACCCAGGGCCAGCGTCAGCACCCGGCATACCCGGGCAAGTGCCGGGGCCCTGGCGAGACAGGGGGGCCCATTCAGGGCCAGCTTTAGGGGCAGGCAGCTGCTTAAGGCCCCCGCTCCCCCAGGGGCCCTCAGCTAGTGGCACATCACGCAGCCGCTATGGGGCCTCTGTGAGGCAGGGGGACCCGCCTGTCGCCAGCGCCAACCCCCCACCGCCGCAATGAACTATACCGGCGTCTGCCGGTAAAGTTCAAAGCAAATGATGGAGGAGAGAGCGTCACTTGACGCTCCCTCTCCCATCATTCCCCACTCTACCTCTGACACTGCTGCTGCGGGTGCGCGATGACGTAATCGCGCACTCGCTGTGTGTCAGGCAGTGCAGCGGCAGCCGCCGAAACCGGAGCAGGAAGCAGCGTGGGCACGTTGAGAGGTGAGGAGTGTGGTTTTTTTTTTTACTATAACAGTGAGTACTGGACTACGGGGCCATTCTTGGGGGAAGGGGAGGCTCTGCTGTATACTACATGGCTGTGTTATATACTACGTGGGCTGTGCTATATACTATGTGGGCTGTGCTATATACTACATGGCTGTTCTATATACTACGTGGGCCGTGTTATATAATATGTGGATGTGCTATATACTATATGGGCTGTTATATGCTACGTGGGCTGTGCTATATACTGCGTGGCTGTGTTATATACTACATGGCTGTGTTATATGTGATCATGAATCGTGGTATGTGTTAAAGGGGGGGGCCACTGAGACTCTTTCACCCGGGGCCCCCAAAAACCTGGAGCCGGCCCTGGTCATACCCCTTTCCATCAGTACTCTACTACTTGCTCATTTCCTGAGCTTTGGTAGATGATGAATGGAATAAACCATGACTACAGGATTTCACTGTACAGTTACCGTGGAGACACACAGGCATGCAGAAGAGCTGTAGACTATGTACAACGTGGCTTCACTTTGTAGTCCTGATGTGCTTAAGCAATAAAAGGTTACAACCGAGGACATAGATTTTAGGTTGTCAAGTTCAAAAACATTTTTTTGCAGATAACTTTACTGCAAAAATCAGCTGGACGGGTGCTCAGAGGTATATTCATAATGATAATAGTTGTCTTATAATTAGATAGCAGAAAGTCAGGATCCAGAGGGATTCACTAAGAGGTGGGTAAGGTGAAGACGCAGGTGCCAGGTATGGAAGAAACAGAAAAACAAAATCCTAATACCAAGTACTCATCTGCCATGTACTCTGCCGTATCCGACCTCCCAGCTGGTTATTATATGGATGAAGCAGTAGCATGTTATAGTCAGCACAGCAGCCAAGGAAACGGTGACCAGAGGGGAAGACAAGAGGGGCAGCGTTGGAAGGCAGGGAGATCAGTCATTGGCTTTTTATCATTTTAAATATTTTTTTACCCCATTTGCTGAATGAATGATGGCAACTCCTTACAGAATTAAATTTATTGTCATATGGAACCAGAGAATGCCATCTACCCATAGTAGGTCACTGAATGCCTTTGACTTCTTAAAGGGGTTGTCCACCACCATGTTCAATCCATATGAAGGCACAGACAATGACGCCAGCGCTGATTACACCACTGGAACAGCGCCAACATGGAAGGAGAATATAGTTTTTTTTATTTTATTTTATCGAGGCCAAACATTTAATTCAAGGGGTTGAATTGTTGAAAAACATTAACAATCTCAAGGTTTCAAGTCCATCTCCAGAGATTTCCGTGTTCTTTTGTCCACAGTGGGGAACATAAGCAAGACGTTTACAACCCATTGCACTGTAGCTAACCTCCCTGGATAGAGATGCTAGAGAAAAATTGATGAAAGGTTGTAACACAATAGTCTGGATGGTGGATAAGCAGCCCCAATCAAGTTCCAAAGAAAATCAAGCTGTCCTGAAGGCTCAGGGTGCAGTGTCAGTCGACATTTGAATGAAATGAAACACTAAGGAAGGAGATCCAGGAGGACCTCATTGCTGACACAGACATAAAAAAGCTATATTGCAGTTTGCCAAAATGTACGCGAGTTAGTCAAAATCCTTCAGTTTAACTGTCTTGTGGATAGAGGAGACCAAGATAGAGCTTTTTTAGTAAAGCACACCAATCTTCTGTTTACCAAAAACGGAATGAAACCTACAAAGAACAGATTACAGTAACTACAGCCAAATATGGTGGGGGTAGTTCAAAGATGTTTTGGGGTTGCTCTGCTGCCTCTGGCACAGAGTGCCTTGATTTTGTAAAGGCATCATGAGAGCTGAAGAATAACCGAGTTTTAGCTTGCAGTGTTGTGCCCAGGGTCAGAAAGCGGAGTTTGTGTCCTGGGTCATCTAGCAGGACAGTGACCCCAAACATACTTCAAGAAGCACCCAGAAATGGATGGAAACAAAGTTGTTGGAGAGTTCTGAAGTGGCCAGCATGGAGTCAGAATCTAAATCCAAATGAACACCTGTGGAGAGATCTTACAATTGCTGTTAAGAGAAGGTGAACTATGAGAGACCTGGAGCAGTTTGAAAAAGAGAGGTCCAAAATTCCAGAAGAGAGAGAGAGATGATGAATGATGGATGATGGAGATGATAATAATAATCATAATAATAATATTATTAGCACCATTGATTCCATGGTGCTGTACATGAGGAGGGGTTACATATAAATTACAGATATCACTTACAGTAAGCAAACTAACAATTACAGACTAATACAGAGGGGCAAGGACCCTGCCCTTGCGGGCTTACATTCTACAGGATGGTGGGGAAGGAGACAATAGGTTGAGGGTTGCAGGAGCTCCGGTGTTGGTGAGGCGGTAGCTTCAGAAGTGGTGAGGAGGCAGCAGGGTCAGTGCAGGGTTTTCAGGTTCCGTCTGAAGGATCTGAATGTGGTTGATAGTCGGACGTGTTAGGGCAAAGAATATCAAAGGATGGGGATATTCGGGAGAAGTCTTGGAGGTGGTTGGGTGAGGAGCGAATAAGTGTGGAGGAGAAAAGGAGGTCTTGGGAGGACTACGTGAGGGAAGATATCGGGAGATTAGTTCAGAGATATATGGAGGAGACAGGTTATGGATGGCTTTGTAGGTCAGTATTAGTAATTTGAACTAGATACGCTGAGGGAATGGGAGCCAGTGAAAAGATTTGCAGATGGGGGAAGCGGAGGCGTAGCGAAGAGAGAGATGAATTAGTCGGGCAGCAGAGTTAAGGATGGACTGGAGAGGTGCAAGGGTGTTAGCAGGGAGGCCACAGAAAAGGATGTTACAGTAATCAAGGCGGGAGACGATGAGGGCATACACAAGCATTTTAGCAGATTGACGGCTGAGGAAAGGACGGATTCTGGAGATATTTTTGAGCTGGAGGTGACAGGAGGTGGAAAGAGCTTGGATGTGGTTTGAAGGACAGGGCATAGTCAAGGGTTACTCCAAGGCAGCGGACTTCCGGTATGGGGGAAAGCATGATGTCGTTAATTGCGATAGATAGGTCAGGTAAGGAAGATCTATAAGATGGAGGAAAGATGATAGAGTTCAGATTTGTCCACATTGAGTTTGAGGAAGCGAGAGGAGAAGGAGGATATGGCTGATAAGACACTCCGGGATTCTGGACAGTAGAGAGGTGATGTCTGGGTCAGAAAGGTAGATCTGAGTGTCATCAGCATAAAGGTGGTACTGGAATCCATGAGATTTTATGAGTTGACCGAGGCCAAGTGTATAGATTGAGAAGAGAAGGGGTCCTACAACAGAGCCTTGGGGGACTCCAACAGAGAGAGGGTGGGATGAGGAGGTATGTGGGAGTGGGAGACGATGAATGTGTGGTTGGAAAGGTATGAGGAGATCCAGGATAGGACAAGGTCTTTGATGCCAAAGGAGGAGAGGATCTGTAGTAGGAGGCAGTGGTCAACTGTGTGGAAAGCAGAGGACAGGTCTAGAAGGAGGAGTACAGAGTATTGTCTGTTAGCTTTGGCTGTAAGTAGGTCGTTAGTGATTTTGGACAGGGCTGTCTCAGTTGAATGATGGGGGAGGAAACCAGGTTGTAGATTGTCAAAGAGCAAGTTAGTTGAGAGGTGGGAGGAAAGTTTAGCATGGACGTGCTGCTCCAGGAGTTTGGAAGCGAATGGGAGCAGCGATATCGGGCGATAGCTGGACATAGCTGTTGGATCGAGGGTTGGCTTTTTAAGGATAGGCGTGATTGTGGCATGTTTGAAAGCAGAAGGGAAGGTGCCAGAAGTTAGTGATAGGTTGAAGAGGTGGGTTAGGGATGGGGTCGAGTGCACAGGTGGTGAGGTGCGATTTGGAGAGGAGACAATTAAGCCCCCTTCAGTGAGTTGTAAGAAACTTGTTGATGATTATAGGACGCAATTGATTGCAGTCATCCAAGGGGTGTGTAACCAAATACTAAGTTAAGGGTGCCAACAATTTTTGTCTGACCCATTTTGGGGCTTTTGGGTGAAATGATGTCCAATTTCCCTTTTTTTTTTTTCTTTTTTTTTTTTGTGTTGTTCAAATACACACAAAGGACATAACATGCATAACTGAAATAATTTTCTGAGAGAAATACTCCATTTTCTGGAACAATTTTAAGGATGTCAACATTTTCAGCCAGGACTGTATAAACATTTGACTTCATTCATCCCAATTGTTTATCTCCATCAAGTCTTGCCGTCACCCAGTATGCAGGGTCGGCGTCAGCACCCTGGCAAGTGCTGGGGGGCACTTGCCGTCGGGCACACCGGCATGCTATGGGAGCCCGATGCCAGCGCCCACGAGTGGGCCCTCTGCCTGCTCAGCGACCCGATACTTGCAATTCTTACTTCTCCTCGTTCCTGTGCTGTGGCATCTTCCGACTGACGTTTCAGGTCAGAGGGTGCAATGACTTTATGTCTGTGTGTCATCTGCCTGGACAGTCAGTGCAGGGAGCCAGAAGACAGCGACGCTGAGGAGTCCGGAGCAACTCAGCAGTCAGTGATGAGAGGTGAGCATTTTTTTTTTTTAAATGTTTGAAGCATTATATGGGGCCCGCCACATAGTAGAGCAGCACATGGGGCCTGTCACATAGTGGAGCATTATATGAGGCAGATTATATATGGAGCTCATTCTGTATGGAGCATTATATGGGGCCCATAATATACTGTATAGAGCATTAAATGTGGCTTATTATGTATGTAGCCTTACATTGGGCCCATTCTGTATGGAGAATTATATGGGGCACATTGTTCTGTATGGAGCACTATGTGGTGCCCATAATACTGTATGGAGGACTATACTGTCTGGTTTCTGAGCTATTGAAATCACTCATGTAATGTAAGAGGCAAGTGAAATCTTTGGCATTCTATTATACCTATATTTCTCTGCCATATCTGTGCATCATGAATTGTGGTATGTGTTAAAGGGACCCACTTAGAATCTCTCGCCCAGGGCCCACGAAAACCTGGAGCCGGCCCTTCCAGTATGGATCAATAATCAAGGCCATTTTTTCTTGAGGTCTAAAAGAGGTAGGGAATGAGTAATTGGCTTACTAAAATGTGACTGCTGTAAAAATATTAAGAGTATCTGTTGCTACAGCTAACTTTTCAGAATAAGATCTTGTGCACATGAAGAACAACACTATTTTTGGCCATTATACGACTTGTATTCTGCCATTTTCAAGTTTACCCTTTGTAGGCTTTATGCAAGGTAATTTCCCAATTCCCTCTGACCAAGCTTATGTGTTGTCTCCTATACAAAGCACACACAGAGCTATATTATTGCTCTTCTTTCTATGTAGCACACAGTATGGAGGAAATTATAGTGTACTAGATGGTGGCCCGATTCTAAAGCATCGGGTATTCTAGAATATGCATGTCCACGTAGTATATTGCCCAGCCGCGTAGTATATTGCGCAGCCACGTAGTATATTGCCCAGTGACATAGTATACAGCACAGAGCCACGTAGCATATTGGCCAGTCACGTAGTATATTGCCCAGCTACGTAGTATATTGCCCAGCCAGGTTTGTCTCAGGTTAAAAAACATATACTCACCTTTCCGAGGGCCCCTTGTAGTCCACGGCAGCTTCCGGTCCCAGGGTTGGTATGAGCGCAGGACCTGTGATGACGTCGCGGTCACATGACCGTGACGTCATGGCAGGTCCTTCTGTCATACCATCTTTGCCACCGGAACCTGCAACAGAAGATGGCGGCCGTCGCGAGCGACTACGGAGGGCGAGTATAGCAGGTTTGTTTTTGTTTTTTTATTATTTTTAACATTACATTTTTTACTATTGATGCCGCATTGGCAGCGTCAATAGTAAAAAGTTGGGGACACACAGGGTTAATAGCGGCGGTAACGGAGTGCATTACCCGTGGCATAACGTGGTCCGTTACCGCCGGCATTAACCCTGTGTTAGCGGTGACCGGAGGGGAGTATGCGGGCGACAGGCACTAACTGCGGGGAGTAAGGAGCGGCCAATTTCTTCCGGACTGTGCCCGTCGCTGATTGGTCGCGGCAGCCATGCCAGGCAGCTGCCGAGACCAATCAGCGAATGAATAACTGTGACAGAAGGACAGACAGACGGAAATGACCCTTAGACAATTATATAGTAGATTAGATCCCCTTCACAAGTCCTGATATTTCCAGTTCTTGAAAAACCACGTCCGTGTGTATATTCTGTGTGCACCATCTGTGTGACATGTACAGGAATAGAAATGACAGATGATTAGGTGTTAGATTTGGATAAAGTGCATACGTAGTTTTCTGTAATTGTATTTCGCTAATTAAATTTAAAAAAAAAACAGTGGGGTCCCCCTTATTTTTAATAACCAGCTGAGAGAAAGACAGCTGTGAGATGGGGTTATTCTGGAAGGGGAAAATATACATGGAGTTTTCTAGCCTATTAAAGGGAATCTGTCACCAGTTTTATGGCATAGAAGCTAAAAATATCACCTTTTTAAGCGTCTGCTATGCATCCCCTTACAGAACACCCTGACTCCCCTTGTATACTCACAAAAACGTTCTTTTAATGTGTCCCGCGCTGTATGTTAATTTCTCAGTCCGGTCCGATGGGTGTGGTTTAAGGTCTCTACATCACCCCGGTTAAGGCCCCTTCACATTTAGCGACGCTGCAGCGATACCGACAACGATCCGAATCGCTGCAGCGTCGCTGTTTGGTCGCTGGAGAGCTGTCACACAGACCGCTCTCCAGCGACCAACGATGCCGGTAACCAGGGTAAACATCGGGTAACTAAGCGCAGGGCCGCGCTTAGTAACCCGATGTTTACCCTGGTTACCATGCTAAAAGTAAAAAAAAACAAACACTAGATACTTACCTACAGCCGTCTGTCCTCCAGCGCTGCGCTCTGCTTCTCTGCTCTCCTCCTGTACTGTCTGGGAGCCGGAAAGCAGAGCGGTGACGTCACCGCTCTGCTTTCCGGCTCACAGCCAGTACAGGAGGAGTGCAGAGCGCAGCGCTGGAGGACAGACAGCGGTAGGTAAGTATCTAGTGTTTGTTTTTTTTTACTTTTAGCATGGTAACCAGGGTAAACATCGGGTTACTAAGCGCGGCCCTGCGCTTAGTAACCCGATGTTTACCCTGGTTACCAGTGAACACATCGCTGGATCGGTGTCACACACGCCGATCCAGCGATGTCTCCAGGGAGTCCAGCAACGAAATAAAGTTCTGGACTTTATTCAGCGACCAACGATCTCCCAGCAGGGGCCTGATCGTTGGTCGCTGTCACACATAACGATTTCATTAACGATATCGTTGCTACGTCACAAATAGCAACGATATCGTTAACAATATCGTTATGTGTGAAGGTACCTTTAGGCCTCATTCACATTTCCGTCTTTCAGCTCCCGTCACAATCCGTCGATTTTTGAGAATGCAGGATCCTGCATTTTCTCATAGACTTGTATTATCGACGGATGGCCATCCGTTTCATCTGTCGTGCACTGGATCCTGAGTAAAAAAAAACGGTCCGTCGGGCAGAGAAAACATTTAGAGGAACGTTTTTCCTGCAAGTCGGAAAATCGGTCAGCGACGCATCCTGCGCTGCCCGTCACTGGCTACAATGGAAACCTATGCGTCGCTGCCTGTGAAAAGCAGGAATCCAGCGATGGGTTCAGTCTTTTCAAACTGAGCATGCGTGGAAGAATTTCCCGTCAGGGAAATGCTCTCTTTCTCTTTTTACTATTGATGCAGCCTATGCAGCATCAATAGTAACAAAATATAATGCTTAAAAAAAAATAAATCGCAATATTCTCACCTACCGGCATCCCGCGCAGAGTCACCGATGCTCCCGACAGCTAGCATTCCTAGTAATACATTGCGAAATCTCAAAATCTTGCAAGACCACGACTTCTCACGAGATTTCGCAGTGTATTACTAGGAACGCTAGCTGCCAGGAGCATCGCTGCGCGGGAACGCCAGTGAGAATACTGCAATTTTTTTATTTTATTTTTTTTACTTGGTTTGTGTTGCGTATGCATTTTCGAAGACGCATACACAACAGGTCCGTCAGAAAGACGGGCCCAATGCACCCGTTTTTTACAATCTGCACAGGATCCGTCTTCTCAACATTTTGACGGATCCTGTTCAGATTGTAAAAACGGAAGTGTGAAAAAAGCCTTAATAAGGCGATATTTTAGGCTGCTATGCCATAAAACAGCTCACAGCTGTCTGCATAGCCTTTACTGGCTATTGAAAAAGGGGGGGGGGGGGGGGGGGACAACAAAAAAAAAAAAAATATATATATCTATCTATCTATCTATATATCTATCTATCTATCTATCTATATATATAAAATTGTCTAAGGGTTTTTCTGTCTGTCTGTCTGTGTCTTGGAAATCCCGCGTCTCTGATTGGTCAATCAGCAACGGGCACAGCGACGATTATGTCATAAAGGACGTAGACATCTCACGTTTCTGATTCAGCGACGGGCACAGTATCGACGTAGATGTCATAATGGTTGCCATGGCGACGATGATGTCATAAAGGTTGCCTCGACCAATCAGCGACGGGCACAGTCTGCCGCGAATTCTGGAATCATCATTGTCCATATACTACGGGGACATGCATATTCTAGAATACCCGATGCGTTAGAATCGGGCCACAATCTAGTATATATATATATATAATTGTCTAAGGGTTTGTCTGTCTGTCTGTCTGTCCTGGAAATCCTGCATCTCTGATTGGTTGAGGCCCCAAGGCCTCGACCAATCAGCGACGGGCACAGCATGGCGACGATGATGTCATAAAGGTTGCCTCGACCAATCAGCGACTGGCACAGTCTGCCGCGAATTCGCCTCGACCAATCAGCAACGGGCACAGTATCGACGTAGATGTCATAATGGTTGCCATGGTGACGATGATGTCATAAAGGTTGCACAGTCTGCCGCGAATTCTGGAATCATCATTGTCCATATACTACGGGGACATGCATATTCTAGAATACCCGATGCGTTAGAATCGGGCCACCATCTAAATTATATATATATATATATATATATTATATATATATATATATATATATATATATATATATATATATATATATATATATATATATATATATATACATACACCGTATATATCTGTGTCGTCCCGTATATTTTTAATAACCAGCAAAGGCTAAACAAACAGCTGCGGGCTGATACTAATCCCTTCAAGCCGCAGCCCTAATTCATTTTTGCGTTTGTTTTTCGCTCCCCTTCTTCCCAGATCCATAACTTTTTTATTTTTCCATTAATATGGCCAAGTGAGGGCTTGTTTTATGCGCGACAAGTTGTACTTTTGAAGGACGCAATTTGTTTTACTATACCATGTTTTGGAAAATGATGGGGGGGGGGGGGGGGAAGTGAAATTCCACAACTGTTTTTTTATTTATTTTTTTTACCATGTTCACCAAATGCCAACACTGACCAGGAGTTATGATTCTCCACGTCATTACAAGTATGCAGATACCAAACATGTACAGTACAGACCAAAAGTTTGGACACACCTTCTCATTTAAAGATTTTTCTCTATTTTCATGACAATGAAAATTGTAAATTCACACTGAAGGCATAGTCATGAAAATCCAGGAAAATCTTTAAATGAGAAGGTGTGTCCAAACTTTTGGTCTGTACTGTATAGGTTCTTTTTTATTTAAGTGGTGAAAAAAAAATCCAAAGTTTGTTCAAAAAAAAAAAAAAAACTGCATCATTTTCCAAAACCCATAGCATCTTTATTTTTCATGATCTGGGGTCGGGTGAGGGCTTGTTTTTTGCACTCTGAGATTACGTTTTTAATTATACCATTTTGGTATGGATACGATATTTTGATGCGCTAATTTGGCACTTCGCCTCGGCTATTACCAATTGCCCTGGTGAATTGGCAAACAGGGTGATGATTTTGGGGTTGATGTCAGCTCTGTAATCTCTGCTGACATCAAGTCCAGGGGTTAGTAATGGAGAGGTGTCAGACATCCCCATTACTAACCACGTAGTGAAAAGAAATAAAAAAACAGAGAAAATCATTTAATTGTTAAAAGTACACCTCGACAATTACCTTCTTTTACCTATTTGATATCAAAAATAAAAAGTAGTCCACAAGGGTCCGCCGTAAATCCGTTGTAATGAAGGCCCCACGACGATCCCCGACTCTGCTACATCCAGAGGCAGTGATGAGCAGTGACACCAATAATGTTGACACTCACCAAGGCTATCGGAACACAATGAGAGTAGTGTGAGAACCTGGCTGCAGTGGTGCTACTCATTGTATTCCGGCAGCCGTGGTACACAACCTTGTTGTTGATGTCATCACTGCCTCTGGCTGTAGCAGAGTCATGGATAGCACACACACAAGAGAAAAAAAAATGAATGGCACCAAGGTGATGCAGTTTTAGTAGCTTGTTATACTTGATGGCCGGCACTTTAAGAACAGTGATATGTGAGCTCCGGGCACAGGTGCACAGCATGGAGCAAAAGGTTCAGTACAAAAAAAAATATAAGTGCAAAAAAGATGCAGCACACACCCTTTGTGTAAACAAAGTCCTTTATTGAACCATAGTAGTGTCCACGTACCCGTAGAAGCGTCTTTCACGCGAAACGGCCGACGTCCTTCCCCGCATTCCTCCTGCACCTGTCTGTCCCATGAACTTTGTCCACAGACCTACTATGGTTCAATAAAGGACTTCGTTTACACAGCTCATGGGTGAGTGCTGCATCTTTTTTGCTCTTATATTTTTTGTACAGAGCCATGGATAGTTGTGGGACCTCCTTATTATGGATTTACTGCGGACCCTTGTGGATTACTTTTATTTTTTCTATTAATTGAGTAAAAGACAGTAATTGTCACAGTGTACTTTTCACAATTAGAGGACTATTCTTTGCCTGTGTTTTTACTTCTTTTCACTATAAGGTTAGTGATGAAGAGGTGTCAGTCAGACACCTACATTAATAACCCCTTTAGCTTGATGGCATCTGTGATTTCTGATAAAGCAGAGCTGTCATCAAACCCATATATAATGCCAACTGCCACCACACCAGGGCATCGGGATAAGCCAGGTTATACCACATCTAACGTGATGTGCCAATTCTGGGGTGGTTTGCTGGCTTTTTTTTTTTGGTTTGTGCCAATTACCATGGACCTTCCCAGGCTGTTAAAAGCCTGCAGCTGTCTGCTTTATCTGTGCTGGTTGTAAAATATCTCCTATCCACTGTTTTTTACCCATTTATTTATTTATTTATTTATTTAATGTGCACTTTCACAGATGGTGGGTGCTGACCAGAACGGTCAGCAGGGAGAAAAGGTGAGGAGGAGGACAGTTGTAGTCAGCACTTGGCGACTGGGAACAGCGCTAACTGTAAAGCTTTTCCCAGAAGCTGGAAAATTTAATTCTGGTATGTGTCACACAGATGACACGGAGGTCATCCGTGTGTCAGTGTGCACGTGTGTGGGACGTATTGCGGTCTATGCTGCCAGGAAAAAACCAGACATGCTTACGTGTGGAAACAGATGTGAGTTGAACACACTGACATATGACAAGTCCCATAGAATTAAATGGATCTACGTGCAAAAGTGTCTCCAGTACATGTGGAAACTCTCACCACACGTATTTGAGACACTGATGTGTGAAGGGGGCCTTACAGAGCTGTGAATCCAGTATGAAGTGAAATAAATTTGCTAGAAGCTGCAGCACGATTTGCCCCTCACTTTGTTGAGGTCTCATCCCCCCTACTCCCTCTCCAAATATCACGTGTCAAACTCTGGCCCACATGGCGAGTATAATTGGTCCGCCGCTCCGATGGAAAGCAAAGATGCCCAAGTGCAGCGGGAGCGTTGACGTCATTACATTTCACCCGCTGTGCCAAGCAGTGCAGTGAATATGAACTGCAGTGACCAGAGCAGCAGGGAACATTATTCTGTATGGAGCACTATGTGGAGCGATCACACTGCATGGAAGGCAATGCAGGGCCCATTACACTGTATGGATGACGTGGTCGCATTATACAGTATAGAGCACTATGTTGGGCCCATTATACTGAAAGGAAGACAATACAGGACCATGCTATACTGCATGGAGGAATATGCGGGGTCAATTTTAGTGTGTGGAGGGCATTGTGGGGATTACAGTTGAGGAATCATACTGTGATGGGATCTACCATATTATGGCTCCGGAGGGGGGGTTCATCAAATCATGCATGCGAAGAGCACTGGGAAAGATTCACTGTGGGATTGTTTTACTGTGTTTGGGGAGGGGGGGGGGGTGATTTTTTTGGCATCATACTTTTCTGAATTATTCAAGTCAATGTATGGAAATCAAATTCTTCCGACCACATGACGGCCCGTTCTCGGCACCGGAGAATCCTCCCAGTATGCAGTGATGTGAAGGATTTTCGAGTCTGCCGTCACATATTGACGGCAGACTAGCAGCTAGAAGTGAATCTGTCGGAGAGTTTTTGTTATGTAATCTGAAGGCAGCATAAGGTAGGGGTTAAAACACATTTCAGCTCAGTGCTTTTGTTTTTTTGCAATGAGTTTCAGCACCAGTAGCTTATCATTGCTGTGACTAGCTGGTTACTGTCAGGCCTGGTCCCATACGCCCCCTCCTGTGACAGGCACCTCACTGTCTACGGACTTTGTACATAGAGAGCGTGGTGTGGGCAGGGGAAGCTTTCTTAGGGTATGTGCACACGTTGCGGATTCCAGAGCGGCTTTTTCAGCGCGGATTCTGCAGAATCCGCAGGTAAAATTACCTGCGGGTTTTCTGCAGATTTCGCCTGCGGATTCCTATAATGGAATAGGTGTAAAAACGCTGTGGATTCCGCACAAAAAATTGACATGCTTCGGAAAATAAACTGCTGCGTTTCCACGCAGAATTTTCTGCAGCATGTGCACAGCGGATTTGGTTTTCCATAGGTTTACAAGGTACTGTACACCGCATGGAAAACTGCTGCGGAGCTGCAGGGCCAAATCAGCTGCGGATCCACAGTGTGTGAACATACCCTTACTGAATTGCTAAATCTAAAAACTGTCAGAACGGCTGCAAACAGTAACCTAAGTGACACATCAATAGATTCAGCTTCTCTTTGCCCACATCAGGCTGCTCTCAGAGGAGGTTGCCAAAACGTGCTGAAGATTTCCTTTGAGGCCGGACAACTCCTTTAGGCTAAGTGCACACGTTGCAGAATTGCTGCGGCAATTTCCGCTGCAATTCTGCGCCTCCTGCCGCGGGTATATCGCATGCGGAATTGGCATGCATATTCCCGCAGAAAACTAGCGTTTTACAAGCATAATTAGCTTGCAGAATGCTAGCGTTTTCCAAGCGATCTGTAGCATCACTTGGAAAACTGATTGACAGGTCGGTCGCACTTGTCAAACAGTGTTTGACAAGTGTGACCAACTTTTTACTATTGATGCAGCATCAATAGTAAAAGATGCATACAGGGTCCAATAAAACAAGAAAAAAGCAGCAACACTCCACTTCTTGGTGAAAAAACAACCTTAGTCCTTTATTGCATAATAAAGATCATGGACAAGGTATTACGGGTAAAACAAGTGCAGGTTATGCAGGCAAATGAAGCAGGACGATGGCCGTTTCACGCAATATGCGCTTCTACGGGTCCAGATACAGAGAATGGTAAGTCAGTTCTTTTAAATGCACACATGTGATCACATTTGCATACAATTAAAAATCATGAAAACAATTTCTTACCTTCCTTTTGAGTCAACACTCCATTTTCCACATTTTTACGCAGAAATGACATTAGAGAAGTTTTATACTTAGAAATAGGATTACTAGTGAGGCGTACATATGTGTCTGTTTGATTCAATTGGGACAGTGCTTTTTGTTGTTGTAAATCTATGACATTACCTGGGGTGGATGGGGGAACAAAAGTTGATTTCACACCACCTGTAAAAGGAATGTCATAGATTTGTTCCAAGAGCTAGTAGTTAAAGACATTGAGGCTCTAATCTACCAGACTCCGCCAAAAAATCTTACTTTACAACAACAAAAAGCACTGAGAGATGCAATCATGGGATGATGTTGTTTTCCGTAGCGCAGATAAAGGCGGTAATATAGTCATATTAGAAAAGGATTATTATATAGAAGAGGCATTGTCCCAATTGAATCAAACAGACAAAAAAATAAAAATAAAAAAATAAAAAATGGTTATACTCACCTACCGCAAACAGCCGATCTCAGCGGCTTCCGTTCCTATAGATGGTGTGTGTGCAGGACCTTAGATGACGTCGCGGTCATGTGACCGCGACGTCATCGCAGGTCCTTCACACACACCATCTACAGGAATGGAAGCGGCCGCGTGCAGCGCTGGAGGGGCAGGAAGACTCCAGGGGCCATCGAAGGTGAGTATATCACGATTTTTTAATTTTAATTCTTTTTTTTTTTTTAAATTATATGGTGCCCAGTCCGTGGAGGAGAGTCTCCTCTCCTCCACCCTGGGTACCAACCGCACATGATCCGCTTACTTCCCGCATGGTGGACAATGGTGGATCAATGCATTCCTAGGTGTGCGGAATCCCCGCGATTCCGCAAATTTAATGAACATGCTGCGTTTTTTTCTGGAATGTGAATCCGCTCAGGAAAAAAATGCATGTGCACAAAAAATGCGGATTGCATTCTATTAAATAGGGTGCTTAATGTGAGCGTTTTTTTCACGGTTTTATAGCGTTTTTATAGCGAAAAAAAAACGCGAAAAATCTGCTGCATGTGCACACAGCCTTAAAGAGAACCTCTCTTAGTTTGTAAGCTTGCGAGCAGGGCCCTCGCTCCTCTTGGTATCTATTTTGATCTGTGTTTATTGTTATGCTGTAATGTCTATTGTCTGTACAAGTCCCCTCCTGTCATCAGGATTTAGCCCTATAAACTAAAAGGCATGGCCATAACGGCGCTGTGATGCTGATTAATATGATACCTGAGGTGAAGTGATCTGCTCAGTGACTGCTGAATACGAACCTTAGGCTATATTCACACTTTGCGGATTTGACCGCTGCGGATCTGCAGCAGTTTCCCATGAGTTTACAGTACAATGTAAACCTATGGGAAACAAAAACCGCTGTGCACATGCTGCGGGAAAAAACGCGCGGAAACGCAGCGGATTACATTCCGCAGCATGTCACTTCTTTTCTGCGGATTTTCACCTGCTCCAATAGGAAACTGCAGATGAAAATCCGCAGAAGAAACCGCAGTAAAAACCGTGATAAATCCGCAGTAAAAACCGCGACGGGTTTTCACTGCGGATTTTGGAATTCTGCTGCGGAAAAATCCACAGTGGAATCTGCGAAGTGTGAACATAGCCTTACAAAGTTTTCATAAAATGACATCTTCTGTGCTTCGGGCGGAACGTGGGGCCGGGTCTTATTCTTCATCCCCCAGCCTCTTCTGCTTCCTGTGCGGGTCACTGATTATTCAGTGACCTGCCTCCTTTTTTAAAATTCTGAGTTGGTGCCATCATTGTGTGGGCAGCATGTGTGCAGTGCGAGTCTGCATCCTGTGTGCAGGACTTCAATAACATGGCTCTGGAGGCTGCGCATGCACAGATAGAGACTGCGGCTCTGGAAAACATACTGAGCGAAATCTTGATCGGCACATGCGCCATCTCTAGCGTCATTTTATTGAAGTCCTGAACACAGGAAGCCAACTCACTGCACACGCGCCGCCCACAGCGATTAATTTTAATAAGTAGACATGTCAAAGTGACCTGTACAAGAAGCCGAAGAAACTGGTGGAGAGCATGGAGTACTAGAAGAAGACCCTGTCCCCACGTCCTGCCCTGAAGCACATAAAACACCATTTTCTGAAAACTTCACAAGGTGAGTATTCATCAGCCACTGAGCAGATCGCTTTACATCAGGTAAATCAGCATCACAGTTCCAATATGGATATGCATTTAGTTTATAGGGCTAAATCCGGCTGACAGGTTCTCTTTAAGGAAGTTGGATCCTCACCACTACTTGGCTGGGCTTGGCTACATCCTCATTGTGCGTCTTCTGACCAACTCTGTCCTGCCTCACCATCTGTGCTACACTGCATAGTGAGTCTCTTGACTAATTAAACTATGCTACATCACTGGGCTCTGCTACTCCGCCACTGTGTTTCCTGGAGTACTTCAATCTGCTACACTCAACTCAGCCACTTGTCTCTCTATAGAGCCACCAGTGACATCCAGCTTTAGTAGATCACCAACCAATTGTACTGTACCCCTGGCTCACTGAAGTGCCTGCATGGGGTCTCCGTCTTCATAGTGGCCCACAACTGAATCATTAAGCACCCAGTCCCTTCAGCCTCTGTGGTTCCTATCAGATGACCCTGCTGACTGGGTCACACAGTCTGTGCTGAACATCACCAGGTGAGGCCCAACAATGGTCCCATGTAGACAAGGCAGATGCGCTTTCATTGGCTAATCTAATCTCAAAAATTAATCATTATATGCAGTACATTTCCCCAAGGAAACCTGCTGCCAACAATCTGTATGGGGAGGGACAAATTCTATTAATGATCGGTTGTGCCAAATAATTTGCATCAATTTATGTAAAACAGCCTTTAAAACGAGCTTTGATTAACTTGGCATGATGTTGTTGTGTCGAAATCTGATAGCTAAAAGGCTTTCCCCATTTAATGCCAATCAAATCTGAAGGGGCACCTCACATTTTCAATTCTTCAACCACAGGCTAACTTCCAGAGTATGTGTAAAGTGCTAACGTGGCTTCTGTGCACTCCCAACATGTTGGTTCTCCAAATCAGGCTGATGCTTCTTGTCTGGCCGGAAGAGGAAGCACAGAGATTGACAAGAGACATGTCCTAATGGCTGCATCAGACAGACGGAGGCCAAAAGAGTATCCTTCTTATCCCCAGTCTGGCTGGTGCAGTATGCTGCAAAAACAAAGGAATAGAATAGTGTGATAGTGTCATCCCACAAAGTCCAGTATAAAAAAAAAGTTAAAAACCAAAAAACTTTTTGGGATCCTAAGAGTGTCATCAGGTTTTTCAGATGTAACAATTTAACAGATGTCACAATAGCCAATGAGAAATTCATTTCAGGTTTGCCTTATTTTTTCCCTTATTTTGAAGTATTGGAACATCTTATGCATGTTCCTCAAGTATGTGCGTTATTTCTGATCCTGAGCATTTTTTTTTTTTTTTTTTTTTTTTTAAACACACACAAGCCCCTGTGTGCCCACCTATTGTTAGGACAAGCATAGCCGGCCAGGTGAAGCCGTGTAATCTGACCCGACGACTGTTATACTGGAAAGACACATTGCAAGGATTCTTGCCGTAGCTGGGCAGCATACCAACCCTCAACCCCCTCACAGATTCATTTCAGCCGAAAGATCTGTGCTAGCATGACAAGCAAGATCCACCGCCTGCTAATTCTACGAGGAAAGCGATTTGGAGAATTGACCCCTGTCATGTGTGTATGTATGGCCTGCTGGGATAATGGAGGGTCCCAGCTCAGCGTGTCTGGACACACAGACCTGTAGCCTCCTCACAGCAGGAGGAGGAGGAGACCAGCACATTCCTGTCATGTCCCTGGGCTCGCTCACTCCTCACCTACCCAGCCAGACACACCCAGACAGAAGGGAGCACCCCTACACAGGCACCCTGCCACAGCACCAGCTACACTGCCTCCAGAGCTAGGTCTTGTATAGGTGACATTACCCTTTTCCGCTAGTAAATTCTGACTTCCACAGCAGTTTGTTCGTTATAGAACAACATTGAACTGAACAAAATCTGCTTTCATGTTACATGCTCGCACCCCTGTGCAGAATAACGCCCCTTTAATCAAGGGTTTCTCTAGGCTGAGCATTGAGTATTTGTTATGGATTTAGAAACTGAAATCTGCATAGTTTCTGAGACAAAAATCTGATCATTGTTCCGCACGGATTCTTTCAATTTTATATGCATTCTTTACAGGGGTAAGTGCCATACAATGCCAGACAAGCAGTGCAACCAGCGGAATTCAGGGTGCCCATTCAGATTAACGGGTAGATGGGTAAAAGCAGCACCACAAAGCCAAATTCACACTTTTCCTGTAAGTCAAAACCAGGAGTGGAACAAATATGATGTAAAATACTGAACATGGCCTCAGAGTACTAGGATAGGCTGGTAGGTCTCATCGCAGCACCATGGCTCCCTCTGCCCCTTCCTTTGGCACTGTAGTACAGGTTAGGGCACTGGTTCCCAGCCTTTCTTGCCTTGTGAGCTACATCCACCCGAGAGGTAACATCCAGCGTCAGCTTCCTCCATTACTGGTAGAACGGCAGCTAAAGCTTCCCCATAGAAATCACATCAGGGGGTATACTTACATCTCGGGGCCCACCATCAGTATTCGCACATTAAACCACTGGGATAGATGGCACATCTACTGACTGCCCGTCTAAGTGATGGACTGCCCCATCTGCGGAGCCTTTCTCCTGCCATTATATTACTGGCTCTCCTAGCCATCGAGTGTCATACATCCAGGACCTGGATACATTTGCACTTACCACTGCCCGTATATGCAGGCACTAAATATATATATATATATATATATACACATATGTATATATACATATGTATATATACACATATGTATATATACATATGTATATATATATACATATATATACACACACACACTAATATCATTACAGTGGGGGGCACGGAAAGATAATGGGCCCTTTGCAGTCCAGCAGCTACTCAGAATGCAGTGCTTTGTAGGTAGAAGCCCCCCACCCCCCTTGGACCCAATGACATGTTCACCCCCATATATAACATACCAGCCCCCCAATGCCTGCAGCCCTGTAGGGGGAGACACCTGTAGAGACCCGGCATGGAGGGGCTCTGCCCTGCAGACACTTGTCCTTGTGTTCTGTGCATCAAGTGTCCCCAACTAGAGGAAAAGTCAGGGCTGTAAATGACAGGAAATGCAACAGGACAATGCCTCCCTGGCAGGAGCAAGCAGCAGTGCCATGGTGCCCGCGGCCACTTACTCTGCTGACGGGGTCCCGTTCACAGTGGTGCCATCAGGGGTGGGGTTCAGCTGGATGGGTCCGGGCTTCCTCTTGGGCATGTTGCGCCTTGGTGTGAGGTGCAGTCAGATAGAGCGGCGGTGCTGGCTGTCACTCTCCTCCCTACTGCATACAGGGGAGCGCTGCGTGCTACCTTCAGTCCCTGCTATCAGCAGCAGCCAATGGGAGGAGCCCACAGACAGAGCGGGCCAGCGGAAACACGTCATGCGAGGTAGGGCGGGGAGCAGGCGCGCCCCCTGGTGGCGCAGGACAGGCGCGTCACTCATGTAGGGATGATAGAGGGCAGCGGTGGTGACTGAGCCCATGTCAGACTGCAGTGCTCACACTTGTGCTGTATACATGGAGGCGGGCGCTGCTGCCAATCTCTAGTGTATGGGGCTGTCATCTCTCAGGAATTGGGATCAGTGTTGGATTTTGCAGCCATTTCATTTGGGCTTCACCACTATTATACTTTACTAGATGGTGGCCCGATTCTAACGCATCGGGTATTCTAGACTATGCATGTCCTCATTGTATATTGCCCAGCCACGTAGTATATTGCCCAGCCACGTAGTGTATTGCTCAGTCACGTAGTATATTGCCCAGTCACGTAGTATATTGCCCAGCAACCTAGTATATTGCCCAGCCACGTAGTATATTGCCCAGCCACGTATTGCAGAGCCACATAGTATATTGTCCAGGCACATAGTATATTGCCCAGCACAGAGCCACGTAGTATACAGACTTAAAAAACAAATAAACATATACTCAACTTCCGAAGGCCCGTTGGAAGTTCTGCTATACTTGCCATCCGCCGCCTTTTCCGCTCCTCTGGACGCTCCCAAGACCGCGCCATTGCAAGCGCCAGCTTCCGCTCCCAGGGCTGGTATGAGCAGGACCTATGATGACGTCGCGGTCGCGGTCACATGACCGTGACATCACAGCAGGTCCTTGTCGCACACCAGCCCTGGGACGGGACCTCACCGGAAGCTGCCGCTTGCAATGGCGCAGTCCCGGGAGCGTCCAGAGGAGCGGGAAAGGCGGCGGCGGAGGGTGAGTATAGCAGGTTTTTTTTTTTTTTCAATTATTGTTAACATGACATTTTTACTATTGATGCTGCATAGGCAGCATCAATAGTAAATAGTTGGGGACACACAGGGTTAATAGCAGCGGTAACGGAGTGCGTTACACCGCGGGCCGTTAACGCTGCCATTAACCCTGTGTGAGCGGTGAGTGGAGGGGATTACGGAGCGGGCGCCGGGCAGTGAGTGCAGGGGAGTAGGGGAGGGACTAATCGGACTGTGCCCGTCGCTGATTGGTCGCGACAGCCATGACAGGCAGCTGCCAAGACCAATCAGCGAATGAATAACCGTGACAGAAGGACAGACGGAAGTACCCCTTAGACAATTATGTATATAGATTATCTATTTATGTTATTTCTTTATCAGCCCCGGGATCCAACCGCAAAGACCCTCACCTGGCCAAACTATTGCGACTGACACAAAGAGTAGTTAAGTGATTTTAGATCTTTTAGTGAGATGTTTCTATGGTTAAAGAAGTATAATAAGGAGTTCATAGGTTTTAAACTGTTATACAAATACATCAAATTTATGTAAAGACCAGTGTTGTACCGCCAATGGCGGAAGGCCACTATGGGGACCACCCATCATCACACGTTCAACTGTATCCCAGATGCTGATACTGGTGAAAACCACGTTTGTGTCTTTACATCTGAAACGCATTAGACAGACATGTAATTCACAAATGAGTGACAATACCAGGAAGTATCAAAAGCAAAACAGCTTTATTTAAAACCGGACACAACAATAAGAGACAAAAAAGTATTGACAAAACCTCCACGTAGGAATGTAGCCTAAGATGCCGCGAAAGCATACAGCGTAAAAAACAACCCAAACATTCATAATGGGAACTTAACCTATATCTTATCCCTCCTCCAGACTGCTGCAACCCCCACCGACCCAAAAAATCGAGCAACGGTTGATCACGTGCAATGTCGTGTCATTTATTTTCATCGGACCACCTGAGATCGCTGAGTGCTGCAGTCAACTGGTCTTCGGCACTCCCATATGAATGAATGGAGTAGCATTGCTCTGCTCCCCTCACTAAGCCCCTTTTCTCAGGATTGGTGATGGTGCCAGCTGTATTTTCCCCAAAGGATGTGGAAGCTCTCTCCTTGTTCAAATAGTTTTATTGATTTTACATTATATAATAGGGAAGAAATAGGTAAGAATGGAGAAACTTAGGGAATAAGGAGTGTGACGCAGTTAGGGGTACAGTGTGGAATGGGAGGTATATTCTTTCCATCAAGAGCCTCTCATACTGGTGAACGGCAGGGAAGGAGGTCAAGATCGGGCCTGGACCTTCTCTGTCATGCTTTGGTCAGGTTTTGGGGTAACACCCGGATTGCAGAGCTGCAGGTCTTAGGCTGGTTTCACATTTGCGGTTGTGTCCGCAGCGTTTATGCTGCATACTTCTGCATGCGTCGTGTTATCTTATCTTTAACATTAGGGACGCAGGTACATGCGATTGGATGCTTTTTGCCGCGTTTGACGACGCATGCATCGCTTCGTTATCTGCGGTTTGGCTCGGTAAACGTTACATGTTGCAATTTCAGGTGCGTGAATTTGCCGCCTAGAAACGTATGCGGTTGTTAGCGGAAGGAATGCGGTGAAAAAAACGCATTTCAGTATATGAGAACACATGCGTTCGCAAGCACCTGTGTTTGTTTGCGCTTGTGAACGCATGCGTTTTTCCACAGTAAAGCTGTCTAGACACTGATTAGCCACCCCCCACATACAAACTGATAAAAGGAGGGAGTGGGCATTTGCAGTCCACAACTCTGCAGACTGGGAACAAGATCAGAACAAGATCAGACGCTGGAAAGAACCTGGGAGGAATCTCCACTTTGGACAATGTGAGTATAAAAGCCAATGTCTGCTTTTTTGTTTTTTTCTCTATGTCCTAATAATTGCGGTCTCTTTTTTCTTGCTACATGCATCAGAATGTCGTCGTCTTCTTCTTAGGAGCAACGTCTTGGGCCTGAACAAGGTGGAAATGACAGTGAGTACTCACCTCTTCAGATTGGTAAGTATTCTCTGTCACATCTACACATCTTTATTTTCCTTATGTTAATGTTTTCAACATTATTGTATTTATTTATGCTCTAGGTTCCAGAAAGGGATGAGGACCTCATTGACAATGACCTCCTCATCTCCCTGGTCCATGAGCGAGTCCCGTTGTGGGACACCCGGGTTCCGCAGCACTTGGACAATGTGACAAACCGGCGACTATGGAATGAGGTGGCCCAAGCGATGATGGATGGCTGGGACAATGCCCCGGCTCGGGTCCGCAAGGCATTTTTTAAGTATTGCAATGCGGAGTGATGCAGCAGTGACCTTGGCCGGGGTCACACAACTGTGTGTGATGAGAAAAACTATTTTCTCATCACACACAGTTGTGTGACCCCGGCCAAAAGTGCCTTGTCTAAAAAAAATATTTTTTTTAACAGTGCTCAAAGTCAGAACACGTTGGCGTTCGATGAAGGATCCCTTCAACAAGGACCTTCGTCAAGATAGCCGGGTTTCCAGTGGTTATGGAGCAAGGACAAAAAAATATAAGCACCATCGCATTCTGCTATTTTTGAGACCGGTCCTTGCCCAGAGAACGTATGTATTTTTTGTGGTGTATGGGGCTGTGTTGTATTGCCTTATCTGTATTTTTCGATTCCACAGGAGTTGGTGCTTTACTATTGTAAATGTTTGGTACTAATGGTTTGGGTTTTTTTCACAGCACCTGGAGCAGCACTCTTGACCCTGATTCTGGAGTGGTCCTTCATCAATCAGCCACGGACTCGTCCCAGCCATCCACCAGCGCAGCAGCAAGTGGGCTTGCAACACAGACTGGAGACCAGGAAGCTAGTCCATCAGGTGTTCCCCTGTCCCAGTTCTCTTCCTTTTTTTGGGGGGGGTGCGGGGGCTCTTCCCGGCAGTGGCAGAGGGCCTCGGACAGGTCACTCATGCCCGAGTTTCTTCACTTGAGCTCGGTCTTTTATGATTGACTCAAGGCGATGAGAGACAGACTGGATAGTGGCTTAAACCATATGAATACACTTATCCAGGATGTCACCCGAAGCCTTGACCAAGTGAAAACCGACCTCCAGAGGCCAGCACATCATTTTTTTAATTAAATAGAAAAGGGCATGTCGGAACACCTTACTCCTGATCTCCAGCTCAGTGTCATGCAGGCCTGCAATGCTGCTTACATGCAGGCTATGCAGCAGAGTCGGTATTTTCAGCAGCCAGTGGTGGCATTTCCACCTGTGCCAACACTGTCACGCTTAACCTCAATGCCGAGCTCTGCTGCAAACCACTGCACGGCCACCACCATTCCAAGCACTGCCGGACACCACTACAGCTCCACCACCATGCCAAGTGCTGTTGGACAGCCCACCGCCACCACCATGCCAACTGCTGCTCCTGCTTGGACATCCTCCACTGCCACCAGCATGCAGCAGCAGCCCCCGACCATGACAGGTCGGCCACAATCACCAGGTCCCAGCTGCAGCAGCACCCGTACCGTGGCATGGCTTTCACCACCACCAGGATGCAGCAGCACTCGGACCCTGGCATAGCCTTCACCACCACCACCATGCAGCAGCAGAACCAGGACCCTGGCATGGCCTTCACCACCACCATGCAGCAGCAGCACCAGGACCCTGGCATGGCCTTCACCACCACCTTGCAGCAGCAGCAGCACACAGACCATGACAGGTCGGCCACCATGACCGGGACGCAAGAAATGAGCACACCGAGGCTCCCCAGACCACAGCGCCGATCCCAAAAAGGGAAAAATAAAAAACAGCGGACTATCGCCATTCCTCCCCCGTCACCTCCCAATGTGTCTGTGATGTCAGGTTTGCCTACCCCCTTCCAGTGTGTCTCTGCCTTCCCATGCCTCTAATGCCATCCCTGAATTCCCTGACCCCACTAGTTTAATTGCCCCTTCTCCTGCAACCCCTGCGTCGTCTTCAGCCAGCCAGGCCTCACAGTTACATACTCCCCAGGTCCGTCACTCTACCCCAAGCAGGCGCAGTTCTATTTTTTTTTTGTTAATAAATGTCCATGTTTTTTGCCAACAATACTGTTTGGTTATTTGTGTATTTCGCCGCCAGCAACACACCATGCGCTGTATACTTTTTGTTTTTGCCACCTCATAGTTCTGTTATGATCAGGTGGCCTTGGAGCAGCATGAAATAAGGATATCCAGAGCAAGAAAAATAACAGCGCACTCACCGTAACGGTGAGTGCACTGTTATTTTTCTTGCACTGGATATCCTTATACAAATTATTTTTTTCATGAAGCAGCACCCAGGTGGAGCTTGTATAGCGATTACTTTTTTTCTACTGTGACTATAGGCTTATACGGTGTGGCATTCAATAGCCCTGAAGCAGAAAGGGTCTTACGTATAACGGCTGTGCGATTGCAATATTTCTGGACTGCAGCATGAAATGACCTTCGCTGGAGCAGTGGTAACTTTACTGACCGCAAACCCTGATCCTATCGCTGCAACTAGAAGTAGCCGTGAGGTGTGCCTAACCAGAACTAGACACCTCGACACAGCCTAAGGACTAAATATCCCTAAAGATGGAAATAGGAAAACTCTCTTGCCTCAGAGTAGATCCCCAAAGGATAGGTAGCCCCCCACAAATAATGACTGTGAGTAGGAGAGGAAAAGACACACGCAGACAGAAAACAGGGATAAGCAAAGGAGGTCATTTCTACCTAGATAGGAAAGGATAGTACAGGATACTATGCGGTCAGCATAAAACACTACAAAATATCCACAGCAGAAAAATACAAAAACTCCACCACCTAACTAAAGATGTGGAGAGTATATCTGCGACTCCAGCGAGTCCAACTAGACTGAGAAAAACATCAGGCACAGTCTAGCAGGAACAAAATAGAAACAAGATAAGCACAGAAAATAAACACACAGCAGTGTGTCTAAAAAAAAGAAGCAAACACTTATCTTAGCTGAATTGGCAGCAAACAGGAGAGGCCAGGCAGAGGACCAACACTTCCAAAGGAACATTGACTACTGGCAAGGACTATTGAGTCCTGCACAGCTAAATACCCCAGTCAGAATTGCAATTAGCAGAAACACCTGTCCAAGACTGCTGCTGAGGAATAACTGCATTACCATCAACAACCACCGGAGGGAGCCCAAGAGCAGAATTCACAACAGTACCCCCCCTTGAGGAGGGGTCACCGAACCCTCACCAGAGCCCCCAGGCCGGTCAGGACGAGCAAGATGAAAGGCACGAACCAAATCAGCGGCATGGACATCAGAGGCCGAAACCCAAGAATTATCCTCCTGGCCATAACCCTTCCATTTGACAAGGTACTGAAGCTTCCGCCTCGAAAAACGAGAATCCAAAATCTTCTCAACCACATATTCCAACTCCCCATCGATCAACACAGGGGCCGGAGGATCAACAGAGGGAACAACGGGCTCCACATATTTCCGCACCAAAGATCTATGGAAGACATTATGGATAGCAAAAGAGGCCGGAAGCGCCAGACGAAAAGACACCGGATTAATAATCTCAGAAATCCTATAAGGACCAATAAACCGAGGCTTAAACTTCGGAGAAGAAACCTTCATAGGAACATGACGGGAAGATAACCAAACCAGATCCCCAACCCGAAGCCGGGAACCAACACACCGACGACGGTTAGCAAAACGTTGAGCCTCCTCCTGAGACAACACCAAATTGTCCACCACCTGAGCCCAAATCTGCTGCAACCTGTCAACCACAGAATCCACACCAGGAAAGTCAGAAGACTCAACCTGCCCAGAAGAAAAATGAGGGTGAAAACCAAAATTACACAAAAAAGGCAAAACCAAAGTAGCCGAACTATCCCGATTATTAAGGGCAAACTCGGCCAATGGCAAAAAAGCCACCCAATCATCCTGATCAGCAGACACAAAGCATCTCAAATAAGTCTCCAAAGTCTGATTAGTACGCTCGGTCTGGCCATTTGAGGATGAAATGCAGAAGAAAAAGACAAATCAATGCCTAGCCTAGCACAAAAGGCCCGCCAAAACCTAGAAACAAACTAGGAACCTCTGTCGGACACAATATTCTCAGGAATACCATGCAAACGGACCACATGCTGAAAAAACAACGGAACCAAATCAGAAGAAGAAGGCAATTTAGGCAAAGGCACCAAATGAACCATCTTAGAGAATCGGTCACAAACAACCCAGATAACAGGCATCCTCTGAGAAACAGGAAGATCGGAAATAAAATCCATAGAAATATGCGTCCAAGGTCTCTCAGGGATCGGCAATGGCAAAAGCAACCCACTAGCACGGGAGCAACAAGGCTTGGCCCGCGCACAAGTCCCACAGGACTGCACAAAAGACCGCACATCAAGCGATAAAGAAGGCCACCAAAATGACCTACCAACCAAGTCTCTGGTACCAAAAATGCCAGGATGACCAGCCAACACAGAACAGTGAACCTCAGAAATCACTCTACTAGTCCATCTGTCAGGAATAAACAGCTCCCCCACAGGACAACGATCAGGTTTGTCAGCCTGAAATTTCTGAAGAACCCGTCGTAAATCAGGAGAAACGGCAGAAAGGCCAACCCCTTCCTTCAAAATACCGACTGGTTCCAAGACCTCAGGAGAATCAGGCAAAAAACTCCTAGAGAGGGCATCAGCCTTAATATTTTTAGAACCCGGAAGGTACGAGACCACGAAATCAAAACAAGAAAAAAACAAGGACCATCGAGCCTGTCTAGGATTCAACCGTTTGGCAGACTCGAGGTAAATCAGATTCTTATGATCGGTCAAGACCACAATACGGTGCTTAGCTCCCTCAAGCCAATGTCGCCACTCCTCAAACGCCCACTTCATAGCCAACAACTCCCAATTGCCGACATCATAATTGCGTTCAGCAGGCGAAAACTTAAGGGAAGGCACACGGTTTCATTAAGGAACCAACAGGATCCCTCTGAGACAAATCAGCCCCTGCCCCAATCTCAGAAGCGTCAACCTCAACCTGAAACGGAAGAGAAACATCCGGTTGATGCAACACAGGAGCAGAAGTAAAACAATGCTTAAGTTCCTGAAAGGCAGAGACAGCCGCAGGGGACCAATTCGCCACATCAGCGCCCTTCTTCGTCAAATCAGTCAAGGGTTTAACCACGCTGGAAAAATTAGCAATGAAACGGCGATAAAAATTAGCAAAACCCAAAAATTTCTGAAGGCTCTTCACGGATGTGGGCTGAATCCAATCATGAATGGCCTGAACCTTAACCGGATCCACCTCTATAGACGAGGGAGAAAAAATAAAGCCCAAAAAGGAAACCTTCTGCACCCCAAAAAGACACTTAGACCCTTTCACAAACAAGGCATTGTCACGAAGGATCTGAATACCATCCTGACCTGCTGCACATGAGACTCCCAATCATCGGAAAAAATCAAAATATCATCCAAATATACAATCAGGAATTTATCAAGATAATCCCGGACTGAAAAACAGATGGAGCATTAGAGAGTCCGAATGGCATCACAAGGTATTCAAAATGGCCCTCGGACGTGTTAAACGCAGTTTTCCATTCATCACCCTGCTTAATACGAACAAGATTATAAGCCCCCCGAAGGTCAATCTTAGTAAACCAACTAGCTCCCTTAATCCTAGCAAACAAATCGGAAAGCAAAGGTAAAAGATATTGAAACTTGACCGTGATCTTATTCAAGAGAGGATAATCAATGCAGGATCTTAAGGAACCATCTTTTTTAGCAACAAAAAGAACCCCGCTCCCAATGGTGAAGAAGATGGCCGAATATGCCCTTTCTCCAAAGACTCCTTAATATAGCTCCGCATGGCGGTATGTTCAGGTACAGACAGGTTGAAAAGTCGGCCCTTAGGAAACTTACAGCCTGGAATCAAGTCAATAGCACAATCGCAGTCCCTGTGTGGTGGAAGGAAACTGGACTTGGGCTCATCGAATACATCCTGAAAATCAGACAAAAACTCCGGAATTTCAGAAGAGGGAGAAGGGGCGATAGACATCAGAGGAACATCATTATGAACCCCCTGACAACCCCAACTAGTCACAGACATGGACTTCCAATCCAAAACAGGATTATGTACTTGCAACCATGGAAAACCCAGCACGATAGTGGAGCGCCCCCAGACACAGGGCCACAAGTCACTCGGTACCGGTCTCTTCTCCTTCGGTTCTGCGGTTGTCACGGTGGCTGGACCCAGTCGTGACCCTGCTAAGGAGCGTCCAATGAAGGTGGTAGTACAGTCTGTCAGGGGTTCGTGACGCCACCTGTGGTGTTCGGTCAGGGCGACCGACGCTGCTGTGGGGTCCGCTGGGGTGATGGAATGGCAGCTTGATGGTATACCTTCCCACAGGTGAAGTATGTCCCCAGGGCTTCCCAGTATGGTTGATGGTGTGAGGTGTAGACAATAACGAGGACACAAGGTTGCAGTCTCTTTACCTTTTTACTGAAGGCTTCAATATACTCAGTCCAGAGCACGTTCAACCGGGCTATCAGAGACCGGCCGGTCCGGTGGGCACATCCAGAGTTTCCCTCGCAGATGGAAATCGTTGCCTACCAATAGCGCCTGTGTGTTGTAGTCCTACCCTGCTGAGCATTCGGAATAGTCCTCACAACTGCTGTTCTCGTTCGTTCGTTCTTTACAGCTTTCTCTCTCTCTCTCGTTCTTTGGTTCCAGATGTTGCTAGTTTCTAACGTCCCCCAGATATGTTATGGCTCGGACGCCACCCATTTGACGGGAAGGCTTGGAGGTCTTCCGGGACCCTAGAGACGCCCCTCTGCCAATGTTGCCCCCTATGTCTTCGTAGGTGTAGAAGGTAGACAGCCAACCTATGATTAACTGTCCAGCGGAATTTGAAGTAAGGCCTGAAGTCAGTTACTCCTACGGTGATCCGGCCACCGACTACGCGCCTCAGTAAGATGTTGCCTTCCTCTCTCGGCACGACTCTTACTGGCTCTCCTTTGTGCTGATCTCGTTTACACTGTTCCACAATATTCTTCCCTTCTTGTCTCTTTCTTAGGATACCGCCGCAAGGTGTGCAGGCGCGGTTCCGTTACGTTCTGTTCTGTTCGCTAGGCACCTGCCAGGTTCCCACGCCTGATAGGGACCCCCCTGTGCCTTCTCCCTGCAACACCCCCTGCCACGGGATGTTGCCTGGTTCCAACCCAGTCAGCTTCTGACTAACTTCCTCCCCAGCCCCTAGTTTTACCAGTGTGAGGAGTGGCCCAATAAATAAAGCCTTTTTCTCCCACCAGGGTGTGAAGTGTAATGTGTTCTGGTGATACCTGATCAGGAGAACTCTTTAGTGCCATCAGACGTACCGCTGCTCCCCTTAGTGGCAGAGCGCTATACTGCAACGACCAGGTCTCTGGGGCGCTGCACTAGCATCATGCAAATTATGCAACACCAGAAATCGACAATCTTCCTGATGGGCTGGCGCCATGCGCATGGTCACCTGTGTCCAAAACTGGGGCTTATTTTTAGCCAAGGGTGTAGCATCAATGCCCCTTAAAGGAATAGGGTTCTGCAAAGGCTGCAAGGGAAAACCACAACGCCTGGCAAACTAAAAGTCCATTAAGTTCAAGGCGGCGCCTGAATCCACAAACGCCATGACAGAAAATGATGACAATTAAAAGATCAAGGACACAGATAACAGAAATTTAGGTTGTACAGTACTGATGGTAAATGAACTGGCGATCCTCTTGGTCCGCTTAGGGCAGACAGAAATTACATGGGAAGCGTCACCACAATAATAACACAACCTATTCTGACGTCTGAAACCTTGTCGTTCCGCTCTAGACAGAATCCTATCACATTGCATTGGCTCAGGAATTTGCTCTGAGGATAACGCCATAGCGCCCGCTCCCGCAAGCGCCGATCAATCTGAATGGCCAGAGACATAGAATCACTCAGATTGGAGGGTGTGGGAAACCCCACCATAACATCTTTAACGGATTCAGAAAGACCCTTTCTGAAAATTGCCGCCAAAGCATCATTATTCTATTTAGTCAATACAGACCATTTTCTGAATTTCTGACAATACAATTCTGCCGCCTCTTGACCCTGAAACAGGGCCAACAAGGTCTTCTCAGCTTGATCCACCGAATTAGGTTAATCATACAGTAATCCTAACGCCTGAAAGAAGGAGTCTACATTAAGCAAAGCAGGATCCCCAGATTCCAGGGAAAATGCCCAATCCTGTGGATCACCACGCAGCAGGGAAATGATGATTTTAACTTGTTGAATGGAATCACCGGAGGATCGAGGTTTCAATGCAAAAAAACAGTTTACAGTTGTTTTTAAAACGCAAAAATTTGGACCTGTCACCAAAAAACAAATCAGGAGTAGGTATCTTCGGTTCTAAAGCAGGAGTCTGAACAATGTAATCATAAATACCCTGTACTCTAGCAGCAAGCTGGTCTACACGAGAAACTAATTCCTGAACATTCATGCTAGCACAAGGCTCTTCAGCCACCCAGAGATAAAGAGGGAGGAGAAGACAAAACAGACTGGAGAAAAAAAAATGGCTCAAGATCTTTCCTCCCTTCTTCTGAGATGCAATTAACTCATTGTTGGCCAGTAGTACTGTTATGATCAGGTGGCCTTGGAGCAGCATGAAATGACCTTCGCTGGAGCAGTGGTAACTTTACTGACCGCAAACCCTGATCCTATCACCGCAACTAGAAGTAGCCGTGGGGTGTGCCTAACCAGACCTAGACACCTCGACACAGCCTAAGGACTAAATACCCCTAAAGATGGAAATAGGAAAACTCTCTTGCCTCAGAGTAGATCCCCAAAGGATAGGTAGCCCCCCACAAATAATGACTGTGAGTAGGAGAGGAAAAGACACACGCAGACAGAAAACAGGGATAAGCAAAGGAGGCCACTTCTACCTAGATAGGAAAGGATAGTACAGGATACTATGCGGTCAGCATAAAACACTACAAAATATCCACAGCAGAAAAATACAAAAACTCCACCACCTAACTAAAGATGTGGAGAGTATATCTGCGACTCCAGCGAGTCCAACTAGACTGAGAAAAACATCAGGCACAGTCTAGCAGGAACAAAATAGAAACAAGATAAGCACACAAAAGAAACACACAGCAGTGTGTCTAAAAAAAAGAAGCAAACACTTATCATAGCTTAATTGGCAGCAAACAGGAGAGGCCAGGCAGAGGGCCAACACTTCCAAAGGAACATTGACTACTGGCAAGGACTAATGAGTCCTGCACAGCTAAATACCCCAGTCAGAATTGCAATTAGCAGAAACACCTGTCCAAGACTGCTGCTCAGGAATAACTGCATTACCATCAACAACCACCGGAGGGAGCCCAAGAGCAGAATTCACAACATAGTTCCAGGAGTTAGACAAGTCGAACACTGCAGCTTTGCTTCATGTGTTTGGTATGGAGATATGAGTTGTCAAAAACTAACATTACTTGTATTTTCTCAACAATCTCTTCAGTATGCCTAATGTATGTGACGCAGACTGAAGAGACAATGGCGGTAATACAAAGCAGATCTATACTCAACAGGTCATGTGTCAGAAATAGTGAGTCCATGATGCACAAAAGCCAGCATCTTGAACTCATTATTTATGACACCTGACCTGGTGAGTATACTCCCTTGTATAACCTCCATTTTCTCTTCAGTCTACGTAATTTATTTAACACAAACTGAAGAGACAATGGAGGTCATACAAGGCATATCTATACTCACCTGGACAGGTTCAGAAATAGTGAATTCATGAGGCTAGGTTTTGTGCATCATGAAGTCATTATTTCTGACACATGATCTGGTGAGGATAGATATGCTTTGTATTATACCTCCATCTTCTCCTCAGTCTGTGTTCAATAGATAAAATGCAGAAGAGATGCAGGATGTCATGACGTCAACTACCTTACCACTGACATCATATGTGGTTTTTAGAGGAAAGACATAGGAGACTCGGTACAGGTATCAAAACACGTTGTTTATTAACAACAAATATTAATAACATTTAAAACATAACTGGTACAGACCCAAACCCAACAGCACATTTTACACAAGATTATCTTGCCATGCCACACGTCCGATGTCAGAAACAAAATAGGCAGCAAATTGGTTCCGCATGTGGGCAACTTCAACAGTTAACCTCAGAGGGTGATTCTGGTAATCTGGCAATGGGTTTGCAACTGGTTCATCCAGTTTAATGTTGGGTTGCTCCTTACTTAGCCATTATGTAATTGTGGAGAACCACACAGGCTTTGACAACCTCATCAACTGTCTCCATTTTTAGATTGTTGGCTGTCCCAAGAATTTGCCATTTTGAGACAAGAATCCCAAAAGTACATTCAACTGTTCTTCGGGCCCGGGTCAGTCTGTAGTTATAAATCCTTTCCCCAACCATAACGAATGGCATCGGTGGGCCTTGAGTGTTGGGGAGAGGTCGTGGCTGGGGAAAATTAAATTTTTTGCCATACAAACGTCGGCCCATATCCAAGTTCTTGAAAGTCTGGGAGTCATTGCCACGACCAGGGGTGGATTATAATGAGGTCAATCTGGATGGTATCCCAGGGCCCAGTGGTGTTGGGAAGCCCTGGGCTATCGCTCAGATTGACCGCCGCCATCAGAGCATTACTGCCCTGACTGGCGTATTGGCCCGATGGACAGAGGGGCCCGCATCAGGCCCCGTCTCATCTGCTCACCGAGCCCCTGCCGGTGCAGCGGCAGTTTAACGCTATTGACATGCTGGCCCGCGCCCGCACATCAATAGTTAACAGCCGCCACCCAATAGGAGGCTGGCAGCTGACGTCAGCTGCAGCGCGAATGTCGCCGGCAACTGATGTCATTGTCAGTCGCCGGCGAGTGCGTGCTTCAGCTGCGAGGAGGGAGCTTCGTAGAAGGAGCGCGGTCAGGTGAGAAGAACTTGTTGTTTTTTTCTTTATTGAGAGCGGCAATCCGGGGGACCCGGGCCAGAATGCTGGAAATTGGGGGCAGAGATGCTGGACATTGGGGGCAGAGATGCTGGACACATTGGGGGCAGGATGCTGGACACATTGGGGGAAAGATGCTGGACACATTGGGGGCAGAGATGCTGGACACATTGGGGGCAGAGATGCTGGACACTGGGGGCAGAGATGCAGGACACATTGGGGGCAGAGATGCTGGGCACATTGGGGGCAGATATGCTGGACACTGAGGGCAGATATGCTGGACATTGGGGGCAGAGACGCTGGACATATTGGGGGCAGAGACGCTGGACACATTGGGGCAGAGACGCTGGACACATTGGGGGCAGAGATACAGGACACATTGGGGCAGAGATGCTGGACACATTGGGGGCAGAGATGCTGGAAACATTGGAGGCAGAGATGCTGGACACTGGGGGCAGAGATGCTGGACACATTGGTGGCAGAGATCTTTGAGAATACCCGCCGGCTCAGGAACACCCGGAGAGTCAGGCACAAAACTCCTTGACAGGGCATCAGCCTTCACATTCTTAGAGCCCGGAAGGTACTAAACCACAAAATCAAAATGGGAGAAAAATAACGACCATCGAGCCTGTCTCGGATTCAACCGTTTGGCAGACTCAAGATAAGTCAAATTCTTGTGATCTGTCAAGACCACCACGCGATGCTTGGCTCCTTCCAGCCAATGACGCCACTCCTCGAATGCCCACTTCACGGCCAACAATTCACGATTACAAACATCATAGTTACGCTCAGCAGGTGAAAACTTTCTAGAAAAGAAAGCACATGGCTTCATCACCGAGCCATCAGAACTTCTTTGCGACAAAACAGCCCCTGCTCCAATCTCAGAAGCATCAACCTCAACCTGAAACGGAAGCGAAACATCTGGCTGGCACAACACAGGGGCAGAAGAAAAACGACGCTTCAACTCCTGAAAAGCCTCTACAGCCACAGAAGACCAATTGACCACATCAGCACCCTTCTTGGTCAAATCAGTCAACGGTTTAGCAACACTAGAAAAATTAGCGATGAAGCACCGATAAAAATTAGCAAAGCCCAGGAACTTTTGCAGGCTCTTCACAGATGTCGGCTGAGTCCAATCGTAAATGGCCTGGACTTTAACAGGGTCCATCTCGATAGTAGAAGGGGAAAAAATGAACCCCAAAAATGAAACCTTCTGAACTCCAAAGAGACACTTTGACCCCTTTACAAACAAGGAATTCGCACGAAGGACCTGGAACACCATTCTGACCTGCTTCACATGAGACTCCCAATCATCTGAAAAGACCAAAATATCATCCAAATACACAATCAGGAATTTATCCAGGTACTCTCGGAAGATGTCATGCATAAAGGACTGAAATACTGATGGAGCATTGGAAAGCCCGAATGGCATAACCAGGTACTCAAAATGGCCCTCGGGCGTATTAAATGCTGTTTTCCATTCATCGCCTTGTTTAATACGCACAAGATTATACGCCCCTCGAAGATCTATCTTGGTGAACCAACTAGCCCCGTTAATACGAGCAAATAAATCAGACAGTAACGGCAAAGGATACTGAAATTTGACTGTAATTTTATTAAGAAGGCGGTAATCAATACAAGGTCTCAAAGAACCATCCTTCTTGGCCACAAAAAAGAACCCTGCTCCTAACGGTGATGACGACGGGCGAATATGGCCTTTCTCCAAGGATTCCTTTATATAACTCCGCATAGCGGCGTGTTCTGGCACAGATAAATTGAACAATCGGCCCTTAGGAAACTTACTACCAGGAATCAAATTAGTTGCACAATCGCAATCCCTATGAGGAGGTAGGGCACTGGCTTTGGGCTCATCAAATACATCCCGATAATCCGACAAAAACTCTGGAACTTCAGAAGGAGTGGAAGACGAAATAGACAAAAATGGAACATCACCATGTACCCCCTGGCAACCCCAGCTGGACACAGACATAGATTTCCAGTCCAATACTGGATTATGAACCTGTAGCCATGGCAACCCCAAAACGACCACATCATGCAGATTATGCAACACCAGAAAGCGGATATCCTCCTGATGTGCAGGAGCCATGCACATGGTCAATTGGGTCCAATACTGAGGCTTATTCTTGACCAAAGGCGTAGCATCAATTCCTCTCAATGGAAGAGGATGCTGCAAGGGCTCCAAGAAAAAACCACAGCGCCTAGCATACTCCAAGTCCATCAAATTCAGGGCAGCGCCTGAATCCACAAATGCCATAACAGAATAGGATGACAAAGAGCAAATCAGAGTAACAGACAATAGAAATTTAGACTGTACCGTACCAATGGTGGCAGACCTAGCAAACCGCTTAGTGCGCTTATGACAATCGGAGATAGCATGAGTGGATTCACCACAGTAAAAACACAGCCCGTTCTGACGTCTGTGTTCTTGCCGTTCAGCTCTGGTCAAAGTCCTATCACATTGCATAGGCTCAGGCCCATGCTCAGATAGTACCGCCAAATGGTGCACAGCTTTACGCTCACGCAAGCGTCGATCGATCTGAATGGCCAAGGACATAGACTCATTCAGACCAGCAGGCATGGGAAACCCCACCATGACATCCTTAAGGGCTTCAGAGAGACCCTTTCTGAAGATTGCTGCCAGGGCACATTCATTCCACTGAGTGAGCACAGACCACTTTCTAAACTTCTGACAATATATCTCCGCTTCATCCTGACCCTGACACAGAGCCAGCAAGATTTTCTCTGCCTGATCCACTGAATTAGGTTCGTCATAAAGCAATCCAAGCGCCAGGAAAAACGCATCAACATCACGCAATGCCGGATCTCCTGGCGCAAGGGAAAATGCCCAGTCTTGAGGGTCACCACGTAACAAAGAAATAATGATCTTTACTTGTTGAACAGGGTCACCTGAGGAGCGAGGTTTCAAGGCAAGAAACAATTTACAATTATTTTTGAAATTCAAGAACTTAGATCTATCACCAAAAAACAAATCAAGAATAGGAATCCTAGGCTCTGACATCGGATTCTGAACCACAAAATCTTGAATGTTTTGTATCCTTGTAGTGAGATTATCCATCCAAGAGGACAGACCTTGAATGTCCATGTTTACACCAGTGTCCTGAACCACCCAGAGGTAAAGGGGAAAATTGAGACAAAACACACTGCAAATAAAAAAAAATGGTCTCAGAACTTCTCTTATCCCTCTATTGAGATGCATTAGTACTTTGGGCCACCTGTACTGTTACGACCTGGTGGTCAGGACAATAATGGACCTGGTGGTTAAGAGCACACGGAATGACCTGATAGTTACTGATAATTAAGGACGAGCTCTGGGACGTGGGAACTCTGCTAACCGCTATCCCTAATCCTATCAAACACACTAGAAATAGCCGTGGATTGCGCCTAACGCTCCCTATGCAACTCGGCACAGCCTAAGGAACTAGCTAGCCCTGAAGAAAGGAAAATAAAGCCTACCTTGCCTCAGAGAAATTCCCCAAAGGAAAAGGCAGCCCCCCACATATAATGACTGTGAGTAAGATGAAAATACAAACACAGAGATGAAATAGATTAAGCAAAATGAGGCCCGACTAACTGAACAGACCGAGGATAGGAAAGGTTACTTTGCGGTCAGCACAAAAACCTACAAAAAGACCACGCAGAGGGCGCAAAAAGACCCTCCGCACCGACTCGCTCTGCGTCCCAGAGCTTCCAGCAAGCAAGACAACAAAAAATAGCAAGCTGGACAGAAAAATAGCAAACCAAAGAAATACAAGTTGGAACTTAGCTTCTGCAGGGAAGACAGGTCACAAGAACGATCCAGGAGTGAACTAGACCAATACTGGAACATTGACAGGTGGCCTGGAGCAAAGATCTAAGTGGAGTTAAATAGAGCAGCAGCTAACGAATTAACCTCGTCACCTGTGAAAGGAAACTCAGAAACACCCACCAGAGGAAGTCCATGGACAGAACCAGCCGAAGTACCATTCATGACCACAGGAGGGAGCCCGACAACAGAATTCACAACAGGGGATATTATTATCACCATAGGGGCTAATTAAGGGATATTATTACTGCAGTGTTGTATATATTTTATTTTTTGAGTATACTGTTTTAAATGAGGGGGGGGGGCGGTCCTTTTACTGTGCAGAGTGACACTATGTTGCCTTTTTTTGTAATGTAGAAGTTGGGAAATATTAAGTAATGTGTTCTGCAAGCGGAGCTCAAGATAACTGTGTTATTTCCTGCAGAGACGAGTCCTGGCTGGATGAAGTGATGGCGCTATGCGCTAGATGAAAGATGAAGGACTTCACCTAGAGACGTCACTGGTGAGTCAGTGTGTTACCTATACAGTGACACTATACACTGTATACTATATACAGAGGTCCTGTGTATAATGTCACCAGTTATCACTGTATTACCTCTACACAGACACTGCATACTAAGTACAGATCTCCTGTGTATAATGGCACTTATGGTGATGGTTAGAGTTGAGCGACTTTTACTATTTTCGGATCAAGTCGGGTTTGCGAAACCCGACTTCGTCAAAAGTCGGGTCGGGTGAAATCGGACGATTATTGCGAAAAGTCGGGGGCCGACCGAAACACGAAACCCAATGCAAGTCAATGGGGAATCAAAGTTGGCAGTGAGTGGAGGACAGGAAAACGTCTACAGTGCCCATTTTAATGCCAAAAACATCAATTCTTATTACTTAAGCTTGTCAATCTTAATTTACTTTATAATAATAGTTAGACATTGAAAACTGGGGGGTCATTTGGCTAAAGTTGTGGGGGGGGGGTAGGGCTGGCTCAAGATTTTCGTGGGCCCAGGAAACGCGGAATACGTCACGGCGGTGGAGCAGGGAGAGGTAAGTATTTCAACTTTGCAAGTGCTGTGATCCTGAGCAAGCAGGGGGGGCCCACTCGTTGGCACTGGCACAGGGCCCCTCATAGTACGGTGGTGTGTTTCACGGCGGGTGGCGCCTCCCACTGGCAGAGACACTTTTGCGTACTATGAGCGGCCCTGTGCCAGTGACGTCGCCATCGAGTATGCCCCCCCACCTGATGAAGGAACCTGCACTTTCATCTGCACCTTGCTCTTTGCCCCCGTGTAAGGTGGTATAGTATGCGGGAAGGGGAACCTGACTTTCAGCAGAGTCAGATTCTGGCTGTGTAGAATGCAAGGGGAATGTAGTGGTCTGGGTCAATGTACCAACAGACTCATCTAGAAGTGGCTGGGCAATGGGCAGGATGAGGAGGAAACACAGATATAGGCCCAATTAATAAAGTAGGCTAAATGCAGTTCAAAATTGGTAACAGGACTAAACGGGCGGTATTGCTTTGTTCAGTGGAGGAAAACTGTAATGAGTGGCAGACACTGTTAGTAGGCCCAAATAATAAAGTAGGCTAAATGCAGTTCAAAATTGGTAACAGGACTAAACAGGCGGCATTGCTTTGTTCAGTGGAGGAAAACTGTAATGAGTGGCAGACACAGTTAGTAGGCCCAAATAATAAAGTAGGCTAAATGCAGTTCAAAATTGGTAACAAGACTAAACAGGTGGCATTGCTTTGTTCAGTGGAGGAAAACTGTAATGAATGGCAGACAAAGTAGGCCCAAATAATAAAATAGGCTAAATGCAGATCAAAATTGGTAACAGGACTAAACAGGCGGCATTGCTTTGTTCAGTGGACGAAAACTGTAATGAGTGGCAGATACAGTTAGTAGGCCCAAATAATAAAGTAGGCTAAATGCAGTTCAAAATTGGTAACAGGACTAAACAGGCTGCATTGCTTTGTTCAGTGGAGGAAAACTGTAATGAGTGGCAGACACAGTTAGTAGGCCCAAATAATAAAGTAGGCTAAATGCAGTTCAAAATTGGTAACAAGACTAAACAGGTGGCATTGCTTTATTCAGTGGAGGAAAACTGTAATGAGTGGCAGACACAGTTAGTAGGCCCAAATAATAAAGTAGGCTAAATGCAGTTCAAAATTGGTAACAGGACTAAACAGGCAGCATTGCTTTGTTCAGTGGAGGAAAACTGTAGTGAGTGGCAGACACAGTTAGTAGGCCCAAATAATAGAGTAGGCTAAGTGCAGTTCAAAATTGGTAACAGGACTAAACAGGCGGTATTGCTTTGTTCAGTGGATGAAAACTGCAATGAGTGGCAGACACAGTTAGTAGGCCCAAATAATAAAGTGGGCTAAATGTCTGCCAAAAAAATTGTTCATAAATAAACAGACGACATTGCTTTGCTCAGTGTCGGAAAATTGTAATGAGTAGCAGACTAAGTTAGTAAGCCCAAATAATAAAGTGGGCTAAATGTCTGCCAAAAAAATTGTTCATAAATAAACAGGTGGCATAGCTAGGTACAGGGGTGGGCTTCTCTGCTGAGTAGCAGACAGTGGTAGTAGGCGCAAAGTATTAACTGGTCTAAATGGAGGCCAGGGCCCCTGTATATTTTAACTATCATCTATCATTTCAACAAATTTGCATTGGCAGTGCCATTGAAGGATTTAACAGCGCAGACTACACAGTGGTGGAGCAGGGAGAACCAAGTATTGCAAGTGGTAGAGCACTGTTCGAGCTGAGCGGGAACACTCTCTCGTGGGCGGCGGTACTGGCACAGGGCCCCTCATATTACGACGGTGTGTCTGACGTTGGTTGTGCACCACCACCATCAGAGACACTTAATTGTACTATGAGGGACCCTGTGCCAGTGCCGTCGCCCAAGAGTGGGCCCACCCACCTGTCCAGGCTAATGGCACTCGCATGGGTGCTTGCGCCAGGTGGTGACCACGGCCCTGTAGGGGGAGTCAGCCCATTTAGGGAGGTATAAAAATGGCCTATGGTGGACATTCAGCAGCTGCAAATGGAGGAATTGGAGAAGTAAGTAAAAGGAGGCCAAAAGCAAGACATTTTTCAGGCAAGCTATGCATCAGCAGGAGAAGGTGGGGTAAAATAATTTGAAATCCATAATTGGTTCATTTTAATGAAGGTTAGATCATCAACATTCTGGGTAGCCAGACGTGTCCTTTTTTCAGTCAGTATTGAACCAGCAGCACGGAAGTCTCTTTCTGATAGCACACTAGCAGCAGGGCAAGCGAGCTCCTGTAATGCATATTCTGCCAATTCAGGCCAGGTGTCTATTTTAGATACCCCGTAATCAAAGGGGAATGACCTGTGAGGGAGAACATCGATAAGGGAGGAAAAGTAGTTCGTAACCATACTGGACAAATGCTGTCTCCTGTCACTTTGAATTGATGCAGCAGTACCTGTGGTGTCTGCGGTCATTGCGAAATCACTCCACAACCTGGTCATAAAACCCCTCTGTCCAACGCCACTTCGGATTTGTGCACCTCTGACACCTCTGCCATGTTGCCCCCTACGGCTCCTGTGAGAACCATCACCGCCGCTGTGTGCTGGTAATGCCTGAACCAAACGGTCTACAAGAGTTGCTTGTTTGGTAGCCAATAGTTGTTCAAGGTTCTCATGTGGCATGATATTTTGTAATTTTCCTTTATATCGTGGATCCAGGAGGCAGGCCAACCAGTAATCATCATCGGTCATCATTTTGATAATGCGGGGGTCCCTTTTTAGGATACGCAAGGCATACTCAGCCATGTGGGCCAATGTTCCAGGTGTCAATTCACTGCTTGTGCTGGGTTGAGGAGCACTTTCTTGCAAATCAACATCACTTGTGTCCCGCAAAAACCCTGTACCTGCCCTTGCAACGCCACAAGTTTCTATTGCCCCCTGAGAAGCATCCTCCTCCCATAAATATTCATCCCCATCCTCCTCCTCCTCTTCGTCCGCCACCTCGTCCAGGAGAGTTCCCTGAGCAGACAATGGCTGACTGTCATCAAGGCTTCCCTCCTCCTCGGCTGCAGATGCCAGATCCTTAATGTGCGTCAAACTTTGCATCAGCAGATGCATTAGAGGGATGCTCATGCTTATGATGGCATCGTCTGCACTTACCAGCCGTGTGCATTCCTCAAAACACTGAAGGACTTGACAGAGGTCTTGTAGCTTTGAACACTTCACACCAGACAATGCATGTCTGTCATCCAAGTGCCTGACTGTATATGTGTATCCTCCCACAAATTAATTACAGCACGCCTCTGTTCACACAGTCTCTGAGCCATGTGCAGTGTGGAGTTCCACCTTGTTGCAATGTCGATTATGAGGCGGTGCTGGGGAAAATTCAGCAATCGCTGATGGTTCAGCATACAGCTGGAGTGTACGGGCGACCGGCGGATGTGCGAGCAAAGTCTTCGCACCTTCAGGAGCAGGGCTGGTAACTCCGGATAACTTTTGAGGAAGCACTGCACCACCAGGTTCAAGGTGTGCGCCAGGCAAGGTATGTGTTTAAGTTCGGAAAGGGCTATGGCAGCCATAAAATTCCTTCCGTTATCACTGACTACCTTGCCTGCCTCAAGATGTACACTGCCCAGTCATGACTGAGTTTGTTGCTGCAAGTACTCGGCCAGTATTTCCGCGGTGTGTCTGTTGTTGCCCAAACACTTCATTTCTAACACAGCCTGCTGACGCTTACCACTAGCTGTTCGATAATGGGACACCTCGTGTGCAACACTGGCAGCTGCGGATGGAATGGTCGTGCGACTGTGCTCTGTGGATGAGCTTTTGCTTCTGGAGGAGGAGGAGGAGGGGTGGCGAACGCCTACAGCTAACTGTTTCCTAGACCGTGAGCTAGGCAGAACTGTACCACTATGGCTGTCCCCTGTGAACCCTGCATCCACCACATTAACCCAGTGCGCCGTGATGGACACGTAACATCCCTGGCCATGCCTACTGGTCCATGCATCTGTTGTGAGGTGCACCTTTCCACTGACTGATTGCCTCAGTGCATGGACAATGCGGTCTTTGACATGCTGGTGGAGGGCTGGGATGGCTTTTCTTGCAAAGAAGTGCCGACTGGGTAGGTCATAGCGTGGTACTGCGTAGGCCATCAGGTCTTTGAAAGCTTCGCTTTCAACCAACCGGTAGGGCATCATCTCTAACGAGATTAGTATAGCAATGTGGGCGTTCAAACCCTGCGTACGCGGATGAGTACTTTCTTTTCCTAACGAGAGTCTCTTGTAGGGTGACCTGGACTGGAGAGCTGCATATGGTGGAACTAGCGGTAGTGGTGGTGAACATGGCGGATTGAGAGAGGGTTGGTGATGGTATTCTTGATGTTGGCCTACATACAGTGTTTCCTACCAATAACCTTGTGATTCCCTGACTGCTTTGGCCTTGCGACGATACCTCCACATTTGCTGCTGGTGGTGTCCTAACCGGTGGGTTTACAGTGAGGGAAGCAATGTTGTCATGATTCCAATGGCAGGGAATCACAAAAGGACAAGCACCAACGAGCTCTAGGGTGATGGAACCTGAGCTGACCGCGACCCTAAACCTGAACACACAAGACACAAATAACAATAGCCGGGGAACGTGCCTACGTTGATCCTAGACGTCTCGCACCAGCCTATTAGAAGAAACACAGACCTCTCTTGCCTCCAGAGAAATACCCCACAGAAATAGCAGCCCCCCACATATAATGACGGTGAAATGAGAGGAAGGCACATACACAGTATGAAAACAGATTCAGCAAAATGAGGCCCGCTAAAACTAGATAGCAGAGGATACAAAAGTAAACTGCGCGGTCAGCAAAAAACCCTTCAAAAAACCATCCTGTAATTACTTGAACTCATGTTCCAACTCATGGAACATGAGGAGCAATTACAGCCCACTAGAGCAACCAGCAGCAAAGAAACAATTACATGCAAGCTGGACAAGACAAAAATAAAGCTAAACGTGAAACAAGAAAATCAAAAACTTAGCTTGTCCTGAAGATAACTGAAGCCAGAAGCTGAGGTAACAAAACACTCTGATAACCTTGATAGCCGGCGGGGAAATGACAAGAAAGCCCGGTTAAATAGGAAACTCCCAAATCCTAATAGAACAGGTGGACACCAGAGACAGCAGAACACAAGTCACCCAGTACCATCAGTAACCACCAGAGGGAGCCCAAAAACAGAACTCACAACAGTACCCCCCCCTTGAGGAGGGGTCACCGAACCCTCACGAGAACCACCAGGGCGACCAGGATGAGCCCTATGAAAAGCGCGGACCAAATCATCAGCATGAACATCAGAGGCAACCACCCAAGAATTATCCTCCTGACCATAACCCTTCCACTTGACCAAATATTGGAGTTTCCGTCTGGAAACACGAGAATCCAAGATCTTCTCCACAACATACTCCAATTCTCCCTCCACCAGCACCGGAGCAGGAGGCTCAAGCGAAGGAACAACAGGTACCTCATACCTCCGCAACAACGACCGATGGAACACATTATGAATAGCAAACGATGCCGGGAGATCCAAACGAAACGACACAGGGTTAAGAATTTCCAAGATCCTATAGGGACCGATGAACCGAGGCTTGAACTTAGGAGAAGAGACCTTCATAGGAACAAAACGAGAAGACAACCACACCAAGTCCCCAACACGAAGTCGAGGACCCACGCGGCGACGGCGATTAGCAAACTGCTGAGCCTTCTCCTGGGACAACTTCAAATTGTCCACCACATGACTCCAAATCCGATGCAACCCATCCACCACCATGTCCACTCCAGGACAATCAGAAGGCTCCACCTGACCAGAGGAAAAACGAGGATGAAACCCCGAATTACAAAAGAAAGGAGAAACCAAGGTAGCAGAACTAGCCCGATTATTAAGGGCAAACTCGGCCAGCGGCAAAAAGGTAACCCAGTCATCCTGATCAGCAGAAATAAAACACCTCAAATAAGTTTCCAAGGTCTGATTAGTTCGCTCCGTCTGGCCATTCGTCTGAGGGTGGAATGCAGACGAAAAGGACAAATCAATGCCCATCTTAGCACAGAACATCCGCCAAAATCTAGACACAAACTGGGATCCCCTGTCAGAAACGATGTTCTCCGGAATCCCATGCAAACGAACCACGTTCTGGAAAAACAGAGGGACCAACTCAGAGGAGGAAGGCAACTTAGGCAAGGGTACAAGATGAACCATTTTAGAAAAGCGGTCACACACAACCCAGATGACGGACATTTTTTGAGAGACAGGGAGATCCGAAATAAAGTCCATGGAAATGTGCGTCCAAGGCCTCTTCGGGATAGGCAAAGGTGACAACAATCCACTGGCTCGAGAACAGCAAGGCTTAGCCCGAGCACAAACCTCACAAGACTGCACAAAAGAACGCACATCCCTCGACAAGGAAGGCCACCAAAAAGACCTGGCCACCAAGTCTCTAGTACCAAATATTCCAGGATGACCTGCCAACGCAGAAGAATGGACCTCGGAGATGAATCTACTGGTCCAACTATCCGGAACAAACAGTCTCTCAGGCGGACAACGATCAGGTTTACCCGCCTGAAACTCCTGCAAAGCACGTCGCAAGTCTGGGAAGACGGCCGACAAAATCACCCCATCCCTAAGGATACCAGTGGGCTCAGAATTTCCAGGGGAGTCAGGCACAAAACTCCTAGAAAGAGCATCCGCCTTCACATTCTTTGAACCTGGCAGGTATGAAACCACAAAATTGAAACGAGAGAAAAACAGTGACCAACGAGCCTGTCTAGGATTCAGACGCCTGGCAGACTCAAGGTAAATCAGATTTTTGTGATCAGTCAAGACCACCACACGATGTCTAGCACCCTCCAGCCAATGACGCCACTCCTCAAATGCCCACTTCATGGCCAAAAGTTCCCGATTACCCACATCATAATTCCGCTCAGCGGGCGAAAATTTTCTAGAAAAGAACGCACATGGCTTCATCACCGAGCAATCGGAGCTTCTCTGTGACAAAACCGCCCCCGCTCCAATCTCGGAAGCATCAACCTCAACTTGGAAAGGAAGCGAAACATCAGGCTGACGCAACACAGGAGCAGAAGAAAACCGGCGTTTAAGTTCCTGAAAGGCCTCCACAGCCGCAGGAGACCAATCAGCAACATCAGCACCCTTCTTAGTCAAATCCATCAAAGGCTTAACAACACTAGAAAAATTAGTTATAAAACGACGATAGAAATTAGCAAAGCCCAAGAACTTCTGCAGACTCTTAAGAGATGCAGGCTGCGTCCAGTCACAAATAGCCCGAACCTTGACGGGATCCATCTCAATAGTAGAAGGGGAAAAAATATACCCCAAGAAAGAAATCTTCTGGACTCCAAAGAGACACTTTGAGCCCTTTACAAACAAGGAATTAGCCCGCAGGACCTGAAACGCCTTCCTGACCTGCTGAACATGAGACTCCCAGTCATCAGAAAAAAACAAAATATCATCCAAATACACAATCATAAATTTATCCAGACATTCACGGAAAATATCGTGCATAAAGGACTGGAAGACTGAAGGAGCATTAGAAAGTCCGAAAGGCATTACCAAATACTCAAAATGGCCCTCAGGCGTATTAAATGCGGTTTTCCACTCATCACCTTGCTTTATTCGTATAAGATTATACGCACCCCGAAGATCAATCTTAGTGAACCATTTAGCCCCCTTAATGCGAGCAAACAAATCAGTCAACAAAGGCAAAGGATACTGATATTTTACGGTAATCTTATTCAAAAGACGATAATCTATACAAGGCCTCAAGGACCCATCTTTTTTGGCCACGAAAAAAAAAACTGCTCCCAAAGGGGACGAAGATGGACGGATATGTCCCTTTTCCAAGGACTCCTTAACATAATCCCGCATAGCAGTATGCTCTGGCACTGACAGATTGAACAAACGACCTTTAGGAAATTTACTACCAGGAATTAAATCTATAGCACAATCGCAATCCCTGTGAGGAGGAAGCGAACTGAGCTTAGGCTCCTCAAAAACATCCCGATAATCAGACAAAAATACAGGAACCTCAGAAGGAGTAGATGAAGCGATAGAAATCGGAGGTGCATCATCATGAACCCCCTGACATCCCCAGCTTAACACAGACATTGTTTTCCAGTCAAGGACTGGATTATGAGTTTGTAACCATGGCAGACCAAGTACTAGAACATCATGTAAATTATACAATACCAGGAAGCGAATCACCTCCTGATGAACGGGAGTCATACGCATGGTCACTTGTGTCCAGTACTGAGGTTTATTCATAGCTAAAGGTGTAGAGTCAATTCCCTTCAAAGGAATAGGGACTTCCAGAGGCTCAAGACTAAACCCACAGCGGTTGGCAAATGACCAATCCATAAGACTCAGGGCAGCGCCTGAATCTACATAGGCATCGACGGAAATGGATGATAATGAGCAAATCAGAGTCACAGACAGAATGAACTTAGACTGTAATGTACTAATGGCAACAGACTTATCAACCTTTTTTGTGCGTTTAGAGCATGCTGATATAACATGAGCTGAATCACCACAATAAAAGCACAACCCATTTTTCCGCCTATAGTTTTGCCGTTCACTTCTAGACTGAACTCTATCACATTGCATTGTCTCAAGTGCCTGTTCAGAAGACACCGCCAAATGGTGCACAGGTTTGCGCTCCCGTAAACGCCGATCAATCTGAATAGCCATAGTCATAGACTCATTCAGACCCGTAGGCGCAGGGAACCCCACCATAACATCTTTAATGGCCTCAGAAAGGCCATCTCTGAACTTTGCAGCCAGGGCGCACTCATTCCACTGAGTAAGCACTGACCATTTCCGAAATTTTTGACAATATATTTCTGCTTCATCTTGCCCCTGAGAGAGAGCTAATAAAGCTTTTTCAGCCTGAATCTCCTGGTTAGGTTCCTCATAGAGCAAACCCAATGCCAGAAAAAACGCATCCACGTTAAGCAACGCAGGATCCCCTGGTGCCAATGCAAATGCCCAATTTTGAGGGTCACCCCGCAGGAAAGATATAATAATCTTAACCTGCTGAGCAGGGTCTCCAGAAGAGCGAGATTTCAAAGAAAGGAACAGCTTGCAATTGTTCCTAAAATTCAGAAAACTAGATCTATCTCCAGCAAAGAACTCTGGAATAGGAATTCTAGGTTCAGACATAGGAGCATGTACAACAAAATCTTGTATATTTTGAACCTTAGCAGCAAGATTATTCAAGTTGGAAGCTAAACTCTGGACGTCCATGATAAACAGCTAAGGTCAGAGCCATTCAAGGATTAAGAGGAGGAAAAAAAAAAATCAGCCAGGCTTCAATTAAGGCTAGGCAGCAACCTCAGAGGAGAGAGAAAAAAAAAAAAAAACTTCCTCAGACTTCTTTTCCTCCTACTTCAGCCCAAACATTTTGGCCGGCTATACTGTCATGATTCCAATGGCAGGGAATCACAAAAGGACAAGCACCAACGAGCTCTAGGGTGATGGAACCTGAGCTGACCGCGACCCTAAACCTGAACACACAAATAACAATAGCCGGGGAACGTGCCTACGTTGATCCTAGACGTCTCGCACCAGCCGAAGATCTAACTTCCCCTATTAGAAGAAACACAGACTTCTCTTGCCTCCAGAGAAATACCCCACAGAAATAGCAGCCCCCCACATATAATGACGGTGAAATGAGAGGAAGGCACATACACAGTATGAAAACAGATTCAGCAAAATGAGGCCCGCTAAAACTAGATAGCAGAGGATACAAAAGTAAACTGCGCGGTCAGCAAAAAACCCTTCAAAAAACCATCCTGTAATTACTTGAACTCATGTTCCAACTCATGGAACATGAGGAGCAATTACAGCCCACTAGAGCAACCAGCAGCAAAGAAACAATTACATGCAAGCTGGACAAGACAAAAATAAAGCTAAACGTGAAACAAGAAAATCAAAAACTTAGCTTGTCCTGAAGATAACTGAAGCCAGAAGCTGAGGTAACAAAACACTCTGATAACCTTGATAGCCGGCGGGGAAATGACAAGAAAGCCCGGTTAAATAGGAAACTCCCAAATCCTAATAGAACAGGTGGACACCAGAGACAGCAGAACACAAGTCACCCAGTACCATCAGTAACCACCAGAGGGAGCCCAAAAACAGAACTCACAACACAATGTAGCGTTGCTGACTACCTTCATTCTGAGCAGGTGCACCAATGGTATGGGACGTTTGGTAGTTAGTCCAGGCTTGCAAGTGCATGCTGGTTAAATGTCTAAGCATGCACGTTGTATTTAAATTTTGAAGATTCTTCCCTCTGCTAAAGGTCTTTGAGCATTTCTTACAGATAACTTTTGACTGATCATTCGGATCTTGGTTAAAAAATTGCCACACTACACTATTCCTACTATGGAATACCTTTTCAGGCATTGCACGCTGTGCTACTTTCACCGGATGGCCACGCTGTCCTAAAACTGTTTTTGCTTTTGACAAACGTTTTTGGCCTGATACAGGCCTGCCAGATGACAGCTGTTGCGATGTAGATGGCTGCTGCGGATTATCCTCCTCCGTTTCTGAGCTACTGGCAGCGGCACCCTCTTCCGCCAATGGCTGCCAATCTGGGTCAACAACTCGGTCATCTATCACCTCCTCTTCAATGTCATGTGCACCTTCCTCTGTGTCACCGTGTAAGGTGCTATAGCTTTCGGGACGGGGCACCATAGTCTCATCAGGGTCAGATTCTGTCTCAGTACACTGCGAGAGCAATGTAGTGATCTGAGTCAATGGAACAGCATAATAATATAGCTGTGGCTGTGTATCAGTGCACTCCATGTCCGATTCATCTTGTAATGGGCAGTTAACAATTTCCCTTTCTAACCCAGGCACGGTATATGTAAAGAGCTCCATGGAGTAACCTGTAGTGTCGCCTGACGCATCCTTCACTTTTGGTTTGGGTGAAGGACACAAGGAAATGTCTTGTTCCCGACCGGGAGCATCCACTGACGACTCGCTGCTTTTATATTTGGAACTTTCTGAAGAGGAGGCGAAAGAGCTAGAGGCTGAGTCAGCAAGGAAAGCCAAAACTTTTTCCTGCTGCTCCGGCTTTAAAAGCTGTTTCCTACTCCCAGATAAGGGAGCCTTCGAGGCCTTGTGTAGCCAGACGATGACGCTGGCTCAACACCTCCAGCCTTAGGTGCTATTGTGCTTTTGCCACTACCACCAGATGCACCACCTCCACCACAATGAGTACCAGCTGGCAACCACCGCCCACGGGCTCTTCCACCAGACTTCCTCATTTTTTGGAAAATAATAATAATAATAATTGTTATTTATATAGCGCCAACAAATTCCGCCGCACTTTACAATAAGCGGGGATATGTACGGACAATAAATTCAGTACAAGTTAAGACAATTTCAACAGTGACATTAGGGGTGAGGTCCCTGCTCGCAAGCTTACAATCTACAAGGAAATGGGGGGACACAATAGGTGAAAAGTGCTTGTTATTTCAGGTCTGGCAATTATAATAAATAGGGATTTTCATATAAAGCTGCATGATCCGGTCATCAGCCCGTGTGTTTAAGTGCAATAGTCAAGTATCAAGTGCAGTTATCATGTGCATGGAGGGTGTGGAGACAGATGAGTAGTAGGGTGCAGATTCACATGCAGATAATATTTGGAAGGAGGGAACAGGACAAAGTTAGTTTACTGAGTAGTTGATGTGGTAGGCTTGTTTGAAGAGATGGGTTTTTAAAGCGCGCTTGAATAGGTCGGGGCTAGGTATCAGTCTGATCGTCTGGGGAAGTGCATTCCAGAGAGCTGGCGCAGCACGAGAGAAGTCTTGGAGACTGAGGTGTGAGGTTCGGATTACGGGGGATGTTAGTCTCAGGTCATTTGTAGAACGGAGGGCACGTGTAGGGCGATAGACGGAGATGAGAGAGGAGATATAAGGCGGTGCAGAACTGTGGAGAGCTTTGTGGGTGAGAGAGATGAGTTTATACTGGACCCTATAGCGAATGGGTAGCCAGTGTAATGACTGGCACAAGATGGAGGCATCAGTGAAGCGGTTGGACAGAAATATGACCCTGGCTGCCGCATTTAAGATGGATTGGAGAGGAGAAAGTTTGGAAAGAGGGAGACCGATCAGAAGAGAGTTGCAGTAGTCCAGACGAGAATGAATAAGAGCGACAGTAAGAGTCTTAGCAGTTTCAAAGGTGAGAAAAGGTCGGATTCTGGAGATGTTTTTAAGATGCAGGTGACAGGAGCGAGTGAGTGATCGGATATAGGGAGTAAAGGAAAGTTCAGTGTCGAATATCACCCCAAGACAGCGTGCATGCTGCTTGGGAGTTATAGTTGAACCCTCCAGGGTAATTTCGATGTTGGGTAGAGTGAGGTTAGTAGAAGGGAGAAACACAAGTAGTTCAGTTTTGCAGAGATTTAGTTACAGATAGAGGGAGGACATGATGTTAGAGACAGCAGACAGACAATCCTTGGTATTTTGAATTAGGGTAGGGGTGATGTCGGGGGAAGAAGTGTATAATTGGGTGTCGTCAGCATAGAGATGGTACTGGAACCCAAATCTGCTGATTGTTTGTCCAATAGGGGCAGTGTATAGAGAGAAGAGGAGGGGGCCCAGGACTGAGCCCTGCGGAACCCGGATAGTAAGGGGACGAGGAGAGGAAGAGGAGCCGGCAAAAGATACAGTGAAGGAGCGGTCAGAGAGGTAGTAGGAGAACCAGGAGAGGGCTGTGTCCTTGAGGCCTATGGAGTGGAGCATGGTGAGAAGGAGCTGGTGATCCACAGTGTCAAATGCGGCAGAGAGATCCAGGACAATCAGCAGGGAGCAATGACCTTTGGATTTAGCTGTTATTAGATCATTAGAGACTTTAGTGAGGGCAGTTTCAGTAGAGTGTAAAGAGCGGAAACCAGATTGTAAGGGGTCAAGAAGAGAGTTATCCGAGAGATAGCGGATTAGACAGGAGTGGACCAAGCGTTCCAGGAGTTTAGAGATGAAGGAAAGGTTAGAGACAGGTCTGTAGTTAGCCGTGCAGTTCTGGTCCAGGGATGGCTTTTTAAGAAAATCTAACCAAAATAACAACCGTTATATGGTACTGTAAAACAAGGTAGAAGGTGTATATAAACTTGTTGAGAATTTAAATCTCCCTTTTTTTTTGGGGGGGGGGGAGACTGAACCAAAACTCAGGCCCTGTGCATAAAACAACACAATGTAAGTGGCAGAAAGTGGCTGGCTGATATACGACAAACTAACAGGACTGAAGTATATACACTTTGTGAGAATTCGAATCTCCCTTTTTTTTGGGAGACTGAACCAAAACTCAGGCCCAGTGTATATAACAACGCAATCTAAGTGGCAGAAAGTGGCTGGCTGACATACGACAAACTAACAGGACTGAAGTAAATCCACTTTGTGAGAATTTGAATCTCCCTTTTTTTGGGTGTAGACTGAACCAAAACTCAGGCCCAGTGCATAAAACAACACAATGTAAGTGGCAGAAAGTGGCTGGCTGATATACGGCAAACTAACAGGACTGAAGTATATCCACTTTGTGAGAATTTGAATCTCACTTTTTTGGGGGGAGACTGAACCAAAACTCAGGCCCTGTGCATAAAACAACACAATGTAAGTGGCAGAAAGTGGCTGGCTGATATACGACAAACTAACAGTACTGAAGTATATCCACTTTGTGAGAATTTGAATCTCACTTTTTTGGGGGGAGACTGAACCAAAACTCAGGCCCTGTGCATAAAACAACACAATGTAAGTGGCAGAAAGTGGCTGGAAGATATATGAAAAAATACAAGGACTGTAGTGCAATTTCAATCTCCCTACAATTATCTCAGGACAAGTATGGCAGCAATAAAAAGGACTGCTGCTCACAAAAGTGTCTACAAATAAACAAAATAACTGTGCAGGAAGGAGCAGCAGGATTTTTGCAAACAGCAATGCAGCTATCAGGGAGCCTTATAAGGCAGCCTAATAAGCTACAGAGCTGATGCACAAAAATATAGCCTCCACTGTCCCTGCAAAAAAATGGTGGTGTTGGACAGTGGAAATCGCTACAGCACAAGCAGTTTGGGGGTTAATCTTCCCTCCCTAACTATATCCCTTCTTCTGATGAAGCTGCAGCAACCTCTCCCTATGCTAAGATCGGCAGAGGTAAGATAGCGGTCGGCGTGCACGCCCCTTTATAGCCTCTGTGACGCCGCAGAAAGCAAGCCAATCACTGTCATGCCCTTCTCTAAGATGGTGGGGACCGAGACCTATGTCATCACGCTGCCCACACTCTGCGTCCTCCTTCATTGGCTGAAAAATGGCGCTGAAAGCGTCATACGAAACGTGACTTTTGCGCGCAGATCGACGACCTCATGGCTGATCCCACACTAGGATCGGGTCAGGTTTCATGGACCCGACTTTGCCGAAAGTCGGCGATTTTTGAATTTGTCCGATCCGTTTCGCTCAACCCTAGTGATAGTATTGTGTTTTTTTTTTTATTACTGATAAGTATTGTAGTATTCAGTCACTATGTGGTGGTAATATGTGGTCTGGTCATGGTGTTGCGGTATTTGTCCCTTGTATGTGCCATTTGGTCACTTTGTGGTGGTAATATGTGGTCTGGTCATGGTGCGGTGGTATTTGTTCTTTGTATGTGATATTATTCGGTCACTGGTGGTAATATGTGGTCTGGTTATGGTGTTGTATTTGTTCCTTGTGTGTGATATTATTGGTCATTTAAAACATTTAAAAATAAATAATATACCTAAATTGTATTGCATATTTTAACAAATATTTAATAGGTTACAATAGAGTAAGGCCTGGCCAAAAGTGTCTACCGTGTTATGGTGGCGACCTGAAAATTTTTTGCCCAAAACAAAAGCTACCAGTTATATGTGTGATCTGGTGATGGGAACTGTTAATGTGTGATAGGTGAAAAGTGGAGTTTCACTCAGCAACTATTTTTCTGGAATAGTCTGGTTCAGGTATATGATGACCCCGTCGCATGACTCCGTCACATAACCGGGGAGCCCACAGAGTCTGAACAGCCCGGGGCCCTGGCTACCCTTAATCCAACCCTGGCCACGACCAAAAGCTCCAATGTCCACGGCGATGAAGCGTCTGTCCGCATCTGCATGTGCAATCAGCACTATAGAAAAAAATTTCTTGTAGGTAAAGTACTCGGATCCAGATCTGGCGGGTTTGGTAATGCGGATGTGCTTTCCATCCACTGCTGCCAAACAGTTGGGGAAATTACGCACTCTCCAGAATTTGTCAGCAATTTCCATCCACATGTCCTCGGTGGGTAGGGGGATAAATTCCTCGGTGGGTAGAGGGATAAATTCATCCCGGAGTACATTCCACAAAGCCCGGCTGGTTTCCGCAACTATTCCAGACGGTGGAAATTCCAAGCCGGTACTGAAAGTGGAGCGATTATAAGCTCTCTCCGGTAGCCAAGAATCTGAAAGAAAAAAAAAAAAAATTACGAACAATTGTATTTATGGTAGGGTTTTTCTAAACACATAAAAGAAAATACAAATAATACATGGCAGAGCAATAATAATTATGACAGCCATTTGTTTAGAATTATTACGTACCTTATTGTGACCAGGAGACATTCCTCTGCAGGAATCGCTCTACGTAGCTGGGTGTCCTGTCTCCGGATGGCTCCTTGGACACGACCAAGCAAATCCTGAAAGGTCTCTTGAGACATCCTGGTATATTCCGGGAATTTGTCTGGGTTGGCATTGAGCTCGCTGTATAGGGTGTGGTAGGCTCCACGGCTCTCCCAGACTTCAATAATGGGGTGTCTCCAATAACACCGACGCCGTATTCTTCTCTGTCTTTCTCGATTTCTTTGTTGCTCCCAAACAAACGCACAGGCAAGAAACAGCTTTAGGCCGGGGTCACATTGGCGTATTGCATCTGATGCGAGAGCATCGGATGCAATATGCTAATGACACTCGGCTCCTGCTTGCAGCAGAGCAGGAGCCGAGTGTCATGCGTCTGTGCTCCGATTCTCTCGCACAGGGAGGATCGGAGCACAGCTGTGGAGGAGGCGGAGAAATGATTTTCTCCATCTCCTCCATTGCTGGGGTCCGCTTATAGCGCACATCACTCGGATGTTATCCGAGTGGTGTGCGCTGTCTCACTCGCACCCATAGGCTTATATGGGTGCGAGTGAGCCGAGAGTTTTCCTCGGTCCGTGACAATCGCAGCATGCTGCAAGTGTCTCGGACCGAGGAAAACGGCCGACAAAAAGTCGGCTACTGGGAGCGGCACCATATGCTAACATTGCACTCGGCCGTATTACGGTCTAGTGTGACCCCGGCCTTATACTTAAATCCAGGTTGAAATAAAAGCTCTCCATGTGAAGATCCATCATGACACAGGATACAGGAGCAAACTGTGAAGATTTCAGCAGTCCAAGGGTCTATATAAAGATATCCCATAAAACACCCACTGTAGTCCCATTGGCGGTGTCTGTTTATCTAGATTTTTCTCCTGTAAAATATTCCACCATGCGTACCGAAAACGCAAACGCAGGCAAAACGCATGAAAAAGCATGTAAACGTTGAGTTTTTTTTACCAAATGCGTTAGCTTATGAGTCTAAAAAACGCTGCGTTTGCATGCGGTTTATCGTGAAATTCAGGTTGCGGCATAAACGCAAATGTGAAACTAGCATTAGGACAGCATGAATAGACAGAACTCCTCAGTGGGAAGGAAAGAGCTGAGGGGTGTTTAGTGGCAGCATCAGACGGGCCCTAACCTATGTTGTGGAAACAAGCTGGACCTTTGCTTTGTCTGATGTAAGACTGTTTTATTTTTCTGCAGCCAATGTGAATAAAACACTGAGCTTCCACTGAAAACCTGCGTGTGCTTCTTTACTGCTTTCCTGCTATTGCCTACCAGAGTGAATTCCCATGGGGGTTTGAGAGGGGGGTGGTAAGGTAGCATAAATATGTGAAAGGGTAAAGGACAACTTCCAAATGTGAGAATGTCTTAGGCTATGTGCACACGTTGCGGATTAGGCTTAGGAATTTCTGGTGCGGATTCTGCATGTCTTGGCAGAAAACACAGCTGCGGATTTGTCACGTTTTTTGTGCGTTTTTTTTGTGTGGATTTTCAGCGTTTTTTACCCCCGCAGATTTCTATAATGGAATGGGTACAAAAACGCTGCAGATCCGCAAAAAAGAAGTGACATGCTACTTCTTTTAATCCGCAGCGTTTCCGCACGGAATTTTCCACACCGTCAGCACAGCGTTTTTTTCACATTGATTTACATTGTACTGTAAATCACTTGCGGATCTGCAGCGTTTCTGCACCGCAAAAAACGCTGCGGATCCGCAGAGAATCCACAACATGTGAACATACCCTTAGGCTATGTGCACACGTTGTGGATTTGGCCCTGCGGATCCACAGCAGTTTTCCATCCAGTGTACAGTACCATATAAATATATGTAAAACCAAATCCGCTGTGCACATGCTGCAGAAAATTCTGCGCAGAAATGCAGCATGTCAATTCTTTGTGCGGATTCCGCAGCGTTTTACACCTATTCCTTTATAGGAATCCGCAGGTGTAAAACGGCAGGTGAAATCCGCACAAAATCTGCACAAAATCCGCAGAGAATCCGCAGGAAAAACGCAGGTAAAACGCAGGTCATTTTACCTGCGGATTCTGCAGAATCCGCGCAGAAAAATCCGCAATGGAATCCGCAATGTATGCACATACTCTTAAGCTATGTTCCCACAATGAGCTTTTGATGCGTTTTTGATGTTGCAGAATTTCTGCACCTATTTACATTAGGTTACTTTTGTTCTTTTAACATGATTTTTGTTTCTAATTGGTTTATCATACTTTAAATCAGGGGTGGGGAACCTCAGGCCCCCACGCCATTTGCGGCCCTTGATGACCTTTCATCAGAAAGCCCCCCAGATCCCCCCCCCCCCCCCCCCCCCCGAGCAGATTCTCATGGACAGCATTCTTGGGCAGGGAGCTGTACTTGATTACAACCAGCTCATTAATTTCTTCTTTCTCTGTTAGCACACACACACGCACACACTGTTCACTACTGAACATTGAAGGGCATGCAATGAAAGATTACGTCCTAACACCAGTGCCAGAGTCAGGATGTACTTTGTGGGCGAAGTTTGTACGGCCCCCGAAGGTTGGTATAAATATCCAAAGGGCCCTTCGCAAAAAAAAGATTCCGCACCCCTGCTTTAAATAAAGATGGCTTATTTTTTTAAGCTTTCTGGTGTTTGGATTTCACTGAACTTTGATATACTTCGGGGTGGATTACATGCGTTTTTGATGGGTTTCTACCATGGCAACTTACTAAAAGCGTATGTGCATTTTTTACCTTGGATTTTCTGCATCTAATGTAAGTTTATGGGGAAAATCTGCACAGAAAACTTCACGTACCCACAAGAGAAATCGACATGTTGTGGTTTTGGAAACTGCGCAGCAGGTCAGTTTACACAGTGAAAATAAGAACCATGTTTGTACGACAAGCACATTGGGCATGAGAATTACCGAAATCCCATCCAGATGCTGTGTTTTTGACACAGGGGAAACACAGCATAAAAAAAGATAAAAGTGCATAGTGGGAACATAGCCTAACTTCAAAGTGTAGACACACCACCTTCTTCTGTAAGGCTGGTTTCAGACTTGCGTTTCAAAACGCATGCGTTTTTAAAAAAAAACGCATGGTGAAAAAACGCATGTAAACGCGTGCAAACGCTGCGTTTTTACGCATGCGTTTTTGCATGTGGTGAAAAAAATGCGGCGTTTTGACGCGTTTACATGCGTTTTTTCATGCGTTTGCGTTTTTTAAACGCATGCAGATAAATGTGTGACAGCTGCCAATCATCAAAATAAAGTAAAAAAACCACTATAAACAGAAAGAGCTAGGGTTAGGGTTAGGGGTAGGGTTAGCAGTAGGGATCCTAACCCTAAAGGGATCCTAACCCTAACCCTAACCCTACCCCTAACCCTACCCTTAAAGGGATTAGGGTTAGGGGTAGGGTTAGGGGTAGGGTTAGGGATAGGGGTAGGGTTAGGGGTAGGATCCCTTTATCAATTTTATGGTGTGGGGTGGTTTATCAGTGTGTTTTCATGTTGTTGTTTTTTTAAACGCATGCGTTTTAAACGCATGCACAAAAAACGCATGCGTTCCCATTGACTCCAATGTGTTTTTGACCCAAAAAAACGCATGAAAACGCATGCGTTTTTTTGTGTCCAAAAAACGCCTCTCAAAAATACTACAAGTTGCATTTTTGAAAATGAACGCATGCAGTAAAAAAACGCATGCGATTGAAAACGCGACCAAACGCGTACACAAAAAAAACGCATGCGTTTTCAATGTTAAATATAGGGAAAAAAGCGCATGCGTTTTTTTGTGCAAAAAACGCTGCAGACAAAAACGCAAGTGTGAAACCACCCTAACAACAGAGCTTTCCTATTTCACCTATGCTCCCATTGTACCGGGCAGGTCAGAGCACACACTTCCCATTTGTGTGGCACTTCTCAAGCCTCATTTTGTGAACAATATGGAAAGGACAATGCATACCTCCCATTACTACCCCCTCCTATTGCTCCCAACCCCTATAAACACCCGAAATCTTGCCCACCTCAAATCCGTGCTCATGACGCCCACTCCCCTGCACCCTCTCCCTGGATCACTATGGAATGCCCGCTCCGTCTGCAATAAACTTCATGTGATTCACTACTTCTTTACCTCTCGTAATCTTTTCTTTCTGGTCATCACTGAAACATGGCTGACACCCTCTGACACAGCCTCCCCTGCTGCACTATTTTACGGTGGTCTCCACTTCACCCACACTCCTCGCCCTGGCAATACACATGGTGGAGGAGTGGGCCTTTTCCTTTCTTCCTACTGGACCTTTAACGCAATCCCACCACTACCCTCCCTTATCCTCCCTTCTTTTGAAGTCCACACTGTCCGCATCTACTCCCCCTACAACCTCCAAATGGGCGTCATATTCTGACCTCCGGGCCCGATCTCTGACTTTATTGACTAATTCTCCACATGGCTCCTTCACTTTCTCTCTGCTGACATTCTCACCATCATCATGGGTGATTTCAACATCCCCATTGACACCCACCAGTCAGCAGCCTCCAAACTCCTGTCCCTTACTTCATCCTTTGGACTTACTCAATGGTCCTCCTCAGCCACCCACACAGATGGACACACATTAGACCTTGTAATCACCCGTTTCTGCTCCCTATCTAACTTCACAACCTCCCCTCTCCCTCTATCTGACCACCATCTACTCACTTTGTCATCCCTGTCCTCCTCACCTGTCACCCATGTCCAGCAACATGCGCACCCATGCAGGAACCTCACACACCTAGACACCCACACACTCTCTGACTCTATCCTACCACTAGCATCCACATCCTCACTCCACGACACAGACACTGACAATGTTTTCTACAATGCCACTCTTGCATCAGCTATTGACATGGTCGCCCCTGTCATGCATAGCAGAGTGCGACGAACCAATAGACAACCCTGGCACAATAACATCACTAAAAAGCTTCGGCGAGCATCCAGAATTGCAGAACGGCGTTGGAAGAAAACACATTCGCCAGATGATTTCACTGCACTCAAACAAGCAACACTCGCATTCAAATCAGCTCTAACCTCTACTAAACAGGCATACTTCACAACCCTGGTATCTTCCTTATCCCACAACCCCAAACAGTTGTTCAACACTTTTAACTCCCTCCTCCGCCCACCACTGCCCCCTCCAAGTTTCCTAATCGTTGCCGAGGACTTTGCCACGCACTTTAAAAATAAGATCGACCAAACAAGGCAAATCTTTGTCGTCAAACCACCACAACCCCTTTGTATACCAGACCAATGCCCAAACCCCTTAACTTTTCTCTCCAAAATCATTGAAGGTGTTAGGGTGGTCTGCAAGTCAGACCCTCAGGGATATTGGATGGCTGCCAAATGTGTGAGTTCTCTGGAGAAATGATCGACAGAGACAGACGTGAATCTGTTTCAGAAGCCATAACGTTTACTGGTTACATGCAGTTATATACACTTTTGAGTAGGCGTATACATGATGTTTGCTCATCTTCTCTCCAAATCACACCTCACCACTTGTGCACTGGACCCCATCCCACCTCCTCCCCAACCTCACCACCACACTAATCCCATCCCTAACCCATCTCTTCAACCTATCACTAACTTCTGGTACCTTCCCCACTGCTTTCAAACATGCCACAATCACACCTATCCTCAAAAAGCCATCCCTTGACCCAAGCACTATATCCAGCTATCACCCCATATCTTTGCTCCCATTTGCATCCAAACTCCTTGAGCAGCACGTCCATGCTGAACTTTCCTCTCACTTTGCATCTCTCTCTTCGACAACCTACAATCTGGCTTCCGTCCCCACCATTCCACTGAGACTGCCCTGACCAAAATTACTAACGACTTACTTACAGCCAAACCTAGCAGACAATGCTCTATACTCCTCCTTCTAGACCTGTCCTCTGCCTTCGACACAGTTGACCACTGCCTCCTACTACAGATCCTCTCTTCCTTTGGGGTCAAAGACCTCGCCCTATCTTGGATCTCCTCATACCTTACCAACTGCACATTTAGGGTATGTGTCCACGTTCAGGATTGCATCAGGATTTGGTCAGGATTTTTCATCAGTATTTGTAAGCCAAAACCAGGAGTGGAACAATTAGAAGAAAAGTATAATAGAAACATATGCTCCACTTTTGCATTTATCACCCACTCCTGGTTTTGGCTTACAAATACTGATGAAAAATCCTGACAAAATCCTGATGCAATCCTGAACTTGGACACATACCCTTAGGGTTTCCAACTCCTATACTACCTCTTCATCTCGCCCCCTCTCTGTTGGTGTCCCTCAAGGCTCTGTCCTTGGGTCCTTACTCTTCTCAATCTATACACTCGGCCTGGGACAACTCATAAGGTCATATGGCTTCGAGTACCATCTATATGCTGATGACACTCAGATCTACCTCTCTGGCCCAGATGTCACCTCTATGCTCTCCAGAATCCCAAAGTGTCTATCAGCCATATCCTCCTTCTTCTCCTCTCGCTTCCTCAAGCTCAATGTGGACAAATCTGAACTAATTATCTTTCCTCCATCTCGCATATCTTCCCTACCTGATCTATCAAAATAAATGAAATCACACTTTCCCCAAAATCCGCTGCCTCGGAGTAACCCTGGACTCTGCGCTGTCCTTCAAACCGCACATCCAAGCTCTCGCCACCTCCTGTCGCCTCCAGCTCAAAAATATTTTCAGAATCCGTCCTTTCCTCAACCCTCACTCTACCAAAATGCTTGTGCATGCTCTAATCATCTCCCGCCTCGACTACTGCAACATGCTCCTCTGTGGCCTACCTTCTAACACTCTTGCACCCCTCCAGTCCGTCCATAACTCTGCTGCCTGACTAATTAATCTCTCTCCTCACTACACTCCTGCTTCCCCTCTTTGCAAATCCCTTCACTGGCTCCCAATTTCCCAGCGTATCCAGTTTAAACTACTAACACTGACCTACAAAGCCATCCATAACCTTTCTCATCCGTATATTTCCAAACTAATCTCTCAATATCTTCCCTCATATAATCTCCGATCCTCCCAAGATCTCCTTCTCTCCAGGAACAAAAAAAAACCCAAAAGCCCAAAAACAGAACATTGCCTCTGCTGGGAAGGGGTTAATATAGTGACAGGAGAGCGACGCAGCCGGGGTTATGTGCACATGCCGCGGATTACTCTGCAGATTTTTCCGGACTGATTTCCGCACTGTGGATTTACCACGTTTTTTTTGCGGATTTTACCTGCGGTTTTACACCTGCGGATTCCTATTATGGAGCACAAAGAATTGACATGCTGCAGAATAAACAACGCAGCGTTTCCAGGCGTTTTTTTCCGCAGCATGTGCACTGCGGATTTTGTTTTCCATAGGTTTACATGGTACTGTACAACGCATGGAAAACTGCTGTGAATCAGTAGCGGCCATTCCTCTGCGGCTCTGCATCAAAGGCTACTTTCACACTAGCGTCAGTGCGGGCCCGTCGCAGTGCGTCGGGCCGACGCATGCTGTGAAGTAAAAGCACAACGGGGGCAGCGGATGCAGTTTTTCAACGCATCCGCTGCCCCATTGTAAGGTCCGGGGAGGAGGGGGCGGAGTTCCGGCCACGCATGCGCGGTCTGAAATGATGGACACGACGCACAAAAAAACGTTACATGTAACTTTTTTTGTGCCGACGGTCCGCCAAAACACGACGTATCCGGATGCGACGTGTCGCAATCAGTCGCAATGCGTCGCTAATGAAAGTCTATGGAGAAAAAAACGCATCCTGCGCGCAACTTTGCAGGATGCGTTTTTTCTCCAAAACGATGCATTGCGACGGAGGCCAAACAACGCTAGTGTGAAAGTAGCCAAAATCAGCAAGGTGTGCAAATAGCAACACTGAGGGCCTGAGTTGTAGAAGGATAAATCATTTGTTTGTGAACAATAAAGTTTTTTTTTTTTCATTTACATCTCCCGCTCTTTTCGGATGAGGGTCACGAAGCTGTTTCCTAGAAACAAGGCAGTCAGCGGTAGCTCCTCCTCCTTGCCGTGACGTCACATACCCGGAAGGCGCGGGTGCTGGAGGTGACCGGGAGGCTTGAGAGCTGGGCGCGTCCATTACAGGTATAAGCACGGGGGCCGTGCGGCCGGTATGGGCTGCATGCCTGTGCAGGACGGTGCGGCTGTGCATAGCTGACCATGGCGGGGTGCATAGCTGACTCTTCTGTGGCAGGTCTGGTGTCATCCTAGAAGCTCTTGCTTTGTACGGGAGTTTGTGAGTTACAGGTTCTGCAGCACTAGCCACCTGCAGTGTGGAACTACAGATCCCAGCATGCAGCAGTCACCCACAGTACACAGTTCTGGAGCTGATTGCTGTGTATAGTGGCCTCTTACGTCATGGGCTGATGCAGACTATGTGGGCGAGGGATGGCTATGGCCGTCCGCTCCCTGTACAGGTTGCATGTTCTCGGCAGCACAGCTCTTGTTTATGCTGGTGATGTGCTGCTGACAATGTGTGGCGGGATACGTTCACACAGTGCGGATTTGCCACTGATTCTCCAGCACATGCTGTAGCGGCATTCTTCCCCATGTGACAGCCACACACGGCCTCTGATCACAGGGTCGGCTCATTGGCCCGCACGTTCTCTGGCAGAGGAGCCCTTGTGGACTCGGCGAGATCCGAGCCCAAAATAAGGTGTGAATGACCCTTGGAAAACTCTCAGCCAGTTTGTATGATCTATGGAAAATCTGCAGAAAACGCTCTGTGTAGACGCAGCCGTGCACCTCACACAGCGGGATATAGCGGAATGCTCTGGCTTCTTTCTCTGTACACTTACATACTGTCACTTTCCTATGAAGGAGCCGATGGGAAAGCTCCTAGACTGGATCCACAGCTAGAGCACACTGCATTAGAGGGGAAATCGCCTAGAAAAGAATATGGCGTCATTTTAGCATAATAATCTGTGTACAATCTACTTTTTCGTGTCAAATAAACGACACAGATATGATCTTCGTAGCCCAATGACTAATCGCTTATTAGTGACTAGATGGAGGCCCGATTCTAACGTATAGAGTATTCTAGAACGTGCCTTTCCACGTAGTATATTGCCCAGCTACGTGTGTCACAGGTTAAAAAATAAACATACCTTCCGAGGGCCCCTTGTAGTTCGGTCACATGACCGTGATGTCACGGCAGGTCGTTCTCGCGCAGGCACTGTGATGACGTCGCGGTCACATGACTGTGACGTCATGGCAGGACCTTCTCCCATACTATTCTTGGCAACGCAACCTGCCGGGGGTCACCGGAGCGTCGTGAAAGGCGAGTATATAATAATTTTATTTTTTTTAAATTATTTTTAGCATTAGATGTTTTTACTATTGACGCGGTCTGTTACCGCTGGCATTAACCCTGTGTGAGCGGTGACTGCGGGGAGTATGGAGCAGGCGCCGACTGCAGGGGAGTAGGGAGGGACTAATCGGACTGTGGCCGTCGCTGATTGGTCATGGCAGCCATGACAGGTAGCTGGCGAGACCAATCAGCGACTTGGATTCCATGACAGACAGAGGCCGCGACCAATGAATATCCGTGACAGACAGAAGGACAGAAAGACGGAAGTGACCCTTAGACAATTATATAGTAGATGAGCGAATATACTCGTTACTCGAGATTTCCTGAGCACACTCGGGGTCCTTCCGAGTATTTTTTAGTGCTCGGAGATTTAGTTTTTCTTGCCGCAGCTGAATGATTTACATCTGTTAGCCAGCATAAGTACATGTGGGGGTTACCTGGTTGCTAGGGAATCCCCACATGTAATCAAGCTGGCTAACAGATGTAAATCATTCACAGATGTAAATCATTCAGCTGCGGAAAACTAAATCTCCGAGCACTAAAAAAATACCCGAGCGTGCTCAGGAAATCTCGAGTAACGAGTATATTCGATCATCACTACTGCTTATAGCTGTTACACAACCGAAACGTATGAACCTATGTTTGGGCAGATCAGGCTGGACATTAGAGATTTTCCACTTTTTATTTTTTTTGTTCTGCAGGTTTGTGCTGTTAAATCCAAACGCGATCCGTGTTCCGAATGTTGTTTACCAAATTGCACTCTGACCCCCAAAAAATAAACGCATACTGCAGTTTCACTCTGAAGCAGTAAAACACTCTCCTAAGTTTGTGGAAATCTTTAAACGGCACTCGGATGCTCATCTGAATGCAGTCCCATTTTCAGCGACTGACGCTATAGAGAAATGTTGTTTTTTTTTTTTTTTTAGTTTTTTTTGTTTGTTTTCCTCATCCGAGAATTGGAGCAAACTCGGATCCGAGTATGATTAGCATAACTATTCTCTTGGATGAGAGAATATACACTTATATACTGGTGTGACCTAAGCCTTAGGCCTCTTTCACACTTCCGTCGTTTGGCCAACGTCGCAATGCGTCGTTTTGGAGAAAAAAACGCATCCTGCAAAGTTGTCCACAGGATGCGTTTTTTTTTCTCCATAGACTTGCATTAGCGACGCTTTGCGACATATGGCAAGACATCGCATCCGACGTGCAATGGATGCGTCGTAATTTTGCGTCCCATTGTGACGAAAAAACGTTCAATGTAACGTTTTTTCGTCCGTCGGAACCGCCGTTTCCGACCGTGCATGCACGGCCGAAACTCTGCCCCTTTCCTCCCCGAAACTCATAATGGGCAGCAGATGTGTCTGAAAACTGCATCCGCTGCTCACGTTGTGCACTATTTGCACAATGTACGTTGGGCTGACAGTTTGCGACGGCCCCGTACCGATGGAAATGTGAAAGAGGCCTGAGGCTATGTGCACACGCTGCGGATTCCATTGCGGATTTTTCCGCAGCGGATTTGATAAATCCTCAGTGCAAAACCGCTGCGGTTTTTAATGCTCATTCTGCTGCGGTTTTCCATGTGCAGTTTTCTATTGGAGCAGATGGAAAACCGCTGCGGATTCCGCACAAAGAATTGATATGCTGCGGAAAATAAACCGCTGCGTTTCCACGCGGCTTTTTCCGCAGCATGTGCACAGCGTTTCTGGTTTCCCATAAGTTTACATTGTACTGTAAACTCATAAGAAACTGCTGCGGATTCGCAGCTGCGGAAACCCTGCTGATCCGCAGCAAAATCCGCAACGTGTGCACATAGCCTTAGACTATGGGGTTTTGCTGCTGGGTCAAAAAAAAAAAAAATACAGGATCTTACAGTTTCAGCAAAATGGATGGGATTCATAGAGCGCTCATGTCCAATATTTTGCTTTTTTCTTTTCTCTGCATAAACTGACCTGCGGTGCTTGTTTCGAATCTACATTTCTGCTTCTTGCAGATCCACTGAGTTTTCTTGGCAGATTTTTCCCATAGTATTGCATTAAGGCTATGATCACACGTTTTTTTTCGTCCGTTTTCCGTGGAAAAAAAAAGCTTAAACGCGTACATAAGCATCCCATCATTTTTAATGCATTCTGCAATTTTTGTGCACATGATGTGTTTTTCTCTGCAAAAAAACACAGCATGTTCATTAATTTTGTGGATTTTTTTGCATTTTTGCCACTATTTCATGCATTGGGAAGCTCATGAGAAAATCACGAAAAAAACGCATGAGGATTTCTTGCAGAAATTGTCCGATTTTGGTCAGGAAATTTCTGCAAGAAAGCCCAACAGTGGAAAATCTACAGGTAAAAAACAAACATGTTTTTAATGCATTTCTGCTGTGTAAATGCATGTAATCTGCATGTGACTATGTCAAAGCCAAAGACCAGGAAGTATTATAAACAAGGCAGCTTTATTTAAAACATGACAAAAGAAAGAAACAAAAGCCAGGGTAAAAGCACATGTAACCTAATTTACTTAATATACAAAAATATACAAACCATAAATGCAGTCATTGCTGACAGAGGTGTCCACATTCACCCAGGAATTCAGTCATCAGCCTATGAGAGGTATTCACACAGGTCAGGGACCGATCAGACTGAGACCACCTTGACTATTGTTGATGGGCATATAATATTTGGCCAAATTTTATGCTAAGCGTCTCATATTTTATTTCACATATTCCAAATTGACATGCTTTAGCATGATGGAGTGCAACCTTTTTTTGTATATTGTATATGGAGGTAGCTCCTGGTATGCACCTATTCACACTAGTCTGGATGTGCCAGTCATTTTTTTTTTTTTTGTCTTTTCTGAATTACCGTAGATACTCGAGTATAAGCTGACCCCCCTCCCCACACACACACAATTTTGCCACAAAAAACTGGGAAAATGTAATGACTCGAGTATAAGCCTAGGGTGGAAGATGCAGCAGCTACTCATAAATGTCAAAAATAAAAATAGGTACCAATAAAAGTAAAATTAATTGAGACATCAGTAGGTTAAGTGTTTTTGAATATCCATATTGAATCAGGAGCCCCATGTAATGCTCCATACAGTTCATGATGGGCCCCATAAGATGCTCCATATTAAAATATGCCCCAAATAATGCTGCACAAATGCTGATTATGGCCCCATAAGATGCTCCATAGAGATATTTGCCCCATATAATGCTGCACAAATGCTGATTATGACCCCATAAGATGCTCCATAGACTACTATGCCCCATATGCTGTTGCTGCGATTAAAAGAAAAAAATGACACTCGCCTCTTGTCTCTCAGGCCCCTGCACTTGCTATAGTCACCTTTCCCCGTTCCACCGCCGGGCGCCGCTGTGTCTTCCCCCGTCCTCCGCACTGACGCTAAGGCAGAGGGCGCGCACTAACCACGTCATCGCTCCCTCTGATCTGAGCGTCACAGGCAGATGACGCGGAAGACGGCGCCCGGCAGTGGAACGAGGAGAGGTGAATATCTCTGTGCTCCCCCTCCCCATTATACTCACCTGCTCCCGACGCGGTCCCTGGGAGCTTCTCTGATGGACTCTCCGGGCGCAGCAGCTACTCATTACAGTAATGATTATGGACGCGACTCCACTCTTATGGGAGTGGAGTCGCATCCATATTCATTACTGTAATGAGCAGTACCATGTGACCGCTCAGCGCTGGAAGAGCTGCCGCGCCCGGAAAGTCCATCAGAAGCTGCCAGGGACCTCGCCAGGAGCAGGTGAGTATGTGACAGCCTCTCCCTCCCCCACTGATTTCCCTCCCCTCCCCTACCCAGGAAAATGACTCGAGTATAAGCAGAGAGGGGCACTTTCAGCCTAAAAAAATGGGCTGCAAATCTTGGCTTATACCCGAGTGTATATGGTACTTAATAGGTAGTGATGAGCGAGTATACTCGTTGCTCGGATGGTCTCTGAGTATTTGACTGCTCGGAGATTTAGTTTTCATCGTGGCAGCTGAATGATTTACAGCTACTACCCAGCCTGAGTACATGTGGGGGTTGCCTAGTTGCTAGGGAATCCTCACATGTAATCAAGCTGTCTAGTAGCCGCAAATCAAGCAGCTGCGGCAAGGAAATCTACCGTTGGGGTATGTTTCCACGTTCAGGAAACGCTGCGTTTTTGACGCTGTGTTTTTCATTAGCGTCAAAAATGCAGCGTCCAGATGTTACAGCATAGTGTAGGGGATTTAATGAAATCCTGTCTCCATTATGCAGGAAAAAGCGCATGCATTTTTGCCACAAAAACGCACATGCGGCGCGTTTTTTCAGAACGCAGCATGTTGTTACAATCAGCAAAACACGCAAGAACACCGCAGGTGACCTGCCAGTGACCTCAGGAGCAGATTTGGTCAGGATTTTACCTGCATAAAATCCTGACCAAATCCTGAAGCAAGCCTGAACGTGGACACATACCCTAAATCTCCGAGTACTCACAAATACTCGGAGATCACCTGAGCAACGAGTACACTCGCTCATCACTATTAATAGTAGATGCAGAAAATCTGCAGCATCAAAAACTCATTGTGGGAATGTAGTCTAAGACTTCTGCACTTTAGCGCTGCAGCCAATCGCTGTATTCACTGTGGCCATCTACCTCATTGCTGAGCCCAGTGATTGGCTACAACAGTCCCATGCTCTAATGATGGGCAGACCGGCTCTCTTTGGTGACCAGGATCATATGACTCCGTTAACCAAAATGACTGCTCTTTCTCTTTTTGATCCCACATGGATCCCTACGGAATGTGTTCACCTGTGGCTCTTTGTGCTGATCGGTCTTGAATGACTCTTCTCCCATGATGTAAAATATAAAGATGGCTGACAGCACTCGCTTATCGGGGCGCTCGTTCCATATCCAGGGAACCCTCCTGGGTAACACATATACTCCAACACAGAAGAACAGCGCTCCAACCGGGTGTAATAATCCAATAAAGAATCTTTATTCAGCCATAGTAAAACAGCGACGTTTCGACCATAGATTGGTCTTTTTCTCCCATGATGTCGGCAGTGCTTGAGCAGCAGTGGAGTAAGTAAAGATGAATTTTTTTTTTTATTTTTTTTTATTGGTCGATATTGGGCCGTATGAAAAATCAGCTGATCGTGTTAGTTGAAATGATTGGAATTGAGTGTTGCGATTGCTTTCTGACACTTTAGTGGTGTAGGTTATGATTCATTCATTCATCATCCAGCTCTGTCCACTTTATATAAAGTTGGTGTAGCAGGCCAATTCTGGCATAAAAAGGTGAAAATTCACACTATAAGTTTCGAAACGGACACATTTCAATCCATATTACATCAGAATTCTGCAAGAAACTGTCGTCTGGATCGGGGACAGTGGGTGCAGGCTACAACAAATTGTATAGCGGTTTTGTTTTTTTTCTTTCCATTTTGCAGTATTTTAATAAATACAAGCTTGTCCACATTGCAGTACTGTATAGATTTTCCACCTGGAAATTTGGATGGAAAATGTGCAGCGTGTTCACCCTGCAGTAAGGTATGTGCACACGATGCGGATTTTGCTGCGGATCCGCAGCAGTTTCCCATGAGTTTACAGTACAATGTAAACCTATGGGAAGCAAAATCCGCAGTGCACATGCTGCGGAAAAAAATGCGCGGAAACGCAGTGTTTTATTTTCCGCAGCATGTCAATTCTTTGTGCGGAATCCGCAGCGTTTTTACACCTGCTCCAATAGAAAACTTCAGATATAAAACTGTAGCGGAATCCGCAATAGAAACCGCGATAAATCCGCAGGAAAAACCGCAGCGGTTTTCCCCTGCGGATTTATCAAATCCGCTGCGGAAAAATCCGCAGAGGAGCTTTCTCCGTGTGCACATACCCTAAGAGGCCGCACAGTGCCGAGGTGGGGCAGGCAGTAATGCAGTGACTGCGTCCATTTATGACGGTGGTCGTGGTTGGGGCAGTGTCGGCTCACGTGTAATTCACAGCACACGGTAAGAACAGGGCAACATGTCGTCTCGTGTTACTCTGTGCACTGTATGTATAGTGGCCATCATCCATGGTGAATAATCCTGTTTTGGCTAAGAGCTGTGTAATCCTCCTTCTATTACACCACTCTTGGTAACATCATGTACTGCGGTGCTCAGAACGCTTTTCATCGGCTCGTTGCTGAATTTCTTATGTGACATATGGGTAATGCGATCCTGGGTCTGAGATGTTCAGAGCCTGCCAGATAGTATAATGAACGCGGATTCCGATAGTCACTAATCATGCTTTATTACCGGATGGTTAAAATGCATTTTAAACCTATGTTCACGCGGACGTTTGAAATATCAGATGCTGATTAGACAGAGAATCTGCTGCAGGAATATGAATCTGACCTTGATATTGTTGTCTCAAATTTTCAGTTTATAATTGCTGGTGGTCCCCTGCAGTGGGCAAATCCGTGTTTGGCTTCCTGCTGCAAATATCACTAAGTGACATGTCCTGTAAGGAAGCCGCTCTCAAATCCGCAGCAGAAACCCAATCTGCATTTGTAAAAGGGCTAAATCTTGTTAAAAATAAACTATAAATAAAATTAAAGGAATCTTAGGTCTTATTTACACAAGATGTTCACATGTTTTGTTTTTGTTTTCTCCTTTATGAAATGGAACAATTTTTACCACGTTTAAAAATAAATAAATAATAAAACAAACAAACAATGAGGCATGTAAGCACAGCTTTTGGGAGAGGAGACATAATACAGCCAGAGTTAGTTACTTTTTTTTCTCTAGTCACCTTCCACGACAGCCACTTCGGAGGTTGTCTTCCCCGCCCTAATAGGGGACAGGAACACAAGAGGTTAAATACCCCTCCCCTTCCTGCACCGCCAGTGTTTTCCTGTCCCCTATGGGGCATGAAGAGTTTCTGAAGGGGCTGCCGTGGCCGGCGACGGAGCTCCACTTACCCAGAAGCCGGGCGGCATGAAGGTCGGGTTTCCCTCCTTGATAATGCCGCTCCCGTCTCCTCTCTTCGGAGCGACTCGGGACCCTCCCGCCCCTCCGGCGCTCCCTTTGGGGGCAATGCGGGGCGGTGATGTGCTTGCCGGGGGCCTCCTGCAGCCCCCCCGGTTCCCTCCTCCACAGCTGCAGCGCTGGAGGTGGCGCGCGTCCCGGGCTGGGGCCGGAGAGCCTGATGACTTCCGGGTTAAAGCGCGCCACTTCCGGTTCAACCAGGAAGCGTGCCATGGAGCGCACGCCGGCCGGCAATGGCGTCCAGCAGCAGAAGCACGCCATACAAACAGCGTCGGGGGCGTTCTTGGACCTACCCCAATCGGGCCACACGTGGGGGGAGGAGCACTGCACGCTGGACCACCGATCCTTATAAAAAGATCCGGGTAGCAAGGTAAGCTGTCTGACTGTTAGCAACCTGACGGACATGGACAGTGACAGACCCCCTTGCTCTGCATCTGCAGATGCCAGCGTTCCCCCTCCTACCAAAGTAAGTAGCAGGTGTTGGGCCCAGCTATCCCCTATATACATATGTGCTTTTATGTATATATGTATATATAGATATTCCTCTAAGTGGCTTAGCAAACCCTCTCTCTTAGGGAGAAAAGGTTTCCGACCCTAAAAAGTCAAGCCGCAAATGCAAAGTGTGTACGGCCAAACTCCCATCAACATACGGGAAAAAGCTCTGCCAATCCTGTACGGATGAGGTCCTGCGCGCCGAACAACCCTCGCTGTTGGATAGCATTAGATCCCTCATTAAAGATGAGGTCCATTCTTCTATGGCTACCTTCTCTCAGATGTCGGTGCCTCAGCCACCCCCTCCAAAAAAGAGGAAAAAAGCCCCAGTAGAATCCGACCCGGACTCGGGAGAAATCCAGTCCTCAGGTTCAGAGGATAACTGGGAAAACGAAGGCTCCACTTCTACCCCCACCTGTAGATCAGAAAACAAAAAATATTATTTTAGTTCTGAGGACATGAGTGAACTAATCGGTTTAGTAAGAAGCACCATGGGGGTAGAGGATGAAGAAGTTACACTCACAGTACATGATGAGATGTTTGAGGGTCTGAAACCCAAAGACCAAAAAGGGTTCCCGGTGCATAACAACTTACGAGATCTAATTCTGCATGAATGGGACCTCCCTGAAAAAGGTCTGACTATACCATCGGAACTGAAAAACCGGTACCCATTAGATGGGGATAACTCCTTATGGGAGACCCCGAAAGTAGATGTTCAGGTGTCTAGGGTAACTAAAAAAACTGCCCTCCCCTTTGAGGACTCTTCGCAACTCAAGGATCCGATGGATCGTAAAATAGAGAGTTTATTAAAAAAGTCCTGGGACACCTCCACAAATCTGCTAAAATCTAATATAGCCTCTACTTGCGTGGCCAGATCTCTATTTATCTGGTTACGCAAACTTGAGGATCACTTGACTCAAGGCACCCCAAGAGAGGAGATTTTAGACTCCCTACCCTTACTACAGAAAGCTACAGGGTTCCTAGCCGATGCATCTGCTGAATCGGTTCGAGTAGCCGCGAAAGCTGCCGTTCTCTCTAACTCGTCCAGGAGAGCACTCTGGATAAAATCCTGGGGAGGCGATTTTGTCTCCAAGTCCAAATTATGTAGCATACCCTTTCAGGGTCATAATGTATTTGGACCCGTCCTGGACGATATTTTGGATAAGGCGGCAGATAAAAAGAAATCTCTCCCTGAGCAAAAGACCCCAAAAAAACGCTTTTTTCGTCCCTCCCGTGATCAAACCTCACAGAGAGGAAAAGGCAAAACGGGAAGATGGAGTTATCCTAAGGGAGGCAGGGGAAAAAATATCCTGGCCCCTCAGGCCCAGCAAACCCCAGATAAACAATGACTGTACTCCGGTCGGGGGTCGACTCTCACGATTTTTCACCGAGTGGCAAAACATCTCCGCAAATCAGTGGGTCCTTCGTACCATTCAAGAAGGATTAAAAATAGAATTCGTGAGACCACCCCCACATTGCGTAAAGATAACCTCCCTTCAAAACCCAGATCTCCAAAACTCCTTGTTACAAGATCTACAAAAATTAATACAATCAAATGTGATTTCTCAGGTGCCGAAGTTAGAGGAAGGACGTGGTCATTATTCACGCCTTTTTCTAATAACCAAGCCGTCGGGGAAGAACAGAATTATCATAAATTTGAAACCCTTAAACGATTCTGTCCGATACAGGAGATTCAAAATGGAGACAGTCAAATCCGTGATTCCCCTCATCGGTCAGGGTTGGATGATGGCGACTGTGGACCTGAGGGATGCGTACTACCATGTGCCAATCCATCCAGAGCACAGGAAATTCCTCAGGTTCGCAGTCTCCAAGGGTCACCAAATCAAACATTTTCAGTTCAATGTTCTCCCCTTCGGCATCTCTTCGGCCCCTCGGGTCTTCACAAAGATTATGGCGGAAGCGATAATCTTCATCCGTCAGCAGGGAATATGCATAGTCCCGTATCTAGACGACCTGCTTATCATGGCTCCATCTGCCTCCCATCTGGAAACAGACGTATCAAAGTCCCTAGAGATATTACAAACCCTGGGTTGGATCCCAAATCTGGAGAAATCGGAGGTCCATCCCTCCACAAGAAGAAAATTCCTGGGGGTGCTACTGGACTCGGATGTAAGAACATCTTTTCTACCCAAAGATCATCAAATCAACCTTGTCCGCAAGGTAACCAATTCAGAGGCCAGCGTGCACCGACCCTCAGAGAATCGATGTCTGTACTAGGGTCCCTGACCGCATGTATACAATCGGTTTCCTGGGCCCAGGCTCACACACGAACTCTCCAGACTTATGTTCTCCTACATTCCAGGAGACGACAGACTCCATTGAATCAGAAGATTCTTCTCCCTGGCCATGTGAAATCGGCGCTAAAATGGTGGCTAGATTATCAAAATCTCCAGAGAGGGGTCAGCTGGGACCACCTTCCCCTAAAAACACTCCGCTCAGATGCCAGCAAAAGAGGCTGGGGTGCGGTGGTAGAGGGTTTCCACTTTCAGGGACAATGGACATCGGACATCAGCAGCAGCTCCTCGAATCTAAGAGAATTGAAAGCTGTGGAGGAGGCACTAAAGGCATCAATCAGCACTGATCAAAAATCATCACGTTCGTATTTACTCGGACAATATGACCACAGTGGCCTATCTACGACATCAGGGGGGGACAAAGTATGCCTCTCTAAAAGAAGTGGCCGCAAGAATATTCTTCTGGGCAGAGAGGAACCTTCTATCGGTCACAGCAGTACATCTGAGGGGATTGGACAACACTCAGGCGGATTTCCTCAGCAGGAAAGACGTTCATCCGGGAGAGTGGTCCCTAAACCAAGCAGTATTTCAGTCCCTAGCCGAAAAATGGGGTACTCCAGAGGTGGATTTATTCGCCAACAGGCAAAATGCGAAGGTGGAAACATTTTTCTCCCTTCATTACAAAGACAAGGCACAGGGAATAGATGCCTTTTCACACCAGTGGAAATTCAACCTTGCATATGCCTTTCCTCCCATTCCCATGCTGGCGAAAACCCTGCAAAAAATCAGGACAGACGAAGTGACCACAATCTTGGTTGCCCCATTGTGGCCCGGGAGGAGTTGGTACGGCGCCCTATTAGATATGGCCCTGGAAGGTCCCTGCCTTCTACCTCAAAAGACCGATCTCCTACACCAGGGTCCTCTACTACATCCGGACCTAAACAGACTGAACTTGGCTGCATGGCTACTGAAGCCACAATCTTAAAAGCTAAAGGACTCTCAGATGACGTAATCCAGACCCTTCAAAAAAGCAGAAAGGCAGTAACCAATGCCATCTACACTAAGGTCTGGAAAAAATTTACGTCCTGGTGCTTCCCAGAAGTTCCAGACCCCTTCAATCCTGATATAGCAAGGATCTTACAATTTTTACAGAAGGGCTTGGATATAGGCCTTACCCCTAGCACACTCAAAGTACAAGTATCGGCCCTTAGTAGCTTTTTTGACTCAAATTTAGCCAATCGCCGCTGGATCAAGCGATTTATGACAGCCGCATCCAGAATTCGTCCTACACTCCGTACTAGGGTACCCTCCTGGGACCTCAATACTGTACTTAACGCACTAACCCAGGATCCATTCGAACCCCTGGATGCTATATCCATAAAAAACTTAACTTTGAAAACAATCTTTCTAGTCGCAATCACTACGGCTAGACGTATTGGTGAATTACAGGCCCTGTCAATACAGGAACCCTATTTAACGGTCACTGCGGATAGCATTGTACTAAAACTAGACCGATCCTTTTTACCCAAGGAGGTCTCAAATTTCCACAGAGATCAGGACATTCTACTTCCTTCTTTTTGCCCAAACCCCTCCAACCCTAAAGAACAGGCCTTCCACACCTTGGATGTTCGCAGGGTGGTTCTATTTTACTTACAACAAACTGAAGCCTGGCGAATTGATCAAAATTTATTCATTCAGTTCTCCGGACGAAATAAGGGAAAGAAGGCGGCAAAAAACACCATCGCAAACTGGATCAAACAGTCTATTTGCTTGGCTTATTCATCGCAGGGACTAGATCCACCTGCCTCTCTGAAGGCACACTCTACCCGAGCAATGGCAACATCGTGGGCAGAGAGGGGGAATGCCTCAGCAGAGCAGATATGCAGAGCCGCCACCTGGTCGTCCATCCATACGTTCACCAGACATTACCGGCTAAATTTCAATAGGGATTTAACGTTTGGCAGACGTGTTCTGCAGGCTGTAGTCCCTCCCTAGAGAAATTAGCTGTTGGTACTACTCCGAAGTGGCTGTCGTGGAAGGTGACTAGAGAAAATAGAATTATTCTTACCGTTAATTCGGTTTCTAGGAACCTTCCACGACAGCACTAATTTCCCTCCCTACCTGATATTCTTATTGGATGATTCCTGCACTTTTGTGGTAACTATACATGCTACTGTGTCCAGGAAAACACTGGCGGTGCAGGAAGGGGAGGGGTATTTAACCTCTTGTGTTCCTGTCCCCTATTAGGGCGGGGAAGACAACCTCCGAAGTGGCTGTCGTGGAAGGTTCCTAGAAACCGAATTAACGGTAAGAATAATTCTATTATTTTAAACTAGATGGTGGCCCAATTCTAACGTATCGGGTATTCTATAATATGTATGTATATAGCAGCCACATAGTATATAGCACAGGCCACGTATTATTTACTATATACTATGTGCCCTGTGCTATATACTATGTGGATGATATATATACACACATACATACTGTAGAATACCCAATGCGTTAATACAGGCCACGCAGTATGTAACAGTGGCCACGCAGCTTTGCGGGAAGGACCTTTGTGACGTCACGGTCGCGTGACTGCGATGTCATCTCAGGTGATTCGCGCAATGCATCCCTGGGAACGGAAGCCACCGCGTGCACCGCTGAGAGTCGGGAGGAAATCCCATGCCCACTATGTGTGTACCAGCGCCTGTGGCTTTCCTGCGGAGATGGACATGTGGCGCATCTTTCCAGACCGCAGCATGTCTATTTAACTTGCAGAGAACTTCAGTCTCCACAAGATAAATATTACCCATCCAATGTATAAGGTGTGGTGATTTCACATGGTTCAATGAACACTTGCGTTCAAAAACCGGCAGCCCTTTGGACACAGCGGACATGTGCAGCGTCCAAAGCGCTGCCAGTTACTGACAATGGGGACGTAGCCTAATAACAGTTGCTTTTTTGTTACAGCATATCTAGGTTAATTATGTTAATGCTTCTACATGGGCTGGTGACTGTGTTTATATTTAATATTAATTTAATTTATTTTTTTAATATATATTTAGCTTACAAATCCGCATCAAATCCGCATGGAATTTCAACTGCGTTTTCTGCCAAGAGAGACAGAATCAGTGCAGAATTATACACAGGCAAATCTGCAACGTGTGCACATAGCCTAATACTTTTGAACAGGTCTCTATTTGTAATATGTTCTTATGAATACTTTTACTGTAGCATTTCTTGTAATGGTCTCTCTCCATGACTCACTTCTGATGTGAACAGAGGTGTAATTCGTACAACTTCTGGCATGTTGTATAGATTGTTAGGAATGATGCTTAACTTCAAATGTATTCTGAAATGTTTCCCATACTGTTACTTAGAAGTATCATTAATCATGTCATGCTCGTCATTTCTGTTAAGCTACATATTTCTTATTTTGTAGAAATTGATGCAAAAATGATGGATGAATTGGAAAATGACCTTTTTGACCTGCCCGATTATGAACACACAGAAGATGAAAGTTTCCCTCCATTACCCCCACCACATTCTCCTGGGGCAGGAGACAATGAGGATCTGGATAATGGAGGTAGCTGGTGGAAACATATTGTATTGTACTGTACATTAAGGCGGGTGTCAGGTTTACACCATTGAATGCTATCTTCCTGGAATGGGTTGCCATCTGATTTTCTAGAAAAGACAATTGAGTGCTAGTGCAGGGCAGTCTATTTTCTGTATCCAGTCTAGCTACATAATCACTGTGGCTAGGTTAAGATTGGGGTTTTTTTTTTTTTTGCAAGATTTTTAATTTTTGAACAACACCATAGATGTTACCATATAATATACTGAAAACCAGGGAAATTCCAACTGCAATGAAATGATAAAAAAAAACCTCTATTCTGATTTATTCTTCAGGAGAAAAATAACCTGGTGGCATGTGTTTTTTTTTTTTTTTTTTTTTTTTTTTTTTTTTAATATATGGCGGAAGGGTTTTGAATCTGTCTTTATCTGATTATTTGTTCAGTGTATTGTATTGCAAGTCTGTTGTAATAAATGAATAAAATGACGATGTCCTATCTGGCTGGGCTTTACAGAAGTATTATCATAGTAGTCATGTTGGTCATCAGCTGCCATAGCAACCAGGCCAGAATTGCACATGCCACCGGGTCAGAGATTGACAGTGGCATTAAAGGGGTTAATGGCAGGGATCGGTTCTCGGCCATATAAAGTGATGCATTCTATGTCTGATAAAGGCATTAAAATGCCAGTGACTTTCTTCTACCGTTTCCAATGCTAATCCAGTCCCTCCCCTTGCACCATGTGACGGCAGCGCTTTCTTGCCCACTCTCTCCTTGAACTGTTAGTTCCTCTTAATGCAAGGCCATGAGAGCCTTCTTCTGAGTCCCTGACTTTCATTGAGAAATGCTGTGTAAGCCACCGACTGGTCACAACTGATTTGGGAGAGGACTAGAGCAGCTCTGGAACTGGCGGAAAACAGCGACTACTGGATGTTTGAATTCATTCATTCATTCATTCCACCGGATTGGGAAATAAAAGAGATCTGCTGGAATGTTGAGGGGCTTAAAATCTGTCTGTCTCAGATCGGTGGCCTATTCCCTCTTCTGTTTTTTTGTTTTGTTTTTTTACCATGGATATAAAAACATTTTTTTTTATTAATGTTCTTCTAGATGACTGGACTAAAGGCATGGGACAAACACAACCAGAAGAAGCACCGAAGCCTGCCAGGCGGGCAGTAAAGAGACCCCAGCCTAAGCTGGATGCTCAGCGGTATGTTGTATCACTTAATATAAACACGTGGCAGATTTGGAACACAGAAATTTGCGACTGCACCGAAAAAGGTCCTTTGTCATTCAGTAATGAGGCAACACTGAGGGGTTACTGAGATTGGGGCCTGTGGTTGGTTTCTTGCTGTAGTTTGATCAGTGTGACTCTCTGTGTTTGGGATGTCAGTGCAGAGTGTAGTGTCCCTGTACCTGCACGCTCTGGGTAACCATACCACTGACCTCTAGCTCTGCGACTCTGTGATGAGCTTTGTTCTCTTTTATTTTCTCACAGCCCAGAAATTTAATAGGATGAAGCCGAGTAGACTGCTGTGAGGAGTGGTACAGGCAACATATCCCACTGCATGTCTTTACGGTCTTTACTTTTTGGTGATAATTCTAAGCGGTATGTGTGGAGAAAACCAGGCACTGCTCATCACCTGCCCAATACAATCCCAAAAGTGAAACATGGTGGTGGCAGCATCATGCTACGGGGGTGTTTTTCCAGCTGCTGGGACAGGACGACTGGTTGCCATTGAAAGAAACATGAATGCGGCCAAGTACAGAGATATCCTGGATGAAAACCTCTTCCAGAGTGCTCTGGATCTCAGACTTGGCCTAAGGTTCACCTTCCAACAAGACAATGACCCTAAGCTCACAGCTAAAATAACAAAGTGGCTTCAGAACAGCTCTGTGACCATTCTTGACTGGCCCAGCCAGAGCCCCGACCTAAACCAAATTGAGCATCTCTGGAGAGACCTGAAAATGGCTGTCCAGCAATGTTTACCATCCAAACTAACGGAACTGGAGAGGATCTGCAAGGAAGAATGGCAAAGGATCCCCAAATCCAGGTGTGAAAAACTTGCTGCATCATTCCCAAGAAGACCCATGGCTGTACTAGCTCAAAAGGTGCTTCTACTCAATAAATAGTGAGCAAAGGGGCTGAATACTTATGCCCATGTGATATTTCAGTTTTTCTTTTCTAATAAATTTGCAAAAATTACTACATTCTGTTTTTGTTTTTTTAGTCAAGATGAGGTGCAGAGTGTACATTAATGAGGAAAAAAATGAACTTTTTTGAATTTACCAAATGGCTGCAATGAAGCAACAAGAGAATAATTTAAAGGGGCTTGAATACTTTCCATACCCACTGAATATACTTCAGACCTGTGGCTCAAAATGTTATGTGAATAGGCCTAATTGTTTTTTTGTGCAAAAGATGAGTCCTTCCTGAAAAGTAAGTGTCAGACTGTGCTACAGCTTGAGTTGTCCAGGGTTATAATATTGCTGTACTCTTAGGATGGGTCATGGCTGTCAGATTGGTGGTTTGCCATGTGCACCTGCATCGGTCAGCTGTTACCAGTCAGGAGTGCAGTGCATGGAGCCGGAACACCGCAGCTCTGAGTGCTGTCTAGTGGCTGTTCTTGGGTACTACACTCGGGTCCTGTTGATGCAGGCTGAGCGCTCTTTACATGCAGCTTGATGCCTGCTGCACTTGGTAACCTTTCACTGGCATCTTCCCACCCTCCCAATAAGTGGCACTCTGCTTCCCTGCACTCCATTCAGTCAGTGACTGCGTTGACGCTAGGAAGGAGGAAGCTACGTGCCCTCCGATGACTTCTCTTTATAACTGTTAATTTTTTGTAATACAGCTGCTTTAGAAATACTGGAAAATACAGCAAAAATACTGCCTTCTATAATATTGGGGACATTACGTATCTCCCTCTAGGCTCACTTCACAGCGTGGCTTGCCTGCTTTAAGGCATCTGTTTGATGGCACAAAATTCAAAGGCAAGGGACATGAGGTAAGCGGTGGTTTGGTGACTGTGGCACTTGTGCTCTTAACACTCGGCATTCTCCTGTATTAGCAAAAAAGTGTTCTTTACAGCAGAAGCTGCTTTTTAACTCCATCATGACCTTTCGATTTTGTGTTTTTGTTTCCTTTGTTTTTTCCTTCCCTTCTTCCAAAACCCATAACTTTATTTCTCCATCAATATAGCCGTATAAGGGCTTGTTTTTTTGCGAGATAAGTTGTACTTTTGAATGACACCTTTGGTTTTGCCTATAGTGTACTGGAAAACAGGAAAAAAAATTCCAGTTGTGGAGAAATTGCAAAAAAAAGTTTTTTGTTTTTTTTTAAACTTGTTCATTATATGCTAAAACTGATCTGGCAATATGACTCCCCAGGTCAATACGAGTACGCAGATACCAAACATGTATTTTTTTATTTTGTTTTTTCACAATTTTTAACCCCTTTCTGACCTCAGACAGGATAGTACGTCCAAGGTCAGATCTCCCCCTTTGATGTGGGCTCCGGTGGTGAGCCTACATCAAAGCCGCGACATGTCAGCTGTTTTGAACAGCTGACATGTGCGCGCAATAGCAGCGAGTGGAGTCGCGATCCACCCGCCGCTATTAACTAGTTAAATGCCGCTGTGAAACGCTGACAGCGGCATTCATCTACCACTTTCGGCCGCGCGGCCGGAAATGCGCTCATCGCCGACACATAATCTGGGTCAGCGATGCGTCGGCATAGTAACCAGATGTCTCCTTGAGACCTCTATGGTTGCTGATGCCGGCTTGCTGTCAGCGCCACCCTGTGGTCAGCACTCATATCAAGCCGTTAATTAAGCTACATAGGAGCGATCTGATTTTCAATAGCCTCTCCCACAGAGGCTATTGAAACATGGCAAAAGTAAAAAAAAAAAAAAAAAGTTAAAATCACCCCCCTTTCACCCTATTCCGAATTGCCCGATCTATCAATAAATTAAGGATTAACCTGATCGCTAAACGGCGTAGTGAGAAAAAAATTCAAAACGCTAAAATTACATTTTTTTCGGGTCGCCGTGACATTGCATTAAAATGCAATAACGGGCGATCAAAAGAACGTATTTGCACCAAAATGGTATAATTAAAAACGTCAGCTCGGCACGCAAAAAATAAGCTCTCACCCAACCCCAGATCACAAAAAATAGAGACGCTACGGGTATCGGAAAATGACGCAATTTTTTTTTTTTTTGGCAAAGTTTGGGATTTTTTTTTCACCCCTTAGATAAAAAAAATAACCTAAACATGTTTAGTGTCTATGAACTTGTAATGACCTGGAGAATCATAATGGCAGGTCAGTTTTAGCATTTAGTGAACCTAGCAAAAAAGCTAAACAAAAACCACGCATGGGATTGCACTTTTTTTTGCAATTTCACCGAACTTGGAATTTTTTTCCCCCATCTTCTAGTACACGACATGGTAAAACCAATGATGTTGTTCAAAAGTACAACTCGGAAAAATAAACGTTATGGCTCTGGGAAGAAGAGGAGCGAAAAACGAACACGGAAAAAACGGAAAATCCCAAGGTCATGAAGGGGTTAATGAATACAATAAACCTCTTGGGGAGACTTGAAGCTGTGATCATCTGATCACCTGTGCTACACATAGTGGAGCTGAATCTGTTATGTAGAGCAAAGATCACAAGCCAGCATCCACAGGAGATTTACAATGATAGACATGGGGGGTCTTCTGCAGACCGCCCCCCCCCCCCCCCCCCCCCCCCCTGCTGTCTTGATGATCCATAAGCGCCCGGCGGTAACGTTATTGACAGCAGGATTTAGCAGGTTAACATCCGCGGGCGGAGCCCCATTCATAATAATATAATGGTAATTTACAAAATAGATATTTTTTCCTAACATGCAGGCTCTGATTCATCAAGACCAGCAGTTTTTCTCATGAGTTTTGAAGGGACTTGGTGGAGTCAGACACTCCTGCAAAATTTTAGTGGAACTTCATGTTGTCCAAAAATTTAGCTACGTTTCAAATTTATGCCAGAATTCTGATCCAAGGCCATAACCTTCATGTTATCAGTGCATTTTTTTTTTTGTTTGTGTATTCAGCATTTGTGCCATAGAGAGTACTTTAAACATAGCACCTAAGTATGTTAGGGTGTGTGTGCTGGATGGGACTTCAGTTGGGGATCTGTTTGCTGTTCCCTCTTTTTGCAGGCCGAGGATTTGAAAGTGCTTATTAGGCAGATGGAGAATTGGGCACACAGACTTTTTCCTAAGCTGCAGTTTGAGGACTTTCTCAATCGACTGGAGACTCTAGGAAACAAGAAGGAAGTGCAGGTGAGCGAAGGCGGAGATTATTTTTGTATAATTAGTGTGTAGAATAAGCAAATTGGTTCACAGAAAGCTAGGATAGTAGAAGATTGGTGAACAATGGCTGTAGATTGAAAAATACTGCTTGTACAGATTGGTTAGTATCTGCTGACGAGGGAGAGAGCAGGCTGCCTTTGGGGTCGTTTTGAAAACTGTTAAGACTAGTTTCAACAACCATCGACTTTTCTAGTGTTTTTTTTTTTTTGTTTTTTTTCCTGTTTCTTTTAATAAAAATAAAATAAAATTTTATTTTGTGAACCAAAGAGCGAGAATGGAGAAGAATGTTCGGCAATGTCTCTTATAAATTGTTTTCATTTCACCTATTGAGTCAGTCTGACCGTGGTATTTGCAGCAGAAAAAAATTCAAATCTGCTGTAAATACTGATGTGTTGGCAAGAAACAGCATAAAATACAGGTTTTTGTTTTAATGTGTTTTTCCCATTCTTTAGTTTGGTTGAAATCTGCAGTAAAAAAAAAAAAAAACACTGAATGAATTGACATGCTGCAGATTCAAATCTGCAAGGAAAAAATAACCAACCTATGCATGAGACTACAGGAATCTGTAAATCTGATGTACTTGAGGCAAATTTATACACAAGTGCTAAAAGTTGATAAAGAGAACCAAATAAAGTCACAAGTACGAACATCAAGCCCACAGTGAGTGTTAGGGCAGGATCACACACAGCGAGATACGGCCGAGTCTCGCAGGGTAAAACCAAGCTCCGGCACTCCAGAGCGGAGCGTGCGGCTGCATAGCAATACATGGAGCTGCACGTACATGGAGCTGCATACTCCGCTCCGGAGTGCCGGTGCCAGAGCTTGTTTTTAACCTGCGAGACTCGGCCGTATCTCGCTGTAGTGTGACTCCGGCCTTATACTAAATGAATATCCTATTAAATTATGATGCAGGTGCCCATAAAGAACCTATTTAAATTTGCAATTGAGATTTTAGAGATCCAACATGGGTCAGGTCATGTGTCTTCCATTCTTTGTGAATGCAGAATCTACATTATGAATGATCTAAGCCGGTCTGGTAATGTTCATCTTTATAGTACATTTGTTCCTAATTTTTTATTTTTTTTCCCTCCTCCCTCTCTAGACTTGCTTAAAAAGAATACGCATGGATCTCCCTATTGTGCATGAAGACTTTGTTAGTGAAGAAGGTATTTTCCAACCTCAGTGTACAAATTGCACATAGAAATGCACACACAATAGGTGCCATAATGGCTAAGTTCTATAATTGGTGAAGTGTGAAAATGATTGTGGCAGATGCCCCAGTGTTGCATTAAAAAGGAGTTTAATGTGACTTCAGGCTGCCACATAGAATAAAATGGTTCCTGCCGACAGGACCTGGATAGATGTGAGGCTTCCTGTGCGATGGCTCCATACACTCTAGTTCTGGTCTCTTTAATTTATTAATCTCTTAAAGGGCCTCTGCCACCCCCTCCAGCCGTTATAAACTAAAAGAGCCACCTTGTGCAGCAGTAATGCTGCATTCTAACAAGGTGGCTCTTTTAGTTTTTGGTGCATTTATTCCCAAAATAAAGCATTTTATAACTTCTCCAAAATACCTGTCTTTAGACAGGGAGGCAGGTCTTAACCCCCCTGCTTGAAACGCCACACTGCCGTCACTCAAATCTTCAGGGGCGCCGGGCGCCGCCCCCTCCGCGCTGTTTTCCCATAAGATCCGGCGCCTGCACTGTCTATTACTGGATGGTGCAGGCGCAGTGAGCTCTGGCCGTCTGACGTCACATCCAGTCTTGCAGACTGCGCCTGCGCCAGCCAGTACTAAACAGCGCAGGCGCCGGATTTCATGGGAAAACAGCGTGGAGGGGGCGGCGCCCCTGAAGATTTGAGTGACGGCAGTGTGGCGGTTCAAGCAGGGGGGTTAAGACCTGCCTCCCTGTCTAAAGACGGGTATTTTGGAGAAGTTATAAAATGCTTTATTTTGGGAATAAATGCACCAAAAACTAAAAGAGCCACCTTGTTAGAATGCAGCATTACTTAGTTTATAACGGCTGGAGGGGGTGACGGTGGCCCTTTTAATTACAGGTTTGTTTGTTCTCATTAGCTTAGTCTTGGTAACTACCACTTAAAAAACACTCCCATCAACATTTTTATCCTCTTAATACATTGCAGTGATCATATTATATAGTAGTGAGTACTTACAATTGCTCATTTTGCCATTCTACCCAGTTAATGCTTCTGTTTTACATTAGGTCTATGACATCATGTGATTAAAAACTGACCAGCTGAATCCTTCTGAGCTCTGTGTAGAAACAGGAGGTTAATTTTCCCTGCATGACTCATGAGTCATCACTGCAAAAGTCCCTAGCAAGGGAGTGGGAGCACCTGGGTCATGAGTTGAAGAGGGGGATGATAAATGCAGGGACAAGAGACTTCCTGCTTCTACATGGAGAAGAAATTGACTGGGTAGAAAGGCAAAATGAACAATTGTAAGTACACAGTTCTATATAATTAGGATTACAGTATATGAAGAGGATAAAAACTTTGATGGGAGGAGTGCTTCTTTAAATGCAGTGCCGCATGACGACCATTCAATCACAAACCTTCAGTATTGACCATCCGCCTTGTTCAGATGGATTTCTTAAGAATCTCTGAATTTTTTGCTATTCTGTCTGGAAATTCAGTCTTTGAAATTTTATGTCGAACAGATTTTTGAAGTTGTTCCACAGTTTTTAGACTCTGTAGTAACCTCTGACCATGTTTTCCAAGAGACTCTGCTTCTTTAGCATGCTCTTTTGAAAGTCACGTGACTTTGTTAAATACTTGGATTTGAGAGTCCTCAGTGGTTGATACCTTTTTCATGACTAACTGAAAAGATGGGAACAAATTGTAAGCTTTCCAGACTACTCCGGTCTCTTCAGATTTTGTATTATTCTGTGCCTGATGAACAATCACATTTATACACAGCATGACACAAGAATAATCCAATAGATAAGACAAGTGTCGTGAAGCAGAACTATCACTATGGGAGAGGGAGAAGCAGTTGTGGCTGTAAATATTGGATCTGTTCATAGATAAGGAGTATGAAAGTTTTATTGTCCCATGATTGGGGTCTGGTCCATGGTCCTGATGCCCCCAAATGGTCTGAGGAGCCCATTCCTTAGTTGATGTACAGGAAAGATAGATAGATGGATATCTATCTTGGTACCGTGTTAGCCAGTAGATAAAAAAATATTTAGAATTGAGAGTCCTCAGTGGTTGATACCTTTTAATGGCTAATTGAAAAGATGGTAACAAATTGCAAGCTTTCAAGACTACTTCTATGCCTGATGAAGGGACCCAAGTAGTCTCGAAAGCTTGAAATTTACCATCTTTTCAGTTAGCCATTAAAGGGTATCAACCTCTGAGGACTCTCAATTCTAAATATTTTTAGTTGCTGTAGAAAGACACAGATCCATGTGATACATTCATTTCTGAGCGTGTCAAAGGTTGCCATAAGTTTATACTCCCAAATAGGGTTGAGCGACCTTGACCTTTTTAGAGTCGAGCCATGTTTCGCGAAACCCGACTATCTTAGAAGTCGAGTCGAGTGGAATCGGCCGATTATCGCGAAAAGTCGGGTATCAACCGAAACACGAAACCCAATGCAAGTCAATGGGGGAGCATAGTCGGCAGTGAGTGGAGGCCAGGAAAACACCTACACTGCCCATTTTAATGGCAAAAACATCCATTCTTGTTACAGAAGCTTGTCAATCGTAATTTACCTTAGAATAATTGGAAGGCATTTGAAATTGGGGGTCATTTGGCTAAAGTTGTGGGGGGTAGGGCTGGTTCAAGTAATTAGTGGGCCCAGGAAATCTGGACCATGTCACGGCAGTGGAGCAGGGAGAGGTAAGTATTTCAACTTTGCAAGTGCTGTGATCCTGAGCAAGCAGGGGGGCCCACTCGTTGGCATTGGCACTGGCACAGGGCCCCTCAAAGTACAGCGGTGTGTTTGCACGGCGGGGGCGCCTCCCACCGGCAGCAACACTTTTGCGTACTATGAGAGGCCCTGTGCCAGTGACGTCGCCAACTAGTATTCCTTCCCCCACCTGATGAAGGAACCTGCACTTTCATCTGCACCTTCCTCTTTGTCCCCGTGTAAGGTGGTATGGTATGCGGGAAGAGGAACCTGACTTTCAGCAGGGTCACAATCTTGCTGTGTAGCGTGCACGGGGAATGTTGCGTTATGGGTCAATGTACCAGCAGACTCATCTATCACTGGCTGGGCAATGGGCAGGATGAGGAGGAAACACAGATATAGGCCCAAAGAATAAAGTTGGCTAAATGCAGTTCAAAATTGGTAACACAGGACTACCCAGGGGGCATTGCAGTGGAGGACAACTGGAATGAGAGGCTGACACAGAGAGTAGGCCCAAATCAGTAAGTAGTCGAAATGCAGTTCAAAATTGGCAACCGTAGTAAACAGGCGGCACAGCTTTGTTCAGTGGAGGAGAACAGCAAGGAGTGGCAGACACCGATAGTAGGCCCCAACCCAACTAGTAGGCCAAATGCAGTCTAACATTAACAACTACTTAACGAGAGCCTGAAAATGGAATTTCAGGACAGGAAACCAGGAGAACAGCAAGGAGCGGCAGACACTGTTAGTAGGCCCCAAACCAACTAGTACGCCAAATGTAGTTGTTCCATTTAACCACTATTTAACAAGAGCCTGAAGATAGAAGCTCAGGAAAGGCAACCTGGAGAACACCTTGGAGTGGAAGACACCGTCTCTACACCCCATACCCAATTTGTAGGCCTAATGCAGTGTAGTTTCCAACAACTACTAAACGAGAGTCTGAAGACCGAAGCAATGGCGAGGAAACCTGGGGAACACCTTGGAGTGGAACACACCGTCTCTCTACACCCCATACCAAATTTGTAGGCCTAATGCAGTGTAGTTTGCAACAACTACTAAACGAGAGTAGGAAGATCGAAGCAATGTGGACGAAACCTGGGGCACAACTTGGGGCGGCAGACACCGTTAGTAGGCCCTACCAAAGTTGTAGCCCCAATGCAGTTTTAAAATTCCTAGAGGCTGAAAACAAGACTATTGACGCTCAGCTTTTTTCAAAGGAACACAGCTGTATTGAATGGCGCAGACAGACACAGGTAGTAGGCCTTAAACCAAAAATGTGGCTCACTGCAGCTTAAAAAAGGTTACAGGGGTACACAGGCAGCATTGCTCTGGGCAGTGGAGGACAATTTCAATAGTGGACCGCAGACAGACTTTGTACGCCTACTATTAAAAAAAGGATGCTCTATGCAATTAAAAATAGGTTCCAGGGGTCCACGGGCAGCAGTGGTCTGGTCAGTGTAGGAGTAGTAGAAAGAACGGGCCGCAGACAGGCTTCGAAGGCCTAACATAAAAAAATATTGGGCTGTAGGCACTTTTAAATAGGTTCCAGGGGTACACAGGCAGCAGTGGTCTGGTCAGTGTAGGAGTAGTAGAAAGAACGGGCCGCAGACAGGCTTCGAAGGCCTAACATAAAAAAATATTGGGCTGTAGGCACTTTAACATTGGTTCCAGGGGTACACGGGCAGCAGTAGACTGGTCAGTGTAGGAGTAGTAGAAAGAACGGGCAGCAGACAGGCTTCGAAGGCCTAACATAATAAATTGGGCTGGCTGTAGCCAATTTAAAATTGGTTCCAGGGGTACACGGGCAGCAGTGGTCTGGTCAGTGGAGGCCTAGTGGAAGGAGAGACCGCAGACAGGCTTCGAAGGCCTAACATAATAAAATTGGACAGGCTGTAGGCACTTTATAATTGGTTCCAGGGGTACAGGGGCAGCAGTAGACAGGTCAGTGGAGACCTAGTGGAAGGAGGGACCGCAGACAGGCTTCGAAGGCCTAACATAATAAAATTGGGCTGGCTGTAGGCAATTTAAAATTGGTTCCAGGGGTACACGGGCAGCAGTGGTCTGGTCAGCGGAGGCCGATTGTAATGAGTGTCTGCCAGTTAGTAGTCCAAAACAATAAATAAATGTGAATGTCTCGCATTAAAACAAAACGAAAACACTAAAGGGTGCAATCATTAGGTACAGGGGTGGGATCCTCTGCGTAGTTTCAGACCTACTAATTTAGCGCAAAGTATTTACTGTGGTAAATAGAGGACACTGCCCCTGACTATGTTAAGTACCATCATACATGTCAACACAATGGTATTGTCAGTGGCAGGAATGGAAGGATGTCAGTGCATAGACTAAACATTGGTGGAAGTGTGAGAGATAACTGTGGAAGTGGTAGAGCAATGTTTGACCTGGGGGTGGGTGAACTCTCTTGTGGCCGGCGGTACAGGCCCAGGGCCCCTCATGTTACAACAGTGTGTCTGACGTTGGGTGCGCACCACCACCGCCAGAGACACTATTGTACTATGAGGGACCCAGTGGCAGTGCTGTCGACCAAAAGCGGGCACACCCACCTCTTCAGACAAACAGCACTCTCACGGGTGCTTGCGCCAAGTCGCGATACCACGGCCCCGTGTGGGGAGTTTGGCCATTTAGGGAGGTGTAAACATGTCGTATGCTGGACAATCAGCTGCAGCAAATTAAGACATTTGAAAAGTAATTCACAGTAGTCCACAGGCAAGAGCTTTTCATAGGAAAGCTAGGTGTCGGCCGGGCAAGGTGGGGCAAAAGAATTCGAAATCCAGTTGTGGTTCATTTTAATGAATATTAGATCATCAACATTTTGGGTAGCCAGACGAGTCCTTTTTTTCGGTTAATATTGAACCTGCAGCACTGAATACTCTTTCTGATAGGACACTAGCTGCCGGGCAAGCAAGCTCCTGCAATGCATATTCTGCCAATTCTGGCCAGGTGTCTAATTTGGATGCCCAGTAATCAAATGGGAATGACGGTTGAGGGAGAACATCGATAAGGGATGAAAAATAGTTTGTAACCATACTGGACAAATGTTGTCTCCTGTCACATTCAATTGATGCAGCAGTACCTGTCCTGTCTGCGGTCATAGCAAAATCACTCCACAACCTGGTCAGAAAACCCCTCTGTCCAACGCCACTTCTGATGTGTGCACCCCTAACACTCCTGGTCTGCTGGCCCCTGGAGCTCGTGTGAGAACGATCACGGGCGCTGTGTGCTGGGAATGCCTGAAGCAAACGGTCAACAAGAGTTGATTGTTTGGTTGCTAATATTAGTTCCAAGTTCTCATGCGGCATAATATTTTGCATTTTGCCTTTATAGCGAGGATCAAGGAGGCAGGCCAACCAGTAATCGTCATCGTTCATCATTTTAGTAATGCGTGTGTCCCTTTTGAGGATACGTAAGGCATAATCCGCCATGTGGGCCAAAGTTCCAGTTGTCAAATCTGCGGTTGTGATTGGTTGAGGGGCAGTTTCAGGCAAATGTACGTCACTTGTGTCCCTCAAAAAAACAGAACCCGGCCTTGCCACGCAACCAATTTCCAGTGCCCCCGGGAAAGCTTCCTCATTAAAAATATACTCATCCCCATCATCCGCCTCGTCCTCCACCTCCTCTTCGCCCGCTAACTCGTCCTGTACACTGCCCTGACCAGACAATGGCTGACTGTCATCAAGGCTTTCCTCTTCCTCTGGTGCAGACGCCTGATCCTTTATGTGCGTCAAACTTTGCATCAGCAGACACATTAGGGGGATGCTCATGCTTATTATGGCGTTGTCTGCACTAACCAGCCGTGTGCATTCCTCAAAACACTGAAGGACTTGACACATGTCTTGAATCTTCGACCACTGCACACCTGACAACTCCATGTCTGCCATCCTACTGCCTGCCCGTGTATGTGTATCCTCCCACAAAAACATAACAGCCCGCCTCTGTTGGCACAGTCTCTGAAGCATGTGCAGTGTTGAGTTCCACCTTGTTGCAACGTCTATGATTAGGCGATGCTGGGGAAGGTTCAAAGACCGCTGATAGGTCTGCATACGGCTGGAGTGTACAGGCGAACGGCGGATATGTGAGCAAAGTCCACGCACTTTGAGGAGCAGGTCGGAGAACCCAGGGTAAGTTTTCAATAAGCACTGCACCACCAGGTTTAAGGTGTGAGCCAGGCAAGGAATTTGTTTTAGTTGGGAAAGGGAGATGGCAGCCATGAAATTCCTTCCGTTATCACTCACTACCTTGCCTGCCTCAAGATCTACTGTGCCCAGCCACGACTGCGTTTCTTGCTGCAAGAACTCGGACAGAACTTCCACGGTGTCTGTTGTCGCCCAAACACTTCATAGCCAATACAGCCTGCTGACGCTTGCCAGTAGCTGGCCTATAATGGGACAACTGGTGTGCAACAGTCTCAGCTGCCGATGGAGTGGTTGGGCGACTGCGGTCTGTGGAAGAGCTCTCGCTTCTGCAGGAGGATGAGGAGGAGGGGGTGCGAACGCCTACAGCCAACTGTTTCCTAGACCGTGGGCTAGGCACAACTGTCCCGAAATTGATGTCCCCTGTGGACCCTGCATCCACCACATTCACCCAGTGTGCCGTGATGGACACGTAATGTCCCTGGCCATGCCTACTGGTCCATGCATCTGTAGTCAGGTGCACCTTTGTACTCACAGATTGCCTGAGTGCATGGACGATGCGCTGTTTAACATGCTGGTGCAGGGCTGGGATGGCTTTTCTGAAAAAAAAGTGTCGACTGGGTAGCTCGTAGCGTGGTTCAGCGTACTCCATCAGGGCTTTGAAAGCTTCGCTTTCAACTAACTGGTAGGGCATCATCTCTAACGAGATTAGTCTAGCTATGTGGGCGTTAAAACCCTGTGTACGCGGATGCGAGGATAAGTACTTCCTTTTTCTAACCAGTCTCTCATGTAGGGTGAGCTGGACTGGAGATCGTGGAACTAGCGGGTGTGCCGGTGGACATGGCAGACTGAGAGACGGTTGGAGACGGTATTGTTTCCGCCGGTGCCCTAGATGCAGTATTTCCTCCTACAAAACTGGTGATTCCCTGACCCTGACTGCTTTGGGCTGGCAAATAAACCTGCACAGATACTGCCGGTGGTGCGGAAAATGGTGGCCTTACAGTGACGGAAGGGATGTTGCGTTGCTGACTAGCTTCATTGGCCGAGGGTGCTACAACCTTAAGGGACGTTTGGTAGTTAGTCCAGGCTTGCAAATGCATGGTGGTTAAATGTCTATGCATGCAACTTGTATTGAGACTTTTCAGATTCTGACCTCTGCTTAAGCTAGTTGCACATTTTTGACAGATGACTTTGCGCTGATCAATTGGATGTTTAAAAAAAATGCCAGACTGCACTCTTCCTAGCATCGGATCCCTTTTCAGGAATTGCAGACTGAGCTTTAACCCGATGGCCACGCTGTCCTCCAACAGGTTTTGGCTTTGCCACGCGTTTTGGGCCAGATACGGGCCCGGCAGATGGAACCTGTTGCGATGTTGATGCCTGCTGCGGCCCCTCCTCCACCTCCGCTTCAGAACTACTGCCGCCTGCACCCTGTTCCCCCAATGGCTGACAATCGGGGTCAACAACTGGGTCATCTATAACCTCCTCTTCTAGCTCGTGTGCAACTTCGTCTGTGTCACCGTGTCGGTCGGTGGTATAGCGTTTGTGACGGGGCAACATTGCCCTCTCAGGGTACTGATCCACAATCAGACCCTGATGAGACTATGTTGTGGTCTGAGTCAAAGGACCAGCATAGTAGTCTGGCTGTGGCTGTGCATCAGTGCACTCCATGTCAGAATCTACTTGTAATGGGCATGGCCTGTTAACTGTTTCACTTTCTAAGCCAGGGACGGTATGTGTAAAGAGCTCCATGGAGTAACCCGTTGTGTCGCCTGCTGCATCCTTCTCTCTTGTTGTTGTTTTTGCTGAAGAGGACAAGGAAGCGACTTGTCCCTGACCGTGAACATCCACAAACGACGCGCTGCTTTTACATTTACCAGTTTCAGAAGAGGAGGCAAAAGAGCTAGAGGCTGAGTCAGCAAGGTAAGCCAAAACTTGCTGTTGCTGCTCCGGCTTTAAAAGCGGTTTTCCTACTCCCAGAAAAGAGAGCGTTCGAGGCCTTGTGTAGCCAGACGACGAACCTGGCTCCACAGCTCCAGACTTAGGTGGAATATTTTTTTTCCCACGACCACCTGATGCTCCACTACCACTACCATCATTACCAGCTGACAATGAACGCCCACGGCCACGACCTCTTGCACCAGACTTCCTCATTGTTTTAAAAACTTAACCAAAGTAACTTTATTTGTTGCTGTCAAACAACTTACACGGTGAGCTATAACTTCAGTATGATTTCGATATCCCTTTACAGGTTGGTGAGACCGCAAGGAAAATCAGGCACAATGTTACACACTCTGTTTTCTGTGGCACCAAATCACAGAGATGCCACACAAGCAGGACTGTCACTCAAGCACAAATGTCAATATTAATCTCCCATTTTTTTTTTTTTTTTCAGGGAGACTTTAGAAACAAAATAAAAAAAAAATAGGCTTTTTATGGCCCACTGAGTGAGAGATGGCACACACAGGAGTCAGGAGTGGCACACAAGCCCAGAGGCCAATATTTATCTCCCACTGATTGATTTATTGATTTTTTTTCAGGTAGAATTTAGAACCCAAATCAACCAAAAAAATAGGCTTTCTATGGCCCACTGAGTGAGAGATGGCACACACAGGGATGGCACTCTAGCAGAAATGCCAATCTTAATCTCCCACAAAAAAAAAAAAACAGGGACTGTCCTACAATTACTATCTCCCTGCAGTAATCTCAGCCAGGTATGGCAGGCAGCAATAAGGAGTGGACTGATGCACAAATTAAATAAAAAGTGTGGACAAACAAACAAGATAGCTGTGCAGAAAGGAAGGAACAACAGGATTTGTGCTTTGAAAAAAGCAGTTGGTTTGCACAGCGGCGTACACACAGCAATGCAGCTATCAGGGAGCCTTCTAGGGCAGCCCAATGAGCTACAGCGCTGAGAAAAAAAAAAAAAAATGTAGCTTCCACTATCCCTGCACGCCGAAGGTGGTGTTGGACAGTGCAAATCGCTACAGCACAAGCGGTTTGGGGGTTAATGGACCCTGCCTAACGCTATCCCTGCTTCTGACGAAGCGGCAGCAACCTCTCCCTAAGCTCAGATCAGCAGCAGTAAGATGGCGGTCATGCCCCTTTATAGCCCCTGTGACGCCGCAGACAGCAAGCCAATCACTGCAATGCCCTTCTCTAAGATGGTGGGGACCAGGACCTATGTCATCACGCTGCCCACACTCTGCGTTTACCTTCATTGGCTGAGAAATGGCGCTTTTCGCGTCATTGAAACGCGACTTTGGCGCGAAAGTCGCGTACCGCATGGCCGACCCCGCACAGGGGTCGGGTCGGGTTTCATGAAACCCGACTTTGCCAAAAGTCGGCGACTTTTGAAAATGAACGACCCGTTTCGCTCAACCCTACTCCCAAACCCTTCTGTCTCTCTGAGACTTGAAGTTACCTTTCTAATACAAGTAGTTTGTTGGAATATGACCCTCCAGCTGTTTTTCTTTAGTGTCACACTTTTCCAGGCGTCTGTTAACCATGTCCCAACTCTTTTGAGATGTGTTGCTGCTGTCAATTTCTAAGGGTATGTGCACATGATGCAGATTTAGTGCAGAACTGCAGCAGATTTTTCTGCAGCAGAAACGCTGCAGAACTGCACTGTGATTTACAGTACAATGTAAATCAATGTGAAAAAAAAAAGCTGTGCACATGGTGCAGAAAAATCTGCGCAGAAACGCTGCAGATTTCAAAGAAGTGCATGTCACTTCTTTTGTGCAGTTCTGCAGCGTTTCTGCACCCCTCCATAATAGAAATCCACTTTGTGCGTTTTTGGTGCGTTTTTTTGTGCAGATTTGTGCACAAAAAAGGCACCTGCGGATTCTGCCAGGAGATGCAGATTTAGTGCAGATTTTATGCAGAAAATTCTGCATCATGTGCACACAGCCTAAAGGATTTAATTTTTTCAAATGAAATGGAAAAATGTCTATTCACCGCAGTAGTTGAAGTTTAAAATATGGCTATGAAAGGTTTCCAAATCATTGCATTCTTTTTTTTTTTTTCCTTTACATTTTACACAGCGTCCAAACTTTTTGGGAGTTGTGGTTATTGATGGGATCTGCAAAGAAAAGTGTGTCACCCAGCTTTGTCTCATACATACATTATAATATGGACGTGTAGAGTGCTAAAGGCGTTGCATTACAGCTGCGTACATTTTTTTAAAATTTTTTTTAATTAAGGCTATGTGCACAAATTGTGGATTAGGCTTAGGAATTTATGGTGCGGATTTTGCCTCTCCTGGCAGAAAACGCACCTGCGGATTTGTCACTTTTTTGTGCGGTTCTCTATAATGGAATGGGTACAAAAACGCTGCAGATTCACAAAAAAGTGACATGCTGCTACTTTTAAACCGCAGCGTTTCCGCAGCAGATTTTCTGCACCATGTGCACAGCATTTTTTTTTCTCATTGATTTACATTGTACTGTAAATCAACTGCGGATCTGCAGCATTTCTGCACCTCAAAAAACGCTGCGAATCCGCAACGTGTACACATACCCTAAGGGTATATTTAGTTTGGTAGTGACAAAGTTTCTGGCTAAGGACACCTCTAATTACCATTTGCTTTAGTTGTTATACAGAAGGAGGAGGATGGCCCGGACTTTGCCTCTGAAGTATTTTCTGCCCTGCCACAGCCATCTCCACCATCACTTTCTCAATCCAGTGTAGTTGAACTGAGTGAAGAGACTCTTCAGAGGATAGAAAGGAACAGGCGCTTGGCTATGGAGAAGAGAATGCAGAAAATTCAAGCCCAAGCAGACAGTCAAGGTACGACTCGTGCACATATATTACTTTATTATATGAAATTTATGTTGGTTGATAGCAATAAGTGACTGTACAGTGTTATCAGCCTCGAGGGGCCTGGGCTATGGAAAAAGGAAGTATAAATGGTTACAATAACCGTATAAACTTTGGTTTTCTGGTCACCGCTGAATTCCATCATGGCTTTCTAAGGTCCATTTTTGGGATTAATGAAAGTCCCAACTTCTTGACCTCCATTGATCAGCAAGTTATCACCTATATTGATGTTATAACTTGCAGTATTGGGAATTTATATTTTAATCACAATGTTGAATTACTGTCAGATTGGTTAATGCCACCATGGACAATTTCTTTTTTTACTGCATCCCCTTTAGTGGTCTGTACAAAGACTTCATCGTAGGCAATCAGATCTTGGCTTCTGTTGCCCGCAAATTTGCTTTGGAATTCTGCAGTAAATGTGCGTGATAAGAAATATTTGTTTTATCCTTCTTTTTTCGATTTCTTTTAGCTATGGCTTCTTCTCAAGATGTATCTCAGTCGCAATGCATTGATCCAGATGATATTCCTGAGGATTTCGATGCAGATTTGTTGGAGGAGGTAGAGAAAGCAGTTGAGATCAGATCCCAGTCAGACGAGCCTTCACGCAGCCCTGTATTTGGAGAAGAAGTTTCTATATCTCAGAATGAGCCCTCCACTGAAAAGCTGGAAGATGTGACTGAGGCTGAAGATTAATGGCTATTTGTATATGTAGATATTGTTTGTTTTTTCTATTAAAATATTTTATTTCTTGTTAGTATTCGCTTTTTTTTTTTTGCGCACAAGAATAAGTAAAGTGCCGCAACTTTCAGCTACATAAAGCATTCAAGTGATCTGTTGTTTAAACTGTGTTAATAAACCTGCTCTACGGCCCTCTATGATTCTTCACCCAAAATGTTACACTTGTCAGTGGATTGTTGCAACCCCTCAGAATGTAACCTGGTACCTCTTTCTCCACCACAATGCCAGCCTCTTAAACAGAGAGGAAAATGGCATGAAGAGTTGTAGGGCAACGATACCATTGGGTAAATATCTTGTAGCTTTTCTTTTATGCTGCACAAGCTATAGATAATTGGTGCAAGAATAAAAACGGATTTTTGTTTACTCTCATTAAAATCCTTTTCTCCGAACCACTCATTGGGGGAAACATGACCATGGGTGTTATGCTGCTGACACTAAGTAGATGCAAAAAAAATTATCTCCTCTGCAGTATACCCACACACTGGCCCCAGCCAAACCAGTTCTGTGATAAAGCAGTAGGACAACATGAACATCATACAAAGGTATAAAACGTCAAACCGAAGAACATACTCAAGCTGTCAGGCCAACAGGTGACCCAATGAGTGGGTCAGGGAAAAGGATTTTACGGGTGAGTACATAAAAATCTATTTTTCCTTCATACATGATGGCACCACGAGAGAGGGGATCCGCCCATCAAGGACAGGAAACCTTCAAGATAAAAGGGCAGCTCCTCTCTCCACTTCAGTTGGTTACCTGTCCTTGACGGGGAACCCTCAAGATGAAGACAGAAGAGGATGCCTGGGTTGGGTGGATTTGGGCAGGTGCTGGGTGCGCACCTGGAAGTAGAGTGCACATGGGTGCTGGAAGACTGCAGAGCAGCGCGCATCGGAAGGAAGTGCCGGGTGTGTGTGCAAGACCCAGCGGTGGCACTCGGAGCAGAGGCTGGATCAACCAGGTGAATGGTTAATTAAGTAGCGCACCCCAGAAGTGGTCGCCGGAGACGCACTTAGATATCATTATACAGCGAAGGCGTTGCGCTAGCGACAGCAGATGCAGGATCAACCAGGTGATTGATTGCATTTACATGCACCGGAAGAGTGGTGCAGGCAAGATCAGCCAGGTAATTATAGGATTAAGACATACATCTGGTTACCCTGTAGACTGTGAGCCCTCGCGGGCAGGGTCCTCTCTCCTCCTGTACTTGTGTGGGCCTTGTTTTACTCATGTTTATGGTACTTGTCTATATCTGCCCCATTCACATGTAAAGCACCATGGAATAAATGGCGCTATAAAAAATGAATGATAGCACACACCAGGGTGCTGATCAGCCAGTAAAGGCAGGATCAACCAGGTGATGCATTATAAAAAATAAAAAAAAAGAGAGGAAGTGAGTCTATTTAAACGAACCAGAAGTGCTGCCCTGTGTCACTAAACCAGGCCAGGTTGATTGTGACTGCTCTTGTTACGTGGTAGTGTGTAAGATCGAGAGCTTTTCGCCAGAACATTTATTGCCACAGCAAGAGGTGCAGGAGAGGCGGTCTTGCTCAAGTGAAAAAAGCCATATCTGCCATGGCAGAAGCCGCTCGGACAGCGTACGGACGGATCGCCATACCAAGGAGCGGTCCCTGGTCTCATTGGGAGACACTGAGAAAACCAGCCAACCTCCGGATTCGGTACCCGTACTTTCAAAGCGTCCGAGTGGTGAGTGAACTTCAAGAAAGTCCAGCACACTAATGTCTCTTCTCTTATCTCCGTCTCTTCCCTCTTATATACATTGGGGGGTGTAGGAGGTCCCCAAAAAGTACAAGGCAAAAATTAAAAATAAGGAATGTCCCTCGTGTAAAAAGCCTTTAAAAACAACCTGGAGTAAAAGACTGTCAGGAGTGTATCAACAAGACAGTGGCGGAAGAAACACCCTCCTTTACGGAGAGCCTAAGATCACTGATCCAGTCAGAGGTCTCTAGGTCTGTAAAAGTATTACAGCTGACACAGATACCAGATCTAGGGTCAGATCCAGCCCCTCTATAGCATCCCAAGAGGGATTCCTTGGAGTCAGAGGAGGACTCAGACACAGCTCGCTGCTCAGATAGTAGCTCAGAGGAGGAGGATACATTTCCAGCAGAGGCTACAGATAAGCTTATAAAAGCTGTTCGCTCTACCATGGGGCTGGTAGACGAGAAGGCAAAAAAGACAGCCCAAGAACTTATGTTCAGTGGTCTACAAAAGAAAAAACGGAGGTCATTCCCTATTAATGAACAACTACAAGAACTAATTAAAAGGGAATGGCAAAAAACGGAAAAAAGGTCCCAAATAACCAACTCCCTAAAGAGAAGATATTCTTTTGAAGAGGAGGCATCCTCATCTTGGGATAGAGCCCCAAAAATTGATGTGGCAATTTCAAAAGTTGCCAGAAAATCCTCCCTGCCATTCGAGGATTTAGGTTCTCTAAAAGAACCTCTGGATAGAAAAGTGGACGGTTTCCTGAAAACAGCATGGGAAGCCTCAGCAGGGGCACTAAGGCCAGCTATCGCGGCCACTTGTGTAGCTAGATCCCTAAAAATCTGGATAGACAACCTGGAGGAACAGGTAGAACAAAAAGTTCCCAGAGAAACTATCCTAGAGGCAATACCAACCATGAGAGCAGCGGCAGTGTTTCTAGCTGAAGCATCAGCAGACTCTGCTAGACTGGCAGCAAAGGCAGGAGCTTTAGCCAACACAGGACGGCGTGCAGTATGGCTTAAATGCTGGCCTGGAGATACACAGGCAAAGATGAAACTTGTGAGGGGAACTTCTTGTTTGGTCCGGCATTAGACGAGGTGTTGTAAAAAGCCGGTGACAAAAAGAAAAATTTTCCTACGCAGCCATTTCAGCCCTTTCGGCGCTCCTTTCAGAGAGGCAGAAAATTCCGAAGGCAGCAGTTTAGAGACCGAGACAGGAGCAACTTGGACAAGCGATCCAGGGGAGGAAAAGGTTTCTATTTTGGCAAGTCCCCCAGGGACACCAAGAAACCCTCCCAGTGACGGTCCTTCTCAGGTGGGAGGGAGGCTCTCACTTCCAGCCTGGGAGAGGATCTCCTCCAGCGTATGGATCCGTCAGATTATAGGATCAGGCCTAAAATTAAAATTCCACCACTGGCCTCCAAGAAGATACATGCAGACCCCGGTACAGTCCTCCCAAGATAAACAAGACAGTCTGGAAGGGGAAGTATCACTCCTAGACAAGCACGTCTTGGAAGAAGTTCCTATAGAGGAAAGGATGGAAGGATTTTATTCTCCCCTTTTCTCATAAAAAAAAAACTAACAATTCTTGGAGGACAATAATAAATTTAGAAGGCCTCAACAAATATCTAATAATTCCATCTTTTAAAATGGAAACAATAAAATCAGCGGTGAAACGTCTATATCCTCAGTGTTACATGTCAGTCCTAGACCTAAAGGACACTTACTATCACGTCCCAATCAGACAACAAGATCGTCAGTTTCTCAGAGTGGCAGTTCAGATGGGGTCCCAGTTGCGTCACTTTCAGTACAGGGCTCTGCCTTTTGGGATAGCAACAGACCAACGGGTATTTACAAAACTGATTGCAGAGGTCACAGCACATCTCAGAGAAAAAGACACTCTGATAATACCCTACTTAGACGACTTCCTGATAGTGGGGAAAAACTTTTCTCACTGTAAGGAGCAGGTCAGAATAGTGATGGACACTCTACAGACACTAGGATGGCAACTGAACCTCAAAAAACCCAAACTAGAGCCAGCAATGGTCCAGAATTTCCTAGGGATCACAGTAGACTCCGTGACACAGGAGTGTCGCCTCCCAGAGGAAAAAGAGGAAAAAAAAATCAAACAAATGATTGACGACATTAAAAAAAAAAAACAGATGACTTTAAGAAGAGCCATGTCGGTGTTGGGGTCCCTAACCTCCTGCATACCGGCAGTAAAAATGGGCCCAGTTCCATGCAAGAGACCTGCAATGGTGTGTGCTGCAGAACGATCTGGAACTTCAGGGGCAGCTAGAGCAGAAGCTCATTCTCCCGCTCTCTGTACTCCAGTCACTCACATGGTGGTTACAGATAGAGTAATCTCCGAGAGGAGTTCCCTGGACATACACCGCTTCCAAAATAATCACAACAGACGCCAGTCCATGGGGGTGGGGAGCTCACTCAGACACACTATGGGTCCAAGACCCCTGGACTCAGGAGGAAAAATATCTATCCTCAAACGAGTGGGAACTCCTAGCAGTTGAAAAGTGCTAAGGAGGTTACTTCCACACTTAACAGGGCATCATGTGAGAGTCCTATCAGATAACCGAACAGCGGTTGCATACATAAACCAACAGGGAGGCACCCGTTCTCAGTCATTGATGCACATAACCAATAGACTCATGACTAGCCGAAAGGCATTTCCTCTCATTATGGCCCCTGCGTATTTGAGGTGTGGACAATATAAAGGCAGACTTTTTAAGCAGAAACCACTTAAGGCAAGGGGAATGGTCCCTAAAAAAAGTCCATTTTGCATTGGATAATACACATGTGGAAGACCCAGTGTAGACCTCTTTGCCTCAATAGCCATCAAAAAAGTTCAGAAGTTCTGCTCCCTGAAGCCAGCAGACAGGCCGTTGGCAGTAGATGCCTTCAGCATAGAATGAACGTCAGGACTCTTGTATGCCTTCCCACCGATATGTCTAATCCCAGCAGTTCTGAAGATCAGGGAGGACAATGCCAGGGTAATTGTAATAACTCCCTTTTGGCTGAAAAGACCATGGTTTTACTGGCTGAGAGTGATGTCAGCGACGGACCCGTGGGTACTCCCGGAAGACGAGGACCTTCTAACACAGGGTCCCTTCAACCACCCGCAGAATTCCGGGCTACATTTGACAGCCTGGCATTTGAACGGTCGTTGTTAGAGATAGAAGGGTTCACAGCTGGTTTAATACCCACTTTGCTTAGAGTAGCAGAAAACCAGTAACGACCAAGATTTATGGGAGAATATGGAAGAAATTCTTGTCCAGCTCAGGGTCAATATGGGAAGGGGAGGTCCCCATAGTGGCAATACTGGAGTTCTTGCAAAAGGGCTTAGATCTAGGATTAGCTGTTAGTACCCTCAAAGTACACATTTCAGCTTTAGCAGCCTTATTCAACTGTGACCTGGCAAGCAATAGGTGGGTGGTGAGGTTTATCCAAGCCTGTAGTAGAGCTGACTGTTCCATCCCCTACTCCTCCACCATGGGATCTAAATTTAGTATTGACAGCTTTGACAGAAAGCCTCTGAGCCGTTAAATACAACATCAGATAAAGTACTAACATTAAAAACAGCTTTGTTAGTGGCACTTACATCGGCCCGTAGGGTTGGGGATTTACACGCGTTGTCAGCTGACCCCCCTTACACGCAAATTATGGACAATAGAGTTGTATTAAAATTAGATCTGGCATATCTCCCCAAAGTGGTATCGAGATTCCATAGGGCTCAGGATATTATTTATTATTATTATTTATTTATATAGCACCATTAATTCCATGGTGCTGTACATGAGAAAGGGGTTACATACAGGGTTATAGATATCGTTTACAGTAAACAGGTTTATAGTGACAGACTGGTAAAGAGGGGAGAGGACCCTGTCCTTGCGGACTTACATTCTATGGGATAGTGGGGAAGAGACAGAAGGTAGGGGTGAGGCGGCGGCTCTGGCGGTGAGGCGGCTTGCATCCAACATCATATCACTTTAGCCTGGAAAGATGGGCAGACCCTAGAGAAATGGGCGGGATCTCACTCAGGCAAGAAGAGTAGTGTCAGCTGGAGGGTGAGTTAGAGAATCAGTGAGAGGAAGTAGATGGAGTGAGACATGCAGAAAGGAGCTCCCAGGGAGAGGGAGCTAGAGAAAGGTGAAGCTACAGAAAGGAAGAAAGACTTCAAGACCCTACCCTCTTTCTGTCCCAATCCTAGCAACAAGAAAGAGAGACTCCATTGCCCAGATGTCAGCAGATGTATCCTACAGTATTCAGAGAGGACAAAATCCTGGAGGAAACAGGGCTTTATTTGTTCATTCCATTCCAGGGATCAAGGAAGGGCCTTAAAGCCTCAAAACACACTATCGCTAGATGGGTAAGAGAGGCCATTATTCTAGCGTATAGTAGTGCAGGCAGGGTTGTTCCACAGGGTCTGAAAGCCCACTCCACGAGGGCCATGGTGACGTGGACAGAGAGAGCAGCTGCTACCATCGACCAAATCTGTAAAAGGCCACTTGGTCCTCTCTGTCTACATTTTTTAAACATTATAGGCTAGACCTATCTGCTACCTCTGATCTCACATTTGGGTGAAGATTGTTACAAGCAGTGATCCCTCCCTAAAAGAGAATACAAATCTCTAACTCTCTCGTGGTGCCATCATGCATGATGGAAAAACACAGGTATTACATACCTGGTAATGTGTTTTTTTCATGAGACATGACGGCACCCTTATATTCCCACCTGTTGTGAATTCTGTGGCAGAGCTCCCTCCTGTGGTCACAAGTGGTACTTCGGCTGATTCTCTCTGTGAGCTTCCGTTGGTGGAGGAAAGTGGTACTGCGGCTTCTGAGTTTCCTTCCTCAGGTGATGTGGTGAAGTCGTTAGGTGCTGCTCTATTTAACTCCACCTAGTGCTTTGATCCTGGCCTCCAGTCAATGTTCTAGTATTGGACCTGTTTCCTCCTGGATCGTTCCTGTGGCCTGCTGCTCTGCATAGCTAAGTTCCGCTTTGCTATTTTGTTTGCTGTTTTTTTCTGTCCAGCTTGTCTATTTGTTTGTTCCTGCTTGCTGGAAGCTCTGGGATGCAGAGGGTGTACCTCCGTGCCGTTAGTTCGGTACGGAGGGTCTTTTTGCCCCCTTTGCGTGGTTTTTGTAGGGTTTTTTGTTGACCGCAAAGTTACCTTTCCTATCCTCGCTCTGTTCAGAAAGTCGGGCCTCACTTTGCTAAATCTATTTCATCTCTACGTTTGTCTTTTCATCTTAACTCACAGTCATTATATGTGGGGGCTGCCTTTTCCTTTGGGGTATTTCTCTGAGGCAAGGTAGGCTTATTTTCTATCTTCAGGCTAGCTAGTTTCTCAGGCTGTGCCGAGTTGCATAGGGAGCGTTAGGCGCAATCCACGGCTGCCTCTAGTGTGGTTGGAGAGGATTAGTGATTGTGGTCAGCAGAGTTCCCACGTCTCAGAGCTCGTTCTATGTTTTTGGGTTATTGCCAGGTCACTGTATGTGCTCTGACCTCTATGTCCATTGTGGTACTGAATTACCTTATCATAACACCCACCCTTTTGATCATGTTATTAGTTGGGTGCATTATTAGCATTATTTGTATTATACACTCCTTCGAGTGTCGGTGAATAGAACCGTATAGGATGTATTTATGTGTACACTAACCAGCGGAGTTCCTCTCGTACTCTGTAAAACAACTGATGTGGAGAGAGGAGCCGCCCCTTTTATCTTGAAGGTTTCTTGTCCTTGAAGGGCGGATCCCCTCTCTCGTGGTGCCGTCATGTCTCATGAAAAAACACATTACCAGGTATGTAATACCCGTGTTTCTCTATCGCTTCATTGGCAGACACAGGAACCATGGGTGTATGCTGCTGCCACTAGGAGGCTGGCACTATGCATAAAAAGTTAGCTCCTCTGCAGTATACACCCAACCGACTCATTCTGATAATCAGTTTAGCTTAGTGTCAGTAGGCGGTGGATACGGGTCTTTCATTAGACCCATATCTACCTCAGTGTGCGTCGTTTCTTTTCAGGTACCCTGAGGGATACAGTGTGAATGGTCACTATTGTACTCCCACAAAAACAGTACAGTGTGTACTGCCACCCCGTATCTTCATAGGTTTGGCTGGCGGGATCAAGGCCCCTAACACAGAAGCGTGTTTAGGAGATCCGAACCAGTCCTAGCCCTGTCTCCCACCCACTTGACCACCAGAGCAACAAGCTTTTTTTCTGGACGTCCCCTTCATTCCCTGGTTTAACCGGTTACCTTTTTCTCAATGTTTTTCTTCCAGAAGTTATGACGAGTATACAGATGAAGAAGGTATTTCCAACTAGCCCCCCTTTCAAACTTCCTCTTAGGGGTAGGACTCTGGGCTTTTGTACGGGGAAAGCACTGGGGGCTTTACAGCATGGGGCTCCAGGGCTATTATCTCACTCTGGATGTCATTTGCAGCTCTCTCTCTCCTTGTACTTAGGGGGTCCCCCTGTTCCCGGCGCATTTCACTCGGCTACTTTTTTTGGATGTGTCTCCGAGTTCGGGGGTAATCGCTGCGGTAGCGCCGATGTCCTGTTAGTGCCTCAGTGTCACTTCACCCTCCCCGGTGGTCGCCGGGTTTTAATCTAGGCCCCGACTAGTGTTAGGGCCTAGTCCTGCGTTGTGATTCCGCCCATCTTCTCCTTCCGGCGGCTTTTCTCCTGCCTGTCTTTCACTTTCTCACCCGGTGTCTAGCTCCGCCCCCTTCTCCCGACCTCAGCACAGGCTGTTATAGGTGCCATCTGGCATCTTAGTGGGTCTGTTCATCATGTCTAATTTTAAGGGAGAACATCCTTGTCCTCCTGCTGCCTCTGCTTTAGTCATTGTATGGTCTTCCTGTAAATGTGCTTCCCTCAGGTCCGTCCTCTCCCCTCTGTCAGGACTGCAGTAATCCCACTGTGCTCACCGCCCAGGACCCCCTGCTGCCCCACGTGAGAGCAACGCCCTTATCCAGGGTAGGCTTCCTCTCTGTCACAATCTGGTGGATCTCACCAGGGTGTCTCAGACCCTGGTGTCGGTACTTAACAGGTTGCCTCTGCAGACTTCCACAGTAGCCAGCGCGTCACAGGAAGCTCTGAGCCTGCCAACATAGACCGCAAAAAATCCAAACAGGAATACCGGTCTAAGTTCTCTTCCCGGTCCATCTCACCCCATGGTCCGTCTCAACGGTCTGCTGCTTCCCGGTCCTCCTCTCCCGAGTCAGGCGAGGCGTTCTCGGACGTGCCTTCTGAGGATGTTTTGGAGCTGGATTTGGACCAAATCGCTAGCATGAGGGATATGGTTCAGAGCCTCATTGGGGTGATCAACAAGACCTTTGGCATCAAAGATTCCTCTATGGAACCTGCAGATCAGGTGGTTTCGTTTAGATGGTCTAAACCACCTTCCAAGGTCTTTGCTCCTCATTCTGAATTCGAGGAGCTTCTGGCCAGAGAAAGAGAGAATCGGACCAGATGCTTTCAAAGAGGGAAGCGCCTTGGTGTGTTATATCCTTTTTCTCTGGAGTTCTCCGCCAACTGGACAGCGTCGCCCTCTGTGGACCTGCCAGTTTCTAGACTGTCTACCAACACGGTCCTCCCACTTTCTGGTGGAGCATCCCTGAAGGATTCTAATAGAATTATAAAATCTTTTGCGAAGTCAGCCTTCAAGGCGGCTGCGTCTACTTTATGTCTGGCCTTTGTTTCCACTTGGGTTTCAAAGTCTGTAGCAATAACAAATTGTATTGTGGTACCGTGTTAGCCAGAAAAAGCGATGTGAATATTTTTCTGCCCAATGATGACAGAAGTATTCTAGGAGTGATACCTAACCATAAAATAATATGTTTGCAAGCTTTCAGAGCACAGTGGCTCCTTCTTCGGGCAAGATTACAAATAGATTAATAAATAAAGGTAATTTTAAGGACCACAGGGAAAGAAAAATTTGGGAATACAAACTAATGAAGATGTTTAATTCGTTGACACTAGGACTCAATTTAACACCTGGATTTAGGAGTCACTACATGGATACAATTCACACCTCCACCAGAGGGACTCCAGCTAACTAAGAACATTATTCCCACTGCCTCTCCATTTGTAAGAAAATGCCTAATTTGATTACCTTGGCTTATCTATGGACTCATCACACTTCCCACCCCCTAACAAATGTCCTCCTGTAGTATTCTTTAAATGTGCTTGTTTCTTATTAATCTATTTGTAATCTTGCCTGAAGGAGCCACTGTGCTCTGAAAGCTTGCAAACATTATTTTCTGGTTAGCCAATAAAGGTATCACTCCTAGAATACTTCTGTCATCATTGGGCAGAAAAATATTCACAACAAAGTCTGTAGCCAAATGGGCCAAACAACTCCACCAGGGCATTCTGGCTGGGGCCCAACCAGAACAGCTGGTAGCACTTGCCAACCAGATTTCCCATGCAGGTGAGTATTTGGTCTCTGCATCCATGGATGCCACATCTTGTGCAGCTCAGGTATCCAGTAATGTTGCCATACGGAAGACCGTTTGGCTTAAGGCTTGGCAGGTGGACTTGTCATCAAAAAAGTCCCTTACCAGCCTGCCTTTTCAGGGATCGCGTCTTTTCGGTTCCAGGCTGGACCAAATTGTTAAGGACACCACCAGGGGCACAAGCTCCCTTCTCCCCCAGTCCAAACCTCACCGGCCTCCTCCAATGCGGCAGTTAAGGTCCTTTCGGCCTTTTCGTTGTTTCGTGATGACAGAGTCCTTTTCCCACCAGCAGAGGCCGCAAGCGCACCAAGATAGGAAGGTTTCATTTAGGCCCACCTCTTCCTGGCGCCCCCTGCTACTTCCAAGGTAGATCCACTAGGTCTAGATCTGGAAAGTCTACCTCGGCATGACTCACAACGGGACTTCAGCACATCTCCCAAACTGGGTGGCCGTCTCCTTTTCTTCAGAGACGTTTGGCTCACCTCAGTGGAGGACTCATGGGTCAGGGAAGTTGTATCCTCAGGATACAAAATAGAATTCGTTTCTCGGCCCAAGGATCGATTCTTCAAATCTCGCCCTCCAAGAGACCCCGCTCTGGTCCCGGGTGTCTTTACATCAGTCGCCTCCCTCCTCAGTTCAGAGATAATCGTTCACCTTTCCAGAAAGAAAACGATTCACAGGTTTCTACTCAAACCTGTTTGCAGTACCGAAAAAAGATGGCACAGTTCGGCCCCTACTGGACCTCAAGTTACTGAAGGGTCCACCTGTGGAAATTCAGGATGGAGTCTCTTCGTTCAGTAATTGCTTACATGGAGGCACAGGAATTTCTGTGCTCCATAGACATTCAGGACGCCCATCTTCATGTCCCTATATTTCCAGGACATCACAAATTCCTGTGTTTTGCAGTACAGCAGGAGAATTTCCAGTTTGTCGCCCTGCCGTTCGGTCTCACATGCGCTCCCAGGGTCTTCACAAAGATCATGGCAGCATTGATTGCCATTTTGCGGATCAGAGGTCTAGTGCTCTTTTCGTACCTCAACGACATCCTCATCAAGGCTCCGTCCTTTTCCCAGGATCACAAAAGTCTGACCATCATCCTCGACACTTTGTCCCGTTTCGGGTGGCTTGACAACAGGAAGAAGTCCTGCCTTGTTCTGACTCAGCGCCTCGTGTTTCTAGGTATGCTGTTCGACACCCGTTAGACCAGTTTTCCTCCCCGAAGAGAAGAGAGCAATTCTCCAGTGGGAAGTTCGCTTGCTTCAGGGCTCTTGGCTTCCATCCTTCCGATCAGCCATATGAAGGTCCTGGGGAGGATGGTGGCAACATCTGAGGTGATCCCCTTTGCTCAGTTCCACTCAAGACCACTTCAGCCGGCCATCCTTTTGGCAGTGGGACAAGTGCATCTTTTCTCTGGGTCGTCTGATTTGGCTCTTGACCCGGTTCAAACCATCCCTCAATTGATGGCTGACATCACCCCTCATCTTCCAGAGCCGGTCCTCCTTCCTGTTCACTGGCAGGTACTGACGATATCTGTCAACCTTCTCGGCTGGGGGGCAGTTTTAAGCCACCTTACTGTCCAGGGGCGTTGATCGGCACAGGAGTCTACTCTGCCAATCAACGTCCTTGAGATACAGGCAATCTTTCTGTCCCTCCTTCACTGGGAAAGGCTTCTCGGAGGTCTGCCAATCCGAATTCAGAAGGAGAAAGCCACGGCAGTGGCATATATCAACCATCAGGGAGGGACTCTGAGTTTCTTGGCATTGGCCAAGGTGTCCAAGATCCTGCTTTGGGCATAGGTGGCAGTCCTGGCGATATCCGCAGTGCATATCTCCTGCATGGACAACTGGGCCTCCAATTTTCTCAGCCGCGAGTGTCTCTCGGCAGGGGAATGCTTTCTGCATCAGGAGGTCTTACATCGGATTTGCCTTCGTTGGGGGACTCCGGATGTGGACCTCATGGCGTCCCGACTGAACAGGAAGGTCCCTCGGTTCATCTCCAGGTCCCGCGATCCTCTCCTGGTGGGCGCCGATGCTCTGGCCATTCCTTGGTGGCAATTTGTGCTTCCCTATCTGTTCCCTCCCCTTCCTTCCCAAGCTCTTGAAGATCAAGGCGGAGGGGGTGCCAGTCATTCTGATCGCATCGGATTGGCCCAGAAGGTCTTGGTTTGCAGAGATTGTCAACCTCGCGAATGCTCCCTGGAGGCTTCCAGACAGTCCGATCTGCCACCCGAATTCTCGGTCGCTCAGTTTGACGGCGTGGCTGTTGAAACCGCGTTTCTGAGAGCGTCCGGTTTTTCAGATCGGGTGATTCACACCATGATCCAGGTTAGGAAGCAGTCGTCTTCCAGGATCTACTATCAAACCTGGAGGGCCTATTTCAACTGGTGCGAGTCCAATCACATCCCACCAATGTCCTTTTCTCTCCCTTCTAGTTTGGCGTTTCTCCAGGCGGGACTGGATGCGGGTCTTGCCCATAGTTCTCTAAAGGGTCAAGTATCAGTGCTTTCCATTCTTTTACAGAAGACGATATCATCCCGAACGCAGTTCAAGACCTTCCTTCAGGGAGTAGCGCATGCAGCTCCTCCCTATCGAGCTCCCATGGATCCCTATCTAGTTCTGGAGGCCCTAAAGGGTTCTCCCTTTGAGCCTCTCCGAGAAGTTTCCCTGTCTTTTCGGTCCTGGAAGGTGCCTTTCTCGTGGCCATCACTTACATCCGGCACATCTTGGAGTTGGCGGCCCTTTCTTGTCGCCCTCCTTTCTTGGTTCTTCACCAGGATAAGGTGGTCCTGCGGCCTCCGCTTTCCTTCCTTCCACCTGCCTTCCACCTAAATGAGGACATCGTTCTACCTTCTTTTTGTCCTGCTCAGACTCATCCTCTCGACCGTTCTCTGAACAAGCTAGACCTGGTCAGGGCGGTGAGGGTCTATCTGACTAGAACTGCTTCTTTTCGGAAGACAGATTCTCTTCGTCATTCCAGATGATATGCGTAGAGGCCTGCCCGCCTCCAAGGTGACTATCGCTTGCTGGATCAGGACTGCAATTTTGGAGGCTTACTGGGTCAAGAAGAGAGTGCCCCATCCTGGGATTAAGGCTCACTCTACCCGGGCAGTCGGCGCCTCCTGGGCGATGCACCACAGGACTTCCGCCCTACAGCTTTGCAAAGCGGCAACCTGGTCTTCCTTCCACACGTTTGCCAAATTTTACAAGCTCCATACCTACGCTTCGGCGGATGCCAGCCTAGGTAGAAGGATCTTGCAGGTGGCAGTGGTCAGGTTTCCGACCTAATGCAAGTCTGTTTTTCCCTCCCAGGGACTGCTTTGGGACATCCCATGGTTCCTATGTCCCCCAATGAAGCGATAGAGAAAACAGGATTTTGGTTACTTACCGTAAAATCTGTTTCTCTGAGCCTTCATTGGGGGGCACCGCACCCTCCCATGTTGATCCGTTTGTTTTCTGTGTTCTATGATTACAGTTAACCACAGAAGTTTGACGCAGTGCCGTAAAAATTAAAAAAAACTTTTTTTTCCACAAAAATTATTTATTAGCCCCCAATTTTTTTTTTATTTTCGCAAGGGTAACAGGAGAAACTGGACATCAAAAGTTTTGTCCAATTTGTCCTGAGTACACTGATGCCCCATATGTGGGGGTAAACCACTGTTTGGGCGCACGGCAGAGCTCTGAAGGGAGGGAGCACCATTTGACTTTTTGAACAGAAAATTGTCTGGAATCAATGGTGGAGCCATATCACATTTGGAGACTCCATGATGTACCTAAACAGTGGAAACCCCTCGATTCTAACTCTAACCCCAACACACCCCTAACCCTAATCCCAACCCGATCCATAATCCTAATCACAACCCTAACCCCAACACACCCCTAATCCCAACCCTAATCAAAACCCTAAACCCAACACACCCCAACTCTAATCTCAACCCTAACCTCAAACCTAACCCTAGGGCTACTTTCACACTAGCGTTGTGTGTGACGTACATCGCAATGCATGGTTTTGGAGAAAAAACGCATCCTGCAAAGTTGCCTGCAGGATGCATTTTTTTCCCATAGACTTGTATTAGCCGACGCATTGCGACGTATGGCCACACGTCGTATCCGTCGTGCGACGGATGTGTCGTGCTTTGGCGGACCGTCGACATAAAAAAAGTTGCATGTAACGTCGTGTTTTGTGCATCGTGTCTGCCATTTCCGACCGCACATGCGCGGCCGGAACTCCACCCACTCCTCCCCGGACCTTACAATGGGGCAGCAGATGCGTTATAAAACTGCATCCGCTGCTCCCGTTCATTTTTTCCGCAGTTTGCGTCGGTACGCATGGCGACTGCCCCGTACCGACGCTAGTGTGAAAGCCTAATCCCAAACCTAACCCTAATGCAAACCCTAATCCCAACCATAACCCTAATCCTAACCCCAACTCTAACCCTAACTTTAGCCCCAACCCTAGCCCTAATTTTAGTCCCAACCCTAACTTTAGCCCAACTCACTTCAGACCAATTGTAACCCTAATTGGAAAATGGAAATAAATACTTTATTTTATTATTTTTTCCTAACTAAGGGGGTGATAAAATGGGGGTTTATTTACTATTTTTTTATTTTGATCACTGTGATAAGGTCTTTCTCTAGTTGCCGGCTGGAAGATCATGATGGGCGCACTGTCCGGAGGAAGGAGGGGAAGCAGGAGGACCCAGGGACACCGGGAGACACTGGTAAGAATCAGGGACCCTATTTCTCTGTCCTCTGATGTGTGATCACATCAGGGGACAGACATTGAATGGCACATTGCACTTTTTTGTGTGGTCACCGGTAAACAGTTAACCCCTTCCCGACCAGTGACGCCACGTAGGAATCATGAAAGTCGGTGCCAATCCGACCTGTGATGCATATGTGGCGTCATGGCAGGATCGCTGATTGAAAGTGAAACGTCACTTTCAACAGCCAATCAGAGCAATCATAATATTTCACCAATGAAAATTAGTGAAATACTACAATCCAGCCATGGCTGGAGACCACGATCTGCACCACCACCGATCTCCCCTCCGTGCTGTTCTCTGCTCCCCTCCTGTCTGCTCCCCTTGTGCTCTGATCCTACTTCCCTGTGCTCCGATGCCACCCGCTCATACTTACCGACCTCCGGTGTCTGTCCGTCTTCTGCATGGGCACCGCCATCTTCCAAAATGGCAGGCGCATGCGCAGTGTGCCTGCCGAATCTGCCGGTTGGCAGATTCGTTCATTCATTTTGATCACTGTGATAATCATATCACAGTGATCAAAATAAAAAAAATAGTAAATAACCCCCCCCCTTTACCACCCCCAAAGGTAGGGAACATAATAAAATAAAGAAAATATATTTATTTTTATTTTTCCACTAGGGTTAGAACTAGGGTTAAAGTTAGAAGTAGGGTTAAAGTTAGAACTAGGGTTAGGGTTGGAAATAGGGTTAGGGTTGCAATTAGTGTTACGGTTAGAATTAGGCTATGTGCACATGGCGGGTTGGCCGCTGCGGATTTGTAGCAGTGTTCCATCACGTTTACAGTACCATGTAAACCTATGGAAAACCAAATCCGCTGTGCCCATTGTGCGGAAAATACCGATCGGTATTTTCCGCAGCATGTCAATTCTTTGTGCGGATTCCGCAGCGTTTTACACCTGTTCCTGTACAGGAATCCGCTGGTGAAATCCGCACAAAAAACACTGGAAATCAGCGGTAAATCCGCAGGTAAAACGCACTGCGTGTTACCTGCGGATTTTTCAAAAACGGTGCGGAAAACTCTGCACACAAATCCACAACGTGGGCACATAGCCTTAGGGTTGGATTTAGAGTTCGGGTTGGAATTAGGATTAGGGTTGGAATTAGGGTTAAGATTAGGGGTGTGTTGGGGTTAGGGTTAGGCTTGTGGTTAGGGTTATGGTTGTTATTAGGGTTAGGGGTGTGTTGTGGTTAGGGTTGCGATTAGGGTCATGGTTCGAGTTGGGATTAGGGTTAGGGATGTGTTAGGGTTAGTGTTGGAGTTAGAATTGAGGGGTTTCCACTATTTAGGCACATCAGGGGGTCTACAAACGCGACATGGCGCCACTATTGATTCTAGCCAATCTTGTGTTCAAAAAGTCAACTGGTGCTCCTTCCCTTCCGAACCCTGACGTGTGCCCAAACAGTGGTTTACCCCCACATATGGAATACCAGCATACTCAGGACAAACTAGACAACAACTTTTGGGGTCCAATTTCTCCTGTCACCCTTGTGAAAATAAAAAACTGTGGGCTAAAAAAATCATTTTTGAGGAAAGAAAAATGATTTTTTATTTTCACGGCTCTGCATTATAAACTTCTGTGAAGCACTTGGGGGTTCAAAGTGCTCACCACACATCTAGATAAGTTCCTTGGGGGGTCTAGTTTCCAAAATAGGGTCACTTGTGGGGGAGCTCCAATGTTTAGGCACACAGGGGCTCTCCAGACGCGACATGGTGACCGCTAACGATTGGAGCTAATTTTTCATTCAAAATGTCAAATGGCGCTCCTTCCCTTCCGAGCCTTGCCGTGTGCCCAAACAGTCCTTCCCCCCCATATGAGGTATCTGTGTACTAAGGAGAAATTGCCCAACAAATTTTAGGATCCATTTTATCCTGTTGCCCATGTGAAAATCAAAAGATTAAGGCTTAAAGAACTTTTTTGTTAAAACAAGTACTTTTTCATTTTTACAGATCAATTTGTGAAGAACCTGGAGGTTTAAAGTACTCACTATGCATCTAGATAAGTTCCTTGGGGGGTCTAGTTTCCAAAATGGGGTCACTTCTGGGTGAGCTCCAATTTTTAGGCACACAGGGGCTCTCCAAACGCGACATGGTGTCTGCTAAAGATTGTAGCCAGTTTTTCATTCAAAAAGTCAAATGGCGCTCCTTCCCTTCCGAGCCCGGTCGTGCGCCCAAACAGTGGTTCCCCCCCACGTGTGGGGTATCGGCGTACTCAGGACAAATTGGATAACATCTTTCGGGGTCTAGTTTCTCCTTTTACCCTTGGTAAAATAAAAAAATTGTTGCTAAAAGATCATTTTTGTGACTAAAAAGTTAAATGTTCATTTTTTCCTTCCATGTTGCTTCCGCTGCTGTGAAACACCTGAAGGGTTAATAAACTTCTTGAATGTGGTTTTGTGCACCTTAAGGGGTGCAGTTTTTAGAATGGTGTCAGTTTTGGGTATTTTCAGCCATATAGACCCCTCAAACTGACTTCAAATGTGAGGTGTTCCCTAAAAAAAATGGTTTAGTAAATTTTGCTGTAAAAATGAGAAATCACTGGTCAAATTTTAACCCTTATAACTTCCTAGCAAAAAAAAATTTTGTTTCCAAAATTGTGCTGATGTAAAGTAGACTTGGGAAATGTTATTTATTTTGTGTCACATAACTCTTTGGTTTAACAGAATAAAAATTCAAAATTTGAAAATTGTGAAATTTTGGCAAAATTTCAGTTTTTTTCACAAATAAACGCAAAAATTATCGACCTAAATTTACCACTAACATGAAGCCCAATATGTCACGAAAAAACAGTCTCAGAATCGCTACGATCCGTTGAAGCGTTCCTGAGTTATTACCTCATAAAGGGACACTGGTCAGAATTGCAAAAATTGGCGGTCATTAAGGTCAAAATAGGCTGGGTCATGAAGGGGTTAATACCTGCGATCGCAAAACACGGTAAAAACACGACCAGGATCATGTTCTTTGAAGTCTCAGCTACCCCCAGCAGCTGAGACCCCAAGATCTGCCGGGTGCCGGCGGGCGCACTACGCATGCGCCCGCCATTTTCTTACCGGAAGATGGCAGCGCCCATGGGGGGGATCACAAGGGCCCAGGAGCATCGGGAGGTACCAGGGGGGATCGGGGACCCTATTTCTCTGTCCTCTGAAGTGCGATCACATCAGAGGACACAGAGAAATTAAATGGCAAATTGCATTTTTTTGGGGGTTTGGGGGGTGGTGGTTTGCAGTCGCCGGAAAGTGGTTAATTATCGGCGATCGCAACCCGGGGGTCGGTAAAAACCGACCAGAGTCATGTTCTCTGGGGTCTCGACTACCCCTGGCAACTGAGAACCCAGAGAAAATCCGACTCTGGGGGGCGCTATACACTTTTTCCACAGCGCTGTTAACAGCGCTGTGGTTTATGTACCCTTAACTACCGCCGTTATAAGGCGTATCGGCGGTCGTTAAGGGGTTAAGCAGCCATTTTGATTATTCTCTTGCAAAACCCAAAAGAATCAGGAGATCTGTCACAGTGATTTTGAAGCTAAAAAAAACTATCTCCCCAAAAACCAGTCTGTTATTGGAACTGAACAGACATCATCTTAGACATTTATCTTGGGACACACATCTATCTCAAGAGTTGGGATCCTATGATACCCTTCGTACGAGGAGACGCTGTCAGTAGCTCTGTACTAGCTTCTATGGGGGTTCCGACAACAGCTAAGCCCAAATTATACAATAAATTATATGTATCACAAAATAGTACTATTGACAAGTACAGCTCGTCCAATAAAAAAAAAACTCCCATGTATAGCCATGTTAATGAAAACATGTAATAATATATATAATATTCACTGCACTTTAATCATCGGGACCACCTGGTTTCCCCAGCACTGGATTCAGGCAGTGGGGACATTTTTCTGCCTCCTGCAAGTGGAATCACAGTGCGATTCCACTAGCCGCTGCCCCCTCCCCACATGCTACATTCCGACCATAAGACGCACCCACACTTTCCTCCCAAATTTGGAGGAAAAAAGTGCGTCTTATGGTAGGAAAAATACGGTAAATGGCAGGTCTAAGTGGTGCAATAAAGCAAGAGGTTGTTGCTAAAAACTGCAGTGTGCAAACCACTGACGAGCCACTAATCACAGGAAAAACAGAAGAGTGGATAACTCCCAGATGGAGTCTTTCACGATATCATTCAACCATGAAAAGAGAGTATACGTTGGCACAGCGATGATCTCCATTTTTCTACAGAATGTATAGACAAATATAATACAACTAAAATGCTTGAGGAGCAGCAATGGTCCTCCACACCATTCAGGGCAATAATGAAAGCATGCGGCAGAGTAAAGAGCTTGCTGAAAATCTGAAACATGGACTCCTTGCCTAAAGAAAGGACTGTAAATAAATTCCAACATCCTCATCCCCACTATTTTGCTTTTAAATGTATGTGTATGAAAGCAAGAGAAAAATGGCCAGTCTGACACTACTAAAGGAACACGTATTGTGCAATTGTTCCCTAAGGTTTTACAGGGAAAATTATTATTTATTGTAGATTTTTTTTTATATATAAAAATACTCTCTGCTTTTAAGAAACAATAAAAAAAATGTACAAAGCAAATGTGCTAAAATTCCCATTACGTTTGCAGATTTAACAGCCAATAATATAGAACATAAGCTGTGAGACATAAATTAAAATCCTGAGAATGTGTACGTTGTAGGCAGCTAGCATTTCTTTTAAAATTATAAATATATATACAGTGGGGCAAAAAAGTATTTAGTCAGTCAGCAATAGTGCAAGTTCCACCACTTAAAAAGATGAGAGGCGTCTGTAATTTACATCATAGGTAGACCTCAACTATGGGAGACAAACTGAGAAAAAAAAATCCAGAAAATCACATTGTCTGTTTTTTTATCATTTTTTTTGCATATTATGGTGGAAAATAAGTATTTGGTCAGAAACAAACAATCAAGATTTCTGGCTCTCACAGACCTGTAACTTCTTCTTTAAGAGTCTCCTCTTTCCTCCACTCATTACCTGTAGTAATGGCACCTTTTTAAACTTGTTATCAGTATAAAAAGACACCTGTGCACACCCTCAAACAGTCTGACTCCAAACTCCACTATGGTGAAGACCAAAGAGCTGTCAAAGGATACCAGAAACAAAATTGTAGCCCTGCACCAGGCTGGGAAGACTGAATCTGCAATAGCCAACCAGCTTGGAGTGAAGAAATCAACAGTGGGAGCAATAATTAGAAAATTGAAGACATACAAGACCACTGATAATCTCCCTCGATCTGGGGCTCCACGCAAACTCCCACCCCGTGGGGTCAGAATGATCACAAGAACGGTGAGCAAAAATCTCAGAACCACGCTGGGGGACCTAGTGAATGAACTGCAGAGAGCTGGGACCAATGTAACAAGGCCAACCATAAGTAACACACTACGCCACCATGGACTCAGATACTGCAGTGTCAGACGTGTCCCACTGCTTAAGCCAGTACATGTCCGGGCCCGTCTGAAGTTTGCTAGAGAGCATTTGGATGATCCAGAGGAGTTTTGGGAGAATGTCCTATGGTCTGATGAAACCAAACTGGAACTGTTTGGTAGAAACACAACTTGTCGTGTTTGGAGGAAAAAGAATACTGAGTTGCATCCATCAAACACTATACCTACTGTAAAGCATGGTGGTGGAAACATCATGCTTTGGGGCTGTTTCTCTGCAAAGGGGCCAGGACGACTGATCCGGGTACATGAAAGAATGAATGGGGCCATGTGTCGTGAGATTTTGAGTGCAAACCTCCTTCCATCAGCAAGGGCATTGAAGATGAAACGTGGCTGGGTCTTTCAACATGACAATGATCCAAAGCACACCGCCAGGGCAACGAAGGAGTGGCTTCGTAAGAAGCATTTCAAGGTCCTGGAGTGGCCTAGCCAGTCTCCAGATCTCAACCCTATAGAAAACCTTTGGAGGGAGTTGAAAGTCCGTGTTGCCAAGCGAAAAGCCAAAAACATCACTGCTCTAGAGGAGATCTGCATGGAGGAATGGGCCAACATACCAACAACAGTGTGTGGCAACCTTGTGAAGACTTACAGAAAACGTTTGACCTAATGTCATTGCCAACAAAGGATATATTACAAAGTATTGAGATGAAATTTTGTTTCTGACCAAATACTTATTTTCCACCATAATATGCAAATAAAATGTTAAAAAAACAGACAATGTGATTTTCTGGATTTTTTTTTCTCAGTTTGTCTCCCATAGTTGAGGTCTACCTATGATGTAAATTACAGACGCCTCTCATCTTTTTAAGTGGTGGAACTATCACTATTGCTGACTGACTAAATACTTTTTTGCCCCACTGTGTGTGTGTATATATATATATATATATATATATATATATATATATATATATATATATATATATATATATATATATATATATATATATATATATATATACACAAATGTATTTTCTTTTTAGTAAAAAAATAAACACTCCTAAAACATGAAAGCTGCCTCCACATTAAGACTTCCCTAACGAAGATACTAAAAATATTTGCCTACATTCTGCTAAAAATGCTTTATGTGAGTAATATGCTGGACTGTGTTTGTTCTCATACATTCTGGCAGTGACAGAACAGGGGGCTGTGATGTCCCTCTATTTAACGGGTTGATGAAAAGATTGCTGTTCGGATACATCAAGAAGTGCCAGTTCATGAACTTCCTGCAGCAGTGAATACAGACTGACTCCCTGTGTCTGCTGGTACTCCTGGTGTTGCTTGCCAGCATTTTTCCTTCCAGCCTTTTCTTCTTTTGCCAGCTGAGCCTCCATTGCTGTACGAGTAACCTCTCTGACCAGATCATTCCTGGGGTGGTTAGTGCTTGCTATGGAGGGTTGTTCTTCTGGAGTTACATGGGCTTTGTTGCTTACTATTTCCAAGCGAATGCCGTCTGTATGAAAGCGGTAAGTCTGTATCCGAATTCTTACCTAACATGGATTAAAAAAGAAATAGCAAGAATTAGTGAGATCGATAACTGACCACATATTTACAGAAAATCCTGGCAAGTAGGACTAAATGCCCAGGAGTAAGGCCTCATTCAGAAGACCGTCATATAGGTGCTATCCATGTTTTTCACAGATAGAAAAGAAACCCATTAAAGTCTACGGGCAAATTCACATCTGTTTTTCAGATGTTTTTTTTTTTGATCTTCCAAAAAATCAAACATACATGTCCAGTTTTTATCTGATTTATGGATCAAACTTACCATTCAAATGAATGAATCCATGAAAAGAAAAGAAAAAAAAAGCACTCGGATGCCATCCATGTGTTAGAATGATGGGGGTGTGTGTGTGTGTGAAACCTGACCTGTGGCCAGACTTCAAAGGACACTTTAACCCCTTCACGCCGTGGCCCTTTTTTCTTTTAGCGTTTTCGTTTTTCGCTCCCCTCCTTCCCAGAGCGATAACTTTTTTCATTTTTCGGTCAATATGGCCATGTGAAGGTTTGTTTTTTTGCGGGACGAATTGTACTTTTCAACGTCACCATCAGTTTTACCATGTCTTGTAGTAGAAAACGGGGAAAAAATTCCAAGTGCGGTGAAATTGCAAAAAAAAGTGCAATCCCACACTTGTTTTTTGTTTGGCTTTTTTGCTAGGTTCACTAAATGCTAAAACTGACCTGCCATTATCATTCTCCAGGTCATTACGAGTGTCTACATTATTTTTTATCTAAGTAACGAAAAATTCCAAACTGCTAAAAAAAAAAAAAGAAGAAAAATTGCGCAATTTTCCGATACCCGTAGCGTTTCAATTTTTCCGGATCTCGGGTCGGGTGAGGGTTTATTTTTTGCGTGCCGAGCTGAACTTTTTAATGATACCATTTTGGTGCAGATACGTTCTTTTGATCGCAATGTCGCGACGACCAAAAAAACGTAATTGTGGCGTTTTTAATTTTTTTTCTCGCTACACCGTTTAGCGATCAGGTTAATCCATTTTTTTTTTATTGATAGATCGGGTGATTCTGAATGCGGTAATACCAAATATGTGTATGTTTGATTTTTTTTTTATTGTTTTATTTTGAATGGGGTGAAAGGGGGGTAATTTCAACTTCAATATTTTTTTAAAAATTTTTTTTTACTTTTGCCATTCTTCAATAGCCTCCATGGGAGGCTAGAAGCTGGCATAGTCTGATCGGCTCTGCTACACAGAAGCAATGCTCAGATCGCTCCTATGTAGCTGAATTCCTGCATTGCTATGAGCGCCGACCACAGGGTGGTTGGTGCTCATAGCAATCAGGAATCAACAACCATAGAGGTCTTCAGGAGACCTCAGGTTGTCATACCGATGCACCACTGACCCCCGATCATGTGACGGGGGTCGGCGATGCGCACATTTCCGGCCCGATGGCCGGAAGCGCTAGTTAAATGCCGCTGTCAGCTTTTGACAGCGGCATTTAACTAGTTAATAGCGGCGGGTGAATCACAATTCCACCCGCCGCTATAGCGCGCACATGTCAGCTGTACATAACAGCTGACATGTCGCGGCTTTGATGTGGGCTCACTGCCAGAGCCCACATCAAGGGGGGAGACAAGACATGCGCAGTACTAGTAAGGCGCATGTCGTGAAGGGGTTAAAGTGGAAAGAAATTGTGAAAAAACACAATTATGACTGTCTTTTGAGAATTGTTTTAACGGTGTACATTTGTGTTAAAAATTACCTCGCAATATGATTTTGCTCATCAGTATATTTACTGTGATACCAAATATGTCCAGTTTTTTTTTATTGTTTTAGTGGTGAAAAAAAAATCAGAAGTTTGAAAAAAAAAAATGTTTTGGGGAGTTATGTCGCTATTTTCCAAGACCAATAACTATTTCATTTTTCAGTCAATGGAGCTGTGTAATGCAGCGAAACAACATTTATATTGATACTAGTGATGAGCAAATGTTTATATATATATATATATCTATCTATATATATATATATATATATATATATATATATATATATATATATCTATATATATATATAGATATATATATATATAGATAGATATATATATATATATATATATATCTATAGATATATAGATATATATATATATATATATATATATATTTTATTTTTATTGATAGATCAGACTTTTTTCTCAACACAGCGATACCACATATGTATTTTTTTATCATCTTTATTTTTAATGCAGAAAAGAGGTGGTGATTGATTTGAACTTAATGTCTTAAATTATGAAAAAAATAAAAAAAAAACATATTTGCTTTCACTTTTCACTGTATTTGGTAGTCCCCTTAGGGCACTTGAACTTGTGATCATCTTATCAATTGAGATATACACAAATACCATAGTATTTGTGAGCAATGGAAGAAAAAAAAAAGCTTTCTTTTGTGCACACAGGCTCCCTTTGGCTTGTAGGGCTCAGGAAACAAACTTTAAACTTTGAATTAGGTGGTACCGATGTCCGGCCCACCTTCATAAGATATATTCACTGGTATCTGACCGCTGCTGCAGATGCGAGGCATCGGAGGGTGCCATGCTCCACATCTGGTGCGATTGTCCACCAATTACAAGACTTTGGAATAAGGTCTGTGAAATGTATTTAAAGGTTTCTGGTGACATCATTCAAAGTAACCCACAGCTGGGCCTACTACGGTCAATGATCGCAGGCTCCTTCAGGAGCATTAATGTAGGACTCCTAAAACATTGCATAACGGCCACTCATACTATCATTCCTAGGAAGTGGCGTTCTAAGACAGCCCCAAGTATCGGGGATTGGATAGTTGAAATGGATTTCCCTTTGTAGAACAGAGAGGCTATCCACAGTTACGACACAGCGTGAGGATACATTTTACAAAACATGGCAGGAATGGATTATGTTTCGCGAATCGTCAGAATTCCTAACACTCTCGGAGACAAATTAGCGAAGTAGGGAAGAACAGAGAGGCAGTTACTTCACCCTCAGTTCCCTTCTCTTCACCCCTCCCCCCACTTTCTTCCGTCCTCTTAATCAGACCCCCCTATTTACTCCTCTTTTTTACGTACTTTCTATTACCTACTCTACACTCTTTTCGTCTTTTCATTCTATTTATGGTAGTTTATCGGATGTTTATGATTATAAGGAATATGATACTCAAGACAGCATTATGGCAACTCTCTGGACAATCAATTAATGGTTATTGGGTGAATCTGACTCAAGCAAGGCGGCTATGCTTTACCTGATTGTCTTGCCGTTTTACTTTACTGTTTTGCTATTTTTTGCTTTTTGTTGTCCTTGCATGAATACTTTTTTAAGTTATATATGAAAATATTCAATAAAAACTATTTAAGAAAATACCATAGTATTGATGCATATAGTAAAAATTAACCCCTCTAGTACGGCACATGTCGTGTCTCCCCCTTTGATGCAGGGCTCCGGCGCTGAGCCCACATCAAAGTCGCGACATGTCAGCTGTTTTGTACAGCTGACATGTGCGCGCAATAGCGGCGGGTGAAATCGCGATCGAGTTGTGCCAGTTTCTAGCCTCCCATGAAGGCTATTGAAGCATGGCAAAAGTAAAAAATAAAATGTTTTTAAAAATACGAAAAAAATAAAATAAAAATATAAAAATTTAAATCACCGCCCTTTCGCCCCATCCAAAATAAAATAAAAAAAATCAAACCTACACATATTTGGTATCGCCGCGTTCAGATTTGCCCGATCTATCAATAAAAAAAGGCATTAATCTGATCGCTAAACAGCGTAGCGAGAAAAAAATCGAAACGCCAGAATTACGTTTTTTTTTGTTGCCGCGACGTTGCATTAAAATGCAATAACGGGTGATCAAAAGAATGTATCTACACAAAAGTGGTATCATTAAAAATGTCAGCTTGGCATGCAAAAAAATAAGCCCTCACCCGACCCCAGATCATGAAAAATGGAGATGCTACGGGTATCGGAAAAAGGAGCATTTTTTTAAGCAAAGTTTTGAATTTTTTTTCACCACTTAGATAAAAAATAACCTAGACATGTTAGGTGTCTGTGAACTCATAATGACCTGGAGAATCATTATATCTGGTCAGTTGTAGCATTTAGTGAACCTAGCAAAAAAGCCAAACAAAAAAAACAAGTGTGGGATTGGACTTTTTTTTGCAAATTCACCACACTTGGAATTTTTTTCACGTTTTCTAGTACAAGACATGGTGAAACCAATGGTGTCATTCAAAAGTGCAACTTGTCCCGCAAAAAATAAGCCCTCACATGACCATATTGACGGAAAAATAAAAAAGTTATGGCTCTGGGAAGGAGGGGAGCGAAAAACGCAAAAATGAAAAAGGGCCGCGGCGTGAAGGGATTAAAGTGTCCTTTGAAGTCTGTCCACAGGTCGGGTTTCACGGGAGCTCGGTAATAACAAACATGGAGGTCTTCAACGGGCACATGGCTGTCATAGCAACTCATACGTAACCAGTGATCACGTCATGAGAGCAGCCCCCTGCCGGTACGCTGTTAATGCCACTATCAGAGTTTTACAGTGGCACTTAACAGGGTAACAGTTGCGGGTGGCACTTCGCAACAGCCTTGAGTGCTCATCTGTTGATGGTGCAGGGAGATCGGTGCCCCTAAAAATCAGACCAGCAATGGCATCCCACGTCGCAGGAGAGGATACGTGGAGATGACACACCACGTGCTCGCCTGTTGTTGGTTCGGGGAGATCGGAGCCGTAAAAGGATCCTTCGCCCCTTCATCCAGTGAATAAAAAAATCTTAATAATTAAAGGTTAAAAACAAAAAAAAAAAGTTTTTGGTCTGAAGACCAGACCCGTGTGCCTCCCACAGACACTAAGCAAGAACTGATTCTCTGGGAGCCAGCAGGAGGGTGTATACTGCAGGGGAGGAGAGAACTTTCTTTGTATCACTTAGTGTCAACCTCCTAGTGTCAGCAGCAGCATACACCCACGGTCTGTGTCCCCCAATGAGGCGAAGGAGAAATGGGATTTAGCACACTGATTACTATTTTTCTCTGATGCAAAAGATGACTGAGGCCTTAAAGAAGTTTTCCCAGGTTAAAAAAGGAAATCTGCTTAAAAGATAAGTAATAGAACCTAATAAACTTCATTTCTAAAAACTTCCCCAATCTTCAGCTACAAGCTCTGGTAGGTTCTTTTCTGGTTAATACCGGACACAGGACAGTGTTTCCTATGTTGGCACATGACCAAAGCTGTGTGTGAAGGTGCTGACAGGTCTCTAATAACAAAGACTGGACTCTTTTCCATCTATAAATCAACTAACAGAAAAGTGCTGGTTTAGCTACTGCAACTTGCAATCAGCCAGCTCCCTTTACTCACAGATCAGGTCAGATGCTGACACAAAAAGTTATAATCACAGAGGTTCTGGAAGCAGAGATCTAAATCTACAGGGTCGTCAGAAACGGGGTCCAGGTTATGACAATTTCTGCTGACAGCCCAGATGTTCTTACAGTCAATACAGTCAATTTGCATGTTGACCTACAGCAAATGAATTAGAAGAAGCAAGATTTGCAACACACTCTTTTGTACCCAGGTCCAGGCTACAACAAATCCCTTCATAGAATCTGAACACATTAGTACTATTCCCATGCTGACACCATATTATAATGTCACTGTCATCAAGATTCTAAAGTAAAGCCTCTTAAGGTATCATCACATTAAGCGACGCTGCAGCGATATAGACAACGATGCCAATCGCTGCAGCGTCGCTGTTTGGTCGCTGGAGAGCTGTCACACAGACAGCTCCCCAGCGACCAACGATGCCGAAGTTCCCGGGTAACCAGGGTAAACATCGGGTTACTAAGCGCAGGGCCGCGCTTAGTAACCCGATGTTTACCCTGGTTACCATTGAAAATGTAAAAAAAAAAAACAAAAAACAAACCACTACATACTTACATTCCGGGGTCTGTCGCGTCCCCTGGCCTCAGCTTCCCTGTGCTCTGCTTTACGGCCGGCCGGCGCTGACACAGTGCAGGGAAGCTGACGCCGGGGGACGCGACAGACACCGGAATGTAAGTATGTAGTGTTTTTTTTTTTTTAACTTTTATAATGGTAACCAGGGTAAACATCGGGTTTCTAAGCACCTCCCTGCGCTTAGTAACCCGATGTTTACCCTGGTTACAAGTGAACACATCGCTGGATCGGCGTCACACACGCCGATTCAGCGATGTCTGCATGGAGACCAGCGACGAAATAAAGTTCCACACTTTCAGCTCCAACCAGCGATATCACAGCAGGATCCTGATCGCTGCTGTGTGTCAAACATAATGATATCGCTAGCCAGGACGCTGCAACGTCACGGATCGCTATTGTTCTAAAGTTGCTCAGTGTGACGGTACCTTTAGAAACATTTTACCCTAGGTCATGGTTAAGATCAGAAATTTTTTCCAAGCTCATTTTTCCCTCTAACTTACTGTAGACCTAGCATTCCACATAATACACGGATGTAGCGGTAATGAGAGTGTCTAAGCGTGGCAAGGAGACAGAACAAGTACTCACAGTCACATGGTCAAATAAACAGAACGAGGTTTCCTTTTCTCCTTCTATTATGGTGATCCGGTCAGGGTGACGCTGCAAGGATCCAGTTGTCCATTTACAACCATCATCAGCAAAAGATAAAACAAGGCCGTCAGTGTTCCTAAGATAAGCGGGTCCTTTAATGCCATACCTGTGTCAATGCACAAAATTACACATTCAATAAATTACTGCTATGCTACTAGAATGCATCGCGAGAATATAGCGATCGTCTGCTGCACTGGTTTTCCTTTACATATATTTGGGACAGTATTTGGAGCCGAATACCTGGCACAGAGTTTGGGGGTTTATGTTCCTGCACCTCCAAGTTATGTACCTGAGTGTTTCCTAAAAACTGCCAATATCTGTCGTTTTGGCAAAAATTCTGTTCAGTCATTTTTCCAGGCGTTTTAGAACATTTTTTTCCTAAAGAATTTGTTTGCAACCTTTTGATTTGACACTGCCTAATTTGCAGCAGTTTCCACCAGGGGAAGCTCCAAACACGTGACAAGCACTTTCTTTTCAAAACCTGAAGCGGAAGAAACCCTAAAAATAGCTGAGCATATTGACTGAATTCATAGACATTAATAGGAAGAGTATTTCAAGAATTTTTGAACACATTTTAAAGGCTTTTTTTTTCCTTTTGGAGCAGAGTTGCTACAAAAGAGTGCTTAAAAATTTAGTGTACATATATATATATATATATATATATATATTTTTTAACTTAAATAGATTTTTATTAAGAGTAACATTGCATTTTACATATTATAGTCTTGTTTTCATTACAATTTTTTTTGCCAGTATCAAAACCCCAATATTCCCAACTTATCCCTCCCCTCCCCAATAAGACAGCTCACCTCTTTTAATATCCCTTCCACAAATGATACTTAATGGATTTGATCACAATTAGGACCGCATATGTCATGTTGTTCCATCGAGTCAGGCCCTCAACTCTCCTGTCCCCTTACCTAACCTCTAGCCCATTTCAAGCCACGGAGACCACAGTTTGTCGAACATTTCCATTTTCCCTCTTTTCTTATAAATCCCTTTTTCCAGTGTCAGACCCGGCTTCACATATTGAAGATATTCTGCTCTTGTGGGCGGTTCTTCTTTTATCCAATTTCATGCTATTACCTTTCGGGCCATGTACAACAATCTGGCAATTGCTATTTTCAGGGTGTTATCTACTCCAATCTCATCTACATAACCCAGCAAACACACCGTCGGATCCCTTGGCACCGTGCTTCTATACGCTCCTTCCACACGACTCAAAACCACCAACCAAAAAGCAGCCAGTCTCGGACACGTCCACATCATATGATATATTCCAGCATTTACAGTCTGGCACCTCGGGCATTTAGAATCAGCACGCAACCCTCTTTTATGCAATACTTCTGGAGATTTATAGACTCTGTGTATTATATAGAGCTGTGACAGCCTATACGGTTCACTAAGTGACAGCCTTGGAACCCACTCCAGCACCGACTCCCACGTTTCATTCTCCAGTGTGCCCAGTTCTCTTTCCCACTTGGCTCTCGCATTTATCGGAAATCCCAATAGGTATGTATGTAGTAAATCTTTATATAGGGTGGAAATACACCCCCTCGTAGTCCCTTCACCACACACATATTCCAACACTATATCTCCTTGGATTCTAATACATTCACCCGTTTTGAGCTCCAAATGCGTGTCTCATATGTGCATATTGATATTCCCTCGAGAGCCTGAGACCAAACTCCAACTGCAATTGTGAAAAAGATTTCAGCGCTCGCTGCTCAATTATCTGATACACATATTGAATTCCCTTAGCCTGCCACTCTGGTAAGACCCCCAATGCCATAAACTCCAGGAAATTATTATTATGCCATAACGGGGAGAACCTGGTCAGACCCGTAACCCCCCGAATTTGTTTCAATCAAGCCCACAGATTACATATCAGGAACATAGTTGGATAAAGTTTCCCCAATGCTCCCAGGGATCCATCTTCCAGACACTGTATTACTGGACGTCTTTTCGTCACCTTTTCCATCAAGCGCTGTACCGCACTGGACGACACTTCATGCGCCCAGCAGTGTACCCATATCTTTAAAAAGAAAAGCTGCCCACTTTTGACCAAGTAACAGGTTATTTTGTTCAAGCAGCTTCCCTGAGTATTCTGGTCTTTTAATTTTTATTTTAAACCACCATACAGTTCCAGAGGTATTGGCATTTTTATTTTGTGCTACTTTTTTATGGTCTTTACCAACAGGGCGGTGCTGACAGGGTAATATTGCAGAGCAACCTAAAGACATCACCCAGAAAATCCTGTGGACCACGTTCCTTGGTAAAGGCTCTAAAGATGTGTGCCAAAATAAAAAGCTCCTATACTTCTGGAACAGCATGACCAATTTTAAAAAAAAAGGGATACTCAGAAAAGCAGTGGAAAGAAAATAAGAGCAAAACTAGACACCTGACCTGGTGACAGGCCTTCTTTAACCCCCAAAGGTAGTTTGTAGGTTAATGACCGGGCCAATTTTTACAATTCTGACAACTGTCACTTTATGAGGTTATAACTCTAGAACGCTTCAATGGATCCCGGTGATTCCGAGAATGTTTTTTCTTGACATATTGTACTTCATGATAGTGGTAAAATTTCTTTGATATGACTTTGTATTTATTTGTGAGAAAAAACAAACAAAAAAAAAACGGAAATTTGGCAAAAATTTAGCAATTTTCCAACTTTGAATTTTCATGCCATTAAATCACAGACATATGTCGCACAAAATGGTTAATAAGTAACATTTCCCACATGTCTACATGTTAAACGTTGACCAGCGATTTCTCATTTTTACACCAAAATTTACAAAACCATTTTTTTAGGGACCATTTGAAGTCACTTTGAGGGGTCTATATGATAGAAAATACCCAGAAGTGACACCATTCTAAAACCTCCACCCCTAAAGGTGCTCAAACCTACATTTCAAGAAGATTATTAACCCTTCAGGTGCTTCACACAAATTTTTGGAATTTGGAAAAAAAGAGGTGAACATGCAACTTTTTTCACAATTTTTTTATACTTCAGATCCATTTTTTTTTTTATTTTGACAAGGGTAACAGGAAAAAATGGACTAAAAATGTGTTGTCTAATTTCTCCTGAGCATGCCGATACCCCATATGAGTGAGAAAACCACTGTTTGGGTGCACTGCAGAGTGCGTCGAACGCAACATGTTGCATTTTGTTGATGTCAGCGCAGTGTCAAAACGATGCATGCGGAGGCATCCGCATACATCCGCATGGCCTGCGTACCCAATGTTAAAGATAGGCATGCAGGATGCATGCTGACATAGGCGGAGCTGAATGGAAGAGTTTCAGCAGTGAGCGGGGCTTAACGGAGGAACTACGGAGCCCGCCGCAGCTCTGCCCAGCGCAAGTGTGAAACCAGCCTAAAAGATGCTTTTTATTGCATCACCATATTTTGAGAGCTATAATTTTTCCATATTTTGGCCCACAGATTCATGTGAGGACTTGTTTTTGTGAGACAACTTGACGTTTTTATTGGTACCATTTTTGGGCACATGACATTTTTTTTATCGCTTTTTATCAAGAAAACCAGCAATTCAGGAATTTTTTTTTTGTGGGGGGAGGGGTGTGATTTATGCCGTTCCGTGTGTGGTAAAATTGATATAGTAGTTTTATTCTTCGGATCAGTACGATTACAGCGATTCCTCATTTATATATTTTTTTATGTTTTGGTGCTTTTACACAAAAACTATTTTTTATAAAAAATAATTATTTTTGCATCGCTTTATTCTGAGAGCTATAACTTTTTTATTCTTCCATTGATGGAACTGTATGGCGGCTTGTTTTTTTGCGGGACAAGATGATGTTTTCAGCGATACCACGTTTACTTATAGCTGTCTTTTTGATCGTGCTTTATTCCACTTTTTGTTCGGGGGTATGATGATAAAGCATTGTTTCTTTATCGCTTCATTGGAGGACACAAGTAACCATGGGTGTACGCTGTTGTTGCAAGGAGGCTGACACTATACAAAAAAAGGAAAATAGCTCCTCCGCAGTATAAACCCACCGACACGCACAAAATACCCCAGTTAAAGCTTAGTGTCTGTAGGAGGCAGACCTAGATCTGATCCCAGATCCATCTTTTCCTTTTCACGTCACCTGTTGTTTTTATTCATCTTTTCCCTTTGTCTTTCAGGTTTCTTCATCTTCTGGGTAACAGGGTGTAATTTCTCAACCTGTTTTCCCACACTTATGCGACAGAGAGAGAAGTGTGGTGTCACCTGCATAGCTCACTCTCGGACCCGCAGGCAGGACTTTATCCCGTCAACCTTACGAGTGTTTCATGGCGATTCCCGGTGGCCAGTCCTTGCCTATTCCCCTCCTCACCCCTCTCTTCGGAGAGGGCTGAGAGGAAGACGGTGGTCACCAGCGGTGGCCTCGCCCCTTCTTGCAAGGGGTTGATGCCGTCTTCTGCACCGTCCGGAGACGGTGCAGGAAGGAAGACCCTTTTCTACCAGTGACCCTCATCCATTCAAGGGCTCCTGATGATGTCCTTGTCAGTGAAGAGGGATTCGGGATTCACCTTTACAGGTATGTCCTTTTCGCTGTCCTGGGCAGCTACCTGCCTGCCTCACTGTTAACCCACGAAAGGAAGCGGGCTATTTCCAGGTCTTCCTCTAGTTCTCCAGGTCCCTCCGCATCCTCCTGGATGCATTCCTCACCCCAAGCCCACACCTCGGAGGCAGCTTTTGGGTCGGATATGGATTCCCAGTCTGAGTCTCAGTCCGATACGGACCAGACCCTAAGGATGCAGGATAGGCTCGATAGCCTCAACTTGGCAATTACCCAAATTCTGAACCTAAGAGAGGACGAGGCACCTGCTCAGGAGCACTCCATTTCCTTCAAACGTGTAAAATGTCCTTCCCGGAATTTCCCTAATCACAGTGAATTTGTAACGATTATGTCTAAACACTGGGAACACCCTGAAAAGCGCTTCCCAGGAAAGAAGCAGCTATACATTCTCTATCCCTTTAGCCCAGACCTCGTTGATAAACGGGAAGAATCCCCTATTGTGGATCTGCCAGTGTCTACCGGACAGTGCATCTCTTAAGGATTCTATGGATAGACAGATTGAGTCCTTGGCTAAGTCAGACTTTGAAGCAGCTGGTGCCTCCCTCTGTCCCACACTTGCCTCCACCTGGGTGGCAAAGTCCATGTCTGCCTGGGCAGGAATGTTTCGTCAGGGTATTCTAGCGGCAGTTCCTCCGGATGAGATGGCAGATCAGATTGTTTATGCCGGTAAATATCTTGTGACTGCTTCCTTTGATACAGCTGATTGCTCCGCCAGGGCAACCAGCAACATTGTTGCTATAAGCCACATTCTCTGAAAGCGTGTAAGGCGAATCCGCTGTCAAAAAAGTCCCTCACTGGCTTTGCTCTCCAAGGCGCTAGACTTTTTGGGTCCAGGCTGGATCAAATAATTTCGGATACCACCGGCGGGAAAAGCACCTCGCTTCCCCGGTCCAAGTCTCATCCTTTTAATTGGAAATGGCTCAATCTTGAGAGAGATAGTGACTTCCGGCTACAAAATCAACTTTTCTTTTTCCCCAGGAAGATGTTTCCTTCTGTCTCGCCCGCCAAGACATACGTCGCAGGCCCCAGGGGTTCTTCAGGCCGTCTTTCCGTACCACGCACAGGAGGAGTAATTGTACCCGTCCCCAGGTATGAATGTTTTTTGGGGTTTAACTCTATTCTTTTCATAGTCCCAAAGAAAGACTGTTCGCTCCCTTCGATTTTGGACCTCAAACAATTGAACTGTCACGTTCAGATCCACCATTTCAAGACGAAGCCACTACGTTCGGTAATCGCTTCCATGGAATCAGGAAAATTTCTTCACATTCCTGTTTGTGTTTAGCATCAGAGGTTCCTACGGTTTGCGATCCAGGGAGATCTTTATCAGTTCATGGCCCTTCCTTTCAACCTGGCCTCTGCTTCCAGACTATTCTCGAATGTTATGGCTGCGGTCATGGACACCCTTCGCTCCAAGGGGAATCTCATAATTCCTTACTTGGACAATCTTACGATCAAGGGGCCGCACTGCCAAGACTGCAGCCAGAGTCTTCAGTCTTCTCTGGACACTGTGGTCCATCTCAGCTGGACTATCAACAGACAGAAGTCCTCCCTGACCCCAGCTCAGCACCTGGTGTTTTTGGGTATAAGGTTCGACATGACCCAAAGCCGTGTCTTCCTTCCAAAGTAGAAATGTTCATCCCTCTGCCAGGGGATCCGTACTCTAAAGCGACCAGTTTCTCTCCCCCTACGATCCTGCATGAGAGTTCTAGGGAAGAGGATTGCCTCCATGGAAGCTGTTCCTTTTGCCCAGTTCCATACCTATCCTCTTCAGCTGGCCCTCTGGTCGGCTTCGGACAAGAGGACCATCTCCCTGGATGGGCCCATGTTTCTACCTCTCAAGGTGAGGCAGACGCTCACCTGGTGATGCTATCAGTTCTAAGAGGGAAGTCCTTCCTTCCTCTCCAGTGGCAGGTCTTCACCACCGTCGCCAGTCTCCTCGGTTCGGGAGCAGTTTTTCTTCGTCATACAGCGCAGGGCCGCTGCAACACCCAAGAGGCCGCTCTCCCCATCAATCTCCTGGAGATCAGGGCAATTTTCCTTGCCCTTCACCACTGGCAGACCCTATTCGCGGGCCAGCCGGTCCGCATACAGTTGGACAACGCCACGGCTTACATAAACCGTCAAGGCGGAACTTGCAGCAAACAGGTTATGATAGAGGTAACAAGGTTTTTGCGATGGGCAGAGCGTTACATTTCCGCCATATCAGCCGTGCACATTCCGAGGGTAGAAAATCGGGCTGCCGATTTTCTGAGCCACTAGGGTCTCGCTTCGGGCAAGTGGTCGCACAGCCCCGCCCTCTTCATCCAGATATGCAGAAATGGGGCACCCCGGACGTCGACCTATGGCATCTCGGATAAACCACAAGGTTCACCAGTTCGTAGCCAGGTCCCGGGATCCGCTAGCCATCCTTTGTGATAATCTAGTAATCCTGTGGTCACAATTCCAACTGCCTTATCTTTTTCTGCATCTCCCCTTTATCTGAGAGTCGTGATAAAGATAAAGACAGAAGGGATCCCCGTAATCCTGATAGCTCCGGACAGGCCGAAAAGGGCCTGGTGAATAGGCTCATGGATGCCCCCTAGAAGCTTCGAGGCCATCCAGATCTTCTCTGAGTTTAACAGCATGGCTGTTGAGGCCGTAGTCCTGAGAGATGCTGGTTTTTCCCATCAGGTTATTCAGACCATGATTAGGGCCAGAAAATCAGCATCCTTGCTTATCTACTACAGATACTGAAAGGCATTCTTCTGTTGGAGTGAAGACAATGGTTTTGGTCCCTATGTCCTTTGCTCTTCCTTCCATTCTTGGTTTTCTACAAGCGGGTCTTTACTCGGGTCTATCCCTCTATTAACTCTTTACCAATGAAATCTGGCTTCTCGTTCCCAGGTAAAAACCTTCAAGGAGTCGCCCACCTGGCAACTCCTTATCGTCTTCCGATAGATCCATGGGATTTTAACCTCGTCTTTGGCGCGCTCCTGTTGAGCCCATTCAAGACATCACATTTCTCTCCTGTCATGGAAAGTTGTTCTCTTAGTTGTATTGTGTCCATCGGGAGAGTTTTATGAGTTAGCGGCATTGTCCTGCCGTTCCCCGTTCCTTATTTTATATCAGGACAAGGTTTTCCTACCTAAGGTGGTCTTCTCATTTCTTATTAATGAAGACATTGTCCTTCCTTCTCTGTGTCTCTCTCTCCGGTCCATCCCCTGGAGAAGTCCCTCCACAAGCTGGATACCGTCAGACCTATCCGAGTCTACCTTTCAAGGACTGCTCCCTTTTAACAATCTGATGCCTTGTTCGTCATCTTTGAAGGTTGTCGTAATGGGTTCCTAGCTTCTAAGTTCACTATTTGTCGCAATGGGCTCCTAGCTTTTAAGTTCACTACTGCCGTGGAGGCATACCGCGTTCAGGACAAACAGCCTCCTCCGGGGGTGAAAGCTCACTTTGCTCGGCGGTGGGGCCTCCTGAGCTGTTCGTCACCAGACCCTGGCTTTCCAGATTGTAAGGCCACAACCTGGTCATCTTTGCACTCCTTTGCGAGTTTTTACAGGGTTCATACCCATGCCTCGTCTGATGCAGGCCTGGGAAGGAAGGTGCTGCAGGCGGCGGTTTCACACTGGCCGACCTGAGTCAGTTTTTCCATCCATCGTTTGTTTCCCACCCTAGGGACTGCTTTGGGATGTCCCATGGTTACCTGTGTCCCCCAATGAAGCGATAACGAAAGAGAGATTTTTGGTACTCACCATAAAATCTCTTTCTTGGAGCCTTCATTGGGGGACACAGCACCCTCCCTAATTGTTTGTACCATTATTGGGCCTATGAGCCTTTGTTGTTCGGTTGGTACATATGTTGAGTTTTTGGTTGCTTCTTCTACATCTTTAACACTTACTGAGGTACTTCCTGCCTGTGAGTGGGTGTATACTGTGGAGGAGCCATTTTACTTTATTTGCATAGTGTCAGCCTCCTTGCGACAGCAGCATACACCCATGGCTACCTGTGTCACCCAATGAAGGCTCCAAGAAAGAGATTTTATGGTGAGTACCAAAAATCCCTCTTTTTTGCCTTGATTTTATTATTTTATGGTGTTCACTAAAGGGGTTAACTAGTGGGACAGTTTTATAGGTCAGCTCGTTGCGGACGCAGCAATACCAAACATGTGAGCTTTTATTGTTTATAAAAAAAATGTCATACAAATAATTATTTATAGTTACAATATTTTGATTTTTTTCATTATTTTTTATATATTTTTTGAAATAAATATTTTTACTATTCTTTGAAAAACTTTTTTTTTATTTTTTTTTTACTTTGTCCCAATATGGGACTATCATTTTTTGCAGGCTGATTGCTTGTACAGCATTGGGATGCAGCAGCATCCCCATTCTGTAGTAACTGTCACCTCTGCACTGACAGAGAAAGTAGCTGATCATGCACTACACATGATCAAGCAACTTTCCTAACTCTGGTGACCCGGATGTCGACATTGGGTCACCATGTCAACGATCAGGACCCCACGTCATGCTGTGGGATCTCCGATTCAAAGGCAGAGGGGCAGTCATCCCTCTGCCAGCTCCCAGAATGCTGCTATCGCTTTTGATCACATCATTTAGAGGGTAAAAGTGTCAGGAGCAATGTGTGACCGCTCCTGGCACTTAGTGCCGGGTGTCAGCTGTCAGAATCAGCTGACATCCGGCGGTGATCGCCAACTCCCAGCCCATGTGTGCAGGCGATCGCCATGCAGTAGTAATATGTCCTGTTGTGGATTCTGTTTTTGGGCTCCCTCTGGTGGTTACAGATGGTACTGGGTGACTTGTGTTCTCTGCGGTCTCTGGTGTCCACCTGTTCTATCAGGATATGGGAGTTTCCTATTTAACCTGGCTTTCTTGTCATTTCCTCGCTGGCGATCAATGTAATCAGTGTGTCTTGTTACCTCTGCTTTCCGCTTCTGTGATCATCAGGACAAGCTAAGTTTTTGATTTTCCTGTTCCACGTTTTGCTTTGTTTTTGTTTTAGTCCAGCTTGCAGTTATGTGATTCCTTGTTGCTGGTTGCTCTAGTGGGCTGATATTACTCCTCATGTTCCATGAGTTGGCACATGAGTTCAAGTAATTTCAGGATGGTTTTTTGTAGGGTTTTTCGCTGACCGCGCAGTTCACTTTTGTATCCTCTGCTATCTAGTTTTAGCGGGCCTCATTTTGCTGAATCTGTTTTCATTACTACGTATGTGCTTTCCTCTCATTTCACCGTCATTACATGTGGGGGGCTGCTATTTCTGTGGGGTGTTTCTCTGGAGGCAAGAGAGGTCTTTGTTTCTTCTAATAGGGGAAGCTAGTCCTTCGGCTGGCGCGAGACATCTAGAATCATCGTAGGCACGTTCCCCGGCTACTGCTAGTGTTGTGAATTAGGTTCAGGATCGCGGTCAGCCCAGTTTCCATCACCCTAGAGCTTGTTCTGTTTTTTTTGTGCTTGTCCTTTTGTGATCCCCTGCCATTGGGATCATGACAGTATCGCCGGCCCGAAAAGTGGTAATCGTATTGGCTGAAGTAGGAGGAAAAGTAGTCTGAGGAAGTTTTTTTTTTTTTTTTTTTCCTTCCCTCAGAGTTTGCTGCCTAGCCTTAATTGCAGCCTGGCTGCGTCTTACCTCCTCTTAATCCTTGAATGGCTCTGACCTCAGCTGTTTATCATGGACGTCCAGAGTTTGGCTTCCAGCCTGAATAATCTTGCTGCTAAGGTTCAAAATATACAAGATTTTGTTGTACATGCTCCTATGTCTGAACCTAGAATTCCTATCCCAGAGTTTTTTTCTGGAGATAGATCTAGTTTTTTGAATTTTAGGAACAATTGCAAGTTGTTTCTTTCTTTGAAATCTCGCTCCTCTGGAGACCCTGCTCAGCAAGTCAAGATTGTAATATCTTTCCTGCGGGGTGACCCTCAGAATTGGGCATTTGCATTGGCACCAGGGGATCCTGCGTTGCTCAATGTGGATGCGTTTTTTCTGGCATTGGGTTTGCTCTATGAGGAACCTAACCTAGGGATTCAGGCTGAAAAAGCTTTATTGGCTCTCTCTCAGGGGCAAGATGAAGCAGAAATATATTGTCAGAAATTTCGGAAATGGTCGGTGCTTACTCAGTGGAATGAGTGCGCTCTGGCTGCAAAATTCAGAGATGGCCTTTCTGAGGCCATTAAAGATGTTATGGTGGGGTTCCCTGCGCCTACAGGTCTGAATGAGTCTATGACTATGGCTATTCAGATTGATCGGCGTTTACGGGAGCGCAAACCTGTGCACCATTTGGCGGTGTCTTCTGAACAGGCACCTGAGACAATGCAATGTGATAGAATTCAGTCCAGAAGTGAACGGCAAAACTATAGGCGGAAAAATGGGTTGTGTTTTTATTGTGGTGATTCAGCTCATGTTATATCAGCATGCTCTAAACGCACAAAAAAGGTTGATAAGTCTGTTGCCATTAGTACTTTACAGTCTAAGTTCATTCTGTCTGTGACTCTGATTTGTTCATTATCAGCCATTTCCGTCGATGCCTATGTGGATTCAGGCGCTGCCCTGAGTCTTATGGATTGGTCATTTGCCAACCGCTGTGGGTTTAGTCTGGAGCCTCTGGAAGTCCCTATTCCTTTGAAAGGAATCGACTCTACACCTTTGGCTATGAATAAATCTCAGTACTGGACACACGTGACCATGCGTATGACTCCCGTTCATCAGGAGGTGATTCGCTTCCTGGTACTGTATAATTTACATGATGTCTTAGTGCTTGGTCTGCCATGGTTACAAACTCATAACCCAGTCTTGGACTGGAAAACGATGTCTGTGTTAAGCTGGGGATGTCAGGGGGTTCATGATGATGCACCTCCAATTTCTATCGCTTCATCTACTCCTTCTGAGGTTCCTGTATTTTTGTCTGATTATCGGGATGTTTTTGAGGAGCCTAAGCTCAATTCGCTTCCTCCTCACAGGGATTGCGATTGTGCTATAGATTTGATTCCTGGCAGTAAATTTCCTAAAGGTCGTTTGTTCAATCTGTCAGTGCCAGAGCATACTGCTATGCGGGATTATGTTAAGGAGTCCTTGGAAAGGGGACATATCCGTCCATCTTCGTCTCCTTTGGGAGCAGGTTTTTTTTTCGTGGCCAAAAAAGATGGTTCCTTGAGGCCTTGTATAGATTACCGTCTTTTGAATAAGATTACGGTCAAATATCAGTATCCTTTGCCATTGTTGACTGATTTGTTCGCTCGCATTAAGGGGGCTAAATGGTTCACTAAGATTGATCTTCGGGGTGCGTATAATCTTGTGCGGATTAAGCAGGGTGATGAGTGGAAAACCGCATTTAATACGCCTGAGGGCCATTTTGAGTATTTGGTGATGCCTTTTGGACTTTCTAATGCTCCTTCTGTCTTCCAGTCCTTTATGCACGATATTTTCCGTGAATATCTGGATAAATTTATGATTGTGTATTTGGATGATGTTTTGTTTTTTTCTGATGACTGGGAGTCCCATGTTCAGCAGGTTAGGAAGGTGTTTCAGGTCCTGCGGGCCAATTCTTTGTTTGTAAAAGGTTCAAAGTGTCTCTTTGGAGTCCAGAAGATTTCTTTTTTGGGGTATATTTTTTCCCCTTCTACTATTGAGATGGATCCCGTCAAGGTTCAAGCTATTTGTGACTGGACGCAGTGTGCTGTTCCATGTATATTCCTCAGTTTCCATGTATGTTGTTATATTTTACTCTGCTGCCACCCAATGGCCTTTTTCTGTATGGCAGCTTGTTTTTCATGTATTTCTTGTGGGCATGTCTTACATCCGGTTCAGGGGTCAAATCTTCTCTTCCTCTGGCAGCCATTTCCAGTTTACTTTCTGTTGTGAGAGGACGTGCTTTTGAACTGGGCTTAGGAAGGCATCAGTCTTTCGACCACTCTCTCATGCTGCTCACACTTGCAGACACATTTGGTGCTACACCTTACTGTACCCTGTCTACTCTGCATTTCTGGAGAAGTTCTGTATTACCAGTTATACGCTGTATGTCCAGATCTACAAAATAAACAAGTCTGGATTACACAATCCCTGGAGTGCATCATCTCTCTGGACGCTGAGCAGCATTGGTCCTGTCTGCCTCATATCGAGGAAATGCGAAGGTACGATTATCTCTCTCACAACTCTTATTAGTCTGCGACACCTTCATTCGCCTCATGTGGGGACAGAACAGTCGAAAGACTGCCTTGAAGCCCGGCCAGAATCACCCTTATATCACTATTCACGTGCCCGCTCACATACTCCAGCCCTGCTCTGCTAAGAAATCTCCTGCAGCATCACCTCAGACTGCATTGTACATAAAGACTCTCTGTGTATTATACCACACTGCTGCAGATCGTCGGACCGCAGAACCCCACAATTCTCCAACAACACCTTGGGAATCTTATCAGGGGGTCGCAACTAAGCTGCACCGCAATTTCCAGCCCCCAATTCAAAGGTTCAGTTTCTTAAAGGGACAGCGCACCTTAAATCAAAATGGCCGAAAAGGACCTTCCACAGTTCCCCAATGCTGAAACAGAGCAAATACAACCTGATACTGTCCATTATGAAGACCAGGAAGCAGAGCCCGCTTCCACAGCAGACCCAGATGCACGACCAGTACGTTCCATCAAGCCAACATTAAAGGTCCTCGAGAATTACTGTTCCACAAGGGATGAGTTCAATGACAACTTGGACGACCTATGGGAACGAGTCGCCTCCCTTATGTCAAGCGTCCAACGCCATAAAAATGATGCAGCGGGTTTACAGGACACTATAAGACAGCTAGACGTGGCCCACGGCAGATACAAGAGACTGTCCACAAAGTATGCTGCCTTCCTAAAAGAATCTAAAATCGACGAAGCCCTATCAGAGTTAAGCAAGGCAGATTCCACAGACCGAGAAAGGGACGCCGCCGTGCAAGACGCCAAAGATAAAGCGGAGCTTCGTATCACCCATCTGCAAGAAACTAGATCGCACAGGTCAGCCTCGTCTAAACACTCTGCTCGGTCGTACAAATCATCCTGCTCAAGAACTTCAGCCCTCAGCGACAGAATCCTAGAGGCCCGTTTAAATGCAGAGCGGTCCAAACTAAGACGTTCATACACCGAAAAGAAAGCAGAAGCAGAGGCTCGAGCAAAGATTCTTCAAACAGAAGCAGAAGCGAAGAGAGCAGAAGCAGAGGCTCGAGCAAAGATTCTTCAAACAGAAGCAGAAGCGAAGAGAGCAGAAGCAGAGGCTCAAGCAAGGATTCTTCAAACAGAAATGGAGGAAGAAATTGCATTAGCCGAAGTAAAAATACTCGAGCAAGCATTGAAGCAAAACCTCGACCCAATTTGCCTGCCACCACAGGAAGAAGACGACCCAGCTGTTCGTACCAGAGACTACGTGCAGAAACAGATACCTGCAGCGCACACCTTCTCCAGTGACGTTCAACCCAACATTGCGGAAACGTCCAAGTCAGCCCAACCTATGGTGCCAGTATTGCCCACAGCCCCTACAGAGACCCAAGACCAACGCCGTGATGTACCCCCTCAGGAGCAATCATCATCGCAAGACGACCACAAGGCACACTCCAGCCCGCCTCCACAGTTCAAGCAGCAGTCATCGGAATCTCTAGAGGTTAAACCACAGCTCAACCCTGCAGCGACATCATTCTACCCGGGAACAATTCACCCTTCCACGCCACACAGCTTATACGCCCGAGGGGCACCACAAGCTAATATGGTAACAAGGAGTGAAGGATCAGACATGTCCGAGTTTGCCAGGTTCATGGTGAGCAGGGAGCTAATCAGCACTAGCCTCTCAAAATTCGACGACCGTGCAGAGAACTACAGAGCCTGGAAAGCAACCTTCAAGGCCGCCATTGCTGATCTCAACCTATCCGCGGAGCAGGAGCTCGACCTCATGGTAAAATGGTTGGGTCCTGAATCCACAAACCGTATCAAGAGTCTTAGGACCGTCTATGTGGGGCAAGCTGAAGCAGGTCTCGCTGCGGCCTGGCAGAGACTTGAAAGAACCTACGGCAGCGCTGAAGCCATAGAAAAGTCCCTATTCAAGAGACTGCAGAACGTTCCAAGGATCAACCTTAAGGAAGCCCACAAGCTTCTGGATTTAAGTGACCTGCTTATGGAGCTGGAACTTGCTAAAAGAGACCCTCGTCTGTCTGGACTGTGCTACCTGGACACTGCCCACGGGGTGAACCCGATCATCTCAAAGCTGCCACACAGTCTGCGAGAGAAGTGGGCAGTGTGCGTCTCCAGGTATAAAAGGTCACATGACGTCACCTTTCCTCCGTTCATTCAGTTCTGCAAGTTCATTGACGAACAAGCCCAAATGAGGAACGACCCTAGCCTCGACTTCCTGGAGTCTAACACTGCAGCTCCAGCAACACCTTCATCAAGGTATGAAAGCGTCGCACATAGACGCAAGGACTCAAGGAACAGTGTAAGCGTCAGAAAGACTAACCTGCCATCACCTGCAGTACCTGCCGACAAGCAGTACACTATTCCGTCGAGGGATAAGTCTTTCAATCGTGAGTGTCCCATTCACAAAAAACCACACTCACTGAACAAATGTAGAGGCTTCAGGTCCAAAACCATGCAGGAGCGCAAGAAAATCCTCAACGAACTTGGGGTATGTTTCAAGTGCTGCGCTTCATCAGAACACATGGCCAAGGACTGTAAATCTGCCATTAAGTGTGAAGAGTGTCATAGCGACAGACACCCATCAGCCTTGCACCCAGGCTCAGCCACCAGCGATCCAGCAGTCGCAGTTACCTCTGGTCCCGCTACAAACCATGGCGGGGAGCCACAGAATCACGCCAAGTCCACCACAGCTGTGTCCTGCTCATGCTCAGAGGTATGTGGGGAGAATGAAAGTGCTAAATGCTGTGCCAGGATATGCCTAATCAGAGTCTATCCAGAAGGGCAACCAGAGAAGGCTTTAAAAATGTATGCCATCATTGACGATCAGAGCAATCGATCCCTAGCTGGACCTAAGTTCTTTGAAGCCTTTAGAATCAAGGGACCAGCAACGCCCTACACTCTGAATACTTGCTCGGGGCGCATAGAGACTAGCGGCAGAAGAGCACAAGGTTTCATCGCTTCTCCTGTCAATGAAGACGTAGAAATACCCCTACCTACGCTAATTGAATGCGATCAAATACCAGACCAAAGGGATGAGATCCCTACCCCGGAAGCTGCTTTCCACCAACCACACTTAAGGCACCTAGCCAGCGTTATCCCACCTTTGGACACAGATGCTGAAATCCTACTTCTGCTCGGCAGAGACAATTTGAGGATACATAAGGTCCGCCAACAGTGTAATGGTCCTGACTACGCCCCCTACGCCCAGAAACTTGACTTGGGGTGGGTAGTCATAGGAAATGTATGCTTGGACCAAACAGGAGTCCACTCCTTTAAGACGTACGTACGCCGAGACGGGCGCACTACCTTCTGCAAACCATGTCCTCATCACTATGAGGTGAAGGAAAAGCTTCCAGATTCCGTAGAGCTGCCTGATGTTATCCCTTCTCCCTATGCAGACGACTTGGGAAAATTGGTGTTTCATACCACTAAGGATGACAACAAAGTAGCCCCATCTATGGAAGACAAGGAATTTGTCAGGATAATGGACAATGAGTTCCTTAAGGACGAAACCAATCACTGGGTTTTCCCCTTACCCTTCCGAGCTACCAGGGTAAGGCTCCCGAACAATCGTGAACAAGCCTTGTCCAGATTTAACTCTCTCCAGCGCACGCTAAGCAATAAACCGGAGATGAAAGAACACATTGTCACCTTTATGGGCAAAATATTCCATAACAACCATGCGGAGCCAGCGTCTCCCTTAAAGGAAAATGAGGAGTGCTGGTACCTACCCTCATTTGGAGTATATCACCCGAAGAAACCTAAACAAATTAGAGTTGTCTTTGATTCAAGCGCCAAACATCAAGGCGTATCTCTCAATGATGTCCTCCTCACAGGTCCTAATCTGACAAACAACTTAGTAGGAGTGTTGATGAGGTTCAGGAAAGAGCCCATTGCCATCACCGCCGACATTGAACAGATGTTCCACTGTTTCATAGTCCGAGAGGACCACAGGAATTTCCTCAGGTTCCTGTGGTACAAGGACAATGACCCCAGCAAAGAGATGGTGGAGTATCGCATGCGGGTGCACGTATTCGGGAACAGCCCTTCACCCGCTGTGGCAACATATGGCCTGCGGAGAACCGCACAAGAAGGAGAGTCCGAGTATGGAACAGACGCCAGAGACTTTGTAGAGAAAGACTTCTACGTAGATGATGGACTAAAATCTCTACCTACAGAAGAAGCTGCAATCGACCTACTCAAAAGGACCCAACATATGCTGTACCGAGCTAAGCTTAGACTGCACAAAATTGCTTCAAACAGCCCGGCTGTCATGAGAGCCTTTGAGTCAAGCGACCACGCACCTGGATTCAAGGACATAGACCTGGGACCAGACCGTCCGCCTGTGCAGAGAAGCTTAGGCCTGAGGTGGAACCTGTCAGCCGACACCTTCGGATTCCAAATCAACTGTGCAGACAAACCATTCACTAAACGTGGTGTCCTGTCAGTGGTAAATAGCCTGTATGACCCACTGGGATTCGTAGCACCAATTACCATACAAGGTAAATCCCTTCTGAGACAGCTGTCCGAAACTGTCAAGGACTGGGATACCCCTCTACCTCCTGATAAGGAACCAAAATGGGAAACCTGGAAGCAGTCTTTGTGTGCCTTGGATAAAATCCATATAACGAGATGCTACGCTGGAATCTCACTTGCTGCTAGCACTAGGACGGAACTCCATGTGTTCTCGGATGCATCCACGGAGGCCATTGCAGCTGTTGTCTACCTGAAGGTAATGGGATCTGACAATCAAGATCATGTTGGGTTCGTTTTCGGCAAAGCTAAGTTGGCTCCCAAGCCTGACCACACTATTCCCAGGCTGGAACTCTGTGGGACTGTGCTTGCAGTAGAACTCGCAGACTTTATTCAGCATGAGCTGGACACTCACATAGATGACGTACAATACTACAGTGACAGTAAAGTTGTCTTAGGTTACATCTACAACCAAACAAGGCGCTTCTACGTGTACGTCAGTAACCGCATTGAGAGAATAAGAAGGTCTTCCAAACCTGAACAGTGGCACTATATCCCATCTGAACTTAATCCAGCCGACCATGCCACTAGACCTATGTCTATAAATTCCTTTGCTAACTCTTCTTGGCTTTCAGGTCCAAAGTTTCTGCTGGAACAGAAGGGAAGTGAATGTGTTCAGGAATTCTTCAGCATCCAGGATCCGGACGATGATCCAGAAGTCCGCTCCGAGGTCAGTGCTCTGGCCACGAATGCAAAACCAACCTCCACCCTCGGTTGTCAGCGCTTCAAACGCTTCTCCAATTGGATGAAACTCATTAAGACTATTGCAAGGTTAGTCCACATTGCGAGATCTTATCACAAGCCACATGGAGACAAAGACTGTCATGGTTGGCATGTCTGCCAAAAAATACTCACTATCGAGGACATTCCGGTAGGATAAACTATGAACAGAACACTGCACTACTATTTGTCCATTGGATTACAGTGGGTCAGAGATAGTTTGGCCTAGTGCGGCTTCTCTGATCCGAAGATGGGTTTTCCATTGGATTATCTCAGGAACTGACTTAATGTCTTGTTTAAAGTTATTATTGCATTACATGCATGTTTGGTTTCATTTTCTAGGTTGTTGGACTTTATTTCACGGACATTAATATAGTGAAATCCCTTTCGGAATTTCAGACGGGGAGTGTGCTGTTCCATGTATATTCCTCAGTTTCCATGTATGTTGTTATATTTTACTCTGCTGCCACCCAATGGCCTTTTTCTGTATGGCAGCTTGTTTTTCATGTATTTCTTGTGGGCATGTCTTACATCCGGTTCAGGGGTCAAATCTTCTCTTCCTCTGGCAGCCATTTCCAGTTTACTTTCTGTTGTGAGAGGACTTGCTTTTGAACTGGGCTTAGGAAGGCATCAGTCTTTCGACCACTCTCTCATGCTGCTCACACTTGCAGACACATTTGGTGCTACACCTTACTGTACCCTGTCTACTCTGCATTTCTGGAGAAGTTCTGTATTACCAGTTATACGCTGTATGTCCAGATCTACAAAATAAACAAGTCTGGATTACACAATCCCTGGAGTGCATCATCTCTCTGGACGCTGAGCAGCATTGGTCCTGTCTGCCTCATATCAAGGAAATGCGAAGGTACGATTATCTCTCTCACAACTCTTATTAGTCTGCGACACCTTCATTCGCCTCATGTGGGGACAGAACACGCAGCCTACATCTCTTAAGAGTCTACAGAAGTTCTTGGGCTTTGCTAATTTTTATCGTCGTTTCATAACTAATTTTTCTAGTGTTGTTAAGCCTTTGACGGATCTGACTAAGAAGGGTGCTGATGTTGCTGATTGGTTTCCTGCGGCTGTGGAGGCCTTTCAGGAACTTAAGCGCCGGTTTTCTTCTGCTCCTGTGTTGCGTCAGCCAGATGTTTTGCTTCCTTTTCAGGTTGAGGTTGATGCTTCTGAGATTGGAGCGGGGGCGGTTTTGTCACAGAGAAGCTCCGATTGCTCAGTGATGAAGCCATGTGCGTTCTTTTCTAGAAAGTTTTCGCCCACTGAGCGGAATTATGATGTTGGTAATCGGGAGCTTTTGGCCATGAAGTGGGCATTTGAGGAGTGGCGTCATTGGCTTGAGGGTGCTAGACATCGTGTGGTGGTCTTGACTGATCACAAAAATCTGATTTACCTTGAGTCTGCCAAGCGTCTGAATCCTAGACAGGCTCGTTGGTCGCTGTTTTTCTCCCGTTTCGATTTTGTGGTTTCATACCTGCCAGGTTCAAAGAATGTGAAGGCGGATGCTCTTTCTAGGAGTTTTGTGCCTGATTCCCCTGGAAATTCTGAGCCCACTGGTATCCTTAGGGATGGGGTGATTTTGTCGGCTGTCTTCCCAGACTTGCGACGTGCTTTGCAGGAGTTTCAGGCAGATAAACCTGATCGTTGTCCGCCTGAAAGACTGTTTGTTCCGGATAATTGGACCAGTAGAGTCATCTCTGAGGTCCATTCTTCTGCGTTGGCAGGTCATCCTGGAATATTTGGTACTAGAGACTTGGTGGCCAGGTCTTTTTGGTGGCCTTCCTTGTCGAGGGATGTGCGTTCTTTTGTGCAGTCTTGTGAAGTTTGCGCTCGGGCTAAGCCTTGCTGTTCTCGGGCCAGTGGATTGTTGTCACCTTTGCCTATCCCGAAGAGGCCTTGGACGCACATTTCCATGGACTTTATTTCGGATCTCCCTGTCTCTCAAAAAATGTCCGTCATCTGGGTTGTGTGTGACCGCTTTTCTAAGATGGTTCATCTGGTACCCTTGCCTAAGTTACCTTCCTCCTCTGAGTTGGTCCCTCTGTTTTTTCAGAACGTGGTCCGTTTGCATGGCATTCCGGAGAACATTGTTTCTGACAGGGGATCCCAGTTTGTGTCTAGATTTTGGCGGACGTTCTGTGCTAAGATGGGCATTGATTTGTCCTTTTCGTCTGCATTCCATCCTCAGACGAATGGCCAGACGGAACGAACTAATCAGACCTTGGAAACTTATTTAAGGTGTTTTGTTTCTGCTGATCAAGATGACTGGGTTACCTTTTTGCCGCTTGCCGAATTTGCCCTTAATAATCGGGCTAGTTCTGCTACCTTGGTTTCTCCTTTCTTTTGTAATTCGGGGTTTCATCCTCGTTTTTCCTCTGGTCAGGTGGAGCCTTCTGATTGTCCTGGAGTGGACATGGTGGTGGATAGGTTACATCAGATTTGGAGTCATGTGGTGGACAATTTGAAGTTGTCCCAGGAGAGGGCTCAGCAGTTTGCTAATCGCCGTCGCCGCGTGGGTCCTCGACTTCGTGTTGGGGACTTGGTGTGGTTGTCTTCTCGTTTTGTTCCTATGAAGGTCTCTTCTCCTAAGTTCAAGCCTCGGTTCATCGGTCCCTATAGGTTCTTGGAAATTCTTAACCCTGTGTCGTTTCGTTTGGATCTCCCGGCATCGTTTGCTATTCATAATGTGTTCCATCGGTCGTTGTTGCGGAGGTATGAGGTACCTGTTGTTCCTTCACTTGAGCCTCCTGCTCCGGTGCTGGTGGAGGGAGAATTGGAGTATATTGTGGAGAAGATCTTGGATTCTCGTGTTTCCAGACGGAAACTTCAGTATTTGGTCAAGTGGAAGGGTTATGGTCAGGAGGATAATTCTTGGGTGGTTGCCTCTGATGTTCATGCTGCTGATTTGGTCCGTGCATTTCATAGGGCTCATCCTTGTCGCCCTGGTGGTTCTCGTGAGAGTTCGGTGACCCCTCCTCAAGGGGGGGGTACTGTTGTGGATTCTGTTTTTGGGCTCCCTCTGGTGGTTACAGATGGTACTGGGTGACTTGTGTTCTCTGCGGTCTCTGGTGTCCACCTGTTCTATCAGGATATGGGAGTTTCCTATTTAACCTGGCTTTCTTGTCATTTCCTCGCCGGCGATCAATGTAATCAGTGTGTCTTGTTACCTCTGCTTTCCGCTTCTGTGATCATCAGGACAAGCTAAGTTTTTGATTTTCCTGTTCCACGTTTTGCTTTGTTTTTGTTTTAGTCCAGCTTGCAGTTATGTGATTCCTTGTTGCTGGTTGCTCTAGTGGGCTGATATTACTCCTCATGTTCCATGAGTTGGCACATGAGTTCAAGTAATTTCAGGATGGTTTTTTGTAGGGTTTTTCGCTGACCGCGCAGTTCACTTTTGTATCCTCTGCTATCTAGTTTTAGCGGGCCTCATTTTGCTGAATCTGTTTTCATTACTACGTATGTGCTTTCCTCTCATTTCACCGTCATTACATGTGGGGGGCTGCTATTTCTGTGGGGTGTTTCTCTGGAGGCAAGAGAGGTCTTTGTTTCTTCTAATAGGGGAAGCTAGTCCTTCGGCTGGCGCGAGACGTCTAGAATCATCGTAGGCACGTTCCCCGGCTACTGCTAGTGTTGTGAATTAGGTTCAGGATCGCGGTCAGCTCAGTTTCCATCACCCTAGAGCTTGTTCTGTTTTTTTGTGCTTGTCCTTTTGTGATCCCCTGCCATTGGGATCATGACAATGTCCCTGATCAGATAGGCCCAGGTCACAGGGACATATTATGACAAATGTCAGAAAGGGGTTAACAAAATCCAAAATGACAAGATGACAAATCTGCCTTTCATTCAAATACATCTTGTTTTAGGAGTTCCATAAATATCCATTCCCAATAGGGGTCTCTGCTTCCACACTACCGGACAGCATCATACTATGTAGAGACAAACGCCACTGACAAGGAGAATGGTAACCAGGAGGAATGAAAATACGCCCAAAAATTGATATATCATGGGGATACATAGAGACCTGACTGATCCAGGTTTTAGGTTAAAAATCACTGTCCCCCCAATGAGAAGGAGAAATCAGTATTACGTATGGTCTCTCCCTGCCTTTGGGTTATTCCATTGTGTAGGAAGTCTCACTTAACTGTGATACATCCAATATTCCAACTTCAGTTGATCTGAAGCTGATTCTCTTAAAGGGCCAGAGGTTTTATTACTAAATTACTGAGAATATCTTTTAATTAATATTTGAGAAAGGCTTATATTGTGGTGCCCTTTTATCTCTTGATGTTTCCCTCTCAAGACATTTACCTGGGTATAAACAGTAAGACTCCGTTGGTGCGGATGGAGTATATTATGGCATCACAAATGCAGCGCTGGTCACTCTCTGGGTCTTTGTCTCTGAAGAACATGCACTGGAAGAGTTCTGTAGACTGTTTCTGGCAATGCTGGGCAGCCTGTAACGTAACAAGACTGATGAGGTCAGCTGCTGCTTTTTGGTTAGGCAGACAATAGCTTGGATGAATTATTTTGAACAGCGGCTAAACTAGGTGCACTGTGTTTCTTACCCGGTTGCGACTGTTGATATGACGGCACAGCTCCTCCAAGTCTTTATTACCAAGAAGAGGTTCTCGTGGGCCATCGTTAATAGCAGCCAGGAGAAGTTTATGCACTATTATATCAGCATATCGACGGATTGGGGACGTGAAGTGCGTGTATTTGTCAAGGGCCAATCCTGAAAAAGTGACACAAAAAAAGGTAAAAACTCCAAACATCACAAGTCATAGACGATCCTACTTTAACTACTTCAGGACCAGCTTATTTTTTGTTTTTTCCTCCCATTCTTCCAAGAGACATATCTTCTTTATTTTTTCCTTCGATATATCTATCGGAAGACTTGTTCTTTGTGAGAGGAGTAATAGTTTTGTATGAGACCATTCATTTTACCAAATCACGTACTGGGTAAAAAGAACTCCAAGTTGGGTGAAATTATGCCAAAATGGTGGCAATAGGTGCCTTTAGCGGGCCCTGGCAGCCCCGATAACCCATTTCCACCCCACTGCAAGCACGCAAAACAGGTGTTGCATTATTATTGCACTAGCCTGGATCAATACGGTTACCGTCAGATGCTGGGTATGTATGACTGCTGGTATCTGTGTATCATAGTGCAGGCTCAGTTTCTGAACTCACTCCATGAGCACCCTGACTGAGATGTTAGGTCACGGTGCACAAAGGCATTAATGAGTCCAATGTTCAATGGGCGCTGGAACGACCACACCTGGCAATCAGGCCATTTAAATGTCACTGTCAGAAATTACACAGTAGGAATCAGAGCTAAGTTGTCACTGCAGTTGTATAACACAGTCGGCATCTGCCCGACATAAGGCGGACTCAGCTTCTAAGCCTGCTACATGAACCCATATAATAATAATAATCTTTATTTTTATATAGCGCTAACATATTCTGCAGCGCTTTACAGTTTGCACACATTATCATCGCTGTCGCCAATGGGGCCCACAATCTAAATTCCCTATCAGTATGTCTTTGGAATGTGGGAGGAAACCGGAGTACCCGGAGGAAACCCAGGCAAACACGAAGAGAACATACAAACTCCTAGCAGATGATGTCCTTGGTGGGACTTGAACCCAGGACTCCAGCGCTGCAAGGCTGCAGTGCTAACCACTGAGCCACCTTGCTGCCCATATCCGTTGTGTTCATCACATGTCTGGAAGGGATTAAATGTTTCCAGCTCTTTCAGTCATTTAGATTTCCAGTTTATGTAGTAATTAATAAAAGCCAACAGTTTATTATTCAATACACATTTGCCACGATTTTACAGCTATATTTCTAAATGTACAATAAATCTAAATATTAACCTGATGTCGATCAATTACAGCAAATTTGCGGTGCCTGGTCATGGAACTTAATCCTACAGCATGGTGAATTTTATGGCGCGAGATAAAAGATTTTGCAATCTAGCATAAGAAGCTGATCTTTTATGTCCACTACTTTGCAGGCTAAATGAGAACTCCATGCCGATATTTCCATTGACCCAGCATTCACATAATGTGTCTGCCAGGCACAGCAGGGCTGCCAGGTTCTAGCAGGCCAAGATCGGCTTTGCCAGTCAATTGGGTCACCATAAAGGGTTATTTTCTCCTGCAACTGTTCTTCTATGGATGCCTCAGTTACAGTAAGCATGGATAGGCAATAACTTTCCATGAGGGGAAAAACTCTTTAAGACTGCAGAAATGTGGATTGGCAAAAAAAAGAAAGAAAACTGTCTGGTACTTAAAGTAATTTAGGTCCAAGTCAAGAATTAATGGGGGGGAAGCAGACTCACTATGTTTTAGCATGCATATCTTTTGGCAAGGTCCTGAAATATACAGAGAAATCAGAGTTCATCTCTTCCTGATGCCCTCCATGTCAGACTGGCAGGACACATTTCAGAGAATTACCATTTATCATCACTTATAAAAAGAGAACAATATATTTTTGCTTTATAATCATTTTGCATTTCACATATAACCTACAGAAGAGGTAACATGGTAAGTTCATTGTAATACTGTACAGGGTGTAATACAAAGACTACATTTCTCAGAAAGCACGTCACTGGTTCTCTAGAGACTGAACAAGCAGGGGATGATCAGCTCAGTAGCCCGCAGATGTGCTGCGCTCTTTTACATCCTATGAATTAGAAACAATAAGACGTGTACAGCTTCTGCCATGTGGGGCTCACGCAACACTCACCATAGTGATAGAAAAGATCCTCCGTGTACGAGCCCGTAGAGAAATACTGAGCATTGGACATGGCCTGTGTCGCCATCGCTCGCAATAACCGGTTCACCAAAGGGTCAGACGGATCGTTTGCTTTATCCAAAGAATCAGCCAAAGTCTTGTTGGTGCTTGAAAAGTGAATACAATAGGTGTAATTTCACACATAGGATGCACTGGTGACAACAGCAGATAAAAGGAAAAATCTAACTTTCTACAAGTCAGTATGACCTGACCCTACTCCATGTGTGCAGGGTGGTCAAATGGAAAATCTAGAGGAGGTGACCCCAGAGCACGGTGCTGACAAAGGTCACTGCTAACGTTATATATAAGTATTGAACTCACCGGGTATCAATTAAAAACCCTTTGGCCTGAGCACTCTCCTTCAGCTCCTTAAAAAACTCCTGTCGTGGAGGTGGGTGCAGTCGGAGCAATGCTTGCTGAGGGTAGCTTTCCCAAATCTTTTTGGCCACCCAGTGATTTGCTAGAATCATGCATTCTGCAATAGTCTCATGAACCTGCAATGGCTGCTTGGGAACCAGGTCATCAATGCTGTGTTCCTCCCCCAATTGCACCCGTACTTCCACTCCTTCCAACTCCAGGGCGCCATGCATATCTCTCCTAGACCTGACGGCTTGAGCGACCTCAGTCAGTTTACGTATTGCCCAGAGCAGACGATCCAGTTGAATAGAGTCCTGTGAAAGTGACTTCAGCTCAGGCTCAGTGCCAAGTGGCTCGAGATTGCCGTCCAGCAGCTGCTGAGCCACCTCATAACTTAGCTTGTAGGACGATCGAATGATGGTCCGTCCATACCACACTCTGCCGATCTCATACGTTGCACTGTCCAACTCCCACATTACACTCACTGCATACCTGGAGGGAAGCACATGGATATTTCACATGCACAAATGTAGACTAACGGGAGGAAAATTAAAGCATGAGAAACACATGAAATATTCTTTTCTGGTCTAATAAACAGACATCAATAGTTCAGCCCATGCAATTAATGTATTGTTTGCTGGCTGAAACAGCACAAGCCTGGGTTTAAAATTTCCACACCATTTTGGCCGAAAATCAGTAATGAAATCCACAAACTTCAACTGCGGATTTTTATTGCAAACCAGTTTCTTAAATGAAGTCAATGAAGAACATCCATAGCGTGTCTGTGACAGAATGGACATGCAGCGGTTGCAAAAGACACTCCACAAGTACTTTTTTTTTGTTAGCAACATCTGAATAGGTTTAGGTTAAGCTATCATAACATTTAATGGCAATTAAGAAAGCTGTGGCAATACACAGAATGAAACACATGGCGATCTTGCGATTTTATGCAGGTCACAGTTCACATTTCTGCCTCTAGGTGATGCTGTGGATATTGGCAGGAAACACGTTTTGTCCTGCATTATACCAAAATATGTAAAATGACTGCTCCATTACCATAACCATAAATGTAAACTGGAAAAGGCAAAGCCCGGGTTTATAGCTTGCTACAGTCATTTAGGTAATTTGGATAGAATGACTGTAGACAAGAATTTGTGACTGTAATTACTCCATTCTACCAAAATATCTATTTCCAACCTATTTGAACAATGAGAATATTTGTGCTCATATTTTATGCTTTGCAGAGAGTCCAACCACAATAGGTTAATTATGTATTTTTTTAATTATTATTATTTCTTATTTATTGTAGATGGATTTTTTTTTTTCTTGGTTGGAAAGCAGCTACAATTTCATGAGGTTAGTAGGAAAATGTTAGTGAACTTCAGAAAAAAAAAAATCTGAATAAAGCAATACAACAGCACAACAGACAAAGTAACTGGAGAATCCATCACTCTCTCCCACACATCCAAGTAGTAGTAGTACTTGTGGGGAGTAATACGATTACTTACCGGTCAACTCCCCCAAGTAAGGAGCACAGGTCCGCACTGAGAATATGAGGCAGCATGTCAAAGCGTCGATCAGCAAGGTAGTAAGTGGTAGCCCTGCGGAAATGTGGACAGAAAAGGATACAGGAGTGATGGTGAATACGGAGTGTTATATATACAGAGTAAAAGGAAAAAATGATCGCTTACATGCAAGTCAGGCGAGACTCCAGCAAGGTCAACATGCCGGATGCCCTCATCATCAATGGCTGCCAACCATGTATTCTGGTAGCCCTTTTTCAATTTTATAAAGTGAACTCTGCTGTCTGTGACTTCTTTATGGAGAGCATTCTTAGAAATCCCAGACTCATCACCCTCCACCACTGTTTTAGCAATGTATCCATCTAGTTTGCCTCTTTTTAATTGGATTAGAGAGGTGCACATCTGGAAAGCATGGACAGCCAATATTTTAAAGGGGTTGTTCACCCTGTTAAGCCCCATGTGAGCAGGCATGATCAGCTTATACCCTGGTTGGGGGGGGGGCAAGCGAGGAGGGGGTGCATTCCTCGACTATTCATGGGTAAGCATGACCTGTACGCATCTGTGTGATTACATGCGGGGGTGGCCGGAGGAGCATATTGCCTGATATAACACTATATATAGAAAGATATGTGGCCACGCATAGTACTCTTTATTATGAACTCATGCTGCTACTATAAGGATGATTTATAGCATTCCTCCTCCTACTTGGCTATCATCACATCTTCCCTTTATCGTCTCCTGCTATATGGCTGTGCAGACAGCACACATATTGATATTTTTGTAATCTGTATTGATACTGTAATGTGATTTTTATAGAATTATATATTAATAAACATTTTGAAGATTTTTATACAAATATGTTTAAGTGGACATCTTTGCTCCGTGTTTTTGTGGTAATATTATTGTAGAGTGGTCCTGGAGGTTGGGCACCTGTGGGGTGCTTAGAGAGAGCTGGTACTACCCGCTCACAATTACAAAACAGATTGTTGCTTCAAGGTTATAGTATTAAATATCAGCTTATAGTAATCAGACTAAAATGGAACTGCTAGAGAACACGGGTTCTAATAGCATTTCATTTTATCCTGTGCACATAAATCATTACTTAAAGGATCTGTCCAAGTTTACATTTTTTATAGTTCATAGGATTACTCTGCCTGTTTTGTGCCAGACAGCAGCCAGGTCAGCAAAGAGCAGAGGCAGCACAGGAGGCAGCGCTGAAGCGGCAGGGGGCAAGTACGGCTCATTTTGTTATTTGTAGACAGAGTAAGCCTCCACTTAAAAAAATATATACTAATAGAAACTGCTTTATGATGTCCTCACTTAAACAAGCACTCCTCCTCCTCCTTCCATGAAAGTTTTTATCCTTTTAATATATTGCAGTCATCATATTATACAGCACTGTGTACTTACAGTTGCTCATTTTGCCTTTCTACCCAGCTAATTCTTCTCTTTTCTCTGCTTTATGTAGAAACAGGAAGTCTCTTGTCCCTGCATTTTTTCATCCCCTTCAGCTCCTGACACAGCTGCTCTGCTCCTCCTCTGCCATAGACTTTTGCAGTAGTGACTCATGACTTTTGCAGACAAAACTGATTTTCTGTTTCTACAGAGAGCGTGATGTCAATGACCTAATGTAAAATAAACGAATTAACAGGGTAGAAGGGGAAAATGAGCAATTGTAAGTACACAATGTTATATAATGTGATGACTGCAATATATTAAGAGGATACAAATTTTGATAGGAAGAGTGCTTCTTTAACCCCTTCATGACACCAGCTTTTTTCGGTTTTTGCTCCCCTCCTTGCCAGAGCCATAACTTTTTTATTTCTCTGTCAGTATGGCCATCTGAGGGCTTATTTTTTGAGGGACAAGTTGTACTTTTGTACGACATCATTGAAATTGCAAAAAAAGTGCAATCCCACACTTGTTTTTTTGTTTGGCTTTTTTGCTAGGTTCACTAAATGCTAAAACTGACCTGCCATTATGATTCTCCAGGTCATTACGAGTTCATAGACACCAAACATATCTAGGTTAAGTGGTAAAAAAAATTCCAAACTTTGCTTAAAAAAAAAAAATTGCGCCATTTTCTGATACCTGCAGCGTCTCCATTTTTCGTGATCTCTGGTTACTATTACCATGATACCATTTTGAGGCAGATATGTTCTTTTGATCGCCCGTTATTGCATTTTAACGCAATGTTACAGCGACCAAAAAAAACATAATTCTGGCGTTTCGATTTTTTTTTCTCGCTACACCGTTTAGCGATCAGGTTATTCCTTTTTTCTATTGATAGATCGGGTGATTCTGAACGCGGCGTTACCAAATACGTGTAGGTTTGATTTTTTTTTATTGTTTTATTTTGAATGGGGTGAAAGGGGAGTGTTTTAAACTTTTATATTTTTTAATTTTTTTCATATTTTTTAAAACCTTTTCTTTTTTACTTTTGCCATGATTCAATCGCCTTCATGGGAGGCTAGAAGCTGGCACAACTCGATCGGCTCTGCTACATAGGAGCGATGCTCAGATCGCTACTATGTAGCAGATTTACTGCATTGCTATGAGCGCCGACCAAAGGGTTGCACTCATAGCAATCCGGCATCAACAATCAGAGGTCTCGGAGACCTCTGATTGTCATGTCAATGCATCGCTGACTCCCGATCACGTGACGGGAGTCAGCGATGCGCTCGTTTCCGGCCCGATGGCCGGAAGCGCTAGTTAAAGGACGCTGTCAGCTTTTGACAGCAGCATTTAACTAGTTAGTAGCGGCGGGTGGATTGCGATTAGAGATGAGCGAGTGTACTCGTTGCTCGGGTTTTCCTGAGCATGCTCAGGTGACCTTCGAGTATTTATGACTGCTCGGAGATTTAGCTGAGTACATGTGGGGGTTGCCTTGTTGCTAGGGAATCCCTACATGTAATCAAGCAGGCTAATAGCTGTAAATCATTCAGCTGCCGCGATGAAAACTAAATATCCGAGCAGTCAAATACTCGGAGGTCACCAGAGTGTGCTCGGGAAAACCTGTGCAACGAGTACACTCACTCATCACTAATCGCGAGTCCACCCGCCGCTATTGCAGGCACATGTCAGCTGTACAAAACAGCTGACATGTCCCGGCTTTGATGCAGGCTCACCGCCGGAGCCCGCATCAAGTGGGGGTTCTGACCTCAGACGTACTATCCCGTCCGAGGTCAGAAAGGGGTCAAGACATTCACCAACAGAGCAGATGGTGTGACCTCATGTGCTGGGATATTACTGACCTTGTTTTCGCCTCCATGTCTGTGTAAGAGTTTGGCTGCACAAAGTGTGTGACATCTGCAATGTGGACACCAAGCTCTAGATGCCCACTCTTCAAAGCACGAATGGAAAGGGCATCATCCACATCCTCACAGCCTATAGGGTCTATACTGAATACCAAGTGAGTCTCCCGCAGGTCTTGTCGGTCACATTGCTCTGGAGCTACCCGCCATGGGTTTTCTGGACTGTTAGATGGCATTTCTGCAAGCTAATAAGAGACAAACATATAGTCCACAATAAGGCAATGGGTATTGCATATTTCCAGTCCATTTAGTTAAGTCCATTTAGTTAATTGGGAGAAAAACTGACCTGGGCTTCTGAGAAAGGGTTCATACTAATACTGTTTTCCACTAAAATAGTTGCAATTTCTGCTTCCAGGTCACCAATACGTCCTAGAGCTCGCACAAAGTGTCCGTTTGGATAGAGAGAACTAGATTCCCAGGAATCTATCCTCACCACCACCCTAAAATCCTGATCACAAAGAATATACATAGGGAATACAAAATCATTACATATGGTCACAGTCATGAGTGTACATAAAGCAGAGATCTGCTACAATCTGGTGCTGGAAACATAGACGTCTACTTATTGTACCTGCAAAGCCTCTGCTTGCTGGGTGCTGATCCGGATTTTGGGGATTCTATAGTCCCAAGGAGTTACAAGAACCTTCTGGGCGTTTTTGCCCTGAGTTTGTATTTCTTCCTTAGATGGAAAAGTAGCCACAAAATCCCGCCAATTCCGTTGGAGCACTCCTACAATACGACCTGAGGATACACGAGACAAATGGTAGCAAAGGTTCCTGTCCCTCATGTGCTCTGACCAAGACCAATTACCCATGCTCCATGTACAAAATACACAGACGCTTATTACTCTGTAATAACATAACAACCCCACTCACCAGTCATCATAACCTCGCTCTGTGTGTCCACAGCTCTCTCATCAGCCTCGCGCTCACACAGCGCTCCAATCCTCCCCTTCCAGTCACATTTAGGAAGAATTTCCACAGCCACCACGTCCCCATGGATTGCTCTGTTCCGTGCCTTGTTACCATGGATCAGAACATCGCTTTGCAGGTCTAGAATATGAAAAGCCCAATTACACTTTGACATTGGAGATAAAAAAAAAAAAAAAAGCAAGCTAAATACATCTCTCATGTGATGTGAAAACATTCAATGTTGGAAATTAAGGCACGGTGTGGGAAGAAGTATAAAAGTAGTACCAAAGGAGAAGAAGAAGAAAAAAAAAAGAAAGGTCGCAGAGCTCACCCAATGTGGATCTTTAAAAATGTTAAAGAATTATTCAAGTTCAGCTTTGCATTTTATCATTAAAATTCCTCCCTAGTCTGAGGAATTTTTATTTCTATAGTTTAGTGCTTGCTGCCATAGTTACCAGCCACTTCTGCAATATATCAGGGGTAGCTGGTTTCCTAGGCGAGGAGTGCTGTACTTACAATTTCTTTCCTATAGTACCCAATGTTATTTACCGGTACTTGTACTATTACAATTTACTACAGGGTATGTGCTCATTTTGTTTTTTCTTGTTTTTTTATTTCCCGTGAAATGGCCACAGTGTAGTGCTCATACATAATGCATGTATACTAACTTATGCTCTGGCTCATTTCTTTAGTTTTGCTGTAGTTTCTTGTACTTTTCACAAACAGGGTTGTGGCTTCCCCTTTTTGAGCTAGGCATTTCATCTATAAAGCTTCCCATGGGCAGGTGTGTGAACAGATGGGCCTGTGTCCTGCTCAGCCGTTATCTATATTGAGGTCAACAGACAACAGGTGAGGTACTAGAGATAAGGAGTACCCAATCCGAGTGGTCTTGTCACAGTGGGATGGATTTATACTTCTTTGATCAATATTTTCATGTATTATTACTATTTATGTACTTAATACAAGATATTTAGTTTTTTTCTTGTGTACTTTCTTTGCTATAGAGCCTGCAAGCGTTTCTCTGAAACGGACCGTCTTGCTTCAGCCAGCTTTAGGTTCCCTATGCTCTTCTGATGGTGCAGAGGCAAAGCTACCTGCAAGAGCAGCACTGAGAAAGCACAGTTTAGAAAGCAGTGAAAGCATGCTAATGGCCCAAACGGTCCATCATTCAGGAGCGTGGGACACACGGCAGAGCAGGAAGCCTGAATGCTGGGGAGGGGTGCTCTCCTGAAAACTTGAGATAACCCCTTTAACATGGAAACACCAGTTATGTGAGTGCCGCAACTTTCTTTCTTCGATCTGGCATACTAAAGGCCGAGTTCACACATCCATCTTAAGTGATGTGTGCTGCCCTATTTTTTAATGGAGAGCACACGGAACATGTTCTATTGTGAACAGAGTTTCAAGATCTGAGTAGGACATTCTCAATGGGTCTAAGTTTCACTGGTCTCATTTTTGGATTTGTCATTTTAACTGATGTCTGAACAGGTAAAATATTAACGCAATGGGTTCATGCTGTCCAACAAAAAAAAAAAAATCAGGAGGCACTCGGACATTGCACATGGATGTGAGTATGCAGCCTTAGATGTACTTTTCCCATCTGTTACTGAACAGTTGTTTGCAGCACAGTGCGGATCCATTTTATTTTCAGTTACCTGAATCTTTTCCAGCCAAGCCCTGGAGTCGTACAAATGCTTCCATCTGGGAGCGGTGCTTGTTCACGCTGAGCACACCCTGCATAGCGAGATTCATGGTAAGCTCACTACAAATCGTCTGCGCCATACTCTGCCTTCTCTGACTCACCTGCTTATATCTTCCGGACTTGATGCCTGCTTCCAGAACTTCCAGAGGAAGATGTTCCTGATACTCCTTACCATTACTCTCCCGACTGTCAGTCTCACGTTCGAAGAGGGCCTGTCGAACGGAGTCGTAGAGTTCCTTGGCTGCCTTCAGATCTGGCCAGAAGGTTTCCAAATAATTCTATTAAAAAAAAAAAAATAAGCAAGACATTTGCTTGTAAGCAAGAAACTGAAGGAGGAGTGGCCAAGGTGCTTTACTTTGTTCAAGTTTCTACACTGTAACTGAAGGGGAGAGCTGAAAGATAAGAACAGACCCCGCAATACAAAAATCATTAAAGGGCCTCGGTCACCCCCTCCAGCCGTAATAAACTAAAAGAGCCACCTTGTGCAGCAGTAATGCTGCATTCTAACAAGGTGGCTCTTTTAGTTTTTGGTGCATTTATTCCCAAAATAAAGCATTTTATAACTTCTCCAAAATACCTATCTTTAGACAGGGAGGCGGGTCTTAACCCCCCCTGCTTGAAACGCCACACTGCCGTCACTCAAATCTTCAGGGGCGCCGCCCCCTCCGCGCTGTTTTCCCATGAAATCCGGCGCCTGCGCTGTGTAGTACTGGCTGGTGCAGGCGCAGTCTGCAAGACTGGATGTGACGTCAGAAGGCCAGAGCTCACTGCGCCTGCCCCAGCCAGTACTAAACAGCGCAGGCGCCGGATTTCATGGGAAAACAGCGCGGAGAGGGCGGCGCCCCTGAAGATTTGAGTGATGGCAGTGTGCCGTTTCAAGCAGGGGGGTTAAGACCTGCCTCCCTGTCTAAAGACAGGTATTTTGGAGAAGTTATAAAACGCTTTATTTTGGGAATAAGTGCACCAAAAACTAAAAGAGCCACCTTGTCAGAATGCAGCATTACTGATGCACAAGGTGGCTCTTTTAGTTTATAACGGCTGGAGGGGGTGACAGAGGCCCTTTAAGAGTGCACCCTCCATGGATCAGGATCTACTACTGCTGCTCCCACACCACCCACTCCCATATGAGATTAGAGCTGTATATAGCATTAATGGATATTAATGACTCCTAAATAACTGCTATGTACAGTGCTGTTTTTAGTACGAGTGGTGAAATTTAGCGTTACGGTAGGAATTGCCACCAGGGATTAGAGGAAGGGGTTATGGGCAAGTGGCCACTCTCCCAGTAAGAGTAGGGGTGCCCCAGTCACTACTGCCGCGTGCACTTCTGCAACTGATACTCTTCAAAACAGGCTACCGTACAATTATGGAGGTAGGTACACAATGTTGAAGTGGTGAAACTATCAAGTAATGCTGATGTGCGTATATCACTTTAACAGGCTTGTCCCTCTGTGATAGTTGTAGTCTTGCCTTTTTATAGGGACTATTTTCGGTATTTAAACTCCAAATTATACCTCTTTTTTTTTTTTTTTTTGAGGGGATTTATACGCATCTCCTTTTTCTGCAATTTAGTAGGTCTATTGAGGCCCCCTTGCTAGCATTAGCCTCTTCATTTATATAGGGGTACTCCTGCACTATATGGTACTCTGGGGATGCTTAGAGTTTACCTGCTACCTTGTTTTGTGTTGTGCTATTTAGGTTACATCTTTGTATCTTAGATTTATTTGTTGGTGGCGTGACTCACCATATATTATTGTATCTTAGCTTTAGCTGTCTCCATATATTGACTGTATAGGACCATTGGTGTGTTGGTTGTATTTTAATATATGTTTTTATTGGTGTTTTTCTGTCTTTCCCATTAATAAATAAATTTTTGTATTTTTGCAACTTAATCGTATTCTGGGTGTGCGCCCTATATGCATAGTCTCTTTTCTTGTTTGTTTGGCACAATGTTGAAGTGGTGAAACTATCAAGTAATGCTGATGTGCGTATGGACTTATAAAAAATGTGCCTATCCTTCTCATTAATGCAGTGCACGCCTCACTTTTTATTATTATTATACATTTTTATAGCGCCATTTATTCCATTGCGCTTTACATGTGTAAAGGGGGCAAATATAGACAAGCACAATGAACATGAGCAAAAACAAGGCACACACAGAAGTACAGAAGGAGGGAGGACCCTGCCCGCGAGGGCTCACAGTCTACAGGGGATGGGTGAGGATACACTAGGAGAGGGTACTTTATAATATTTTTGACAAAGTCATCTCTGCAGCCCCCCTTTAATACTGTAGATATGAACATATAAAAAGACAGAACCAATGTATTGCTCTCTTTTATTATTCCCTCTGGTCCATAATGTAAACAGAAAAGAAAAACAAAAACTATCCATGCAAACAAAATGTCATGATCGGTAGTTTTACTGATGTGACCTTTGTCCAATGCAGTAGACATCTTAGTAATATGTATGCTTGAAAAAGACCCATGTGGGTTGAAACGTTGCACTTTGGCAAAAAAAGGAATCCGTTTTTGAACACTTTCACCTGGATTGGATGCTGTCCTTCATTGTTTACTTAGTAATATGGATGTATTCTGGCACAGTATCTAGAAAGGTCAGAAGACGGGGACTGTGCTTGTGCATATAGACATCTCACGCCTCCATACTTTTTATGGGACCTTACTGTATCTAGAGGGGGAAATGCCTCCAATTTCATATAGATGTTTTTCTTCTTAGACATCGATAGATGTCATTCCTACGGATCTATATTATGATGTTCGGGTTCACTGCACAGAGTGCAAGGAACATAGTTTAGAAGAACATTAATAAATATTTAGATTAAGTGTGTAAGGAATGATGAATACGCGTCATGTGCTTGTGGTGGTGTACACTGTACAGATTTTTCTCTTTTGCCTGCGCTGCACACACTGACCTTAAATGATAACACGTAAACCCCCTCGGTTTCATTGCTGTATCTTTGGATGATCTCTTCCCTCTCTGTCACCATGATGACAGGAACCATAGCATGACAGTGCTGATAGTACCACACACAAGAGTTGTAAATACATCTGCAGAAAAAGAAAAATCTTTATTTAGCAATAATTTGATATCATAAAAGGGACATTCCAACAATTAGAGAAATATTCTATAGGCAGCAAATTACATAAGGATAGGCAGCTACCTTCTAATCTGTAGGGGTCTGACCACTGCAACGCTCACTGCTCAGAAATGGGGCAACTGTATGGCCAGGGTACAAAGCAAAACATTCAGAAGGGCCATGGTGATCATCAGAAAAAAAAACACCTTTCTATTTACATAATTTGGAGGTAGCACACCAGTTGGGCAAACAATCATCAATGAATGGTACATACTAGAAATATTCTGTTGCCATCGCTTAGTACCACTGAAAATCCATGTAAAAGGGATTCGGTCATCAGGTTTACCCTTGTGTAAACTGGCACCACCAAACTATTAACTTTTTTCAAATTTCATGTGATTTTTAAAAGTTTTGATGCTTTAATTTTTACTAAAAAGGAGATGTATTATCTTGGTTAGAGGGCTTCCTTTGTGCCACACAGTGATGGGCTGTGCACAATTTACTACAAGTGACTGCATGGCTTCCAAGGGTGAAAGGTTAAAAGCCCTTGTTACACCTGCAAAAGCTGAGTGGCCGTCAGATGGAATTGGCGGATATCTGAGGACAGAATGTCATGCACTCACTGTTGTCACAGACGCTGGAGTACAAACTTTAAAACAAGTTGATGTCCGTAGAAAAGCCAAAATTACAGTAACTGTTTACAGTTACGGTATTCTGCAGATTATAAGATGCACCGAACCATAAGACACACCCTTAATTTTGGAAAATAGGAAACAAATGTTATTAAGAAAATGGTGGTGCACCTAATAGTACGCTTTTACGGTCCGCTTTTATCAGGGGAGGCAGGGTCGTTGCTGCAGGAAGCTGGTGGCGGGGGCAGGAGTGAGGTGATGCTGTGGGCCTCAGGCTTGGAGGTGGGTGTGTTAAGCGGTGCAAAGCTGTGGCGGGCAGCGGGCTTTCACAAAATGTTGGCAGAGTTCCCGCACTTCTCATCCGTTTCACTGCAATGGCTTTGGGGAAGATGGCCCCCTCCGGCGGCGCATGTGCAGTTTGAGATCTTGGGAGCAGAGATCTCAATCTGTTCATGCGGCGCCTCCGGTGGCCAGTTTTCCGAAGTACAATGCAGTGAAAAGGATTGAATTGCAGAGACGCCACCAACATTTTGTGAAAGCCCGCACCCCCCCAGCCTTGCACCACTGAACACACACTCCTCCAAGCCTGAGGCCCACAGCATCACCCCACTCCTGCCCCCGCCACCAGCTTCCTGCATCAGAGACCCTGCCTCCACTGCAGCTACCCCCCCTTAGTAAACTACATTTGGATTAGAAGACGCACCCCTATCTCCCCCCCTTCAAATTTGGGGACAAAACGTGTCTTATAACCTGAAAAATACTGTAATTGGAAATTTCAATCAAAGAAACTTTAGGTTGATTTCACATTGCGTTTTACCACCCGTTTCTTTGCGGCTCACGTCCGACATCCCCCTGCAAAACTGGATTTGGGCTTATTCACAGACGGGGCCATAGACTACAATGGTGCCTGGTGTATACATCTTCTGGATGCAGACACTCGGATGTACTAGACTACGTCCGAGTTTCCGCCTCCAGTAGGCGCATACGCCCGAATCCTGTTTTACGGGGGGTTCGGACATAAGCACCGACAGGACCAACGAACAGGTGGCAAAACAAAATGTGAAAGCACACTTAGGCCGGTTTCACACATAAGACTTTCACAGAGCACAATGTGCAGAGTACAGAGCACAATGTCTGGACCAGCTGCAGATCTCCTGATCTTAACATCATAAGCATAAATCAGGCAGGTTAGTTTGGGAGGCCTTCAATGTGCAGTAAAAATGGTCAGTATTACAACAATGCCAAACTTTATTATTTTTTTTAAATTTAAGTAATGAAAAGAAAAATTCAGAAAATCGTTAAAAACAACAAACACTTTGTTTCTGTCGCTAATTTTCTAGACCCTTAACGTTTTTATTTTTTGGTTGATGGAGCTTTGTGATGACTTGTCTTTTTACATGATTCAAATGTTTCTGGGTTCTTTGTCTCTTTGGGAGTCTTGAACATAATAATAATAATAATTTTTATTTATATAGCGCCAACATATTCCGCAGCGCTTTACAAATTATAAAGGGAACCTGCGATCATCGGATCTCTTAAACCATACACTGCAATAAAACTGTATTGCAATTTATACTAAAAATCAGGGTCGTCTATGAAGGCCAGACAGAGTTTGGTCTTCATAGGAGCGCCGTCGTCTCAAGGGGGTTTCAGCAACCGACTGCAGTGACAAGTCAACCCATTGGCATCCCACAAAAATCTCCCCTTGAGAAAGCAGAATTGGTCACGCAAAACGCGCGTCGGGGTCCTGCCATCTGGTACCTTCTGCCTGCCTCAGCTCCCTCCACTTGTGTTAAGCAATGCCTTCTCTAACCCTACATTTCCACTTGGCTCAATTTACTGATAGATCTATGGGCTGGTATCTGGCTAGCGTTACCTGGAGCACAACTCTCACACGTTAATAGAAGTTATGTGCTTGTTCATATGCTGTAGGATGGCTATTGTCTGTTTGTCTTTGATGCACTCTGTTCACATTTTTGTGACTTTTTATAAATATTTTTACAATAAAAAAAATTTCCTCTTTTAACCTGCATACTCCGTACGCATCTGGGTGTCCCATTTTCCAAAAATCATGTTGTGGTAGGGCGGCAATAGGCGTGTGGAACAGCACCCAGGCTGTAAATGCCGCTCTTGGAGAATAACAGCAGCATTTAACAGGCCAACAGCAGCAGACAATACTCCACTCCACCCGCAGGTAGGTGGTAGGCAGGTAGTGGCTGAATAACATCATCTTTTGAGCCCGCTCTATACACCAGCTCCCGACAATCACCTTTTGAGCACAGCACTCTTCATTAAAGGGTTAAAGTCCATACTCAAACCATTAATGTCAGACAGGTAAAACAGTCCTTAATATGTTGTGTAGTTTTCCTTTTAAGAAACAGGTAACTCAACAGGATAAGTCAAGCTGACATTGAAGGCACAGTACCTTGTCTGCCAGTCTTCCACAGACTCTCCAATCTCTCGAGGAAGATAGGCGTAATGCTGGAACTCGTTTGGGAAAAAGACACAGTCATGTCGGGCATCAGAGAGTAAGGCGCGCAGCTTTTTATACTGCCTGGAGATACAAAATGTTGCATTTACTAATCTGATACAGGATGAAGACACGAAAATCCACATGTTGCCTGTAAATTACAGATTTGCATTACAATTTGTCATGATGCACCTGGTCTTCTAATCTAACGCTTTAAGCATCCAACACCGCATATAATCTCTAAGAAAGCTGAAAACATGGTGGTCAGCGAGGTATCACCTTCTGATATTATAGTCTCCGTAAAAAGCATTTTACTTGGTTTGAAATCAATTAAAAAATGTGCTAGAAATATTACAAAATCGGTAAAAGGTAGCCGGGCTCAATAACTGTTAAGCAGTTAAGCTCCTCGGAGCACGTCTCTCACACTGGATGCCGTCCATTAAGTGTCATAAAATGGGAAAGCTGTGAGGTTCACCGATAGCCATATCTGAACGGAAATCATTACACAAATCAAATTTGCTACGGGGATAAAGTGCATATTTATCATTTCTATGGCCACTTTGGATAAAAACCTGTCGGAGGAATATATAATGGATGTTAATTGTGTATGAATGTTACTGGCCCGGCATGGGAAATGTTTAAGTGGGTGCAATACTGGAGAAACTCACTTGGCTTTCAATAGAAGGGCGAACCTGACAGCGACATAGCAAACAAAGCACTGCACATCCGAAAAATACAAGCAAGGACAAAAAAAAAGGTGTCCAAGTGAAGAGCAAGAAAAGAAAATGACAAAATCAAAGTAAAATAGTTCTTAAGGCTGAAGGAAGACTTTACGTCCATCTAGTTCAACCCATATCCTAACAAAAATCTTCTTTATGCTTCCACTGAGGAGAACATAATATAACCTAAGGCCATGTTAACGTATGGCACACATGATTATACAGAATTACAGCATTCAGATTTCACCTTCAAGCACTAGATGCCCCATACACGTAAAATTACGGTAATCTAAAATCAAACATCTGACCTCTAAATAAGCAGATTGGTTGCAAATAAAGGCCATACATATAGGATCAAAACTGAATGACTGTACAGACTATTTTATTTATTTTACTCACTTATATAGCGCCATTAATTACACCTCGCTTTACAGACATTATCACTGCTCTCCCCATTGGGGCTCACAATCTACATTCCCCATCAGTATAATTCACTAAAAACCTAAGAGTAAATTAAACCATAAGGTGAAAGAGTAGCTGAAAAATAACAATAAATATAAAACATTAAAAAAATGTTTTTATTGAATTGCATGATAAAAAAACACGATTAAAATATTTAAGATGCAAGACTAAGAGGAGCGATAAGGGACTCAAAACAGGGATTTTTGTGTACTCACCGTAAAATCCTTTTCTCTGAGCCAGTCATTGGGGGACACAGGACCATGGGTGTTATGCTGCTGCCACTAGGAGAACACTAAGTAATACAGAAAGAATAGCTCCTCCCCTGCAGTATACACCCTCCTGCTGGCTCCAAGTGAACCAGTTCGGTAACAAAGCAGTAGGAACTTAACATTTAACCAGGATGAACTATGTCAAAACCAAGCCAACACAGAAAACCAAAGTCGTTAGGCTAACGGGGTGGGTGCTGTGTCCCCCAATGATTGGCTCGGAGAAAAAGATTTTACAGTGAGTACACAAATCCCTATTTCTCCTACGCCTCATTGGGGGATACAGGACCATGGGACATCCTAAAGCAGTTCCTGGGTGGGGAACAATCAACTGTAATTGCTCCTTGTACCCACAGGTTACAGATGCGGCACAGCCACTTGCAAAATTCATCTGCCGACGGTCGCATCTGCCGAGGCCTGAGAACGAATATGGTAATGCTTTGTAAACGTATGCAGACTGGACCAAGTCGCAGCTCTGCAAACTTGTGCTGCCGAAGCTTGGTGCCGGATGGCCCAAGATGCACCCACTGACCGAGTGGAATGAGCCTTAATCCCTGCTGGGAAAGGATGACCTCTGACTCGGTAGGACTCATGAATAGCTGAACAAATCCATTTGGTTCCAATGGCATCTTATAGGGCGGCACCCTATGGGAGACTCCCTGAATGAACGTCTTCACTCGTAATCTGTTGGCAATCCTGCGTTAGAACAGAATGGACAGGGCTGAAATCTGCCCCTTGAAAGAACTAAGGGCGAGACCTAAGTCCAAACCCGTTTGTAAAAATTCGAGGATGGAAGGAATGGAAAATTCAAGAGGAGAACGTCCCCGGCCGTTGCACCAGGAAAAGAAGGTTTTCCAAGTGCAATGATAAATGCGCATAGACGTAGGCTTTCTAGCGCTGATCATGGTAGAGATGACTTCCGGAGAGAAACCTGCCTGGGTTAGAACCCAGGACTCAACGGCCATGCCGTCAAACACAGGGCCTCGGAGTTCTGGTGGTAAATGGGGCCCTGTGATAGCATGTCTGCGCGATTCGGTAATCGCCAGGGAACATCGGTGACTAGCTGAACTAGTTCCGCGTACCACGCCCGGCGCGACCAATCTGGCGCAATCAGGATTACTGGTACTCCCTCCGTTCTGATCTTCTTGATGACTCTCGGCAGTAAGGGGAGCGGGGGAAATATGTACGGAAGCTGAAAAATGATGCCACAGGAGTACGAGTGCATCTGCCCCGATGGCTGGATCAAGGGACCGAGCTTTGAAGTCGGGAACCTTGGAATTTAGCCGTGAGGCCATCAGATCCACGTCCAGAGTTCCCCAATGACAGATCTGGTGCAAGATCTCCGGATGGAGAGACCACTCCCCGAAGTCGAGGCCTTGATGACTGAGGAAATCTGCCTCCCAATTGTCCACTCCCGGGATGTGAACCGCAGAAATTATTGAGCGGTTTTCCTCGGCCCAACGGAGAATGCAGCCTACCTCTTTCATGGCTGCCATGCTGCGGGTTCCCCCTTGTCGGTTGATGTATGTCACTGCAGTGGCATTGTCGGACTGAATCCTGATGGGACGACCCGCCAGGAAGAGATGGAATTGGAGAAGAGCTAACCTGATTGCCCGAATTTCTAAGATGTTGATCGGAAGGCGTGATTCCTGAAGTGACCAGCGGCCCTGAGCAGTGTGATGTAAGAACACCGCTCCCCAGCCTAGAAGACTGGCATCTGTTGTCACAACTAGCCAATGTACTGGAAGAAAAGACTTCCCTTGATTCAGGGAGGACTTTAATGTCCACCACCTGAGAGACTGTCTGACTCGCTGGGGAAGGAAGAACCAACGGTTGAGGGAGAACGGGTTCCTGTCCCAAACAGCCAGGAGGGCATGCTGTAAGGGACGGAGGTGTAATTGGGCAAATGGAACCGCCTCCAAGGCTGCTACCATCCTGCCGAGGACTCTCATACTGAAGCGCAGAGAGTGAGTGCGAGGTTGAGAGAGCTTCTGAGCCTCCCGCTGTAAGGCTGAGATCTTTTCCGGGGGAAGAAACACCAACCCCTGGGACGAGTCCTATATCATTCCTAGAAAGGAAATTCGCTGAGCTGGTACTGGCGAAGATTTTTTGAAGTTTATCTTCCAACCCAGGCGAGAAAGAGAATCTAAGGTGATATTCATGGCCTACTTGCAGGCGTGGAAAGAGGGGCCTTTGATGAGGATATCGTCTAGATACGGTAGCACCACCACGCCTCGGGTGTGAAGGATGGCCACGGCGGCCGCCATGACCTTGGTGAATACCCTGGGAACGGTGGAGAGGCCGAAAGGCAAAGCAACGAATTGGAAGTGCTGTTCCTGAACTGCAAAGCGAAGGAACCTCTGGTGAGAAGGGAAAATTGGAATGTGGAGGTACACGTCCTGGATGTCTATAGACGCCAGGAACTCGCCTTTTTCCATGGAGGCGATGACAGAACGAAGCGATTCCATTCGGAACCGTCGTACCCTGACGAACTTGTTCAGCAGTTTTAGGTCCAGTATGGGCCGTACTGTACCATTCTTCTTTGGAACAATGAACAGGTTTGAATAAAAACCTTGAAACCTTTCGCTTTGAGGGACCGGGATAATAACCCCGTCTTCTTTTAGAGAGTTTATGGCTTGAAAAAACTCTGATGCCTTTGCCCTGGGAGGAGAAGACAGGAAAAAACGATTTGGTGGAAGAGAGGAGAATTCTATCTTGTATCTGGAGGACACTAGGTCGCGGACCCATTCGTCGTGAACAACCGAGAGCCACGCGTCGGTGAAGGAAAGCAGGCGGCCACCTCCTTTGAGGGTGTCCTCCGGATACCACCAGGAGTCATTGTGTGGGAGATCTGCCCGGTCTGGACCCCCTGGATGCTGACTGCCTATGCCTGCCTCTCCATGAAGGGGAAGGTTTGTAAGAGGTCTGGGGACCTCTACCCCTATGTTGTGCCTGGCCAGGTCCGGAAGATGTGGAAGTAGAGGGCCAATTTGAGTTGAAACGGAAAAAAAAAAAAAAAAAAAAAAAAAAAAAAAAAAATCGGGACCGAGCCTGCTGTTGCTGGTTCCGAAAGGGCCGAAAGTTTCTGTTGTGGGAGAAATTTACTCTTCTCTCCAGTGGCGTCAAAAATTAATTGATCGAGTCTTTCGCCAAAAAGGCGACCGCTCTGATATGGTAAGGAAGTCAATGACTTTTTGGAAGCAGAATCTGCACGCCAGTCCCTGAACCATAAGGACCTCCGAATGGAGATGGCGTTTGCTGCTGCTTGAGAAGCGCAGTCAGTGGCATCCAGAGACGCGGTCACTAGAAAATCCCCAGCTCTGGCTATCTGAGTAGCAAGATCTGCTACCTCGGGGGGGAAGATTTGTATCCAGAACAGCTAAAGACAAGACCTCAGCCCAATGGGTCATAGCCTTAGCCACCCACGTAGCGGTAAAAGATGGAAAGAGTGCGGCTGCTGAAGCTTCAAAAGCTGAACGAGCCATATTGTCGATCTGACGATCAGTAGGGTCTTTGATCGAGGCGCCCTCTGAAGAGGATAAAATAGATTTAGTAGCTAGGCGCAATACTGGAGGATCTACCAGAGGGGACTGTGACCAATCTTTTCTTAGATCAGGAGAAAAGGGATATTTTGACTCCATGAGCTTTTGCCCTGTGAAGCGTTTATCTGGACGGATACTATGAGATTCAACGATTTCCTTAAATTTGGGATGATTGGCGAACACTCTGGTGGCCCGCTTGGTCCTCTTAAAGGACACAGCATGATACGATTTAGATAAAGGTTCCTCATCTAGCTTTAGGGCCTTGTTTACTGACTCAATGAGAGAGTTGAGTGTCTCCTGATCGTGTTGAAATTCCTGATCTAGGGACGTGTCAGAATCGTCCTCTGAGCCAGGTTCTCTACTAGACCCAAGGGAGGGGAGCGAGAAATGGAACTCTCAGAACCCGATTCCCGGTGATGGACTGGGGACAAGGCATGAGTCCTTTTCCTGGAAGAGCGAGAGCTCCTTGGTAAGGTACGACCCCTAGTGTACAAGGGGGTTCTGATCTTTGGAAGCATTATCTGTAAAGGTGCCCTGGTTAGAGGAAGGGTCTCGGAACGAGTCTAACGCTTTGGCCAGGGATGCCATAGACTGGGTAAGGGAGGTAGCCCACTCAGGGGGACTAGGCTCACTGGGTTCGGTAAAAGTAACAGGTGGTTCCAGAGCAGTCACCGGTTCACAAGCTGAACATAACGCAGTATTGTGACCCCGGGGAAGAGATTCCTTACAAGCGGTACAAGCAGCAAAAAACACAGTGTGGGTTTTCCAGACTTTTTGTTAGGCTTTGATTGAGACAGAGTGTAGCCTTGAGGAGAGCGATTACTAGCAGGGGAAGGGGTAAGCTATGTTTCTGCAGCTTACCCAGGTCCTGGGGCTTGAGTCCCCGTGGGAGGTCCGCAATGTCCACAGAAATCACTAATCCCTGAAGCTGTGATTCAAAAACGCTGGAGCAGCGCTGCAGCATCAGCCCTGTGGGTGTCCAAAGATGGCTGCCGAGATCAGGAAAAGAAGGCGCTTCTCGCAGAACGAGAAGCGCCAGAGAGAGTGGGCATCCGTAACCGCTGGTGGGCGGAGCCAACATTCCGGCCTGGACAAGAGAAAAGCCGGGGGCTAAATTTTAAGCTTGCGGTTGTGGCCTGCAGCACCGCGGCCGCTATTTGTGCGGACCGACATGACCCACGCACCCGGGCTTTAAAGTATATGCGGACTTCCCTTATCCCAGGGACCAGGACCCCCCAAGCGCCTCGGCCCCGCAGGTGTACTCACGGTCGATGCGGTGGGCCAGTGCTCAATCCACCGTCGCCATAGTCAGGGAGGGGGTGGAGAGCTTCTGCCGCCTTCCATCATCCGCTATAACAGTGGTGATGCAATGGGGGGCTGCACGGACGCCATAAACATCATGTCCGGCTATGCACCTGCTCCAGGAGAGGTAAATGGAGGGCTACTCCATGTGGTTGCCTGCTATAGAGGGGGGAGATCGGAACGTGAAGGAACCGTCGCCCGTAAGGTGAGCTCATGGCTGGCATCAAACGGTGCAGGAAAGGGTGCGGGGAGGGACGCTCCGTGTTCTCGCCTGTTGATGGTTCGGGGGAGATCGGAACCTAGAAAGGATCAGTCATCCCCATTCGCTCCGTTAAGGGAAAAATAGAATAAAAATAAAAACGGTGGGGTCTGAAAGCAGACCCAAGTGCCTCCTAAAGACACTAAGCAAGAACTGGTTCACTTGGAGCCAGCAGGAGGGTGTATACTGCAGGGGAGGAGATATTCTTTCAGTATTACTTAGTGTCCTCCTAGTGGCAGCAGCATAACACCAGGGTCCTGTGTCCCCCTAGTGGCAGCAGCATAACACCAGGGTCCTGTGTCCCCCAATGAGGCAAAGGAGAAAAACTGATTGTTGCTACAAAGTAAAAAAATTGCAACCAACAGGTATATACTATAAGTTCAATGTACAAAAGCTACAATACTATGAGACACAAAGAAGTAAAGTGCTTAGTGCAAAAATACGTGCTTCAAAGTAACCTAAACCGAATAAATTCAATCCATAGGGACGGGGCAGAGAGATGGGGCCCATTTACAGTATGTGCAAGCTACTTGGATCCAGGTAAAAACTTTGTGCCCCTAACACATAGTTGGACCCCATTTATATGCAATGTTTCACTTGCACTGGGAATCCCTTGTCTAACTTCTAGCTCTGTCCAAATTCCGTGCACAAACAATTGAGATGAGACCCGGCTCACAGGTGGTGCACCATACTGCAGTGCCTGGGATGCACATTGTTTTATTAAGCCATTGTGGCAAATGATACATGGCCTTAATTAATGCGTCTTAGCCTCAGCACAGGTGTTGCACTATATGGCATTGGTTGGGATGCATATTGGTTGTTCTAATTATGCCACTGTGGCAATTAATACATGGTACTAATGCGTCTTAGCCTTTGCTATATATTTCCTTAGCATCTTAAGCTTCAGTTTCAACCTACTGATTGAATTTATTAGATTTAGGTTACTTTGAACCACGTATTTTTGCACTAAGGCTTGGGTCAGATGAGTATGAAAAATTATTCATTCTTCATCCCGAAGAAGCAAACTATTTTACACCTGTATGGTCTTCCATATTCCATTTGCTTGCTCATTCTTTCCATACAGTGTTATACATCAATAAAAAGGAAAAATACAAGGTTAATACAATTTCTTAAGTCAAAATATCTCCAATAGATCAGTTAAAAATAGATGCAATTAACAATCTTGTCCATATGGAAACCATTTATATGCACCCAATTAGTTTAATGGCGTCAGTCGGATACAAATATCAGATCAGAGTAGTGCATGCAGCATTTTTTTTTTTTTTTTTTTAACACTAGGTTCATATGCAAAAATATTACTATGCACTAAGCTAGGTTATTATGCACTAACTCATTCACTTGCAATTGTCCAGTTACAGTACTATCGGTAGATGGACCAAACATCCACATGAGTGAATGAGCAAAAACGCATTGAATTTGAAGACAGTGATTACTGGTCATAGCGATTAGGTTTTAGGGTCTCCTACATGTCAGTACGAGGACATTAGTGACATTACATGCCATACAAATCAAAACCATAACCTGATCCTTGAGTATTGCGTCTTCCAAAAAGAAACAAATTTTTCTCAAAAACGCAAAAACTGATCCACCCACATTTGCATTCCATTAGTTCCTGGAATAAATGGCTTGGGTTTTCAGGTAAACGTTTCTTAGTTGATTGACTTTTAAGTACTTGCCATTAATCAACATGAAAAGCAATTGATTCTTCAAAAGAAAATTCTGCTTGTCCCTCAGGTTTCCCTCAGACCAAACTAACAAATGAATACGCCCCGAGGAAGGATCTAGCATCCATTTCACACATTTAAATGGTCAACTTCATTTCTGTCATTTTAATATCTCCAGCCTCTTATCTACACTTAAGCCATGTTAAATGCCTCCATCGCTTATCTCCTTCCATCCTTTGAGGAAGCTCCCATTTAATTCTACACTCACATTTGATTCCCAGTATTGATTTCTTCTGTTCTTATTGACTGGAGGGATAAGCAGATAGACTGAGCTTTTTATATGCATTTAAAAGGCGCACTAAACAAAATCACAAAAAAAAAAGAAAAATATCCTCACTTAAAATAGACTCAACGAGAAGGCGTTTATCCAATATTTCAACTAAAACTGAAAAAAATCTACCTTGTGTCTCCCTGGAGCTCAGCCAAGAACCTTTGAATGCTCCCCACTGTTCTGCGTCCAGCTGCAGCAGGAGCCTCCCCCCTCTGCCTTTTCTGAGGTGTGAGAAAAAAAAATCAAGAGGAGTCTGTTACTCCCAAAATGCATATTATACAGTGCTATAAGACCCCTATAAAAATCATACTACAGGATGGGCCATTTATAAGGATACACCTAAATAAAATGGGAATGGTTGGTGATATCAACTTCCTGTTTGTGGCACATTAGTATATGGGAGGGAAAAACTTTTCAAGATGTGTAGTGACCATGGCGGCCATTTTGAAGTCGGCCATTTTGGATCCAACTTTATTTTTTTCAATAGGAAGAGGGTCATGTGACACATCAAACCTATTGAGAATTTCACAAGAAAAACAATGGTGTGCTTGGTTTTAACGGAACAACTTTATTCTTTCATTTGTTATTTACAAGTTTATGACCACTTATAAAATGTGTTCAAAGTGCTGCCCATTGTGTTGATTGTCAATGCACCCCTCTTCTCCCATTCTTGACACACTGATAGCAACACCACAGAAGAAATGTTAGCACAGGCTTCCAGTATCCATTGTTTCAGATGCTGCACATCTCGTATCTTCACAGCATAGACAATTGCCCTTCAGATGCCCCCAAAGATAAAAGTCTATGTGGGTCAGATCGGGAGACCTTGGCGGCCATTCAACTGGCCCACGACGACCAATCCACTTTCCAGGGAACTGTTCATGTAGGAATGCTCAGACCTGACACCCGAGATGGTGCACCACCACATTATGGGTGCCGTGTGTGTGCATGAGTATTGATTCTGGCTGTGCTAGCCACACGCATGCACACACACAGTGTATTGCAGATGGGCACATAAGGGCCAGGAGCGATCTCTTTTTTTTTGCTCCTCTCTGCGCTCGTACACCCAATACTCTCTGTGAAAAACTTCAGAGAGGAGGAGAGGCAGAGAACATGCAGCTCCTGACTTTATTACATATATGAAACACACACACACACATATATATTTTTTTTTCAATTACGTCTGCCGCGTACAGTAAAATCACAGCATGTATATGTATTTATACACGGCTCTGGCACAAATTAAGAGACCACTGCAAAATGTTCAGTTCATCTGATATTTCTCTTTATAGGTATATTTTTGAGTAAAATATAAATTGTTATTTTAGTCTAAACTTTTGACAACATGTTTTCAAGCAACAAATTTTGTAATTTTTTTTTCTGACAAAGAAAGATGGTCAAAAAACCCCCCAATTCTTTTAGTTCTCAAATAATGAAAAGAAAACAAGTTCATAATAATTTAGAAGCAACAATACTAATGTTTTAACTCGGGAAGAGTTCAGAAATCAATATTTTGTGGAATAACCATGATTTTTATTCACAGCTTTCATGCGTCTTGGCATGCTTTCCACCAGTCTTTCACACTGCTCCTGGCGCAAAAATGTAAGCAGTTCTTCTTTGTTTTATATTTATATATATAATATAGAATATATAATATATATATTCTGTCAGGTCACGCTGTGATTTTACTGTACGGGGCAGACGTAATTGACATATACATACATATATATATATATATATATATATATATATATATATATATATATATATATATCGACTATATAATTGTCTAAGGGTCACTTCCGTCTTTCTGTCTGTCCTTCTGTCTTTCTTTTTTTCTGTCACGGATATTCATTGGTCGCGGCCTCTGTCTGTCATGGAAATCCAAGTCGCTGATTGGTGGCGGCAAAACAGCCACTATCAATCAGCAACGGGCACAGTCCTGAAGAAAATGGCCGCTCCTTACTCCCCGCAGTCAGTGCCCGGCGCCCGCATACTCCCCTCCAGTCACCGCTCACACAGGATTAATGCCAGCGGTAACGGCCCGTGGGTACCGCACTCCGTAACCGCTGCTATTAACCCTGTGTGTCCCCAACTTTTTACTATTGATGCTGCCTATGCGGCATCAATAGTAAAAAAATGTAATGTTAAGAATAGTAAAAAAAAAACAAAAAACTTGCTATTCTCACCCTCCGTAGTCCGCCGAGCCGCACGCGCCTGCCGCCATCTTCCGTTCCTGGCGATGCATTACGAAATTACCCAGAAAACTTAGCGGTCTCGCGAGCCATCTGGGTAATTTCGCAATGCATCCTGGGAACGGAAGCTGACGGCAGTCGCGCGCGCGTATCGCCAGAGCTTCGGTGGATCCCAGGGGTGAGTATATAACTATTTTTTATTTTAATTTTTTTTTTTTTTTTTTTTTTAACAGGGATATGGTGCCCACACTGCTGTATACTACGTGGGTTGTGTTAGATACCGCGTGGCTGCTATATACTATATAGGCAGTGTTATATACTATGTGGGCGGTGCTATATATTACGTGGCCACTGTTATGTACTGCATGGGCAGTGTTATATACTACGTGGCTGCTATATACTGCATGGGCTGTGCTATATATTACGTGGCCAGTGTTATATACTGCATGGCCTGTGTTATATACTACGTCGCCTGTGTTATATACTGTGTGGCTGCTATATACTGCGTGGGCTGTGTTATATAGTACGTGGCTGTGTTATATACTGCGTGGCCACTGTTATATATTGCGTGGCCTGTATTAACGCATCAGGTATTCTACAATATGTATGCATATAGCAGCCACATTGTATATAGCACAGGCCACGTAATATTTGTCTGCTATATACTACATGGCTCCTATATACTACGTGGCCTGTGCTATATACATAAATAAATACATATTCTAGAATACCCGATGCGTTAGAATCAGGCCACAATCTAGTATATATTTTCACAGACTATGAAGCTCGTGTGTGTATATATAGATATATATATCTCTCTATCTGCACACGCGCACTGTATATATACACAGTGGGGAGAAAAAGTATTTAGTCAGCCACCAATTGTGCAAGTTCTCCCACTTAAAAAGATGAGAGAGGCCTGTAATTGACATCATAGGTAGATCACAACTATGAGAGTCAAAATGAGAAAAGAAGTCCGGAAAATCACCTTGTCTGATTAGGCAACATTTATTTTGAAAATTATGGTGGAAAATAGGTATTTGGTAACCAAATGCAAAATTTCTAGCTCTCACAGATCTGTATCTTCTTCTTTAAGAGGCTTCTCTGATGATCACAAGAACGGTGAACAAAAATCCCAGAACCATACAGGGGTACCTAGTGAATGACCTGCACAGAGCTGGGACCACCATAACAAAGGTTACCATCAGTAACACACTACCCCGCCAGGGATTCAGATCCTGCAGTGCCAGATGTGTCCCCCTGCTTAAGCCAGTACGTGTCCGGGCCCGTCTGAAATTTGCTAGAGAGCATTTGGATTATCCATAGGAGTATTGGGAGAATGTCATATGGTCTGATGAAATCAAAGTAGAACTGTTTGGTAGAAACAAAACTCGTCATGTTTGGAGGAGACAGAATGCTGAGTTGCATCCAAAGAACACCATACCTACTATGAAGCATGGGAGTGGCAACATCATGTTTTGGGGCTGTTTCTCTGCAAAGGGACCAGGACAACATGTATCGTGAGATTTTGAGTGCAAACCTCCTTCCATCAGCAAGGGCACTGAAGATGAAACGTGGATGGGTCTTTCAGCATGATAATGATCCCAAGTACACCGCCAGGGCAACGAAGGGGTGGCTTTGTAAGAAGCATATGAAAGTCCTAGAGTGGCCTAGCCAGTCTCCACATCTCAATCCCATAGAAAACCTTTGGAGGGAGTTGAAAGTCCGTGTTGCCCAGTGACAGGCCAAAACATCACTGCTCTAGAAGAGATCTGCATGGAGGAATGGGCCAACATACCACCAACAGTGTGTGCCAACCTTGTGAAGACTTACAGAAAATGTATGACCTATGTAATTGCCAACAAAGGATATATAACAAAATATTGAGATGAACTTTTGTTAATGACCAAATAGGGATTTTTGTGTACTCACCGTAAAATCCTTTTCTCCGAGCCATTCATTGGGGGACACAGACCATGGGTGTATGCTGCTGCCACTAGGAGGCTGACACCAAGTGATACAAAGAAAGTTAGCTCCTCCCCTGCAGTATAGACCCTCCTGCTGGCTCTCAGCTAACCAGTTCGGTGCAAAAGCAGTAGGAGATCAATAACATATGAGCATATAGCATGTCACATTAAATATATGAGATTATAGCATGTCAAATTATAAAACAAGCACACAAGTACACAAAAATCCCTATTTCTCCTACGCCTCATTGGGGGGGAGACAGACCATGGGACGTCCCAAAGCAGTACCTGGGTGGGGACAACATCAGATCAGGCCCTGTGTAACTGCTACTTACAAGTGCGACATCGCGGCCTGCAGAGTCCACCTGCCCAGACTCACATCTTCTGAAGTGTGGGAATGATAGTGCTTCAAGAATGCATGCGGAATGGTCGAACCCGCAAGCTTGCAGGCGTGCTGTGCAGACGCCTGGTGCCTAGAATCCAAGAAACCTCGATAGACAGGGAGATAGGCTGACATCTAACACGGGAGGATTCCTGGATTGCGTAACAAATCCACCAAGCTAACATGGCCGATGAAAAGGCTAAACCCTCCCTGTAACCGTCAGGGAGCAGTCCTCTTACAGTGAGGTAGCCCAAATAAAGTGTCCAACCTTCGGAAGGACGCCATCCTCTAGACGTACCTACTGAGAGCACTCACCACGTCCACGATATGGGGAACCTATTCCGTTTTGTGGACTGGTGCCGAAAGAGATGAGGGAAGAACGATGCCCACATAGCTGTGGGAACATAATACCACCTTGGCAACAAGGGACGGGGATGGCCTGAGGGCAACCTTGCCTTGATGGTAATAAGGGAAAAAAATCTGAAAGAACAGAGCGGCTAGCTCCGAAAACTCACCAGGATGAAGAGATAGCAGAGAAAAAAAGGGGCGACCTTCCCTGATAGTAAAGTCTGTCCGGATCAACAGGAGTCTACTGTAAGACTCCCAGGATCATTAAGGTCCCAAAGATCCAACGGTATGCGATAGGGAAGAACCACATGTGAAGACTCCCTGCGAGGAAGTCCATATTTGCAGTTTTGTTGCAATAAGATGGAAAAATACTAGTTACGCAAATGAGAAAACCTGACACGGTGAGTGCGGATCTCCCAGGATCACTGGGGCCCTTCCTGCTTCCGAAAAGATCTCGGAAGTAGTGGAAGAGGGGTTAAGGAAACTGGTTCCATGGAAGAACCAGAGGATGCACTGCGATGGCTTTGGACCTGGAGGCCGAACCCAGAACTTAGAATACATTGGCGTTCAGTCTGGATGCCATCCAACCTACATCTGGAGTGCTCCAGAGAAGACAGGTCTGATGGAAGACTTCTGGATGAAGTTCCCACTCACATGAGGCAGGACCCTAACGGCGTCCGCCGCCCAGAGTTCTACTCCTGAGATGTGTAGTGCCGAGATCACCAAGTGGCCCAACAGAGAATGTGAGGTACCTCGGCCATGACGCCTGACCGTGGGTACCTGCTAGATAATTGACGTATGGCACAGACGTGGGATTGTCCGATTGAATCGGATGAGGTGACCCGAAAGAAGGCAGTGGACTTGCTGTAGAACTAGCTGTACCGTTCGGATCCCCAAAACAATGATCAGGAGGAGAGGACTGGCATCGGTAGTCACTAATAACCATTGAAGCGGGAGAAAGGATCTTCCCTGGATGAGGAAGGAGCTCAGAGACTACCCTCTAAAAGCCATGCAAAAAGCAAGAGAAGGAAACTGCTTCCAATGTCATCACCAATTTTACTCAGAACACTCCTAGCAAATCGAATGGAGTGAGGGGATGAGTGAACAAGTGCACGAGCTCCCTATTGAAGGGCCACGGCTTTGTCTCAAGCGAGAATCACTAACCTTCTGGAAGATTCCAGGATCATCCTCAAAAAGTATCTGCTAGGCTGGAAATGAGGAAAAATTTGTCTAAGTTTAGCTGCCAGCCCAGGAGAGAGAGGGTATATTAAGAGACATAGACGACTCAGCGCCGGGTTGAAAGAGCGGCTAGAAAGTCAACCAGATAGGGCAGGACGACAACGCCTCTAGGGTGTTCGCGAGAGGGAAAGCGAAGGAATTTTTGAAGAGGGGGAAACATAGGAATGTGAAGGTATGCATCCCGAATTTCGGTGGATGCCAGAAACTCCACCTTTTTCCTTTGAAGTAAAGGCTGAGCGGGGAACTCCATCCAAAGAAGAGGGAACTTGTCAAGCTTGGTAGAAGTTTGAGGTTCAGGGTCGGTCTTACTTTACGGTCCCCATTTTGGAACCAAAATCCCTTAGATCTAGACTGTCCTGACAACTGATCCACTGCTGGTTGGGTCTATAGGAAATCAAAATAGTTAAGGTCTCTGACCAAGAGACCATTGCTCTAGCAACACATGCGGCGGCCAAGGGAGGGTAGAGCGCTGAACTGGAGGCTGCAAGACGAACCGAACTAGATTTGCTATCTGGCAGTCCGTTGTATTTTTAATTGATGACCCATTGGGTAGGGATATTGGTAGGTATGCCACAGGAGATTCTACCTGGTTAATATGCCCAGTGGCAGAATGCACGGCTGCATGCAGAAGGAGGAAAAACCGTCTCTCTTTTGACTGTGCGGAGTTAAAAATGATGAACCCTCGAACCACCATCCTCATAACAGGGAAGGTGGAACATCGTCCACCTTCTTGCATCATCTGCTAAATAGTGGAGATGCAGAGGGGGTGTTCGGACGCCAAAAAAGGGAGCCTCTGTACATCCACAGAGTTAAGGTTCCTGGGTGGACAGGGCTGGTTGTCTGGCGTTGGGCCTGGCTGTAGAAGAGGATACATGAAGGCGACACTCCATATGCTCGTCTATTGCTGGTGTGGGGAGATCGGTGTCCTTTAAAAGGACCCGTCGCCCTTAAGAATCAGACCAGGCATGGCATCTCAAGTCTTCGGTGGGTATACGTGGAGGGAACACCCCGTGTGTTTGCATATTGGCTGAAAAAGGATACCGCGCTTGCAGAGGTATCTGTCTAGTGGATCGCTTATCCGGACGTTCCCTGTCCAGGTGAATGGCAGATGCTCTGCGAGGGAGTTTAGTTTCCTCATGAGGGACACTGCGTGATCTAGAGTAGAACCGAAGTCCTCATCAATCTACAGAGATTGGTTAATGATATAAATAGGCGAATCCATCCTTTTCTGAAGTTCTGGAGAGTCCAGAACCAAGGCAATATCCGATCCATATTCAGAGACTTTTTCTCAGCAAATCATTGGTGAGGGATCAGGAAATGAAACTTCTGTTTTCTAGGCACGTGTACGTTTCTAGACGCCTGTACGTTTCTAGAATACTTGCGGCCCCTGCTAGCTGACAGCTTGCATGGAGGAAAGAGACCATCTATATCGGTCCTGTGAGCACTCCGAGCCACAGAGGGTTCATGGAGGGATTCAATCTCTTGTCAGAGAATCCATGGGTTGCAGCAGTGACGAAGCCAACTCAGGGAACTAGGTACTCTGGGATAAGCTGGGATTGGCAGCAGAGGGCTCCAGAGCTCATTTAGGGTGACCGTCTTTGAACTGGTCATGTGTCCTTAAGACCAGGGAATGCTGGTCATGTGCCCTTAAGAACCAAGAAAACAACAAGGATCCTTAAAATATAACCTTTAATAAAAAAAAGTTAAAATACTCTATTTTTCTTGATAACACTAAACATTTGGGAAGACAAATTATGTACCTCTTAGGACCCTAAATAGTACTACAATATATCCTGCCTGACAGTGGAGGTTGGCTCCTTAATTTACTGCAGTAGGCGCCCCCACTCCTCGACGGCTCACCCTTTAAATCCCTAAAAAATCCTTGCAATACAGGAATACTGGTGAGTCCTATAGCACGTCCCTGTAGTCACACCTGCCTGGCAGTGGAGGTCGACACCATAAATTTTAACGATAGGTGCCCCCACTCAACGGTGGCTGACCCTAGGGTCCCTTGGAATCCCTGCACTAGAGATAGAAAAGAGCAGTGTCCCAAAAACACCCTGGTACCCGTAAGAAGAAAAAGAAAAAATAATCAAAAAAAGTAAAAAAAACAAAACAGAAAATGATAAATTCAGATGTCCCTCAAAGAGTAAAGGCTATGTGCACACGTTCAGGATTTCTCGCAGAAAATTCCTGAGAATTCCGGACATTTTCTGCAAGAAATCCGCAAGAAAACCGCATGCGTTTTTTCCGCGATTTTGCTGCAGTTTTGACGTGTTTTTTTCCGGACACTTCACAATGCATTTTGGAGTGGGAAATCCACAAAAAAAACGGAAAATTAATGAACATGCTGCGGTTTTTACCGCGATGCGTTTTTTTCGCGGAAAAAAACGCATCATGTGCACAAAACATGCAGAATTCATTCTAAATGATGGGATGCTTATTGTATGCAGTTTTTTTGCGGTTTCATAGCGTTTTTATCGGGAAAAACCGCGAAAAAAACGCAACGTGTGCACACAGCCTTATAATCACCAGAAAAAACTGATACATCACTCAGTAATTTGACCCAAAATAAATAAACAGTTAGACAGAATGCAAAAAAATGTTTGTCCCAGCAAAATATGTTACAGCATAAGAGTGCACAATGTGAAGGCACAATCGTCCAATCACAAACAAGAAGGCAATGTTATAATTTAGATACATGCACCCATCTACTTGCTGCAGTGTCCCATCCTGTTTACTGAAACAGCCAATTACAGGGGTAAAGTAATAAACCATGCGCTAATCAGTGTCTGTTATACCACCACAGGATGTGACCAATTTATAAGAAATTATTTCAATAATAGTAGCCATATATGGGTTTTCCAGATACAAAGAAAACAAATGGTGAAAAAATACCTCAGCACAACAAACATATAATGGAAGGACACAATCGTCTTTTTAAAAGAGGAAGCAATGCAACATGTCAAATCTGTACTCATCTATTTGCTGCGGTATCCCATCCTGTTATCCACAAAACCCAGATGTAAAGATAGTATAATAGATACCGCAATGATCAATGTCTTTTAGGAAGTCCCCAAGTAGTGCCCGACGCGTTTCCCCCCAGTTGGGGATGACGGGGGTTCAACAGGGGTTCAGCAGCCACGCAAATGATGAAGGAGCTGTGGAGATAAGAAGCACTCACCATAATCCCCTTTTGTAATGAAGCTGGCGCCAAAAGACCGGCGCCTCCCACGCGTGGAGTAGCCGGAAATAGCGTCATAGAACCGAGTGGAGCGCATGATTTTCATTACAAAAGGGGATTATGGTGAGTGCTTCTTGGTGTGACATGGTGTCCACTAACAATTGGAGCTAATTTGCCATTCAAAAAGTCAAATGGCGCTCCTTCCCTTCCGAGCCCTGCCGTGCACCCAAACAGTGGTTTACCCCCACATGTGAGGTATCACTGTACTCAGAAGAAATTGCTCAACAAATTTTAGGATCCATTTTATCCTGTTGCCCATGTGAAAATGAAAAAATTAAGGCTAAAAGAAAATTTTTGTGAAAAAAAAACACTTTCATTTTTACGAATCAATTTGTGAAGCACATGAGGGTTTAAAGTGCTCACTATGCTTCTAGATAAGTTCCTTGGGGGGTCTAGTTTCCAAAATGGGGTCACTTGTGGTGGAGCTTCAATCTTTAGGCACACAGGGGCTCTCCAAACACAACATGGTGTCTGCTAAAGATTGGAGCCAATTTTTCATTCAAAAAGTCAAATGGCGCTCCTTCCCTTCCAAGCCTTGTCGTGTGCCTTTAAGACCAAGAACACTGGTCCTGTACTTTTAACCCCTTCCCGACCCATGACGCCACGTAGGCGTCATGAAAGTCGGTGCCAATCCGACCCATGACGCCTATGTGGCGTCATGGAAAGATCGCGTCCCTGCAGGCCGGGTGAAAGGGTTAACTCCCATTTCACCCGATCTGCAGGGACAGGGGGAGTGGTAGTTTAGCCCAGGGGGGGTGGCTTCACCCCCTCGTGGCTACGATCGCTCTGATTGGCTGTTGAAAGTGAAACTGCCAATCAGAGCGATTTGTAATATTTCACCTATTATAACGGGTGAAATATTACAATCCAGCCATGGCCGATGCTGCAATATCATCGGCCATGGCTGGAAATACTAATGTGCCCCCACCCCACCCCTCCGATCGCCCCCCCAGCCCCCCGATCTGGCCGGTACACTGCTCCGGCTTCCCTCAGTACAGGGCTCCGCTCCCCCCCGTGCTCTTGTCCGCTCCCCCCGTGCTCCAATCACCCCCCCGTGCTCCAATCACCCCCCCGTGCTCCGATCCACCCCCCCGGTGCTCCGTTCCACCCCCCGTGCTCCATTCCACGCCCCCCCGTGCTCCGTTCCACGCCCCCCGTGCTCCGTTTCACCCCTCCCGCGCTCCGATTCCCCCCCCCGTGGTCCCCCCCACCCCATCATACTTACCGATCCAGCCGGGGTCCCGTCCGTCTTCTCCCTGGGCGCCGCCATCTTCCAAAATGGCGGGCGCATGCGCAGTGCGCCCGCCGAATCTGCCGGCCGGCAGATTCGTTCCAAAGTGCATTTTGATCACTGAGATAGATTATATCTCAGTGATCAAAATAAAAAAAATAATAAATGACCCCCCCCCTTTGTCACCCCCATAGGTAGGGACAATAAAAAAATAAAGAAAATTTTTTTTTTCCACTAATGTTAGAATAGGGTTAGGGTTAGGGGTAGGGTTAGGGTTAGGGGTAGGGTTAGAGCTAGGGTTAGGGTTAGGGCTAGGGTTAGGGATAGGGTTAGGGGTAGGGTTAGGGTTTCGGTATGTGCACACGTATTCTGGTCCTCTGCGGATTTTTCCGCTGCGGATTTGATAAATCCGCAGTGCTAAACCGCTGCGGATTTATGGCGGATTTACCGCGTTTTTTCTGCGCATTTCACTGCGGTTTTACAACTGCGATTTTCTATTGGAGCAGTTGTAAAACCGCTGCGGAATCCGCACAAAGAAGTGACATGCTGCGGAATGTAAACCGCTGCGTTTCCGTGCAGTTTTTCCGCAGCATGTGTACAGCGATTTTTGTTTCCCGTAGGTTTACATTGAACTGTAAACTCATGGGAAACTGCTGCGGATCCGCAGCGTTTTCCGCAGCGTGTGCACATACCTTTAGAATTAGGCTATGTGCACACGGTGCGGATTTCGCTGCAGATCCGCAGCGGATTGGCCGCTGCGGATTCGCAGCAGTGTTCCATCAGGTTTACAGTACCATGTAAACATATGAAAAACCAAATCCGCTGTGCCCATGGTGCGGAAAATACCGCGCGGAAACGCTGCGTTGTATTTTCCGCAGCATGTCAATTCTTTGTGCGGATTCCGCAGCGTTTTACACCTGTTCCTCAATAGGAATCCGCAGGTGAAATCTGCACAAAAAACACTGAAAATCCGCAGGTAAAACGCAGTGCCTTTTACCCGCGGATTTTTCAAAAATGGTGCGGAAATATCTCACACGAATCCGCAACGTGGGCACATAGCCTTAGGGTTAGGGTTGGAATTAGGGTTGTGGTTAGGGTTGGAATTAGGGTTGTGGCTACAGTTGGGATTAGGGTTAGGGGTGTGGGGGGGTTAGTGTTGGAGTTAGAATTGAGGGGTTACCACTGTTTAGGCGCATCAGGGGTCTCCAAACGCAACATGGCGCCACCATTGATTCCAGCCAATCTCGTATTCAAAAAGTCAAATGGTGCTCCCTCACTTCCGAGCCCTGACGTGTGCCCAAACAGTGGTTTACCCCCACATATGGGGTACCAGCATACTCAGGACAAACTGCGCAACAATTACTGGGGTCCAATTTCTCCTGTTACCCTTGTGAATCTAAAAAAATGCTTGCTAAAACATAATTTTTGAGGAAAGAAAAATGATTTTTTATTTTCACGGCTCTGCGTTGTAAACGTCCGTGAAGCACTTGGGGGTTCAAAGTGCTCACCACATATCTAGATAAGTTCCTTGGGGGGGTCTAGTTTCTAAAATGGGGTCACTTGTGGGGGGTTTCTACTGTTTAGGCACATCAGGGGCTCTGCAAACGCAACGTGACACCCGCAGACCATTCCATCAAAGTCTGCATTTCAAAAGTCACTACTTCCCTTCTGAGCCCCGACGTGTGCCCAAACAGTGGTTTACCCCCACTCATGGGGTATCAGCGTACTCAGGAGAAACTGGACAACAACTTTTGGGATCCAATTTCTCCTGTTACCCTTGGGAAAATTAAAAAATTCTGGGCTAAATAATTATTTTTGAGGAAAGAAAACGTATTTATTATTTTCACGGCTCTGCATTATAAACTTCTATGAAGCGCTTGGGGGTTCAAAGTGCTCACCACACATCTAGATAAGTTCCTTTCGGGGTCTAGTTTCCAAAATGGGGTCACTTGTGGGGGGTTTCTACTGTTAAGCCACATCAGGGGCTCTGCAAATGCAACGTGACGCCCACAGAGCATTCCATCAAAGTCTGAATTTCAAAACGTCACTACTTCACTTCCGAGCCCCGGCATGTGCCCAAACAGTGATTTACCCCCACATATGGGGTATCAGCGTACTCAGGAGAAACTGGACAACAACTTTTGTGGTCAAATTTCTCCTGTTACCCTTGGGAAAATAAAAAATTGCAGGCTAAAAGATCATTTTTGAGAAAATAATTTTTTTTTTTTATTTTCATGGCTCTGCGTTATAAACTTATGTGAAGCACTTGGGGGTTCAAAGTCCTCACCACACATCTAGATTAGTTCCTTTGGGGGTCTAGTTTCCAAAATGGTGTCATTTCTGGGGGATCTCCAATGTTTAGGCACACAGGGGCTATCCAAACGTGACATGGTGTCTGCTAATGATTGGAGCTAATTTTCCATTTAAAAAGCCAAATGGCGTGCCATCCCTTCCGAGCCCTGCCGTGCGCCCAAACAGTGGTTTACCCCCACATATGGGGTATCAGCGTACTCAGGACAAACTGTACAACAATATTTGGGGTCCAATTTCTCCTATTATCCTTGGCAAAATAGGAAATTCCAGGCTAAAAAATCATTTTTGAGGAAAGAAAAATTATTTTTTATTTTCATGGCTCTGCGTCATAAACTTCTGTGAAGCACCTGGGGGTTTAAAGTGCTCAATATGTATCTAGATAAGTTCCTTGGGGGGTCTAGTTTCCAAAATGGGGTCACTTGTGGGGTTGCTCCAATGTTTAGGCACACAGGGGCTCTCCAAACGCGACGTGGTGTCCGCTAACAATTGGAGCTAATTTTCCATTCAAAAAGTCAAATGGCGCGCCTTCCCTTCCGAGCCCTGCCGAGTGCCCAAACAGTGGTTTACCCCCACATATGAGGTATCGACGTACTCGGGAGAAATTGCCCAACAAATTTTATGATCCATTTTATCCTACTGCCCATGTGAAAATGAAAAAATTGAGGCGAAAAGAATTTTTTTGTGAAAAAAAAAGTACTTTTTCATTTTTACAGATCAATTTGTGAAGCACCTGAGGGTTTAAAGTGCTCACTAGGCATCTAAATAAGTTCCTTGGGGGGTCTAGTTTCCAAAATGGGGTCACTTGTGGGGGAGCGCCAATGTTTAGGCACGCAGGAGCTATCCAAACGCGACATGGTGTCCGCTAACGATGGAAATAATTTTTCATTCAAAAAGTCAAATGGCGCTCCTTCCCTTCCGAGCCTTACCATGTGCCCAAACAGTGGTTTACCCCCACATGTGAGGTATTGGTGTACTCAGGAGAAATTGCCCAACACATTTTAGGATCCATTTTATCCTGTTGCCCATGTGAAAATGAAAAAATTGAGGCAAAAAGAATTTTTTTGTGAAAAAAAAGTACTTTTTCATTTTTACGGATCAATTTGTGAAGCACCTGGGGGTTCAAAGTGCTCACTATGCATCTAGATAAGTTCCTTGGGGCGTCTAGTTTCCAAAATGGGGTCACTTGTGGGGGAGCTCCAATTTTTAGGCACACGGGGGCTCTCCAAACGTGACATGGTGTCCGCTAAAGAGTGGAGCCAATTTTTGATTCAAAAAGTCAAATGGCGCTCCTTCCCTTCCAAGCCCTGCCGTGCGCCCAAACAGTGGTTTACCCCCACATATGAGGTATCAGCGTACTCAGGACAAATTGGACAACAACTTTCGTGGTTCAGTTTCTCCTTTTACCATTGGGAAAATAAAAAAAATTGTTGCTAAAAGAATTTTTGTGACTAAAAAGTTAAATGTTCATTTTTTCCTTCCATGTTGCTTCTGCTGCTGTGAAGCACCTGAAGGGTTAATAAACTTCTTGAATGTGGTTTTGTGCACCTTGAGGGGTGCAGTTTTTAGAATGGTGTCACTTTTGGGTATTTTCAGCCATATAGACCCCTCAAACTGACTTCAAATGTGAGGTGGTCTCTAAAAAAAATGGTTTTGTAAATTTCGTTGTAAAAATGAGAAATCGCTGGTCAAATTTTAACCCTTATAACTTCCTAACAAAAAAAAATTTTGTTTCCAAAATTGTGCTGATGTAAACATGTGGGAAATGTTATTTATTAACTATTTTGTGTCACATATCTCTCTGGTTTAACAGAATAAAAATTCAAAATGTGAAAATTGCGAAATTTTCAAAATTTTCGCCAAATTTCCGTTTTTATCACAAATAAACGCAGAATTTATTGACCTAAATTTACCACTAACATGAAGCCCAATATGTCACGAAAAAACAATCTCAGAACCGCTAGGATCCGTTGAAGCGTTCCTGAGTTATTACCTCATAAAGGGACACTGGTCAGAATTGCAAAAAACGGCAAGGTCTTTAAGGTCAAAATAGGCTGGGTCATGAAGGGGTTAAGAGCAGGGAATACGGGTCAAGGAAGGAGATACTGGTCATGCTAAGTACAGGGGGAAGATGCAGGGGAGAGAGCAGTACTTCCTTACCCGGATGCAGAGTCATTGTGCCCCTTTAATATAAAACCATAGCCTGTGTGTGTGTGTGTGTGTGTGTGTGTGTGTGTGTGTGTGTGTGTGTGTGTGTGTGTGTGTGCGTGCGTGCGTGCGCGTGTGTGTGTGTGCGCCGGCAGGGTGGACCAAGATAGCCAGCGGGAGTTGCAGAGGTGGAAAAGTCTCGCAGAGCGTGAGAGGCGCCAATTATGGGGGGTGGAGCCACAGATGTGATGTGGGCGGAGCCTCATGACTTCCATGAATAAGCCCAAGCCGGGGCCTAAATTTTTGCAGCCGGCGAGAGCAATACCAGCGTTGCCGAGGGAAACGATCGCTCCCGTGCCAGGGAAGAAGCGCCAGAAAATGTGGGTGGAGCGCCCTAGCATGCCATAGTGCAGGTGCGCTTCTGTTATGAACTGGTGATTTAGAACCACAATGGACCTGGTGGTTAAGAGCACTGAAAATGACCTGATAGTTACTAATAACATAGGACGAGCTCTGAGACGTGGGAACTCTGCTGACCGCAATCCCTAATCCTATCACACCACACTAGAGGTAGCCGTGGAGCGCTCCTGACCAGACCTAGGCGCCTCGGGCACAGCCTGAGAAACTAGCTAGCCCTGAAGATAGAAAAATAAGCCTACCTTGCCTCAGAGAAATTCCCCAAAGGAAAAGGCAGCCCCCCACATATAATGACTGTGAGTAAAGATGAAAATACAAACACAGAGATGAAATAGATTTTAGCAAAGTGAGGCCCGACTTACTGAATAGACCGAGGATAGGAAAGATAGCTTTGCGGTCAGCACAAAAACCTTCAAACAACCACGCACAGGGCGCAAAAAGACCCTCCGCACCGACTAACGGTACGGAGGTGCTCCCTCTGCGTCCCAGAGCTTCCAGCAAGCAAGACAAACCAATATAGCAAGCTGGACAGAAAAAATAGCAAACAAAAGTAACACAAGCAGAACTTAGCTTATGCAGGGCAGACAGGCCACAAGAACGATCCAGGAGAGAGCAAGACCAATACTGGAACATTGACTGGAGGCCAGGAACAAAGAACTAGGTGGAGTTAAATAGAGCAGCACCTAACGACTTAACCTCGTCACCTGAGGAAGGAAACTCAGAAGCCGCAGCCCCACTCACATCCACCAGAGGAAGCTCATGGACAGAACCAGCCGAAGTACCACTCATGACCACAAGAGGGAGCTTGACCACAGAATTCACAACAGTACCCCCCCCTTGAGGAGGGGTCACCGAACCCTCACCAGAGCCCCCAGGCCGACCAGGATGAGCCAAATGAAAGGCACGAACCAGATCGGCAGCATGAACATCAGAGGCAAAGACCCAGGAATTATCTTCCTGACCATAACCCTTCCACTTAACCAGGTACTGGAGTTTCCGTCTCGAAATACGAGAATCCAAAATCTTCTCCACTATATACTCCAACTCCCCCTCAACCAAAACCGGGGCAGGAGGATCAACGGATGGAACCACAGGTTCCACGTATCTCCGCAACAATGACCTATGGAATACATTATGGATGGAAAAAGAAGCCGGAAGGGTCAAACGAAAAGACACAGGATTAAGAACCTCAGAAATCCTATACGGACCAATAAAACGAGGCTTAAACTTAGGAGAGGAAACTTTCATAGGAATATAACGAGACGACAACCAAACCAAATCCCCAACACGAAGTCGGGGACCCACACAGCGCCTGCGGTTAGCGAAACGTTGAGCCTTCTCCTGGGACAATGTCAAATTGTCCACTACATGAGTCCAAATCTGCTGCAACCTATCCACCACAGTATCCACACCAGGACAATCCGAAGACTCAACCTGCCCTGAAGAGAAACGAGGATGGAAACCAGAATTGCAGAAAAACGGAGAAACCAAAGTAGCCGAGCTGGCCCGATTATTAAGGGCGAACTCAGCCAAAGGCAAAAAGGACACCCAATCATCCTGATCAGCAGAAACAAAACATCTCAGATATGTTTCCAAGGTCTGATTGGTTCGTTCAGTTTGGCCATTTGTCTGAGGATGGAAAGCCGAGGAAAAAGACAAATCAATGCCCATCCTAGCACAAAAGGCTCGCCAAAACCTCGAAACAAACTGGGAACCTCTGTCAGAAACGATGTTCTCCGGAATGCCATGTAAACGAACCACATGCTGGAAAAACAATGGCACCAAATCAGAGGAGGAAGGCAATTTAGACAAGGGTACCAAATGGACCATCTTAGAGAAGCGATCACAAACCACCCAGATGACCGACATCTTTTGAGAGACGGGGAGATCCGAAATAAAATCCATAGAGATATGTGTCCAGGGCCTCTTCGGGACCGGCAAGGGCAAAAGCAACCCACTGGCACGAGAACAGCAGGGCTTAGCCCGAGCACAAATCCCACAGGACTGCACAAACGAACGCACATCCCGCGACAGAGACGGCCACCAAAAGGATCTAGCCACCAAATCTCTGGTACCAAAGATTCCAGGATGACCAGCCAACACCGAACAATGAACCTCAGAGATAACTCTACTCGTCCATTTATCAGGGACAAACAGTTTCTCCGCTGGGCAACGGTCAGGTCTATTAGCCTGAAATTTTTGCAGCACCCGCCGCAAATCAGGGGAGATGGCAGACAAAATTACCCCCTCTTTGAGAATACCCGCCGGCTCAGGCAAACCCGGAGAGTCGGGCACAAAACTCCTAGACAGGGCATCCGCCTTCACATTTTTAAAGCCCGGAAGGTACGAAACCACAAAGTCAAAACGGGAGAAAAACAGCGACCAACGAGCCTGTCTAGGATTCAACCGTTTGGCAGACTCGAGATAAGTCAAGTTCTTGTGATCAGTCAAGACCACCACGCGATGCTTAGCTCCTTCAAGCCAATGACGCCACTCCTCGAATGCCCACTTCATGGCCAGCAACTCTCGATTGCCAACATCATAATTACGCTCAGCAGGCGAAAACTTCCTGGAAAAGAAGGCACACGGTTTCATCACTGAGCCATCAGAACTTCTTTGCGACAAAACAGCCCCTGCTCCAATCTCAGAAGCATCAACCTCGACCTGGAACGGGAGCGAAACATCTGGCTGGCACAATACAGGGGCAGAAGAAAAACGACGCTTCAACTCCTGAAAAGCTTCCACAGCAGCAGAAGACCAATTGACCACATCAGCACCCTTCTTGGTTAAATCAGTCAACGGTTTAGCAATACTAGAAAAGTTATTGATGAAGCGACGATAAAAATTAGCAAAGCCCAGGAACTTTTGTAGACTCTTCAGAGATGTCGGCTGAGTCCAATCATAAATGGCCTGAACTTTAACAGGGTCCATCTCGATAGTAGAAGGGGAAAAAATGAACCCCAAAAATGAAACCTTCTGAACACCAAAGAGACACTTTGACCCCTTCACAAACAAAGAATTCGCACACAGGACCTGCAACACCATTCTGACCTGCTTCACGTGAGACTCCCAATCATCCGAGAAGACCAAAATATCATCCAAATATACAATCAGGAATTTATCCAGGTACTCTCGGAAGATGTCATGCATAAAGGACTGAAATACTGATGGAGCATTGGAAAGACCGAATGGCATAACCAGGTACCGTATATACTCGAGTATAAGCCGAGATTTTCAGCCCAAATTTTTGGGCTGAAAGTGCCCCCCTCGGCTTATACTCGAGTCACGGTAGCGGTGGGGTCGGCGGGTGAGGGGCTGAGGGCGCTGGGGTATACTTACCTAGTCCCAGCGATCCTCGCGCTGTCCCTGCCGTCCCACGGGCTTCGGCGCTGCAGTTTCTTCCTCTCTTCAGCGGTCACGTGGGACCGCTCATTACAGAAATGAATAAGCGGCTCCACCTCCCATAGGGGCGGAGCCGCTTATTCATTTCTCTAATCAGCGGTGCCGGTGACCGCTGATAGAGAAAGAAGCTGCGGCACCGAAGACAGGAGGGGACAGCGCGAGGATCGCCAGGACTAGGTGAGTATAGCATATTCACCTGTCCTCGTTCCAGCCGCCGGGCGCCGATCCATCTTCCCGGCCGGCGCCTCCATCTTCCCGGCGTCTCTGCTCTCTGACTGTTCAGGCAGAGGGCGCGATGACGCATATAGTGTGCGCGGCGCCCTCTGCCTGATCAGTCAGAGCAGAGACGCCGGGAAGATGGAGGCGCCGGAACGAGACGCCGGGAGCTGCAATCAAGGGAGGTGAGTATGTGGTTTTTTTTCTTTATTGCGGCAGCGGCGGCACAAATTTATGTGGAACATCTATGGGGCACAGTGAACGGTGCAGAGCACCGTATATGGCACAGCACAGCTATGGGGCACAGTGAACGGTGCAGAGCACCGTATATGGCACAGCACAGCTATGGGGCACAGTGAACGGTGCAGAGCACCGTATATGGCACAGCACAGCTATGGGGCACAGTGAACGGTGCAGAGCACCGTATATGGCACAGCACAGCTATGGGGCACAGTGAACGGTGCAGAGCACCGTATATGGCACAGCACAGCTATGGGGCACAGTGAACGGTGCAGAGCACCGTATATGGCACAGCACAGCTATGGGGCACAGTGAACGGTGCAGAGCACCGTATATGGCACAGCACAGCTATGGGGCACAGTGAACGGTGCAGAGCACCGTATATGGCACAGCACAGCTATGGGGCACAGTGAACGGTGCAGAGCACCGTATATGGCACAGCACAGCTATGGGGCACAGTGAACGGTGCAGAGCACCGTATATGGCACAGCACAGCTATGGGGCACAGTGAACGGTGCAGAGCACCGTATATGGCACAGCACAGCTATGGGGCACAGTGAACGGTGCAGAGCACCGTATATGGCACAGCACAGCTATGGGGTACAGTGAACGGTGCAGAGCACCGTATATGGCACAGCACAGCTATGGGGCACAGTGAACGGTGCAGAGCACCGTATATGGCACAGCACAGCTATGGGGCACAGTGAACGGTGCAGAGCACCGTATATGGCACAGCACAGCTATGGGGCACAGTGAACGGTGCAGAGCACCGTATATGGCACAGCACAGCTATGGGGCACAATGAACGGTGCAGGGCACCGTATATGGCACAGCTAGGGGGCACAATGAACGGTGCAGAGCACTATATGGTTCACACCTATGGGGAAATATGAACGGTGCAGAGCACTATATGGCACAGCTATGGGGAAATAATGATCTATTTTTATTTTTGAAATTCACCGGTAAATGCTGCATTTCCACCCTAGGCTTATACTCGAGTCAATAAGTTTTCCCAGTTTTTTGTGGCAAAATTAGGGGGGTCGGCTTATACTCGGGTCGGCTTATACTCGAGTATATACGGTACTCAAAATGGCCCTCGGCGTATTAAATGCTGTTTTCCATTCATCGCCCTGTTTAATACGCACAAGATAATACGAACCACGAAGATCTATCTTGGTGAACCAACTAGCCCCCTTAATCCGAGCAAACAAATCAGACAGCAGCGGCAAGGGGTACTGAAATTTGACCGTGATTTTATTTAGAAGGCGGTAATCAATACAAGGTCTCAACGAACCATCCTTCTTGGCCACAAAAAAGAACCCTGCTCCCAATGGTGACGACGACGGGCGAATATGACCCTTCTCCAAGGATTCCTTTACGTAACTCCGCATAGCGGCGTGCTCAGGCACAGACAAATTAAACAGTCGACCTTTAGGAAACTTACTACCAGGAATCAAATTGATAGCACAATCGCAATCCCTATGCGGAGGTAGGGCATCGGACTTGGGCTCATCAAATACATCCCGGTAATCCGACAAGAACTCTGGGACCTCAGAAGGGGTGGATGATGAAATAGACAGAAATGGAACATCACCATGTACCCCCTGACAACCCCAGCTGGACACAGACATAGATTTCCAATCCAATACTGGGTTATGGACTTGTAGCCATGGCAACCCCAACACGACCACATCATGCAGATTATGCAACACCAAAAAGCGAATATCCTCCTGATGCGCAGGAGCCATGCACATGGTCAATTGGGTCCAGTACTGGGGCTTATTCTTGGCCAAAGGCGTAGCATCAATTCCTCTCAATGGAATAGGATACTGCAAGGGCTCCAAGAAAAACCCACAGCGCCTAGCAAACTCCATGTCCATCAAATTCAGGGCAGCGCCTGAATCCACAAATGCCATGACAGAATAGGATGACAAAGAGCAGATCAAAGTAACGGACAAAAGAAATTTCGACTGTACCGTACCAATGGTGGCAGACCTAGCGAACCGCTTAGTGCGCTTAGGACAATCGGAGATAGCATGAGTGGAATCACCACAGTAAAAACACAGCCCATTCCGACGTCTGTGTTCTTGCCGTTCAGCTCTGGTCAAAGTCCTATCACATTGCATAGGTTCAGGTCTATGCTCAGATAATACCGCCAAATGGTGCACAGTTTTACGCTCACGCAAGCGTCGATCGATCTGAATGGCCAAAGACATAGACTCATCCAGACCAGCAGGCATAGGAAATCCAACCATGACATCCTTAAGGGCTTCAGAGAGACCTTTTCTGAAAATTGCTGCCAGAGCACATTCATTCCATTGAGTGAGCACAGACCACTTCCTAAACTTCTGACAATATATCTCTACCTCATCCTGACCCTGACACAGAGCCAGCAAATTTTTCTCTGCCTGATCCACTGAATTAGGTTCATCATAAAGCAATCCGAGCGCCAGAAAAAACGCATCAATATCACATAATGCAGGATCTCCTGGCGCAAGGGAAAATGCCCAGTCTTGAGGGTTGCCACGTAATAAAGAAATAATAATCTTAACTTGTTGAACTGGGTCACCAGAGGAGCGGGGTTTCAAAGCCAGAAACAGTTTGCAATTATTTTTGAAATTCAGAAACTTAGCTCTATCTCCAGAAAATAAATCAGGAATAGGAATTCTAGGTTCTAACATAGATTTCTGAACCACAATGTCTTGAATTTTTTGTACTCTTGCAGTGAGATGATCCACACAAGAAGACAGACCTTTAATGTCCATCACTACACCTGTGTCCTGAACCACCCAAATGTCTAGGGGAAAGGAAAGACAAAACACAGTGCAGAGAAAAAAAAATGGTCTCAGAACTTCTCCTTTCCCTCTATTGAGAAGCATTAGTACTTTGGGCCTCCAGTACTGTTATGAACTGGTGATTTAGAACCACAATGGACCTGGTGGTTAAGAGCACTGAAAATGACCTGATAGTTACTAATAACATAGGACGAGCTCTGAGACGTGAGAACTCTGCTGACCGCAATCCCTAATCCTATCACACCACACTAGAGGTAGCCGTGGAGCGCTCCTGACCAGACCTAGGCGCCTCGGGCACAGCCTGAGAAACTAGCTAGCCCTGAAGATAGAAAAATAAGCCTACCTTGCCTCAGAGAAATTCCCCAAAGGAAAAGGCAGCCCCCCACATATAATGACTGTGAGTAAAGATGAAAATACAAACACAGAGATGAAATAGATTTTAGCAAAGTGAGGCCCGACTTACTGAATAGACCGAGGATAGGAAAGATAGCTTTGCGGTCAGCACAAAAACCTACAAACAACCACGCAGAGGGCGCAAAAAGACCCTCCGCACCGACTAACGGTACGGAGGTGCTCCCTTTGCGTCCCAGAGCTTCCAGCAAGCAAGACAAACCAATATAGCAAGCTGGACAGAAAAAATAGCAAACAAAAGTAACACAAGCAGAACTTAGCTTATGCAGGGCAGACAGGCCACAAGAACGATCCAGGAGAGAGCAAGACCAATACTGGAACATTGACTGGAGGCCAGGAACAAAGAACTAGGTGGAGTTAAATAGAGCAGCACCTAACGACTTAACCTCGTCACCTGAGGAAGGAAACTCAGAAGCCGCAACCCCACTCACATCCACCAGAGGAAGCTCATGGACAGAACCAGCCGAAGTACCACTCATGACCACAAGAGGGAGCTTGACCACAGAATTCACAACACGCTTCCACCAGGATGCGGCATACACATCGGCCGAAGCCGGGGGCTAAATTTTTGCAGCCGGCCGGAGTGTTACCTCAGGAAGGTGGGCCACAGGGAAGCTGAGGCTGCCTGTCAGCATGTGAATATCCCACTGCAGAGGCCCATCGCTGATCCACTCACCATCGGAGCGCGTCCCGGCATGGAGCCGCCGCGATGACTGGGTTTCAGCGCCGAGGAAAGCGCGCGCACTCTACTGTTCTTCAGGTACTGCGTGGACGGTGCAGGGATAGAGGGGTAAGCCTCAATCAATCATCCCTTTGTTAGGGAGGTGGAGATGAACCGTCCGCCTCCTTGTGCCATCCGCTTTCACAGTGGTGGGACAGTAGGGGCTGCTCGGACGCCATAGAGAGTGGCCTCTGTACATCCACGGAGTTCAGCCCCCGGGGTGGACAGGGCCAGTTGTCCGGCATTAGGCCTGGCTCCAGGAGAGGATACATGGAGGCGACACTCCATGTGATCGCCTGCTGCTGGTGTGGGGAGATTGGGACTCGGAGGAACCGTCGCCCCTGAAGTGAGCTCAGGCATGGCTTCCCACATCGCAGGAGAGGGTACGGGGAGGTATACTCGCCGTGCTCGCCTGTTGATGATTCGGGGGAGATCGGAACCTTGAAAGGATCCGTCGCCCCCTTCACTCCGTTAATTAAAAAATAAAAATTTACAGAAAAGTAAATATAAAAACGTTTGGGTCTGAATCAGACCCAAGTGCCTCCCACGGACACTAAGCAAGAACTGGGTCTCTGGAAGCCAGCAGGTAGGTGTATATTGCAGGGGAGGAGAGAACTTTCTTTGTATCACTTAGTGGCAGCCTCCTAGTGGCAGCAGCAGCATACACCCACGGTCTGTGTCCCCCAATGAGGCGAAGGAGAAATACTTATTTTCCACCATAATTTACAAAATAAATCTTGCCAAATCAGGCACGGTGATTTTCTGGATTTGTTTTCTCATTTTGACTCTCATAGTTGTGGTCTACCTATGATGTCAATTACAGGCCTCTCTCATCTTTTTAAGTGGCAAAACTTGCACAATTGATGGCTGACTAAATACTTTTTTTCCCACTGTATATACAGTATCTCACACATACACTTTTATAGAGTTTGACAAGTAGTTAAGTTAGCGCTTTTTATATTAGCTGCTAAAATGTTTCCATTGGTGCCAGAGGAGATAATCACCTATTTGGTGATGCAGTAAAGTACGGAGCCACCCTTTCCTTCTCTCTGAAGCTGCTCACTACTCTTCTGGATGGGATATACCAGTGCAGAGAAGAGCCAGGTAAGGCTTCTTTCACACTTTTGTCGGTACGGGGCCATCACAAAGCGTCGGTGCAACGTTCTGACGGACAGTGGTGATTTTCTGCACAACGTGGGCAGCGGACGCAGTGTTTCAACGTGTCCGCTGCCCATAGTAAACTCCCAGGGAGGAGCGGGTGGAGTTACGGCCGTCTTTCAGCTTCTGTCACAATCCGTTGATTTTTGAAAAGGCAGGATCCTGCATTTTCCCATAGACTTGTATTAGCGACGGATTGTGACGGATGGCCATCGGTTTCATCCGTCTTTCACTGGATCCTGCATTAAAAAACGGTCCGTCGGGCAGAGAAAACGTTCAGAGGAATGTTTTTATTTTGCTCGTCGGAAAATCGGTCAGCGTCGCTGACTGTGAAAAGCAGGAATCCAGCGACAGGTCCCATCTTTTCAAAGAGCATACGTGGAAGAATTTCCCGTCAGGGAAATACTCTCTCGCTCTCTTTCTCTTTTTACTAGTAGTAACAAGATATGTTAAAAATAATTAAAAAAAAACAAAAAACGCAGTATTCTCACCTGCCGGCGTTCCCGCACAGCGATGCTCCCGGCAGCTAGAGTTCATAGTAATACATTGATTTCGCAATGTATTACTAGGAATGCTAGCTGCTGGGAGCATCGCTGCGCAGGAACGCCGGTAGGTGAGAATACTGCGATTTTTTTTTTTTACCTGGTTTGTGTTGTGTATGCGTTTTTGCAGCGGAAAACCGCTGCGAAAACACATACACAACAGGTGCACATAGCCTCGAAGGGTCCGTCAGAAAGACACATTTTCCACAATCTGCACAGGATCCGTCACTTCAACGTCTTGACGGATCCTGTGCAGATTTGGAAGCTGGAAGTGTGAAAGTAGCCTAAGAGAACGTGCCTGGCCTCTGTGTGCTCATCTGCAATAAGATGTGTGCATGTGCACTTTGCATTGCCAGTGTTGGTGCACATGCGCACACATATGAGGCAGCATTCGCGTAATCAGTAGCAGGGGAAGTCCCCAATGAGGGGGAGAAATCATGCACCAAGCTCTTGGACGCACCAAGCTCTTGGACACACCAAGGTGACACCGAAACCCCCTTATTTGAATATGAATTAAAGAGTTATTTTTTTAAAGCACTGTACACTGACAGGTACAGTGCTAGTATGAACTTTCTAGGAGCTAAATTCCCTATAGCACTGAACTGTTAATTTAAAGAGATTGTCCACTACATTTATATTGATGGCCTAACCTTAGGATAGGTCATCAATGCCTGATCGCTGGGATCCGACACCCAGCACTCCCGCCAATTAGCTTTTATTGTGTTTGCCAGAATTACTAACTTGGGGAGCTGGCTGTATACTTGTAGTGGCCGGATCTAGGTACTGCACATCTGTCTCCTATTCAAATCAATAGGAGGCGGATGTGTAGCACCTTGCAGCAGCCACTACAAGTAGATGGCCAGCTCCGCAAGCACTTCTGGCCAAGGGTCACTGCTGTTGACACCAATAGCAGCTGATCGGCAGGGGTCCTGGGTGTCAACCCCAGCCGATCCGACATTGATGACCTATCCTAATGATAGGTCATCAATATAAAAATAGTGGACAACCTCTTTAAGGCTACGATCAGACGGCTATACATTCTCATCTAATGAAAAATCAGATAACACTTGTGCAATGTAAATGCTGGTGTCTGCGAGCCCTGAGGGTTACGTGCCCACAATGCGGAAGTGGCAGCGCTTTGGACGCAGCACATGTTTGCTGCAATACAAAAAGACAGGCAGTGGACACAACTAGAGTATATACAATCACACAGATTCTTCTGGACTTGGACTTTGCAATTTCTGATAAACAGGTGTCACGTTAGCTTTGGGTTTTTGGTGCTCTGCATCGGTAGCATATAGCTGCATTATCCATATGGCAAAAGAGGAAAAATATATGCGGCACTCACCTGTTTGAAGCTGTATAATCGTGCTCTTTATTGGAAAGAAAAAGTGCATACATCCATTAGGACATCAGGTGTACAGGAGGGTGCGGTGATGGAGTCTGGACGACGGCCGTTTCTGTTGTGAATTCTGTGGCCAAGCTCCCTCCTGTGGTCGAGAGTGGTACTTCGGCTGGTTCTGTCTATGAGCTTCCTTTGGTGGATGAGAGTGGTACTGCGGCTTCTGAGTTTCCTTCCTCAGGTGATGAGGTTAAGTCGTTAGGTGCTGCTCTATTTAACTCCACCTGGTGCTTTGATCCTGGCCTCCAGTCAATGTTCTAGTATTGGTCTTGCTTCCTCCTGGATCGTTCCTGTGGCCTGTCTGTCCTGCATAAGCTAAGTTTTGCTTGTGTTATTTTTGTTTGCTATTTTTTCTGTCCAGCTTACTATATTGGTTTTTCTTGCTTGCTGGAAGCTCTGAGACGCAGAGGGAGCACCTCCGTACCGTTAGTCGGTGCGGAGGGTCTTTTTGCCCCTCTGCGTGGTTGTTTGTAGGTTTTTGTGTTGACCGCAAAGCTATCTTTCCTATCCTCGGTCTATTCAGTAAGTCGGGCCTCACTTTGCTAAATCTATTTCATCTCTGTGTTTGTATTTCATCTTTACTCACAGTCATTATATGTGGGGGGCTGCCTTTTCCTTTGGGGAATTTCTCTGAGGCAAGGTAGGCTTATTTTTCTATCTTCAGGGCTAGTTAGTTTCTCAGGCTGTGCCGAGTTGCATAGGGAGCGTTAGGCGCAATCCACGGCTACCTCTAGTGTGGTGTGATAGGATTAGGGATTGCGGTCAGCAGAGTTTCCACGTCTCAGAGCTCGTCCTATGTTTTTGGTAAATGTCAGGTCACTTTGTGTGCTCTGAACTTCAATGTCCATTGTGGTTCTGAATTACCTGTTCATAACACGTTTCGCACTGAATGTTTGCTGCGCCCAAAGTGCTGCTGTTGAACACAGGTAAATCGGCATGTGTTCACTGAACCGTGTGGATTCACCACGTCCGATACATTCTATTGGTAAAATTTCTCTTGCGGAGACTTGCGTCTCTGCAAGAGAAATTGACATGCTGCGGTCTGGAGACGTGCCACATGTCCATGTCCGCACGTAAGCCGCGGGCGTCGGTGCACGCATAGTGGGCATAGAATTTCTTGAAGTCTCATCCACTATGCTGTTTACATATGGTCACTGCGTGTTGGATGCTGCACAAGTATGCAGCGTCCAACCCACAGTATCTACTAATCGTGTGCACATACCCAAAAAGAAAAAAAAAACAAATGGGAGACATGTCTGTTTTTGATCAAAATCAAAAAATACAAAATCGCCCAATGTGGTATGAATCCATGGTAAAAAAAACAGAAAGCAATCATGCCACTAATCTGTCATCCAAGTACTGTATGTTTTTCACTGAGCCGTTGACAGAATATTCGAAAAACCTCTAGAATTACTTTTTCCATGAGAAAATCAGACGTGATTTGTAGAAATGAACGCAAGCACCAATTATGGATACAGCACACAAAGCAAACAAACAAAAAAAAGGTCAGGTTTTCACAAATAAGGGGGAAAGATGGCGGACAGCCTGGGGACAGGACAGTGCGCGCTTTGTCTCATTCACATTGCTTTTTGGATCACTTCTAATACTTATCTGGGGCTCAGTAAGGGTTTATGTAGATGATATTCACTGCAGGAATACATACAGGAAAGTAGGAGACCTCTGAGCATTCTATACCCGTGGATGTCCAAGGTGAATTGAACAATCGGGCTCATGGATTCAGGCATCCAAAATGTGAATAATGGGCAATTATTTGTAAACTTCATTAATGTGCAACAAGTGGCCATTTATTTATTGATCGGCGCTTTATTTCAGTCAGTCGGACTTTGCTTCCACATCAGATATAGACTGCATTAGGGTTATTAAATAGAAATTAGCCTGGAAAACTAATCACTGGATGCATTTAATTGAACAGTAACAAAACAATGCAAACTGAAGCCCGTAAAGGTTATGTGCGTCTGCAAAATCCTCTGACGTCATTGACCAATTGAGCCCCCCCCCCATTCACTGGAACAAAGGGGCTGTCGCTCTAGTGCGCCTGTCTGTCGATAATCTCCCGAGAAAACAAAAGGATTCAGTGTTAAAATTTAACATGTCTGATCCTTCTTTTTCACACTGTTGGGGAGAGTCAGGAGGACCCCAGGTACATAAGATGGTCGGTCAGCCCCGCTATATATTGTCAAGATCAATAGACTTTGCTCTAATGCCCAAAAAATCTTAATGGTGAATGGACATAAGACTTTGTGCCCATGATGAGCTCTTATTGCGTTTGTGACACAGCGTTTTACAGTTCCAGCAAAGTGGATGGAATTCATAGAAATCTCCTGCCCACTGTGCTTCTTTTATATTCTGTGTAAACTGAACTGCGGTGCGTTTTTCCAATTCGCATTAGGTCAATCTCTCATGGGTACGTGGAGTTGTATGTGCAAAATTTCCCCATACACTTGCATTAGATGTGGAAAATCAGCAGGTAAAAAATTGACATGTTTTTAGTCGGTTTCCGCAGTGGAAATGCATACAAATATGCATGTAATCCGCACCCGAGAATGTCAAATACCAGGAAATTTCAAAAACAAAGCTGCTTTATTTAAATCCTGACGCATCAGAGACAAAATGCAGCGTAAAAAACGCATTAAAAAAACGCAAGTACGGTAACCTAAATTTACAAAATAGTTGCAGAAATTCGGCAACATCAAAAAACAGGAAGCACTCATATGCCACTAACCTGTCAAATACTGATTTTGGGAATGTAGCCCTAAACTTCCAAAAGTATCATATTCACTGTACACACTGATAGTGATCTCGCTTATGACTTCAATAGGGGGATATTTGAGGAAAGCCAGATACGGACAGACTGTAGGTCTCCTGACCCAAACTCAACAGCCTCATAAGTATATATGAGGATGTCGCGTTAGGGTCCTGTTTTTTAAACAAGAAGTCCGAACTCATCAGACAAGATGCAGATAGGTGGGCACCACCAAATTAAGTAGAAAAAAGGGGGAAGGGGAAATGCAAATTTAAAATTATTTTTTAAATTTTACAGCTAATACAAGCAATAAAGAAATTAATTTTTTGGATTTAATTTTTTTTTTATAGAAAATGATGTTATTCAAACTACTTTATACCACAAACCTACTGATTCGAATAATTACATCTCATTGAATAGCTGTCATCTACCTAGTTGGCTCTTAAACATCCCCAAAAGTCAATTTATAAGAGCCCATGGAAATTGCTCTAAACCAGAAGACTTTAATAAAGAGACGGACATTTTGATAGAGAGATTTAACCAAAAAGGATATGACAAACAAACCTTGATACAAATCAAAGAACAGGTGGGAAAACAACCAAGAGAGAAATTACTCAAACAAAAGGAGAAAAATATTAAAAACTTGAAAAACGATGAAGTCCCAATAATAACTCAATATAATTCCAATAGCAACATCTTGAAAAAAATTATAAAGAAACATTGGAATATATTAAAGGAGGACAAGGTGATTGGTGAGTCATTAGCAGAGCATCCCAGATTTGTTTACAAAAGGGCAAATAATCTGGGCAACATAATAGCCCCTACAATACGTAAATCAGGGGTGTCAAACTGCATTCCTCGAGGGCCGCAAACCATGCAGGTTTTCAAGATTTCCTTAGCTTTGCACAAGGTGCTGCAATCATTATGTGTGTATTAAATTATCACCTGTGCAGTACAAGGAAATCCTGAAAACATGACCTGTTTGCAGCCCTTGAGGAATGCAGTTTGACAGCCCTGACGTAAACCTTTGTCTCTAACAGTCCCACATACACTAAAGACTCTATCTGTTTTTTTTTCCCTGTAAGAAATGTTTACCTTGTAAAAAACTAAATACGAAGAAACAAATCAGTATTGCCAATCAATCAGAAGAAGCAAATATTAAGGGCTTTATAACCTGTTCAATTCAAGGAGTAATTTATGGGACTAAATGCCCGTGTGAGAAATTATATATAGGGCGTACCATACGATCAATGAGTGTGCGTATTGGAGAACATTTACACAATATCAGCAAACAATTTATGGGCCACCTTTTATCACAACATTTGGAGAAATATCATGGAGGTTCAATAAAAGATATCGTGGTCACTGGTATTAAAATAGTAAAGAAGAGCTGGCGTAAGGGTAACTTTATTCACCAAATGTCAAGGGAAGAGAGTAAGTGGATATTCGAGATGAATACGCTGATGCCCAATGGTCTCAACAGCGAAACTGAACTATTTGCCTTTAATAAGTAAACTTAGCACCTATATGCGTTACAGCAGGGGTGTCAAACTGCATTCCGCGAGGGCTGCAAACAGGTCATGTTTTCAGGATTTCCTTGTATTGCACAGGTGATAATTTAATCACCTGCACAGAATGATTCCAGCACCTCGTGTAATGCAAAGGAAATCTTGAAAACACGCATGGTCTGAGGCCCTCGAGGAATGCAGTTTGACACCCCTGCGTTACAGGATATATAAGCACCTATGATGCGCACTGGACCATCCCTGAGGAAGGAATCAGTTGATTCCGAAACGCGTCGGATTGGATTTTGGTCCTAGGTGCACTCCGTAAGCCAGTCACGTGAAGTACCACGTGACCGTGACGTCACGCAAGGTCCTGCAGCTCCTCTGCACCTTGCCGGCAAATACTATCAAAATACGCAGGCTTTTGCCCAGACGCCAGGAGCATTGGAGTGCAACACATGAGGTAAAGGGTGCCTGTCACCGGCCGGGACAGGAACAAAAAAAAATTCTCCCCTCTTAGAAATATTAAGAACTGTCGCTTGTCAGATAGTTGGGAAACTTTTTTGTGGACATTAAGATACTGTCATTTATTGACCACAAGGACCTTTTTGGATAACAGAGCCGCAAGACGTATGCTGCATTCATCCAGCTAAAGGTAATTGGCAAATCAACAGTTATATATAGCATTTATTGTATGGCAACATATCTTTTTATTAATAGTTCCTTAAAAATCATTGGGTCCTTTGGCGCAAATATATATATCTTGCGTTTTTGGTGTATTTAATTAATTATCCACTCTCTATATAGATTTGATTAATTCCACACATTAAAGTGATTATGATGAGTAAAGAACACCACAATGGTGTATTAAATTATATCCTCACATTTGTAAGAGTGAGCTAAATTAGACTTCTTTGGTGTATTGGGGGGCTCTATACAGAGTGTCATCCATAATAAATGGGTGCCTTATATGGGTAATGATATCAACCAGTAAAGGATGGCAGGTAGTATAAATTCATATAGAAGTGCATGTTAAAATATGATATGGAGCTGCTAGATGTATAGTCAGATTTCCTGACAGCAGCGCCGATGACCCCCGGTCTTATCCGCTCTGATGTTCACTATGGTGATAGTCGGCACTAACGCTCCGCCGCTATACAACGTATGCAGCTGAGAGCAGGAGCGGCTGGCTTGATGAAAGCTGACGCTCGATTAACATGCACTTACAGGGAGAGACAGCACGCTGGTTAATCAAGCATGCTGACTCCCCTGTTAAAGTGCCTGCGTCTCATACATTTAGAGACCATACGGGGATCAGAGTGACGCGCTAGCTCCTTAAAAATAAGTGCCCGTGTCTCATACAATTGGAGACCCTGCGTGGATAGGAGCAGCGTGGTGCAATTGAGTAACAGTGTGCCAGTATCACTCTGAGATCATTACATCACAGGATTACGTCCCTGACCTGCGTTTCGCCGGGAAAACCAGCTTTCTCTAAGGGTCTTTTTTAAACCATGGCTGCTCTGGACATTGTGGTCCATACATTGACTGCCAATTTCAGATGTGTGAAGATGGCCTAATAGTCAACATCAGGTACTAAAAGTATCTCTAGATGTTGAGTCAATTTTCTATTTTACAGATCTTTTGCATTCAATAAGTTGTCCTTGGGGGTCCTGACACTTTATACCCCCCCCCCCCCCGGGTCCTGATACTATATACACTTTCCCCCGGGGAAAAGATTTTGGGAAATGACATTGTTACTCTCCTAGAAGAGTCCTACAGTCAGGTCAGATGTGGCACCAGCAGCGCATACATGGACAGTCTAAGGCGTCTCACATAACCATTCACTAACACTTTAGATTGAAACGTTGTCACTTGTTCAAAATTTATATTTGCTGATAAGAAAACCGGTCATTTCTTGTTCGCAATCCCAAAGCCAATGGATTTCAGCACTTACCTGCGCCCTCGCTGATGTTGGACAGCCTGGCACGCCGTCTGCATAAAGACGATGCCCCGTACCTCTGTAACCTCCAGCACCTCCTGATAGTCTTGGAGCACTTGACAGTCGGGGACCACATAATGCGTAAGATCTTCAGACAACAGCTTCCCATCTTAGAGAACACAGGATGCAAAGAAGAAAATATCTATAAATAAGTGACAATATAATATGTGCAATGGCTGAACATAACCATGGGTATAAATCCGCAGGGTGCACAAGCTTAGATTTCCCCAATGTGCCTCAGTATTGGGTCTGACAGGATGGTGAGCTATGCTTACAGGTGAATGGAACCTATTGGTCTGGTACATCCACAGGAAAGGCCATAAATGTCCGACAGGTGCGGGAGCATAAGATATCGTCCTGCAGACATGAATGACGTGAACCCCCATTCCTAGACAGTCGTGGGCACCACCTCGCCATACCCTGAGGATGTACCACAGACCCCTAAGGCTATGTGCACACGACGTTGCTGAATTGCCGTGGAAATTTCTGCGGCAATGCCGCAACTCCCTGCCGCGGGTAAAACGCATGCAGAATTGGCATGCGTATTCCCGCTAAACACTAGCATTTTACAAGCGTAATTAGCTTGCAGAATGCTATCGTTTTCCAAGCGATCTGTAGCATCACTTGGAAAACTGATTGACAGGTCGGTCACACTTGTCAAACATAGTGTTTGACAAGTGTGACCAACTTTTTACTATTGATGCAGCATCAATAGTAAAAAGATATAATGTTAAAAATAATTTTTAAAAAATTAAAACTCATGAAATTCCTTCCGGCGGCCCCCGCAGCCCTCCAGCTCCTCGCGATGCTCCCGTTCCCAGTGATGCCTTGCGGCAATGACCCCCGATGACGTAGCATCACGCGAGACTGCACGTCATGACAGGTCATTGCCGCAAAGCATCCCTGGACACGGGAGCATCGCGAGGAGCGGGAAGGCTGCAGGGGATGCCGGAAGGTGAGAATATCATGATTTTTTATTTTAATTCTTTTTTTTAACAGGTATATAGTTCCCAGGGCCTGGCGGAAAGTCTCCGCTCCTCCACCCGCACAGCCCCATGCGGAAAGTAAGCGGATCAATGCATTCCTATGTGTGCAGAATCGCCGCGATTCCACACAAAGAATGAACATGCTGTGGATTTTTCTGTGATGTGATTCTGACGTGGAAAAATACGCAGCATTAGCACAGCATTGCGGAATCCCATTGACTTCAATGGGCAGTGTTGTGTATGTGTTTTCGCTGCAAAAACGCATACAATCCGCAATGCGTGCACATAGTCCAAGATGGCAGGAGCGGCCGGCATTTCCAGGTATATAGAGATGTGGACGGGAGGGACCGTGGGCTAGGACCGGAGGGGCACAGTGACCGCAGGGCATCCATCTGTACCAGGAGCACAACAACTCCCAGAAGAGCAGAGCACAGAGTCTCCACAGGATGAGATCCTCAGGGAAAGGCACCTCCCGTGATGGAGGGGGACACATATATATATACATACAGCCATGGCGGGGCAGCTCTCACCCCGGGCACAGGTCTGGCACCGCGGACTCCCGCAGCGGACGTCCTCCCTCAGGTAATGTTCTCGCACCGCCCGCAGTGTCCTGCCCCGCTGTATCTTCAGGTGGAGGATCCGCTCGGTCTTTAGCATAGTTACGGCCTAGTACAGCCCGAGCCGGGGCCTTTCCTGCCTCTCCAAGCCCGGAAACGTGTGGCCTCCCTCCAACAACAGCACAGGGAGACACGCCCACCAGACACGCCCACATACTCATGTTGTGAAACCTTAGACGCTCCCAGTGCTGTGTATATGTCACGTGCAAGTGTGTAACCATGGCAATAAGGAGACGCCCATCTTACCCATCCCGTGACCCGCAGGCAGAGAGAGCAGTGCCATGTACTGTGCTGCGCCGTGTGTCTCCGCTCTCTGTCTCTATTATCTATTTCGCCCTCTCTGTTTCTCCGCAGAGATCCATATAGGTTAAAATAAAATATCTTTATTGATAATACTATATAAAAACATACAAAAAGACAAACCCGATATAGAGCAACGAAGTGTCCTATGGGAGGTGAGACCTCACGCACCATAAATAGAGCTCATCAACTAATCAATCAATATCTTACTCAGGCTGCCACTAGATGAGAAGGCTGTATAATCTCATGATAAATAAGACATAATTCAGAATGAAGAAATACAAGGGATTATTAGGATTATTTAGTCTAGAAAAAAGACGACTGAGGGGCGATCTAATAACCATGTATAAGTATATAAGGGGACAATACAAATATCTCGCTGAGGATCTGTTTATACCAAGGAAGGTGACGGGCACAAGGGGGCATTCTTTGCGTCTGGAGGAGAGAAGGTTTTTCCACCAACATAGAAGAGGATTCTTTACTGTTAGGGCAGTGAGAATCTGGAATTGCTTGCCTGAGGAGGTGGTGATGGCGAACTCAGTCGAGGGGTTCAAGAGAGGCCTGGATGTCTTCCTGGAGCAGAACAATATTGTATCATACAATTATTAGGTTCTGTAGAAGGACGTAGATCTGGGGATTTATTATGATGGAATATAGGCTGAACTGGATGGACAAATGTCTTTTTTCGGCCTTACTAACTATGTTACTATGTTACTATGTAAGTGGGGACCCTGATGCCACCATGTGCCTAGGCAATAACCTTGTCCACGTACTAAATACTATGTCATATAACTAATCTTCCATCTAGTAAACCATGTTGCGGACATACAGCCAGTAGTGCAAATAAATGAAATATTACCTTAGGTGTGATGTGTCTCAGCTCCCATGTGCGCCCCAACGCGCGTTTCGCCCAAGCTTCTTCCGGGGGCGTGATTTGTGTGAGGACATGACCAAGGTTATATGTAACCCGCCACCAATAGCGATTCGGAATAAAATAAGGGGGCGTGACCGCAGACATAGATGTATGTCCCCTGTTGTGAATTCTGTGGTCGAGCTACCTCCTGTGGTCATGAGTGGTACTTCGGCTGGTTCTGTCTATGAGCTTCCTCTGGTGGATGTGAGTGGGGCTGCGGCTTCTGAGTTTCCTTCCTCAGGTGACAAGGTTAAGTCGTTAGGTGCTGCTCTATTTAACTCCACCTAGTTCTTTGTTCCTTGCCTCCAGTCAATGTTCCAGTATTGGTCTTGCTCTCTCCTGGATCGTCTTGTGGCCTGTCTGCCCTGCATAAGCTAAGTTCTGCTTGTGTTACTTTTGTTTGCTATTTTTTCTGTCCAGCTTGCTATATTGGTTTTTCTTGCTTGCTGGAAGCTCTGGGACGCAGAGGAAGCACCTCCGTGCCGTTAGTCGGTACGGAGGGTCTTTTTGCGCCCTCTGCGTGGTTGTTTGTAGGTTTTTGTGCTGACCGCAAAGCTATCTTTACTATCCTCGGTCTATTCAGTAAGTCGGGCCTCACTTTGCTAAAACCTATTTTATCTCTGTGTTTGTATTTTCATCTTTACTCACAGTCATTATGTGTGGGGGGCTGCCTTTTCCTTTGGGGAATTTCTCTGAGGCAAGGTAGGCTTATTTTTCTATCTTCAGGGCTAGCTAGTTTCTCAGGCTGTGCCCGAGGCGCCTAGGTCTGGTCAGGAGCGCTCCACGGCTACCTCTAGTGTGGTGTGATAGGATTAGGGATTGCGGTCAGCAGAGTTCCCACGTCTCAGAGCTTGTCCTATGTTATTAGTAACTATCAGGTCACTTTGTGTGCTCTTAACCACCAGGTCCATTGTGTTTCTGAATCACCAGTTCATAACAGTCCCCCTTACCTATCGGCGCATGCGGCCCCAGCCTGCTCCGGACACATACCAAAGCATTTCCGGGGCAGCGCTCTACTGGAACGCAAGCTGAATCGCAAGCGTCTCCAGACAAGAGCGCTCCCGGAAATGCACGGAGCTATGACCATGGAGCGCATGCGCACAGCCCAGGGGACATAGCGTCATATGACGAAAGGGCCTACCACCATATTGCTCCCGGGAATGTACGGAGCTAGAACAAAGGAGCGCATGCCACAGCCCTGAAGACATAAACGCCCAGAGACAAAGGGGGCCGACATTCAACAGGCAACTGGAAATTAACTATTAGTGCATAGAAAAGAATAAGTGAATAAGAGCATAAATAAAATGATTTCAAAACCATGTGCAAGTTATTACATAGGTATAATGAATAGATAGTCAATTAGATAGTCACGTAGTATAGTGATAAAATAGTTATACAGGTCTTATAACTCATATTGGGTAAGTGAACGATATATATGTGGTATCATAACCTATAAAGAAGTGAATCAAGACGCAGAAAGGGAGTGATGTGAATACAAAAACTGGTGATACCGAGGGGAGTGATAGGAATACATTATTTTATTAAAATAAAATACATCTAGGGTACAACAAAAATCCCCTATAAAGTGCCAATGTGCTCTACATACATACATGAAATTTATCTCAGACTATCCTTAAAATCGACACGGTTATTATAAAAAACCCTAATCCCTATTATCTATATACACATTAGTACTGTATAAGTGATAGATAAATAAAACCTATATGTATCACTGCCAATTTTTCTTTACTCAAATGCTCCTCCCATTTCGTAATATCACCGTCCAATTCTTTAATCCATTTATCAAACTGTTCCTTCTACATCCCCTTTTTCAAAGATTTCTGAAGGTCTCCCAGATTTTTGTCAATCTCAAGCAGAGAATTGGTGTTGTTGACAATCAATATTTGAATGAATTCTAGAGAACAAGTTGATGCTGCCAATATCCACCTTTTTACCAATTCTGTTTCCCCCAATTCGTATGTAGGGTATAATTGAATCCGAAGACCCCGAGGTACAATCTTTTGACTATGGTAATTTTCTAATGTGGCTCGATTCCACTACAATCTCACTACATCATAGCTCCATGCATTTCCGGGAGCGCTCTTGTCTGGAGACGCTTGCGATTCAGCTTGCGTTCCAGTGAGCGCTGCCCCGGAATTTCTTTAGTATGTATCCGGAGCAGGCCGGGGCCGCATGCGCCGATAGGTAAGGGGGACATACATCTATGTCTGCGGTCACGCCCCCTTATTTTATTCCGAATCGCTATTGGTGGCGGGTTACATATAATGTTGGTCATGTCCTCACACAAATCACGCCCCCGGAAGAAGCTTGGGTGAAATGCACGTCGGGGCGCACATGGGAGCTGAGACACATCGCACCTAAGGTAATATATCGTTTATTTGCACTACTGGTTGTATGTCCGCAACATGGTTTACTAGATGGAAGATTAGTTATATGACATAGTATTTAGTACGTGGACAAGGTTATTGCCTAGGCACATGGTGACATCAGGGTCCCCCCATGTATTTCTTCTTTCTGAACTATGTCTTATTTATCATGAGATTATACAGCCTTCTCATCTAGTGGCAGCCTGAGTAAGATATTATTATTATTTATTATTAATATTATTTATTGTTATAGCGCCATTTATTCCATGGCGCTTTACATGTAAGGAGGGGTATAAATAATAAAAACAAGTACAATAATCTTAAACAATACAAGTCATAACTGGTACAGGAGGAGTGAGGACCCTGCCCGCGAAGGCTCACAATCTACAAGGGATGGGTGAGGATACAGTAGGCGAGGATAGAGCTGGTCGTGCAGCGGTTTGGTCGATCGGTGGTTACTGCAGGTTGTAGGCTTGTCGGAAGAGGTGGGTCTTCAGGTTCTTTTTGAAGGTTTCGATGGTAGGCGAGAGTCTGATGTGTTGTGGTAGAGGGTTCCAGAGTAGGGGTGATACGCGAGAGAAATCTTGTATACGATTGTGGGAAGAGGAGATAAGAGGGGAGTAGAGTAGGAGATCTTGTGAGGATCGGAGGTTGCGTGTAGGTAAGTACCGGGAGATGAGGTCACAGATGTATGGAGGAGACAGGTTGTGGATGGCTTTGTACGTCATGGTTAGGGTTTTGTAGTGGAGTCTCTGGGCAATGAGGAGCCAGTGAAGGGATTGACAGAGGGGAGAGACCGGGGAATAGCGGGGGGACAGGTGGATTAGTCGCAGGTAAAGAAGCTGCGGAGACACCATCACGTGTTTCTCGACGCAAGCAGTGAATAGCCAGGCCTTTCCCCGGGAAGGAACAACCACGGGAAGGGCAGCATCCTATGAAGGAAAGCCACCTATGCCAAGCATGGTATCCATCCACAGACAGCTGTTTCGGGGTTTTTGCCCCTCATCAGTGTGGAGTAGGAATCTGGCTATTAGGAGCAGTGCCTAGTAAAAAGGCTATAAAGGCACAGATGATTGGCCTCGGGGAGACCAAAACATCCAACACTGCGGAGACACCATCACGTGTTTCTCAACGCAGTGATTCCAGAACACTGCCCCCATCCCTTATGGGAAATATGCAGATGCAGGTAAAGAAGCTGCGGACACACCATCAAGTGTTTCTCGACGCAAGCAGTGAATAGCCAGGCCTTTCCCCGGGAAGGAACAACCACGGGAAGGGCAGCATCCTATGAAGGAAAGCCACCTATGCCAAGCATGGTATCCATCCACAGACAGCTGTTTCGGGGTTTTTGCCCCTCATCAGTGTGGAGTAGGAATCTGGCTATTAGGAGCAGTGCCTAGTAAAAAGGCTATAAAGGCACAGATGATTGGCCTCGGGGAGACCAAAACATCCAACACTGCGGAGACACCATCACGTGTTTCTCAACGCAGTGATTCCAGAACACTGCCCCCATCCCTTATGGGAAATATGCAGATGCAGGTAAAGAAGCTGCGGAGACACCATCACGTGTTTCTCGACGCAAGCAGTGAATAGCCAGGCCTTTCCCCGGGAAGGAACAACCACGGGAAGGGCAGCATCCTATGAAGGAAAGCCACCTATGCCAAGCATGGTATCCATCCACAGACAGCTGTTTCGGGGTTTTTGCCCCTCATCAGTGTGGAGTAGGAATCTGGCTATTAGGAGCAGTGCCTAGTAAAAAGGCTATAAAGGCACAGATGATTGGCCTCGGGGAGACCAAAACATCCAACACTGCGGAGACACCATCACGTGTTTCTCAACGCAGTGATTCCAGAACACTGCCCCCATCCCTTATGGGAAATATGCAGATGCAGGTATAGAAGCTGCGGAGACACCATCACGTGTTTCTCGATGCAAGAAGTGAATAGCCAGGCCTTTCCCCGGGAAGGAACAACCACGGGAAGGGCAGCATCCTATGAAGGAAAGCCACCTATGCCAAGCATGGTATCCATCCACAGACAGCTGTTTCGGGGTTTTTGCCCCTCATCAGTGTGGAGTAGGAATCTGGCTATTAGGAGCAGTGCCTAGTAAAAAGGCTATAAAGGCACAGATGATTGGCCTCGGGGAGACCAAAACATCCAACACTGCGGAGACACCATCACGTGTTTCTCAACGCAGTGATTCCAGAACACTGCCCCCATCCCTTATGGGAAATATGCAGATGCAGGTAAAGAAGCTGCGGAGACACCATCACGTGTTTCTCGACGCAAGCCGTGAATAGCCAGGCCTTTCCCCGGGAAGGAACAACCACGGGAAGGGCAGCATCCTATGAAGGAAAGCCACCTATGCCAAGCATGGTATCCATCCACAGACAGCTGTTTCGGGGTTTTTGCCCCTCATCAGTGTGGAGTAGGAATCTGGCTATTAGGAGCAGTTAGGTGGATTAGTCGGGCAGCAGAGTTTAGAATAGATTGCAGGGGTGCGAGAGTGTTAGAGGGGAGGCCACAGAGCAGGAGGTTGCAGTAGTCAAGGCGAGAGATGATGAGGGCATGGACTAGGGTTTTTGCAGATTCATGGTTGAGGAATGAACAGATTCGTGAAATATTTTTGAGTTGAAGTCGGCAGGAAGTGGAAAGGGCTTGGATATGTGGTTTGAAAGAGAGATCAGCGTCAAGGATTACCCCGAGGCAGCGAGCTTGTGGGACTGGGGAGAGTGGGCAGCCATTTACTGTAATGGATAGGTTCGTTGGGGGGGTCGCGTGAGATGGGGGAAAGATGATGAATTCTGTTTTGTCCATGTTAAGTTTCAGAAATCTAGCGGAGAAGAAGGATGAAATAGTGGTCAGACATTGAGGGATTCTGGTTAGAAGGGAGGTGATATCTGGTCCAGAGATGTAGATCTGTGTGTCGTCAGCATAGAGGTGATACTGAAAGCCATGAGATTCTATGAGCTGTCCCAGGCCAAAGGTGTAAATGGAGAAGAGCAGGGGCCCAAGGACTGAACCTTGTGGGACTCCGACAGATAGAGGGCGAGGTGAGGAGGTGGTGTGTGAGTGGGAGACGCTGAATGTCCGGTCTGTTAGGTATGATGAGATCCAGGATAGGGCCAAGTCGGCGATGCCAAGGGATGAGAGGGTCTGTAATAATAGGGAATGGTCCACTGTGTCAAAGGCAGCCGACAGGTCGAGGAGGAGGAGGACAGAGTAGTGTCGCTTGCTCTTGGCAGTTAAGAGGTCATTGGTGACTTTAGTTAGGGCAGTTTCAGTGGAATGGTGTGACCGGAAGCCAGATTGTAGGCGGTCAAAGAGGGAGCAAGAAGAGAGATGGGAGGACAGTTCAAGGTAGACGTGTTGTTCCAGTAGTTTGGAGGCATAGGGGAGAAGTGATATAGGGCGATAACTGGATACAGAGGATGGGTCAAGAGAAGGCTTTTTGAGGATAGGTGTGATGGAGGCATGTTTAAAGCTTGAGGGGAAAACACCAGTTGTTAGTGATAGGTTGAAGATATGGGATAGGGTTGGGATGAAGACTGTGGTGAGGTTTGGGATGAGGTGGGATGGGAGCGGGTCAAGTGCACAGGTTGTGAGATGCGATCTTGAGAGTAGAGTGGAGAGTTGATCTTCTGTAATGGTGGAGAAGTTGGTTTTGGAGGTGGAGGGCTGGGAGGTCGGGAGGAAGGGCTCTGGGGGTTGTTGACCAAAACTGTCTCTGATGCTATCAATCTTCTGCTTGAAAAATGAGGCAAAGTCTTCAGCGGAGATAAGTGGGGAGGGAGGAGGTGCTGGGGGACGGAGGAGAGAATTGAAGGTGTTGTGAGACAGAGAGGATATGAGAGATGAGAAGTAGGTTTGTTTAGCTGTGGCAAGTGTGGTCTTGAAAGTAGTGAGGGACTGTTTGAATGCGATGAAGTGCTCGTTAGAGTGGGATCTTTTCCATCTGCGCTCAGCAGCCCTGGAAGCTCGCCTCAGTTCTTTGGTCAGGCTGGTGTGCCAGGGCTGTCTGGTTATTGATATTGATTGATTAGATATTGATTGATTAGTTGATGAGCTCTATTTATGGTGCGTGAGGTCTCACCTCCCATAGGACACTTTGTTGCTATATATCGGGTTTGTCTTTTTGTATGTTTTTATATAGTATTATCAATAAAGATATTTTATTTTAACCTATATGGATCTCTTCATGCGGTTAATTTGATTTAAATCCGCTCCTGGTTGGTATATAGTTTTGAAGTGCCATTTGTAGCCTATTTATAGACATTTGTTGGTAAATCTCTCTGTTTCTCCTCTGGTCTCTCTCTGTTTCTCCTCTGGTCTCTCTCTGTTTCTCCTCTGGTCTATCTCTCTCTTTCTCCTCTGGTCTCTCTCTGTTATTCCTCTGGTCTCTCTTTCTCCTCTGGTCTCTCTCTGTTTCTCCTCTGGTCTCTCTGTTACTCCTCTGGTCTCTCTTTCTCCTCTGGTCTCTCTCTGTTTCTCCTCTGGTCTCTCTCTGTTTTTCCTCTGGTCTCTGTTTCTCCTCTGGTCTCTCTCTGTTTCTCCTCTGGTCTCTCTCTGTTTCTCCTCTGGTCTCTCTCTGTTTTTCCTCTGGTTTCTGTTTCTCCTCTGGCCTCTTTCTGTTTCTCCTTTGGTCTCTCTCTGTTTCTCCTCTGGTCTCTCTTTCCCCTCTGGTCTCTCTCTGTTTTTTCCTCTGGTCTCTTTCTGTTTCTCCTCTGGTCTCTCTCTGTTTTTCCTCTGATCTCTCTTTCTCCTCTGGCCTCTTTCTGTTTCTCCTTTGGTCTCTCTCTGTTTCTCCTCTGGTCTCTCTTTCCCCTCTGGTCTCTCTCTGTTTTTTCCTCTGGTCTCTTTCTGTTTCTCCTCTGGTCTCTCTCTGTTTTTCCTCTGATCTCTCTTTCTCCTCTGGTCTCTCTCTGTTTCTCCTCTGGTCTCTCTCTGTTTCTCCTCTGGTCTCTCTCTATTTCTCCTCTGGTCTCTCTTTCTCCTCTGATTTCTCTCTCTTTCTCCTCCCTCTGGTCTCTCTCCTCCCTCTTGTCTCTCTCCTCTGGTCCTTCTCTCTTTCTCCTCTGGTCTCTCTCTTTCTCCTCTGATTTCTCTCTTTCTCCTCCCTCTGGTCTCTCTCCTCTGGTCTCTCTTTCTCCTCCCTCTGGTCTCTCTGTTGTGAATTCAGCTTTTGGGCTCCCTCCGGTGGTTGTAGAGGGTAATGCAGTTGTGCCTGGACTGCAGGAGTGGACAGGTGTATCTACTAATTGCAAAACTGACTGGGGTATATAGCTTTGCAGGATCCTTTAGTCAGTGCCAGTTGTCCATTGTTCTTGAAGGATTCACTTCCCTGCTGGTCTCTCCAGTTTGCTGTATTTTTCTACAAAGATAAGTCCTGGCTTTGTTTTTGCTGTCCACCTGCTGTGGACCTTATGTTCTGTGCATTTTCATGTTTTTGTCTTGTCCAGCTTAGTCTGTGAAGGATTTTTTGCAGCCTAGCTATTTCTCTGGAGATGCAGATATACCCCCCATGTCTTTAGTCAGATGTGGTGATTTGTATTTTCTGCGGTGGATATTTTCTAGTGTTTTTATACTGACCGCATAGTACTCTGTTCTATTCTTTCTTTTTAGCTAGTATGGCCTCCTATGCTAAAATCTGATTTCATATCTGTGTATGTTATTTCCCTCTCCTCTCATAGTCAATATTTGTGGGGGGCTATCTATCCTTTGGGGATTTTCTCTGAGGCAAGATAGGTTTCCTGTTTCTGTCTTTAGGGGTAGTTAGATCTTAGGCTGTGCCGAGGGGTCTAGGGAGTGTTAGGTACCCCCCACGGCTACTTCTAGTTGCGGTGATAAGTTCAGGGTTTGCGGTCAGTACAGGTACCACCTTCTCCAGAGTACGTCTCATGCTGCTCCTAGGCCACCAGATCATAACAGTTCTGTGAAGATAAAAGTTGAATTACCCCATATAATCTACTTTCACAAGTTTCTTCTGTGACCAAACTATGCAACGGGTTATGGGCCTGGCGTAGAAGACAAAAAGGACTTGGTGAATACAAAAGAATACTTCAGAGCAGTTCTCTCCAAACAAGTAAGACAAACAAGTTAAAGATGAGCAGCAGTTCAGAGCTGAGACAAACAGTAACTAAGCTGAACAATGAGAACTATCAGTTATGGAAGTTCAAAGTGGACATGTTATTATCTAAAGATGATTGATTTATGGGAGGTAATCACTACAGACAGATCCAATGATAATAATCAGATATGGCATAAGAAAACAGACGAGCAAGAGCTACTATCAGATTATTACTGGAAGATGATCAATTAATCCACATAAGGAATGAGAATACAACAAAGGGAATGTGGGAAGCATTGAGAAAGCTACAGGAAGGATCCAGCTGACATCACACCATCAGTCTTTCACCGGGAAGGAACAACCACGGGAAGGGCAGCATCCAAAAAGGAAAACCACACTGATGAGGGGCAAATACCCCGAAACAGCTGTCTGTGGATGGATACCATGTTTTGGCATAGGTGGTTTTCCTTTTTGGATGCTGCCCTTCCCGTGGTTGTTCCTTTCCGGTGAAAGACCTGGCTATTTATTGCTTGCGTTGAGAAACACGTGATGGTATCTCCGCGGCTTTTCTACATGCATTTGCATATTTCCCATAAGGGATTGGGGCAGTGTTCTGGATCACTGCGTTGAGAAACAAGTGATGGTGTCTCCGGTGTTGGATGTTTTGATCTCCCCGAGGTCATTCATCCTTCTGTTTATAGTCCTTTTACTAGGCACTGCTCCTAATAGCCAGTTTTCTACTCCACACTGATGAGGGGCAAATTCCCCGAAACAGCTGTCTGTGGATGGATACCATGTTTTGGCATAGGTGGTTTTCCTTTTTGGATGCTGCCCTTCCCGTGGTTGTTCCTTCCCGGTGAAAGACCTGGCTATTTATTGCGTGCGTTGAGAAACACGTGATGGTGTCTCCGTGGCTTTTCTACATGCAGGTTCCCTTTAAAGACACAAAGCGGATCCTTGTCTATATTCAAAGAGACTGACAGACAGATCTATGTGCTGATATGTGTGGACGATATTTTAGTTAGTTTTGAAAAAGAAAGGGATGAAACGGAGATAGTGAAAACTTTGAATCAACAATTCGACATCAAAGATCTGGGAAATGTGAAACAGTACCTAGGAATACAGATAGAAAGAGAAGAAGGGAGTTTCCTTCTTAATCAAAGTCACATGATTCAAAACATAATCAAAACATTTGGATTGAAAGATGCAAAATACAACCAAATAACCTATAATCCTCAAATAACTATATAAAACAATACTTTTATTGGTTAAAACCATAGACACAACCACAAACATAGCATGACAAACAACCGTGCTCTCTATATGTACCCTATAAAGGGGACCCTCAATACCTACTGCCTAACAGTGGAGGTTGGCACCCTACACATGAACGAGATTGGCGCCCCCACTCAACGAAATACAAATATAGTTATTTGAGGATTATAGGTTATTTGGTTGTACTTTGATTCTCTTTGACCTATAGGTAATATTGAATTTTGGTTTCTGTTGAAAGATGCAAAACCAGTAAAATCTCCAATGGAAACCAACTATCTGAAGGAAATAAATAGTGACCAGAATCTGTTACCAAATAATGAACAATACATAAAGGTAATGGGAAAATTATTATATCTTGCGACTGTTACAAGGCCAGACATTGCAGCAGCAAAGGGAATTTTGAGCAGGAAATTGTCAAAGCCAAGCAAAATGGATTGGAATGCAGTGAAGAGAGTAATCCGTTATTTGAAAGGGACTAGCGGTGTTAAACTGAAACTACCTGCAAGTGAGAAATGCATTTTAACCGGATACGTTGATGCAGACTGGGCTGGAGATCCAATTGACAGGAAATCTACCAGTGGCTATCTTTTCTTTCTCTCAGGCAGACCAATTAGTTGGACTAGTAAGAATCAAACAATCTATAATAACACTGTCATCGACAGAAGCAGAATATGTCACTGCAGCACATGCCAATCAAGAAGTTATATGGTTAAGACAACTGCTAACAGACTTAAGACAACAACAATTGGGACCAACAAAGATGTATGAGGACAATCAAGGATGTCTAGTTCTTGCTCAGATGGAAAGAGTCAACCCAAGAACTAAACACATTGATGTAAAGTTTCACTTCTTGAGAAATCACCAGGAACAAGGAATCCTAAATTTAGAGTACTGCCCAACTGAAGATATGACACCAGATATTTTCACAAAGGCCTGAAATACATCAGAGACTGATGAAGAAATTTGGCTTAACTGAATAAGTCCTTATTGTTGAGAAAGGGTGTTGGCAGATATGAAACAGATACAAACTTATCTGTGTGCAGGAGGAGTTTACACTTTTCTGACAGTAGATGGCGATGTTGTTACTGTTATGTGCTTAGTTGAATGTAATGCATATACTTGTTATACTTTGGTTTCACTTTATCTGGTAAAAGGTCCTTTAGACTTACTGTTATGCTGTATAAAGAAGCTGATGCATGTACCTCATGTTCTGTGAAGATAAAAATTGAATTAACCCATATAATCTACTCTCACAAGTTTCTTCTGCTACCAAACTATGCAACAGCAATGACTCTATATGATATATGAGTTTCACTTTTTGAACTGAAGAACTGAAATAAATTAGCTTTTTAATGACATTCTAATTTTGTGAGAAGCACCTATATTTGTATGGGAGCGAGGCCGCACTCACAGGACCACCATCAGGGCATTACTGCCCTTACTGTTGTATGGGGCCCAGTGAGCAGAAGTAATGAGGGGAGCTCGGACCCTCTTGTGCTTCTGCTCTCTGGCCCCTGGTATAATAATGTAGCCTGTGCTGGCTTCCGGGAACTTTTGGGAGCTCCCCAGAACAGCCATGAAGCTCCAATGGAGTCCCCCCACCTCTTACGTGACACACTGGTGAGGATGCATACACGATGACGTCACCGCGTACGCAGCGGCATGTATGCACACCAATCGCAGGGAGGATACCAGAAGAGGAGATGGTGGGAATAATGTGATAGGTAAGTATGAAAAACTTTGAATTCATTTTATAAAAAAAAAATGTGTGTGAGGGAGCAAATGATGATGGATTGAGGGTGGGATATGGGGACACCAAATAATGATGGATTGAGGGACAGGGAACATTGAATGATGAATTGGGGGTGGGGAACAGTAAATTATGAATTGAAGTTGAGACGGGGGACAGCAAATGACGACTTTGAGCAAATAATGATTACTCCTGGCTGGAAGATGTGATAGCGGTCTCCGCTGGATGAAGAAAAAAATGTAAAGATGAAGGACTTCAACTAAAGACATCACTGGAGAGTCACTGTATTACCTATACACTATATAGTATAAACAGAGCTCCTGTTTATAATGCCACTGGTGATCACTGTATTACCTTTACACTGACACTATATACAGAGCTCCTGTGTATAATGTTACTGGTGATTACTGTATTACCTGTATACCACTATATGCAGAGCTCCTGTGTATAATGTCACTGGTGATTCCTGTATTACCTGTACACTGACACTATATACAGATCTCCTGGATATAATGTCACTGGTGATTACTGTAATACCAGTATACCACTATATACAGAGCTCCTGAATATATTGTCATTGGTGATCATTGTATTATCTGTACACTGGCACTATATACAGAGCTCATGGCTATAATATCACTGGTGATTATTGTGTTACCTGTATACCACTATATACAGAGCCCCTGCATATTGTGTCACTAGTGATCACTGTATTACCTGTATATCACTATATACAGAGCTCCTGTGTATAATGTCACCAGTGGCCCCTGTATTATTGTACGCTGACACTATATGCAGAGTTCCTGTGTATAATGTTACTGGTGATCACTGTATCACCTGTACACTGACACTATATACAGAGCTCCTGTGTATAATGTCACTGGTGATCACTGTATTTCCTGTATATCACTATATACAGAGCTCCTGTGTATATTGTCATCGGTGATCCTTGTATTATTGTACACTGACACTATACATATATACAGAGTTCCTGTGTTTAATATTACTGTGATCCCAATATTACCTGTACACTGACGCTATATACAGAGCTCCTGTGTATAATGTCACTGGTGATCGCTGTATTACCTGTATACCACTAACACTATATACAGAGTTCCTGTGTATAATGTCACTGGTGATTACTGTATTACCTGTACGCTATATACAGAGCTTCTGTGTAAGTAATTTCTCCATCTCCTCGATTAGCAGCATCCGCGGTAAAACATCGCATAGCACTGGGCTGTGTTATACGTTTGTAAGAGAGAGCACTAAGCTGGACATACATGTAAGATAGCTATTCAATGAATTTTTGTTCAGCTGATCGTTATCTTTCCTGTATCTCCCACTCTTCTTCCCACCATAGGCTACGTGCACACGGTATGAGCACATGTTCAGTATTTGCAGCAGAAAAATCTGCTGCAAATATGGATATATTGGCAGGAAAACGGAGCATAAAATACATATTTTCCATTCATTAGTATGGGCGAAATGAGCAGCAAAAAATGCTGAAAGAGTTGACATGCTGCAGGTTTAAATCTGCTGAAAATCTGCAAGGAAAAAATAAGCAACGTGTGCATGAGACTTCAGGATTCTCATTCGTTTTGCCAGTAATGGGAAATCCTTCAGGTTGTGACAACTGCGCAGAAAAAAGTGACAAAAATGCAATGTCCACAGACTCAAACAAGAACACTAGGCTTCACCGAGCATATATGTGTTTTAAATGGGCAGAATGGAGACATTGGCTTTTCTTACCCTGAAAACAAAAGGATCAGCCTTTTAAATTTCCCCTGCCAATCATTTTCCGCCCATTTTATGTTGGAGGCCCCCAAGCCATATACATAAACTGTATATAATATTATATTCTTTAGATCTCTCATCCTCAGAAGTGGGATGGTAGGTAATGCGTCATCTTATGCAAAGCTATAAAACACTAACGTCTTAGATGTCCTCTGTCCAATTCACTTGAGATTTTGCAATAAAATTGTGTCGTTACATATGAGTTTTATGTTTTTATTCCTTAGTACTCAAACAATATTCCTTTGCTTTCAGATGTCGATTTTACACAGCATTGGCACATCCACAAAGAATAGGAAATGTGCAAAATACTTTTTATGGCCAAACACATTCCGCTATAATGATACAGTCTTTCAGCCCTTTATGTACATACTAGAAATGGCTACTGAGCATAGTAATAATTGGAAGTACCTGAGTAAATGTAGAGTTTGCAAAAAGGTTTCATGGTTTATCTAGAAATCTTCATGTACCTATCCGTGCCAGTTCAGACAGTATGAAGAAAGAACAAGGTCAAGGCACAATCTTTGGTTTATTGATAAGCATGACGCATGTTCCAATCAAAAAAGATCTTTGTACGCTGTGAAAATTATTATAGATTGTGTCCATCAGCCAAGACTAAATCCTGTTGCCAAGTCCCTGTTATATGCGTTTTATGCCCATCCATTATGCAGTTCGGTATTGTGGGCTTTAAAATTGTGTTGAATGCACTGGAGCTGTGTTCTGTACCGGTCTCGGTGATGGAGAGTGCTATGGGACTGTCTGATGTGGAAAGGGTGTGAGGTCCTGCTGTCATCATTAGTACTTGGTGTATGGATGAAGTATTGATATTGACTACTGAGGAACATGAAGGAACTGCGAAAGCTTATGACATACCCTTTGGCTTTTGGCGTCGTACTATCCTGACTCACGGCTTGCCTGTGACAAATAACTCCGCTCCACAGATATTGGGGTTTTTGTCATTTTATAACCAAGAATAATGCTGGGTGCTGTGCATTTGGAGATGCCAGACCTGATGGGTCTGCTAAAGGAGGTGCTGGCACATTCAGTGAAGGAAATAAGTATTTGATCCCTTGCTGATGTTGTAAGTTTTCCCACTGAAAAAGACATGAAAAGTCTATAATTTTCAGGGTAGGTTAATTTTAACATTGAGAGATAGAATATCAAAAATAAAATCCAGAAAATAACATTGTATCATTTCTATAAATTTATTTGCATTTTACAGTGAAAAATAAGTATTTGATCCCCTATCAACCATTACCACTTACTGATATCGGACAGGATAGTACGTTCGATGTCAGTATCCCCCGCTTTGATGTGGACTCCGGCGGTGAGCCCACATCAAAGCCAGGACATGTCAGCTGTTTTGAACAACTGACATGTGCCCGCAATAGGCGCGGGTGGAATCGCGATCCACCCATGCCTATTAACTAGTTAAATGCCGCTGTCAAACTCTGACAGTGGCATTTAACTTGCGCTTCCGGTCATCGGGCCATACATACGCGCACCGCTGATCCCCATCACGTGATCGGGGGTCAACGGTTCATCGGCATAACAACACAGGTCTCCTTGAGACCTCAATAGTTGTTGATGACGGATTGCTATGAGCGCCACCCTGTGGTCGTCGCTCATAGCAATGCAGTAAATCTGCTACATGGAGCCGATAGAGCTATGGCAGCTTCTAGCCTCCCGTGAAGGCTATTGAAGAATGGCAAAAGTAAAAAAAAATTGTTTTTAAAAATGTAAAATTAACTTAAGAAAAAATAAAAGTTCAAATCACCCCCCTTTCGCCCGATTGAAAATAAAACAATAAAAAAAAAAACCATACACATATTTGGTATCGCCGCGTTCAGAATCGCCTAATCTATCAATAAAAAAAGGATTAACCTGATCGCTAAACGGCGTAGCTAGCAAAAAAATCGAAACGTCAGAATTACATTTTTTGGTCACTGCAACATTGCATTAAAATGCAATAACAGGCGATCAAAAGGACATATCTGCACAAACGTGGTATCATTAAAAACATCAGCTCAGCGCGCAAAAAATAAGCCCTCAACCAACCCGAGATCACAAAAAATGGAGACACTATGGGTCTCGGAAAATTGCACAATTGTTTGGGGTTTTTTTTTAGCAAATTTTGGATTTTTTTTTCACCACTTAGATAAAAAAGAACTTGGACATGTTTGGTGTATATAATAATAATAATAATAATCTTTATTTATATAGCGCCAACATATTCCGCAGCGCTTTACAGTTTAACAGTTTCAAACACAACAGTCATAGGTAACAATGTTAACAATACAGTAATAAAGCAAAATAAGACAAAATAAGACGACCCTGCTCGTGAGAGCTTACAATCTACAATGAGGTGGGGGAGATACAAAGTACAGGTGTGTATTTACAATGATGTATTTACAATGATGGACCAGCGATCTTCAGGGAGTGGGGGGTAGATGGAGATACTGAATGGGCTACACACACACACAAACATAAAATGAACTCATAATGACCTGGAGAATCATAATGGCAGGTCAGTTTTAGAATCTGGTGAACCTAGCAAAAAAGCCAAACAAAAAACAAGTGTGGGATTGCACTTTTATGCAATTTCACCACACTTAGAATTTTTTCCCCGCATTCGAGTACACAACATGGTAAAACCAATGGTTTTGTTCAAAAGTACAACTCGTCCTGCAAAAAATAAGCCCTCAAATGGCCATATTGATGGAAAAATAAAAAAGTTATGGCTCTGGAAAGAAGGGGAACAAAAAACAAAAATGCAAAACCGAAAAAAGCTCCGGCCATGAAGGGGTTGAGTTCTGGCTCCTACAAACCACTAGTGTAGAGCTCAGTGATTGTTGCAATGGTGATGTGAGCGGTCAACGTAAGTCACAGCTGCAGCCAAAATAAAGAGATTGGAGCAGCGGTGGGGAAACAGCGCTAGACCCAAGGAAGGTGAGTACTCTCTGGCTTTATTACACATATTAAGAATTTTTAGGGTCCACTTTTTCTAAAAGTTGAAACCCCCTTTAACTATTTATACTAGTATTAAGCAGAAAATGCACTATCCTTAATGGAGTTTTTGTTAACTATCAAATAATTGTATTGATAAACAATAAAGAGATTATTGTAATTAAAAAGTGAGTTGTGAGATGTTGGACACAGGAGACACATGTAACAATCAATCTGGGTAGAGATACTTTGCATATTTACACTAAACAGAGAACTAAATAATAGTAATAATAAAGAATTCCCTGAAGCTTTTCAGATTTGCAATGAATGTGATTACTGACTCTTCCTCGCACTGTTTCTAGGCACAGGAGCTTCCTGTTGAATAATAAAAGGTTCCTGTTTGTAAAGTGTAGGCGCATAATGATTGATGGTACAATGCTTTTATTAAATGGAATTTCCTGAAAAACAGCTAACAGCTCCTCGTCAATTGGGTTTGTGCAGAATTCCAGATGACTAGTAGACTTTGGCTGGATGAAGATAAACAACTCTACACCACATACAGTATACACCACATACAGTATATTAAAGGGAATCTGTCACCCCCCTGGAAGTATATTACCTATTAATATGGACTTACAGCTAATAGAAATGTTACACTGATCCTACCTGTATGCCTCATATACAGTATTTATATAGTGCCATTAATTCCATGGTGCTGTACACTATATGGGGTTACATAAAAATACAAATATCACTTACAGTAAACAAAACTAACAATGACAGACTGATACAGAGGGGAGATGACCCTGCCCTTGTGGGCTTACATTCTACAGGATTGTGAGGAAGGAGACTGTATGTCGGGGGTTGCAGTAGCTCCAATGGTGTTGAGGCGGTCGTGTGGTCATTACAGGTTGTAAGCTTCTTTGAAGAGATGGGTTTTCAGGTTCCGTTTGAAGGATCCAAATAGGGTGGATAACCGGACGTGTTGGTGCACAGAATTCCAGATGATGGGGGATATTCGGAAGAAGTCTTGGAGCGAATAAGCCTGGAGGAGAGAAGGAGGTCTTGGGTGGACTGGAGATTACGTGAGGGAAGATATTGAGAGATTAGTTCGGAACTATACGGAGGTGAAAGGTTATGGACGGCTTTGTAGGTCAGTGTTAGTAGTTTAAACTGGATACGCTGGGAAATTGGGAGCCAGTGAAGGGATTTGAAAAGAGGAGAGCAGGAGTGTAGCGAGGAGAGAGATTAATTAGGCAGCAGAGTTAAGGATGGACTGGAGGGGTGCGAGAGTGTTAGAAGGTAGGCCACAAAGAAGGATGTTGCAGTAGTCGAGGCAGGAGATAATTAGGGCATGCAAAGCATTTTGGTTTTGTGAGGGTTGAGGAAAGGACGGATTCTGGAAATATTTTTGAGCTGGAGGCGACAGGACGAGGCGAGAGCTTGGATGTGCAGTTTAAAGGACAGGGCAGAGTCAAGGATTACTCCGAGGCAGCGGATTACTGGGACAGGGGAAAGTGTGAATTCATTTATTGTGATAGATAGATCAGGTAGGGAAGGTGTGTGAGATGGAGGAAAGATAATTAGTTCGTTTTGTCCACATTGAGTTTGAGGAAGCGAGAGGAGAAGAAGGAGGATATGGCTGATAGACACTCTGGGATTCTGGAGAGCAGAGAGGTGACATCTGGGCCAGAGAGGTAGATCTGAGTGTCATCGGCATATAGATGGTACTGGAAGCCATAGGACTTTGAGTTGTCTCAGGCCAAGGGTATAGATTGAGAAGAGAAGGGGTCCTAGGACAGAGCCTTGAGGGACACCAACAGAGAGGGGGCGAGATGAAGAGGTAGTATGGGAATAGGAAACGCTAAATGTGTGGTTGGTAAGGTATGAGGAGATCCAAGATAGGTCGAAGTCTTGGACACCAAAGAAAGAGAGGATCTGTAGTAGGAGGCAGTAGTCAACTGTGTCGAAGGCAGAGGACAGGTCTAGAAGGAGGAGTATAGAGAATTGTATGCTAGGTTTGGCTGTAAGTAAGTCGTTCGTAAGTTTTGTCAGGGCAGTCTCAGTGGAATGGTGGGGACGGAAACAAGATTGTAGGTTGTCAAAGAGAGAGTTAGATGCAAGGTGAGAGGAAAGTTCAGCGTGGACGTGCTGCTCAAGTAGTTTGGAAGCAAATGGGAGCAAAGATATGGGGCGGTAGCTGGACATAGCGCTCAGGTTAAGGGAAGGCTTTTTGAGGATAGGTGTGATTGTGGCATGTTTGAAAGCAGAGGTGAAGGTACCAGAAGTTAATGGTAGATTGAACAGATGGATTACGGATGGGATTAGTGTAGTTGTGAGGTTGGGGAGGAGGTGGGATGGGATGGGGTAAAGTGCACAAGTGGAGAGGTGTGATTTGGAGAGAAGATGAGCAAGCTGTTCTTCAGTGATTTTGGAAAGGGAAGTTATGGGGTTAGGGCATTGGTCTGGCGTACAAAGGGGTTGTGGTGGTCGGACAACAAAGACTTGCCTTGTTTGGTCTATCTTATTTTTGAAGTGCGTGGCAAAGTCCTCGGCCGAGATTAAGGAAGTTGGAGGGGGCAGTGGTGGGCAGAGGAGGGAGTTGAAGGTGTTTAACAACTGTTTGGGGTTGTAGGATAAAGAAGATACAAGGAATGAAAAGTAGGCCTATTTAGCAGAGGTGAGAGCTGATTTGAATGCGAGTGTTGCTTATTTGAGTGCAGTGAAATCATCTTGCAAATGCGTTTTCTTCCAACGCCGTTCTGCAATTCTGGATACTTGCCGAAGCTTTTTAGTGATGTTATTGTGCCAGGGTTGTCTATTGATTCATTGCACTCTGCTATGCATGACAGGGGCGACCGAGTCTATCGCTGATGCCAGAGTGACATTGTAGAAACTAGTGGCAGTGTCATGGAGTGAAGGTTTGGAGGACAGTGGCTGAATAGAATCAGAGAGTGTGCGAGGGTCTAGATGAGCGAGGTTTCTGTGGGGGTGACAGGTGTGGAGAACAGTGATGAGAAAGTGAGTAGATGGTGGTCAGATAGAGGGAGAGAGGAGCAGAAATGGGTGAAGACCAGGTCTAATGTTTGTCCGTCTGTGTGGGTGGCTGAGTCGGACCACTGAGTAAGTCCAAAAGATGAAGTAAGGGACAGGAGTTTGGAGGCTGCTGACTGGTGGGTGTCAATGGGGATGTTGAAGTCACCCATGATGATGGTAGGAATTTCAGCAGAGAGAAAGTGAAGAAGCAAGGTGGAGGATTGGTCAATAAAGGCAGTGGTCGGGCCCGGAGGTCAGTATATGACGGCCATTTGGAGGCTGGAGGGAGAGTAGATGCGGACAGAGTGGACTTCAAAAGAGGGGAGGATAAGGGAGGGTAGAGGTCGCGTTGGGTTAAAGGTACAGTTAGAAGAAAGGAGAAGGCCCATTCCTCCACCATGTCTGTTGCCAGGACGAGGAGTATGGGTGAAGTGGAGGCCGCCGTAACATAGCGCAGCAGGGGAGGCTGTGTCAGAGGGTGTCAGCCATGTTTTGGTGAGGCCCAGGAAGGAAAGATTATGAGAGGTAAAGAGGTCGTGAATCACGTGGAGTTTATTGCAGACGGAGCGGGCATTCCAGAGTGATCCAAAAAGAGGGAGCAGGGTGGTGGGCGTCAAGGGCACGGATTTGAGGTGGGCAAGATTTCGGTTGTTTATGTTGGGTTGGGAACAATAAAAGTGGGTAATAATGGGAGGTATGAGATATGGGGGTCCAGGATTGGGAGATATGTCGCCCAATCCTGGAGGAGAAGCAGAGAGAGACAGAGCAGGTGGGAGAAGGAGAGTGGGTGGCTTGTTTTGTGCTTTATTAGGAGAGATCTGAGGTTGAGGAGCAGGTCAGCGGAGGAGGTCAGGTGGGGAGGCAGGAAGGAAGGAGAGATTATTACTTGGTTAGAGGGCGCTGGGGTTTGGGGACAGTGAAGGAGAGTGAGGAGTAATGGAGCCAAAACTGTTAGCGCGTATGTCAGCATGATTAGAGTAAGTGGTGGAAAGGGAAAAGAAATTTAGTACATTTATTAACAGTAGTTAGTTGTATCTTCTGTTCACTTTTGGCTCATTTCTGGCATATTTCTTCTGTTATACTTTTAGAGCCAGCCTTATAGAGACAGACCTGTGACTCTAAATTTATAACAAGCTAAGTGCACATGAAATAAGCCAGGTGTGATCAGGAGGGATGGGCAGCAGGGAGACTAATCACGGACACAGGAGGGGAGAAATTAGAAGTCAGAATAGAAAATTCAAAAAGAAATAGTCATAACCAAATGGAAAGATAAGGCCAAATGTGTGTTAGCATTAAAGAATTATGGTGGGAAAACATGCAGGAAGAAACAAAACTGTAATAGGAACCAGTGGACATACCAGGATTAGCAGACGGATACAGGGTGAGAGGGATCAGGAAAGATGGGTGATGGTGATGATATTGCAGCCAGTGGACATACCAGGAATAGCAGACGGATACAGGGTCAGAGGGATCAGGAAAGATGGGTGATGGTGATGATATTGCAGCCAGTTGACATACCTGAGGATGAAGCAGATCGATTGTCAGATTGATAGCAATAAGGAAGCATAGTAATAATAATAAACCATCTATAGCAGGCAGTTATTTTTCTGGCATATTTCTGCTGTTATCCTTTTAGAGACATCCTTATAGTGACAGACCATATTAATGGTCTTGTTGCTAAGAAATGTTATATTCTGCCTTTACGTTAATGATTTCTTCCAGGTTCCGGGGCGTGCCATGCCTGGAAGAAATCCCTGCCTCCTTTCCTCATTACAATACAATCCCCTCCCATGCACGTCAGTTCTGGGGCTGGAATCCTGCACCTGCACTCCCTCAGAAATATGTACCTCATCCTCTCTTCTATCCGCGCTGCATTCAGAGATCTTCTGCACAGGCTGCCTTAACAGCGGCAAACCATAGTATCATAGAATGTTAGAGATGGAAGGGACCACGTGTCCAACCCCCTGCTCAATGCAGGATTCACTAAACCATCTCAGACCGATATCTGTCCAGACTCTGAAGACTTCCATTAAAGGAGAACTCCCCACCTCCCGTGGGAGCCTGTTCCACTAACTGATCATCCTCACTGTCAAAAAGTTTTTTTTCCAGTATCTAATCTGTATCTTCTTCCTTTCAGTTTCATCCCATTGCTTCTCGTGTTTCCATGTGCAAATGAGAGTAAGGATGATCCCTCTACATTGTGACATCCCTTCAGATATTTGTAGACAGCTATTAAGTCTCCTCTTAGCCTTCTTTTTTGCAAGCTAAACATTCCCAGATCCTTTAATCGCTTCTCGGAGGACATTCATTGCAGTTCTCTCGCCATCCTGGTAGTTAAAAAAGAATTTTCACAGTGCTCACCGGAGTATCACATGACCACGGGTGCCAGGTTCAATGTGGCTGGAGTCCACTTGTAAATTTTCTCTTTTATTTAATCCATTGTGTGTAAAAAGTTAAAAACATACATGTCATAGAATGCATATGAGTAAGGACATAAAGTCCGAAATGTGTTAGGCGTGCGGGGGATGTTTGCCCCTTGACATTCTATGACATGTATGTTTTTAACGTTTTACAAACAATGGATTAAATAAAAGACAAAATTTGAATTTTTATGGAAATCAACTGGTGCTGGTTTTTCCTTTTTTTTTTTATCCCAGAACTGTGTTTGCCTTTTTTTGCAGCTGTATCACATAATCAGATAACTAGTGATGGGCAAGTATGCTCGTTACTCGAGATTTCCCGAGCATGTGTAAGGAGAAGACCCGGACCAGGCGTGCCTACTCTGTGACGGATCCGGAGCTGTCGGGGCTGTCACCCAGGTTGCACGGGGGAAAACATAAGACCCCGGACCAACCTTTACACTCAGGAGCAGGGGGCACGGCTAAAATAAGAGAGCTGCAGCGTGTGGAAAATCAGTCAGTTTTGGCAGGTACATACAGCACGCAGGAGGGCAGTGTCAGGGCTTCTACTGCAGAGCATTCAGACAGAGCAGGCCCAAGCCAGAAGGGTTTGAGAGCCGTAACCAGAGACTGCTGACAAAGACTCATCCATTCCCCACTGTTACCGCTGACCGTGAGTGACAAACCCCGCAGACAAGACATAGACTCGCGCACAAATCTTCAGGAAAGCCGGGTCACCTGCCATGAGTGGTTTCCCCTTCTAACTACTGACAACCGTTTATTGTCTCTGGACTCTGACAAGGTAAAGGACTGTGCTCTGCCGTTCGTCATTTCTCAACACACCGATCATCGACCGGACCACGAGGAAACACCACCGCCGCCAGGAACAAGGATGCCATCTTCTCCAGGACTACACCAGACTCCTTACGCGCCAAGGCCTTGGCAGTAAACACTTACATCCCGGGAGCCACATCCTGACATCGTCGGACTGATAAGTTTGCTATTCTTGAACTGCCTACCCTATTCACTACCCCTGTTTTCCCTGAGTTCCAAGCATTTTATTCAATTGCACTGTTTTACCCATTTTTTTCAGGAGTATACTGTTAAAAGTAAACCCCACGTTAACCCTTGCTCTGCCTCCGACCCGTTACTGCATCTTGCAACCTGCTCACACATGCTCAGGTGGTCTCCTAGTATTTTGGCATGCTCGGAGATTTAGTTTGTGTCGCTGCAGCTGCTAGACAGGCTGAATACATGTGGGGATTCCCTAACAAACAGGCAATCCCTGCATGTATTCAGGCTGTCTAGCATCCGCAAATCATGCAGCTGCAGCGACACAAACTAAATCTCCGAGCATGCCCAAATACTCAGAGAACACCTGAGCATGCTCGGGAAATCTCGAGTAACGAGCGCACTCACTCATCACTACAGATAACAGATAACACGTTATCCAAGCATGTTCGCTCATCACTAGTCTCTACACTTCCATCTCTAATCTAACTGTTTTATTTATTTTATTTTTTTTACCCATTTCTTTATTTGTTGACTCTTTGAGTATCCAAGCATGCACTGGGGATTCTCAAGCAGGACATCAACAAGGGGCAGAGGCTCCATTTTCTGCCACAGCCTCTGTCCACACCCAGAAACGAAGCGTCATTAGTGATGTCCATGTCAGGGGCTAGGCTAGTCCCTGCTGCACTGAGCAAGCAACTGTTGTCAATTTCAGTGTTTGCCCAGTGCAAGCTCACTTCTTACTGTGCATTATTCTTCTCAGTTCACAGTGGCAGTGCGCTTCCTTGCCGGCTCTAATTAAAAGTGATGAGCAGGCAAACATCACTATTGGCGGCTGGGCTGGTCTCTGCTTGGCCATTTTCTCCTTACAATGCACTTTGACTGTGTGCTCTGTTGCCGGCTCGTCACTTCAAAGTAGAGATGCTGTGGGAGCGTACTGTCACTGTGCGATGAAAAGAATATTGCACTATGACAAGAGAGCTTGTACTGAGCATATACTAGAATTGACAATCAACGCATGTTAAGTACCGCAGAAATCAGCCCAGGTCTTGAAATGGACGTCATTGATGACCCTTAATTTCATGGTGCGGACATTTCATGATGAACGCAGGCTTTGCCCCCTGATGATGTCCTGTCTGAGTATCCCAGCATACACTGGGGATTCTCATATGAAGCATCATCAAAACAGAAATTCAGTGGCTTGCGAAAGTATCTAACCCCCCTTGGCTTTTTACTTATGTTTTATACATTACAACCAGTGTTTAAATATTTTTGTAATCCGATTTGTATGTGATGCATCAGCACAAAATAGTCTAAGTTGGTGAAGTAAAGTGAGAAAAATCTAGGCAAAAATTTAATTTATGGGATAAAATAAATAAAAATTGACATGTGCATATATATTCACCCTTTTTGCTATGACGCCCCTAAAAAATTTTGGTGCAAGCAATCTGAAAAGCCACAGACGCTGCAACACAATTACACAAGAGGCACCACTAACCAAACACCATAAGGACCAATGAGATCTCCAAACAAGTCAGGGGCAAAGTTGTTGAGGAGTACAAGTTAGGGTTGGGTTATAAAAATGTTTAAAATATATATATATATATATATATATATATATATATATATATATATATATCCCAATCTCTGATGATCCCCCGGAGCACCATCAAATCCATTATCATCACAGGGAAACAACATAGTACCCCAACAAACCTGCCAAGAGAGGACCACACCAAAACTCTCAGCCCGGGCAAAGAAGACATTAATTAGAAAGGCAACACAGACTAAAGTTAACCCTGAAGAAGCTGTAGAGTTCCCAAGCAGACACTGGAGTATCTGTCCATAAAACAACAATAATCCATACACTCTATAGAGGTGTCCTTCATGGAAGTGTCAGTAGAAAAAAGCCTTTACTTAACCACAAAAATTGTAAGGCCTATTTTGAGTTTGCCAAAAGACATGTGGGAGACTCCCCAAATGTATGGAGGAAGGTGCTGTAGTCAGAAGTGACCAAAATTGTGCTTTTTGGTCACCAAGGTAAACGCTATGTCTGACACCAAACCAACATCGCTCATCACCCCAAGAACATTATCCTCACAGTGAAATACATGGTTGTGGCAGAAGGGACAGATAAAATGGTCTGAGTCGAGGGGATGATGGATTATGCGAAATACAGAGATATTCTTTGGTAAAACCTGTTTCATTCTGTCAGTGATTTAAGACTGGGACGGAGGTTCACCTTCCAACAAGACAATGACCCAAAGCATACTGCAAAAGCAACACTCAAGTGGTTTAAGGGGAAATGTGTAAATGATTTTTCTCATTCTCGCGGTGACATCAGTGAGGTCAAAGGAATTCATTGGGTATGAACACCACTCAGCTTTAGCACGTCACCACGAGGCACTAATCTAAGAAAGCACGCACAACTCAGTGTTTCTGCTGGATGGCAACCTGCGTAGTCGCATCATGCAACAATGCAGCCTGCCATCTAGATGTTGCAGAGCTAGACACATTGTAGGACAATTGGATTATTATCTTCTCATCAGACAGGGGAGGAATATGATTGTTTAATATTTTAATTCTTACAGGGGACATTGCTTCAGTGGATTCGGTGTAAGGTGAGTATAACTATTTTTGGTTATTTTAGAGTCAATAAAGGAGTTTGTGTCATTTTTCATATAAAGAACTTTATTCTGGGTGTTATGTTTTTTACAATCTGACTATGAGGTTAGTAATGGGGGCATCTTATAGATGCCTCTCCATTATTAAGCCCTGGGCTTGATGTCACCTGACAATACAAAAGTGACATCAACCCCAATACTATTAACCCACTTGCCGCCACACCAGGGCAAGTGGGAAGAGTGAGGCTAAGATCCAGAGTTGGTGCATCTTATGGATGCCCATATCTGGGATGGCTGAGAGCTGATATTTTTAGTCTGGGATGGTGCCAATATCCATGACCCTTTCCTAGGCTATTAATATTGGCCCGCAGCTGACTGCCTAGCCTTTGCTGGTTATTGATTATAGGGGACCCTATGTCATTTTTGGGGGGAGGGCTCCCATTTTAATAACAAATAAAGGCTTAGTAGAAAGCTGTGAGCTGATATTAATAGCCTGGGAAGCTCCATGGGTATTGCCCCCTTTCCAGGTTATAAACATCTGTCCACTTTCCCTCTGCTGGTTAATAAAATTTAGGGGGACCCCACATAATTTTTTCAGAAATTAATTTGTTTATTAATAAAAATACATGTACAGTAAGCTACACACAAAAAGCACTAAGAATATATCTCAATCATATACTTACAGTTGTGCTCAAAAGTTTACATACCCCGGCAGAATTTTTGCTTTCTTGGCCTTTTTTCAAAGAATATGAATGATAAGACCAAAACTTTTTCTCCACTGAGGGTTAGTGGTTGGGTGAAGCCATTTATTGTCACTACTGTGTTTTCTCTTTTTAAATCATAATGAAAACACAAAACATCCAAATGACACTCTTCAAAAGTTCACATGCCCTGGTGATTTTGGCCTGATAACATGCTCAGAAGTTGACACAAATGGGTTTGAATGGCTACCAAAGGTAACATCCTCACCTGTGACCTATTTGCTTGTAATCAGTGTGTGTGCATAAAAGCTGAGTGAGTTTCTGGGATCCAGACAGACTCTTGCATCTTTCATCCAGCCACTGACGTTTCTGGATTGTGAGTCACGGAGAAAGCAAAACATTTGTCAACAGATCTATGGGAAAGGTAGTTGAACTGTATAAAACATGGAAGGGATACAAAAAAATATCCAAGGAAATGATAATGCCAGTCAGCAGCGTACAAACTGTGATTAACAAATGGAAAATCAGGGGCTTTGTAAAAGCAAAATCACGGTCAGGTAGACCAACAAAAATGTCATCCATAACTGCCAGGAAAATTGTTCGGGATGCAAAGAAAAACTAGCAAACAACATCAGCTGAATTACAGGACTCTCTGAAAACTAGCGGTGCGGCTGTTTTAAGATGCACAATAAGGAAGCACTTGAAGAAAAATGGGCTGCATGGTTGAGTCGCCAGAAGAAAGCCTTACTGCGCAAGTGTCACAAAGTATCTTGCCTACAATATGCAAAATAGCACAAGCCTCAAAACTTCTGGAACAAGGTAATTTGGAGTGATGAGACCAAAATTGAACTTTTTTTGGCACAACCATAAACGTTACTTTTGGAGAGAGATCAACAAGGCCTATGATGAAAGGAACACCATTCCTACTGTAAAGCACGGAGGCACAGGAAACTTGGTCAAAGTTGAAGGAAAGATGAAGGCAGCATATTATCAGCAAATACTGGAGACAAATTTGCAATCATAGAAATAAATAGGACCAGGTGCACTACTATAGCAATAATAAAGGGAGGTGCAATAACCCAGTAGTAAAGTGGTAAGTAACAACAAGAAAAAAGCACTACTGTAAGTTATGCACACTACATCAAAACTAGATGAAAAAAAAAATGTGATAGTCTTTATTGGCACAAAATACAAAAGTGACTTAAAACATAAATAAAAACAAAATGGTACAACCACTCAAGCCCCTATATAGATAATATATGAGATCTGGACATGGTGTATACATGCATATATAACAGGTAATATGGAAAACAAACTGGTGGTCCTGAATGACTAAAGATATTAATAAATAGAAAATATCAAGAGCCTCCTGGAATCTATCAGGTATTTATAAATAGGACCTGTAGCATTAAAGATATATACCTATAAAGGCACCCATGTTCCCAAGATCATGAAATATATATATAAATGATAGAAAGCTAGGACCCTAATACTATGAGCTGCAGCATAAATAGAAACCCCTGTGGAATGAAGGTCATAATTGACATAAGCCCAAATAATAATCATGGTCCAGATTAAATGCCAAGATGTATTGAAGGCTGAAAAAAAGCTCCATGGCTAAGATAAGTATGACCAAAGAATCACTTACAACAATGCAGGGGATAAGTGCCACAAAAGAAGGAGTCCTAGCAGACGGGGTCCGGAGTGGAAGACCCAGACGTGGCCCCACGTGTTTCGCCGTGCCAAGTACGGCTTTGTCAGTGGAAGTGCTGTGATTGTGGCCAAAGCAGTATAAATACCTGAAGGCCCGTGCTTACTGGCATGCCGAGATCGGCCAGTGGATCATGGAAGAGGATGGAAATGAGCACATTGGAAATGACACAATGTCCGGCGGGCAGACGTCTCTGCCCAAACAAGATAAGTGCGCATGCGCTAGGAGGAAAGCAGAATGTTCAGGCTGGAATGCATATGAAAAGCAGTAAAATAAGAAATAAAAAATAAATGAAAAAAAGCTTTTTTTCATTTATTTTTTTATTTATTTATTTTTTCTTTTTTTAAATTTAGTATTTTTTATTTTCTGTGTTTTATTTATATATTTTATTTATTATGAATTATTTATCTATTTTTTATCATGTATTTATTTTTCATTTTTTCACATTTTCTTTCATTCGTCTTTTCTTTTCTTTTTTAATTTCCAATTCTTATTTATTTTTCATTTCTTTTCTTTTAATATCCTTATTATTTCATTCATTATCTTCTTTCTATTTTTTATTTGGAATTAATATTCTTCGTTCTTTATTCCCTAATTATCATTACTTTTTTCCATCTTTTATTATCATTTTTGTCATTTATCTCTCATTTTCGAGTACATTTATATGGCTCTGCCCCATCCTCTATCCTGCCTAGCGCTTTAGGGGCTATATGCCCTGAATATTGTCTCTGTGCTTCACTCCATGTCTCTGTGTCTGGTCTCCCGGGAGCCTAGCATGCACCTTACTGCTTTTCACTTGCCCTAACGAAGCCGTACTTGGTACGGCGATTGCGTGGGGCCACGTCTGGGTCTTCCACTCCAGACTCCATCTGCTAGGACTCCTTCTTTTGTGGCACTTATCCCCTACATTTTTGTAAGTGATACTTTGGTCATACTTATCTTAGCCATGGGACTTTTTTTTCAGCCTTCAATACATCTTGGCATTTAATCTGGACCATGATTATTATTTGGGCTCATGTCAATTATGACCTTCATTCCACAGGGGTTTCTAATCATGCCGCAGCTCATAGTATTAGAGTCCTAGATTTCTATCATTTATATATATATATATATATATATATATATATATATATATATATATATATATATATATTTCATTAACTTGGGAGCATGGGTGCCTTTATAGGTATATATCTTTAATGCTACAGGTCCTATTTATAAATACCTGATATTTTCTATTTATTAATATCTTTATTCATTCAGGACCACCAGTTTGTTTTCCATGTTACTTGTTATATATGCATGTATACACCATGTCCAGATCTCATATATATTATCTATATAGGGGCTTGAGTGGTTGTACCATTTTGTTTTTACTTATGTTTTAAGTCACTTTTGTATTGTGCGCCAATAATGACCATCATTTTTTAAAATCTAGTTTTGGTGTAGTGTGCATACCTTACAGTAGTGCTTCTTTCTTGTTGAAATTTGCAATAATCAGCCGGAGCTGCGCATGGGACGTACTTGACAACGACAACGATCCAAAACACAAGGCCAAGTCGACCTGTCATTGGCTACAGCAGAACAAAATGAAGGTTCTGAAGTGGCCATCTCAGTCTCCTGACCTCAATATCATTGAGCCACTCTGGGGAGATCACAAGTGTGCAGTTCATGCTAGACAGCCCAGGAATTTACAGAGACTGGAGGCTTTTTGCCAAGAAGAGTGGGCAGCTTTACCATCTGAGAAAATAAAGACCCTCATCCACGACTACCACAAAAGACTTCAAGCGGTCATTGATGTTAGAGGGGCCAATACACGGTGTTAAGAAATGGGGTATGTGAAATTTTGATCAGGGGCATTTGGATGTTTTGGGTTGTCATTATGATTTAAAAAGAGAAAAAAAGAGTAGTTTGACAATAAATGGCTTCACTCGAACACCAAGCATAAGTGGAGAAAATACAGCTGTATATCTACCTAATGTGTATATATATATATATATATATATATATATATATATATATATAAAATGAGAGAAAGAAGAATATTTCCTTTGAAAACTATTTAAAAGCTCATGTTAAAATCGCATTGGAATCGGATCGCATTGACATTCGATTTACTTGAGATTTGGATGCTAGGTGCTAAAAATCGCATTGGACTCGCAAGAAAATTGCATGACACTCGTCCCACTTTTCTGGACTGATATTGGACCGTTTTCTTTTAACGGTGATGGGTATGAACCATTATACTCACCTCTGATGCGGGTGCCATTCCAATGGTGTCACTTTTGCTGGGCTCGCATCACAGTTTTATGTCACGTGAGAGCTGCTCTAAATCATCGCTGGCTTCACTCTCCGTCTTAGGATGAATCAAACATCAAGAGAAGTGAACGGCCAGCCATAACTCCGACTTCTTCCTTATGTCTGATTCATCTGAAGGTGGGGAGAGTGAAGCAAGTGCTGATTGGGCGCAGGGCTTGAGTGACATAATGGGATGCGAGCTCCAGGACAGCCAGTGCCGAAACCGCTGGATCCGCGCCTGCACCGAAGCTGAAGTGTCTTCGTTTTACTGGGGGCAAACATGCTGATTGAGATGGGGTTGTCTGAGTAGTGGACAAGCACTGTAAGTGCCTGGGCTTTACCCCCTTCTGCTATTTATAATATCACGTTACACTAAAATGTTATTCTATCTATCATATTTACTGCACCTAGGCATCGTCCCCCTTTTTATATAGTCATACCTATACTTAATATTTTCTTCCAATTTGGTCCTTGTTGATGCTGTCTTATCATTCAGTGTGGCATTGTTTTCAATAACCATTTTTATCATGCTTTCACTAATAAAGATTTATGAAATGTTTGTTTATATAGGTGCTTATGAATTCTAATTATTTACATGTGATATTAGCATTTCCGAGTTTGCACTTGTTACTACATTTTACTGTCTATGAGCTATATGTATGCAATTATTTTCTTACACCTTTATACCTCTGTGCACATTTTCTGTTCTCAGTGTGGTTCAATTACCGTATATACTCGAGTATAAGCCGATCCGAGTATAAGCCGACCCCCTAATTTTGCCACAAAAAACTGGGAAAACTTATTGACTCGAGTATAAGCCTTGGGTGGAAAATGCAGCAGCTACCGGTGAATTTCAAAAATAAAAATAGATACCAATAAAAGTAAAATTAATTGAGACATCAGTAGGTTAAGTGTTTTTGAATATCCATATTGAATCAGGAGCCCCATATAATGCTCCATACAGCTCATGATGGGCCCATAAGATGCTCTATATAAAAATGTGCCACATATAATGCTCCATACAGTTCATTATTGCCCCATAGATGCTCCATATAAAGCTGTGCCCCATATACAATGCTCTGCACCGTTCATTATTACCCCATAGCTGTGCCATATAGTGCTCTGCACCGTTCATTTTTGTCCCATAGCTGTGCCATATAGTGCTCTGCACCGTTTATTATTGCCCCATAGCTGTGCCATATAGTTCTCTGCACCGTTCATTATTGCCCCATAGCTGTGCCATATAGTGCTCTGCACCGTTCATTATTGCCCCATAGCTGTGCCATATAATGTGCACCGTTCATTATTGCCCCATAGCTGTGCCATATAGTGCTCTGCACCGTTCATTTTTGTCCCATAGCTGTTTCATATAGTGCTCTGCACCGTTCATATTTCCCCATAGCTGCGCCATATAGTGCTCTGCACCGTTCATTATTGCCCCATAGCTGTGCCATATAGTGCTCTGCACCGTTCATTTTTGTCCCATAGCTGTTTCATATAGTGCTCTGCACCATTTATTATTTCCCCATAGCTGTGCTATATAGTGCTCTGCACCGTTCATTATTGCCCCATAGCTCTGCCATATAGTGCTCTGCACCGTTCATTATTGCCCCATAGCTGTGCCATATAGTGCTCTGCACCGTTCATTATTGCCCCATAGCTGTGCCATATAGTGCTCTGCACCGTTTATTATTGCCCCATAGCTGTGCCATATAGTGCTCTGCACCATTCATTATTGTCCCATAGCTGTGCCATATAGTGCTCTGCACCGTTCATTATTGTCCCATAGCTCTGCCATATAGTGCTCTGCACCGTTCATTTTTCTCCCATAGCTGTGCCATATAGTTCTCTGCACCGTTCATTTTTCTCCCATAGCTGTGCCATATAGTGCTATGCATCGTTCATTTTTATCCCATAGCTGTGCCATATAGTTCTCTGCACCGTTCATTTTTCTCCCATAGCCGTGCCATATAGTGCTCTGCACCGTTCATTTTTGTCCCGTAGCTGTGCCATATAGTGCTCTGCACCGTTCATTTTTGTCCCGTAGCTGTGCCATATAGTGCTCTGCACCGTTCATTATTGCCCCATAGCTGTGCCATATAGTGCTCTGCACCGTTCATTATTGCCCCATAGCTGTGCCATATAGTGCTCTGCACCGTTCATTATTGCCCCATAGCTGTGCCATATAGTGCTCTGCACCGCTCATTATTGCCCCATAGCTGTGCCATATAGTGCTCTGCACCATTTATTATTGCCCCATAGCTCTGCCATATTGTGCTCTGCACCGTTCATTTTTGTCCCATAGCTGTGCCATATAGTGCTCTGCACCGTTCATTTTTGTCCCATAGCTCTGCCATATAGTGCTCTGCACCGTTCATTATTGCCCCATAGCTCTGCCATATAGTGCTCTGCACCGTTCATTCTTGCCCCATAGCTCTGCCATATAGTGCTCTGCCCCGTTCATTATTGCCCCATAGCTGTGCCATATAGTGCTCTGCACCGTTCATTTTTGTCCCATAGCTGTGCCATATAGTGCTCTGCACCGTTCATTATTGTCCCATAGCTCTGCCATATAGTGCTCTGCACCGTTCATTTTTGTCCCATAGCTGTGCCATATAGTGCTCTGCACCGTTCATTTTTGTCCCATAGCTGTGCCATATAGTGCTGTGCACCGTTCATTATTGTCCCATAGCTCTGCCATATAGTTCTCTGCACCGTTCATTTTTGTCCCATAGCTGTGCCATATAGTGCTCTGCACCGTTCATTTTTGTCCCGTAGCTGTGCCATATAGTGCTCTGCACCGTTCATTTTTGTCCCATAGCTGTGCCATATAGTGCTCTGCACCGTTCATTATTGCCCCATAGCTGTGCCATATAGTGCACTGCCCCGTTCATTATTGCCCCATAGCTGTGCCATATACTGCTCTGCACCGTTCATTTTTGTCCCATAGCTCTGCCATATAATGCTCTGCACCGTTCATTATTGCCCCATAGCTGTGCCATATAGTGCTCTGCACCGTTCATTATTGCCCCATTGATCTACCATAGAAAGCTGTGCCATTGCTGCTGCTGCAATTTAAAAAAAAAATGCCATACTCACCTTTCTTGCTTGCAGCTCCCAGCGTCCGGTCCCAGCGTCTCTCCGCTCTGACTGATCAGGCAGAGGGCGGCGCGCACATTATATGCGTCATTGCGCCCTCTGACCTGCACAGTCAGTGCGGAGAGGCGCCGGGAAGATGGAGCGACGCCCGGCGTGTGGAACGGGGATAGGTGAATATGCGATACTTACCTGCTCCCGGCGTCCCGCTCCTTCCCCCGAACAGCTGTCTTCGGTGCCGCAGCCTCTTCCTCTATCAGCGGTCACCGTTACTGCCGATTAGAGAAATGAATATGCGGCTCCACCCCTATGGGAGTGGAGTCCATATTCATTTTTCTAATGAGCGGTCCCATGTGACCGCTGAAGAGGGGAAGAGCTGCAGCACCCGAAGACCGTGGGACGGCAGGGGGAGCGTAAGTATGCCTCAGCGCCCTCTCCCCCTCACCCGCCGACCCTGCCGCCCACCATGACTCGAGCATAAGCCGAGAGGGGCACTTTCAGCCCAAAAATTTGGGCTGAAAATCTCGGCTTATACTCGAGTATATACGGTAATCATCGATTTATGCACATTATTCCGCCAATTCTTTTTGTTCTTTAGAAAGATGAACACTAAAGTCAGAACATTTTATTTTCTTTAAAGGGAATGTGTAATCAGAAAGTGACCTATTGTTTAAATCAGGTTTTTATGTGAAATGTATTTTTAGTAACGTTTTGTTTTTACATTTTCAATATCACTTTTTGTAATAAAAACAAAAAAACAAAAAGCAAACCAGAAATATTGCAATTGTTACTAGATTAGATATGTAGTATGAAACAATGAAAAGAGTCTATTCTATCCATACGTATAGTCAAAAACATTATTTAAAGGGAATCTCTCAGCAAGTTTTTGCTATATAATCTGAGGACAGGATGAGATAGGGGTTAAAATACTGAACTCAAGGATGTGTCACATGTCTGGCTGTGTGCTTAGACTGTTCTGCTGCATTGCTAAATCAAAAAACTCTGTGTCAGAAATGGTAAAACCCAGTAATCTATGGGAAACAGTAGGATTCAGGGTCTCTTTGCCTACGTCATGCTGCTCTCAGATGATGTAGCAAAAATCTTTTGACAGATTCACTTTAAATACCTATATTGGTCCATACCAGTGTATGGTATTTAGGGAATGTGCAGGGGAGATCTCTCTGAACAGCTCCTTTTATAGGTTTTCTTCTTGGATTATATAGATAGATACTTATTCAGAGTATTCATTTATACGTTTAGGCATGATGTGTATTACCGTGTTTTTCATCTTCTGTGATTTCTACTTTCTGCTTGTATAATATACACTTTTCATATTGGTCTCTAGATCTTATAGCAGAGACTTAGGCTAAGTTCACGCTAGGCGGTTTTGCTGCATTCTTTTTTTTTCCTGCAACAAAACCTGCATTTTTGGCAGAAAAGAATGTCTTCTGTTATGAACAGGTAATTCAGAACCACAATGGACCTTGAAGTTCAGAGCACACAAAGTGACCTGACAATTAACAAAAACATAGGACGAGCTCTGAGACGTGGAAACTCTGCTGACCGCAATCCCTAATCCTATCCAACCACACTAAAGGTAGCCGTGGAGCGCTCCTGACCAGACCTATGCGCCTCGAGCACAGCCTGAGAAACTAGCTAGCCCTAAGAAAGAAAAATAAGCCTACCTTGCCTCAGAGAAATACCCCAAAGGAAAAGGCAGCCCCCCACATATAATGACTGTGAGTTGAGATGAAAATACAAATGCAGAGATGAAATAGATTTTAGCAAAGTGAGGCCCGACTTACTGAATAGACCGAGGATAGGAAAGATAGCTTTGCGGTCAACACAAAACCCTACAAACAACCACGGAGAGGGGGCAAAAAAGACCCTCCGCACCGACTAACGGTACGGAGGTGCTCCCTCTGCGTCCCAGAGCTTCCAGCAAGCAAGAAAAACCAATATAGCAAGCTGGACAGAAAAAACAGCAAACAAAAATGACACAAGCAAAACTTAGCTTATGCAGGATAGACAGGCCACAGGAACGATCCAGGAGGAAGCAAGACCAATACTAGAACATTGACTGGAGGCCAGGATCAAAGCACTAGGTGGAGTTAAATAGAGCAGCACCTAACGACTTAACCTCATCACCTGAGGAAGGAAACTCAGAAGCCGCAGTACCACTCTCATCCACCAAAGGAAGCTCATAGACAGAACCAGCCGAAGTACCACTCACGACCACAGGAGGGAGCTTGGCCACAGAATTCACAACAGTACCCCCCCTTGAGGAGGGGTCACCGAACCCTCACCAGAGCCCCCAGGCCGACCAGGATGAGCCACATGAAAGGCACAAACCAGATCGGCAGCATGGACATCAGAGGCAAAGACCCAGGAATTATCTTCCTGACCATAACCCTTCCACTTAACCAGATACTGGAGTTTCCGTCTCGAAACACGAGAATCAAAAATCTTCTCCACTATATACTCCAACTCCCCCTCAACCAAAACCGGAGCAGGAGGATCAATAGATGGAACCACAGGTGCCACGTATCTCCGCAACAATGACCTATGGAACACGTTATGGATGGAAAAAGAAGCTGGAAGAGTCAAACGAAAAGACACAGGATTAAGAACCTCAGAAATCCTATATGGACCAATGAAACGAGGCTTAAACTTAGGAGAGGAAACCTTCATAGGAATATAACGAGATGACAACCAAACCAAATCCCCAACACGAAGTCGGGGACCCACACAGCGCCTGCGGTTAGCGAAACGTTGAGCCTTCTCCTGGGACAAAGTCAAATTGTCCACTACATGAGTCCAAATCCGCTGCAACCTATCCACCACAGTATCCACACCAGGACAGTCCGAAGACTCAACCTGCCCTGAAGAGAAACGAGGGTGGAACCCAGAATTGCAGAAAAACGGCGAAACCAAAGTAGCCGAGCTGGCCCGATTATTAAGGGCGAACTCAGCCAAAGGCAAAAAGGACACCCAATCATCCTGATCAGCAGAAACAAAACATCTCAGATATGTTTCCAAGGTCTGATTGGATCGTTCAGTCTGGCCATTTGTCTGAGGATGGAAAGCCGAGGAAAAAGACAAATCAATGCCCATCCTAGCACAAAACGCTCGCCAAAACCTCAAAACAAACTGGGAACCTCTGTCAGAAAAGATGTTCTCTGGAATGCCATGTAAACGAACCACATGCTGGAAAAACAATGGCACCAAATCAGAGGAGGAAGGCAATTTAGACAAGGGCACCAAATGGACCATCTTAGAGAAGCGATCACAAACCACCCAAATGACCGACATTCTTTGAGAGACGGGGAGATCCGAAATAAAATCCATAGAGATATGTGTCCAAGGCCTCTTCGGGACCGGCAAGGGCAAAAGCAACCCACTGGCACGAGAACAGCAGGGCTTGGCCCGAGCACAAATCCCACAGGACTACACAAAAGAACGCACATCCCGCGACAGAGACGGCCACCAAAAGGATCTAGCCACCAAATCTCTGGTACCAAAGATTCCAGGATGACCAGCCAACACCGAACAATGAACCTCAGAGATAACTTTATTCGTCCACCTATCAGGGACAAACAGTTTCTCCGCTGGGCAACGGTCAGGTCTATTAGCCTGAAATTTTTGCAGCACCTGCCGCAAATCAGGGGAGATGGCAGACAAAATTACCCCCTCTTTGAGAATACCCGCCGGCTCAGGCAAACCCGGAGAATCGGGCACAAAACTCCTAGACAGGGCATCTGCCTTCACATTTTTAGAGCCCGGAAGGTACGAAACCACAAAGTCAAAACGGGAGAAAAACAGCGACCAACGAGCCTGTCTAGGATTCAACTGTTTGGCAGACTCAAGATAAGTCAAGTTCTTGTGATCAGTCAAGACCACCACGCGATGCTCAGCTCCTTCAAGCCAATGACGCCACTCCTCGAATGCCCACTTCATGGCTAGCAACTCTCGATTGCCAACATCATAATTTCGCTCAGCAGGCGAAAATTTCCTGGAAAAGAAGGCGCATGGTTTCATCACCGAGCAATCAGAACTTCTCTGCGACAAAACAGCCCCTGCTCCAATTTCAGAAGCATCAACCTCGACCTGGAACGGAAGCGAAACATCTGGTTGGCACAACACAGGGGCAGAAGAAAAACGACGCTTCAACTCCTGAAAAGCTTCCACAGCAGCAGAAGACCAATTGACCACATCAGCACCCTTTTTGGTTAAATCAGTCAACGGTTTAGCAATACTAGAAAAATTATTGATGAAGCGACGATAAAAAATTAGCAAAGCCCAGGAACTTCTGCAGACTCTTCAGAGATGTTGGCTGAGTCCAATCATAAATGGCCTGAACTTTAACAGGGTCCATCTCGATAGTAGAAGGAGAAAAAATGAACCCCAAAAATGAAACCTTCTGAACACCAAAGAGACACTTTGACTCCTTCACAAACAAAGAATTAGCACGCAGGACCTGGAACACCATTCTGACCTGCTTCACATGAGACTCCCAATCATCCGAGAAGACCAAAATATCATCCAAGTATACAATCAGGAATTTATCCAGGTACTCTCGGAAGATGTCATGCATAAAGGACTGAAACACTGATGGAGCATTAGAAAGCCCGAATGGCATAACCAGGTACTCAAAATGGCCTTCGGGCGTATTAAATGCTGTTTTCCATTCATCGCCCCGTTTAATACGCACAAGATTATATGCACCACGAAGATCTATCTTGGTGAACCAACTAGCCCCCTTAATCCGAGCAAACAAATCAGACAGCAGCGGCAAGGAGTACTGAAATTTGACCGTAATTTTATTTAGAAGGCGGTAATCAATACAAGGTCTCAGCGAACCATCCTTCTTGGCCACAAAAAAGAACCCCGCTCCCAATGGCGACGATGACGGGCGAATATGACCCTTCTCCAAAGACTCCTTCACGTAACTCCGCATAGCGGCGTGCTCAGGTACAGATAAATTAAACAGTCGACCCTTAGGAAACTTACTACCAGGAATCAAATCGATAGCACAATCACAATCCCTATGCGGAGGTAGGGCATTGGACTTGGGCTCATCGAATACATCCCGGTAATCAGACAAGAACTCTGGGACCTCAGAAGGGGTGGATGATGAGATAGTCAGAAATGGAACATCACCATGTACCCCCTGACAACCCCAGCTGGACTCAGACATTGATTTCCAATCTAATTCTGGGTTATGGACTTGTAGCCATGGCAACCCCAACACGACCATATCATGCAGATTATGCAACACCAGAAAGCGAATATCCTCCTGGTGCGCAGGAGCCATGCACATGGTCAGCTGGGTCCAATACTGAGGCTTATTCTTGGCCAAAGGCGTAGCATCAATTCCTCTCAATGGAATAGGACACTGCAAGGGCTCCAAAACAAACCCACAGCGCCTAGCATACTCCAAGTCCATCAAATTCAGGGCAGCGCCTGAATCCACAAATGCCATGACAGAATAGGAAGACAAAGAGCAGATCAAAGTAACGGACAAAAGAAATTTCAACTGTACCGTACCAATGGTGGCAGACCTAGCGAACCGCTTAGTGCGCTTAGGACAATCGGAGATAGCATGAGTGGAATCACCACAGTAGAAACACAGCCCATTCTGACGTCTGTGTTCTTGCCTTTCAGCTCTGGTCAAAGTCCTATCGCACTGCATAGGCTCAGGTTTATGCTCAGATAATACCGCCAAATGGTGCACAGATTTACGCTCACGCAAGCGTCGACCGATTTGAATGGCCAAAGACATAGACTCATTCAGACCAGCAGGCATAGGAAATCCCACCATGACATCCTTGAGGGCTTCAGAGAGACCCTTTCTGAAAATAGCTGCCAGCGCACATTCATTCCATTGAGTGAGCACGGACCACTTTCTAAACTTCTGACAATAAATCTCTATCTCATCCTGACCCTGGCACAGAGCCAGCAAATTTTTCTCTGCCTGATCCACTGAATTAGGTTCATCGTACAGCAATCCGAGCGCCAGAAAAAATGCATCAATATTACATAATGCAGGATCTCCTGGCTCAAGGGAAAATGCCCAGTCTTGAGGGTCGCCACGTAATAAAGAAATAATAATCTTAACTTGTTGAACTGGGTCACCAGAGGAGCGGGGTTTCAAAGCCAGAAATAGTTTACAATTATTTTTAAAATTCAAAAACTTAGCTCTATCTCCAGAAAATAACTCAGGAATAGGAATTTTAGGTTCTAACATAGGATTCTGAACCACTAAATCTTGAATATTCTGTACATTTATAGCGAGATTATCCATCAAAGAGAACAGACCCTGAATGTCCATGTCCACACCTGTGTTCTGAACCACCCTGATGTAATGATGTAAAGGGGAAAAGAAAGACAGAACACAGTGCAAAGAAAAAAAAATGGTCTCAGAACTTCTCTTTTCCCTCTATTGAGAAGCAATAGTACTTTGGGCCTCCAGTACTGTTATGAACAGGTAATTCAGAACCACAATGGACCTTGAAGTTCAGAGCACACAAAGTGACCTGACAATTAACAAAAACATAGGACGAGCTCTGAGACGTGGAAACTCTGCTGACCGCAATCCCTAATCCTATCCAACCACACTAAAGGTAGCCGTGGAGCGCTCCTGACCAGACCTATGCGCCTCGAGCACAGCCTGAGAAACTAGCTAGCCCTAAGAAAGAAAAATAAGCCTACCTTGCCTCAGAGAAATACCCCAAAGGAAAAGGCAGCCCCCCACATATAATGACTATGAGTTGAGATGAAAATACAAACACAGAGATGAAATAGATTTTAGCAAAGTGAGGCCCGACTTACTGAATAGACCGAGGATAGGAAAGATAGCTTTGCGGTCAACCCAAAACCCTACAAACAACCATGCAGAGGGGGCAAAAAAGACCCTCCGCACTGACTAACGGTACGGAGGTGCTCCCTCTGCGTCCCAGAACTTCCAGCAAGCAAGAAAAACCAATATAGCAAGCTGGACAGAAAAAACAGCAAACAAAAATGACACAAGCAATACTTAACCTCATCACCTGAGGAAGGAAACTCAGAAGCCGCAGTACCACTCTCATCCACCAAAGGAAGCTCATAGACAGAACCAGCCGAAGTACCACTCACGACCACAGGAGGGAGCTTGGCCACAGAATTCACAACAGTCTTCAAATGGAGATTTGTAGTTAAAGTTCTGCGCTGCCGCTAAGATGAATTTCAGGAGAGTATAGTTGATTCACAGTGGTTTTATTCTACGCGTTTCAGGGGTCTCATGCCCCCTTCATCAGGAAATACCAGGTATTTCCTGATGAAGGGGGCATGAGACCCCTGAAACGCGTAAAATAAAACCACTGTGAATCAACTATACTCTCCTGAAATTCATCTTAGCGGCAGCGCAGAATTTTAATCCCTTAGTGACAGAGCCAATTTGGTACTTAATGACCGAGCCAATTTTTACAATTCTGACCACTGTCACTTTATGAGGTTATAACTCTGGAACGCTTCAATGGATCCCGATGATTCTGAGATTGTTTTTTTCGTGACATATTGTACTTCATGTTAGTGGTAGCATTTCTTCTATATTACTTGCGATTATTTATGAAAAAAACGGAAATATGGCGAAAATTTTTAAAATTTTGCAATTTTCAAACTTTGTATTTTTATGCCCTTAAATCAGAGAGATATGTCATTAAAAATAGTTAGTAAATAACATTTCCCACATGTCTACTTTACATCAGCACAATTTTGGAAACAAAATTTTTTTTTGTTAGGGAATTATAAGGGTTAAAAGTTGACCAGCAATTTCTCATTTTTACAACACCATTTTTTTTAGGGACCACATCACATTTGAAGTCATTTTGAGGGGTCTATATGATAGAAAATAACAAAGTGTGACACCATTCTAAAAACTACACCCCTCAAGGTTCTCAAAACCACATTCAAGAAGTTTATTAACCCTTTACATGCTTCACAGGAACTGAAACAATGTGGAAGGAAAAAATGAACATTTAACTTTTTTTTGCAAACATCTTAATTCAGAACCATTTTTTTTATTTTCACATGTGTAAAAACAGAAATGTAACCATAAATTTTGTTATGCAATTTCTCCTGAATACGCCAATACCCCATATGTGGGGGTAAACCACTGTTTGGGCGCACTGCAGAGCTTGGAAGTCAAGGAGCGCTGTTTGACTTTTTCAATGCAGAATTGGCTGGAATTGAGATTGGACGCCATGTCGCGTTTGGAGACCCCTGATGTACCTAAACAGTTGAAACCCCCCACAAGTGACACCATTTTGGAAACTAGACCCCTTAAGGAACTTATCTAGATGTGTGGTGAGCACTTTGAACCCCCAAGTGCTTCACGGAAGTTTATAACGTAGAGCCGTGAAAATAAAAAATCACTTTTGTTTACACAAAAAGATCTTTCGCCCACAAATTCTTATTTTCACAAAGGTAACAAGAGAAATTAGACCACAAAAGTTGTTGTGCGATTTCTCTTGAATACGTCGATACCCCATATGTGAGGGTAAACCACTGTTTGGGCGCACCGCAGAGCTTGGAAGGGAAGGAGTGCCGTTTTACTTTTTCAATGTAGAATTGTCTGGAATTGAGATCGGACGCCATGTTGCGTTTGCAGAGCCCCTGGTGTGCCTAAACAGTTGAAACCCCCCACAAGTGACACCATTTTGGAAACTAGACCCCTTAAGGAACTTATCTAGATGTGTGGTGAGCACTTTGAACCCCTATGTGCTTCCCAGACGTTTATAACGTAGAGCCGTGAAAAAAAAAATCGCATTTTTTCTACAAAAATGATCTTTTTGCCCCCAAATTTTTATTTTCACAAGGGTAACAGGAGAAATTAGATGACAAAAGTTGTTGTGCGATTTCTCCTGAGTACGTCGATACCCAATATGTGGGGGTAAACCACTGTTTGTGCGCACCGCAGAGCTTGGAAGAGAAGGAGTGCCGTTTTACTTTTTCAATGTAGAATTGTCTGGAATTGAGATCGGACGCCATGTCGCGTTTGGAGAGCCCCTGATGTGCCTTTACAGTAGAAATCCCCCACAAGTGACCCCATTTTGGAAACTAGACCCCCCATGGAACTTATCTAGATGTGTGGTGAGAACTTTGAATGCCCAAGTGCTTCACAGAAGTTTAGAATGCAGAGTCACGAAAATAAAAAATATTTTTTTTTTCCACAAAAAAGATTTTTAGCCCCCAAGTTTTTATTTTCACAAGGGTAACAAGAGAAATTGGACCCCAAAAGTTGTTGTCCAATTTGTCCTGAGTATGCTGGTACCCCATATGTGGGGGTAAGCCACTGTTTGGGCGCACGGCAGAGCTCGGAAGGAAGGAGCGCCGTTTTGGAATGCAGACTTTGATAGAATGGTCTGCGGGCGTTATGTTGCGTTTGCAGAGCCCCTGATGTACCTAACCAGTAGAAACCCTCCACAAGTGACCCCATTTTGGAAACTAGACCCCCCAAGGAACTTATCTAGATGTGTGGTGAGAACTTTGAATGCCCAAGCGCTTCACAGAAGTTTAGAATGCAGAGTTGTGAAAATAAAAAATATATTTTTTTCCACAAAAAAGATATTGTAGCCCCCAAGTTTTTATTTTCACAAGGGTAACAGGAGAAATTGGACTGCAATAGTTGTTGTCCAATTTATCCCGAGTACGCTGATGTGCCATATGTGGGGGTAAACCACTGTTTGGGCGCACGGCAGAGCTCGGAAGGGAAGGAGCGCCGTTTTGGAATGCAGACTTAGATAGAATGGCCTGTGGGCGTTATGTTGCGTTTGCAGAGCCCCTGATGTACCTAAACAGTAGTAACCCCCCACAAGTGACCCCGTTTTGGAAACTAGACCCCCCAAGGAACTTATCTAGATGTGTGGTGAGAACTTTGAATGCCCAAGCGCTTCACAGAAGTTTAGAATGCAGAGTTGTGAAAATAAAAAATATATTTTTTTCCACAAAAAAGATATTGTAGCCCCCAAGTTTTTATTTTCACAAGGGTAACAGGAGAAATTGGACTGCAATAGTTGTTGTCCAATTTATCCCGAGTACGCTGATGTGCCATATGTGGGGGTAAACCACTGTTTGGGCGCACGGCAGAGCTCGAAGGGAAGGAGCGCCGTTTTGGAATGCAGACTTAGATAGAATGGCCTGTGGGCGTTATGTTGCGTTTGCAGAGCCCCTGATGTACCTAAACAGTAGTAACCCCCCACAAGTGACCCCGTTTTGGAAACTAGACCCCCCAAGGAACTTATATAGATGTGTGGTGAGAACTTTGAATGCCCAAGTGCTTCACAGAAGTTTATAATGCAGAGTCATAAAAATAAAAAAAAAATTTTTTCCACAAAAAAGATTTTGTAGCCCCCAAGTTTTTATTTTCACAAGGGTAACAGGAGAAATTGGACCCCAGAAGTTGTTGTCCAATTTATCCCCAGTACGCTGATGCCCCATATGTGGGGGTAACCCACTGTTTGGGTGCACGGCAGAGATCAGAAGGGAGGGAGCACCATTTGACTTTTTGAGCGCAAAATTGGCTGTCGTGTTTGGAGACCCCCTGATGTACCTAAACAGTGGAAACCCCCCAATTCTAGCTCCAACCCTAACCCCAACACACCCCTAACCCTAATCCCAACCTGATCCATAATCCTAATCACTAACCCTAACGATAATCACAACCCTTACCCCAAAACAACCCTAATGTCAACCCTAACCATAACCCAAATCAAAACCCTAAATCCAACACACCACTAATCCAAATCTCAACCCTAACCTCAAACCTAACCCTAATCCCAATACACCCCTAATCACAACCCTAACCTTAACCCTAATCCCAAACCTAACCCTAATCCCAAGCGTAACCCTAAAGCCAACCCTAAGCCTAATACCAACCCTAATCCAAACCCTAACCCTAATCCCAACTCTAACCCTAACCTTAGCCCCAACCCTAGCCCTAACTTTAGCCCCAACCCTAACCCTAGCCCTAAGGCTACTTTCACACTTGCGTCGTTTGGCATCCGTCGCAATCCGTCGTTTTGGACAAGAAACGGATCCTGCAAATGTGCTCGCAGGATGCGTTTTTTGCCCATAGACTTGTATTGCCGACGGATCGTGACGGATGGCCACACGTCGTGTCCGTCGTGCACTGGATCAGTGTTTTGGCGTACCGTCAGCACAAAAAAAGTTCAATGTAACGTTTTTTTGTACGTCGCATCCGCTATTTCTGACCGCGCATGCGTGGCCGTAACTCCGCCCCCTCCTCCCCAGGACATAGATTGGGCAGCGGATGCGTTGAAAAACTACATCCGCTGCCCACGTTGTGCACAATTTTCACAACATGCGTCGGTATGTCGGGCCGATGCATTGCGACGGCCCCGTACCGAAGTTAGTGTGAAAGAAGCCTAACCCTAAATTTAGCCATAACCCTAACCCTAAATTTAGCCCCAACCCTAACCCTAAATTTAGCCCTAACCCTAACCCTAACCTTAGCCCTAACCCTAGCCCTAACCCTAGCCCTAACCTTAGCCCTAACCCTAGCCCTAACCCTAGCCCTAACCCTAGCCCTAACCCTAACCCTAACCCTAGCCCCAATTTTAGCACTGCGCATGCGCCCGCCATTTTCTTTTGCCCAGAAGATGCCGGCGGCCAGGAGGAGCAGCAGGAGGACCCAGGGACACCGGTAAGTATGATAGGGTCCCCGAATCCCCCTATTTCTCTGTCCTCTGATGTGCGATCACATCAGAGGACAGAGAATTACACTTTGCTTCTTCTTTTTTTTTTGCGGTCGCCGGTAAACAGTTAATTACCGGCGATCGCAAAACAGAGGTCGGTAAAATCGACCCTGATCATGCTCATTGGGGTCTCGGCTGCCCCCGGCAGCTGAGACCCCAAAGATTCTCCCGGGGCCGGCCGGCGGGCGCACTGCGCATGCGCCCGCCATTTTGAACATGGCGGCGCCCACCGGGAGCCACGAGGAGCAGCGGGGGAGATAGGTGAGTATCGGGGGGCTATCTGGGACCCCCTTTCTCTGTCCTCTGTTGTGCGATCACATCGGAGGACAGAGAAATTATAAAGAGATCACGGTTTGTTTGTTTTTTGCGATCGCCGGTAAACGGTTAATTACTGGCAATCGCAAATGCGGGGTCGGTAAAACCCCCCCAAATCATGTTCTCTGGGGTCTCGGCTACCCCCGGCAGCCGAGACCCCGGAGAAAATCCGACTCTGGGGGGCGCTATTCACTTTTTCCACAGCGCTGTTAATTAACGGCGCTGTGGTTTAAGTACCCTTAGCGGCCGCCGTTAAAAGGCGTAGCGGCGGTCGCTAAGGGGTTAACTACAAATCTCCCTTTGAAGACATTATTTTCTCTTGTCGGTGAAGACCTGTGGATCTGCAGCAGCCGCTATCTATATGCTCTAATCTCATCCTAACCAGGTGAGCAAATTTGGTGTATATTCTCCTCTGTGTAACGTGGATAAGACCCTATTGCGCTCTTTGTCTCCCCATTGTTTTGCAATGGCAGAAAAGAAGCAACGTCAAAAACGCATTTTTTGGTGCAGTTTTTGGAGAATTTTTCAGATTCCCAAAGTTCAGTTTTGCTTCCAGCACAGAAACATGAACACAAGTCACCAATAAAAGACATATGTTCGTGAAAAAATACATATACAAATGTAACAGCTGGGGGAGGTGAATTGGTCTGGAATAATTTACTGAAGACACTGGCAGTGCATTGAGTTTGTAGGAGACTGTTTAACGTTCACACTTTAATCTGCCATTGAGTTGCTCACACATTGTGCACCCTCACACCTTGGTCAGCCACAGGCATTGTGCAATTTCACACCTTTGTTGGCCAATATGTACTACATCACTAATTAAATTCAACTGTACTAATCCAAACTGCCATGTCAGGTGACCAAGACAAGATGGTAAACCTGAAAAATCACAAAAATAAATGGGTTTCATATATATGGCTGTGCTTGTTTTTTTCAATTTGTTAGCATTTTTTTTATCACCTATTGCTTTCAATAGGTGAAAAACGCTAAAATAAGTCACATGCTCTATGTCCAAAAAAACATGCAAAGCACAAAATACTGATGCTAAAACAACAATATGTGTGCATGAGATTTCTGAAACCTCATAGGCTTTGCTGTTACTGTGAAAAGCAGCTGAAAATTAGCATAAGAACGCAGCAAAAAAGCCCAGTGTGAACTTAGCCCTGAAGGGAATCTGTCAACATTTCTTTGCTACCTCATCTGAGATGAGCTTAACCGGAAGATGTTGACTACATCCTGGGGGCTGTTTCCGCACACACACACGCACTCATGATCGCTGTGATTGGCTGTTCAATTCTGAACTGCCAATCGTAGCCTTTATCATTGTTTCAACCAATCAGATTGGCTGAAACAGAGATGTACCGATGTACTTGATCCTAGGTTTGTGCCTGGCAATGCCAGGCATTGGCGAAAAGGGCTCAGATAGGCGCGATCGATGATCAAATCGATTGCACCAATCGCAGGGCACAGCCACAGTGTTACCGCGCTGTGCCCTGCCGGTGACCTGCCTAGGATCGGTGCTGTAATAGCACCGATCCTAGACCGGTGCCTAGGAAAGGCCAGGTATGACCTGCAGCTGCTGATTGGCGCAATCGATGTAATTGTCGATTGCGCAAATCACAGGGCACAGCCGTGGTGTGACCGCGCTGTGACCTGCCTAGGATTGGAGCTGTGAGCTCGGATCCTAGACCAGTACCTAGCAATACTGGCATCACCAGGATGAGCTCTGATTGGTGTGATCGATGTCATCATTGATCACACCAATGACAGGTCACAGCAGCGGTATGACGCTCTGTAACCTGTCTGTGACCTGTCTTTGACTGCTCTGCAAGTCCTCACACTAGCTGAGGATTTCTGCAGAGCGGTCACACTGCTAGATCTCCTGCTGTGCTGGGCCTTGTGGTGCCGCAGAAGCCTGTGACACCACAATCCCTGCAGCAGAAGACAGAAGGAAGAAGACAGAAGAAAGAAGAGAGACTACAACAGTAAGTGTTTTGATCCCTGATTCCTGCCCGATCTCTCTTCATCCACCCGAATCCCCCATCCCCCCTTCCCTTTCCCCCTCTTTTTACCCCCCTCCACTTCCCCTTTGCGCCGCCTCCATGCGCACATTTAGCGGTCACCGAGTGTTGCTTGGTGATGTAGTTCACCGATCAACACTCGTGCTCACTTTTTTTCTCACCTCCCTTTGCGCCACCTCCATGCGCACATCCAGCAGCCGCAGAACTTTGATAAGTGACACAGTTCACGTATCAGAGCTCGTGCCTGCTGTTTCACACTTTTCTTTTCACAGGCATTCTTTTTCTCCCTGGTTGTGCTTTTTTTCTTCTAGCTTTTTCTTTTCAGACAAAAGTTTTCACCAAACACTGTTCCCCCCCACACAAACAGTTAAAAATAAAGTACTTAACACAAGCACCATATTCATAGACAAAAATGTCCCGCCTGCCACGTTTGTCCCAACAGCGCTATTCAGTGGAGGAAGCATATGCTTTCTTTGCCTCCGACACTGATAGTGAGGGAGAGGATCCCACATTTCTTTACTTTACAGATTCTTCAACCTCATCCTCTTCCTTCTCCTCCTCTTCCTCCTCGGGTCCGGCGGAACCACCACGCAGACTTCCCAGGACAGAAGATGAGGCAGCGCCCACCATTCCAGAAGATGAAGATGAACCAGCGCACTCCATTGTGGACCACGTATATACCTTGCCCCCTGAAAATTACGAGCCACTGATTCCTGATTTTGTGGCAGAATTAGGAATCAAGTTTAACACCACCGGCCTCACAGAAATAGACTTTTTCAAAGTCTTTTTCTTTGAAGATTTTGTTAACCTCATGGTGGGCCAAACTAATTTATATGCTCGTCAATTTTTGGCACAAAGCCCCGGTTCAACATTTTTCACATTGGGATCCAGAAGAAGCCTGAACTTTGGCAATGTTGGAGTGTTGATATTTTATACAACACTCCAGTGTTCCCGAATGGTTATGGCCTGGATGCGTTTTGATCCCATCCACAAAATCCTGCAATATACCAATAATGCACAGTGTCCCCCACGAGATGACCCCAGCTTTGACCGTCTGTTCAAAGTTCGGCCGGTCATCGAACACTTCAACAAAAAGTTTGCTGAATTGTACATGCCCCAAAGGGACATCTGCATGGATGAGTCCTTAGTTCATTTTAAGGGAAGGCTCAAATTCCGTCAGTACCTGCCCAGCAAGAGGGCCAGGTACGGAATCAAACTCTATAAGCTGTGTAAGAGTACCTCATAGTACACCGACAGGTTTAGAGTTTATGAAGTTAAGGACACCAGGATTGAACCCCCTGAATATCCCCCTGTCCTGGGAGTGAGTAGGAAAATTGTGTGGGATTTGGTACACCCACTGATGGATAAAGGTTATCACCTCTACACCTATAACTTTTATACAAGCATCCCACTCTTCAAATCCCTTTCTGCATGAGGTACCGCAGCCTGTGGTACTGTCTGAAAAAATCAGAGAGGCCTCCCGAAAACGCTACTTGGGCAGATGCTCAGAAGGGTGACAGCAGAGCCCAATGTGGCGACCACCTACTGGTGGTCAAGTACAAGGACAAGAGAGATGTCCTTCTCTTGACCACCATACACAGTGGCGGCAGCACCCTCAGCACTGTACGAGGTACCTCTGCACAGGGCAGCAAACCGAACTGTGCACTGGGGTGCAACAAAAACATTGGGGGCCTTTGATCTCTCTGGTCAACTCCTCTAATTGTACAGTGCTTCGAGAAAGGCCAAGGTGTGGTACAAAAAGCTGTCCATGAACAGTGGACAAATGACAATGCTTAACGCTTTCCTGCTGTCACGATGTGCAGGCCACACCGATACATCAAATCTTCAGTTCCAGGAAGTAGTGGTTAAGGCCCTGATATTTGCCGCTCAGGAAGGAGCGGGCCCCAGTACTTCTGGAACTGAAGGTGCTCGTATTGTACCAGGTCAGCATTTCCCGGGGGTGGTCCCGCCAACTGGAAAAAAAGGTTAGCTGCAAAAAAGGTGCTGAGTGTGTTACAAAAGGGGAATACACAAGGACACCACTTATCAATGTGACACCTGCCCCGAAAAACCTAGCCTGTGTATGAAAGATTGCTTCAAACTGTACCACACCTCCATGCACTACTAATTCACTTAAATTTACATAACAGGAAACAGTAGATTAGTTCCAAAAAGGGGGCACATCTAGATAAGTTCCTTGGGGGGTCTAGTTGACAAAAAGGGGTCACTTGTGTTTTTTTTTACTGTTTAGGCACATCAGGGGCTCTACAAAGGGAACATGCTGCCCACAGACCATTCCATCAAAGTCTGCATTCCAAAATGTCACTACTTCCCTTCCGTGCTCCAACGTGTGCCCAAACAGTATTTTGGGGTATCAGTGACAAATTGTGCAACAACTTTTGGGGTCCAATTTCTCCTGTTACCCTTGGGAAAATAAAAACTTGGGAACTAAAAGATCATGTTCAGGGAAAAATATGATTTTTTATTTTCACGCCTGGGCATTATAAACTTTAGTGAAACACTTGGGGGGGGGTCAAAGTGCTCACCACACATCTAGATAAGTTCTTTGGGGGTCTAGTTTCCAAAATGGGGTCACTTGTGGGGGGGTTTCCACTGTTTAGGCACATCGGGGGCTCTCCAAATGTGACATGGCATCCAATCTCAATTCCAGTCAATTTTGGTTTGAAAAAGTCAAACGGAGCTCCTTCCCTTCCAAGCTCTACCGCATGGGCGGACATACCGCCTGTTCAACCTGTGAACTGCACAGTGGCCCAGAGCAGGAGGGGGTCCCCGATGGGAATACAAAGCAATGCATGTGAATAACAGCCAGCGGCAGTATTACTGCTAACAGGAGAAGCAGGGGGGCCCACTCTGCTGCACGAATGTGATATGACAGTTAAACGGGCCCCCTTCCTCACCTGCTAGCATATATTATGCTGCTGTCACTGCTGCGGTCTGCGGTGAGGTGACAGGTAGCAGACACTGGACCAGGAAGAGAGTAGGGAGTGGGGGGACCTCTCAGTCACAGTGAGTCACTGAAGCTTGCTCAGGACCTGTGATGATGTCACAGGAGGGGAGGAGTCAGGAGTCACATGATCAAGGGCCTCTGTGTATTGCAGGACTCTGCTATGCTGTCATGGTGCTAGACGGTAAGCTTATGTGTGGGGTCAGGAGTTGTTTACAGTGTGGATGTAGCAGAGCCGTGTGTGTGTGTACGAGGTTCACAGAGTGGAGCCATGTGTTTATGAGGTGTACAGAGCGGAGCCGTGTGTGTATGAAGTGTACAGAGCGGAGCCGTGTGTGTATGAGGTGTACGGAGCGGAGCCGTGTGTGTATGAGGTGTACAGAGCGGAGCCGTGTGTGTATGAGGTGTACGGAGCGGAGCCGTATGTGTGTATGAGGTGTACGGAGCGGAGCCGTGTGTGTGTATGAGGTGTACGGAGCGGAGCTGTGTGTGGGTATGAGGTGTACGGAGCAGAGCCGTTTGTGTATGAGGTGTACAGAGCGGAGCCGTGTGTGTATGAGGTGTACAGAGCGGAGCCGTGTGTATGAGGTGTACGGAGCGGAGCCGTGTGTGTGTATGAGGTGTTCAGAGCGGAGCCGTGTGTGTGTATGAGGTGTACAGAGTGGAGTCGTGTGTGTATGAGGTGTACGGAGCGGAGCCGTGTGCGTATGAGGTGTACAGAGCGGAGCCGTGTGTGTATGAGGTGTAAGTAGCGGAGCCATGTGTGTATGAGGTGTACATAGCGGAGCAGTGTGTCTATGAGGTGTACGGAGCGGAGCCATGGGTGTATGAGGTGTACGGAGCAGAGCCATGTGTACGAGGTGTACGGAGCGGAACCGTATGTGTATGAGGTGTACGGAGCAGAGCCGTGTGTGTATGAGGTGTACGGAGCGGAGCCATGTATGCAAGGTGTATGGAGCAGAGCAGCGTGTAGGAGTAACTATGTGTGGCCATTATACTGTATGCAGTATCATGTGTGGCCATCATACAGTATGTAGCATAATGTGTGGCCATCATACAGTATGGAGCATTATGTGGGGCCATCATACAGTATGTAGCATAATGTGTGTCCATCATACAGTATGAAGCATTATGTGTGTCCATCATACAGTATGTAGCATCATGTGTGGCCATTATGCAGTATGGAGCATTATGTGTGGCCATTATACAATATGGAGCACTGTGTGGCCATATTTTTTTGTTTATAATTATTGTTTATGAAACAGTGTGATCTGCAGTGCTAAATGACTGTGGTTGGGATGTGGATATGGATGTGACTAGTTGTGAAATGGGTGTGGTCAAAGGTGTGGCTTAAAATTTGTCAAGGTGCGCTGCACGCGCTGCAAACTTTATCCCTCTTTCCCCTCTTCAAAAGTTGGGAGGTATGCCCTAAGGAACTTATCTGGATGTGTGGTGAGCACTTTGACCCACCAAGGGATTCACAAAAGTTTATAATGCAGAGCTGTAAAAATAAAACAAAATTTTTTTCCCACAAAAATTAATTTTTAGCCCCAGTTTTGTATTTTTCCAAGGGCAGCAGGAGAAATTGGACCCTAAATATTGTTGTCCAATTTGTCCTGAATATGCTGATACCTGATATGTGCGGGGGGGGGGGAACAACCGCTTGAGCGCATGGCAGAGCTCGGAAGGGAAGGTGCATCATTTGGAATGCAGACTTAGATGGATTGATCTGCAGGCGTCACATTGCGTTTGCAGAGCCCCTAATGTACCTAAACAGTAGAAACCCCCCACAAGTGACCCCATATTGGAAACTAGACCCCCCAAGGAACTTATCTAGATGTGATGTGAGAACTTTGAGCCCCCAAGTGTTTCACTACAGTTTATAACGCAGAGCCGTGAAAATAAAAAAACAATTTTGCCACAAAAATTATTTTTTAGCCCCCAGTTTTGTATTTTCCCAAGGGTAACAGGAGAAATTGGACCCCAAAAGTTGTTGTCCAATTTGTCCTGAGTACGCTGATACCCCATATGTTGGGGTAAACCCCTGTTTGGGCACACGGGAGAGCTCGGAAGGGAAGGAGCACTGTTTTACTTTTTCAACGCAGAATTGGCTGGAATTGAGATCGGACGCCATGTCGCGTTTGGAGAGCCCCTGATGTGCCTAAACAGTGGAAACCCCCAATTCTAACTGAAACCCTAATCCAAACACACCCCTAACCCTAATCCCAACAGTAACCCTAACCACACCTCTAACCCTGACACACTCCTAACCCTAATCCCAACCCTATTCCCAACCGTAAATGTAATCCAAACCCTAACTTTAGCCCCAACCCTAACTGTAGCCTTAAAGGGAACCTGTCAACCCGTTTTTTCAAGATGATATAAAAATAGCGCTAAATAGGGGCAGAGCTGTGCTTTAAATTAGTGTATTTTTGAAGCCTTTATTCCCCACCTATGCTGCCGAAATACCTTTGTAAAGTCGCCGTTTTGGGCTGTCACTCACTGCGGTTTATCGGTGGGCGCGGCCATCTTTGTGAGCCCGCGCGTGCGCAGATGGTACTTCTCGGCTTCCCGGGGCTTCAGGAAAATGGCCACGGGATGCACCGATAAACCGCGGAATAGCACAGATCGCGCTCTTTTCCTTCACCTGCGCACTGGATTCGCCTGTTGGGCATGCGCACACCACTACGCCACCAACGGAGATCTGGGGGAGAAGCAGCGCTGTCACCACGCCCATATGACCAGACCAGCGTGAGTGACAGCCCAAAACGGCGACTTTACAAAGGTATTTCGGCAGCATAGGTGGGGAATAAAGGCTCCAAAAATACACTAATTTAAAGCACAGCTCTGCCCCTATTTAGCGCTATTTTTATATCATCTTGAAAAAACAGGGTGACAGGTTCCCTTTAACCCTAGCCCTAACCCTAACTCTAATGGGAAAATGGAAATAAATACATTTTTTAAATTTTTTAATTTTTCCCTAACTAAGGAGGTGATGAAGGGGGGTTTGATTTACTTTTACAGCGGGTTTTTTAGCGGATTTTTATGATTGGCAGCCGTCACACACTGAAAGACGCTTTTTATTGCAAAAAATATTTTTTGCGTTACCACATTTTGAGAGCTATAATTTTTACATATTTGAGTCCACAGAGTCATGTGAGATCTTGTTTTTTGTGGGACGAAATGACATTTTTATTGGTAACATTTTCGGCACGTGACATTTTTTGATCGGCTTTTATTCCAATTTTTGTGAGGCAGAATGACCAAAAACCAGCTATTCATGAATTTATTTTGGGGGAGGCGTTTATACCGTTCCGCGTTTGGTAAAATTGATAAAGCAGTTTTATTCTTCGGGTCAGTACGATTACAGCGATACCTCATTTATATCATTTTTTATGTTTTTGCGCTTTTATACAATAAAAACTATTTTATAGAAAAAATAATTATTTTGTATCGCTTTATTCTGAGGACTATAACTTTTTTATTTTTTTGCTGATGATGCTGTATGGTAGCTCATTTTTTGTGGAACAAGATGACGTTTTCAGCAGTACCATGGTTATTTATTTCCGTCTTTTTGATCGCGTGTTATTCCACTTTTTGTTCAGCGGTATGAAAATAAAGCGTTGTATTTTGCCTCGGTTTTTTTTTTTTTTTTTTTTTTTTACGGTGTTCACTGAAGGGGTTAACTAGTGATATAGTTTTATAGGTGGGGTCGTTACGGACGCGGCAATACTAAATATGTGTACTTTTATTTATTTTTTTCTATTTAGATAAAGAAATGTATTTATAGGAACAATATATATATATATATATTTTTTTTTTACACATTGGAATATTTTTTTTACACTATAACATTTTCCCGGGGGGGGGGGGCATCATGTTATAGTGTAAGATCGCTGATCTGACACTTTGCTATGCGCTGTGTCAGATCACCGATCTGATGTGCACTTTTCTTATGCTTCCTGGCGCCTGCTCTGAGCAGGCACAGTGAAGCCACCTCCCTGCAGGACCCGGATGCCGCGGCCATCTTGGATCCGGGCCTTCAAGGAGGAGGAGGAGGTAAGAGACCCTCTTGCTGCGGAGGTCTCAGGGAAGCCCGCAGGGAGCCCCCTCCCTGCGCGATGCTTCCCTATACCGCCGGCACACCGCGATCATGTTTGATCGCGGTGTGCCGAGGGTTAATGTGCCGGGGGCGGTCCGTGACCGCTTCTGGCACATAGTGCCGGATGTCAGCTGCGATAGGAAGCTGACACCCGGCCGCAATCGGCGGCGCTTCCCCCGTGAGCACGGCCGATCGCGCTGGACGTATTATTCCGTTCTTGGGAATTAGGGCCCACCCCACATGGACGGAATAGTACGTCCAATTACAGAAAGGGGTTAATATGTTAATTGATTTACAGGGGCCATTGACTCCAGTGGATTGGGTGTAAGGTGAGCATAAGTATTTTTGATTAATTTAGAATCAATAAAGCATTATTCTGGGTGTTATTTTTTTGATAATTTGACTATGGGGTTAGCAATAAGGGCGTCTTATAGATGCCTCTCCATTACTAACCCCTGGGCTTTATGTCACTTGACAATACAAAGGTGACATCAACTTTAATACCATCGGCCCACTTGCCACTGAACCAGGGCAAGTGAGAAGAGCGAGGCTAGGTGCCCGATTTGGCGCATTTTCTGGCGCCATTTCTGGGGTGACTAAGAGCTGATGTTTTTGGGCTGGGACAGGGCCATTATAAATGGCCTTTTCCTAGGCTATTAATATTAGCCAGCAGCTGTCTGCCTAGCCTTTGCTGGTTATTAATTATAGGGGATCCTCAATTTTAATAACCAGTAAAGTCTAATTATACAGCTGTGAGCTGATATTAATAGCCTGGAAAGCTCCATGGGTATTACCCCTTCCCAGGCTATAAACAGCTGCCCCAGCTGTCTGCTTTCCCTCTGCTGGTTAATAAAGTTTCAGGGGGAGCCCACGGCATTTTTGTCAGAAAATTATTTAGTAAATAAATAAATACATGTACAGTAAGCTACACAGGCACTGTAATAATTATGTGACTGACATCTTTATATTTATCTGTTTTATGTATATATACACTGCTCAAAAAAATAAAGGGAACACTTAAACAACAGAATATAACTCCAAGTAAATTAAACTTCTGTGAAATCAAACTGTCCACTTAGGAAGCAGCACTATTTGACAATCAATTTCACATGCTGTTGTGCAAATGGAATAGACAACAGATGGAAATTATTGGCAATTATCAACACACACTCAATAAAGGAGTGGTTCTGCAGGTGGGGACCACAGACCTCATCTCAGTACCAATGCTTTCTGGCTAATGTTTTGGTCACTTTTGAATGTTGGTTGTACTTTCACACTCGTGGTAGCATGAGACAGTCTCTACAACCCACACCAATGGCTCAGGCAGTGCAGCTCATCCAGGATGGCACATCAATGCGAGCTGTGGCAAGAAGGTTTGCTTTGTCTGTCAGGGTAGTGTCCAAAGGCTGGAGGCGCTACCAGGAGACAGGCCAGTACACCAGGAGACGTGGAGGGGGCCGTAAGAAGGCAACAGGACTGCTACCTCATCCTTTGTGCAAGGAGGAAGAGGAGGAGCACTGCCAGAGCCCTGCAAAATGACCTCCAGAAGGCCACAAATAATAATAATAATTTTATTTATATAGCGCCAACATATTCCGCAGTGCTTTACAAATTATAGAGGGGACTTGTACAGACAATAGACATTACAGCATAACAGAAATCACAGTCCAAAATAGATACCAAGAGCAATGAGGGCCCTGCTCGCAAGCATACAAACTATGAGGAAAAGGGGAGACACGAGAGGTGGATGGTAACAATTGCTTTAGTTAGTCGGACCAGCCATAGTGTAAGGCTCAGGTGTTCATGTAAAACTGCATGAACCAGTTAACTGCCTAAGTATGTAGCAGTACAGACACAGAGGGCTAATAACTGCATAAAGTGTATGAGAACATGTTGCGAGGAACCTGATTATGTTTTTTTTTTTTAATGGGCCACACAGGTATAGTTAGGTTAATGCGTTGAGGTGGTAGGCCAATCTGAACAAATGAGTTTTTAGGGCACTCTTAAAACTGTGGGGATTGGGGATTAATCGTATTAACAAATGTGCATGTGTCTGCACAAACGGTTAGAAACTGACTCCATGAGGATGGCTTGAGTGCCCGACGTCCACAGATTGGGGTTGTGCTCACAGCCCAACACCGTGCAGGATGCTTGGCATTTGCCACAGAACACCAGGATTGGCAAATTTGCCACTGGCGCCCTGTGCTCTTCACAGATGAAAGCAGGTTCACACTGAGCACATGTGACAGACGTGACAAAGTCTAGAGACGCCGTGGAGAGTGATCTGCTGCCTGCAACATCCTTCAGCATGACCGGTTTGGCAGTGGGTCAGTAATGATGTGGGGTGGCATTTCTTTGGAGGGCCGCACAGCCCTCCATGTGCTCGCCAGAGGTAGCCTGACTGCCATTAGGTACCGAGATGAGATCCTCAGACCCCTTGTGAGACCATATGCTGGTTGCGGTTGGCCCTGGGTTCCTCCGAATGCAGGACAATGCCAGACCTCATGTGGCTGGAGTGTGTCAGCAGTTCCTGCAAGATGAAGGCATTGAAGCTATGGACTGGCCCGACTGTTCCCCAGACCTGAATCTGATTGAACACATCTGGGACATCATGTCTCGCACCATCCACCAACATCACGTTGCACCACAGACTGTCCAGGAGTTGGCGGATGCTTTAGTCCAGGTCTGGGAGGAGATCCCTCAGGAGACCATCCACCGCCTCATCAGGAGCATTCTCAGGCATTGTAGTGAAGTTATACAGGCATGTTGAGGCCACACGCACTATCAGGACTAAGGAAGTGGACCCTCTGGGTCACGGCTTCAGAGCCCCCGAGGACGAGTGAACCAGATGATGCCACCCCCTATACAGGGAGCGCTAGGGACAGGCCCAAGGAGGGTGAAGCCGCATCTGCCGGAGCCAAAGGGTCGACTGAAGTTAGAACACAGAGAGATCGGCAGACAGGGAAGACGGAACTAGTGAAGTGACTAGAATGGCGGAGGCACTGGACAGATGGAGGCTGCAAAGACAAGGTACTGACCGGTAAGATGCTAGCATACGATAGATGGAGACAACGGAGACTCAGGACTGGCAGGAGAACACACGGCAGACAGGAAGGCAGGAATACAGGACTAGCAGGAATACAGGACTGGCAAGACATGGCAGGAACACAGGACTGGCAGGATACGGCAGGAACACAGGACTGGCAAGACGCGGTAGGAACACAGGACTGGCAGGACACGGCAGGAACACAGGACTGGCAGGACACGGCAGGAACACAGGACTGGCAGGACACAGCAGGAACACAGGACTGGCAGGAGATGGCAGGAACACAGGACTAGCAGGAAACGGCAACAAAGACAGTGAGAGTGACAGCAGAGATACAGGGATCTGAGCCTAGGAACCTACGAGGATGCTGGCGGTAAACCAGCGAACGCAATAGACGCAAAGGCGTCTGAGCAGGGCAGGTGCTGGGAAGACGTACCCACCAGCCGCCATATTGGAGGCGGAGCCGCCAGGTCACGACCTCCCAGAAGCCCCAGCGATGAAAGGAGCACATCTGCGGAGCGCAGAATAGACGAGTGCCAGAGAAGCCGGAAGACGGAGAGCAGGAGGAAGCATCGGGAGCGCGTCGGCCGGACAGGTGAGTATGAGGAAGTGGCGTAACACACACTACTGAGCATCATTTCCTTGTCTTGAGGCATTTCCACTGAAGTTGGATCAGCCTGTAACTTCATTTTCCAATATGATTTTGAGCATCATTCCAACTCCAGACCTCCATGGGAAATTAGTTGGGATTTACGTTGATCATTTTTAGCTTTTATTGTTCTCAACACATTGCACTATGTAATGAATAAAGATTTACAACTGGAATATTTAATTCAGCGATATCTAGGATGTGGGATTTTAGTGTTCCCTTTATTTTTTTGAGCAGTGTATATATATATTCTATTCTGTCGGGTCATGCTATGATTTTAATGTACGCTGCAGACGTAATTGACTTGCAATAGCAAATCTCGGCCAAGATATGAGTACAATCGCAACATGCTATGATTTTTTTTTCAGCTCTATCTGAGCTAAGAAAAAAATTGCAGATGAACAAGGACTCATAGATTAACATTGGTCAGAGTGCAATCCAATTTTTGTATAGTATTGCACCCTGACATTTTTCTTGCAAATGAGTATGAGCCCTTAAAGGCACAAAAAAAAATACAATGAAATCTGAAAATCAACAAGTGCCAATGTAATAATAATTGCAGAAAAAAAATAAATTAATTAGTCTTGAAACGTACACATCTGATCTGCAGAAAATGATTATTGTTACGACTACTCACTGATACAGCTTCTTGGATAAATAATACACCCGTTGATATGCATGTTTAAAAATTCAGGTTCACTTTGGAATATTGCACCTTTATAATTTAATTAACAGACTGCAGCTAAAAGGCAGAAGGCTAATGCTTATAAACTGTAATAACACTGCCGGGAGTTAGGGATTTATGTGTTAGTATAAACACATGTAATTTCCAGTCAATTAAACGTTAAAGGCCATTTAGTTAACCTGTTTCCATTGTGATGAATTCAAGATGTATGAAAAATAATGTGTCTGTCACTGTGTTGTAGGCAGGCTCACTAGATGGCGTGGAAGGGTTATGAATTACAGGCTTAGTCTGAAGATTAAGTACTGGAGAAACCGCTCGTGTTATAAATGGGTACAGAGGTGATATACTCTCCGTGCTGATGGATCAAGGCAGGTTCACACTGTGTTCCAAATTGTGAAAAAATCTATTTCTGGGAAAATGAGATCAATAAGTCAAGAAATTTTAAAGAAACCCTAGTTGGTTTGCATTCAATTATAAATCTAATTTCAACTAGTTACAGCTATGATCTGATCTGCGCAAGTAGTAGATTCTCATCCTAATAGACCCATGGGTTATTAGTTACTGTCTCATTTATTTTGTATATATTTTTAAAGGGGTAGTCCAGGCTGAAATTAACAGTCTGAAATCACTCTACGTGACTGCAAACTGACAAATTACGACAATGTACGATTCGCACACTATCACTATCTCCCTATATTCCTCTAGCACTGGGGCAGGGAACCTCGGACCCACAGGCCGTATACAACCTTATGTCTGGCCCCCAGGTAGATTCCCGGGGACCCCAGTGCTTGGGCCAGCAGGTGCATTTTGAAGGTTGCCTGTCCTTTAATTTCTTTGTGTTCTGCAAGTACGTGCAGTTAGCGTTCACTATTGAATGTTGCATGCGCGTGCAATGAAAAATGTTGTCCTCACAGTGCCCAGTGTGAACATACTCCGTGGGCAGTGTTAGTGTACGATGCACTGCCACTCCATAGAAGACAGCAGTGGCAGCCCCAGTGTCTCCTGTGATTTCTATACCACATCCCCAATGTCTCTTGTGCTGTGTATATACCGCAACCCTCAAGTCTCTTGTGATATAAATACTATACTAAATGCTATCTATATAAACATATAACCCAGACCCATTACCACCAGCTAGGGATGGGTAAACACTCGACTAAATCACTGAAACATACTGATTCACTAAGCAGATGACAAGCCGCACGATGAACCAAAGAGTGTTTTGTAAAAAGTTATAACTTTATTAACACCAAACAATACAAACAATAAAACAATGCCTCAAAACCATGTAAGTAAATAGTGTTACTAGGAGACAGGCGTGAGTAAAATTCTCATAGTTACGAGAAAGCACCAGGTAACAAATACATTCATAGGTTTATAAAGTTACATACTAGAGCACGCTGAGAAAATGCCTTTAGTAGATTTTCATATAGGAATCTCAGTATTCAATATAAGTATAGTGTAACACCCTTGGGTGGGTAGGTGATGACCACTTTAATTAGTTAGACTACAAGAAATCATAATTCTAATTGCTGCCACAGCCACTATATCTATTTATTTTAAACATTAGTACTACACAGAATGAATATTCAAACAATTTCTGTTTAACCAATATAACCTGCAGGAATATTCTATGGAATTAATCCAATCATCTCAATACCGATCAGTCACTTTATGAAGCAGATACAAATCACTGCTGCCATAATTTGCTAGCACAATAAATGATATCTATGTCCGTACTTGGTACAAAAAGCAGTAAACACAACCTTTGTCCGGACCCTATATATATGGTACTACCCAGGGGTTTGGCGGACAGTGGCGTGCCATGTGTGGCTGGTATCGGGAGCACCTTACGATTCAGGTAACATGTATATTTATGGGTTTCTATTCACTTTGTGTATTAGACACATACAGTAGCATGTGGACAATTGTCTCTACACTGGTTGAGCTTGCTGCAGACTAAAAAATCTTTTCGGCTTTATACCATTCCCATGTATATGTGTAGGCATTAGCTACTTGGAATGCATTTGCAGGTATAATCATTGTGTGTTGCTGGTATCGTAGTACCATATATATAGGGTCCGGACAAAGGTTGTGTTTACTGCTTTTTGTACCAAGTACGGACATAGATATCATTTATTGTGCTAGCAAATTATGGCAGCAGTGATTTGTATCTGCTTCATAAAGTGACTGATCGGTATTGAGATGATTGGATTAATTCCATAGAATATTCCTGCAGGTTATATTGGTTAAACAGAAATTGTTTGAATATTCATTCTGTGTAGTACTAATGTTTAAAATAAATAGATATAGTGGCTGTGGCAGCAATTAGAATTATGATTTCTTGTAGTCTAACTAATTAAAGTGGTCATCACCTACCCACCCAAGGGTGTTACACTATACTTATATTGAATACTGAGATTCCTATATGAAAATCTACTAAAGGCATTTTCTCAGCGTGCTCTAGTATGTAACTTTATAAACCTATGAATGTATTTGTTACCTGGTGCTTTCTCGTAACTATGAGAATTTTACTCACGCCTGTCTCCTAGTAACACTATTTACTTACATGGTTTTGAGGCATTGTTTTATTGTTTGTATTGTTTGGTGTTAATAAAGTTATAACTTTTTACAAAACACTCTTTGGTTCATCGTGCGGCTTGTCATCTGCTTAGTGAATCAGTATGTTTCAGTAAATGCTATCTATATATATAATTGTCTAAGGGTTTTTCCGTCTGTCTGTCTGTCTGTCTGTCTGTCTGTCCTGGAAATCCCGGCTCTCTGATTGGTCGAGGCCGCCAGGCCTCGACCAATCAGAGACCGGCACAGCATCGATGTAGAAATCCGGCGTCTCTGATTGGTCGAGGCCGCTAGGCCTCGACCAATCAGCAACGGGCACAGCGACGATGATGTCATAAAGGACGTAGAAATCCCGCGTCTGATTGGTCGAGGCCGCCAGGCCTCGACCAATCAGCAACGGGCACAGTGACGATTATGTCATAATGGTTGCCATTGGGACGATGATGTCATAAAGGTTGCCTCGACCAATCAGCAACGGGCACAGCGACGATGATGTCATAATGGTTGCCATGGCGACGATGATGTCATAAAGGTTGCCTCGACCAATCAGCGACGAGCACAGTCTGCCGCGAATTCTGGAATCATCATTGTCCATATACTACGGGGACATGCATATTCTAGAATACCCGATGCGTTAGAATACCCGATGCGTTACAGCATCGACGTAGAAATCCCGCGTCACTGATTGGTCGAGGCCGCCAGGCCTCGACCAATCAGCAACGGGACATCGACGATGATGTCATAAAGGACGTAGAAATCCCGCGTCTGATTGGTCGAGGCCACCAGGCCTCGACCAATCAGCGACGGGCACAGCGACGATGATGTCATAAAGGACGTAGACATCTCACGTTTCTGATTCAGCGACGGGCACAGTATCGACGTAGATGTCATAATGGTTGCCATTGCGACGATGATGTCATAAAGGTTGCCTCGGCCAATCAGCGACGGACACAGTCTGCCGCGAATTCTGGAATCATCATTGTCCATATACTACGGGGACATGCATATTCTAGAATACCCGATGCGTTAGAATCGGGCCACAATCTAGTCTATATATATAATTTTCTAAGGGTTTTTCCATCTGTCTGTCTGTCTTTCTGTCTGTCTGTCTGTCCTGGAAATCCCGCGTCTCTGATTGGTCGAGGCCGCCAGGCCTCGACCAATCAGAGACCGCCACAGCATCGACGTAGAAATCCCGCTTCTCTGATTGGTCGAGGCCGCCAGGCCTCGACCAATCAGCAACGGGCACAGCGACGGTGATGTCATAAAGGACATAGACATCCTGCGTCTCTGATTGGTCGAGGCCGCCAGGCCTCAACCAATCAGCAACGGGCACAGCGACGATGATGTCATAAAGGACGTAGACATCTCACATTTCTGATTCAGCGACGGGCACAGTATCGACGTAGATGTCATAATGGTTGCCATGGCGACGATGATGTCATAAAGGTTGCCTCGACCAATCAGCGACGGGCACAGTCTGCCGCAAATTCTGGAATCATCATTGTCCATATACTACCGGGGACATGCATATTCTAGAATACCCGATGCGTTAGAATCGGGCCACAATCTAGTCAATATATATAATTGTCTAAGGGATTTTCTGTCTGTCTGTCTGTCTGTCCTGGAAATCCCGGCTCTCTGATTGGTCGAGGCCGCCAGGCCTCGACCAATCAGCGACGAGCACAGCATGGCGACGATGATGTCATAAAGGTTGCCTCGACCAATCAGAGACGGGCACAGTCTGCTGCGAATTCGCCTCGACCAATCAGCGACGGGCACAGTATCGACGTAGATGTCATAATGGTTGCCATGGCGACGATGATGTCATAAAGGTTGCCTTGACCAATCAGCGATGGGCACAGTCTGCCGCGAATTCTGGAATCATCATTGTCCATATACTACGGGGACATGCATATTCTAGAATACCCGATGCGTTAGAATCGGGCCACAATCTAGTACTATATATCTATATATATAATTGTCTAAGGGTTTTTCCGTCTGTCTGTCTGTCTGTCCTGGAAATCCCGCTTCTCTGATTGGTCGAGGCCGCCAGGCCTCGACCAATCAGAGACCGGCACAGCATCGACATAGAAATCCCGCGTCTCTGATTGGTCGAGGCCGCCAGGCCTCGACCAATCAGCAACGGGCACAGCGACGATGATGTCATAATGGTTGCCATGGCGACGATGATGTCATAAAGGTTGCCTCGACCAATCAGCGACGGGCACAGTCTGCCGCGAATTCTGGAATCATCATTGTCCATATACTACGGGGACATGCATATTCTAGAATACCCGATGCGTTAGAATCGGGCCACAATCTAGTATATATATATACACATATATATACCGCAGCCTCATGGTCTTCTGTGATGTATATATTGCAGTCTCATGTCTCCTGTAATGTCTATATGTCTATACCACAGCCCCAATGTCTCCTGTGATGTTTATACTGCAGCCCCAATGTCTCATGTGATGGGTATATTCCACATCCCCAATGTCTCCTGTGATGGATATATACCACAACCCCCATGTCTCCTGTGATGTATATACCACAGCCCCATGTCTCCTGTGATGTATATGCTGCAGCCCCAGTGTTTCCTATGTGATGTATATACAACCGTCTTGGTGTCTCTTATGTGATGTATACACAGCAAACTCGGTGTCTCCTATGTAATGTATATGGCAATCTCAGTGTCTCCTATGTGATGTACATGACAGTGTTGGTCTCTCCTATGTGATTTATATGGCAGTCTCAGGGCCTCCAATGTGATGCATATGTAATGTGACCACGTGCAGTAGCCGTGGATGAGCTGCTGCTTCATAACACAGTAGCACTTTACAGGAAAATTGTGTCCCAATCCCAATGTGCTGCCAGATGTGGGGTGCATTACACTCACTTGTAAGTTGCAGGCCTCCGCTTTCTCCACGATTCCATCTCCTAGACCTGCCGCATATATTTCAGGGAACACGCAGTTTGTTTCAATAAGCAAATGTTTACTGGACAGTTCAAGTTCATCAGATTGTAACACGCAGTTTTGGGCACAACACTACTTAGTTCTTCTTTCCTCAGTACAGTATGTTTTCAGCATTATTATCTGTTCTTCCTGGACTATCCCTATGTTTACTGTTTCTGGCAGCCCCAGAAATTTCCCGTCCAGTCCCACAGTGCACCTGGGATCCATTACCTTCCCTTCACGTAGTTCCACGATATCCATCGTCCCTTGTATGCCTGAGGATAAGGCACTCTTTGTATTACCTGTACCGAGCCTGGAACTCCGGACGTTGCAGGAATGTCTACAATGGATTCGACTAAGGCTTCCCACTGCCCCGAATGATAGATGCTTCCCCAGTTGACCTTGGTTACTCTGCTTCCCTATATGATCTGCTATCAGGAAGCAGTCCCTTTTACTAGGGCTTTCCCCTCCCCCTATGGGCTCGTCCAAACTTTAAATCTGTCCCTATGTCTATAGCTGACAGATATACCTTTACTAACACTATGCATTGTATTTGCATACATTAAAAAGCTACATTTATACTGCTTACAAATGTATATCTTATCATTTGGTCACTAGCTTATGTCCTAAAACCTAACCTACAGTATGTATTATATCACTTATATTATACTTTACATTCCCTATAGTCATGCTGCCCATTATGACTATTATACTAACAACGCTTATCACACTCTATAGATTATACATTATCATATCACATTATGTACACCTCAAACAATACATAGTTCACACTTCACATGTCAAAATATATGCAAAACAGCATGACACTATTCACATTATAATATACAGCCCAGAGTGATAGGTGTTTTTCGGGATAGGAACACAATATTTCTGTCCACCACTCTTACATCTATCCAGCTTAAACAGAGGCCAACAAGAATCCGAGTGACATTATATAAATCGAAAGTGGTCAGTAAATCATCATACGGTCACTACTGATAGGACAAGTACATAGCCGATCATCAAATATAGACCAAAACCCGAGAGGACATAAAGATGATCAAAAAGGCCAAGAATTCGTTATAAAAATATACAATTTTATTAAAGAACATCTTTTTTATAAAACCAGAGTGAAATAGTGGATAAGACCACAGTGCATATAAACAACATAAGCGGGATGGGTGAACCGCGGCTAGAACTAATAATAAATATCTTGCATATAACTCATGGTATACATTATATAGTCAAATAAATCACGATACTCCGTAAACCCTATAGATAGCAATAATAAAGGACATGTGCCTATCAAAAACTAAGGCTAGGGTGATAATATCCACAGAGCGATGATATAATAATGGCGCATACCTAAATCAGAGGAAGTCCGGTCGTCAATAGTAGCTATAGGAGGGGTGCAGGAGGAAGCCAGCGGTCACCACATCACCTCTATCCAGCTGTCTAGGTGTCTCCTATGTGATGTGCATGCAGCCATCTCGGTGTCTCCTATGTAATGCATAAACTCCAGATCTTCCACCGCTTGAGTTCTATAAATGTAACAACAGCAGTGAAGAATTTCCCACTGTGAAGAGACATACTGTATAATGTACATCTGTGTTCGGTACAAGTTACTGCTGCGAGTTCTTTACAAAATTTATTGCAAAGTGTAACCTGCACTCTAGCCAGGCTCAAATTTGGAAAAGCAGTTACAATGAGCAACATCATCAATACCACCTAAAATCACAGCCAGACCAAAAATAAAACATTCCAACCATCACATTAGGAGCGAGTTAATTAAATTCTTGACCAAATATAGCAGGGTAAATTTCAAGTTGATAATTTTTGTATGTCCCCAGAATGATGGTATAAATATCCAAATGGCCCTTGGCATAAAAAAGGTTCCCCAACCCTGCAGTTGCGGGTTGGTGGTTTGAATACTCAGTCATGTGTCGAGGCTTCTTCCCCTTTCTTTCAGTTTTCGTCTACTCGTAAGTCAGATGAGCCTAGTCAGCAAACTGTATGCATGCGGTCATATGATTGCCCACCTGCATGGGAAATATAGTGGAATCGTGACAGTGTGTACATTGCACACTGTTACAACCAAGTAGTCTGCAGTCACATAAAGTGACTGCAAACTTTTCATTTTAGCCTGGACAGCCCCATTAAGGAATGCATAGAATTCTTCCACTTTAGCCCAGTGCAGTGCTGAATATTTCTCACCGTCTCAGTGTAATGCCAAGATATATGCAAACATTGAATATATGAAAGTCAAAATTTATTACTGCTATCTAAACTATACTTAAAAAATTCAGCTACTTAGCACACAAATTGGCCAATTTGTGTGTGCCCACCAGCCACGACAAGTTATACCTTTCTTTGATAGGGTCCTAGTCTTACATATCTTTCTTGGGTCAAAAGCCTACAAATTGAAAGGACAGGCAGGAACCAGCACTAAATAAAAAAGCCTTAGGGCAGTGCCAGATTACCAATTAGGTATAATAGGCACTGGCCTGCATGCCCTGCAGCTTTTGGGGCTCTGTGCAATGGATGAAAAATAATAGTGATTTGATACTGAGCGAAATTCACTATCAATGTGCCGGCCCGGTCAGCTGACATTGGAGGCCAGATGGAGCAATGGAGCTTGGATGTGAACATTACAGCAAGTGACAACGAAATGATGTTTCACCTGTGGTGGGGTATATTCGAGAATTCACAAGTAGTAGAGAAGGAGCATCTATAAGATCGGGTGTGGGAACTGTGTGATTGGCTAGAACTAGGGGTAGGAGTGGAGGAGAGGTAAGTGGTTGCAAGTTCTCACCAACTTCAGATCAAAATAGAACATTCATGAGTAGAAGCTTCAGTAACACAGATGAGTGTATATAGGCCAGCACATGAGGTTGGTGTTAGTTAATTACCTTTTTCTATCTCTTCTCTTAATTTTTGTTCTGTTTAATAAGATGTAGTTGGTGTATTAAAATTGTTCTTTGTAAATGTAAAAATGAATTCGGAAATAATTTGCTGGAGGGACCCCAAGATTTCTACTGCCTAAGGAGTCTTCACAGGGTTTAATCTGGCACTGCCTTAGAGTCTTTTTTTAAGCAAATTCTACTCCGAAAATGGTTTGAAAAAGCATTTAATGAGAAGCTCAAAAGAATGAACATATGCATTTCTATGTAAATACGCCTTGCTGTTCATATGTTCAGTCTTTTGAGCTTCTTTTAACTGCTTCAGGTTTCAAAACACGCCAAACGGTTAATAGAAGCGAGCAGCCGTTCAGGTTACCAGGTAATGGTCACTTTTAGTTCACCTATCTCCAAACTTTACACACCCCAAGGCCAGCTGTGGTGGACATAATGGTCTTAAGGCTGGTCATTTACGTGATAGAATTCATATGTTTTCCACCTGCAAAGGGGAAGAAGGCTGCAGCCATAAACCTCTGTCCACAGCTTATCTCCCCTAAGAACAAAGGATCGAGAGTTTGATCCTTCCCACATCAGATACTGATGCCAAAATTGGTAGTTTTGGGGACACCTATCAAACATTAGGACTTTGCACTTAGCACCATTCTGCTTTTCCATTTGCACTATGATGATATGTGCACACTACGTGATTTTAAGGCAAGTACACTTTGTGCTGTCTGAAAAAGCACTAAATAAACGCTAAAAAAGTGAACACATTCATTGCAATTGTAGACACGACTTGCTGCTCATATGTTTCGTCTGTTTGAATGCCTTTTAACTAATTAGAGTTTTCAAAGAAGCCAAGTGGCTGAAAGAAGTGACTTGACCATTCTTCAGGAGACTTCCACTTTGAAACCCCACATTCATTTATACAGTAAAAAATATACAGAAAAAATGCAGGTTGCAAAGATGTCACAAAAACATTCAGAAAACAACGAACACGTTGCCAAAAAAGACTCTTAAGGAATAAAAACTTGGGTATGCTCGCTCCCAAAATACATTGTTTTTTGCACATACCCTAAAGCAGACCCATCAGTGTCAAACTCCTTTCTGGCTCTTTGTTTAATATTTTGATTTCACATTTCCTTAAAGGTTGCCTACACATAAATTAAGCAAGTGTAAGAAAAGTAGAATGTAGAAAACAAGCGATCCCCACAATAACTGCAACCATAGTCTTTGCATGTTTGTCTAAGGCCTCTTTCACACTCCGTTCTTCTGTACATTCAGTGGTCACATCAGGGTTTACACGCGAAACCCCCAGCAAAATGGATTTTGGCATCTGCGTTGACGAGGCCATTGACTATAATGTCAATGGCTGCTCTGTCGGGCATTATTTTCGGGTGTTTACGCTAAAGGTACCATCACACTTAGCGACGCTGCAGCGATACCGACAACGATCCGGATCGCTGCAGCGTCGCTGTTTGGTCGCTGGAGAGCTGTCACACAGACAGCTCTCCAGCGACCAACGATGCCGGTAACCAGGGTAAACATCGGGTAACTAAGCGCAGGGCCGCGCTTAGTAACCCGATGTTTACCCTGGTTACCATCCTAAAAGTAAAAAAACCAAACACTACATACTTACCTACAGCCGTCTGTCCTCCAGCGCTGTGCTCTGCACTCCTCCTGTACTGTCTGTGTGAGCACAGCGGCCGGAAAGCAGAGCGGTGATGTCACCGCTCTGCTTTCCGGCTGACCGACGCTCACAGCCAGTACAGGAGGAGTGCAGAGCACAGCGCTGGAGGACAGACGGCTGTAGGTAAGTATGTAGTGTTTGTTTTTTTTTACTTTTAGGATGGTAACCAGGGTAAACATCGGGTTACTAAGCGCGGCCCTGCGCTTAGTTACCCGATGTTTATCCTGGTTACCAGTGAAGACATCGCTGAATCGGTGTCACACACGCCGATTCAGCGATGTCTGCGGGGAGTCCAGCGACCAAATAAAGTTCTGGACTTTCTTCCCCGACCAGCGACAGCACAGCAGGGGCCTGATCGCTGCTGCCTGTCACACTGGATGATATCGCTAGCGAGGACGCTGCAACGTCACGGATCGCTAGCGATATCGTCTAGTGTGACGGTACCTTTAGTGGAGACTGACACCCAGACGCAGTCTACTACGCTTTGATGTCTGGCTCCAGTAGCTGTATACATCCAAAAATGGTGCCCGAGTCTGACAGAGCACACGTTGACTCCGTCTGCACCATTACAGTCAAAGGCCCGTTGGCGCATACTCAACTGGTTTGCAGGTGGTTCGGACATGAGCCTCGACAGAACCACTAAACATGGCGAAAAATGCAGCGTGGAAGCACTCTAATCTCAAAGATGGACTATCTCAGTAGAAGAGATGAGTTCTACAGAGAAAAATACAAGAACAATGCAAGTAAAGTACAAGCTGTCAGATCTCTGATTTTCTAAACCGCAGTCTGCAGCCACAAAGCACTAGACAGATGTCTGTCTATATTTATCAATTTTTTTTTTAAAGATCAGAAAAGAGCAAAGTTTTCTAACCTCATCCACTGTTCTTCTCAACATGTAGTTCTTGACTGGAGACAAAAGGCAGACTGCAGTAAAATTGTGCTCTGTTTTGCAGACTTTATGCATTAGTAAGGATGAGTGTAGAGACACAGAGTTAGTGGGTGCCCTCGTCCTCTGGCCTGGCTGTCTTTAGAAAGACTGTATGGACCGGGGCTCATAACACTGAACGTCTGCGCTCTCTCCCCGTGGGCAGAACACTACTCAGACACAACAAAAGGTGAGGGTAAAACAGTGTGGCAATGATTTATTGAGCCAGCAACACACAATAGCTTACAGAACAGTCCCAGAAAATACCCAAGATGGTGCAAATTACATAGTCTCACCCTTTCGCTGACTCGTCAGGATTAGAGTTGCTTCCAGGCCCGACTACTTCCTCCTGTGGCTCCTCATTTTTGGCGGGCCCCCACAGTGAGGAGGTAAGGACAAGCTTAGGAAGCTGACAGTCCATTGATGTAGGAGGCCAAGTGACTTGATTGTCCCAACCTGGATTCTCTAAACATCTTTGAGGATTCAGTGATGGTCAATGAAGCAGCTCTGTATTTCTTCAGTTGGAGCCATGATGCCATGGCTATTGCAATGTAGAGTCTCTCTAAACACAGGCAGATCCTCCTTTTTATAGGTCACATCTTCTCATTGCCATTCCTCCACAGGCTTGGGGGAAGGTGGTAGGAGGCCATCACTCACTGCAGGAGTGTGCAAACAACATGCATAGATTGTCCTTTATATTTGCAGAGCACCAATGGGTCATCAACATATTAATAAACATTCAAATGTTGTGCCTTTGTTTCCCAAAGATAGTAGAACAATACTAGGACTACAATAGTAGGACAGATACAATGGCTAATCAGCAGCCAGTCAACAGATGGCAGCCATTGAACATTAAAGGTACCGTCACATTCAGCGATGCTGCAGCGATATAGACAAAGAGCCGATCGCTGCAGCGTCGCTGTTTAGATCGCTGTAGAGACGTCAAACACGGCAACACCAGAACGATGCAGGAACGATCCAGTGACGTACTTATCGTTCTCGCTGGTTGTTCGCTCCATGTAAAAACATTGCTGGCATCGTTGCTTTTGCTGTCAAACATGATGAATCACGCCGACCTGACGACCAAATAAAGTTCTGGACTTCTAGCTACGACCAGCAATGTCACAGCGAGACGCGAGCTATCCAGGACGCTGCAATGTCACGGATCGTTGTCGTTCTCGTTGTAAAGTTGCTCAGTGTGAAGGTACCTTAAGTCAGTGACAATAACAGTCAACAGTCATTCTCACATGAACTCTCGTTTCATGCCCCTGGGCCTACTGAAATAATATGTCTGGATAATTCAGATTAATTGCTGTGTTACCACAATGAGTGAGAATATTTATGGTTTTAAGTTCATCATTGGTTTTGCAATAACAGGTTTATCAATGGACACCAAAACCATGTGCCACCATCAGCAATCTATCATAACTAAAGATGGGCAAACCCGAAAATAAATATTCGGCGTTTGTACCGGACAGTTATTAATCAGGTCTGAACGCCAAGCTATTTCTGCTGAAGTCTGGTGCAGTGTACGGAGTAAGTCGAGAGAGAATATTTTTTTCTTTACTTTGCAGTTCGGGTATCCATTATTTTCAATGGGGTTCAGGTTCTGGTACCCGAACGGAACTTTCTAAAAAGCGTGGTTTAGGCACCAGAACCCGAACTTCCACAGGTCCGCTCATCCCTAATCATAACATCAACATTCATGACTTTTGTTTTATGTTCCAGCACATATGCTAGACATACCCCTCACATCCCGACACATCTCAAATGAACATATACTGCCTTGTTCATGGAAATATACATAAACCATCATCTGGCAATGACATCATAAAATGCAATGGATCCTTGTGCTACCCATTTTTTTGATGGACCTAGTCACTTGAATAGGCAATTTTAATCCGCAAATTGGATAAAAATGGCCAAATTTACTTTTTTTCGTTGATACATGGTCCACAATAAAAGTACCAAAGACATGTAATCATTATATCCATGATCTATTCGTGATCTGTGTGCTATCCTTGAATGCTTGAAAAACATAGACAGGACATGTACATTAGAAATGGAAGTCTAAAAGTTTGACTACGGTAGGTGTGCAGAATTTTTTAAGTCTAGGGTTGCTAACTGTTCATAAGCTGCTGGGCAATCCTTTAAGTTTAATTCATAAAGGTCACCTCCAAATTTCATTTTTGATTTTTCATTTTTCTTCTCCTTTAACAAATAGCTCCAATAACAATAACTCCAGAGAAACACAATGCCAGACCTGAAGTGAGTACTGGAGCTTCCTGCATTATGTCTCTGGCCTCACTACCCTCTCCTATCTCCTCTACCCCATCAAAAGCTGCCCTCCCACCACACAGACAGCGGTACCTTCCCTTCACCCTTCTACACTTTACCTCCTATTTTTTATATCACAGTGCTTTCCTCCATTGCTGTCCTGTGATGGTGAAGAAGGAGTCCCCATCTTCTTCATGGTGCTTGCAGTCAGAGATCCAGCTACCTTATTTCTGTATGTCTGTAAGGCTATGTTCACACACTGCGTTTTTGGTGGGGAGGAGTTTGCTGCCTTTTTTTTAATGCAAATTAAAAGCTGCTTTTTTTTTTCAACCAGCTTTGCTAAAGCAGACAGCTGGGGGCTGGTATTCTCAGGCTGGTGAGGGGCCATAGATATTGACCCCCCAGCCTAAAAAATAGCACACCGCAGCCGCCCAGAAAGGGCACATCTATTTGATGCTCCAATTCTGGTGCTCTGCCTGGCTCTTCCCATTTGTCCTGTAGCGGTGGCATGTGGGGTAATATTTTTGGGGTTGATTGTCTTTGTATTGTCTGGTGACATCAAACCCACAACTTAGTAATGGAGAGGCATCTATAAGACACCTATCCATTACTAATCCTATAGTTGTATTATAAATAAAGACACAGCCAGAATAAAGTCCTTTATTAGAAATAAAACTCACTTTTCCAGTTTTATTTAAAAATAGCAAACACAGTTATACTCACTGAACACCCATTCCATTGAAGCCAACGTCTCCTGTAATAAAACGAAAATAAAAAACAACAATATCCCTCACCTGTCCGACAGTCTGTCCCACGCCATAATCCATGTCTGCGGATAAATAGTTTTCAACCTGGATGGTGCCAAGATGCAACGGTCCATGCAGAAAAACACTGGAGAATGAGCTGTTGCGTGCGCAGCAGCAGCGAACACATTGAGGTGTGTCATCAGTGTGCACGTGGGCGGGACGTTTTGCGGCCCATGCTGCTGTTAAAAACGGATATGTCAGCGTATTTTACCCACGGGAATATGGTCTGTGGAAACACACTGACATGTGCACAGACCTATTTACTTGAATGGGTCTCCATGTGTAAGTGTCTCCGGTGTGTGTGAAAACTGTCACCACACATACAGGACACCCTGACATGTGAAAGAGGCCTTATGTAAACTATTCTAGCCCCGTTCAACTCCCTCCACTGTTGTTACATATGCAATTATGTATTTCGTGAACTCATCAACTTTTTTGTTCAGTATAGTCACTATTTTTGCAGAGATAAAAATCTTTTTCCACTAAATTTGATCAGTTTGTTTTCTTTTTCCAAAAATGTTTTATGGTGACACATAGGCATTGAATTGGTGTACTAACACCTTGCATTGTTCATGTTTTTATTGTGGAAGCAAAGCTAAACTTTGGGATCCTGAAAATATGCAAAATATGCAGCAAAAAAAATACCAAAAAAGTCAGCAAAACCTGCTTTTTGTCTGCAGCTTTTTTACTGCAGAAAAAAAGCAAAAAAGCAACGTGTGAACAGAGCCTAAATATATACACAAATGCACACATATACACTATATAAATATATATAAATGCACTGTATATGCATTCATTTATGTGACTGTATTTCTGTGACTTCATATATGTGAAAAATTCATTTTGTCCATAGAAAACTCTAGCTCTGCTACATCTACTTGGCATGCTGAACACTGGCATGATGCGAGCATTCAGCATGTCAGACAGCTGAGACAGTGAGCTGTGCGTGCTTACCCAGCTCAGTGCCTCGCGGTGCCGTGAAAAAGGTGAGCAGAGTTCATATCCAATGAACTCCATTCACCTCATTGTTGTCAACATGTATGCCATGGGATTAAACACCACTTCTTTGGAAAATAATTTATTTATTAATAAAGTACATGTACAGTAAGCTACACACGCAAAGAACTGATTATATCTGACATGTATTCACTATATATATAAGCCGACACGAATATAAGCCGAGGCACCTAACTGTACCACAAAAAACTAGGGAACGAAACTTATTGACTCGAGTTTAAGCCTGGTATTCATGGCACCCTCATCCCTATCATGGTCTGGATGGCCTCCACATCCCTATCTTGATATGCGTGGCCTCCTCATCCCCATCCTGGTATGCATGGCTTCCTCATCCCCATCCTGGTATGCATGGCCCCCTCATCCCTATCCTGGCATGTATGCCTCTGTCATCCCTATCCTGATATGCATGGCTCCCATCCCCATCCTGGTATGCACGCCCCTCTCATCTCTAGAAGCTGCGACTACTGTGCCCGCTATTAAAGAGAAAGTAATATTCACGGCTCTCCGTGTCCATGGGAGTGGATAGCAGTGAATATTCATTCCCTTAAGTAGTGGACACACTTTAGAGCCCAGTTGCCGCAGGAAGCCAGCTGCTGCGGCTAACAGCGTGTCCGCTATTAAAGAGAAATGAATATTCACTGCTCTTCACTCCCACGGGCATGGGGAGCAGTGAATATTAATTTCTCTTTAGCAGCAGGCACAGGTGTTACCAGCAGCCAGTGGCGTAGGAAGGGGTGTGTGGGGGGGGGGCGGGCCGCCCCCGGGCGGCACAATGTGGGGGGCGGGCATCTAGCCCTGCTGGCACAAGCATCTTTTCAGTCAGTGCAGAGCCAGGCAGTGCAGGCACATCGGGGTTAAGAACGCAGCCAGCGTGACATTGTTTTGTGGGCGGAGAGTTCTCCGACTCTGCTCTCCCGCCCGCCCCTCGCTGGCTGCTGAACTTATCAGGACAGGCAGATTCCGGAGGAGCTCCTTGGCAAGCCTTGCCGCCCTGAGTGAGTGCGATGTATCTTTGTATTCTGACAGTCTGGGTGACCTGGGGCGGCCACAGCTGATATACTGTATATTATATACTTCAGCAGCCGCCCAGGCCCCCAGCACCTGTCCTGTATATGTATATACTGTATCTGTACAGCCTGCATGACAGTATATATAATATATATACAGGACAGGTGCTGGGGGCCTGGGCGGCTGCTGAAGTATATACACTGCACAGTACCACTGCCCTGTATATATACACTGCACAGTACTACTGCCCTGTATATATACACTGCACAGTACCACTGCCCTGTATATATACACTGCACAGTACCACTGCCCTGTATATATACACTGCACAGTACCATCACTCCCCTGTATATATACACCGCACAGTACCACTGCCCTGTATATATACACTGCACTGTACCATCACTCCCCTGTATATATACACTGCACAGTACCACTGCCCTGTATATATACACTGCACAGTACCACTGCCCTGTATATATACACCGCACAGTACCACTCCTCCTGTATATATACACTGCACAGTACCACTGCCCTGTATATATACACCGCACAGTACCACTGCCCTGTATATATACACTGCACAGTACCACTGCCCTGTATATATACACTGCACAGTACCACTGCCCTGTATATATACACCGCACAGTACCACTGCCCTGTATATATACACTGCACAGTACCACTGCCCTGTATATATACACTGCACAGTACCACTGCCCTGTATACATACACCGCACAGTACCACTCCTCCTGTATATATACACTGCACAGTAACACTGCCCTGTATATATACACTGCACAGTACCACTGCCCTGTATATATACACCGCACAGTACCACTGCCCTGTATATATACACTGCACAGTACCACTGCCCTGTATATATACACTGCACAGTACCACTGCCCTGTATATATACACCGCACAGTACCACTGCCCTGTATATATACACTGCACAGTACCACTGCCCTGTATATATACACTGCACAGTACCACTGCCCTGTATATATACACCGCACAGTACCACTTCTCCTGTATATATACACTGCACAGTACCACTGCTCTGTATATATACACCGCACAGTACCACTCCTCCTGTATATATACACTGCACAGTACCACTGCCCTGTATATATACACTGCACAGTACCATCACTCCCCTGTATATATACACCGCACAGTACCACTGCGCTGTATATATACACTGCACAGTACCACTGCTCTGTATATATACACCGCACAGTACCACTTCTCCTGTATATATACACTGCACAGTACCACTGCCCTGTATATATACACCGCACAGTACCACTGCCCTGTATATATACACTGCACAGTACCACTGCCCTGTATATATACACTGCACAGTACCACTGCCCTGTATATATACACTGCACAGTACCACTGCCCTGTATATATACACCGCACAGTACCACTCCTCCTGTATATATACACTGCACAGTACCACTGCGCTGTATATATACACTGCACAGTACCACTGCTCTGTATATATACACCGCACAGTACCACTTCTCCTGTATATATACACTGCACAGTACCACTGCCCTGTATATATACACCGCACAGTACCACTGCCCTGTATATATACACCGCACAGTACCACTGCCCTCTATATATACACTGCACAGTACCACTGCCCTGTATATATACACTGCACAGTACCACTGCCCTGTATATATACACTGCACAGGACCACTGCCCTGTATATATACACTGCACAGTACCTCTCCCCTGTATATATACACTGCACAGTACCACTGCCCTGTATATATACACAGCACAGTACCACTGCCCTGTATATATACACTGCACAGTACCACTGCCCTGTATATATACACCGCACAGTACTACTGCCCTGTATATATACACTGCACAGTACCACTGCCCTGTATATATACACTGCACAGTACCACTGCCCTGTATATATACACCGCACAGTACCACTCCTCCTGTATATATACACTGCACAGTAACACTGCCCTGTATATATACACTGCACAGTACCACTGCCCTGTATATATACACCGCACAGTACCACTGCCCTGTATATATACACTGCACAGTACCACTGCCCTGTATATATACACTGCACAGTACCACTGCCCTGTATATATACACCGCACAGTACCACTCCTCCTGTATATATACACTGCACAGTACCACTGCCCTGTATATATACACTGCACAGTACCATCACTCCCCTGTATATATACACCGCACAGTACCACTGCCCTGTATATATACACTGCACAGTACCATCACTCCCCTGTATATATACACTGCACTGTACCACTGCCCTGTATATATACACTGCACAGTACCACTGCCCTGTATATATACACTGCACAGTACCATCACTCCCCTGTATATATACACTGCACAGTACCATCACTCCCCTGTATATATACACTGCACTGTACCACTGCCCTGTATATATACACTGCACAGTACTACTGCCCTGTATATATACACTGCACAGTACCATCACTCCCCTGTATATATACACTGCACAGTACCACTGCCCTGTATATATACACTGCACTGTACCATCACTCCCCTGTATACAGTTAGGGCCAGAAATATTTGGACAGTGACACAATTTTCTCGAGTTGGGCTCTGCATGCCACCACATTGGATTTGAAATGAAACCTCTACAACAGAATTCAAGTGCAGATTGTAACGTTTAATTTGAAGGGTTGAACAAAAATATCTGATAGAAAATGTAGGAATTGTACACATTTCTTTACAAACACTCCACATTTAAGGGTATGTTCACACGTTCCTGATTTCCATCCTTTTTTTTTCAGGACTGAAACCGCAGCTCTTGGCAGAAAACGCAGGTCCTTTTTTTGGTCCTTTTTTGTGCTTTTTTTGTGCGTTTTTTGATGCGTTTTTTGATCCTGGGGGGGTGGGATCGGGGCAGCCACACTCCGCCCACGCACTTCCGCCCGCTTCCCCGCACTTCCTGCTGCAGCGGTTCGGCACCACAAACCGCAATAAAACCCGCAGATATATTTTTGATCTGCGGGTTTTACTGCGGGTTTGACCTCACAATGGAGGTCTATGGGTGCAGAACCGCTGCGGCTCCGAAAAAAGAAGTGACATGCTCCTTCTTTTTTCCCGCAGCTATTCAGCGCGGCTTTTTTTTTGAAATTCAGGATCATGTGCACAGCGGTTCCTGTTTTCCATAGGGTACATTGTACTGTACCCTGCATGGAAAACAGCTGCGGAACCGCAGCGGCAAAAACGCTGCGGTTCCGCAGTAAAAAACGCACTGTGTGAACAGGTCTTGCTTGTTTGTGGGTCTTTCCGTCTTAAGTCTGGATTTGAGCAAGTGAAATGCATGCTCAATTGGGTTTAGATCTGGAGATTGACTTGGCCATTGCAGAATGTTCCACTTTTTGGCACTCATGAACTCCTGGGTAGCTTTGGCTGTATGCTTGGGGTCATTGTCCATCTGTACTATGAAGCGCCGTCCAATCAACTTTGCAGCATTTGGCTGAATCTGGGCTGAAAGTATATCCCGGTACACTTCAGAATTCATCCGGCTACTCTTGTCTGCTCTTATGTCATCAATAAACACAAGTGACCCAGTGCCATTGAAAGCCATGCATGCCCATGCCATCACGTTGCCTCCACCATGTTTTACAGAGGATGTGGTGTGCCTTGGATCATGTGCCGTTCCCTTTCTTCTCCAAACTTTTTTCTTCCCATCATTCTGGTACAGGTTGATCTTTGTCTCATCTGTCCATAGAATACTTTTCCAGAACTGAGCTGGCTTCTTGAAGTGTTTTTCTGCAAATTTAACTCTGGCCTGTCTATTTTGGTATTGATGAATGGTTTGCATCTAGATGTGAACCCTTTGTATTTACTGTCATGGAGTCTTCTCTTTACTGTTGACTTAGAGACAGATACACCTACTTCACTGAGAGTGTTCTGGACTTCAGTTGATGTTGTGAACGGGTTCTTCTTCCCCCAATTAAGTATGCAGCGATCATCCACCACTGTTGTCATCCGTGGACGCCCAGGCCTTTTTGAGTTCCCAAGCTCACCAGTCAATTCCTTTTTTCTCAGAATGTACCCAACTGTTGATTTTGCTACTCCAAGCATGTCTGCTATCTCTCTGATGGATTTTTTCTTTTTTTTCAGCCTCAGGATGTTCTGCTTCACCTCAATTGAGAGTTCCTTTGACCGCATGTTGTCTGCTCACAGCAACAGCTTCCAAATGCAAAACCACACACCTGGAATCCACCCCTGACCTTTTAACTACTTCATTGATTACAGGTTAACGAGGGAGACGCCTTCAGAGTTAATTGCAGCCCTTAGAGTCCATTGTCCAATTACTTTTGGTCCCTTGAAAAAGAGGACGCTATGCATTACAGAGCTATGATTCCTAAACCCTTTCTCCGATTTGGATGTGGAAACTATCATATTGCAGCTGGGAGTGTGCACTTTCAGCCCATATTATATATATAATTGTATTTCTGAACATGTTTTTGTAAACAGCTAAAATAACAAAACTTGTGTCACTGTCCAAATATTTCTGGCCCTAACTGTATATACACTGCACAGTACCACTGCCCTGTATATATACACTGCACTGTACCACTGCCCTGTATATATACACTGCACAGTACCACCTCTCCTATCCTGTATATATACACTGCACTGTACCATCACTCCCCTGTATATATACACTGCACAGTACTGCTCCTCCTGTCCTGTATATATACACTGCACTGTACCATCACTCCCCTGTATATATACACTGCACAGTACCGCTCCTCCTATCCTGTATATATACACTGCACAGTACCATCACTCCCCTGTATATATACAATGTACAGTACCACTCCTCCTATCCTGTATATATACACTGCAGAATTTGCAATAGCTGTCACTCATGTTAGAAGTGAAATCTGGCATTGTACTATACCTAGATTTCTCTGCCGTATCTGGGCATCATGAATCGTGGTATGTGTTAAAGGGGGGACCCACTGAGACTCTTTTGCCCGGGGCCCTCAAAAACCTGGAGCCAGCCCTGGGGGTGGGTCACCGGGCCGCGGCCGGCGCTGCAGCTGTTTAACCCTATTGACATGCGGGCCCGCGCCCGCACGTCAATAGTTAACAGCCGCCAGCCAATCTGAGGCTGGCAGCTGACGTCAGTCCCAGTGTGCATGTCGCCGGCGTCTGACATCATTGTCAGTCGCCGGTGAGTGCACGTTTCAGCTGCGTGGAGAGAGCAGGAGCGCGGTCAGGTAAGCAGAACTTGTTTTTTTTTTTTGCGGTCCCGATCATGTGATGGTAACATTCACCGGCGAAACGATTAAAGTTCTACATCTGAGGTCTTATTCCTGCTGGGGGGGGGCGCCAAGCTCGGGAACAGCCCCGGGCGGCAAAAGCTCTAGCTACGCCTCTGCCAGCAGCAGCCAACTCCTGCCTCCTGCAACCCATTGCTTCAGCGCCACCTTCTCCGTCTTACAGTCCAAAAAATACCGTAAATGGGACCCTCACTCGAGTGTAAGCAGAAGGGGGCTTTATCATAAATATGCTGAAAAACTTGGCTTATACACAAGTATACATGGTGTGTTTAAATGACAAAGAATTACTCTATGTAAAAGCTCATGTTAAAATCACATTGCATACGGATTGCATATGCATGTCATTTGCATGTCAATCGAATTGCACTCTCATGAAAATTGCATGTCAATTGCATGACACTCATCCGACTTTTCAGGAACAATATTGGACCGTTTTTTTTTTTACGGTGATGGGTATGAGCCCCTAGAATTATATTGCTTGGAAAACACCTGCAAAACTGCAAAGAAAAAAAAGAATCAACAAATTAACAGCAATGTAACTTTGACTTATGCAGCATCTTCTGCTTGGAAGAAGCTCACTAGTAACATGCAAAATATAAACAAAACTGTAAAAAAAAATCTAAAAAGATGCTTCAAGAAAAATTCTTATGTCATGTTCCTGAAGACTCTTCCTATAACAAAATGAATATGGGTAGGCCGGTGTCTAAAAGACGATGTGTGCGCATACTCTAGAAGCTCAGTTTTTTGTACTTTTTTTTATGTCCCGAACCTATGGAATAATATACAGGACCATCCTTTTAAATGATTTGCACCCTCAGTTGATGACATTTAGCCCCTAAACGACCACCGATACACCTTTTACCAGCGGCAGCTAAGGGTATTTAAACCAAAGCGCCACTTTTTAACGGCACTGAGGTTTAAGTGTATAGCGCTCTCAGAGTTGGAAATTCTCCAGGGTCTCGGCTACCGGGGGTAGCTGAGATCCCAGAGAACATGATTCATGTCGGTTTTTACTGACCCCAGTAATGTGATTATCGTTATTAATGGTATAACAGAAACCGCAAAAACAAGTGTGATTTTCCATTTAATTTCTCTCTCCTCTGATGTGATCGCACATTAAAAAAGTCAAACAGTGCTCCCTCCATTCTGAGCCCTGCCATGCACCCAAACAGTGGCTTTTCCCAACATGTCTGGTATCGGCGTATTCAGGAGAAATTGCACAACAAATTTTGTGGTCCATTTTCTCGTGATACCCTTGTGAAAATAAAAAAAAATTGGTTCCAAAATAATTTTTTTGTGAAAAAAGTAAAATGTTCATTTTTTTCTTCCACATTGCTTTAGATCTCGTAAAGCACCTGAAGGGTGAAGGGATCTTGAATGTGGTTTTGCGCACCTTGAGGGGTGCAGTTTTTAAAATGGTCTCACTTTTGTGTATTTTCTGTCATATTGACCCCCTAAAGTCACTTCAAATGTGAGGTGGAGGTGGTCCCTAAAAAATGGTTTTGTAAATTTTGTTGGAAAAATGAGAAATCGCTGGTCAAATTTTAACCCTTATAACTTCCTAACAAAAATAATAATTAATTCCAAAATTGTGCTGATGTAAAGTAGACATGTGGGAAATATTATTTATTAAGTATTTTGTGTGACATGACTCTGATTTAAGGGCATAAAAATTCAAAGTTTGAAATTTGCTAAATTTTTAAAATGCTCACCATATTTCCGTTTTTTTTCATAAATAAACACAAGTCATATCAAAGAAATCTTACCACTAACATGAAGTACATGGTGCACCACCGCATTATTGGTGCCAAGTTCCTACATGAACAGTTTCCTGGAAAGTGGATTGGTCGTCGTGGGCCAGTTGAATGGCCACCAAGGTCTCCCGATCTGACTCCTTAGACTTTTATCTTTGGGGTCATCTGAAGGCAATTGTCTATGCTGTGAAGATACGACATGTGCAGCATCTGAAACAACTGATGCTGGAAGCCTGTGCTAGCATTTCTTCTGCGGTGTTGCTATCAGTGTATCAAAAGTGGGAGAAGAGGAGTGCATTGACAATCCAACACAATGGGCAGCACTTTGAACACATTTTATAAGTGGTCATAAACTTGTAAATAACTCATGAAACCCTCTTCCCATTGGAAAAAATAAAGTTGGATACAAAATGGCAGACTTCAAAATGGCCGACATGGTCACCATCCATCTTGAAAAGTTTCCCCCCTCCCATATACTAATGTGCCACAAACAAGAAGTTGATATCACCAACCATTCCCATTTTATTTAGGTGTAACCATATAAATGGCCCACCCTGTACAATACGTCACAAAAAACAATCTCAATCAACGGGATCCGTTAAAGCATTCTAGAGTTATAACCATGTAAAGTGACAGTGGTCAGAATTGTAAAAATTGGCTTGGTCATTAAAGGGAACCTGTCACCCCGTTTTTTGAGATTGAGCTATAAATACTGTTAAATAGGGCCTGCGCTGTGCGTTACTATAGTGTATGTAGTGTACCCTGATTCCCCATGTATGCTGAGAAATACATTACCAAAGTCGCCGTTTTCGCCTGTCAATCAGGCTGGTCTGGTCAGGTGGGCGTGTTCACAGCGCTCTTTTCTTCCCCAGCTTTCCGTTGGTGGCGTAGTGGTGTGCGCATGTCCAGAGTTCCGACTTCCCTGCGCCCACGTGAAGACACAGCGCGCGATCTGCGCTGTAATCCCTTGCATCGGTGGGGGCGGCCATCTTCCTGGGGCCGCGCGTGCGCAGATGGAGTGCTCTGCTGCACGGGGCTTCAGGAAAATGGCCGCGGGATGCCGCGCGTGCGCATTAGAGATCGCGGCGGCCATTTTCCCAAAGCCGAGTTTGCATCTCGGCTTTGGGAAAATGGCCGCCGCGATCTCTAATGCGCACGCGCGGCATCCCGCAGCCATTTTCCTGAAGCCCCGTGCAGCAGAGCACTCCATCTGCGCACGCGCGGCCCCAGGAAGATGGCCGCCCCCACCGATGCAAGGGATTACAGCGCAGATCGCGCGCTGTGTCTTCACGTGGGCGCAGGGAAGTCGGAACTCTGGACATGCGCACACCACTACGCCACCAACGGAAAGCTGGGGAAGAAAAGAGCGCTGTGAACACGCCCACCTGACCAGACCAGCCTGATTGACAGGCGAAAACGGCGACTTTGGTAATGTATTTCTCAGCATACATGGGGAATCAGGGTACACTACATACACTATAGTAACGCACAGCGCAGGCCCTATTTAACAGTATTTATAGCTCAATCTCAAAAAACGGGGTGACAGGTTCCCTTTAAGTACCAAATTGGCTCTGTCACTAAGGGGTTAAAAATCAAGACCATGTGTAAACTTAAAAATAAAGTGCAGCGCCCCAGAGACCTGGTCGTTGCGGTATGGCGCTCTGCCGCTAGGGGAGCAGCAGTACGTCTGATGGCACTAAGGAGTTCTCCTGACCAGGTATCACCAGAACACATTACACTTCACACTCCGGCCACTAGAGGGAGAAAAAGGCTTTATTTATTGGGCCACTTCTCACACTGGTAAAACTAGGGGCTGGGGAGGAAGTTAGTCAGAAGCTGACTGGGTTGGAACCAGGCAACATCCTGTGGCAGGGGGTGTTGCAGGGAGAAGGCACAGGGGGGTCCCTGTCAGGCGTGGGAACCTGGCAGGTGCCTAGCGAACAGAACAGAACGTAACGGAACCGCGCCTGCACACCCTGCGGCGGTATCCAGGAGAGAGACACGAAGGGAAGGATATTGTGGAACAGTGTAAACGAGATCAGCACAAAGGAGAGCCAGTAAGAGTCATGCCGAGAGAGAAAGGCAACATCTTACTGAGGCGCGTAGTCGGTGGCCGGATCACCGTAGGAGTAACTGACTTCAGGCCTTACTTCAAATTCCGCTGGACAGTTAATCATAGGTTGGCTGTCTACCTTCTACACCTACGAAGACATAGGGGGCAACATTGGGAGAGGGGCGTCTCTAGGGTCCCGGAAGACCTCCAAGCCTTCCCGTCAAACGGGTGGCGTCCTAGCCATAACATATCTGGGAGACGTTAGAAACTAGTAACATCTGGAACCAAAGAACGAGAGAGAGCTGTAGAGAACGAACGAACGAGAGCAGCAGTTGTGAGGACAATTCCGAATGCTCAGCAGGGTAGGACTACAACATACAGGCGCTATTGGTAGGCAACGATTTCCATCTGCGAAGGAAACTCTGGATGTGCCCATCGGACCGGCCGGTCTCTGATAGCCCGGTTGAACGTGCTCTGGACTGAGGATATTGAAGCCTTCAGTAAAGAGGTAAAGAGACTGCAACCTTGTGTCCTCGTTATTGCCTGCACCTCACACCATTACCATCTACTTTACTGGGAAGCCCTGGGGACATACTTCACCTGTGGGAAGGTAGACTATCCAGCTGCCATTCCATCACCCCAGCGGACCCCACAGCAGCGTCGGTCACCCTGACCAAACACCACAGGTGGCGTCACGAACCCCTGACAGACTGTACCATCACCTTTATTGGACGCCCCTTAGCAGGGTCACGACCGGGTCCAGCCACCGTGACAACCGCATAACCGAGCAGAAAGGATCGGTACCGAGTGACCTGTGGCCCTGTGTCTGGGGGCGATCCAACTTGGCGTCACGAACAGGATCCTACTTAAGCCTGAGGAATTGGGTCATGTGTGCCTTGGAACTGTGATTGAAACGTGTTGGACTCTGATTTATTGCAAAGACTGTGTACTGCTATTGTCGCATGATTCACGCCAAAACCGCTGCCATTGCCGCGCCACGAGGAGTGCAGGAGAAGAAGGAGGGCGTGTCATGGGAGGAGATCGAGAATATGGCACAAACAGCAACGTCCGCCCACTCCGACTACGCCTGCAGGATGACGAGCTCAGGAATGGAGGAGCTCAAACCCCAGAAAATGGCGGAGCCTCGTGTGTGTGCTGCTGCAGACCAAGGGGCAGAGCTGATGACCAGCGGGTACCTGAATGACGACAGAGTGACCCGGGTTCTCTGTAGCCCAGCGGAGCCGGATCAGGGCTTGCCGTCACAGGGGAACCCGGATCCCCTGGAGTTGCCGGAGGAGGCATCAGACCACCCGACTCCAGACGAGGGGTCGGCGACGGCGAGGAAATGGAAGTCGGAGCTGTGCTGGAAGGCCACTCGGGGGGAGCCGTGGTCAGGGCTGCAGCGGACTCCAGCATCCTCGTCAACGGAGCCGACCGACATCGGTGGAACCACATCAGATGCAGGTACCAACAGCGACCTGCCCCACCGACCGCTCCGGCTCCGGTGACCGCTCCCCAGCCCATTGATGACTGGTCTCCCGCCACTGAGATTGTGGTGACGGCCCTTTACGCCATGAAGGGGATCCTGCCCCCGCTGCCGACACCTCTGGGTACACCGATAGACATCAGCCCCAGGGGGGTGGTCTTTGAGTGGAATGCTCCCCGGTTTCGACCAGACGCGTCCCGACAGGAGGGCTCCTACGTCATCAGGCTCACCTGGGATCAGTATAGACGAAGTTTGATTTCACAATGGGAGGACCGGGAACGAATGGAACAGACTGTCCGACCAGAAGAACGGGTGCCCCTTGTCAATTACTGCCCTGAGAGTTTGATAAAACAGGGGATTGTGCTGGCCTTCCACCGGGGGAGGGGTTGTGGCTTCATATTAGAGCCAGGGCTGTCTATGTGACTGGCTGCAATGTGGAACCCCAATCCCGCAGTGTACCTCCACTCCGAAACCTATACAGAGGGGACCATGTGACCTACACCAGCCACTGGAGTGAGCGAGGGTGGTATGCTAAGAGAGTCAAACGCTGCGCGCTAGTGGTCGCGCCATCTACGATTACGACCGAAACTGGTGACGGAACTCTACTGACCCCTGACCCCACAGGACCCAGCACTACCACTCCGGCTTGCGGAATCTACCACCAGCATCACCGCTCGTACCCAGACCGCTGCTGATCCGATGGAGACGGTGCTGGACGGTGACACAGGGCCAGACCTTCCCCGACCGGGACGTGGTCACCACCGGCTGATGTCAAGTCACCCATTACAGAAATAAACCTCAAAACCCCGAGATTTGTATATAGTTCATTGTGTTCCTGCTGCTACCTTTAAACCCGTCCAGGGTTAACCCCTAGGGATCCCTTTGTTTACCCGGGATCCCTATTGTTTTCTCCTGGTTTGCTACTGTTGCACAAGTTATCACTGTTTGAAAGACTGCCGGATCATGGACGGTGAATGAATCCAAAACTGTTTCTGTATATAGTTTGCACCTTCTTAAAGGTGCTCCCTACTGGTTTTATAAGCCAAATAAAACTTTGCGAAGACATGATGCAGAAGGACTTGCTTGCTGTGAACTTGCTTGCTGAAAGAGAATCTGCACCAGAGACTTGGGTCCCTCTTAAAGGGAATGTTTGATGATTACTTTGATAAAGGTTGAAACGTTAATAATGTTGAAGAATTTAGATAGTTTAATAATGTTGACAAAGATTGAGGACAGGAAAGTTTGGAAGTGAACCCGTAGGGGTTAGAGAGAGAGTCCTCCTGAGAGATGTAGAAAGATGGTTGGTACAATGACAGTAGGCCCAGCCAAGGAGCTAGGCGGTCCTGCATTGGGGAAGTTGGAACAGAAAGAAAAGTTGAGTTATGTAGCATTCTATGGTAGGCCTTTAGTGGGTTCAGCGTATACGCCCTTAAAGGAAAAGTTAACTTATGGTTCAGAGTTTGCACTTAGTAGAATACCCGGCGGGGTACTGAGAGTTATTTATAGTCAAAAATGTTATTTAAAAATATTTAACCTTGTTTTGTTTGCAACGTTCAAGTGTCCTTACCTCCCATAAAGGGAAGCACCTTTTCTATTTACTTGTTCTAAGCATTTCAAAAACTTTGTATGTCTTTTGCTGTTTTGTATTGTTGTTCTTCTTCCCAGTCCAGGAGTACTTGATTTAACCGGGGGGGGAGTGCAGCGCCCCAGAGACTTGGTCGTTGCGGTATGGCGCTCTGCCGCTAGGGGAGCAGCGGTACGTCTGATGGCACTAAGGAGTTCTCCTGACCAGGTATCACCAGAACACATTACACTTCACACTCCGGCCACTAGGGTGAGAAAAAGGCTTTATTTATTGGGCCACTCCTCACACTGGTAAAACTAGGGGCTGGGGAGGAAGTTAGTCAGAAGCTGACTGGGTTGGAACCAGGCAACATGCGCACACCACTACGCCACCAACGGAAAGCTGGGGAAGAAAAGAGCGCTGTGAACACGCCCACCTGACCAGACCAGCCTGATTGACAGGCGAAAACGGCGACTTTGGTAATGTATTTCTCAGCATACATGGGGAATCAGGGTACACTACATACACTATAGTAACGCACAGCGCAGGCCCTATTTAACAGTATTTATAGCTCAATCTCAAAAAACGGGGTGACAGGTTCCCTTTAAGTACCAAATTGGCTCTGTCACTAAGGGGTTAAAAATCAAGACCATGTGTAAACTTAAAAATAAAGTGCAGCGCCCCAGAGACCTGGTTGTTGCGGTATGGCGCTCTGCCGCTAGGGGAGCAGCAGTACGTCTGATGGCACTAAGGAGTTCTCCTGACCAGGTATCACCAGAACACATTACACTTCACACTCCGGCCACTAGAGGGAGAAAAAGACTTTATTTATTGGGCCACTTCTCACACTGGTAAAACTAGGGGCTGGGGAGGAAGTTAGTCAGAAGCTGACTGGGTTGGAACCAGGCAACATCCTGTGGCAGGGGGTGTTGCAGGGAGAAGGCACAGGGGGGTCCCTGTCAGGCGTGGGAACCTGGCAGGTGCCTAGCGAACAGAACAGAACGTAACGGAACCGCGCCTGCACACCCTGCGGCGGTATCCAGGAGAGAGACACGAAGGGAAGGATATTGTGGAACAGTGTAAACGAGATCAGCACAAAGGAGAGCCAGTAAGAGTCGTGCCGAGAGAGAAAGGCAACATCTTACTGAGGCGCGTAGTCGGTGGCCGGATCACCGTAGGAGTAACTGACTTCAGGCCTTACTTCAAATTCCGCTGGACAGTTAATCATAGGTTGGCTGTCTACCTTCTACACCTACGAAGACATAGGGGGCAACATTGGGAGAGGGGCGTCTCTAGGGTCCTGGAAGACCTCCAAGCCTTCCCGTCAAACGGGTGGCGTCCTAGCCATAACATATCTGGGAGACGTTAGAAACTAGTAACATCTGGAACCAAAGAACGAGAGAGAGCTGTAGAGAACGAACGAACGAGAGCAGCAGTTGTGAGGACTATTCCGAATGCTCAGCAGGGTAGGACTACAACATACAGGCGCTATTGGTAGGCAACGATTTCCATCTGCGAAGGAAACTCTGGATGTGCCCATCGGACCGGCTGGTCTCTGATAGCCCGGTTGAACGTGCTCTGGACTGAGGATATTGAAGCCTTCAGTAAAGAGGTAAAGAGACTGCAATCTTGTGTCCTCGTTATTGCCTGCACCTCACACCATCACCATCTACTTTACTGGGAAGCCCTGGGAACATACTTCACCTGTGGGAAGGTAGACCATCCAGCTGCCATTCCATCACCCCAGCGGACCCCACAGCAGCGTCGGTCACTCTGACCAAACACCACAGGTGGCGACACGAACCCCTGACAGACTGTACCATCACCTTTATTGGACGCCCCTTAGCAGGGTCACGACCGGGTCCAGCCACAGTGACAACCGCATAACCGAGCAGAAAGGACCGGTACCGAGTGACCTGTGGCCCTGTGTCTGGGGGCGATCCAAAAAGAGATAGGATTTTGGGAAACAAAAAAATACAGCTTCTTGAAGACCTAAAACTGAACACGTATAGCTAGGATCATATCGGTTTCAGGTTTTTTTTGTATTGTTATAGGAACAGAAAAATTTACTAAAAAATAAATAGATCTGTCACATGACAAAGACAAAAGGTGATGGACAGAACCAGTTGAATATAAATAGGTCGTGTTTGTATCATTAGCGTCTATCTTTTTAACGTAAAAAAGTGCAGCATGTTGCTCCTGTTCTATTAGTGAATGTGATTAAACTTACGACAGTCTCCTAACAAATACACCAACCCGAGTGTGAACATAGCCTGAACATTGAAACATAGAGTGTGCCCCTAGAGTCAGGTTTACTGGTGAGTGTCCTAGGCACCTCAGTCAGACACTGACTAACATAGACATATGAGGCTTTTTTTGTGCAGAACTTGGACTTTTCAATTACATAATTCCTTTTACTATATTGAGTAAGGGAAAATGGCAAAAAAATCTAAATAGTGGTAAAATGCTAAAAACATGCAATTCTGCCATTGGTTCTTGGGTTCTATTTTTACGTTAATTGTACTATAAAATTGGCCTGACAATATGATTTTCCAGATAAGTATGATTACAGAGATATCAAATACAGTATACTTTAAATAGAACCTCTCACAAGGTTTTCCCTCATATAAAGTAGGGCCAGCACCGGTAAGCCTTTTGTGACAGAATTCTGGAGTGCTGTATATATCTCCCCAATGCGCTCTCCATAAAACAAAAAATAGCTTTTATTATACTCGCCTACTGGGTGTTCCGGTCCCAGAGTTGTCACTGTTCTTGGTCCAGCGCCTCCTCTCTTCTTGCTTCATGTTGATTACGCAGTCTATATCATCCATACAGGGTCTTTGGCATTGTGATCCTGCGCTGGCACACTTCTATGCACTACTGAACACAGAGCAAAGTATTGCAGTGTGCATTCGTAGACCCTCTTTGGCCTTTCCCTGCGCTTGCGCATTTGAAATGGACTCTGTCTCTTATTGTACCACAAAAGAAGCAGCTGAACTTCAGCCAGCCCGATGGGACCCAGACAGTGCAGAAGGTGGAGAGGAAGGTAGGCTGCAGAAGAGACATTGTGTTCATGTGATGGGAGGCCAGGGCACGATTACGCATATGTATCGGCCATGACTATGGGCCTGGCTCTTCCCCTCACAATTAAACAAAGCTTCTCAGAACTATCAGTGCAGGAGCCTGGTGGCACATACACTCTGTTCCGGACTTGTCATTTGTAGTTGCAAAAGACGCCATCTTGCTGCTTGTCTATACACTATAGACTTAAAGTTACATTTTCTTACATTTTTATTTTGCTCCATCTTTGACCAAGGAGTATCTCCCATAAACTTGTCTTTCCCTTCCATCACTGATGCAGCATTCCTCATATTTGTTGCACAAATGGCAGCAAAGAACAAATTAATCAGGTGTTAACTCCACTGTAATACCGTCAACAATAACACTGGGGAACACAATTTTTCAGGAGTTAGGTCAGACAACTGTTCTTAACTAATTTTTGGATGCTGAATCCAGAAATGATCTCAGTTTTTTTCTATCACGTCAAGTTTTTGAACTATAGGATTTTTGTCTTCTCAAAAATATGTAAACTACTGTACCTAAAAAGTGTTTTGTTTTTTTTTAATAGTACAAATAGGCATTTACGACGAGAGGAAGAAGGAGCAGACATGATCTGAAACAAAGGAAATATGTACATATGTAAATAAAACACTGAGATGGAAAGTTACAAGCTTTGAAAACTAACAAAGAAAAAAATCATAAAAGATATATAAATTACAACTAAGCGCCCAATGTAAAGAGAAAAGCTATCACAAATCCTATTTATTCCTACTATGATAAATTTTTTGTGTAAAGATATTGATAATTATGACGTATTGGGAGCTGCACACACCTCTCACCACACTGTCTCAGTTGTGACTACTCTTACAAGTTGCCACGTAGCTCTATATGAGTCGAATTGTAATCAGATAACAAGTCTTATTACAGATATCAGTGCAATTGTGCTTCTCTGGCAGGTAAGTTGTGGAGGAAAAACTTGACGTGCTAGAAAAAAACTGACTACATTTTTGGAATCAGCATGCCAATTTTAGTATAAATCAGCTCAAAAACCTAACTCAACAGAATTTTTTTTTCAAATTGTTCCCCAGTGTAACCCATAGTAACCAATAAAAGATCCCTCAGTCCAAGATTGTTCGGTATATGATGGTGTTCAGGTGGAAAAAAATATTAAAGGAGTTGCCCGGCCTGGGTACAAGTCTGCAGTCACGCTATGTATGTTTGCGCACTGCATGCTGTGAGGATTCTCCGTGCTGGAGCCAGGAGCAGGGGTCACGTGGCAACAAGTATGCGATGCGATTTGCATATATGCGGTGACGTGCCGACTAGACGTGCACTGCCTTGCTCATTGTATACAGTATATAGAGAGGCCAGATACATGTAGTCGGAATATTGTCAGTATGCATATCGCGTACTTGATGTCATATGACCGTCAGCTCGCAGCTTGCTGTGTGGATCCATCAGTCTTCAGTTGCATAGAGTGAATGTGTGGTGCCCTTGAGGGTCCAGTCAACACAGTTACTGCACCTCATCCAGAGGTGTGGTACTCTGCTCTCGGGTAAGGAGGGGGCACTACCTTCCCTTTTGGAAGTGCATTGAACAGCAAGGTGGATTGCTGCTGAGGGGGAAAAAATCTCTTTAAATCTTCAGCTTAGCGAGTGTGAATGAGCTGAGTGCGAACGGCGGTAAGTGTGTGACTTGTGATTCAGTGAAGAGGTATTTGGAAAATCTTTAACAAATACCTGTGTGAATTGGTGTGAGTTGCTGAATTGGGAATAGCTATATTCACAAGGGGTTAATTTAGGGTGGGGGTTCATAATTAAGGGTTTATAAGGGACAGCTGGTTGGGGCTCAAGTCTTTTTGGAAGTGCATTGAACAGCAAGGTGGATTGCTGCTGAGGGGAAAAAATTCTCTTTAAATCTTCAGCTTAGCGAGTGTGACCTGAGCGTAAGTGCGAACGGCGGTAAGTGTGACTTGTGATTCAGTGACTTCGGATTCAGGGAGTTTCCAAGGGAGGAATTACTGAATTGCTGTCTGTATTTTATTAATACTTTGTATTTATTTTTATTTAACGTTTCTGTCTGGTGCAATTCCCATTAGGAAATGTGCTCCACTATTGTTAATGCCATCCAGTGCACATCTTGCCACATGTATGCAGTCCTTGATCAGCCGGTCGAGGGTGCATACTGCTGTGCGAGATGTGAGCACGTTGTGCATTTGGATGGTAGGATGGAGCTGCAGGACAGTGAGGGAATTACATACCTCCCAACCTTCCCGGATCCAGCGGGACTGTCCTGATTTTGACAGTCAGCCCCGCGATCCCGGGCGGGACATTAATTGTCCCGCACTGGTTGGGAGGTATGTGATATCACCCGGTCAGCTGAGAGCTCCCGGAGTCTACTTCTGCATTTTTATTATTATTATTTATTCATATAGCACCATTAATTCCATTGTGCTGTACATGAGAAGGGGTTACATACAAATTACAGTTATCACTTACAGTAAGCAAACTAACAATTACAGACTGATACAGATGGGTGATGACCCTTCCCTTGCGGGCTCACATTCTACAGGATGGTGGGGATAGAGACAGTAGGTTGAGGGTTGCAGGAGCTCCAGTGTTGGTGGGCCGGTAGCTTCAGTAGTGGTGAGGAGGCAGTGGGGTCAGTGCAGGCTGTAGGCTTTCCTGAAGAGGTGGGTTTTCAGGTTCTGTCTGAAGGATCCAAATGTGGTTGATAGTCGGATGTGTTGGGACAAAGAACTCCAGAGGATGGGGGATATTCTGGAGAAGTCTTGGAGGCGGTTGGGTGAGGAGCGGATAAGTGTGGAGGAGAGAAGGAGGTCTTGGGAGGACCTGAGATTACGTGAGGGAAGATATCGGGAGATTAGTTCAGAGATATATGTAGGAGACAGGTTATGGATGGTTTTGTAGGTCAGTATTAGTAATTTGAACTGGATACGCTAAGGGAATGGGAGCCACTGAAGAGATTTGCAGAGAGGGGAAGCGGAGGAGTAGCGAGGAGAGAGATGAATTAGTCAGGCAGCAGAGTTAAGGATGGACTGGAGAGGTGCAAGGGTATTAGCAGGGAGGCCACAGAAAAGGATGTTGCAGTAGTCAAGGCGGGAGATGAGGAGGGCATGCACAAGTATTTTAGTAGATTGACGGTTGAGGAAAGGACGGATTCTGGAGATATTTTTTGAGCTGGAGGCGACATGAGGTGGAAAGAGCTTGGATGTGCGATTTGAAGGACAGGGCAGAGTCAAGGGTTACGCCGAGGCAGCGGACTTCCCGTACGGGGGAAAGCGTGATGTCGTTAATTGCGATAGATAGGTCAGGTATGGAAAATCTATGAGATGGGGGAAAGATGATGAGTTCAGATTTGTCCACATTGAGTTTGAGGAAGCGAGAGGAGAAGAAGTAGGATATGGCTGATAGACACTCTGGAATTCTGGACAGCAGAGATGTGATGTCTGGGCCAGAAAGTTAGATCTGAAAGTCATCAGCATAAAGGTGGTACTGGAATCCATGGGACTTTATGAGTTGTCCCAGGCCAAGTGTGTAGATTGAGAAGAGTAGGGGTCCTAGAACAGGGCCTTGGAGGACTCCAACAGAGAGAGGGTGGGATGAGGAGGTAGTGTGGGAGTGGGAGACGCTGAATTGGCGTTCGGAAATGTATGAGGAGATCCAGGATAGGGCAAGGTCTTTGATGCCAAAGGAGGAGAGGATCTGTAGTAGGAGGAAGTGGTCAACTGTGTCAAAAGCAGAAGACAGGTCTAGAAGGAGGAGTACAGAGTATTGTCTGTTAGCTTTGGCTGTAAGTAAGTCATTAGTTGTTTTGGTCAGGGCTGTCTCAGTTGAGTGATGAGGGCGGAACCCTTTCATTTTTATAAGAAGGTATCTGTGATGTATCCCATACACTGTACCTTTTGTATTATCACTTCCCTCGTATATGAGGGACACATCGCATCTTTTGGGTATGCTGGAGGATGTTGCTGTGGAGCCCCATGTGCTACTTGCCTCCATTGATGTGGAGGCGCTCTACAGTAGCATCCCCCATGATATTGGCATGAAGGAGGTTGACCACTTCTTGAAGACGTGAGCGGTTGAATGTGTTGAGCATAACAATTTTGTCAAACAGCTTCTCCTCTTCACCCTCACCCGGAATTTCTTTATTTTCAATGGTAAGTACTTCCACCAGCTCAGGGGCACAGCGATGGGGAGCCCGTGTGCCCCCACGTATGCTAATTTGTTCCTGGGCTGGTGGGAGGAAACCCATGTCTTTCCGGAAGATGAGAAATGGTGGCAGCCCCATATCTGCCTCTGGGCCAGATACATTGACGACATCTTGATTCTGTGGTCTGGCCCAGGGGCAGAATTTGAGAGGTTTGTGAAGGAAATCAATGTTAATGATGTCGGAATGAGATTCACGTCGAAGCATCAGGAACACACTATTGCATTCCTGGATCTCACGATCTCAAAAAACAGCAATGGGGATATTAGTACACACACTTACCGCAAGCCGACTGCAACGAATAGCCTGCTACAGTGGCAGAGCCACCACCCCACCCCCCTTAAACGTGGTATACCAAAAGGGCAGTCTCTGCGTATTCGTAGAAACTGCTCCGAGGTGGACACGTTCAAATATCAGGCCGGTGAGTTACACCGTAGATTTAGGGAGAGAGGCTATCCCCCTGAAGTCCTCATTAAGTCCTCTCCTAGTGTATCCTCACCCACCCCCTGCAGACTGTGAGCCCTCGCGGGCAGGGTCCTCCCTCCTTATGTACTCGTGTGCCTTGTTATCTGCTCATGTTTAATGTATTTGTCTATATTTGCCCCGTATTCACATGTAAAGCGCCATGGAATAAATGGCGCTATAAAAATGTATAATAATAATAATAATAAAAGGTGTGGCAACTGCTCTAAGTGCCAATACGTCAAACAGGCTAAACAATTCAGGAGTGCAGCGAATGGCAGATGCTTCGATATTAGGGATTTTGGCAATTGCAAGTCATCAGGAGTAATATATAAGATCACCTGCCCTTGTCCCCTTGACTACATTGGCAAAACCACGAGGGAGCTCAGAACGAGGTTTGGGGAACATCTCGGGGATATTAGGCATAACAGGGATACCCCTGTTGCCCGGCATGTTAATCAGGTGCATGGGGGTACCCTGGAAGGGATCACTTTCTGTATGATCGAATTGCTAAAACCCAAGACACGAGGAGGTGATTTTGATAAGGCCCTCCTAAAATGGGAAGCAGAATGGATCTTTCGTATGCAATCTGTGTCGCCTAGAGGACTGAACGAATCCTTAACCTATACATGCTTTCTATAACATAGCATATTCACCTATTCGCTATACATTTTGGGACTATGTTGTGCTCCTGTTCCAGGGTGCATTGACAAATGGGGTGGCTGACTTTGGAGCCGTTATACTAATCCTACAGATTTTTGTAAATGTCAATTGTGACTAACTGTCACGCCCTACCGAAGGATCAATCGGGTAGACCCACTGGACCGCAAATACTGCGGTTGCTGATACCAGGAAGGGAGAGCCAGACCAGGGAAGCAGGTAAAAAGCTTTATTGTAAGGAATACAAAATATACTAGGAGAGACACCCCAAAGGAAGGCCACAGGACCAAAACACCAGGGTGCCTCTAAGGAGTCCAAGGCTAGGAGTGACCCCTATACAGGGATTTCCCCTTGACCTCCAAAAGAGGGTCCGATGAGACAGAAACCTGTGTTAAACCGACCTAGGAGGTTGAGAAGAAATGAACTGACAAAAACGGGGAAGAATGTGGAACTTGGAAGCAGGCTGAAGACTGCAGGGAACCGCACTGGAAACAGGACTCAGGATGCTGAGAAGACCAGACACAATCCTAGGGAAAAAAGGTAAACAAAGTAAGACAGGCAAATTGGACTGGTAAACCTAGCTAGACCAGACCTGGAGCAGAGACTTCAGGATAATAGAAGTTGCCCAGGCGGCGTCCAGGAGTGACTGAGATCCTTATATACCTCCAGACTCCAGGTGATAGGCTGGGAGGAGGGGCAGTGAGTAGGGAGGGGCTGACCCTTTAAGAAGCCAGAGAGCTCGCCTGCCCGCCCCTATGCACTCCCTAGAAGAGGGAGAGAAAGGAGGAAGTGCAGCAGACATGGGAGCAAGGACCCGGGCAGCATGTCTGCAGGGACGGACCCCGGAGCGCCGGCGGACGACCGGAGCGTGACCCTGCTGGCTAAGGACAGGACCAGAAGAGGTAAGAGCAGGCGGGAAAGAGAAAGAAGGCGCCCGGGACTGCGAGGTGGTGACAGTACCCCCCCCTCCAGGCCCCCCTGGGCGGCGACTGGCAAAGAACCGCCGTAGGAGACGAGGAGCATGGACGTTGCCCTCCGGCTCCCAGGACCTCTCCTCAGGACCAAACCCCTTCCAGTCGACCAGGTACCATGTGGCACGCCCTCTCTTCTTCACGTCCAGGATGGCACTGACCTCATACTCGTCATTGGCCGAAATCGGAGGAGGACGCTCTCCCGGATCCTGGGAGAAGCGGTTGAGGATCACAGGCTTGAGGAGGGAACGGTGGAAAGAATTATGTATTCGCAGAGAAGGAGGCAGTAGTAGCCGATAGCACACATCGTTGAGTCTCCTGGACACCTCGAACGGTCCGATGTACCGAGGTCCAAGCTTAAAGGAGGGCACCTTAAGGCGGACGTACTTGGCTGATAACCATACCTTGTCTCCCGGTTGAAACATCTGGGCATCAAGTCTTCTCTTGTCGGCATGGTCTTTCATGCGCTGGGATGCTTTCACAAGAGCCTCACGAGTCTTGTTCCAGATGTTGGCGAAGTCGCGAGCCACGGCCTCTGCTGCAGGATTGGGAGTCGCGATGTCCAAGGGAGTCGGGATCTTCGGGTGCTGCCCATATGCAATAAAAAATGGAGTGTTACGAGAGGACTCACCAACATGATTATTGTACGAGAACTCCGCCCAAGGCAGTAGGGACGTCCAGTTGTCGTGGTGTGCGTTGACAAAGTGTCGTAGAAAACCTGCCAACACCTGGTTTACCCGTTCCACCTGTCCGTTAGACTGTGGATGATAAGCCGAAGAGAAGTCCAAGGCAATATCGAGTTTCCTGCAGAGAGACCGCCAGAATCGGGACACGAATTGTACTCCCCTATCGGAAACAATGTTGGAGGGTAACCCATGCAACCGGAGGATATGTTAAACAAACAACTCGGCCAGCTTGGGTGCCGAAGGAAGACCAGGCAGAAAAACGAAGTGACTCATCTTGGAAAATCTGTCCACCATGACCCAGATGACAGTATTCCCGGAGGATGCAGGGAGATCCGTGATGAAGTCCATCGCAATGTGTTGCCATGGTTTTGATGGTATAGGCAAGGGCAAGAGTTGACCGGTGGGAAGCCGTTTGGGGGTCTTGTTGCGGGCACAGGAAGAACAGGCTGAGACGTAGTCTGACACCTCTTGACGCATCCCAGGCCACCAGTAGTGCCGACCGATCAACTGTAGAGTCTTTGTCAGACCCGCGTGGCTGGCTAATAAGGAGGAATGTCCCCAGCGAAGGATGCGTTCTCGACTCAGTTCGGGCACCAGCGTCTTACCTGGAGGTAACTGTGACAGTCGAAGCGGTGCAACCATGATCACCTTGGATGGATCGATGATGGGACGAGGTTCCTCCTCCTGATCGTTAATAAGAAAAGACCGGGAGAGGGCGTCAGCCTTGATATTCTTATCTGCGGGACGAAAATGAAGACGGTAGTCAAACCGAGCAAAGAATAAAGACCAACGGGCCTGACGAGGATTGAGCCTCTGGGCAGACTGGAGATAGGCCAAGTTCTTGTGGTCGGTGTAGATCACCACCGGGTGCACCGCTCCCTCTAAGAGGTAACGCCACTCCTCCAAGGCCATTTTGATGGCAAGCAACTCACGGTCACCAATGGAGTAATTCCGCTCACAGGGGGTAAAGGCCTTCGAAAAGAAGCCGCAAGAGACCATGCATCCGGAGGCGGCTTTCTGCGTGAGGACGGCCCCGGCACCTGTGGAGGATGCGTCCACCTCCAGAAAGAACTGCTTCTCAGCGACGGGCCTGTGCAGGGCTGGTGCGGAGGAGAAGGCCCGTTTGAGTGCCTGGAAGGAACACTCGGCCTCTGGAGTCCATCCATTAGCAGGTATTCCCTTGCGTGTGAGTGCTGTGAGAGGCTTGACCAGATCCGAGAAGTGCTGGATAAACTGCCGGTAGTAGTTGGCGAATCCTACGAACCGCTGGATGGCTTTGATCCCGACCGGCCGAGGCCAGTTCATGATGGCCGACACCTTGTTAGGATCCATCTCCAGCCCAGAGTCAGAGACGATGTATCCAAGGAACGGCAGAGAAGACCGCTCGAAGAGGCATTTCTCATACTTGGCATACAAGCGGTTCTCCCGTAATCGAAGGAGAACTCGTCGGATGTCTCTTCTGTGTGTGGGTAGGTCTGGGGAGAAAACCAAGATGTCATCCAGGTATACCACTACACATACGTACAGCATGTCACGGAAGACGTCGTTCATGAACTCCTGGAAAACGGCTGGTGCGTTGCACAGTCCGAAGGGCATCACCCGGTACTCGAAGTGACCATCAAGGGTGTTGAAGGCGGTCTTCCACTCGTCACCGGCCCGGAAGCGGACGAGGTTGTAAGCCCCTCGCAGGTCCAGCTTGGTGAAGATCCGGGCTCCCCGGAGCCGATTGAAGAGTTCTGGAATAAGAGGCAGTGGGTACTTATTCTTTACCGTGATAGTGTTTAATCCGCGGTAGTCAATGCAAGGACGCAAGGACCCGTCCTTCTTTTTCACGAAGAAGAACCCGGCTCCCACAGGGGATGTGGACCTCTGGATGAATCCCCGGGCCAAGCTGTCTGTGACGTATTCTGACATCGCCTGAGTCTCAGCAGGGGACAGAGGGTAGATTCGTCCTGTAGGAAAAGAAGCACCTGGAACCAAATCGATGGGACAATCATAAGGCCTGTGCGGGGGCAAGACCTCTGCTTCTCGTTTATCGAAGACATCCGCAAATGCCCAGTAGGCTTCCGGAAGTCCGGGCAAGGACGTAGGTGAGGGAGGCAAACGGATAGGCCGGACGGACAGCAGGCAACGGCTATGGCAGGCTGAACCCCAACGCTGGACCTCCCCACTTCGCCAGTCTATGACTGGCTCATGCGTACGCAGCCATGGCAGACCGAGCATGAAAGGCGGAGAGAGAGTGGGTAGCACGTAAAAGGCAATCCTCTCAGCATGGAGAGCTCCGATCTGAAGCTCCACCTCACTGGTAATGCCCTCAACGGAATCTAGTAGGGGTCTCCCGTCTATGGTGGTGATGATGCGGGGATGCTGCAGGGGGTGTATAGGAATGCCGAGGTGGAGAGCCATGTCTCGCTGAATAAAGTTACCTGCAGATCCCGAGTCCAAATACGCCAACTCTGAGAATCGCCTGTCACCGACTTTCACCTGTATGGAAACAGTTAATAGTAGAGAGGTATCACTCTCACCTAGGATGGCCTCTCTTACCTGTCCTAGGTGGAGGAGTTTTCCGGTCTTCTGGGACATTGCCGGCGGAAATGGTTGGAGCCACCACAATAGAGACACAACCTCCGGGCGACTCTCTCCTCACGCTCCCGGGGACTCAGCCGGAGACGATCCACCTCCATGGGTTCGGGTGCTTCAGCAGAAGAAGCGTTACCTAGTAACAGGGGCCTCTGAAGAGGGTGCCAATCGAGGTGGTCTTCTCTCCTGGGTTCTCTCCTTGGTGCGTTCTTGTAGGCGGTGATCTATCCGGACGGCAAGGGAGATGTATTCATCCAGGGTACCGGGAAGATCTCGTACGGTGAGCTCGTCCTTCAGGCGACTGGATAACCCTCTCCGGAAGACACCGATCAGGGGCTCATCAGACCAGCGAAGCTCAGAAGCCAAAGTGCGAAACTGTATGGCGTATTGGCCAACCGACAGAGTACCTTGCTGTAAGTTGAACAACTCCTCCGTGGCAGAAACCACCCGACCTGGCTCATCAAAGATCTTCCGGAAGGTGTCCAAGAAGGCCCGCAAATCGGATACAATGGGGTCCTCTCTCTCCAGTAGTGGGTTGAACCAGGCCAAGGCCTCGCCCTCCAGGTGTGATGCCAGAAAGGCCACTTTCGCCACATCCGTAGGGTATTGATGAGGGAGAAGCCTGAAATGCAGCTGGCATTGGTTGATGAAACCCCTGCACATTTTTGGATCCCCAGAGTACCTGGTGGGTTTGCAGAGACGAGGGGAAGAGAAGACGCCTCCTACGGCACCGGGACTCAACACGGATGCTGCAAGCGGGGCAGAAGGAGACCGCTGCAGATTAGAGAGCCGCTCGTCCACAGACGTCATGTAATCCAGCATCTGGGTCTGCATCCGTCCTTGTTGATCCAGCTCCTGATGGAGATCTGCAAGATGAGAGGAGTAAGATGCATCCACCCCCAGAGGGGAAGCTAGACGGACCTCAAGGGTCCGCATGAACGCAACAACCTGTTCCTGGCTCTGGCGAAGACTAGCGAGCTCCCTCTGAGCATCGAACCTGGCATCAGCGGGGTCCATGGCCTGGGCAAAATCTGTCACGCCCTACCGAAGGATCAATCGGGTAGACCCACTGGACCGCAAATACTGCGGTTGCTGATACCAGGAAGGGAGAGCCAGACCAGGGAAGCAGGTAAAAAGCTTTATTGTAAGGAATACAAAATATACTAGGAGAGACACCCCAAAGGAAGGCCACAGGACCAAAACACCAGGGTGCCTCTAAGGAGACCAAGGCTAGGAGTGACCCCTATACAGGGATTTCCCCTTGACCTCCAAAAGAGGGTCCGATGAGACAGAAACCTGTGTTAAACCGACCTAGGAGGTTGAGAAGAAATGAACTGACAAAAACGGGGAAGAATGTGGAACTTGGAAGCAGGCTGAAGACTGCAGGGAACCGCACTGGAAACAGGACTCAGGATGCTGAGAAGACCAGACACAATCCTAGGGAAAAAAGGTAAACAAAGTAAGACAGGCAAATTGGACTGGTAAACCTAGCTAGACCAGACCTGGAGCAGAGACTTCAGGATAATAGAAGTTGCCCAGGCGGCGTCCAGGAGTGACTGAGATCCTTATATACCTCCAGCCTCCAGGTGATAGGCTGGGAGGAGGGGCAGTGAGTAGGGAGGGGCTGACCCTTTAAGAAGCCAGAGAGCTCGCCTGCCCGCCCCCTATGCACTCCCTAGAAGAGGGAGAGAAAGGAGGAAGTGCAGCAGACATGGGAGCAAGGACCCGGGCAGCATGTCTGCAGGGACGGACCCCGGAGCACCGGCGGACGACCGGAGCGTGACCCTGCTGGCTAAGGACAGGACCAGAAGAGGTAAGAGCAGGCGGGGAAGAGAAAGAAGGCGCCCGGGACTGCGAGGTGGTGACACTAACATCTATTTTGAATTTTGATTTTTTCCTATATTAGATACCACACGGATACCTCCTGAAACCGTTGCTTTTTTGGTATCCTTGTTATTTTTTATATATTTTTTACCCCTATGGGTTATTATAGTGGGCGTCCCTTGAGGAATGAGTTCCTCTCATATCGTCATGTATTTACTGTGGGCGTTCTTTGAGGAGTGAACTCCTCCTATATTATACTATCATGTATTTGTGGTGGGCGTTCCGTGAGGAGTGGATTCCACTTGCATCGCGGTGGATTTGCCGCATGGCGGTTTATGTCGCCTGTAGATGGGGGTTTTTTTTGCCACTCTGGGGTGCGTTTTGGCGCTTGCCCTTGCTTTTTTTGCCCCTCCGGTGGGGGACGTTTGTGCGCTCATATCTGGTTGTCTAGTTCCCAGTGCGCGCGCCAATCTTTTGTTTCCACGGATGACACGTGCGCACTGGTTGTTTGCCTCCTGAGTGCTTAGTGCGCATGTGCCGTTCCTACGTTCCCTTATGGGACCAGGCGCATGCGCGGTTGGGTAAGACATATCCAGTATGGCGGCGCCCAGCACATACCATGTGCGTTCTGGCTCCCTATCTTCTTGGTGTCCAGTGCACGTGCGCCGCTCCCTGGATCTGGCTGTGGGCTGGGTGCACGCGCAGTGTGACGCTTGATCTCTATGATGGCGGCGCCCAGCATGTACCATGCGGCGGTGAGCGGATTTCGGGATCAGTGTCTGGTGCGGTATGTGTTCTATCTTTTACTTTATTAACCCCTCTGTGACCTTAGACGTACTATCCCGTCGAGGTGCCCTGGGCTTATCTGACCCTGGACGGGATAGTACGTCATAGCCGATCGGCCGCGCTCACGGGGGGAGCGCGGCCGATCGCGGCCGGGTGTCAGCTGCTTATCGCAGCTGACATCCGGCACTATGTGCCAGGAGCGGTCACGGACCGCCCCCGGCACATTAACCCCTGGCACACCGCGATCAAAGATGATCGCGATGTGCCGGCGGTACAGGGAAGCACCGCGCAGGGAGGGGGCTCCCTGCGGGCTTCCCTGAGCCCCCCGCAGCAACGCGATGTGATCGCGTTGCTGCGAGGGTCTCCTCACCTCCCTCCCTGCTCGAGCCCCGGATCCAAGATGGCCGCGGATCCGGGTCCTGCAGGGAGGGAGGTGGCTTCACAGAGCCTGCTCAGAGCAGGCACTGTGAAGCAGCCTGCACTCCTATCAGATCAGTGATCTGACAGAGTGCTGTGCAAACTGTCAGATCACTGATCTGTGATGTCCCCCCCTGGGACAAAGTAAAAAAGTAAAAAAAAAAATTTCCAAATGTGTAAAAAAAATAAAAAAAAATATTCCAAAATAATGAAAAAAAAAAAAAAATATTATTCCCATAAATACATTTCTTCATCTAAATAAAAAAAAAAAACCAATAAAAGTACACATATTTAGTATCGCCGCGTCCGTAACGGCCCGACCTATAAAACTGGCCCACTAGTTAACCCCTTCAGTAAACACCGTAAGAAAAAAAAAAAAAAAACGAGGCAAAAAACAACGCTTTATTATCATACCGCCGAACAAAAAGTGGAATAACACGCGATCAAAAGGACAGATATAAATAACCATGGTACCGCTGAAAGCGTCATATTGTCCCGCAAAAAAAGAGCCGCCATACAGCATCATCAGCAAAAAAATAAAAAAGTTATAGTCCTGAGAATAAAGCGATGCAAAAATAATTATTTTTTCTGTAAAATAGTTTTTATCGTATAAAAGCACCAAACCATAAAAAAAGATATAAATGAGGTATCGCTGTAATCGTACTGACCCGAAGAATAAAACTGCTTTATCAATTTTACCAAACGCGGAACGGTATAAACGCCTCCCCCAATAGAAATTCATGAATAGCTGGCTTTTGGTCATTCTTCCTCACAAAAATCGGAATAAAAAGCGATAAAAAAATGTCACGTGCCCAAAAATGTTTTCAATAAAAACGTCAACTCGTCCCGCAAAAAACAAGACCTCACATGACTCTGTGGACCAAAATATGCTAAAATTATAGCTCTCAAAATGTGGTATTGCAAAAAATATTTTTTGCAATAAAAAGGGTCTTTCAGTGTGTGACGGCTGCCAATCATAAAAATCCGCTAAAAAACTCGCTATAAAAGTAAATCAAACCCCCCTTCATCACCCCCTTAGTTAGGGAAAAATAAAAAAAAATGTATTTATTTCCATTTTCCCATTAGGGCTAGGGTTAGGGCTAGGGTTAGGGCTAGGGCTAGGGTTAGGGCTAGGGTTAGGGCTAGGGTTAGGGCTAGGGTTAGGGTTAGGGCTAGGGTTAGGGCTAGGGTTAGGGCTAGGGTTAGGGCTAGGGTTAGGGCTAGGGCTAGGGCTAGGGTTAGGGCTAGGGTTAGGGCTAGGGTTAGGGCTAGGGTTAGGGCTAGGGTTAGGGTTAGGGCTAGGGTTAGGGCTAGGATTAGGGTTAGGGTTGGGGCTACAGTTAGGGTTGGGGCTAAAGTTAGGGTTAGGGTTTAGATTACATTTACAGTTGGGAATAGGGTTGGGATTAGGGTTAGGGGTGTGTCAGGGTTAGAGGTGTGGTTAGGGTTACCGTTGGAATTAGGGTTAGGGGTGTGTTTAGATTAGGGTTTCAGTTATAATTGGGGGGTTTCCACTGTTTCGGCACATCAGGGGCTCTCCAAACACGACATGGCGTCCGATCTCAATTCCAGCCAATTCTGCGTTGAAAAAGTAAAACAGTGCTCCTTCCCTTCCGAGCTCTCCTGTGTGCCCAAACAGGGGTTTACCCCAACATATGGGGTATCAGCGTACTCAGGACAAATTGGACAACAACTTTTGTGGACCAATTTCTCCTGTTACCCTTGGGAAAATACAAAACTGGGGGCTAAAAAATACTTTTTGTGGGAAAACAAAAAGATTTTTTATTTTCACGGCTCTGCGTTATAAACTGTAGTGAAACACTTGGGGGTTCAAAGTTCTCACAACACATCTAGATAAGTTCATTGAGGGGTCTAGTTTCCAATATGGGGTCACTTGTGGGGGGTTTCTACTGTTTAGGTACATTAGGGGCTCTGCAAACGCAATGTGACGCCTGCAGACCAATCCATCTAAGTCTGCATTCCAAATGATGCTCCTTCCCTTCCGAGCCCTCCCATGCGCCCAAACGGTGGTTCCCCCCCACATATCGGGTATCAGCGTACTCAGGACAAATTGGACAACAACTTTTGTGGACCAATTTCTCCTGTTACCCTTGGGAAAATACAAAACTGGGGGCTAAAAAATAATTTTTGTGGGAAAACAAAAAGATTTTTTATTTTCACGGCTCTGCGTTATAAACTGTAGTGAAACACTTGGGGGTTCAAAGTTCTCACAACACATCTAGATAAGTTCATTGAGGGGTCTAGTTTCCAATATGGGGTCACTTGTGGGGGGTTTCTACTGTTTAGGTACATTAGGGGCTCTGCAAACGCAATGTGACGCCTGCAGACCAATCCATCTAAGTCTGCATTCCAAATGATGCTCCTTCCCTTCCGAGCCCTCCCATGCGCCCAAACGGTGGTTCCCCCCCACATATCGGGTATCAGCGTACTCAGGACAAATTGGACAACAACATTTAGGGTCCAATTTCTCCTGCTAACCTTGGAAAAATACAAAACTGGGGGCTAAAATATAATTTTTGTGGAAAAAAAAATATTTTTTATTTGCATGGCTCTGCGTTATAAACTGTAGTGAAATACTTGGGGGTTCAAAGCTCTCACAACACATCAAGATGAGTTCCTTAGGGGGTTTACTTTCCAAAATGGTGTCACTTGTGGGGGGTTTCTACTGTTTAGGTACATTAGGAGCTCTGCAAACGCAATGTGACGCCTGCAGACCATTCCATCTAAGTCTGCATTCCAAATGGCGCTCCTTCCCTTCCGAACCCTCCCATGCGCCCAAACGGTGGTTCCCCCCCACATATGGGGTATCAGCGTACTCAGGACAAATTGGACAACAACTTTTGTGGTCCAATTTCTCCTCTTACCCTAGGGAAAATACAAAACTGGGGGCTAAAAAATAATTTTTGTGGGAAAAAAATTTTGTTTTATTTTTATGGCTCTGCATTATAAACTTCTGTGAAGCCCTTGGTGGGTCAAAGTGCTCACCACACATTCAGATAAGTTCCTTAGGGGGTCTACTTTCCAAAATGGTGTCACTTGTGGGGGGTTTCAATGTTTAGGCACATCAGTGGCTCTCCAAACGCAACATGGCGTCCCATCTCAATTCCTGTCAATTTTGCATTGAAAAGTCAAACGGCGCTCCTTCCCTTCCGAGCTCTCCCATGCGCCCAAACAGTGGTTTACTGCCACATATGGGGTATCAGCGTACTCGGGACGAATTGGACAACAACTTTTGAGGTCCAATTTCTTCTCTTACCCTTGGAAAAATAAAAAATTGGGGGCAAAAATATAATTTTTGTGAAAAAATATGATTTTTTATTTTTACGGTTCTGCATTATAAACTTCTGTGAAGCACTTGGTGGGTCAAAGTGCTCACCACACCTCTAGATAAGTTCCTTAGGGGGTCTACTTTCCAAAATGGTGTCACTTGTGGGGGGTTTCAATGTTTAGGCACATCAGTGGCTCTCCAAACGCAACATGGCGTCCCATCTCAATTTCTGTCAATTTTGCATTGAAAAGTCAAACTGCGCTCCTTCCCTTCCGAGCTCTCCCATGCGCCCAAACAGTGGTTTACTGCCACATATGGGGTATCAGCGTACTCAGGACAAATTGGACAACAACTTTTTGGGTCCAATTTCTCCTGTTACCCTTGGTAAAATAAAACAAATTGGAGCTGAAGTAAATTTTTTGTGTAAAAAAGTTAAATGTTCATTTTTATTTAAACATTCCAAAAATTCCTATTAAACACCTGAAGGGTTAATAAACTTCTTGAATGTGGTTTTGAGCACCTTGAGGGGTGCAGTTTTTAGAATGGTGTCACACTTGGGCATTTTCTATCATATAGACCCCTCAAAATGACTTCAAATGAGACGTGGTCCCTAAAAAAAAATGGTGTTGTAAAAATGAGAAATTGCTGGTCAACTTTTAACCCTTATAACTCCCTAACAAAAAAAAAAATTGGTTCCAAAATTATGCTGATGTAAAGGAGACATGTGGGAAATGTTACTTATTAAGTATTTTGTGTGACATATCTCTGTGATTTAATTGCATAAAAATTCAAAGTTTGAAAATTGCGAAATTTTCAAAATTTTCGCCAAATTTCCGTTTTTTTCACAAATAAACGCAGGTACTATCAAAGAAATTTTACCACTATCATGAAGTACAATATGTCACGAGAAAACAATGTCAGAATCACCAGGATCCGTTGAAGCGTTTCGGAGTTATAACCTCATAAAGGGACAGTGGTCAGAATTGTAAAAATTGGCCTGGTCATTAACGTGCAAACCACCCTTGGGGGTAAAGGGGTTAATGATCCTCTGGTTTGTCTGGGGGGTGGGAACCCCACACCAATATGGACATATGTTTACTCATTGGTCCGTACCTATAGACCATGCTTCTTGTTTACTATACTCGGTGTTTCCGGAAATTGGGGAGGGGGAGTGGCTCCCTGCGGATTGGTCAGCAGGTGGTGCATTTCACTATATAAGCGCCCTCTCCTGGGATCTAACCAGGTCTGCCTAGGCATCAGGGCACCTGCATCTCTGACCTCCGGTTCACTATCATCCTTGCCCCCTGAGGAAACGTATGACGGGGAAACGCGTCAGGAAGTTTGCTGACAGCTAAGTGTTTTTTCTTGGGGTTAACACCCTTTTTGTTAGCTGTCTTTGGAACCACCTATTTTTGTCTACTAAGATTTGCATGTGTATAGGCACCTATCATTGGTCATCAGAGCTTATTGGTGATTGTTTGCATATTATTTCATCTAGTGTACAGCTGAGTGTATTCTTCTATTATCATTTTTTTCTCTTTTCTGGTATGGCATTTTGAAACTATTGTGTGCCTACGGATATTAGGGGCTATACTGAGATATGCAATACTGTTGAACATTTTGTAAAGCACTGATTATGACCACTGTTAAACTTTACCAGGGAGGTGCTGCCATGCACATGATTTACCTAAGACTGAACCAGGTCATTTGTTAATATACATCTTTCCTCCCATTGCTATCTCGTTATCTATGCACACAGCCATATCCCTGTAAGGTGTGCAGTAGGACCGTTACACCAAAACGCTTTTGAGCACACGGATCTTTTTTGCTCCAATTATGTTTTTCTAGCGTTTTAACCGTCCTACACGAGATTCCAATATAGGAGGTGGATATAATAATTTTTTGTGCACCTTTATGTTTTCTTACCCTACGCTTTCTTTCATTTCTTTTATTTGCTTATTGTTTTCCCTCCTATAGTTGGTTAGTTACTTAACAGGGTGAGCAGGTGTTAGCCGCCGCGGAGTGGGGGCGCTAAATAATCTATCAGGGTGCCAACCTCCACTGTTAAGGTACCTTCACACATAACGATATTGTTAACGATATCGTTGCATTTTGTGACGTAGCAATGATATCGTTAATGAAATCGTTATGTGTGACAGCGACCAACGATCAGGCCCCTGCTGGGAGATCGTTGGTCGCTGAAGAAAGTCCAGAACTTTATTTCGTCGCTGGATCTCCCGCAGACATCGCTGGATCGGCGTGTGTGACACCGATCCAGCGATGTCTTCACTGGTAACCAGGGTAAACATCGGGTAACTAAGCGCAGGGCCGCGCTTAGTAACCCGATGTTTACCCTGGTTACCATCCTAAAAGTAAAACAACAAACACTACATACTTACCTACCGCTGTCTGTCCCCGGCGCTGTGCTCTGCACTCCTCCTGTACTGGCTGTGAGCGTCGGTCAGCCGGAAAGCAGAGCGGTGATGTCACCGCTCTGCTTTCCGGCCGCTGTGCTCACACAGACAGTACAGGAGGAGTGCAGAGAAGCAGAGCGCCGGGGACAGACAGCGGTAGGTAAGTATGTAGTGTTTGTTTTTTTTACTTTTAGGATGGTAACCAGGGTAAACATCGGGTTACTAAGCGCGGCCCTGCGCTTAGTTACCCGATGTTTACCCTGGTTACCGGCATCGTTGGTCGCTGGAGAGCTGTCTGTGTGACAGCTCTCCAGCGACCAAACAGCGACGCTGCAGCGATCCGGATCATTGTCGGTATCGCTGCAGCGTCGCTTAATGTGAAGGGGCCTTTAGGAAGGGACAGTAGATAAGCGCAGGGCTATCATATGAGGATAGGTGCACAAATAGATTCATATATATATTTTTCTCTGTTTTCACTGGGAAGTGGTATTTTTAAGAGTATTTGATTAAAATTATATTTTTAAGGGGACAATATGTTACACGGTTTTTGAATTTCCCTTTTGATTATTTCTTTTTTTTTTTTACGCCTCTCCCATACACTGTGCACCGAGAAAATATAAAGGATAATGCTCCCCTTTTTCTATCTTTATTACAAAACAATATAATTTGGAGATGAAAATGGGCCCCTTTACCTCTTGGGCGTCTGTGCAGCTGCACGGGTTGCAATAAATGATATGTCCGCCTCTGACCCAGCATAACCTTGCTATTATCCAGGTCAATTGGTAGCTGTAGTTTTCATATGGTCCTAACTACCCACTTGTTATAACTGGGGTTACCCTGGTTTAGGTAATTGATATTGTTAGGAGATAAGCATACTGAAGTGCAGCCACCCCTACTATGTTTCTGTGTTGGGGGGGTAGGTATTGTCTGCTTAAAAGAAAACCAATCATTAATAGACCACAGGGCCTTATTTTCTATTGTCTATTTACCAAGAAACCTCCTACAACTTTCATTAAGTGCCAGTTCCAAACGTTACAGTATTTTTGGAGAGGTAAAATAGTCCCATATTTACAGCCTCTAGGAAATTGTAAACTTTTAGCCTACATGTGCCCTCCCTTCTGCATGATCCGTAGCACTCCTACTTTTAATGTGCATGTCTTTTCTCTATTTGCTTGTTTATATCTTTATTTGATGATAAATAATGTAATGGATTAATTAATTAAAAACACATTTTATCATTTAAATGCTAGAGCCTTTTCTGCTCCACTATTTGCCCACTTCAGTTGTAATTTCCTGACAGCTTGTTAACCAAACTAGTAAAATACCATTGTGAAGAATATTTGTATGCTGGATCTATTGTGCATGATTGCTGTGTATGACATATTCAGAATGCATTGTTCATCAAATGATAATCATTTCTTTCTAATTACTTTGTTTATTAGAACACCCAGATTGATTTTGGTCTGGTGCACTCCTTCAGGCTCTTTGTATCCCAATGAGGGATTTGCAAAAATCAACGTAACTTGTTTGCACTGTCTTTGAAAAGTAATTCTATAACTATGGATGATAAGATTGCCGACAATGCCATAATACTCTGGAGCACATTCTATTCCTGAACTATGAACCATGACAAAAAGTACATTTTCAGATTTTAAGAAAATTCCTCCATGGCTTACAAATGTATGAAATACAGATCATGAAAGAACGACTTTGGGTTGGCTATTCTGTGTGATCTCAGTAAGCGTTTTATGATGAAGACTGGTGAATCTTTGGAATTACGATTAGAAAGGTCAGAATTTTACACGACTCCCCTCTAATGAATTGTTCAGGCCCACCAGACACATGAATGCCTAATAACCTGTGCTATTATTGGTGTCAGTGCTCATCTTGCTTTTCCAGCAGTTAATTCTACCAGCCATTTGAAGTTCACCAGCAGGAGAAGAAACAAATTGCTCTCACTAACGACGTAGCAAGTTTCAAGAAGTTCTTTAGCAGATTCAAACTTTGTATGGGATTCTTGATACACTAGTTATTATTCTGAGGTCCTCCAATTCTGGAAAATTGTTTAGCTCCGATGGATCATCACTTTAGTTTATTCTTCCCCAAATTCCTGACTGTATTTTTGGGGGTAAGTTCCCTTCAGCTGATTCACGACTGTGACTACAACAGGAAAAGATGGTAGTCATTGACAAAAATGGCTGTGTGTGCAATATTATATTGATTGTTCAAATCCACTAGAACAAGAGCCATGTGTAAGGATAAGAGAATTGATCCATAACTAATCAACTAAAAAAAATTTGTTACAAATTTCCCACAACTTTTTTTTTCTAGTGTCCCTCACCTGCAAAACAATTCTTAAGGGTTTTTGGAGATATTATGTTCATCTAATTATGTCTATCTAATCTAATTTTAACATAATAATTAAAGGTTAAATTTTAAGGGTTTTTTGGTTTGGTGTATTCTTGGCCCTCACCTGTCCTTACACCACCTGGAACAATAACATGTAGGTGTAGAACGGGGGTGAGATATTCTTTCTCCGTGGTTCTCCTGAATAAGAAGTTGGAATACTTCAAAGGCATAGAGAATAAACCGCACTACCAATATTTTTGCCTGATTCTAACTCCTTGATGGGACATACACCAACAGCACAAGTCACCCGCTATCCCCGAAATATGCACAAAAGCAATATTGGGAGATTCACTCATCTCTATTAGTGGCTAAAACACATCTATATATATAATTGTCTAAGGGTCACTTCCGTCTGTCTGTCTGTCCTTCTGTCTGTCACGGTTATTCATTCGCTGATTGGTCTCGGCAGCTGCCTGTCAAGCCACGTAGTATACAGCACAGAGCCACGTAGTATAGAGACTTAAAAAAAATAAACATATACTCACCTTCCGAAGGCCCGTTGAAGTCCTGCTATACTCACCATCTGCCACCTTTCCCGCTCCTCGCATCGCTCCCGGGACCGCTCCTTTGCAAGCGGCAGTTTCCGGTCCCAGGGCTGGTGTGCGTCAAGGACCTGCCGTGACGTCACGGTCATGTGACTGCGACATCATCACAGGTCCTGCTCATACCAGCCCTGGAACCGGAAGCTGCCGCTTGCAATGGAGCGGTCCCGGGAGCGACGTGAGGAGCGGGAAAGGCGGCGGATGGTGAGTATAGCAGGACTTCAACGGGCCTTCGGAAGGTGAGTATATGTTTATTTTTTTTAAGTCTCTATACTACGTTGCGCTGTGCTGTATACTACGTGGCTCTGTGCTGTACACTACGTCGCTGTGCAATATACTACGTGCCTGGGCAATATACTATGTGGATGGGCAATATACTACGTGGCTGGGCAATATACTACGTGACTGGGCAATATACTAAGTGGATGGGCAATATACTACGTGGCTGGGCAATATACTACGTGGATGGGCAATATTCTACGTGGCTGGGCAATATACTACGTGGCTGGGCAATATACTACGTGGCTGGGCAATATACTACGTGACTGGGCAATATACTACGTGGCTGGATAATATACTCCGTCGATACTATGTGGCTGGGCAATATACTTCGTGGCTCTGCTTTATACAGTCATGGCCAAAAGTATTAACACCCCTGCAATTCTGTCAGATAATACCCGGTTTCTTCCTGAAAATGATTGCAATCACAAATTCTTTGTTATTATTATCTTAATTTAATTTGTCTTAAATGAAAAAAACACAAAAAGAAGTGTCCTAAAGCCAAATTGGATATAATTCCACACCAAACATAAAAAAGGGGGTGGACAAAAGTATTGGCACCCTTCAAAAAATCATGTGATGCTTCTCTAATTTGTGTAATTAACAGCACCTGTAACTTACTGTGGCACCTAACAGGTGTTGGCAATAACTAAATCACACTTGCAGCCAGTTGACATGGATTAAAGTTGACTCAACCTCTGTCCTGTGTCCTTGTGTGTACCACATTGAGCATGGAGAAAAGAAAGAAGACCAAAGAACTGTCTGAGGACTTGAGAAACCAAATTGTGAGAAAGCATGAGCAATCTCAAGGCTACAAGTCCATCTCCAAAGACCTGCATGTTCCTGTGTCTACCGTGTGCAGTGTCATCAAGAAGTTTAAAGTCCATGGCACTGTGGCTAACCTCCCTAGATGTGGATTGAAACGAAAAATTGACAAGAGATTTCAACGCAAGATTGTGCGGATGTTGGATAAAGAACCTCGACTAACATCCAAACAAGTTCAAGCTGCCCTGCAGTCCGAGGGTACAACAGTGTCAACCCGTACTATCCGTCGGCATCTGAATGAAAAGGGACTGTATGGTAGGAGAACCAGGAAGACCCCACTTCTTACCCCGAGACATAAAAAAGCCAGGCTGGAGTTTGCCAAAACTTACCTGAAAAAGCCTAAAACGTTTTGGAAGAATGTTCTCTGGTCAGATGAGACAAAGGTAGAGCTTTTTGGGCAAAGGCATCAACATAGAGTTTACAGGAGAAAAAAAGAGGCATTCAAAGAAAAGAACACGGTCCCTACAGTCAAACATGGCGGAGGTTCCCTGATGTTTTGGGGTTGCTTTGCTGCCTCTGGCACTGGACTGCTTGACCGTGTGCATGGCATTATGAAGTCTGAAGACTACCAACAAATTTTGCAGCATAATGTAGGGCCCAGTGTGAGAAAGCTGGGTCTCCCTCAGAGGTCATGGGTCTTCCAGCAGGACAATGACCCAAAACACACTTCAAAAAGCACAAGAAAATGGTTTGAGAGAAAGCACTGTAGACTTCTAAGGTGGCCAGCAATGAGTCCAGACCTGAATCCCATAGAACACCTGTGGAGAGATCTAAAAATGGCAGTTTGGAGAAGGCAGCCTTCAAATATCAGGGACCTGGAGCAGTTTGCCAAAGAAGAATGGTCTAATATTCCAGCAAAGCATTGTAAGAAACTCATTGATGGTTACCGTAAGTGGTTGGTCGCAGTTATTTTGGCTAAAGGTTGTGCAACCAAGTATTAGGCTGAGGGTGCCAATACTTTTGTCTGGCCCATTTTTGGAGTTTTGTGTGAAATGATCAATGTTTTGCTTTTCGCTTCATTCTTTTTTTGTGTTTTTTCATTTAAGACAAATTAAATGAAGATAATAATACCAAAGAATTTGTGATTGCAATCATTTTCAGGAAGAAACTGAGTATTATCTGACAGAATTGCAGGGGTGTCAATACTTTTGGCCATGACTGTACTACGTGGCTGGGCAATATACTACGTGACTGGGCAATATACCGTAGTACGTGGCTCTGCTGTATAGTATGTGGCTGGGCAATATACTATGTCACTGGGCAATATACTATGTGGCTGGGCAATATACTACGTGGCTGGGCAATATACTACGTGACTGGGCAATATACCGTACTATGTGGCTCTGCTATATAGTATGTGGCTGGGCAATATACTACGTGGTTCTGCTATATACTATGTGGCTGGGCAATATACTACATCACTGGGCAATATACTACGTGGCTGGGCAATATACTACGTCACTGGGCAATATACTACGTGGCTGGGCAATATACTACGTGACTGGGCAATATACTACGTGACTGAGCAATATTCTACGTGACTGGGCAATATACCGTACTACGTGGCTCTGCTATATACTATGTGGCTGGGCAATATACTACGTGGCTCTGCTATATACTATGTGGCTGGGAAATATACTACCTCACTGGGCAATATACTACGTGACTGGGCAATATACTACGTGACTGGGCAATATACCGTACTACGTGGCTCTGCTGTATAGTATGTGGCTGGGCAATATACTACGTCACTGGGCAATATACTATGTGGCTGAACAATATACTACGTGACTGGGCAATATACTACGTGACTGGGCAATATACCGTACTATGTGGCTCTGCTATATAGTATGTGGCTGGGCAATATACTACGTGGTTCTGCTATATACTATGTGGCTGGGCAATATACTACATCACTGGGCAATATACTACGTGGCTGGGCAATATACTACGTCACTGGGCAATATACTACGTGGCTGGGCAATATACTACGTGACTGGGCAATATTCTGCGTGACTGGGCAATATACCGTACTGCGTGGCTCTGCTATATACTATGTGGCTGGGCAATATACTACGTGGCTCTGCTATATACTATGTGGCTGGGAAATATACTACCTCACTGGGTAATATACTACGTGATTGGGCAATATACTACGTGACTGGGCAATATACCGTACTACGTGGCTCTGCTGTATAGTATGTGGCTGGGCAATATACTACGTCACTGGGCAATATACTATGTGGCTGGGCAATATACTACGTGGCTGGGCAATATACTACGTGACTGGGCAATATACTACGTGACTGGGCAATATACCGTACTATGTGGCTCTGCTATATAGTATGTGGCTGGGCAATATACTACGTGGTTCTGCTATATACTATGTGGCTGGGCAATATACTACATCACTGGGCAATATACTACGTGGCTGGGCAATATACTACATCACTGGGCAATATACTACGTGGCTGGGCAATATACTACGTCACTGGGCAATATACTACGTGACTGGGCAATATTCTACGTGACTGGGCAATATACCATACTACGTGGCTCTGCTATATACTATGTGGCTGGGCAATATACTACGTGGCTCTGCTATATACTATGTGGCTGGGAAATATACTACCTCACTGGGCAATATACTACGTGATTGGGCAATATACTACGTGACTGGGCAATATACCGTACTACGTGGCTCTGCTGTATAGTATGTGGCTGGGCAATATACTACGTCACTGGGCAATATACTATGTGGCTGGGCAATATACTACGTGGCTGGGCAATATACTATGTGACTGGGCAATATACTACGTGACTGGGCAATATACCGTACTATGTGGCTCTGCTATATAGTATGTGGCTGGGCAATATACTAAGTGGTTCTGCTATATAGTATGTGGCTGGGCAATATACTACATCACTGGGCAATATACTACGTGGCTGGGCAATATACTACATCACTGGGCAATATACTACGTGGCTGGGCAATATACTACGTCACTGGGCAATATACTACGAGACTGGGCAACATTCTACGTGACTGGGCAATATACCATACTACGTGGCTCTGCTATATACTATGTGGCTGGGCAATATACTACGTGGCTCTGCTATATACTATGTGGCTGGGAAATATACTACCTCACTGGGCAATATACTACGTGACTGGGCAATATACTACGTGACTGGGCAATATACAGTACTACGTGGCTGGGCAATATACTACGTGGACATGCATATTCTAGAATAACCGATGCGTTAGAATCGGGCCACCATCTAGTAGTAAATATGAATATGGCGGAAGTCACAAGAGACAGTCTTTAAAAGGTAAATTGCACCAGAGTTCAGGTGCATTCAGCTGGATAAATCTCTCCTAGTGTTGCATTTTGGGACATGCACCATTCTGTCGAGCCCTTTTTTAACTGGAACACTCCTCCCGTTGAGTGAGGAGGGGAGATTGTCATTTTTGGAGAATATGTCGCTATTTCAAATAACATTTTTCCTGCTTCTGAGTAAGCAACTGCAACACTATAGATACCTGTGACAGTGTAATTTTTCTTCTCAGTAATAATGCTGAATCTAAGGATCTAAGAGGTCACATCCTGACGTGATTTACAAAGCGCAGGTACCAGACACATGGAAAGCTAAACGTACATCCTTATATAATGCAATGTGGCAATGTCTGTAGTATTATAAGGGCATGAAGGCATAGGACACAGTTCAACTGAAAATGGGGACAGCTGTGACTGCAGAAACTACAGCGATTCCGGCCAGCAGAAAAACTAGCTGACAGGCGGTAATATTTTATGAATAGAGCATTTTTAAAGAAATCCCATCAAATATTAAAATGAGATGTTGTCGTATTGAGTTGTCTTCTTGTATAAAGTGTTTGATGATCACTAGAGGAAATACAGGAGGGCCCTTATAGCAAAGACCCATATTGGGACCCCACTATGGGCCTCCAACTGCCATTGAACTGCTTGTTCATGTTCCTGCGATCGAGGAAGCTGAATGGGGGTAACAGAGTGGCCCCATAACTAACCAATTACATGGTTGCCATGATGCTGCAGTTTTGATAAAATTACTAATTTATCTGCTACATATCTACCAGTTCTCTGACTGCTGAGCTATTCATAACCCCACAACCACTGACTGTCAGATTTCATTATACGCTGTGCATAGTCAGAAAGCTGACCATCAGTGGTGGAGACGTGATTATACAGAGCCCTTGAATTTAGAGGACTACATGGCAGCAGGTTTACTAGTCCTCTAGTGATAATCTCCTGTTGATAAAACGGATTTTATTGATAGAGGACTAGTAAACCCGCTGCCATGTAGTCATCATCCATATGCTGTGCACAGGCAAAACGTTTCCTTTTAGTGATGGGGTGGGGTAAAACAGAGCTCATGAATATGGATGACTACAAGGCAGCAGGTTTACTAATCTTCTCTCTATAAAATTGATTTTTCCTCCATATTCAAAATCTCTGCATAATGCCGCTCACACCACTGATTGGCAGCTTTCTGACTATGCACAAAGCTGCCAGTCAGTGTTGTGGGCAGGATTAAACAGAGCTCAGCATTCAGAGAACTGGTAGATCTACAGCACATAAAATAGCGATTTTCTCAAAACTGCAGTAAACAGCCCAGTAAGTCGCACAATGCTGGAATGACTAATTCCTACATTGTCCATTTTAATCCCAGGCGGGAAACTTTCAAATAGAATTATATGGTCATTGTGACATGGATTATCAAAGCAAGTACCCCAGCCTCATTTGGTCTACAAGATCTATTACACAATATACAGTATTATGCAGGTGACAGACTGTATTGTGAAATCAGGAGATAAATTCGCTTTAAATAGTAAGATGAATTAATATCTGGCAATAAAGGTTTGTTTATGGTCAATAACATTTCTGAGACAGGATGATACTTATTTGGTATTAATCAGGGTTGCCAACCTAATTTTTTTTTCTGGACAACTTATCAAAGTATCTACTGCTGCCAACATTTTTATGGACAAATTGAAAACCATAATGAACCATAAAGATGATAAGTAGTATAATATCTATACTTCCGAATACCAGTATGAACACATTAGCCCCATTTGCAATACATTTTAAAGGGAATCTGTCAGCAGGTTTTTGTTATGTAATCAGAGAGAAGCATGATGTAGGACAAGAAACCCGAATTCCACCGATGCATCTCTTACTGGTCTGGTTGGTGTAGTTTTCATAGAATCCTTGTTCTCTCTGCTGTAGATGTAGCAGTGGTCAGAATGCTGAGCTGTGTATGCCCCCCTGATTGGCAGCTTCCTGTGTACAGTGTACATTGTCAGCACGGTGAGGGTGGGTTTACACTGATTAGCTGGACTGCTGTGCACACTAGATCGAATCTGGCAGTGATAATTTCCTGCTGATAAAACACTGATTGCATTGAAGCTACAACACACAGCCAGGAAAGTGACACATGCCTGGACTCAGTCTCTCCTGCTTTATATTATGCTGCTCTTAGATTAAATAGCAAAAACCTGGTGACAGATTCACTTTAAAGGAAACCTGTCACCTGAATCACACTGTTTGAACCACCCCCTCTGCCATTGCAGCCACATGTATTTTACTCTGAAATGGTCAGACTAATAGGTCTCTCCGTATCTAAGGAAGAGACCTATTAGTGAAAGGTTCAGGGTAGGGAGAAGCTGCCAGTCATGTGATTTTGGTAAAAAAAAGTTAAAGAAAACAGATTTAAAAAAAAAAAATATATATATATATATATATATATATATATATATATAATATAAAAATCTGAATCTTCCCCCTTTAGAAAACAATAGTGAAGTACATAATTGTTAAGATGTACATGATACACATAATTGTAATACAAAACTTGAAGGCTACAACTTCGTTATTAGAAACAAGCTTAACTAGGGGGGAAGGTATTGCATTGTATGTTAGGAAATATATATCTACACAGAGATCCAAGCTTCAGAGAATGGTAGCTCTGTAGAAACTATTTTGGTAAGAATAAAAGGAGAGAAGAACAGAAAGGACACTATCGTAGGTTTTTACTATAGGCCACCTGGACAGACTGAAGATATGGTTGAACTCTTTTTACATCAGACATATTTCTTCTAAAAAAAACACGACATCATCATCATGGGAGATTTTAACTATCCATATATTTGTTGGGAATCTATCTCAGGTAAAATTAATGGGTCCAAACATTTTCACCTTCTTTTGCTGACAAATTTATCTTTCAAAAGACAGCAGAGAGAACAAGAGGATCTACCATCTTGGACCTAATTCTTACTAACAGGGAGGAAATGGTTGAGGAAATAAAGACTGGTAATTTAGGAGGCAGTGATCATGCTATCCTCGAATTTTGGATTACAAGAGGAAGAAGACCTACAACAAGGACTAAGACTTTAAGGTTGGACTCCAGAAAGGCAGATTTCAATGGACTCAGAAAGAGGGTAAGAATGGATCAATGGCTGGATATTCTAAATAACAGAAATGTCCAAGAAGGATGGGAGATTTTGCTAAATACAATTCTCACTGCACAATCAGTAACAATATAGAAAAGAAGGAATAATTGGAAGCATTTAAAGAGACCAGGATGGATGAGCACAGAACGTAAACACTTACTAAAAAGGAAAAAAATAAATTTACATTAAATGGAAAAAGGGGCGCATATCTAAAGGAGAATCATCTATTGGAGAGAAAATGAAAGCAATTAACCCACTCGCAAGAGCCTTCACAGTGATGAGTGAATTTGAAATAGAGGAAGAGAGGATTGCTGAATTAGAAAATCGTGATCCACTCGAAATAACAATGTCAATTATAAATGACTACAACGATGACCAGAGACACTACAATGCACCAATGTTGTGAATTCTGTTGTCGAGCTCCCTCCTGTGGTCATGAATGGTACTTCGGTGAGTTCGGTCCGTGGGCTCCCTCTTGTGGCTGTGAGTGGAGCTGCTGCTTCTGAGGTTCCTTACACAGGTGACGTGGTTTATCCTTTGGTTGGCTTCTCTATTTAACTCCACTCAGATCATTTCTCCATGCCAGCTGTCAATGTTTTAGCATTGGTTCAGTTCACTCCTGGATCTGTCTGGTGTCCTGTCTTCTCCTGCAGAAGCTAAGTTCCTGATTGTTATTATTGTTCTTGTTTCTTTGTCCAGCTGGTTATCTTAATTTGTCTTGCTAGCTGGAAGCTCTGGGATGCAGGGTGGCACCCCCGCACCGTGAGTCGGTGCGGAGGACCCTTTTGCACACTCTGCATGGTCTTTTGTAGGTTTTTGTGTTGACCGCAAAGATTCCTTTCCTATCCTCTGTCTATTTAGTAAGTCGTGCCTCCCTTTGCTGAAACCTATCTCATTTCTGCGTTTGTGACTTTCATCTTTACTCACAGTCATTACATGTGGGGGGCTGCCTATTCCTTTGGGGAATTTCTCTGAGGCAAGGCAGGCTTTATTTTCTTCTCTAGGGCTAGCTAGCTCTTAGGCTGTGATGAGGCGCCTAGGGAGCGTCAGGAGCGCTCCACGGCTATTTCTAGTGTGTGCGATAGGATTAGGGCTTGCGGTCAGCAGAGCTCCCACATCCCAGAGCTCGTCCTGTATGAGTTTAACTATCAGGTCGGGTGCTCCTAACCACCAGGTCATAACAGTACAGTTGGCCCAAAGTATTAATGCATCTCAATAGAGGGATAAGAGAAGTTCTGAGACCATTTTTTTTTCTTTGCACTGTGTTTTGTCTTAATTTTCCCCTAGACCTTTGGGTGGTTCAGGATACAGGTGTAGAGATGGACATTCAAGGTCTGTCCTCTTGTGTGGATCATCTCACTGCAAGGGTACAAGACATTCAAGATTTTGTGGTTCAGAATCCGATGTTAGAGCCTAGAATTCCTACTCCCGATTTATTTTCTGGAAATAGATCTAAGTTTCTGAATTTCAAAAATAATTGTAAACTGTTTCTAGCTTTGAAACCCCGCTCCTCTGGTGACCCCGCTCAACAAGTAAAAATCATTATTTCTTTATTACGTGGTGACCCTCAAGACTGGGCATTTTCCCTTGCGTCAGGAGATCCTGCATTGCGTGATGTTGATGCGTTTTTTCTGGCGCTAGGATTGCTTTATGATGAACCAAATTCCGTGGATCAGGCAGAGAAAATCTTGCTGGCTTTGTGTCAGGGTCAGGATGAGGCGGAGGTGTACTGTCAGAAGTTTAGAAAGTGGTCTGTGCTTACTCAGAGGAATGAATGTGCCCTGGCGGCAATTTTCAGAAAGGGTCTTTCTGAAGCCCTTAAGGATGTCATGGTGGGATTTCCCACGCCTGTTGGTCTGAATGAGTCTATGTCATTGGCTATTCAGATCGATCGGCGCTTGCGTGAGCGCAAAGCTGTGCACCATTTGGCGGTGTTCTCTGAGAATAGGCCTGAGCCTATGTAGTGTGATAGAACTTTGACCAGAGCTGAACGGAAAGAACACAGACGTCGGAATGGACTGTGTTTTTACTGTGGTGACTCCACTCATGCTATCTCCGATTGTCCTAAGCGCACTAAGCGGTTCGCTAGGTCTGCCACCATTGGTACGGTACAGTCAAAATTTCTTTTGTCCGTTACTCTGATTTGCTCTCTGTCGTCATATTCTGTTATGGCATTTGTGGATTCAGGCGCTGCCCTGAATTTGATGGACTTGGAGTTTGCCAGGCGCTGTGGTTTTTCCTTGGAGCCCTTGCAGCATCCTATTCCATTGAGAGGAATTGATGCTACGCCTTTGGCCAAGAATAAACCTCAATACTGGACGCAATTGACCATGTGCATGGCTCCTGCACATCAGGAGGATATTCGCTTTTTGGTGTTGCATAATCTGCATGATGTGGTCGTTTTTGGGTTGCCATGGCTACAGGTCCATAATCCAGTGTTGGATTGGAAATCTATGTCTGTGTCCAGCTGGGGTTGTCAAGGGGTACATGGTGATGTTTCATTGTTGTCAATTTTGCCTTCCACTACTTCTGAAGTCCCTGAGTTTTTATCAGATTACCGGGATGTATTTGAGGAGCCCAAATCCGGTGCCCTACCTCCTCATAGGGACTGCGATTGTGCTATTAATTTGATTCCCGATAGTAAGTTTCCTAAGGGCCGACTGTTTAATCTATCTGTGCCAGAGCACGCTGCTATGCGGAGTTATATAAAGGAATCCTTGGAGAAGGGTCATATTCGCCCGTCGTTGTCACCATTGGGAGCAGGGTTCTTTTTTGTGGCCAAGAACGATGGCTCTTTAAGACCTTGTATTGATTACCGCCTTCTTAATAAGATCACAGTCAAATTTCAGTATCCTTTGCCGCTGATGTCTGATCTGTTTGCTCGAATTAAGGGGGCTAGTTGGTTCACCAAGATAGATCTTCGAGGGGCGTATAATCTGGTGCGAATTAAACAGGGAGATGAATGGAAAACAGCATTTAATACGCCCGAGGGCCATTTTGAGTACCTTGTTATGCCATTCGGGCTTTTTAATGCTCCATCTGTGTTTCAGTCCTTTATGCATGACATCTTCCGAGAGTACCTGGATAGATTCATGATTGTATATTTGGATGACATTTTGGTCTTTTCGGATGATTGGGAGTCTCATGTGAAGCAGGTCAGAATGGTGTTCCAGGTTCTTCGTGCTAATTCCTTGTTTGTGAAGGGGTCTAAGTGTCTCTTTGGAGTTCAGAAGGTTTCATTTTTGGGTTTCATTTTTTCCCCTTCTACTATCGAGATCTGTGACGAGCCTACAGAAGTTCCTGGGCTTTGCTAATTTTTACCGTCGCTTCATCGCTAATTTTTCTAGTGTTGCTAAACCGTTGACTGATTTGACCAAGAAAGGTGCTGATGTGGTCAATTGGTCCTCTGCGGCTGTAGAGGCTTTTCAGGAGTTGAAGCGTCGTTTTTCTTCTGCCCCTGTGCTGTGCCAGCCAGATGTTTCGCTTCCGTTTCAGGTCGAGGTTGATGCTTCTGAGATTGGAGCAGGGGCTGTTTTGTCGCAAAGAAGTTCTGATGGCTCGGTGATGAAACCATGTGCCTTCTTTTCTAGAAAATTCTCACCTGCTGAGCGCAATTATGATGTTGGCAATCAAGAGTTGTTGGCCATGAAATGGGCATTCGAGGAGTGGCGACATTGGCTTGAAGGAGCTAAACATCGCGTGGTGGTCTTGACGGATCACAAGAATTTGACTTATCTCGAGTCTGCCAAACGGTTGAATCCTAGACAGGCTCGATGGTCGCTCTTTTTCTCCCATTTTGATTTTGTGGTTTCATACCTTCCGGGATCTAAGAATGTAAAGGCTGATGCCCTGTCAAGGAGTTTTGTGCCTGACTCTCCGGGTGTTCCGGAGCCGGCGGGTATTCTTAAAGAGGGGGTAATTTTGTCTGCCATCTCCCCTGATTTGCGGAGCGTGCTGCAGAAGTTTCAGGCTGATAGACCTGACCGTTGTCCTACGGAGAAACTGTTTGTCCCTGAAAGATGGACTAGTAGAGTTATCTCTGAGGTTCATTGTTCGGTGTTGGCTGGTCATCCTGGAATCTTTGGTACCAGAGATTTGGTGGCTAGATCCTTTTGGTGGCCTTCTTTGTCACGGGATGTGCATTCTTTTGTGCAGTCCTGTGGGACTTGTGCTCGGGCTAAGCCCTGCTGTCCTCGTGCCAGTGGGTTGCTTTTGCCCTTGCTGGTCCCGAAGAGGCCCTGGACACATATTTCCATGGATTTTATTTCTGATCTCCCTGTTTCTCAAAGGATGTCGGTCATTTGGGTGGTTTGTGATCGCTTCTCTAAGATGGTCCATTTGGTACCCTTGTCTAAATTGCCTTCCTCCTCTGATTTGGTGCCATTGTTTTTCCAGCATGTGGTTCGTTTGCATGGCATTCCGGAGAACATCGTCTCGGACAGGGGTTCCCAGTTTGTTTCAAGGTTTTGGCGGTCCTTTTGTGCTAAGATGGGCATTGATTTGTCTTTTTCTTCGGCTTTCCATCCTCAGACTAATGGCCAAACCGAACAAACTAATCAGACTTTGGAGACATATCTGAGATGCTTTGTTTCTGCTGATCAGGATGATTGGGTGTCCTTTTTGCCTTTGGCTGAGTTCGCCCTTAATAATCGGGCCAGCTCGGCTACTTTGGTTTCTCCTTTTTTCTGCAATTCTGGTTTCCATCCTCGTTTCTCTTCAGGGCACTTTGAGCCTTCGGACTGTCCTGGTGTGGATACTGTGGTGAACAGGTTGCAGCAGATTTGGACTCATGTGGTGGACAATTTGACATTGTCCCAGGAGAAGGCTCAATGTTTCGCTAACCGCCGGCGCTGTGTTGGTCCCCGACTTCGGGTTGGGGATTTGGTTTGGTTGTCATCTCGTCATGTTCCTATGAAGGTTTCCTCTCCTAAGTTTAAGCCTCGTTTCATTGGGCCATATAAGATTTCTGAAATTCTTAATCCTGTGTCATTTCGTTTGGACCTTCCAGCTTCTTTTGCCATCCATAATGTGTTCCATAGGTCGTTGTTGCGGAGATACGTGGCGCCTATGGTTCCCTCCGTTGATCCTCCTGCCCCGGTGTTGGTTGAGGGGGAGTTGGAGTATGTGGTGGAAAAGATCTTGGATTCTCGTGTTTTGAGACGGAAACTCCAGTACCTGGTCAAGTGGAAGGGTTATGGTCAGGAGGATAATTCCTGGGTTTTTGCCTCTGATGTTCATGCTGCCGATCTAGTTCGTGCCTTTCATTTGGCTCATTCTGATCGGCCTGGGGGCTCTGGTGAGGGTTCGGTGACCCCTCCTCAAGGGGGGGTACTGTTGTGAATTCTGTTGTCGAGCTCCCTCCTGTGGTCATGAATGGTACTTCGGTGAGTTCGGTCCGTGGGCTCCCTCTGGTGGCTGTGAGTGGAGCTGCTGCTTTTGAGGTTCCTTACACAGGTGACGTGGTTTATCCTTTGGTTGGCTTCTCTATTTAACTCCACTCAGATCGTTTCTCCATGCCAACTGTCAATGATTTAGCATTTGTTCAGTTCACTCCTGGATCTGTCTGGTGTCCTCTCTTCTCCTGCAGAAGCTAAGTTCCTGATTGTTATTATTGTTCTTGTTTCTTTGTCCAGCTGGTTATCTTGATTTTGTCTTGCTAGCTGGAAGCTCTGGGATGCAGGGTGGCACCCCCGCACCGTGAGTCGGTGCGGAGGACCCTTTTGCACACTCTGCATGGTCTTTTGTAGGTTTTTGTGCTGACCACAAAGATTCCTTTCCTATCCTCTGTCTATTTAGTAAGTCGTGCCTCCCTTTGCTGAAACCTATCTCATTTCTGCGTTTGTGACTTTCATCTTTACTCACAGTCATTACATGTGGGGGGCTGCCTATTCCTTTGGGGAATTTCTCTGAGGCAAGGCAGGCTTTATTTTCTTCTCTAGGGCTAGCTAGCTCTTAGGCTGTGACGAGGCGCCTAGGGAGTGTCAGGAGCGCTCCACGGCTATTTCTAGTGTGTGCGATAGGATTAGGGCTTGCGGTCAGCAGAGCTCCCACATCCCGGAACTCGTCCTGTATGAGTTTAACTATCAGGTCGGGTGCTCCTAACCACCAGGTCATAACACACCAAGGTGCAATGAAGTAGCTATAATTTATCAAAATGCAATGGGTGAACCCCCATTTAATAGGGACATCAGAGTTCACCTCAAAAGTGAAAACCAAACTGTTCAAATCAGCTTTCTTCACAGAAAGTGTGATGCAATGATATATCCACTTCTATTCCCATATGGGGACAGTGGATGGAAAATAAATTTGACAACTCCAATTGCCCTAAGTGTGCATCAAGGAATTGGTGACATTCATCTACCATCCATACCAGTGCATCAAGATCGACAAGAAGAAATCACCCTGTTGCAGTACTATGCATACAGGCTTGCCATTCATGACGAGTTCAATACCCTTTTAATATACAGTGGGGCAAAAAAGTATTTAGTCAGTCAGCAATAGTGCAAGTTCCACCACTTAAAAAGATGAGAGGCGTCTGTAATTTACATCATAGGTAGACCTCAACTATGGGAGACAAACTGAGAAAAAAAATCCAGAAAATCACATTGTCTGTTTTTTTATAATTTTATTTGCATATTATGGTAGAAAATAAGTATTTGGTCAGAAACAAAATTTCATCTCAATACTTTGTAATATATCCTTTGTTGGCAATGACAGAGGTCAAACGTTTTCTGTAAGTCTTCACAAGGTTGCCACACACTGTTGTTGGTATGTTGGCCCATTCCTCCATGCAGATCTCCTCTAGAGCAGTGATGTATTTGGCTTTTCGCTTGGCAACACGGACTTTCAACTGCCTCCAAAGGTTTTCTATAGGGTTGAGATCTGGAGACTGGCTAGGCCACTCCAGGACCTTGAAATGCTTCTTACGAAGCCACTCCTTCGTTGCCCTAGCGGTGTGCTTTGGATCATTGTCATGTTGAAAGACCCAGCCACGTTTCATCTTCAATGCCCTTGCTGATGGAAGGAGGTTTGCACTCAAAATCTCACGATACATGGCCCCATTCATTCTTTCATGTACCCGGATCAGTCGTCCTGGCCCCTTTGCAGAGAAACAGCCCCAAAGCATGATGTTTCCACCACCATGCTTTACAGTAGGTATGGTGTTTTATGGATGCAACTCAGTATTCTTTTTCCTCCAAACACGACAAGTTGTGTTTCTACCAAACAGTTCCAGTTTGGTTTCATCAGACCATAGGACATTCTCCCAAAACTCCTCTGGATCATCCAAATGCTCTCTAGCAAACTTCAGACGGGCCCGGACATGTACTGGCATAAGCAGTGGGACACGTCTGGCACTGCAGGATCTGAGTCCATGGTGGCATATTGTGTTACTTATGGTAGGCCTTGTTACATTGGTCCCAGCTCTCTGCAGTTCATTCACTAGGTCCCCCCGCGTGGTTCTGGGATTTTTGCTCACCGTTCTTGTGATCATTCTGACCCCACGGGGTGGGATTTTGCGTGGAGCCCCAGATCGAGGGAGATTATCAGTGGTCTTGTATGTCTTCCATTTTCTAATTATTGCTCCCACTGTTGATTTCTTGACTCCAAGCTGGTTGGCTATTGCAGATTCAGTCTTCCCAGCCTGGTGCAGGGCTACAATTTTGTTTCTGGTGTCCTTTGACAGCTCTTTGGTCTTCACCATAGTGGAGTTTGGAGTCAGACTGTTTGAGGGTGTGCACAGGTGTCTTTTTATACTAATAACAAGTTTAAACAGGTGCCATTACTACAGGTAATGAGTGGAGGAAAGAGGAGACTCTTAAAGAAGAAGTTACAGGTCTGTGAGAGCCAGAAATCTTGATTGTTTGTTTCTGACCAAATACTTATTTTCCACCATAATATGCAAATAAAATGATAAAAAAACAGACAATGTGATTTTCTGGATTTTTTTTTCTCAGTTTGTCTCCCATAGTTGAGGTCTACCTATGACATAAATTACAGACGCCTCTCATCTTTTTAAGTGGTGGAACTTGCACTATTGCTGACTGACTAAATACTTTTTTGCCCCACTGTTTACAGCGGGGCTCCACGCAAAATCCCACCCCGTGGGGTCAGAATGATCACAAGAACGGTGAGCAAAAATCCCAGAACCACGCGGGGGGACCTAGTGAATGAACTGCAGAGAGCTGGGACCAATGTAACAAGGCCTATCATAAGTAACACACTACGCCACCATGGACTCAGATCCTGCAGTGCCAGACGTGTCCCACTGCTTAAGCCAGTACATGTCCGGGCCCGTCTGAAGTTTGCTAGAGAGTATTTGGATGATCCAGAGGAGTTTTGGGAGAATGTCCTATGGTCTGATGAAACCAAACTGGAACTGTTTGGTAGAAACACAACTTGTCGTGTTTGGAGGAAAAAGAATACTGAGTTGCATCCATAAAACACCATACCTACTGTAAAGCATGGTGGTGGAAATATCATGCTTTGGGGCTGTTTCTCTGCAACGGGGCCAGGACGACTGATCCGGGTACATGAAAGAATGAATGGGGCCATGTATCGTGAGATTTTGAGTGCAAACCTCCTTCCTGTTATGAAAGGTAATTCAGTACCACAATGGACATAGAGGTCAGCGCACATACAGTGACCTGGCAATAGCCCAAAAAACAAGAACGAGCTCTGAGACGTGGGAACTCTGTTGACCGCAATCCCTAATACTCTCCAACCACACTAAAGGCAGCCATGGATTGCGCCTAACGCTCCCTATGCAACTCGGCACGGCCTGAGAAACTAGCTAGCCTGAAGATAGAAAATAAGCCTACCTTGCCTCAGAGAAATACCCCAAAGGAAAAGGCAGCCCCCACATATAATGACTGTGAGTTAAGATGAAAAGACAAACGTAGAGATGAAATAGATTTAGCAAAGTGAGGCCCAACTTTCTGAACAGAGCGAGGATAGGAAAGGTAACTTTGCGGTCAACACAAAACCCTACAAAAACCACGCAAAGGGGGCAAAAAGACCCTCCGTACCGAACTAACGGCACGGAGGTACACCTTCTGCGTCCCAGAGCTTCCAGCAAGCAGAAAAAAACAAATTGACAAGCTGGACAGAAAAAAACAGCAAACAAATAGCAAAGAGGACATTAGCTATGCAGAGCAGCAGGCCACAGGAACGATCCAGGAGGAAACAGGTACAATACTAGAACATTGACTGGAGGCCAGGATCAAAGCACTAGGTGGAGTTAAATAGAGCAGCACCTAACGACTTCACCACATCACCTGAGGAAGGAAACTCAGAAGCCGCAGTACCACTTTCCTCCACCAACGGAAGCTCACAGAGAGAACCAGCCGAAGTACCACTTGTGACCACAGGAGGGAGCTCTGCCACAGAATTCACAACAGTACCCCCCCTTGAGGAGGGGTCACCGAACCCTCACCAGAGCTCCCAGGACGACCAGGATGAGCCATATGAAAGGCACGAACAAGATCGGGAGCATGGACATCAGAGGCAAAGACCCAGGAATTATCTTCCTGAGCATAACCCTTCCACTTAACCAGATACTGGAGTTTCCGCCTTGAAATACGAGAATCCAAAATCTTCTCCACAATATACTCCAACTCCCCCTCCACCAAAACCGGGGCAGGAGGATCAACAGGTGGAACCATAGGTGCCATGTATCTCCGCAACAATGACCTATGGAATACGTTATGTATGGAAAAAGAATCTGGAAGGGTCAGACGAAAAGACACAGGATTAAGAACCTCAGAAATCCTATACGGACCAATAAAACGAGGTTTAAACTTAGGAGAGGAAACCTTCATAGGAATATGACGAGAAGATAACCAAACCAAGTCCCCAACCCGAAGTCGGGGACCCACACAGCGTCTGCGATTAGCGAAACGTTGAGCCTTCTCCTGGGACAAAGTCAAATTGTCCACTACATGAGTCCAAATCTGCTGCAACCTGTCCACCACAGTATCCACACCAGGACAGTCCGAAGACTCAACCTGCCCTGAAGAGAAACGAGGATGGAACCCAGAGTTGCAGAAAAACGGTGAAACCAAGGTAGCCGAGCTGGCCCGATTATTAAGGGCGAACTCAGCCAAAGGCAAAAAGGACACCCAGTCATCCTGATCAGCAGAAACAAAGCATCTCAGATATGTTTCCAAGGTCTGATTGGTTCGTTCGGTCTGGCCATTAGTCTGAGGATGGAAAGCCGAGGAAAAAGACAAGTCAATGCCCATCCTACCACAAAAGGCTCGCCAAAACCTCGAAACAAACTGGGAACCTCTGTCAGAAACGATATTCTCTGGAATGCCATGTAAACGAACCACATGCTGGAAAAACAATGGCACCAAATCAGAGGAGGAAGGCAATTTAGACAAGGGTACCAAATGGACCATCTTAGAGAAGCGATCACAGACCACCCAAATGACTGACATCTTTTGAGAGACGGGAAGATCTGTAATAAAATCCATAGAGATATGTGTCCAAGGCCTCTTCGGGACCGGCAAGGGCAAAAGCAACCCACTGGCACGAGAACAGCAGGGCTTAGCCCGAGCACAAATCCCACAGGACTGCAGAAAAGTACGCACATCCTGCGACAGAGATGGCGACCAAAAGGATCTAGCCACTAAGTCTCTGGTACCAAAGATTCCAGGATGACCAGCCAACACCGAACAATGAACCTCAGAGATAACTTTATTCGTCCACCTATCAGGGACAAACAGTTTCTCCGCTGGGCAACGATCAGGTTTATTAGCCTGAAATTTTTGCAGCACCCGCCGCAAATCAGGGGAGATGGCAGACACAATTACTCCCTCTTTGAGGATACTCGCCGGCTCAGATACTCCCGGAGAGTCGGGCACAAAACTCCTAGACAGAGCATCCGCCTTCACATTTTTAGAGCCCGGAAGGTATGAAATCACAAAGTCAAAACGGGCAAAAAACAACGACCAACGAGCTTGTCTAGGATTCAACCGCTTGGCGGACTCGAGATAAGTCAAGTTCTTATGATCAGTCAAGACCACCACGCGATGCTTAGCTCCTTCAAGCCAATGACGCCACTCCTCGAATGCCCACTTCATGGCCAGCAACTCTCGATTGCCCACATCATAATTTCGCTCAGCAGGCGAAAACTTCCTGGAAAAGAAGGCGCATGGTTTCATCACCGAGCAATCAGAACTTCTCTGCGACAAAACAGCCCCTGCTCCAATCTCAGAAGCATCAACCTCGACCTGGAACGGAAGCGAAACATCTGGTTGACACAACACAGGGGCAGAAGAAAAACGACGCTTCAACTCTTGAAAAGCTTCCACCGCAGCAGAAGTCCAATTGACCAAATCAGCACCTTTCTTGGTCAAATCGGTCAATGGTTTAGCAATACTAGAAAAATTGCATTTGAAGCGACGATAAAAATTAGCAAAGCCCAGGAACTTTTGCAGACTTTTCAGAGATGTCGGCTGAGTCCAATTATGGATGGCTTGGACCTTAACAGGGTCCATCTCGATAGTAGAAGGGGAAAAGATGAACCCCAAAAATGAAACCTTCTGAACACCAAAGAGACACTTTGATCCCTTCACAAACAAAGAATTAGCACGCAGGACCTGAAACACCGTTCTGACCTGCTTCACATGAGACTCCCAATCATCCGAGAAGATCAAAATGTCATCTAAGTACACAATCAGGAATTTATCCAGGTACTCTCGGAAGATGTCATGCATAAAGGACTGAAACACTGATGGAGCATTGGCAAGTCCGAATGGCATTACTAGATACTCAAAATGGCCCTCGGGCGTATTAAATGCAGTTTTCCACTCATCGCCTCGCTTAATACGCACAAGATTATACGCACCACGAAGATCTATCTTGGTGAACCAACTAGCCCCCTTAATCTGAGCAAACAAATCAGATAACAATGGCAAGGGGTACTGAAATTTAACCGTGATCTTATTTAGAAGGCGGTAATCTATACAAGGTCTCAGTGAACCATCCTTCTTGGCTACAAAAAAGAACCCTGCTCCTAATGGCGACGATGACGGGCGAATATGCCCCTTCTCCAAAGACTCCTTCACATAACTCCGCATAGCGGCGTGCTCAGGCACAGATAAATTAAACAGTCGACCTTTTGGGAATTTACTACCAGGAATCAAATCGATAGCACAATCACAATCCCTATGCGGAGGTAGGGTATCGGACTTGGGCTCATCAAATAAATCCCGGTAATCAGACAAGAACTCTGGAACCTCAGAAGGGGTGGATGACGAAATAGTCAGAAATGGGACATCACCATGTACCCCCTGACAACCCCAGCTGGACACAGACATGGATTTCCAATCTAATACTGGATTATGGACTTGTAGCCATGGCAACCCCCCCCAACACGACCACATCATGCAGATTATGCAACACCAGAAAGCGAATATCCTCCTGATGTGCAGGAGCCATGCACATGGTCAGCTGGGTCCAGTACTGAGGCTTATTCTTGGCCAAAGGCGTAGCATCAATTCCTCTCAATGGAATAGGACACTGCAAGGGCTCCAAGAAAAACCCACAACGCCTAGCATACTCCAAGTCCATCAAATTCAGAGCAGCGCCTGAGTCCACAAATGCCATGACAGAATACGATGACAAAGAGCAGATCAAGGTAACAGACAGAAGAAATTTTGACTGTACCGTACCAATGGTGGCAGACCTAGCGAACTGCTTAGTGCGCTTAGGACAATCAGAGATAGCATGAGTGGAATCACCACAGTAGAAACACAGCCCATTCAGACGTCTGTGTTCTTGCCGTTCAACTCTGGTCAAAGTCCTAGCGCACTGCATAGGCTCAGGTTTAAGCTCAGGTAATACCGCCAAATGGTGCACAGATTTACGCTCGCGCAAGCGTCGACCGATCTGAATGGCCAAAGACATAGACTCATTCAGACCAGCAGGCATAGGAAATCCCACCATGACATCCTTAAGGACTTTAGAGAGACCTTTTCTGAAAATAGCTGCGAGCGCCCCTTCATTCCACTGAGTGAGTACGGACCACTTTCTAAATTTCTGACAATATACCTCTATTTCATCCTGACCCTGACACAGAGCCAGCAAATTCTTCTCTGCCTGATCCACAGAATTAGGCTCATCGTACAGCAATCCGAGCGCCAGGAAAAATGCATCGATATTACTTAATGCAGGATCTCCTGACGCAAGAGAAAATGCCCAGTCCTGAGGGTCGCCACGCAAAAAAGAAATAACGATCCTAACTTGTTGAACTGGGTCACCAGAGGAGCGAGGTTTCAAAGCCAGAAATAGTTTACAATTCTTTTTGAAACTCAGAAATTTAGTTCTATCTCCAAAAAACAAATCAGGAATAGGAATTCTCGGTTCTAACATAGAATTCTGAACCACAAAGTTTTGAATACTTTGTACTCTTGCCGTGAGCTGATCCACAGATGAAGACAGACCTTTAATGTCCATTGCTACACCTGTGTCCTGAACCACCCAAATGTCTAGGGGAAAAAAAAGGCAAAACACAGTGCAAAGAAAAAAAAATGGTCTCAGAACTTCTTTTTTCCCTCTATTGGGAATCATTAGTACTTTTGGCCTCCAGTACTGTTATGAAAGGTAATTCAGTACCACAATGGACATAGAGGTCAGCGCACGTACAGTGACCTGGCAATAACCCAAAAAACAAGAACGAGCTCTGAGACATGGGAACTCTGTTGACCGCAATCCCTAATCCTCTCCAACCACACTAAAGGCAGCCGTGGATTGCGCTTAACGCTCCCTATGCAACTCGGCACGGCCTGAGAAACTAGCTAGCCTGAAGATAGAAAATAAGCCTACCTTGCCTCAGAGAAATACCCCAAAGGAAAAGGCAGCCCCCACATATAATGACTGTGAGTTAAGATGAAAAGACAAACGTAGAGATGAAATAGATTTAGCAAAGTGAGGCCCAACTTTCTGAACAGAGCGTGGATAGGAAAGGTAACTTTGCGGTCAACACAAAACCCTACAAAAACCACGCAAAGGGGGCAAAAAGACCCTCCGTACCGAACTAACGGCACGGAGGTACACCCTCTGCGTCCCAGAGCTTCCAGCAAGCAGAAAAAAACAAATTGACAAGCTGGACAGAAAAAAACAGCAAACAAATAGCAAAGAGGACATTAGCTATGCAGAGCAGCAGGCCACAGGAACGATCCAGGAGGAAACAGGTACAATACTAGAACATTGACTGGAGGCCAGGATCAAAGCACTAGGTGGAGTTAAATAGAGCAACACCTAACGACTTCACCACATCACCTGAGGAAGAAAACTCAGAAGCCGCAGTACCACTTTCCTCCACCAACGGAAGCTCACAGAGAGAACCAGCCGAAGTACCACTTGTGACCACAGGAGGGAGCTCTGCCACAGAATTCACAACACCTTCCATCAGCAAGGGCATTGAAGATGAAACGTGGCTGGGTCTTTCAACATGACAATGATCCAAAGCACACCGCCAGGGCAACGAAGGAGTGGCTTCGTAAGAAGCATTTCAAGGTCCTGGAGTGGCCTAGCCAGTCTCCAGATCTCAACCCTATAGAAAACCTTTGGAGGCAGTTGAAAGTCCGTGTTGCCAAGCGAAAAGCCAAATACATCACTGCTCTAGAGGAGATCTGCATGGAGGAATGGGCCAACATACCAACAACAGTGTGTGGCAACCTTGTGAAGACTTACAGAAAACGTTTGACCTCTGTCATTGCCAACAAAGGATATATTACAAAGTATTGAGATGAAATTTTGTTTCTGACCAAATACTTATTTTCTACCATAATATGCAAATAAAATTATAAAAAAACAGACAATGTGATTTTCTGGATTTTTTTTCTCAGTTTGTCTCCCATAGTTGAGGTCTACCTATGATGTAAATTACAGACGCCTCTCATCTTTTTAAGTGGTGGAACTTGCACTATTGCTGACTGACTAAATACTTTTTTGCCCCACTGTATAATTTGGCCTGCACTCTAAATTTAGATCGGGGTGCTGGTGAGAAAAGACCGTAGGTCTAGTATCAGTATTACTGAAATTCACCGCACTCCCTGTGTGGAATATCTTAGAAACAAAAGGATTTTTTGAAACTTGCTAATTTATTCAAGTGAAAAACAGAAATCAATCAAATGTGACAGATCAAATAGTAGGTACAAGCGACTCAATCTGATGTGACGTTTTGACCCTCCCGGGTCTTACTCTAAAGTCACACTTAATCCAGGATTTATGAGTGGCTCTTATGGTAAAGAGGATGTTGTTCCTGTAGTGTCAGGGGGCAGGTACAGTCCCTTTGATACCAAGTATGGCCTAATAGTTGATTTTTCTCTTAGTGTGACCTTGTTGAGGAATAGCAGTGGTGCATCAGCGTCTTGCTGCTGTTTGCATATGCGATTTATATAGAGAGTTGGTATGTCACTGGAGACAACCTTTTTTGCAGGTGCCAGCGTATCAGCCTTAAATTGCTGGTAAGTTGTATGTGGTTTAATGGATTTGCCAGTTCTGGATAAAGCCTTGTAGAGGGGTAACAGCGGCGCATCTGCGTCTTGCTGGTGGACATGTAGGCTTAATACCCTTAGTGGATGGGGGATAGCACTCCTGCGTCCCTATTTGATCTGTCACATTTGATTGATTTCTGTTTTTCACTTGAATAAATTAGCAAGTTTCAAAAAATCCTTTTGTTTCTAAGATATTCCACACAGGGAGTGAGGTGGATTTCGGTAATACCAATCCCCTTTTAAATCCTGGAAGTTGACGCAACAATTTATCATTGATAGTTAAATCAAAATTTAATCCGACAGGATCGAATATATCAAACAAAATCAAAAGGCATTACGTGTCGACAGCTATGCCGGCGTTATGGATCACATCCATAATACTGCATTACACCAAGGGCTAAAAGCTGGGACACCAGTAATTTTACCATCCACTTTCATTGGAAGCCCAAGAGCTATGCAGCAAAATTACCAAGACGCCATGACAATTGTCCGAAACTTCAGAAAGACAGATCTTTTTGTTACGACGACCTGTAACCCAAAGTGGAAAGATATTACTGAAAACTTAGAACCATGGCAAAGGCCAGAGTTCAGACCAGATTTGGTTGCACAAGTATTTAAAATCAAACTCCAAGCCGTGCTTAACGAGATTTTGAAAAAACACATTTTTGGCCGTGTAGTTGCCTATGTGCATGTAATAGAATTTCAAAAGTGTGGACTACCACACGCTCACATGCTCTTAATCCTCGGAGAGGAAGATAAACCGAGGGACAAAGAATTGACAAATTGGTCTCTGCTGAAATCCCAAATGAGACAGCAAATCCAAAACTGCATAAGGCAGTGATGAAGCACATGATTCATGGCCCATATGACGAAGATCAACCTGGTGCTATATGCATGACAGATGGTCAATGCGCAAACAAATTCCCAAAGGAATTTAATACAGAGATAAACCCCAATGTTGATGGTTACCCACAGTACCGTCGACGCAATACTGGGAAAACCAGACGAGGAACGTGAGAAATCGACAATAGATGGGTAGTTCCATACAACCCTTATTTATTACAATTACAAGTACTATTGCCATATCAATGTTGAGATATGTGCTTCAATAAAAAGTGTTAAATATCTTTTCAAATATGTATACAAAGGACATAACTGTGCCAATATCAAGTTTGATACATTAAACTGGAATGAACCAGCCATATACCTAGATTCTCGGTCTATAAGCACCCCTGAGGACAAGTGGAGTTTGTGAAAAAATAAAATAGCATTATGCTTCACATACCATTAAAAGGCTTGCTGTGCACCTTGAAAACATGCAGCAAGTGTTTTTCGAAGATGGTAATGTGGATATGGTTATTTCAGACTCAAAAGCCTCTACTCTGCAGGCTTATTTTGAGCTAAACAGAGTTGACGCTTCCACCCGTCAGTATTTGTACAGTGAAATCCCTGAATACTATGTCTGGGATAGAAAAGCTGTACTAGAAGGATGGAAAAAATGATGGGCTCAATTTGGGAAAACAATTGCCTGAATGTATACAGTCTCTAACAGATGGTGAGCTGCATTACCTAAGACTCCTTTTACTTCACGTAAGAAGAGGAAAGTCTTATGCTGACTTAAGGACTGTCAATGGAGTCGTACATGACACATATAAAAATGCGTGGATTCATCTTCATCTTTTGGAAGACGATTCCCAATGGGAAGACGGTATAACGGATGCAATCGCTTTCCAAATGCCCTACAAACTTCGCAAATTATTAGCTATAATTTGTGTATATGGGGAACCAGCTAAACCATTGGCATTATGGCAAAAATATAAAACCGAATTTATGGAGGATTACAATAGGCGGTATACTCCAGAAATTGCTGAGCAAATGGCTCTTCGTGATATTAATGAAGTGCTCTTAAGCAATAAAAAGTCCTGTGCTGACTACCAATTGCCAACTCCAGTAGATGTTCCAGATGAAATACTGGACCAACTGAATTATGCTATAATAAAGCAGGAGGCTGAGCAATTGAAAGCTATGCTTAATGAAGCTCAGAAATCAGCTTTTGATGCAATTATGCAAGCAGTCAATGCAGCATCACAGTCAGACGACACTAGCTCACACTGTTTTTTTTCTGGACGGCCCAGGAGGCAGTGGGAAAACATTTTTGTACAACTGCTTGCACAAGACACTACAAGCAGAAAAGAAGTCTATTTGTTCAGTAGCCTCCACTGGATTGGTGGCTACATTACTACAAAACGGTAGCACCTACCTTTCCAAGTTTGGCCTTGGAATTACAACAAATGAGACCACAGTGTAAAAATTAAGCCAACCTCACTTCAAGCAAAGGAGCTTAGGGAGTCATATGTCATTATTTGGGATGAAGTAACAATGACTACCTGTTTTAATATGCTGTGGATAATTTGTTCCAAGACATATGTGGAAAAAAAAGACCATTTGGTGGAAAAGTTTTCATAAACGGTGGTGACTTTCGTCAAACCCTACCAATAGTGGAAGGTGGAAAAGGAGCCTAAATTGTACAGGCCACCATTAAATACTCAAAATCCTGGAATCAGTTTTCACGGTTCCAGTTACAACAGAATATGAGAATGTCTCAGGATGAAGTTGAGTACAAGACATGGTTACTGAAACTTGGCAATGGAGAGTTGTCAAATGGTCTACCAGAAGACACAATTGAAATCCCGAATTTTTTATTGAAGAGGGTGATTTAATTACAGCTATTTTTGGCAACTCAATTTAGATTACCGAAGCAACGGTAGAAGCAATTGCCAATAAAGCAATTCTTACGCCATTGAATGATGACATTCACGCCTTGAATGACAAAATTCTTAGTCAAGTTTAAGGTGAACACTCAACATATGGCTCCATCGACACAAATACTGAAGAGGAGGGTGTGATTCTCACAGATTACTCTGTAGAGTTCCTTAACTCTTTGAATCCCACTGGGATGCCTTCTCATGAACTAAAGCTGAAACCAGGAGCTGTAATTATGCTCCTGCGTAATCTTAACAGAAAGCGTGGCCTTTGTAATGGCACAAGGCTTTATATCAAAAGCTTAAAAGCAAATGTTATTTATGCCGTTGCTTTAAATGGAAAAGCAAAGGGTCAGAGAGTTCTTATTCCAAAAATTGACATTATTTCCAAAGATAAAAACTTGCCAATCCAGTGTAATAATTATATGGGTACTACGGAATCTAATAGCATGGGATAAAGCCAGTCCAAGAACAAAGTTGCAGCAAAGAATGGTTTTTACTCGAAACAGAAATGTAAACAGAATTGACACGGATATTTCTGCAATTGCAACGAGGTCTTCAGCTCTATAGCAAACAGCATAATACAGATATTCCTACAGTAGTAACTAGGTCCTCAGCACAATAAAGTAAATCACAGCAAACTGAGAGGCGAACGGATATTTAAACAAGGCAGTCCAATAAGGTTATTAGTGCGTATGCACACAGTACTTAAATGAGGAAGTCCAGCAAAACTTGATCACTCATGTGCACAGTACTTGTTAGTAGGAGTACAATAATTCACAGATGAAGCGTTGTGTGAATGATGTCCTGGGAAAGAGAGGAGGAGGGAAAAAGAGGGAGAGCGCTATCTAAGCATAGCAGATGAGTAAATCTTTGTTGATGAGACAAGCACAATTTGAATCTTGCTCACCTGGTGTGGCTGTGCAAAGAGGCACAACACTGGGAAAAGTTTTGCAAACAAAGAAGATACTTCCACAGGTGTGCAGCCCGTCGCAGAAATTCCAGAGGCGAGAGGTAGCTGAATGGAGAAAGGCAGACCACTGAGTAGTGAGCAGAAGCAGGGATTCACCAGCAAACTGGCAGAAGCTCAGGAGCCAACAGCACAAAATACTCAGGCACAAGAGAACACATGATCCGGACTTAAATAATGAGGACAGAAAGGAAATTCCATGACAGGGCGAGATCCAAGACTCCATCTTGGATCAGGGCGAACAGGCACCAGGAAAGTCCAGAATCCTTACATCCAGATGCGACTGCGTCAGTTTCCTGTCATGTTTGCTTTTGCAATGGCCATCAATAACTCTCAGCGACAATCCTTGGATATTGTAGGAATTTATTTGCCTCTCCCAGTGTTTTCACACGGGCAGTTACAGTTAGGGCCAGAAATATTTGGACAGTGACACAAGTTTTGTTATTTTAGCTGTTTACAAAAACATGTTCAGAAATACAATTATATATATATAATATGGGCTGAAAGTACACACTCCCAGCTGCAATATGATAGTTTCCACATCCAAATCGGAGAAAGGGTTTAGGAATCATAGCTCTGTAATGCATAGCGTCCTCTTTTTCAAGGGACCAAAAGTAATTGGACAATGGACTCTAAGGGCTGCAATTAACTCTGAAGGCGTCTCCCTCGTTAACCTGTAATCAATGAAGTAGTTAAAAGGTCAGGGGTGGATTCCAGGTGTGTGGTTTTGCATTTGGAAGCTGTTGCTGTGAGCAGACAACATGCGGTCAAAGGAACTCTCAATTGAGGTGAAGCAGAACATCCTGAGGCTGAAAAAAAAGAAAAAATCCATCAGAGAGATAGCAGACATGCTTGGAGTAGCAAAATCAACAGTTGGGTACATTCTGAGAAAAAAGGAATTGACTGGTGAGCTTGGGAACTCAAAAAGGCCTGGGCGTCCACGGATGACAACAGTGGTGGATGATCGCCGCATACTTAATTTGGTGAAGAAGAACCCGTTCACAACATCAACTGAAGTCCAGAACACTCTCAGTGAAGTAGGTGTATCTGTCTCTAAGTCAACAGTAAAGAGAAGACTCCATGACAGTAAATACAAAGGGTTCACATCTAGATGCAAACCATTCATCAATACCAAAAATAGACAGGCCAGAGTTAAATTTGCAGAAAAACACCTCAAGAAGCCAGCTCAGTTCTGGAAAAGTATTCTATGGACAGATGAGACAAAGATCAACCTGTACCAGAATGATGGGAAGAAAAAAGTTTGGAGAAGAAAGGGAACGGCACATGATCCAAGACACACCACATCCTCTGTAAAACATGGTGGAGGCAACATGATGGCATGGGCATGCATGGCTTTCAATGGCACTGGGTCACTTGTGTTTATTGATGACATAAGAGCAGGCAAGAGTAGCCGGATGAATTCTGAAGTGTACCGGGATATACTTTCAGCCCAGATTCAGCCAAATGCTGCAAAGTTGATTGGACGGCGCTTCATAGTACAGATGGACAATGACCCCAAGCATACATCCAAAGCTACCCAGGAGTTCATGAATGCCAAAAAGTGGAACATTCTGCAATGGCCAAGTCAATCTCCAGATCTAAACCCAATTGAGCATGCATTTCACTTGCTCAAATCCAGACTTAAGACGGAAAGACCCACAAACAAGCAAGACCTGAAGGCTGCGGCTGTAAAGGCCTGGCAAAGCATTAAGAAGGAGGAAACCCACCGTTTGGTGATGTCCATGGGTTCCAGACTTAAGGCAGTGATTGCCTCCAAAGGATTTGCAACAAAATATTGAAAATAAAAATATTTTGTTTGGGTTATGTTTATTTGTCCAATTACTTTTGACCTCCTAAAATGTGGAGTGTTTGTAAAGAAATGTGTACAATTCCTACATTTTCTATCAGATATTTTTGTTCAACCCTTCAAATTAAACGTTACAATCTGCACTTGAATTCTGTTGTAGAGGTTTCATTTCAAATCCAATGTGGTGGCATGCAGAGCCCAACTCGCGAAAATTGTGTCACTGTCCAAATATTTCTGGCCCTAACTGTATATGTGGCTTTCTCCAGGGGAAGGAAAAGTTAACAAATGAGGGTCAAAATATTTGAGACACAGAAGCAGGATAAACTTATTCCTAACGATGACAAATGGTTTACTGTCAACTGTGTGTACAAAGATGTCTTTTATTAAGCTTTTTAACAATTGTAAAAGCCAAAAAAATTTGTACACAAAAGCGGGACTAACTCCTAGCCAACTAAACATTGGGCATGGACAGGGCCTTGGGGACAGATCCCAAGTGTGCTCAACCATGTGAAATAGCTTATGCTCAGGAACATTGAGGAATAGCTCTACCCGTTCTTTTCCTTTAGGAATATGGCTATGGGATAGCTCTACCTGTTCACTTTCTTCATGGATAGCGCTATCGGATAGCTCTACCCGAACAGTATTAACTATAGATCTTTTTCATACACAAGGTAGGAGTGGCAGGAGGAGTACCCCAGGTATTTATGTTTGCTATTTGTCTGCTGTTGTGAATTCTGTGGCAGAGCTCCCTCCTGTGGTCACAAGTGGTACTTCGGCTGGTTCTCTCTGTGAGCTTCCGTTGGTGGAGGAAAGTGGTACTGCAGCTTCTGAGTTTCCTTCCTCAGGTGATGTGGTGAAGTCATTAGGTGCTGCTCTATTTAACTCCACCTAGTGCTTTGATCCTGGCCTCCAGTCAATGTTCTAGTATTGGACCTGTTTCCTCCTGGATCGTTCCTGTGGCCTGCTGCTCTGCATAGCTAAGTTCCTCTTTGCTATTTGTTTGCTGTTTTTTTCTGTCCAGCTTGTCAATTTGTTTTTTTACTGCTTGCTGGAAGCTCTGGGACGCAGAGGGTGTACCTCCGTGCCGTTAGTTCGGTACGGAGGGTCTTTTTGCCCCCTTTGCGTGGTTTTTGTAGGGTTTTGTGTTGACCGCAAAGTTACCTTTCCTATCCTCGCTCTGTTCAGAAAGTTGGGCCTCACTTTGCTAAATCTATTTCATCTCTACGTTTGTCTTTTCATCTTAACTCACAGTCATTATATGTGGGGGCTGCCTTTTCCTTTGGGGTATTTCTCTGAGGCAAAGTAGGCTTATTTTCTATCTTCAGGCTAGCTAGTTTCTCAGGCCATGCCGAGTTGCATAGGGAGCGTGAGGCGCAATCCACGGCTGCCTTTAGTGTGGTTGGAGAGGATTAGGGATTGCGGTCAACAGAGTTCCCATGTCTCAGAGCTCGTTCTTGTTTTTTGGGTTATTGCCAGGTCACTGTACGTGCGCTGACCTCTATGTCCATTGTGGTACTGAATTACCTTTCATAACAGTACTGGAGGCCAAAAGTACTAATGATTCCCAATAGAGGGAAAAAAGAAGTTCTGAGACCATTTTTTTTTTCTTTGCACTGTGTTTTGCCTTTTTTTTCCCCTAGACATTTGGGTGGTTCAGGACACAGGTGTAGCAATGGACATTAAAGGTCTGTCTTCATGTGTGGATCAGCTCACGGCAAGAGTACAAAGTATTCAAGACTTTGTGGTTCAGAATTCTATGTTAGAACCGAGAATTCCTATTCCTGATTTGTTTTTTGGAGATAGAACTAAATTTCTGAGTTTCGAAAAGAATTGTAAACTATTTCTGGCTTTGAAACCTCGCTCCTCTGGTGACCCAGTTCAACAAGTTAGGATCGTTATTTCTTTTTTGCGTGGCGACCCTCAGGACTGGGCATTTTCTCTTGCGTCAGGAGATCCTGCATTAAGTAATATCGATGCATTTTTCCTGGCGCTCGGATTGCTGTACGATGAGCCTAATTCTGTGGATCAGGCAGAGAAGAATTTGCTGGCTCTGTGTCAGGGTCAGGATGAAACAGAGGTATATTGTCAGAAATTTAGAAAGTGGTCTGTACTCACTCAGTGGAATGAAGGGGCGCTCGCAGCTATTTTCAGAAAAGGTCTCTCTGAAGCCCTTAAGGATGTCATGGTGGGATTTCCTATGCCTGCTGGTCTGAATGAGTCTATGTCTTTGCCATTCAGATCGGTCGACGCTTGCGCGAGCGTAAATCTGTGCACCATTTGGCGGTATTACCTGAGCTTAAACCTGAGCCTATGCAGTGCGATAGGACTTTGACCAGAGTTGAACGGCAAGAACACAGACGTCTGAATGGGCTGTGTTTCTACTGTGGTGATTCCACTCATGCTATCTCTGATTGTCCTAAGCGCACTAAGCGGTTCGCTAGGTCTGCCACCATTAGTACGGTACAGTCAAAATTTCTTCTGTCTGTTACCTTGATCTGCTCTTTGTCATCGTATTCTGTCATGGCATTTGTGGACTCAGGCGCTGCTCTGAATTTGATGGACTTGGAGTATGCTAGGCGTTGTGGGTTTTTCTTGGAGCCCTTGCAGTGTCCTATTCCATTGAGAGGAATTGATGCTACGCCTTTGGCCAAGAATAAGCCTCAGTACTGGACCCAGCTGACCATGTGCATGGCTCCTGCACATTAGGAGGTTATTCGCTTTCTGGTGTTGCATAATCTGCATGATGTGGTCGTGTTGGGGTTGCCATGGCTACAAGTCCATAATCCAGTATTAGATTGGAAATCCATGTCTGTGTCCAGCTGGGGTTGTCAGGGGGTACATGGTGATGTCCCATTTCTGACTATTTCGTCATCCACCCCTTCTGAGGTTCCTGAGTTCTTGTCTGATTACCGGGATTTATTTGATGAGGCCAAGTCCGATACCCTACCTCCGCATAGGGATTGTGATTGTGCTATCGATTTGATTCCTGGTAGTAAATTCCCAAAAGGTCGACTGTTTAATTTATCTGTGCCTGAGCACGCCGCTATGCGGAGTTATGTGAAGGAGTCTTTGGAGAAGGGGCATATTCGCCCGTCATCGTCGCCATTAGGAGCAGGGTTCTTTTTTGCAGCCAAGGATGGTTCACTGAGACCTTGTATAGATTACCGCCTTCTTAATAAGATCACGGTTAAATTTCAGTACCCCTTGCCATTGTTATCTGATTTGTTTGCTCATATTAAGGGGGCTAGTTGGTTCACCAAGATAGATCTTCGTGGTGCGTATAATCTTGTGCGCATTAAGTGAGGCGATGAGTAGAAAACTGCATTTAATACGCCCGAGGGCCATTTTGAGTATCTAGTAATGCCATTCGGACTTGCCAATGCTCCATCAGTGTTTCAGTCCTTTATGCATGACATCTTCCGAGAGTACCTGGATAAATTCCTGATTGTGTACTTAGATGACATTTTGATCTTCTCGGATGATTGGGAGTCTCATGTGAAGCAGGTCAGAACGGTGTTTAAGGTCCTGCGTACTAATTCTTTGTTTGTGAAGGGATCAAAGTGTCTCTTTGGTGTTCAGAAGGTTTCATTTTTGGGGTTCATCTTTTCCCCTTCTACTATCGAGATGGACCCTGTTAAGGTCCAAGCCATCCATAATTGGACTCAGCCGACATCTCTGAAAAGTCTGCAAAAGTTCCTGGGCTTTGCTAATTTTTATCGTCGCTTCATCTGCAATTTTTCTAGTATTGCTAAACCATTGACCGATTTGACCAAGAAAGGTGCTGATTTGGTCAATTGGTCTTCTGCTGCGGTGGAAGCTTTTCAAGAGTTGAAGCGTCGTTTTTCTTCTGCCCCTGTGTTGTGTCAACCAGATGTTTCGCTTCCGTTCCAGGTCGAGGTTGATGCTTCTGAGATTGGAGCAGGGGCTGTTTTGTCGCAGAGAAGTTCTGATTGCTCGGTGATGAAACCATGCGCCTTCTTTTCCAGGAAGTTTTCGCCTGCTGAGCGAAATTATGATGTGGGCAATCGAGAGTTGCTGGCCATGAAGTGGGCATTCGAGGAGTGGCGTCATTGACTTGAAGGAGCTAAGCATCGCGTGGTGGTCTTGACTGATCATAAGAACTTGACTTATCTCGAGTCCGCCAAGCGGTTGAATCCTAGACAAGCTCGTCGGTCGTTGTTTTTTGCCCGTTTTGACTTTGTGATTTCTTACCTTCCGGGCTCTAAAAATGTGAAGGCGGATGCTCTGTCTAGGAGTTTTGTGCCCGACTCTCCGGGTGTATCTGAGCCGGCGGGTATCCTCAAAGAGGGAGTAATTGTGTCTGCCATCTCCCCTGATTTGCGGTGGGTGCTGCAAAAATTTCAGGCTAATAAACCTGATCGTTGCCCAGTGGAGAAACTGTTTGTCCCTGATAGGTGGACGAATAAAGTTATCTCTGAGGTTCATTGTTCGGTGTTGGCTGGTCATCCTGGAATCTTTGGTACCAGAGACTTAGTGGCTAGATCCTTTTGGTGGCCATCTCTGTCGCGGGATGTGCGTACTTTTGTGCAGTCCTGTGGGATTTGTGCTCGGGCTAAGCCCTGCTGTTCTCGTGCCAGTGGGTTGCTTTTGCCCTTGCCGGTCCCGAAGAGGCCTTGGACACATATCTCTATGGATTTTATTTCAGATCTTCCCGTCTCTCAAAAGATGTCAGTCATTTGGGTGGTCTGTGATCGCTTCTCTAAGATGGTCCATTTGGTACCCTTGTCTAAATTGCCTTCCTCCTCTGATTTCGTGCCATTGTTTTTCCAGCATGTGGTTCGTTTACATGGCATTCCAGAGAATATCGTTTCTGACAGATGTTCCCAGTTTGTTTCGAGGTTTTGGCGAGCCTTTTGTGGTAGGATGGGCATTGACTTGTCTTTTTCCTCGGCTTTCCATCCTCAGACTAATGGCCAGACCGAACGAACCAATCAGACCTTGGAAACATATCTGAGATGCTTTGTCTCTGCTGATCAGGATGACTGGGTGTCCTTTTTGCCTTTGGCTGAGTCAATTGGTCTTCTGCTGCGGTGGAAGCTTTTCAAGAGTTGAAGCGTCGTTTTTCTTCTGCCCCTGTGTTGTGTCAACCAGATGTTTCGCTTCCGTTCCAGGTCGAGGTTGATGCTTCTGAGATTGGAGCAGGGGCTGTTTTGTCGCAGAGAAGTTCTGATTGCTCGGTGATGAAACCATGCGCCTTCTTTTCCAGGAAGTTTTCGCCTGCTGAGCGAAATTATGATGTGGGCAATCGAGAGTTGCTGGCCATGAAGTGGGCATTCGAGGAGTGGCGTCATTGACTTGAAGGAGCTAAGCATCGCGTGGTGGTCTTGACTGATCATAAGAACTTGACTTATCTCGAGTCCGCCAAGCGGTTGAATCCTAGACAAGCTCGTCGGTCGTTGTTTTTTGCCCGTTTTGACTTTGTGATTTCATACCTTCCGGGCTCTAAAAATGTGAAGGCGGATGCTCTGTCTAGGAGTTTTGTGCCCGACTCTCCGGGTGTATCTGAGCCGGCGGGTATCCTCAAAGAGGGAGTAATTGTGTCTGCCATCTCCCCTGATTTGCGGTGGGTGCTGTAAAAATTTCAGGCTAATAAACCTGATCGTTGCCCAGCGGAGAAACTGTTTGTCCCTGATAGGTGGACGAATAAAGTTATCTCTGAGGTTCATTGTTCGGTGTTGGCTGGTCATCCTGGAATCTTTGGTACCAGAGACTTAGTGGCTAGATCCTTTTGGTGGCCATCTCTGTCGCGGGATGTGCGTACTTTTGTGCAGTCCTGTGGGATTTGTGCTCGGGCTAAGCCCTGCTGTTCTCGTGCCAGTGGGTTGCTTTTGCCCTTGCCGGTCCCGAAGAGGCCTTGGACACATATCTCTATGGATTTTATTTCAGATCTTCCCGTCTCTCAAAAGATGTCAGTCATTTGGGTGGTCTGTGATCGCTTCTCTAAGATGGTCCATTTGGTACCCTTGTCTAAATTGCCTTCCTCCTCTGATTTCGTGCCATTGTTTTTCCAGCATGTGGTTCGTTTACATGGCATTCCAGAGAATATCGTTTCTGACAGATGTTCCCAGTTTGTTTCGAGGTTTTGGCGAGCCTTTTGTGGTAGGATGGGCATTGACTTGTCTTTTTCCTCGGTTTTCCATCCTCAGATTAATGGCCAGACCGAACGAACCAATCAGACCTTGGAAACATATCTGAGATGCTTTGTCTCTGCTGATCAGGATGACTGGGTGTCCTTTTTGCCTTTGGCTGAGTTCGCCCTTAATAATCGGGCCAGCTCGGCTACCTTGGTTTCACCGTTTTTCTGCAACTCTGGGTTTCATCCTCATTTCTCTTCAGGGCAGTTTGAGTCTTCGGACTGTCCTGGTGTGGATACTGTGGTGGACAGGTTGCAGCAGATTTGGACTCATGTAGTGGACAATTTGACTTTGTCCCAGGAGAAGGCTCAACGTTTCGCTAATCGCAGACGCTGTGTGGGTCCCCGACTTCGGGTTGGGGACTTGGTTTGGTTATCTTCTCGTCATATTCCTATGAAGGTTTCCTCTCCTAAGTTTAAACCTCGTTTTATTGGTCCGTATAGGATTTCTGAGGTTCTTAATCCTGTGTCTTTTCGTCTGACCCTTCCAGATTCTTTTTCCATACATAACGTATTCCATAGGTCATTGTTGCGGAGATACGTGGCACCTATGGTTCCATCTGTTGATCCTCCTGCCCCGGTTTTGGTGGAGGGGGAGTTGGAGTATATTGTGGAGAAGATTTTGGATTCTCGTGTTTCAAGGCGGAAACTCCAGTATCTGGTTAAGTGGAAGGGTTATGCTCAGGAAGATAATTCCTGGGTCTTTGCCTCTGATGTCCATGCTCCCGATCTTGTTCGTGCCTTTCATATGGCTCAACCTGGTCGTCCTGGGAGCTCTGGTGAGGGTTCGGTGACCCCTCCTCAAGGGGGGGTACTGTTGTGAATTCTGTGGCAGAGCTCCCTCCTGTGGTCACAAGTGGTACTTCGGCTGGTTCTCTCTGTGAGCTTCCGTTGGTGGAGGAAAGTGGTACTGCGGCTTCTGAGTTTCCTTCCTCAGGTGATGTGGTGAAGTCGTTAGGTGCTGCTCTATTTAACTCCACCTAGTGCTTTGATCCTGGCCTCCAGTCAATGTTCAAGTATTGGACCTGTTTCCTCCTGGATCGTTCCTGTGGCCTGCTGCTCTGCATAGCTAAGTTCCTCTTTGCTATTTGTTTGCTGTTTTTTTCTGTCCAGCTTGTCAATTTGTTTTTTACTGCTTGCTGGAGGCTCTGGGACGCAGAGGGTGTACCTCCGTGCCGTTAGTTCGGTACGGAGGGTCTTTTTGCCCCCTTTGCATGGTTTTTGTAGGGTTTTGTGTTGACCGCAAAGTTACCTTTCCTATCCTCGCTCTGTTCAGAAAGTTGGGCCTCACTTGTCTTTTCATCTTAACTCACAGTCATTATATGTGGGGGCTGCCTTTTCCTTTGGGGTATTTCTCTGAGGCAAAGTAGGCTTATTTTCTATCTTCAGGCTAGCTAGTTTCTCAGGCCGTGCCGAGTTGCATAGGGAGCATTAGGCGCAATCCACGGCTGCCTTTAGTGTGGTTGGAGAGGATTAGGGATTGCGGTCAACAGAGTTCCCACGTCTCAGAGCTCGTTCTTGTTTTTTGGGTTATTGCCAGGTCACTGTATGTGCGCTGACCTCTATGTCCATTGTGGTACTGAATTACCTTTCATAACAGTCTGCACATACACCAGTCTGGTGCGTGGGTACACCCCATTGCGTGGATCGTAATCACCTCGCGTGCCCAAAGGGCGCGCAATCACTCGTATAATCCTGTTTGCAAGGAATTCAGGACAAGCGTTAGAAGAGTTAAAGCCAGTAATGAAGTAATGTCCAAATCAATAAATAAGGATTTTGTGGATATGTCAAAAGCCAAAGAAAAGTTAAAGATGCTATACGATTTTTACAGGATGAAAAGGGTGAAGTGGTCAAAAATGATGTTGCAAAGGCCAAACTTTTGAATTTCTATTTTGCATCTGTTCTCTATCAAAGCAAATGTAGCATCAACTAATCTTCTTGGTACTATCAAAGAAATAAAATAATCCACACTATATGTAAACAGAGAGATGGTGAGGGGACACTTAGCTAATTTAAATAAATTTGAATCTCCTGGTCTATATGAATTACATGCTAGGGTACTGAAAGAGATAGCAGAGGAAATTGCAGAACCACTAGCCAGAATCTTTGAAAAATCCTGGAGAACAGGAAAAGTCCCAGAGGATTAGAGAAGGACAAATGTTGTCCCTATCTTCAAAAAAGAAAAGAAAACAAGCCAGGAAATTACAGGCCAGTGAGCCTTACTTCTATACCAGGAAAGATCTTTAATAATTTGTTCAAACAGCATGTATGTAAGTACTTGGATAAGAATACAATAATTAACCAGAGCCAGCCTGAAATTGTAGAAACAAGTCATGCCAGATTTCCTTCTAAGAAGGAATAACTGACTGGGTGGATCAAGGAAATGAGGTAGATATAGTATATCTCGACTTAAGCAAAGCATTTAATAAAGTATCTCATACAAACTTTATTGAAAAAAATGACCATGTATGACAAGGCTACGGTTAGGTGGATTCATAACTGGCTCAGTGATCGTATTCATAAAGTGGTAAAAAAAGGTTGCACATCCAATTGAAAGAGTGTTTCAAGTGGGGTACCACAAGGCTCTGTCCTGGCCCCACTGTTGTTCAACATTTTTATAAATGTTCTAGATAACGGAAATGAAGGTAAACTAATAAAATTTACAGGCGATGCAAAGCTAGGAGGAATAGCTAACACTAGAAAAGACAGAGAAAGGATTCAGAAGGACCTAGATAAGCTTGAAAAATGGGCAGAGATTAACAGAATGGTATTTAACAGAGAGAAATGCAAGATTATACATTTGAGCCAGGAAAATGGAAATTACATTACAGAATGCGGGGAATAGAACTAAGCAATGGCATATGTGAAATAGACTTGGGTATACTAATAGATCACAGATTGTACATGAGTCAACTGTGTGATGCAGCAGCAAAAAAGGCAAACACAGTACTGGGATGTATTAATAGAAGCACAGAGTCTAGATAATGTGAGGTAATTATCCCTCTCTATTTCTCCTTGGTCAGATCTCATCTGGAATACTGTGTCCAGTTTTGGGCACCACATTTTATAAAAAGACATCGAAAAATTGGAGCAAGTTCAGAGAAGAGCTACCAGGATGGTGAGCGGACTGCAAACTATGTCCTACGAGGAATGGTTAAAGATCCTGAGAATGTTTAGCTTGCAATAAAGAAGTCTAAGAGGACACTTAATAGCTGTCTACAAATATTTGAAGGGATGTCACAATGTAGAGGGAACATCCTTATTCTCATATACACATGAAAACACAAGAAGCAATAGAATGAAACTGAAAGGGAGAAGATACAGATTAGATATTAGAACAAATCGTCTCCTTCAATGGAACATCTGTCTCAGATGGTTTATTGAATCCTGCATTGAGCCGGGGGTTGAACACGAGTATGGAGGTCACTTCCAGCTGTAACATTCTATGATTCTACTGCAGGGCCTGAGAAACTGAGGGTGGATGTGGAGGTGGGAGCACAGTGAAAAGACCTTGCTTCTGGGGTTCAGTCTCTGGATTGACATCAAAACAGGTGAGCCAGTGCTATATATGGACTGTATATTTTCTGTTTTGATTCTTTTATACCTTTTGTGCCCAGAAAAGGCTATTTTGTTTGGACTTTACCTGGAAGTTTATAAAGTCTAATAACCTTTCCTCATTGCACTAAGAAGCTTTGTGCCTGTGAGGACCTGCCAACTACCAAGCTCTGATCCTTTGCAAGTGTTAAAAAGAGACATAACTGAAGCCAAGCTACATGAACTAGCACCATACACTTCAAAGCTTAATAACCTGTCTGGGATGCTGATTTTCTAAACTTACAGCATGGTCAAGCATTTCATAACAAATGCTGCTCATCTTGAGGCATGTCTCAATTTAATACAATAGATTAAAAGTTACATTTTAATTAAATTCTCATTGTCGTACATTGATTTCCATCCACCATGAAAATTCTGTCGCTTCTCGGCTACTGTGGAGCGTTTATTTGTCCTTCGCTGCCTTAAGCCCAGAAAGGATGCCAAAAGTAGCAAGCAGGTAAGAGATCAGAGGCTCTGCATTCTAGGATCAAGGGTTTTAATTGTCCTTTTAATGGGTGTGCACTAAGCTCCTTGAAAAATGGTGGAATTATACTTGCCACATGGAAATGTAACAGGGAGCTTTAAAAGTTCCGGTTTCTAACTGGCAGAGATCAGGAATAGAAGGAAGATAGCTGTGGAGCCCAGCAGACGCTGCATAATAGCTAGATAGAAAGTGAGGGTGAGTAGCACTTGCAATACATGTGTTCAAGCTATGGCTTTAGAGAACTGCATACAGGAGTATCCAAAAAGAATTAGCCTGCACTTTTGCAGGTGTAGTTTGTTTTAAGTGAGGAACACCTTCCTACATCAATGAGGGTACTGACATTGCTATGACTGAGAGTGAGGATTGCTATCACAGCAAAGCAGTTTATTCCTGTGTGTGAGAAGTGCATCTTCCCAGAAAGATGAAGATTGACCACTCAGAAAGGGCAATGAGATAGCCACACTAGAGAGGGTCTTCCTGATGCAAAATTGCCAAATAGTATATTGCCATGTCTTGCTGTCAAAGAGAGATGATGAGGATCAGGGCAGAATTCAACACTTAGAGAGTGCTTTGCTGCATTTAAAGTGACAGATACTACGCTATCGAAAAGGGGCAACTGTTGAGGAGCTTAGCCAGCAGGCTGTGTAAAGTGTCTGGAGTCATAGCCCATCCTTGTTGTAAATATCAATTGTTTACCAATGCTGATAATCTATAATATAACACTGGGAGCGTCACTCTGTCCGAAGCCTTTATAGACTGCGCAAGCGCCGGCGCAGTCTGGACCCCACAGAGTGACACAGCCCAGGAGATTGCGGTATGCGTAAGCACTGAACGCACAACGGAGAAGCAGGGACGTGCCAGGAGGGTGAGTATGCTATATTCACCTGTCCCGTTCCAGCGCTGCGCGCCGCTCCGTCTTCCGGGTCCTCTGCCTGTGACGTTCAGTTCAGAGGGCGCGATGACGCTCTTAATGCGCGCCGCCCTCTGACTGAACAGGCACAGCCAGAGGACCTGGAAGATGGAGCGGCGCGCAGCGCTGGAAAGGGACAGGTGAACATAGCAAGTGTCGGGGGCCTGAGCTAGCGGCGACTCCGGCACCTGACCCCCACAGCACGCCGGTGTCCTCGGCTGCTCAGGCCCCCCAGCACTCGGCGCCCAGCGACGATAGGTGAGTATGTTATTTTTTTTATATATATTGCAGCAGCATACGTGGCATATAATACTATGGAGCATCTTATGGGGGCCATCAACATTTATCGAGCAGTATAAGGGGCATATACTATGGAGCATCTTATGGGGGCCATCAACCATAATGGAGCAGCATACAGGACATATACTATGGAGCATGTTATGGGGGCCATTAACCATAATGGAGCAGCATATGAGGCATATACTATGGAGCATCTTATGGGGGCCATCAACCATAATGGAGCAGCATATGAGGCATATACTATGGAGCATCTTATGGGGGCCATCAACCATAATGGAGCAGTATACGGGGCATATACTATGGAGCATCTTATGGGGGCCATCAACCATAATGGAGCAGCATATGAGGCATATACTATGGAGCATCTTATGGGGGCCATCAACATTTATCTAGCAGTATACGGGGCATATACTATGGAGCATCTTATGGGGGCCATCAACCATAATGGAGCAGCATATGAGGCATATACTATGGAGCATCTTATGGGAGCCATGAACCATAATGGAGCAGCATACGGGGCATATACTATGGAGCATCTTATGGGGGCCATCAACCATAATGGAGCAGCAGATGAGGCATATACTATGGAGCATCTTATAGGGGCCATCAACCATAATGGAGCAGTATATGGGGCATATACTATGGAGCATCTTATGGGGGCCATCAACCATAATGGTGCAGCATATGGGGCATATGGATGGGAGCGGAAAATTACAGAACGGTGGCGCAGGATGGGAGCAGCACATGACAGAACAGGGGGCACAGGATGGGAGCAGCACATAACAGGATGGGGGTGCAGGATGGGAGCAGCAAATGACAGGATGGGGGCGCAAGATGGTAGCAGCACATGACAAGATTAGGGCGCAGGATGGAAGCAACACCTACCAGGATGGAGACCATATACCAATATAAATGCTCGCCACCCGGGCATAGAACGGGTTCAATAGCTAGTCATTATATATCTTGGAAAACTCTGTAACCATTGAACATGTTGCCCCTTAGTGAGTAAAGCAGATTTGTACTGTTTCCTATGTACACTTATGGTACATTCCTTCCACCATCCATGAATAGGGAGCCACTTTACCACCAAGAGTTATCATATCCAATTTTTTTTTAAGAATCTCATCACCGCTGACCAACCGCTTACACATTCACACAAAAGCTGAATTCAGGGAAAACTGACTTTTAAAGATCGAGTCTGCGAAGAGAAAAATAGCTTAGAAATGCAGGATACCATTCATGTAGTATCCAAAAAGATCATGATCATCAACATTCAAACACATCACAGCTAATTCTAAAAAGTTGCCTGAAATGACAGGTTCATTATTGCATTTGCACCTTTTTTGTCTATTTTTTGGTGTTTTTTGCCCGTTGCTCATTTACACTTTATTCTTTTAATTTGCCTCTATTTTTATGTCTGCTATATGTTCCCTTCTTTTGTTTTTTATATTCCATTTTTAGGGTTTCCCTGTTTTCGACTGATTAATTATTTACGACTTTTTGAAAAAGTTGTGAAATTTGGTGCAAATTACTACAGTCCCTTTCTGGAGTGATTTTATGTGAGCCAAAAATTTTGACTCAATTTTTTTTTCCATCATTTCGTGAGATGTGCAACTTTTGTGCTAAAGGATTGCAAATTAAGGTAAAAAAAAATATACTTATAGACTTTTTTTTTAACTGTGTACAAAATTCACAAATCGCCCTGTTTTAAATAATTTTTGGGTGCTCAAAATGGCAATGACTATCACAAGGCAAAAAAGAACAGTGACGAATTATGAATCGAGGCCACAGTTTTTTCTTTTCTCAACAGTATTCCAACTGCACAATAAGCCTCTACATGTCTGCTTTTGTCTGGTCATGAAGAGTTAATAGGATGCCCAGTGGTATGTGTGAGACCACTTGTTAGGGCATAATATATGTGAGCTGAACTCATCACTCTGGGAAGCCTCATAAATCAGATGGCATTTCCATCCACTTCAAGAAACAGCTCAGCAACATCACAGGGTTCAGGATTTATATTCAATGTTCCCCATCAGAGAGGAATTGATTTTGTCGTTGGCATGATGGAATAATTTTAGTTCCTTTTATGCTGGGTCTGGATGTGACAGCAGCATCCACTCCCTCGATCTTCAGTACCTCGTATTGCTCACTGCATATTCAACTAAAGACCTGAACTTTACCCAAATTGACCATGTTGGGATCACACTGTGTTCTGCTATAAGCATTCTTACAATGGACTGGTTTTAGAGAATAACTTAAAGGATGTATGCAAATACATACTCTGTAGGCACTTATCTATGTATAGCTGATACCTGATTGTAAATGCAGATATCACAATTATCCAATCATCTGTATTAAAGCATTCACACATTGTCAAGAAGCTGAATTATTGCTCAGGCAGAAATTTGATCTGAGGCATTTATACCACGGAATAATTTTTGATCTAGACAAGGTTGGCTATGTATCTAAGCGCTGCCGAAAGCTTAGAACATTAGAAACTCCCACATGCCCAATCAGGATTGCATTTGCAAAATAATAGAACTGTACAACGCCTATATAACAATACAATGCCTATATGACAAAGGCGCCAAGCATGAGGTCTAGGTGGTGAAGGTCCTGGTGTAATTTCCCTTGCTGGCCTAATCTATGATATTATCTTACAGTTGTCCATGCAGATCTTAACATTGGTTAGGGTGTGTTTAAATTGCGTTCTGTGTCACCACTGGGGCATACGTCCGAAATCTACCACAAAATGGGGTTCGGATGCATTTTGCTGTAAGGAGATGGACCGGACCTCGGGTACCTGCATGCCGGGTTCAGAACTAGAAAGGCTACATCCTCTGTTCCCGGGGGGAAGCCTAAGTGAGGCGGACCTTCCCCTGGTGCATGAGGGAAGCAGGAGAGAGACAGAGCTTCCTGCTGAGAGGAGGGGGTGGAGAGAGCCAAAAAAGGCGCACAGCTAGAGGAGGAAAAGCACGCGCAAGAGGAGAATTGCAGAGGAGAGTTGCAGAGCAGAGCAGCGCGCAGAGCAGCGTGCAGATCAGTGAGTGGCGCGCTTGGTCTCCCTTGCCCTTAGAGCAGTGTTCCCCAAGTCCGGTCCTCAAGAGCCACCAACAGGTCATGTTTTCAGGATATCCTTAGTATTGCACAGGTGATAATTGCATCACCTGGACAGGAAAGCATTCAATGACCTGTGCAATACTAAGGAAATCCTCAAAACATGAGCTGTTGGTGGCTCTTGAGGACTGGAGTTGGGGAACACTGCCTTAGAGAGTACTGGCGCAGTAGCAGGTCGCATAAAAAGAGCCACGTTGCCTGCAGAGCCAAGGGTGCCCAGCAGCAATCTGGAGAGAGGGACCGCTGCAGAGAAGAGGAGAACCGTGCAGAGTGGAACAGAGCCGTGCAGAGCAGTGCACACAGAGCGGAGCCGAGCCGGGTGCCGCAGCAGACACAGAGAGGAGTGCTTCGGTCGGGAGCACCAGCGCCAAAGAGACCAGGGTCGCCTGCCACCAACAGTGGGGACTAGGGAGATAAGGACGTGCGGTGTGTGCCTAGCGATAGCCAGAAAGTACCAGGTGCTGTACACGACGTGACCGTGAGTACCGCACACGCGCTGCCCCCAAGAAAGATCACACAAGGGACTGAGACTTGCACCCTGACGTGGGGAGAGAATAGTTGTCCTGACTGTCTTTTACCTGACTACCCCCATTTGAGATAGTTAATGAGCCACGTTGGACTCGCATTGGACTGTGGCCCGTGCCATTAATAGCCACATTAGTATATGGACTAGGCCCAGTGGAAGGTACCGGAGACTGACCACTGCCGTCAGAAGAGGGAACCAGTGACCACAGTACCCTCCAGGAGGAGGCGCTGCGCCCGCCGTTGCCGGCGCTATTTAGTGCGCATCAGAAGCTGCAGTGTGCACCAATACCCTACATGTAATCTGGAAATATTTTTTCAGGCACAGTGCAAAGCTCAGAAGGCAAGGAGCGCCAGATTTTACTGTTATGGTTTGCAGGTGCCATGACCCACAAGGAGAGTCCATGAGGTGCCAGAACAGCAGAACCCCCCCCCCCCATAAGTGACCCCATTTTGTGAACTACATGTCTCAATGAGTTAATCTATGGGTGCGGTGATCATAGCGACACCATGAGTGTGTCACATAATTTTATACCATTGGGCAGTGAAGACAAAATAACTACATTTTTACCACCAAAATTTTGTTTTAGCCCCAGATTTTACATTTTACTAGAAGTGGGTAAAAATGGCACCAAAATTTGTCCCACACTTTCTGCTGAATGTGGCAATACCGTGGCTGTACAGTACTACTTAGCCATACTGAGAGACTCGGGAGGAATGGAGTGCTATTTGCCTCCTGGAGCTCAGATTTTCAAAGAACAGTTTGCAGACTCCATATACAGAGCCCCTAATTGCTAGAAGAGCAGAGTTCCTCCTCAAGTGACCCCATTTGGGAAACTATACCTCCTGGGGAATTTATCTACAAGTGTAGTGACGGGCTCTCATAGCTTCAGAAATGCCAAACGTGGACGCAATATGTACAGTTAGGGCCAGAAATATTTGGACAGTGACACAAGTTTTGTTATTTTAGCTGTTTACAAAAACATGTTCAGAAATACAATTATATATATAATATGGGCTGAAAGTGCACACTCCCAGCTGCAATATGATAGTTTCCACATCCAAATCGGAGAAAGGGTTTAGGAATCATAGCTCTGTAATGCATAGCGTCCTCTTTTTCAAGGGACCAAAAGTAATTGGACAATGGACTCTAAGGGCTGCAATTAACTCTGAAGGCGTCTCCCTCGTTAACCTGTAATCAATGAAGTAGTTAAAAGGTCAGGGGTGGATTCCAGGTGTGTGGTTTTGCATTTGGAAGCTGTTGCTGTGAGCAGACAAAATGCGGTCAAAGGAACTCTCAATTGAGGTGAAGCAGAACATCCTGAGGCTGAAAAAAAAGAAAAAATCCATCAGAGAAATAGCAGACATGCTTGGAGTAGCAAAATCAACAGTTGGGTACATTCTGAGAAAAAAGGAATTGACTGGTGAGCTTGGGAACTCAAAATAGCCTGGGCGTCCACGGATGACAACAGTGGTGGATGATCGCCGCATACTTAATTTGGTGAAGAAGAACCCGTTCACAACATCAACTGAAGTCCAGAACACTCTCAGTGAAGTAGGTGTATCTGTCTCTAAGTCAACAGTAAAGAGAAGACTCCATGACAGTAAATACAAAGGGTTCACATCTAGATGCAAACCATTCATCAATACCAAAAATAGACAGGCCAGAGTTAAATTTGCAGAAAAACACCTCAAGAAGCCAGCTCAGTTCTGGAAAAGTATTCTATGGACAGATGAGACAAAGATCAACCTGTACCAGAATGATGGGAAGAAAAAAGTTTGGAGAAGAAAGGGAACGGCACATGATCCAAGGCACACCACATCCTCTGTAAAACATGGTGGAGGCAACGTGATGGCATGGGCATGCATGGCTTTCAATGGCACTGGGTCACTTGTGTTTATTGATGACATAAGAGCAGACAAGAGTAGCTGGATGAATTCTGAAGTGTACCGGGATATACTTTCAGCCCAGATTCAGCCAAATGCTGCAAAGTTGATTGGACGGCGCTTCATAGTACAGATGGACAATGACCCCAAGCATACAGCCAAAGCTACCCAGGAGTTCATGAGTGCCAAAAAGTGGAACATTCTGCAATGGCCAAGTCAATCTCCAGATCTAAACCCAATTGAGCATGCATTTCACTTGCTCAAATCCAGACTTAAGACGGAAAGAACCACAAACAAGCAAGACCTGAAGGCTGCGGCTGTAAAGGCCTGGCAAAGCATTAAGAAGGAGGAAACCCAGCGTTTGGTGATGTCCATGGGTTCCAGACTTAAGGCAGTGATTGCCTCCAAAGGATTTGCAACAAAATATTGAAAATAAAAATATTTTGTTTGGGTTATGTTTATTTGTCCAATTACTTTTGACCTCCTAAAATGTGGAGTGTTTGTAAAGAAATGTGTACAATTCCTACATTTTCTATCAGATATTTTTGTTCAACCCTTCAAATTAAACGTTACAATCTGCACTTGAATTCTGTTGTAGAGGTTTCATTTCAAATCCAATGTGGTGGCATGCAGAGCCCAACTCGCGAAAATTGTGTCACTGTCCAAATATTTCTGGCCCTAACTGTATGTCTTAGGTATACTGTGGGGCTCAGAAGGGAGGGCAGCATTTGGATTTGAGAGCTGAGAATTTGCTGAATTTCTTTTGGCGGGTGAGGAGCCATTTTTTCCTTTTCCAGAGTCTTTGTTCTACCAGTAGTATGGAAGCCCACTAAATTTCCATTAACAGATGGCGGACCTGAGTGAGGTCTTGCTTTTTTTGTGGATTGAGTAGAAGTTTTTATTGGAGCTTTTCCATAATGTTTGGGATCACATTTATCCGGCACTTTACGCTGTCCACTTACTTTGGGGATCCATCTAAATCTTAGAGTGACATGATTCAGATGAAACCCCTGAGGGATCCATCTACTATATAATTGTCTAAGGGTCACTTCCGTCTTTCTGTCTGTCTGTCCTTCTGTCTGTCATGGATATTCATTGGTCGCGGCCTCTGTCTGTCATGGAATCCAAGTCGCTGATTGGTCTCGCCAGCTGCCTGTCATGGCTGCCGTGACCAATCAGCGACAGCCACAGTCCGATTAGTCCCTCCCTACTCCCCTGCAGTCAGTGCCCAGTGCCTGCTCCATACTCCCCACAGACACCGCTCACACAGGGTTAATGCCAGCGGTAACGGACCGCGTTATGCCGCGGGTAACTCACTCCGTTACCGCCGCTATTAACCTTGTGTGTCCCCAACTTTTTACTATTGGTGCTGCCTATGCAGATTCAATAGTAAAAGGATCTAAAGTTAAAATAATAAAAAAAATAAAAAATCATTATATACTCACCTTCCACCGCCTTTCCCGCTCTTCGCGACGCTCCGGTAACCGCTCCATGCAAGTGGCAGGTTCGGGTGGCAAGGATGGTATGTGACAAGGACCTGCCATGATGTCACAGTCATGTGACTGCGACCTCATCACAGGTCCTGCGTGCCTGCACGAGAAGGACCTGCCATGACGTCACAGTCATGTGACCATGACGTCATCAGGGGTCCTGCGCTACCAACCCTGGGACCGGAAGCTGCCAAGTGCACCGCACACGTAGCTGGGCAATATACTATGTGGCTCTGTGCTGTATACTACGTCGCTGTGCAATATACTACGTGGCTCTGTGCTGTATACTACGTCACTGGGCAATATACTACGTGGCTGGGCATATACTACGTGACTCTGTGCTGTATACTACGTCACTGGGCAATATACTACGAAACTGGGCAATATACTACGTGGCTGGGCAATATACTACGTCACTGGGCAATATACTACGTGGCTGGGCAATATACTACATCACTGGGCAATATACTACGTGACTGGGCAATATACTACATGGCTGGGCTATATACTACGTGGCTGGGCAATATACTATGTAACTGGGCATTATACTATGCGACTGGGCAATATACTATGTGGGCTGTGCAATATACTACGTGGACATGCATATTCTAGAATACCCGATGCGTTAGAATCGGGCCACCATTTAGTTCACTATAATGAGGCAGCAGAGTTACTCTTGACTCCATCTAGCCTCTGTTCAGCGGTGTCCTTTTCAGAAGTGCACAAAACTGTGGTCGACAGCACTTTATGCAATCCTAAAAAGACAGTGAGTCAAAAGACGTGAGCACAGCTACTAGGGTGCACGGGTAGGTTCCCAAACCATATGCATATAGATATAAAGAACCCGGCACTCAACTTGAATTAAACTTGAGGTTTTTTCTTCCGTAGTACGAAAAAACGTTTCGGCCTAGTGTGGCCTTCGTCAGTTACGTACTGAAGGATGACTGAGAATAACCTCAGTATGTGTGATAGATCCGTGGGTTATCACTTAATGGTGGTCCGCTTAAATAGATATAGCGCAGCTGTGAGCTGAGAGTGGCTGGGTCCTGACGCGGTGCCCGGGCTTTCACACCGACAGCGGTGGTAGTTTTATCTGCATATACCCTAGTGGGGACTCAGGGGGTTTGAAGATACCCTCCCGTTATGAGTAGCAATGCGGGAGAGTTTTGAGTGACAGTTGTCCACTCTCCTTCATTAAGCAAAGTGCAAAGCGCTGGGACGCACTAGTAACCGGGCAGCATACAAGGACAGAGCCCGCCCACCGGATATAACGTTACGGCATGTTGTGCCGACGTCTGATGTCCGGAACTAAAGGTGCGATCCAATAATTCATGGTGCACAGATTCAGGTACACCGGAAGTGAGGCTCACGGCGTCCGGAAGCACGAGGTGAGAAACGCCGGTGAGCAGGCTATAAAAAGAGGCGGAAGACGAGCCGCCACAGCATCATGCTCATTTACTATGCGTAAAGGTGACACAATCCTCTGATGAGTATAATATATGAAACGCATTGGGAGGCACTCTTTAGCAAGGTGGACCCAAAGTGAAGGATGCGGTTGGAAGAATTTAACCGCCTGAACGGGCCACTGTAACTCAGCACTGCATAAGGTCCAGATGGTAACCGGCAGAAGACTGATGAGTATTATTTTTTTTATATAGATGTTGGTGACGTATGTGGTACCATACCTAATATATATATGTATTTAGGAGGTCTACATAACCACTGGGTCACTGTGGATATATGAGCATTGTAATAGGATCATACCGCCTGGTAGGAATGTGTGTATCACAACAGTGGTCACCAATAAGTTTTGAAGACTGGCAATAATATAGTTTTCTGGTACGTTATCCTACCGTATTTTGTGTATATACAGATCTATAAACTGTGAGATCTAGAGGGTTACGGATTCACGGACATCATTAGATCTGTATGTAATGCTAGTCATTGTTACTAGGCATTACTGTTTTCTTTGGCGGTGATACGCTGATGCGTTTTTATATGTGTCTTTCGTGTTGTACGTATGCACTTTGCACCTTTGTTGGCACTATATGTTTGCACTTTTTAAGAAAGATAGAAATAAAAGTTATATTTTAACTATATATAGCAGCGGTTCTCAACCTGGGGGTCGCGACCCCGAGGGGGGTCGAACGACCAAAACACAGGGGTCGCCACCCAGTGGCGTAGGAAGGGGGGTGCGGAAGAGGGGCAGAATGCTGGACACACTGGGGCAATACAGGAGACTATGGGGCAGATTGCTGGACACACTGGGGCAATACAGGAGACCATGGGGCAGATTGCTGGACACACTGGGGCAATACTGGAGACCATGGGGCAGATTGCTGGACACACTGGGGCAATACTGGAGACCATGGGGCAGAATGCTGGACACACTGGGGCAATACAGGAGACTATGGGGCAGATTGCTGGACACACTGAATACTGGAGACCATGGGGCAGATTTCAGGACACATTGAGGCAATGCTGGAGACCCTGGGGCAGACTTCTGGACATACTGGGGCAATACTGGAGACCATGGGGCAGATTGCTGGACACACCGGGGCAATACTGGAGACCATGGGGCAGAATGCTGGACACACTGGGGCAATACAGGAGACCATGGGGCAGATTGCTGGACACACTGGGGCAATACTGGAGACCCTGGGGCAGATTTCTGGACACATTGAGGCAATGCTGGAGACCCTGGGGCAGACTTCTGGACACACTGGGGCAATGCTGGACACTGGGGCAGATTGCTGGACACACTGGGGGTAATATGCTGGACACACTGGGGCAATGCTGGACACTGGGGGTAATATGCTGGACACACTGGGGCAGACTGCTGGACACACTGGGGCAATGCTGGACACACTGGGGCAATGCTGGACACTGGGGCAGATTGCTGGACACACTGGGGGTAATATGCTGGACACACTGGGGCAGATTGCTGGACAACATGGGGGTAATATGCTGGACACACTGGGGCAGATTGCTGGACAACATGGGGGTAATATGCCGGACACACTGGGGCAGATTGCTGGACACACTGGGGCAATGCTGGACACACTGGGGCAATGCTGGACACTGGGGCAGATTGCTGGACACACTGGGGGCAGTGCTGGACATACTGGGGGTAATATGCTGGACACACTGGGGGTAATATGCTGGACACACTGGGGCAGATTGCTGGACAACATGGGGGTAATATGCTGGACACACTGGGGGCAGGACTTGAGGCATGGGCAGAATGTAGATACGGGGCATGATTGGAGACACGGGGCAGGATTGGATCATGGGGCAGGACGGATACGATGGAGGCTGGTGGGGCAGGATGGGGATATCATATGGGGTAGAATGGATACTCATGAGGGCAGGATGCGAGAACATATGGCTGGAGCCAGGAATGAGATAAACGGGGCCAGGGTGGGGAATAGTGTTACCATAGGGGCTAATTAAGGGATATTATTACTGCAGTGATGTATTTATTTTATTTTTTGAGTATACTGTTTTAAATGAGAATACAATACATAATGCATATCAGATATTTACATTCTGAATCATAACTAATAAAATTACAGTTTTAAAGTAGCCACCAAAATTATTTTTTGGGTTGGGGGTCACCGCAACATGAGGAACTGTATTGCGGGGTCACGGCATTAGAAAGGTTGAGAACCACTGATATATAGGAATCCGCTTATCACATTGTAGTTTTTCTTTTGGTTCCTTTGACTTTGGAGTCTAGCTGATTTAGATTTGTTGTGCGGGTATGGCAGGTTTCTTAACCACAGGTATTGATACCAGCACATGGATTAATGAGGCTAGGAGCGTTTTTTCGGAAGGCACCTTCACCCAGAAAAAATATACACCCTCTTTCAATTCGGCCTTTAGAGAACTTACAAAACTCTATAAAGAACAAATTACATCGTGGTGGGAGGTGCAAAGCCTTGATAACTATATTAAAGCAGGAATTGTACCGAGACACCTTAGAATCCCCATCTCCCCAGGTTTCAGATATAAAAATACAGAACTACTCAATAAATGGGAAAAAGAAGTGACTGACAGCTCCCTAAAATTAATGAGACTACTCCTAGAGGAAGAAAAACTGATGCTGACAAAACTTAACAAGAGTCTAAAAGAGCAAATAGACATCACAAAAGGTTTTTCCACCGAACCGGAATTCGGTGCTAAAGAAAAGAGTCTGCAAAACACTATAGAAAAATTTCAATATCATCTTAAAGAAAAGAAACATAAATTTTTCATAAGAGATCTGCAGGACTTTAGGGATAATAAAGCCTACGATAGCCGTAGCCTACCAGTGATCCCCAAGCATACTAGACCCCAAGAGACAGATCCATCATCCTCAGAGGCGGAATTTTCAGATTCAGAGGTTAGATTTAAGAATCAAAGGGGGAAGGCTAGAGGGAGAGGAGGCGGACGGGGAGGTAGAGGATCTAACAGGGGCTCACCTCAGGGGGACCGTTTTTTAGATCTCAGTTATCCCCTGAGGAATCGGTTCAACCCCCGAAACCCTGTATAGGACAAAACATTATTAACCTGTCTTCTAAACCTCTGAGTGAGGCACAAATGGTGGTCCTTAGCAAAGGTCTGTCTTTTGTCCCCACAACAGACTATGAAAGTTTTGAGGCTATAAAGGACCTAAACCTATTTGTCCGACAATTGAAATGGAGAAAGTTCTTCATTAATGAAGATAAAAAACGATGTACTGAATTGGGCATTGATGGGGATCTTTTAAGTGACGTCAGATTTCTTTTCCATCTAGGGGATATAGATCCGAATGACCTAGGAGAGGGACCTTTCACAACTCTGAAAAATAAGAGTAAACGCATGCCCCCATTCACAAGGGACATAGGCCCTATTGACGTTTTTCTGAATATGGTTAACCAGGAGTTGAGGGATTTGGAGTTTAAAAACCACAAGAGACAATCACACAATATGACTAAGGCAGAAATGGACAGCCTGTGTGAACTTGAAAAGGACCACGAACGAGTGATAAAACCTTCTGATAAAGGAGGCAACGTGGCGGTCATGGATGTGGCCCAATATAGGGCACTGTGCTACTCCCTCCTCCATGAGGGAATGGGTTACGAGAGATTGGAGACTAATCCCACCACGATGTATTCAGGCCAACTTAAAAAATTGGTAACAGAAGCATTTAGTAAAAAACTTATTGACTCAAATGAGAGAGATTTTTTAATACCTATGCATCCGGTAACAGCTACCTTTTATTGTTTACCTAAACTACATAAAGGCACCAATCCGTTGAAAGGGAGACCGATAGTGTCCGGTATTGGTAGCCTTACTCAGAATCTGGGCCTATATCTAGACCAAATCTTGAGGCCTTTTGTGACCTCTTTAAGTTCGTATGTACGCGACACAGCGGATCTCCTTCTTAAACTTGACAACATAGAATTGGATGCAGACATGCTACTATGCTCTATAGACGTAGAGGCACTCTACTCTTCAATCCCACACAGTAAGGGCATCGCGGCAGTGGACTACTACCTGGGCATGAGAGGACGGCAGTATACTGAACATAATTTGTTTGTGAAACAGGCTTTGGAGTTTTGCCTCACTAGAAACTATTTTCTATTTGACGGTAAATATTACCACCAGCTCAGGGGCACCGCGATGGGGAGCCCGTGTGCCCCCTCGTATGCAAACCTGCTCCTGGGCTGGTGGGAAGAAAATGTCGTTTTTAAGGACATTACACCTACCGACAATAGCGTCATACTATGGCTAAGATATATTGATGACGTTTTCGTCATCTGGAAAGGGGACGAGACAAGTTTTTCGGCTTTTGTGGCAGACTTGAACCACAATGAGCTGGGTCTTCATGTCACTTTTGAGGTAGACCCATTAAAATTGCCTTTTTTGGATGTTCTGATTGAGAGGGGAGAAGGGGGTCAACTAGTCACGAGTACCTTCAGAAAACCAACAGCAACAAATTGTCTCTTGAGGTGGGAATCCAATCACCCAATACCACTCAAGAGAGGTATTCCTAAAGGTCAATATTTACGTGTGCGGAGGAATTGCTCTGACAATGCCACGTATTTTAAACAAGCTGAGGACCTGAAGGAACGTTTCCTGGAGAGGGGATACCCTAACAAAATCTTAACAGAGGCCTATAAGTCATCTGTAACAAGACAAAGAAGGGATCTCTTGACCCCTACCCCAAAAAAAGAAAACGAAAACAGCATAAGACTGATTACAAAATATTCAAACGGGGCAGGCGATCTACGTGAGATCGTTAAAAAACATTGGCATATTTTACATATGGATAATGATCTCAAGGATATTATCACACCAACCCCACAGATTACGTTCAGGAAGGGCCGCTCAATAAAGGACAGGGTAGTCCACAGCCACTTTGCCCCTCCCCAAACACAAACGACCTGGCTAGGTGGTCCAACTAGGGGATGCTATAGATGTGGGAACTGCAGATACTGCCAGTCTATACAACAGGGCAGAACTTTCTCTAGCAATGTCACAGGGAAAACTTTCTATGTCAACCACTTTATAAATTGTAAGACCAAGGGGGTGATTTATAAAATGACTTGTGACTGTGGACTTGAATATATTGGGAAGACAAGCAGAGAGCTCAGGAGAAGAATTGGAGAACATCACTGTGACACCATCAACAAAAGAGACACTCCAGTCGCTAATCACATCAATAGGGTTCATCAGGGTGACCTAAAGATGGTTAAATTCATGGGCATAGATAGAGTGTATCAGCCCCAGAGGGGTGGAGACTGGGATAGGAATATCTTACAGAGAGAAAGCAAGTGGATTTTTCGCCTTCAAACTACAGCACCACACGGCCTGAATGACCATATAAGCTTCTCTTCCTTCCTGTAGAGATAGGGAACAACAGGGCATTCTATCAATAGGGACAGCCGCCGTCGAGTGGGGGCGCCACTGCGCAGGTTTAGGGTGCCAACCTCCGCGATAGGTAGGAATGGATTTAGAGAGGGCTTTGTGAGGGTATGTGAATAGCTGCACCCTTTACTGTCTTTTCTATGGTTGGAGATTCGCTGTGTTTTGCCTACATATGTTTTAGTTGCATATCTGTTTGGCAGAGTTTATATTTAGATATGTGTGTATTTTTCGTATGGGTGATGGGTCCCTTTTTCTGAAGGCTCTTCCAACCCTCAAACCATGCTGGTATCATTTTATTAAAGTGGTAGTTTTATCTGCATATACCCTAGTGGGGACTCAGGGGGTTTGAAGATACGCTCCCGTTATGTGTAGCAATGCGGGAGAGTTTTGAGTGACAGTTGTCCACTCTCCTTCATTAAGCAAAGCGCAAAGCGCTGGGACGCACTAGTAACCGGACGGCATACAAGGACAGAGCCCGCCCACCGGATATGACGTTACGGCATGTTGTGCCGACGTCTGATGTCCGGAACTAAAGGTGCGATCCAATAATTCATGGTGCACAGATTCAGGTACACCGGAAGTGAGGCTCACGGCGTCCGGAAGCACGAGGTGAGAAACGCCGGTGAGCAGGCTATAAAAAGAGGCGGAAGACGAGCCGCCACAGCATCATGCTCATTTACTATGCGTAAAGGTGACACAATCCCCTGATGAGTATAATATATGAAACGCGTTGGGAGGCACTCTTTAGCAAGGTGGACCCAAAGTGAAGGATGCGGTTGGAAGAATTAAACCGCCCAAACGGGCCACTGTAACTCAGCACTGCATAAGGTCCAGATGGTAACCGGCAGAAGACTGATGAGTATTATTATTTTTATATGGATGTTGGTGACATATGTGGTACCATACCTAATATATATATGTATTTAGGAGGTCTACATAACCACTGGGTCACTGTTGATATATGAGCATTGTAATAGGATCATACCGCCTGGTAGGAATGTGTGTATCAAAACAGTGGTCACCAATAAGTTTTGAAGACTGGCAATAATATAGTTTTCTGGTACATTATCCTACCGTATTTTGTGTATATACAGATCTATAAACTGTGAGATCTAGAGGGTTACGGATTCACGGACATCATTAGATCTGTATGTAATGCTAGTCATTGTTACTAGGCATTACTGTTTTCTTTGGCGGTGATACGCTGATGCGTTTTTATATGTGTCTTTCGTGTTGTACGTATGCACTTTGCACCTTTGTTGGCACTATATGTTTGCACTTTTTAAGAAAGACAGAAATAAAAGTTATATTTTAACTATATATAGGAATCCGCTTATCACATTCCTGGCTTCAGCCATATGTTCTCCCATCCTATCCTCATGAGTATCCATCCTGCCCCATATGATCTCCCCATCCTGCCCCATGAGTATCCATTGTATCCATCCTGCTCCATGATCCTGCATGATCTGTCTCCAATCCTGCCCCATGTCTTTCATTCTGCCCCATGTCTCCAATCATGCCCTGTATCTACATTCTGCCCATGTCTCCAGTCCTGCCCTCAGTGTGCCCAGCATCTCTGCCCCCAGTGCCCAGCATCTCTGCCCCCAGTGCCCAGCATGTCTGCCCCCAGTGTCCAGCATCCTGCCCCCAGTGTGTCCAGCATATTACCCCCAGTGTGTCCAGCAATCTGCCCCAGTATGTCCAGCATATTGCCCCAGTGTGTCCAGCAATCTGCCCCAGTGTCTGACTCCAGCATTGCCCCAGTGTGTCCAGCAATTTGCCCCAGTGTCTCCAGCATTGCACCCATTGTGTCCAGCAATCTGCCCCAGTGTGTCCAGCATTGCCCCCAGTGTGTCCAGCAATCTGCCTCAGTGTCTCCAGCATATTACCTCAGTGTGTCCAGCAATCTGCCCCAGTGTGTCCAGCATATTGCCCCAGTGACTCCAGCAATCTGCCCCAGTGTCTGACTCCAGCATATTGCCCCCAGTGTGTCCAGCAATCTGCCCCAGTGTGTCCAGCATTGCCCCCAGACAGTGTGTCCAGCAATCTGCCCCAGTGTGTCCAGATTGCCCCAGACAGTGTGTCCAGCAATCTGCCCCAGTGTGTCCAGCATTGCCCCCAGACAGTGTGTCCAGCAATCTGCCCCAGTGTGTCCAGCATATTGCCCACAGACAGTGTCCAGCATTCCGGCCCGCCCGGGCCCCCCGGAATGCCGCTCGTAAAAAAAAACGAGTTCCCCTCACCTGACCTGCGCTCCAGCGGCGAGCTCCCTCCAGAAGCACGCACTCGCCAGCGACTGACAATGACATCAGATGCCGACGACGTGTGCGCTGCGCCTGCGGCCGAATTCAGCTGCCAGCCTTCAATTGGCTGGTGGCTGTTAACTATTGACGTGCGGGCGCGTGCCCGCACATCAATAGGTGAAACTGCCGCAGCACCGGTAGGGGCCTGGTGAGCAGATGAGACGGGGCCCAATGCGGGCCCCCTCTGCCCACCGGGCCCATACGCCAGTCAGGGCAGTAATGCCCTGATAGCGGCGGGCAATCTGAGCGGTAGCCCAGGACCCCCCAAACCACTGGGCTCTGGGCTACCGTCCAGATTGACCGTATTATAGTCCACCCCTGGTTACAGTAAGTGCTGTTCCCCGGCTCCGGAAGCTGAACACGGCTCTCATCATTCTCCCCTGCTCTGCCGACGATCGATGTGAGCAGGGGAGAATGATGAGTTATATTTAAGTGATAAAAGAGACAGCAGGTGGCGGCTGATGGAACTATTACTCCCATCAGCCTACTCCTGCAGCTGCTAATAACAGTGACAGCAGGAGCGGCTGATGAGGGTATTCATGAGCTGCCGCCTATGCTATAAATAAATAAATGAAAAAAACGGCGTGGGTTCCCCTGTATTTTTTGTAACCAGCCAGTCAAAGCTCACAGCTGGAGGCTGCAACCCTCATCTGTCAGCTTCAGCAAGGTTGGTTATCAAGAATAGAGGGGTCCCCATGCTGTTTTTTTAAATAATTAAATAAAAAATTTAAAAAAATAGTTGGGTCCTCATTTTGGCAACCAGCCTTGCTAAAGCTCACAGCTGGGGTCTGGTATTCTCAGGCTGGTAAGGGGCCATAGATATTGACCCACCCAGCCTAAAAATATCCCGCAGCTGCCCAGAAAAATGCACCAATTCTGGCGCTTTGCCCGTCTCTTCATATTTGTGGGGTTGATGTCACCTTTGTATTGTCAGGTAACATCAAGCCCACGGCTTAGTAATGGAGAGGTGTCTGTAAGACTGGTGACTGAGCTGCTGCCAGCGTAGCATCAGTGACCAGAGGTAACGTCATCGAGGTTACTGCCAGTTACTGAGGCTGAGTTCCCCACCAGGCTGAACTGCTGTGACCTCGATGAGATCCACGCTAGCACCATGAGTGCTCAGAATCCCTAAACTGAGAGATCTTGCTTTATGACTCTAGCAGGTCACAACACATGTAGGCCATGATTTCAGCACTGTTCAATATTGAGTGTCCCAGTTGTTGCGAGAACAATAATGAACTGGAATGACACCAAGAGGCAGAGAGAGGCGAATCTCTACAAGGATGAAGTGTCTGTTTAGAAGACTGGTGCATTGTGATCCCACCTGCAAGTCAAATTGCACATCACATACCAAGCCTAAGTAGTGTGAAACAGCATCTGCACAAATCATCAGAATATGTTGGCATGACATGTGGCTTCCAGGCAGATGTCCAGCTACAGGTGTTCCATTAATCTCACGCTACTGCTCTCAAACGCCATCATGGTGCACAGCAGAAAGGCAATGGAGGCTAGAATGGAGGTCTGTCTTCTTCAATGTTGAGTACCACATTTGCCTTGGATGCAATAGTCAGAGGTCTGTAAACCCATGGAAACCTCGTCTCTCCTACTTCTGGAAGAATGGTGTGAGATGGAATAATGTGTGGTAGCTTGACCCCTCTAGTCTTCATTTCAAGTTCTCTCGCAGCTTGGAGTTACAATCCTTTATTGTGGAACCAGTGGTACAACCATTTCTCCAAAGTGTCTTAGGCACCATCGGTCAACCCAACAATGCCAGGCCACTTGTTCCTCATGCTGCTGTCAGCAGACAGCACGGCCTAAATGTGCTACCATGGCCGACAGTATCTCTGATCTGGAATTTTATTGGTCAGCAATTGTAAAGGAGGATTCCAGCAGTGGATGTAGATGATTTGCATGCCATTGAGTGTGGCAGAACAGAGCCCTTTTCAGACAACCATGAAGAACCTTATTGATAGCATTTTAGTGTATATTTCTGCATTCATACTTGATACTGAATAAATTGAGATGTTTCGAAATAAATTGAAATGTTTCCACATTTTTCATCATTTTTATGACCTTAACATGTCTACCAATCCTTTGATTTTCATGATTTTTTGTTCTTGGTATGGCAGTTTCAATGTTAAAGGAATGAGTATGCACATGCACATACACACTGTGCAGTATGTATTTGCAATTTAAATGTTGAGGAGTATATACTTCTTACACTTAATGTGCTTACTTTCAAAAATCATGTGAGAATGACTGTAAATTCCTGTTTTGAAATTTTAAACTTAATCTCCGCCCATCTCACCTGATTGACACCCTTCAGTCTACCTTCTCCTGCTGAGATCTCACACTGCTCAGTTCAAGCTGCAGTTGTCAGTCAAGCTGGGTAGGTGGAGACTGAATACACTTGGAGTCATGAGCTCTCTCACTTCTTAGCTAGACTTATAAGGAAATAAAGGACATAGCCCTGAAACGAGTTTGCGATTTGACTCTTGTGTGACTTATTTTGAGGTTTGCTTTTTTTACTGATCTACAATAAAGAATATACATCTTAAAGAGCCATGAGTCCTACTGCTGGATCTTATCTCTTCCTGGTCTCATAAACTGCACTTTTTATTATCAGGATTACACAGCCATTTTACATGGATTTTCAAAGTAAGTACATCAGATGCATCAGGCATGAGATCACTATTTAAAAATGTATGCAGTTTGTGTTGTAAAACCTGATGACAGATCCACTTAAACAGGAATATAGGGATAATTTTCAAGCCTGTAAGTGAATGTAACCGTTGACTGTTCTATGCAGGGGCGTAATTATTTCTAAAAAGATGGACAGGTGGCATGTAAATGACAGGGGCATATGCAATTAATTAGATTCCAGATTCTCAGGTGAAGAAAAAGCCTATCATAAGATGGTTACTGTCTTTTCCAGCGGAAATAATGAAGGTGTGAACTACAATTTTCCAGACTGTGATTTATCGAGCCCATCTGGATAACTTCCAATTTGATAAATTAGTTAATGCTTCCTGCATTAATGGTAAGAGTAAACCACTATGAAATTTATCCTTGTGGACAAGATTAGGTCAAATATAAAAAGTAAAGATGTAAAATGATATATCCCAGTCAGAAATTGTCCAGAAATTGAGCTGGATATTGTAAACTGGAAGATTTTTGACAGTAAGATTTCAGAACTGTAGCCCTTGAAGATGGCCTGCCATGGCTGGGTTTAGCCATGTTCTATATTTCTTTCAAGCGTGCTGTACATCTGCAGGGCTCCAGCCTTCCTATTTCGGAGTTCTCGACAGATATAACTTATCCTTTTTACAAAAGAGAATAAGATGGAATGGATCTATTCTGTATTTATACTGCTCAGTAGGGGTGACCGCCACAAAGGTTCCAAATGTCACCAACATGTGAGGTGGGGGCGCTGCATGCCACAGGCACAGGACAGGCCGGAGCGAGCCGCCCCCTCCCCCCCACGGCTAAGCGAAGGCCAGCATGACAATGGGTTGGAGAGGAGGGGGTGGGGCTGAAAGGGTTAACAGTATAGGGGGCGGGGGAGATAGTTGAAGAGAGGGTTAGGGAAGTGTCAGGGGGCGGGGGCCGGTCAGTTCCCGCTCACCAGCACTGAAAGCAGCAGCATGTCAGGTGTGGACGCTGTGCTGCAGAGCCTGAGGGCGGCTGCAGCCTCTCGGCCTCCCGGATGGCTGGAGGCGCAGGTGGCCCACCTGCTGGATGGCGGCGCCGGCGGCAGCGGATCCCCGCCGGCGGTCCCCCATCTTGATCGGCGGGCTCTGCGGACACGGCCCCCCGAGCGCCTATCGCCGGATCCTGGGCCTAGCGCCCCCCGCAGGCGTAGGAGCCCCTCCCGGGACCCTCCAGGCCGGGCGCCGGTAAGAGCAGCGGCGAGTAGGCCCCGGCCTGGGAGGAATCCGACTGCCAGGGGGGGCGCAGCGGCGGTTGCTAGGCCCTCACCTCGTGGTGCGGTGGGGGCGGAGCCAAGACGCGCCGGGCAGCGCTTGGGGCCTAGAGCAGCGGGAGGCCGCGGCGGTGCCGGTTCCGCCGCGCGGTCTGCCTCGGCGGTGAGAGCGGGGCCCAGAGGAGCGGTGGATGGAAGCGGGGCGGGCGGCCCGAGGCAGGATGGCGCTGGGTCGGCCCCTACTACAGTGGCGGGGGGTCCCCCTGCTCCAGGGCCTTGGAGCGGACAGCCTCTTACGGCGGCCTGGACTGCGGCTGGCGCCGGTCAGCAAGATGTGCCCTCGCCGGTCCAGGCGGCGTCTCCCCCCATCGCGGGGAGTCCGAATCCAGTGTCCCACGGGCCAGCTGCGTCCGGGAGCAGCGGGTCTGACGGACACCTCCAAGGCACATCGTTGGACGGGTCGGTGGCGGATTGGGTCGTTCGTGGACGTCCGGATACCAGCACTCCGGCTGGAGGGACCACAGATCCCTTGCAGCCCGGTGAGTATGCGTCTGTGTCTCGTGCTTGTTCTTATGATGCTAGTGCGCCTGCGTTTAGTGGTGGTCAGGGAGCGCTTAGCGGCGTAGCTGCGGCAGGGGTAGCAGGCGGCGGTGAAGCGGCAGGGGTGCGGGAGCTTTTGGTTAATGTGCAGAACCTGCTAGCTAGATTGGATCGTGATGTGGCTCCGCAGGGTTTTTTGGGTGCTTGGTCTGGTGTAACACGGAGTCCGGTTAGTGCGGCAGCAGCGCAGGCCGAGGTTGCGGAGCCAGTTTCGGTTTCTGTGCAGACTGAGAAGGAGAAGGAGTGTAGGGTCCACTTAGATGATAGGGCGCACGGCGAGGTATACGTGTGTTTTGAGGGCCCGTTGGGGGCGCATCTTAAGAAAGAGGTCAGGGAAAAGATTAATAAGGATGAGTACGTGGAAATTTTTTCACTGCTCCCCTTGGAGAAATTTAACATTGACAAGGGGAAGAAGGAGGATTAAAAAAAGGAGGAGGAAGAAAAGCGGCGTTGGCGTTTGATTCCCCAGACTTTTGCTAATTGGCTTCAAGCTTTTGCCATTTTGGCCAGTGTTATTGGCGAGAAGGCTCCGGAGAATTGCTCGGGGCTGTTTTGCTACATGGATTCCATCAGTGAGGCTCATAGGGTGTATGGCGGTCAGGCGTGGCTGAGATACGATGAGCAGTTTAGGCAGAGAAAAGCTGTGCGGCCGGCTATTAGGTGGGACCAGAAGGATATTGGTCTCTGGTTGCGCGTGATGGCGCAGTACAAGTTCGGCCATCCCTTTCAAGGGGGGGCCGGTGGGTCCGGCCATGGATCTCAGTCCGGTGCAGGGAGCTCCTCAGGCAACGCCGGTCAGGCAGGAGGACAGAAGTTGGGTGTCTGCTGGCAATTTAATGAGGGACAGTGCAAATTTGGAAGCAATTGTAGATTTAAACATTTGTGCTCCCACTGCAGTGGTTCCTCCCACGGAGCCGCAAAATGCTTTAAGAAGGGCAAGGCAAAAGCAGGTCCAGGTAATTCCCATGGGGGAGACTCCGGTGATGGTGGAAAGGATGGTCCCTTATCTAAGTAGGTACCCGGATAAGGAAAAGGCGGCACTGTTACTGTCCGGTTTTACGGAAGGTTTTGTTATTCCAGCACCTCCTTTTGTGGTTCCCGTTGTTAGGAAAAATCTGCATTCAGCCTTGTTACACTCTGAGGTGGTTTCAGAGAAGTTACGTAAGGAGGTGGCTTTGGGCCGCATGGCTGGCCCTTTTGACCATGCTCCGTTTGAGGACTTAGTTGTTTCCCCTCTGGGGGTGGTCCCTAAGAAGGAAGCGGGAAAATTTCGCCTTATCCAGCACCTGTCGTATCCTAAGGGTAGGTCGGTGAACGACGGCATTGATCCTGATTTGTGCTCGGTGGTTTACGCATCGTTTGATGAAGCGGTAGCTTGGGTGCAGAGATGCGGAAAAGGTGCCCTGTTGGCAAAGACGGACATAGAAGCCGCTTTTCGATTGTTGCCGGTTCATCCGTCTAGCGTTAGACTTCTTGGATGTTTTTGGGAGAAAAATTTTTTTGTTGACAGATGTTTGCCCATGGGTTGTTCGCTGTCTTGTGCTCTGTTCGAGGCGTTTAGTTCCTTTTTGGAATGGGTGGTACGGGACGTGTCTGGTTGCGATGCGGTCCTACACTACCTAGACGATTTTTTGTGCATCGGCCCAGCGGGGGATTGCTGTGCAAGGATTTTGAATGCGATTGAATGGGTGGCTTCGCGCTTCGGGGTCCCGCTGGCACCGGGTAAGACGGAAGGCCCGAGTACGTGCTTGTGTTTCTTAGGCATAGTCATCGATACCGTGCGGTGGGAGTTTCGTTTGCCTGAGGACAAATTGACGGGCCTACGGGAAGACGTTGTGCGAACTGGTCGCCTGCGTAAGGTGCCTTTGCGAGACCTGCAATCTCTGCTCGGTAAGCTTAATTTCGCTTGTCGAGTCATGCCAATGGGGCGAGTTTTTTCTAGGAGGTTGGCTAGCGCTACGGCGGGAGTTAAGGCTCCTCACCATTTTGTGCAGTTATTAGCTGAGCACAAGGAGGATTTGGCAGTGTGGAGTGAGTTCCTGAAGTCATATAATGGTAGGTCGTTGTTTATGGCGGGCGTGATTGACAACGAGTCGTTGGAATTATTCACTGACGCAGCCGGAGGTTCGGGTTTTGGAGCATATTTCCAAGGGCAATGGTGCGCGGCAAAGTGGCCTGCGAGTTGGATTTCTACTGGTTTAGTTCGTAACATTGCTCTCCTGGAGATTTTCCCTATTTTGGTAGCGGTGCACTTGTGGCAAGATAATTTTCGGAACAGGCGTGTTCGTTTTCGTTGCGATAACATGGGGGTGGTTTGCGCGATTAATAGTTTGTCTGCATCTTCGCCGCCGGTGGTTTGCGTGTTACGGCGTTTGGTGCTGTTGTGTTTGAATTTGAACGCGCATGTCACAACGTCGCATGTGCCGGGAGTTCATAACTCCATCGCTGACTCTCTTTCTTGTTTGCAGTTCGATCGTTTTCGGTCATTGGCCCCGGAGGCGGAGATGGTCGGTTTGGAGTGCCCTCCAGAACTTTGGCTAGCGGTGTCCGGGACGCTCAGGCATTGATTACGGCGTCGTTGGCTCCCAGAACCTGGGAGGCTTATCAGGCAACTTGGCGGGAGTGGGAGTTTTTGCTAGCAGCGGAATCTGGTGGGTGGAGCTACCAGGATCAGATCGGGATCCTGTTGTCTTGGTTGAGCCGGGGGGCATCAGCGGGTTGGTCTCCCGCAAAAGTGTCAAGAGTCATGGCGGCCCTGGCCTTTGGTTGCAAATTGCGGGGTCAGGACGATATCACCAAGTCCTTTTTGGTGCAGAGGGCCGTAAGAGGTTTTAGGCGGCGGCCCAGAGGAACAGATTCTAGGAGGCCGGTGTCTTTTAACGTTTTGGAAAAATTGGGCGAAGCATTGTCATCACTGTGTTCTTCGTTTTTTGAGCTTTGTTTATTTCGGCTGGCCTTTTCATTGGCCTTTTTTGGGGCCTTTAGAGTAGGAGAGTTGGTGGCACCAAACAAAAAAGGGCCGGGGGGTTTATTGGCCAGGGACGTATTGTTGGCTGGGGGCCAGGTGGAGTTATGGTTGCGAAGGTCAAAGTCGGATCAGGAGGGGCGGGGCAGCAGAATTGTGGTGGGCTCAGTTGCGGGGTCCGTTATGTGTCCAGTCTCTTGCCTTAGCAACTTTTGGGGCCTGCAGCCTAAGCGGGATGGGGCATTGTTATGTCACCAGGATGGTTCCTGCTTGTCTCGATACCAGTTCACGGCGGTTTTCAAAAAGGCGATTTCCTCGGTGGGGTTGGATGGGGCTTGTTTCGCCCCTCACTCCTTCCGGATAGGTGCCGCAACTGAAGCGGCAATTGGGGGATTGGAGGATTCCGCCATTCGTAGGATCGGTAGGTGGCGCTCCAACCGCTTTAGAAGTTATGTGCGGCCACAGGGGGTGGTCGATGGGGTTTTATAGGCTTTATGGAGCGTTTTGCTGCAGTAGGGGACAGTTGTTAAGTTTGTGTTTGTTTTCCAGGTCACCAAGGTTTATTGGTGTGGATTCTTGGACACTCGTACGTGCACTGGGGAGCTCTGCGAGCCGACGTTCGGACGGAGGGCAGGCAACTCGGATTTGATCGAAGCGTCGCAGTCATCCGGTGGCTCGGTTTTCGGGGTATGGCCTGGAATCGCGTGTTGCGGGAAATCCAGAACAGTGTGAGACTGGACAGAGCTCCCGACGTTTTGGTTTTGCACGTGGGGGGTAACGATCTTGGGGTCCGACCTTTTCGGGAGTTGGTTAGAGACATCAAACAGGACTGTTTACGTTTGTGGGTTTTGTACCCGGGATTGACTGTCGTCTGGTCCGAAATCGTGCCGCGGAAACGGTGGAAGCACATGCGGTCTTTGCAAAAAATTGATAAGGCCCGCATAAAGGTGAACAGGGCGGTGTCTGCCTTTGTGGTTAGGAATGGGGGTGCGGCGGTCAGACATTTTGAATTGGAATCTGGAAATGGGGAGTATTGGTTGGCGGACGGCGTGCAATTGAATGCTGTAGGAATGGATTTTTGGGCTCTCGGGTTACAGGAGGGCATTGAGAAGGCCATAGCTTTTCGGTCGGGTGGGGTCTCGGGCCTTTAAGGTTTTCAAAGGCCTCTCGTTGTGGCGGTTGGGGGGAGTCCTTGGAGTTGGTGGAAATTGGTTTGGGGGGTCCATAGGTATATGGCTCCTCTGTTCTGAAGTTTATTATGTTTTGGATCTGGTGATTGGTGGTGGGGAGTTCCGGCAGGGGTGGTCGGATCTCATGTTTTTACCGCGAACAGTGAACCCTCTTGCGGGGTTTTTGGTGCTCCCGAGCCAGGCTTACAACGGCTGGGAGTAAAATATGGTTTGAGTTATGTTCGCGGTATGGTTAAAATCACCAGATTCTTTTGGGCTCCAAGGACTTCCCCTAGTTTTGAAATGTATGCTTTTACATTAATTGTTAACCGTTGTTTTTGTTTAATAAACAGGCTGCTGTGGCCTACATAATTCCAAAGAAACTCTTGTCTCTGTCTTAATTGGGAGAAGGGGTTCGGGTGGTCGCGCTGGGGGAAAAAAGGTAAGGGATGGTAAGAGTGTCAGTAGGGGGTATCTCCCTCTTTCCCAAGAAGCTTCGACAATACCAGGGTCAAGGACAGGCCGGAGCGAGCCGCCCCCTCCCCCCCACGGCTAAGCGAAGGCCAGCATGACAATGGGTTGGAGAGGAGGGGGTGGGGCTGAAAGGGTTAACAGTATAGGGGGCGGGGGAGATAGTTGAAGAGAGGGTTAGGGAAGTGTCAGGGGGCGGGGGCCGGTCAGTTCCTGCTCACCAGCACTGAAAGCATCCCTCCCTCCCGCCCTTTTTGGTTTGTGGTTCTGTGGGTGTAAATTACTCGCGGTGAGCGGGTGGTTTTAGTATGCACATGGTTCTTTTTGGGTCATTGCGGCCTGGGCGGTTGGGGGGAGTCCTTGGAGTTGGTGGAAATTGGTTTGGGGGGTCCATAGGTATATGGCTCCTCTGTTCTGAAGTTTATTATGTTTTGGATCTGGTGATTGGTGGTGGGGAGTTCCGGCAGGGGTGGTCGGATCTCATGTTTTTACCGCGAACAGTGAACCCTCTTGCGGGGTTTTTGGTGCTCCCGAGCCAGGCTTACAACGGCTGGGAGTAAAATATGGTTTGAGTTATGTTCGCGGTATGCTTAAAATCACCAGATTCTTTTGGGCTCCAAGGACTTCCCCTAGTTTTGAAATGTATGCTTTTACATTAATTGTTAACCGTTGTTTTTGTTTAATAAACAGGCTGCTGTGGCCTACATAATTCCAAAGAAACTCTTGTCTCTGTCTTAATTGGGAGAAGGGGTTCGGGTGGTCGCGCTGGGGGAAAAAAGGTAAGGGATGGTAAGAGTGTCAGTAGGGGGTATCTCCCTCTTTCCCAAGAAGCTTCGACAATACCAGGGTCATGCACATAAGAGTGCTAAAAAGAGTGATCTCCTAGAAATGCAAATCATACTGGGTAGATTTCCTCAGGTAAAATCCTATGATATATACATTATATTGACAAAAGTACTGGAAAACCTACACATTACACCTACAGGGGCTTTTATGATATCTTACTCTAAATTTATAGACATCAATATGAATTTAATCCGCCCTCCCCTTTTGCAGTTTAAACAGTTTCCACGGTTCTTAGGAGGCTTTTCACAAGATTTTGGAGGTGTCTGTTGGACTTTTTGCCCATTCATCCAAAAGAGCTTCTGTGAGGTCAGACACTGATGTTGGATGAGAGGTGCTGGCTCACAATCTCCGTTCTATTTCATCTTAAAGTGTTCTATGTGCTTGAGGTCAAGGTTCTGTGTGGACAGTCAAGTTCTTCCACACCAAACTCCCCCAACCATGGCTTTATTGACCTTGCATTGTGCACAGGGGCACAGTCATGCACAGTCATGTTGGAACAGAAAAAGGTATTCTACAAAATGCTCCCACAAAGTTGGAAGGCACTATTTTCCAAAATGTTTTGGTTTTCTCAAGCATTAAGATTTCCCTTTGGTGGAACTAAGGGGCCTTCACCAACCCCAGAAAGACAACTTTATAACATTATTCTTCCACATCCAAAGTTTACAGTTGACACAATGCAGTCAAGCAAACCCATGCTCATTCATCAGATTGCCAGAGAGAACTGTGAGTTGTCACTCCACATAGCATGGTTCCATTGCTCCAGAGTCCAGTGACAGAGTTCTTTACACCATCTAATGGTTGGCATCGTGCTTGCGTGCTTGTTCGTCCATAGAAACTCACTCCACAAAGCTCCTGGCAAACAGTTTTTATGCGCATGTTAATGCCAGAGGAGATATGAAACTCAGTTAAGGTACCTTCACACATAACGATATTGTTAACAATATCGTTGCTATTTGTGACGTAGCAACGATATCGTTAATGAAATCGTTATGTGTGACAGCGACCAACGATCAGGCCCCTGCTGGGAGATCGTTGGTCGCTGAATAAAGTCCAGAACTTTATTTAGTCGCTGGACTCCTGCTGACATCGCTGGATCGGCGTGTGTGACACCGATCCAGCGATGTCTTCACTGGTAACCAGGGTAAACATCGGGTAACTAAGCGCAGGGCCGCGCTTAGTAACCCGATGTTTACCCTGGTTACCATGCTAAAAGTAAAAAAAAACAAACGCTACATACTTACCTACAGCCGTCTGTCCTCCAGCGCTGTGCTCTGCACTCCTCCTGTACTGGCTGTGAGCCGGAAAGCAGAGCGGTGACGTCACCGCTCTGCTTTCCGGCTCACAGACAGTACAGGAGGAGAGCAGAGAAGCAGAGCGCAGCGCTGGAGGACAGACAGCGGTAGGTAAGTATCTAGTGTTTTTTTTTTTTTACTTTTAGCATGGTAACCAGGGTAAACATCGGGTTACTAAGCGCGGCCCTGCGCTTAGTTACCCGATGTTTACCCTGGTTACCGGCATCGTTGGTCGCTGGAGAGCTGTCTGTGTGACAGCTCTCCAGCGACCAAACAGCGACGCTGCAGCGATCCGGATCGTTGTCGGTATCGCTGCAGCGTCGCTTAATGTGAAGGGGCCTTTAGAGCGGTAGCAACTAGTGATGAGCAAGTGTGCTCATTACTCGAGTTTTCCGATCATGCTCGGGTGTTCTCCGAGTATTTTGGTGGTGTTCATAAATTATGTTTGAGTCCCCGAAGCTGCATGATTTGCCTGAATACATATGGGGATTCCCTAGCAAACAGGCAATCCTGTTGTGAATTCTGCTCTTGGGTTCACTCCAGTGATTGTTGGTGGGAATGCAGTTGTCTCTGACTCGCAGTCCTGGCCAGGTGTATCGGATAATTACAATTCTGACTGGGATATTTAGGTGTGCAGGATCCTTTAGCCCTTGCCAGTTGTCAATGTTTCTCTGGAAGTGTTGGATCTCTGCCTGGCCTCTCCTGCTTATCTGCCAGTTCAGCAAAGATAAGTGTCTGTTTCTTTTCCTGTGGCACACATGCAGTGTGCTTATTTTCAGTACTGTTCGTTTGTTTTTCTTTTGTCCAGATTAGACCGTGTCTGTGTTTTCTCAGTCTGGTTGGTTTCACTGGAGTTGCAGATATACGCTCCTACATCTTTAGTTAGATGTAGGAAGTTTTTGTATATTCTGCTGTGGATTTTTTGAAGGGTTTTAATACTGACCGCACAGAACTCTGTCCTATCCTGTCCTATCTAGCTAGAGTGGCCTCCTGTGCTAAATCCTGTATTTTCTGCCTGTGTATGTTTTTTTCTCTCCGACTCACCGCCAATATTTGTGGGGGGCTGTCTATCCTTTGGGGATTTTCTCTGAGGCAAGACAGTATTCCGATTTCCATCTTTAGGGGTATTTAGTCCTCCGGCTGTGACGAGGTGTCTAGGTGTGTTAGGTACCCTCCACGGCTACTTCTAGTTGCGGTGTTAAGTTCAGGTTTGCAGTCAATATAGTGGCCACTTTCTCCAGTGAAAGTTCTCATGCAGCTCCAAGGTCACCGGATCATAACAGTACAACTGGCCCACAATGAGTTAAATGCATCTCAGAAGAAGGGAAGGAAGCTCTTGAGCCATTTTTTTTCTCCAGTCTGTTTTGTGTTCTCTTCCCTCTTAATATCTGGGTGGCTGAGGAGCCTGGTGCAAGCATGAATGTTCAGGAATTAGCTTCTCATGTAGACCAGCTTGCTGCTAGGGTGCAAGGTATTTCTGATTATATTGTTCAGACTCCTGCTTTAGAACCGAAGATTCCTACTCCTGATTTGTTTTCTGGTGACAGGTCTAAATTTTTGAGTTTTAAAAACAACTCTAAACTGTTTTTTGACTTGAGACCTCGATCCTCTGGTGATTCCATTCAGGAGGTAAAAATCGTAATCTCCCTGCTGCGTGGCGACACGCAGGATTGGGCCTTTTCCCTGGAATCTGGGAATCCGGCTTTGCTTAGTATTGACTCCTTTTTTCAGGCTTTAGGACTATTATATGATGAACCTAATTCTGTGGATCAAGCTGAGAAGACCTTGTTGGCCCTGTCTCAGGGTCAAGAGGCGGAAGATTGTATTGTCAGAAATTCAGAAAATGGTCTGTATTGACTAAATGGAATAATCATGCTTTGGCGGCAATTTTCAGAAAGGGGCTTTCTGAATCCGTTAAAGATGTTATGGTGGGGTTTCCCACGCCTTCCGGTCTGATTGATTCTATGTCTCTGGCCATTCAGATTGACCGACGCCTGCGGGAGCGTAGAACTGTGCGCGCTGTGGCGTTATCCTCAGAGCAAATTTCTGAGCCTATGCAATGTGATAGAATTCTGTCTAGAATGGAACGACAAGGTTTCAGATGTCAAAATAAGTTGTGTTATTATTGTGGCGACGCTTCTCATGTCATTTCAGTCTGCCCTAAGCGGACAAAGAGGATCGCCAGTTCAATTACCATCAGTACTTTACAACCTAAATTTCTGTTATCTGTGTCCTTGATCTGCTCATTGTCATCATTTTCTGTCATGGCGTTTCTGGATTCAGGCACCACCTTGAATTTAATGGATTTTGACTTTGCCAAGTGTTGTGGTTTTCCCTTGCAGCCTTTGCAGAACCCTATTCCTTTAAGGGGCATTGATGCTACACCCTTGGCTAGAAATAAGCCCCAGTTTTGGACACAGGTAACCATGCGCATGGCGCCAGCCCATCAGGAAGATTGTCGATTTCTGGTGTTGGATAACTTGCATGATGTTATCGTGCTGGGTTTTCCATGGTTGCAGGTACATAATCCTATGTTGGACTGGAAGTCCATGTCTGTGACTAGTTGGGGTTGTCAGGGGGTTCATAATGATGTTCCTTTGATGTCAATCTCCTCTTCTTCACCTTCTGAGATTCCAGAGATTTTGTCTGATTTTCAGGATGTATTCGATGAGCCCAAGTCCAGTTCCCTTCCACCGCACAGGGACTGTGATTGTGCTATTGACTTGATTCCAGGCTGTAAGTTTCCTAAGGGTCGACTTATTAATCTATCTGTGCCTGAACATACCGCCATGCGGAGCTATATTAAGGAGTCTTTGGAGAAAGGGCATATTCGGCCATCTTCTTCACCGTTGGGAACGGGGTTCTTTTTTGTTGCAAAAAAAAAAAATGGTTCCTTGAGACCCTGTATAGATTATCGCCTCTTGAATAAAATCACGGTCAAGTTTCAATACCCATTACCTCTGCTTTCCGATTTGTTTGCTAGGATTAAGGGAGCTAGTTGGTTTACCAAGATTGACCTTCGAGGGGCATATAATCTTGTTCGTATTAAGCAGGGTGATGAATGGAAAACTGCGTTTAACACGCCCGAAGGCCATTTTGAATACCTTGTGATGCCATTCGGACTCTCTAATGCTCCATCTGTTTTTCAGTCCTTCATGCATGATATCTTCCGGACTTATCTTGATAAATTCTTGATTGTATATTTGGACGATATTTTGATTTTTTCCGATGATTGGGAGTCTCATGTGCAACAGGTCAGGATGGTATTTCAAATCCTTTGTGACAATGCCCTGTTTGTGAAAGGGTCTAAGTGTCTCTTTGGGGTGCAGAAAGTCTCTTTTTTGGGCTTCATTTTTTCTCCTTCGTCTATAGAGATGGATCCTGTTAAGGTTCAGGCCATTCATGATTGGATTCAGCCCATATCCGTGAAGAGCCTTCAGAAATTTTTGGATTTTGCAAATTTTTATCGCCGTTTCATTGCTAATTTTTCCAGCATGGTTAAACCCTTGACCGATTTGACGAAGAAGGGCGCTGATGTGGCGAATTGGTCCTCTGCGGCTGTCTCTGCCTTTCAGGAGCTTAAACGTCGATTTACTTCTGCTCCAGTGTTGCGCCAACCGGATGTTTCTCTTCCGTTTCAGGTTGAGGTTGACGCTTCTGAGATTGGGGCAGGGGCCGTTTTGTCTCAGAGGGATCCTGTTGGTTCCTTAATGAAACCGTGTGCCTTCTTTTCCCGTAAGTTTTCGCCTGCTGAACGCAATTATGATGTCGGCAATCGGGAGTTGTTGGCTATGAAGTGGGCGTTTGAGGAGTGGCGACATTGGCTTGAGGGAGCTAAGCACCGTATTGTGGTCTTGACCGATCATAAGAATTTGATTTACCTCGAGTCTGCTAAACGGCTGAATCCTAGACAGGCTCGATGGTCCTTGTTTTTTTCCTGTTTTTATTTCGTGGTCTGGTACCTCCGGGTTCTAAGAATATTAAGGCTGATGCCCTCTCTAGAAGTTTTTTGCCTGATTCTCCTGAGGTCTAAGAGCCGGTCGGTATTCTGAAAGAGGGGGTGGTCCTTTCTGCCATTTCCCCTGATTTACGACGGGTTCTTCAGGAATTTCAGGTTGACAAACCTGACCGCTGTCCTGTGGGGAAATTGTTTGTTCCTGACAGATGGACTAGTAGAGTGATTTCTGAGGTTCACTGTTCCGTGTTGGCCGGTCATCCTGGCATTTTTGGTACCAGAGATTTGGTTGGTAGGTCCTTTTGGTGGCCTTCATTGTCCCGTGATGTGCGTTCTTTTGTGCAGTCCTGTGGGACTTGTGCGCGGGCCAAGCCTTGTTGCTCCCGTGCTAGTGGGTTGCTTTTGCCATTGCCAGTCCCTGAGAGGCCCTGGACGCATATTTTGATGGATTTTATTTCTGATCTTCCGGTCTCCCAGAAGATGTCTGTTATCTGGGTTGTTTGTGACCGGTTCTCTAAGATGTTCATTTGGTGCCCTTACCTAAATTGCCTTCCTCTTCTGATTTGGTTCCGTTGTTCTTTCAGCATGTGGTTCGTTTGCATGGTATTCCAGAGAATATTGTTTCCGACAGAGGTTCCCAGTTTGTTTCTAGGTTTTGGCGGGCCTTTTGTGCTAGGCTGGGCATTGATTTGTCTTTTTCTTCTGCATTTCATCCTCAAACAAATGGCCAGACCGAGCGTACTAATCAGACCTTGGAGATTTATTTGAGATGCTTTGTGTCTGCTGATCAGGATGATTGGGTGGCCTTCTTGCCATTGGCCGAGTTTGCCCTTAATAATCGGGCTAGTTCTGCTACCTTGGTTTCGCCTTTCTTTTGTAATTTTGGTTTTCATCCTTGTTTTTCTTCTGGGCAGGCTGAGCCTTCTGACTGTCCTGGTGTGGATTCTGTGGTGGACAGGTTGCAGCAGATTTGGGCTCATGTGGTGGACAAGTTGGTGTTGTCTCAAGAGGAGGCTCAACGTTTTGCTAATCGTCGTCGGTGTGTTGGTTCCCGGCTTCGGGTTGGGAATCTGGTCTGGTTGTCTTCCCGTCATGTTCCTATGAAGGTTTCTTCTCCTAAGTTTAAACCTCGGTTTATTGGTCCTTATAGGATTTCTGAGATTATTAATCTGGTGTCTTTTCGACTGGCGCTTCCGGCCTTTTTTGCTATCCATAATGTCTTCCATAGATCTTTGTTGCGGAAATATGTGGAGCCCGTTGTTCCCTCTGCTGATCCTCCGGCCCCTGTGTTGGTTGATGGGGAGTTGGAATATGTTGTTGAGAAGATTTTAGATTCCCATTTTTTGAGGCGGAAGCTTCAGTACCTGGTCAAATGGAAGGGTTATGGCCAGGAGGATAATTCTTGGGTTTTTGCCTCTGATGTCCATGCTGCTGATTTGGTCCGTGCCTTTCATCTGGCTCGTCCTGATCGTCCTGGGGGCCCTGGTGAGGGTTCGGTGACCCCTCCTCAAGGGGGGGGTACTGTTGTGAATTCTGCTCTTGGGTTCACTCCAGTGGTTGTTGGTGGGAATGCAGTTGTCTCTGACTCGCAGTCCTGGCCAGGTGTATCGGATAATTACAATTCTGACTGGGATATTTAGGTGTGCAGGATCCTTTAGCCCTTGCCAGTTGTCAATGTTTCCCTGGAAGTGTTGGATCTCTGCCTGGCCTCTCCTGCTTATCTGCCAGTTCAGCAAAGATAAGTGTCTGTTTCTTTTCCTGTGGCACACATGCAGTGTGCTTATTTTCAGTACTGTTCGCTTGTTTTTCTTTTGTCCAGATTAGACTGTGTCTGTGTTTTCTCAGTCTGGTTGGTTTCACTGGAGTTGCAGATATACGCTCCTACATCTTTAGTTAGATGTAGGAAGTTTTTGTATATTCTGCTGTGGATTTTTTGAAGGGTTTTAATACTGACCGCACAGAACTCTGTCATATCCTGTCCTATCTAGCTAGAGTGGCCTCCTGTGCTAAATCCTGTTTTTTCTGCCTGTGTATGTTTTTTCCTCTCCGACTCACCGCCAATATTTGTGGGGGGCTGTCTATCCTTTGGGGATTTTCTCTGAGGCAAGACAGTATTCCGATTTCCATCTTTAGGGGTATTTAGTCCTCCGGCTGTGACGAGGTGTCTAGGTGTGTTAGGTACACTCCACGGCTACTTCTAGTTGCGGTGTTAAGTTCAGGTTTGCGGTCAGTATAGTGGCCACTTTCTCCAGTGAAAGTTGTCATGCAGCTCCAAGGTCACCGGATCATAACACAATCCCTGCATGTGTTCAGGTTGTCTAACAGCCGCAAATCATGCAGCTGCGGGGACTCAAACATAATATACGAACACACCCAAAATACTCGGAGAAAACCCTAGCATACTCGGAAAACTTGAGTAACGAGCGCACTCACTCATCACTATTAGCCACCTATACACTACGTACCCGAGCACTCAGCAACTCCATGCTGTAACTTTGTAGTCTACACTTTGTGACTGAGTTACTGTGGTTAGTAAACAATTCCACATATCCATAATACCACTTACAGTTTCATGAAAATTTAGGAGGAAAGACATTTCATGAATTGACTTGTTTCACCTGTGTCATCTTATTATAGGACCACACTGGTATCACTGAGCTCTTTAGGATGAGACTTTATTTCGCAAATGTTAGTAAAAGCAGCCTATATGGTGAGGAGCTGGAGATTATACACATGTGACTGAATGAAAAACCCAAATTCAATGATTAAGAGTCGGGTCCCAATACTTTTGTCCATATAGTATAAAGGTTTCTTGTTTTCACTCCTAATGTGTTAGGATTACATAATTTGTCACAGCAAGACTTTCCATCTAGAGAAAAGATTCAGTTCACTGTGGTAGGCTGATTTTTAAAAGTTCTACTCCAGACAGAGAGGCTTTTGGTGTTCAGCACTCAGATTACAGAACAAATTGCCTGCAAACACCCTCTACCAGTGAAACATTTGATTTCCCAGTGTTAATGTCTCCTTTAGTTTATCTTTTGGGAATCCTCAGACGAAGTGTACTTACTGTGACAATATTTTCCCATCTTAAGGTACCTTCACACATAACGATATCGTTAACGATATCGTTGCTTTTTGTGACGCAGCAACGATATCGTTAAGGAAATCGTTATGTGTGACAGCGACCAACGATCAGGCCCCTGCTGGGAGATCGTTGGTCGCTGAACAAAGTCCAGAACTTTATTTCGTCGCTGGACTCCCTGCAGACATCGCTGGATCGGCGTGTGTGACACCGATCCAGCGATGTCTTCACTGGTAACCAGGGTAAACATCGGGTAACTAAGCGCAGGGCCGCGCTTAGTAACCCGATGTTTACCCTGGTTACCAGCGTAAAAGTAAAAAAAAACAAACACTACATACTTACCTACCGCTGTCTGTCCCCGGCGCTGTGCTCTGCACTCCTCCTGCACTGGCTGTGAGCGTCGGTCAGCCGGAAAGCAGAGCGGTGACGTCACCGCTCTGCTTTCCGGCCGCTGTGCTCACAGCCAGTACAGGAGGAGTGCAGAGAAGCAGAGCGCCGGGGACAGACAGCGGTAGGTAAGTATGTAGTGTTTGTTTTTTTTTACTTTTACGCTGGTAACCAGGGTAAACATCGGGTTACTAAGCGCGGCCCTGCGCTTAGTAACCCGATGTTTACCCTGGTTACCGGCATCGTTGGTCGCTGGAGAGCTATCTGGGTGACAGCTCTCCAGCGACCAAACAGCGACGCTGCAGCGATCCGGATCGTTGTCGGTATCGCTGCAGCGTCGCTTAATGTGAAGGGGCCCTTAGCCATTCATGTCTGACAAAGGAATATCTGTCCATAAGTGCTTGTCACAAGTAGTTGGAATGCTAGGAACATGCCAGTGGGTTGTGCTACACTATGTCAATAACTTCCAAAGAGGTATATAGAAATGCCACAAAACGGTGAGATATGAGGTACCGTACATTGTTTCCAAAATTGGGCTGTGTAACATTGTTTCTGTAACTTCCATTCACTTTTAGAGCATGAAGCTTGTACGACGCCCACCAGGGCCGTGGTGTACTCGGAACCGGGTCGGATAGTTCTTTGGGGAAGTGATGGGGCCATGGCCCAACTCCGTAGCCCTTGGCGTGCAATAAAAATGCAAGGGGAAAAGTTATATGGGATTGATTTGTGACACCACCCGTGGTGCTTGGCAAGGGATTGACGACGCTGCAGTTCAGGTCCACTGGGGCCTATGGTGACGCAGCAAGGATGTTTCAGCTCTCCTTGGGTAGAGCGGGGCCCCAGGGCAGATATAGGGAAAATTAGACAATGGCTACTGTTGCAGTACTGGGCAGGTGACGCAGTAAATAATTCTGAGGACACAGCAGGGTGCAGTCTTCACACTTTACTGATAGGCTCCAGGTTGCAGTCACCAGCTGGGTGCTGTGTCCTCCAGGTTGTTGGTCCAGTCAGCTCTCGAGTAGTTTGTGGTGCACTTTTCTGGGTCATCTCTCCCTGCGCTGGCTCGCGCTCTCCTGCCCCTTACACACAGTGTCCCAAGCCAGCAGCCTCAGGTCCTGTCAGGTGATGTCCTCCTGATCCCCTTGACCCTATGTGCCTGCCTTTTTTAGCAAATGTGTGTAGATTTGGTTGTGGCACATAGAGACACCACAGCCCCTGGTAAGCTAGCTGAGTCCTACAGTCTCTCCACTAGTCTGAGGCCGGTCCCCACTGCGACCTGGTCCCTCCACTCGACTACAGTCGGTGTGGATTCGGGTGCCACAGGTGGATTCTTCACTTCCTCTAGGACCCATTCCCTCTCTAGAGCTCCTCTCCCACCGTGGCTCCTCTCACTCCTCTCCCACTCGCCAACTAACTTCTCCCTTCTTGTTTCCATGACGACTATGTCACTGCCAAGTGTCACTCTACATTTATCTACTTCCTCCACCCACACCCTCTACCTAGTTCCCCCTCCAGCCTGAGATTGTGCCCTCCCTAAATAGGGTCCGCCCAGATCCCCTGGACTGGAGTGGTGTGGTGTTGCATGTTAGTATGCGGGTACCGGGCAGTGCCCCCTTCTTACCAGAGAGTGGGATACCACACCTCTGGCTGAGGTGCAGTACCTCTGTGGCCACTGGACCCTCAGGGGCACCACACTTGCAAGTGAAAAGTACTATAACTTGATCATCCTTTTAAACAGTGTAATTAAACCCTTAGTGACAGAGCTAATTTGGTACTTAATGACCAAGCCAATTTTTACAATTCTGTCACTTTACGTGGTTATGCCTCAACGTATCCCACTGATTTTGAGACTGTTTTTTTTGTGATATATTGTACTTCATGTTAGTGGCAAACATTTTGAAAATGTTGCAATTTTCAAACTTTAAATTTTTGTGTCCTTAAATCAGAGAGTTGTGTCACATAAAATAGTTAATAAACAACATTTCCCACATGTCAACTTACATCAGCACAATTTTGGAAACACATTTTTTTTGTTAGGACGTTATAAGGGTTAAAAGTTGACCAGCGATTTCTAATTTTTCCAACAAAATTTACAAAATGATTTTTTTTAGGACCATCTCACATTTGAAGTGAGTTTGGGGGATTAATATAACAGAAAATACCCAAAGGTGACATCATTCTAAAAACTGCACCCCTCAAGGTGCGCAAAACCACATTCAAGAAGTCTAACCCTTCAGGTGCTTCATGAGAACTAAAGCAATGTGGAAGGAAAAAAATGAACATCTTTTTCACAAAAAATTTACTTTGGAACCAATTTTTTTAAATTTTCACAAGGGTATTAGGAGAAAATGGACCACAAAATTTGTTGTGCAATTTCTCCTGAGTACACCGATGCCCCGTATGTAGGAGAAAGCCACTGTTTGAGAGCATGGCAGGGCTCAGAGGGGAGAGAGCACCGTTTGACTTTTTGAACTCAAATTTGGCTGGAATCAATGGTGGGCGCCATGTCACATTTGGAGACCCCCTGATGTACCTAAACAGTGGAACCCCCAATTCTAACTCCAGCCCTAACCCAGCATAACCGTAAAACACCCCCTAACCCCAACCCTAACTGTAATCCCAGCCATAACCACAACCATAACCTTAACCCCAATACAACCCTAACCCTAGCCCCAACCCTAACCCTGATGGAAAATGGAGAGAAATATATTTTTTATTTTGTTATTTTTACCTAAGGGGGTTTGATTTACCTGGACCCGTTGAAGCGATCTACGCAATTTGCACTCCCCACATGCCTCCTGAGCCCGCATGTCCTGCTCAAAGTTTTTTGTGCACAGATGAAATAAAAGAAGTTTGATATCCTTCTCAATGTGGTGAGTGCAGCAAGCCTTTCTTCTTTGAATTGATTAGAGCATTGTTTTTTCTTTGCTGAGCACCGAAGACCAGTTGAATATGCCGTGTATTCATTCAGTTTACTTAAAGGATCCGGCATTAAATGCAAAGTGTGAATAAGACCATTCTGGTGCAGTTCACTTTTCTCTTTATTTAGAAACCCAACCCTAACCCTAGCCCCAACCCTAACCCTAATAGAAAAATAAATACTTTTTTTATATCATAATTTTTACCTAACTAGGGTGGGTTTGATTTACTATTGGGGGGGGGGGGGGGGGTGGGGGTGGGTGTCCAAGACCACAGAGAATTTCTGATTTTCTGATGCTGGGGGTGCTATTATAAGGGGTGGCAGAAACTGGTGTATGCCCCACCCCTTTAAATATGTCCTGGGTAATTGTTTGTATAATGTTATGCCACTATGCTGTGTGTGCATAAGACCTTCATGTATATGTTGTTATAGGGAAAGCATTGTGCTGAGTTTAGCCACAAGATGGAGGCATTTTAGTGTACATAGATAGGATAGGACATAGTCTATTAAATAGTTAAAAATAGGAGGGGCATGGTGGATAATGCAGGGAATAATTCCTGGTAGAGTCAGAGAGCCAGGGCGCCCCGTGGAACGCAGAAGGGCTCTATAGCCCTGGGCAACACCATGCGATGCAAGTTAAATAAGAATAGGGCCCAGCCATATAGCATCCCACGTCAGCAGAAGCCACATCAACAGTGCCAGCGGTGCAGTATTAGTGAAACTGCAGTTGCTAGAAAAGGCTAAGCAGTACGGGCAGGTCGCTCATCATGTGGCAGCTTATTGCGTGGGCTAACACCCTCAGAACCGGCTGAGGGAGTCCCCAAACGGAGTAAGGCTGAGCAGAGAGGACACTGAGGGATCAAAAAGTGTGGTCCGTCCCAAGCGAGCTTAGCGATGGAGAGAAAAGGACAGGGACAGAAAAGGTATTGTCTGTTGTGAAACTTGATGTGGAAGCTGGAAATAACTTGGATGTGCTGTGGAAAGAACCAAGTAAAGCAGTTGTTGTTAAAGTTGAGCTGGACTGTCTCTCTCTTTGTGTGACACCGATGACAAGGAGCCTTCAGTGGCGCAGAAGATAACCTGACGATGCTGCACCTGAATACACAGGTATGCTGACTAAGGAGAACCGTGTTTATGTGAGGGGAGGCCAGGGTGATATGGAGCGGGAGTCCTCAGCCATGACTGCCGCCCTGGCCCACCCTTACACTATAACCCTATTTCTCAGCATCGTTAAAAAGCGGCGCTGAGGAATAAGTACCCTTAACTGCTGCCGTTAAAAGGCGTATCAGCAGTCGTTAAATAAGTCGGGGTGTTCTTTTGCACCCCAGGAATTTTTCACTGTACGTGTAAATCACCTGTACAAGCATGTGGGAATTAAAGGGTTTTTTCCCACAAAGTACATGTTAAATAATAGATCTTAGAATAATAACTTCCACAATTGGATGTGTTAAAAAATGTTCCTGTGCGGAGAGAATCTTATACATGTGCCCCTGCTGTGTACTGTGTAATGGCTGTGTCTGACCTACAGGAACATGGTCTGATCATAACACAGCTCCTGGGCAGGGGAGGAAACAAAAGGTTATACAGACAGAACAGTATGGGATCACAGCTGATTCTTTTTGTGAGATAAAGCATTTCTCTGCTTGTTTTAAGCAATGTTTTACCTCAAGGAAAGAATTAGCTGTTATCCCATGCTGTCATGCTACATGGCAGGGGCACATTTATAAGATCATCTCAGCGCAAGAACAAATTTTTTTAAACACATCCAATTGTGGAAATTAATATTATTCAAAGATCTGTTGATTAAAATTAACTTTCTTTGTGGGAAAACCCCTTTAAGCTCTTACAGAAGTTGACAGACCCTCTTCTTCTCCCTGCTCTGTGCTCCACTTACTGACTGGGACTTGGCATATTACTGTAATATAGTGTGGTCTGCTCCATATCACTAAGAACTGGGTTGAATCAATACTCTATACATTAAATACTGCAACGCGGAGCATTATAAATCACTACAGCCCAGGACGCAAATATCTACCATTGCCGTACAAGAACATTGTTGCAATTGAAATAAGGGTAGTAATCACAATTTATTTTACTACTGATTCATATAGGCTATATATCATAAAAGCATCAATGTACTGTCTTCGAAAATAGTGCTTCTCAGACGATGAGGCTGGTCTCCACAAGGAAGCATCGGCCAGTTGTTGGAGAGGCTTTTTAAGGCTACTTTCACACATCAGGTTTTCGCTGTCAGGTTCAATCCGGCTAATTTTCAAAAAAACGGCAAATGTCACCGCCGGATCCGTTTTTTCCCCCATAGACTTGTATTAGTGCCGGATTGCACCGGATGACCTTGCGTTTAGTCCGGTTTTCGCCGGATCCGGCAAATCTGCCATTTCCATTTTCTGGAAAAATGTCCATTGCAACGTTTTTTGTCTCCGGCAAAAAAGCTGGAAGCGCCGTATCCGGTGCTTCCAGCTGTTTGTTAGAATGGAAGCCTATGGGAGCCGGAAGGTGCTGGATCCGGAAAATGCCGGATTCCGTTTTTTTAAACTGAACATGCTCCAAATTTTTTTTCATCCAGTTATCTGAATATGCTAGTCGGATCCGTCGAAAAAACGGATCCGTCGCATATGTTTTTCACAATCTGCGCCGGATCCGTTTTTTCCAACATTTGCCAGATTGTGCCTGATGCAAAAAACCTGATGTGTTAAAGTAGCCTTAGGGAGGCAGTTTTCATAGAAATGATCACACATTGCACAATCCTTTCTATGGCTGGAGCAAAAACCGACACAAAGAAATGGAACCCTTCACAAAAAAGTGCTTAAAAATATCTAATATTAGAGCTCATAGCAATTGCTAAAAATATAAAATGCGTAGTAGTGCTAAGGACAGCCATACCAAGGTGATTCACCTCACCGCTTATGGACAAATGAAAAACGCAGTATATAGATTGGATATGAAGACAAAATGAGTATTACCACGTACACAGGTGGTGTCAGAAGACCCCTCGACGCGCGTTCGTTATCCTTTCATCAGAAGGGATGCATACATAGACATTTAATTTTTTTTTATAATTCTGTAATAAAATACACACATGGCATATACAAAGCATATTGTGCACAAACATCCATTAATGTAGCCAAAGAAATGAGCCAGAGCAGAAGTTGGTATACATGCAATTTTTTTGTACTTTGTACAAACAAGGGTGTGGCTCCCTTTTTTGAGCTAGGTATTTTATTTATAAATCTTCTCATGGCCAGGTGTCTGACTAGTTGGACCCCGGTCCTGCTCTGCCCCCATCTACAGTGAGTTCATCTGACACAAGGTGAGCTTTTATTACTAGAGGATAGGACCATACTGATTGGGATACAACTTGTCGCATTGGGAAGGCATTTACACTTGTTAATCAAAATCCGTGTTTACCAGACACCCTATCGTTATTACAGTGGGGAAAATTAGTATTTGATACACTGCTGATTTTGCACGTTTTCCCACCTACAGAGAATGGAGAGGCCTGTAATTTTTATCATATTTACACTTCAACTATGAGAGACAGACTCTTAAAAAGAATCCAGAAAATCACATTGTATGATTTTTACATACAGTCATGGCCAAAATTTTTGAGAATGACACCAAAATTATATTTTCACATGATCTGCTGCCCTCTGGTTTTTATTAGTGTTTGTCTGATGTTTATATCACATACAGAAATATAATTGCAGTCATATTATGAGTACCAATAGGTTATACTGACAGTTAGAATGAGTTAATGCAGCAAGTCAATATTTGCAATGTTGACCCTTCTTCTTCAAGACCTCTGCAATTCTCCCTGGCATGCTCTCAATCAACTTCTGGACCAAATCCTGACTGATAGCAGTCCATTCTTGCATAATCAATGCTTGCATTTTGCCAGAATTTGTTGGTTTTTGTTTGTCCACCCGTCTCTTGATGATTGACCACAAGTTCTCAATGGGATTAAGATCTGGGGAGTTTCCAGGCCATGGACCCAAAATCTCTGTGTGTTGTTCCATGAGCCATTTAGTTATCACCTTTGCTTTATGGCAAGGTGCTCCATCATGCTGGAAAAGGCATTGTTGGGCACCAAACTGCTCTTGGACGGTTGGGAGAAGTTGCTCTTGGAGGACATTCTGGTACCATTCTTTATTCATGGCTGTGTTTTTAGGCAAGACTGTGAGTGAGCCGATTACCTTGGCTGAGAAGCAACCCCACACATGAATGGTTTCAGGATGCTTTACAGTTGGCATGAGACAAGACTGGTGGTAGCGCTCACCTCTTCTTCTCCGAATAAGCTGTTTTCCAGATGTCCCTGATGTTTTTTCTGGAGAGAAGTGGCTTCTTTGCTGCCCTCCTTGAAACCAGGCCTTGCTCAAAGAGTCTCCGCCTCACAGTGCGTGCAGAAGCACTCACACCAGCCTGCTGCCATTCCTGAGCAAGCTCGGCACTGCTGGTAGTCCGATCCCGCAGCTGAAACAGTTTTAAGATACGGTCCTGGCGCTTGCTGGTCTTTCTTGGGCGCCCTGGAGCCTTTTTGACAACAATGGAAGCTCTCTCCTTGAAGTTCTTGATGATGCGATAGATTGTTGACTGAGGTGCAATCTTTGTAGCTGCGATACTCTTCCCTGTTAGGCCATTTTTGTGCAGTGCAATGATGGCTGCACGTGTTTCTTTAGAGATAACCATTGTTAACTGAAGAGAAACAATGATACCAAGCACCAGCCTCCTTTTAAAGTGGCCAGTGATGTCATTCTTACTTAATCATGACTGATTGATCGCCAGCCCTGTCCTCATCAACACCCACACCTGTGTTAATGGATCAATCACTAAAACGATGTTAGCTGCTCCTTTTAAGGCAGGACTGCAATCATGTTGAAATGTGTTTTGGGGGTTAAAGTTAATTTTCTGGGCAAATATTGACTTTGCAAGTACAGTAATTGCTGTTAAGCTGATCACTCTGACATTCAGGAGTATATGCAAATTGCCATTAGAAAAAATGAAGCAGTAGACTTTGGAAAAATTAATATTTGTCTCATTCTCAAAATTTTTGTCCATGACTGTAGGTAATTAATTTGCATTTTATTGCATGAAATAAGTATTTGATACAATAGAAAAACAGAACTTAATTTTAGGTACAGAAACCGTTAATATAAATGCTTAGCCAAACATGTTACTTGAGAGTCAAGGTTTATAACTGCTATCAAGAGCTACTACATGCATTCAACCAGCTCTAGGCCTGGGACTGGATTGAGAAGGTTAGGAGGTTTAAAGAGTATAGGGTTTGGAGTTGGTACCAATTTTTTATGCTGCTATTGAGGATGTGAAGTGGGCTATAAGTCAGACTTGTAAAATTACAATTTATCCATCCATCTTTCTGGATTCGGGTAAATCAAATGAGGTGTCATTTTTTCCAACAAGGTTTGATAATGTATTATATGCATCTAATAAAACATAAACTGCTGTTGAGAGGATGCTAAAGCTGTTTACAGAATCCAGGATGTTGTAACCTGCAAAGTATATACATAAAGGCAGTAAAAAGCTTATACCCTTGCCGATTGATCCTACTTTCCAATAATTACATAATTTTATAGATTTGCTCACATTACAATGCTCTTGTAATGAAACCAAAAACACATGGGCTACTTGCACAGTGAACAAGTCTGTAGACACCTGTTCACACCACCAAGAAACTTGAAGACACAAAAAGAGCACAGCGAGGTCAAAAATACTCTGTTGTAAAGAAGTCACAGTAAATGAGCAAGTGCTGGTCAAAAAATGAAAAAAAAAATACAGGGTATTTACTTAATACGATTTTGCTAAAAAAACGTATTAACTAAATACCCTGTATTTTTTCATTTTTTGACTAGCCCTTGCTCATTTACTGTGACTTCTTTACTACAGAGTATTTTTGACCTCGCTGTGCTCTTTTTGTGTCTGTTCTTGTAATAAGTAGTATCTCTAAACAGATTTCAATTAAAAACAACCAGTTCACGGGACTAAACACATGGCCTGGAGTCAGGACCCCAAATGTGGGATTCCAAGGCACTTAAGTATATTGGTGCTATGTACAAAATCTACTACTCATGTTATTGTTCTGCAAAGTGATATACTTTCCCTTTATATTTATGCAAAGCATTATATTTATTATGTAGTTACTGATCTACCATTTACATCTACTTTTGTATGTATTTTCCCTCCTCCATCTGGCTTAGCACAGCTGCTATATTCAGGGTTGTCCCTCTGTAGTTCATGGTTTAATAGTACCATAGTAAATAATAGCAAGGCCGTGTTCGTCCGAGTACAGAATGGGTAACTGCTACATACTGTATACTCCATAATACGGTCTTTATAGCTCTAAGAATTTCAAAATTAGAAGTTTGATACCATGCCAAAGATCCTTGTTATATAAGGTGAAACCTTCACTCCCCATGGCTTTAGTCATGTTTTATGCACTAATAGTCCACCCCATCACCATCTTGTCATAACATGTGGACCTCATGTAACGACAAAGAATTCATTTCCATGTTAATCCCAGGATTTGAGTGCTGCACAGTACAAGCTGAGTGTCTGTAAGAGTCACTTGACATGCAGGCAGATAATGTAATTGTGACTTATTCATTGACTTTCTCATTAGAAAAGAAATGATTAGTAATAGGCGCAAGAATCGTCATGTACAGCTCATTCCTATCTGCTGCTCTTACAAACCCATCCTGTGCTGAGCGTTAAAACTTTAGGGGAAACATCCGTTTTTAATAATTATTTCCGTTATTGATTTTTTTCTTTAAGGATTCGTTTCATGTCTACAATTCAATTAAAATGTCAATATAATTATTTTGTCAGCTACGAGGGTATTTGAAGTGGTTCATTATCATTCAAGGTGAGCAGTATCTGTATCTGTTGCATCAATCCTATTTCCAGCATCATTTCATCATTTCAGCCCCCTCTTCTACCCTTTTGTCTACATGTCATATCACTTCTCATAGGTACATTAGGCTACTGTTAATTTTACATTTTACATTTAGCTCATGAACAATGCTCATTGTGATTTACACTTCCTTACTTCCTCATGTTTTATCATTTACAAACTAAAATTAGTTTTTACCAGTCCGGCAAGCATAGCTGTGGGAGTCCGATCTGTGATGGACATTTATAAATTGTGCTCTGAAGTACAAAGATGTCTGGCACAAATGTTCCTGTGATTTTTTCCCCCCCTAAATTATCACCCAGAGTACAAGCTTTAATTGCAACCCTTCTGAATCTTCAATATTTTTATAATCAACTAGATGGAGGCCCGGTGCTATCGCATCAGGAGGGCAGTAATCAGGGCCGTATTTCGAGTTTCTGCTGCCCTAGGCACTTTTAGTGCTGCCTCCCCCATTGGTGAGTATGACACTATCCGCAGTGACTTTGGTAAGAATCGCTGATGTGAAAGTCGCCTTTTGCAGCAGATCGGGCAGTTTTTCTGCATCTGCCACGTAACGGATCACTTACGGCAACACTGTGTTTGGTTTCATTCATTCCCTATGGGATTTGACGTACTTGCTGTGATCTGGGAAATGCGGTACCATACCTCCCAACTTTTGAAGAAGGGAAAAAGGTGTAAAGGTTGCGGCGCATGTAGTGCGCCGCGGCAAATTTTGTCCACGGCTCTGACCACACCCATTTCACAACTAATCACACCCATATCCAAGTCCCAACCACACCCATTCAGCACTGCTGATCACACTGTTTCATATACAACAATTAAAACCAAAAAAATATGGCCACGCAGTGCTCCATACTGTATAATAGCTATGCAGTGCTCCACATACTGTATAATGGCCCTACATGATGCTCCATACTGTATAATCGCCACACATGATGCTCCATACTGTATAATGGTCACACATGATGCTCCATACTGTATAATGACCACACATGATACTCAATACTGTATAATGGCCCCACATGATGCTCAATACTGTATAATGACCCCACATGATGCTCAATACTGTATAATGGCCACACATGATGCTCCATACTGTATAATGGCCCCACATGATGCTCCATACTGTATAATGGTCCCACATGATGCTCCATACTGTATAATGGTCACACATGATGCTCCATACTGTATAATGACCACACATGATACTCAATACTGTATAATGGCCACACATGATGCTCAATACTGTATAATGGCCACACATGATGCTCCATACTGTATAATGACCTCACATGATGCTCCATACTGTATAATGACCTCACATGATGCTCCATACTGTATAATGACCGCACATGATGCTCCATACTGTATAATGGCCATGGCTCATATCCCCCCCCTCCTCCTGTATGCATGGCTCATAATTCCCCCCCCCCTGTATGCATGGCTGATGGCTCATAATTCCCCCCCTGTATGCATGGCTGATGGCTCATAATTCCCCCCCCTGTATGCATGGCTGATAGCTCATAATTCCCCCCCCCTGTATGCATGGCTGATGGCTCATAATTCCCCCCTCCCCCCTGTATGCATGGTTGATGGCTCATAATTCCCCCCCTCCCTATGCATGGCTGATGGCTCACAATTCCCCCCCCCTCCCTCCCTATGCATGGCTGATGGCGCTCATAATTCCCCCCCCTCCCTATGCATGGCTGATGGCTCACAATTCCCCCCCCCCTATGCATGGCTGATGGCGCTCATAATTCCCCCCCCCCCTCCCTATGCATGGCTGATGGCTCACAATTCCCCCCCTCCCTCCCTATGCATGGCTGATGGCTCACAATTCCCCCCCTCCCTCCCTATGCATGGCTGATGGCTCACAATTCCCCCCCCCCCCCCTCCCTATGCATGGCTGATGGCGCTCATAATTCCCCCCCTCCCTATGCATGGCTGATGGCTCACAATTCCCCCCTCCCTCCCTATGCATGGCTGATGGCTCACAATTCCCCCCCTCCCTCCCTATGCATGGCTGATGGCGCTCATAATTCCCCCCCCCCCCATGCATGGCTGATGGCGCTCATAATTCCCCCCCCCATGCATGGCTGATGGCTCACAATTCCCCCCCTCCCTCCCTCCCTATGCATGGCTGATGGCTCACAATTCCCCCCCCCTATGCATGGCTGATGGCTCACAATTCCCCCCCTCCCTCCCTATGCATGGCTGATGGCTGATGGCTCACAATTCCCCCTCCCTCCCTATGCATGGCTGATGGCTCACAATTCCCCCCCTCCCTCCCTATGCATGGCTGATGGCTCACAATTCCCCCCCTCCCTCCCTATGCATGGCTGATGGCGCCGTCGGTCGCGTTTTTGACCCGGGCCGGGACTTATATATAAAAAAAAACACACCTTGCTCAGGTGCCGCCCCCGCAATGTCGCCGCCCTAGGCACGTGCCCTCGCGTGCCTAGTGGCAAATACGGCCCTGGCAGTAATGTCGCGATGGGGGCAGGCTTTGCAGTGTTGAGAATCTCCCCCCCATGTGCTCACCCACCTATCCACTCTCTCTTTCCCCGTGTGCTGACTTCTCCCGTATGTGCTCTCTTCTTTGACCTGTGTACCCCATGTGCTCTCCCCCTTGTGTGCTGTCTCTCTCCTTTCTGTGCTGTGTTCTCCGCTCATGTGCTGTCCTGTTTGAGCTATCTCCCCCCTGTGCTGTCTCTTTCACCCCTGTGCGCTTTCTCTCTCCCCATCTGCTGTCTTCTCCTCTCCTGTCATCTCTACTTTGACCTGTGTACCCCATGTGCTCTCCCCCTTGTGTGCTCTCTTTCGCCACCACTGTGCTGTCTTCTTCCCTCTTGTGTTCTCTCGTTTGAGATGTCTCCCCCCTGTGTGTCATCTTCCCTATGTGCACTAACCCCTCCCCCTGTGTTAAAATAAAAGCAAAGTAGGTAAAGGTAACAATAAAATACTGACATTACAGCAGGAAATTGCAGCGGATACATTTTGTGAGGTAAAATATTGTTTAAAAACAGTGAAATATTTTACCTGACAAAATGAATCCTCTGTGATCCCCTGCTGTAATGTCAGTATTGTCTTTTGCTTCCTCCTCTGCCCAGGAGCTGTGGCATGTTCTGTACATGGTCAGACGCAGACAATTTTTAAAATGAACTTTCGCTCGTGGGAAAACCCTCTTTAATGTGACCGACTTCCTCTGCCTGTAGACACATCGTGCCTGTCGTTCCTCTGCCTGTCGCCGGGATCAGCCGCATGATTCACTGCGCCTGCGTGGAATTCGCGCAGGCGCAGTAAATCAGACCGCCGCCATCTTTGTGCAGACAGATAGCGTCAGTCACATTAAAACTGCGTATGCGCTCCTCCTGTAGATAGATGGCGGCGGTCAGTGAATCATTCGGCTGATCTCGGCGGCAGCGTTTTTGCGACAGTGTTCCACTGGTGGTACCGCCCAAGAGGCTGCGTACGGCGTATACAGTGTGTGTGTGGTGCGTACAGTGTATACAGTGTGTGTGCGTGTGTGTGGTGCATACGGCATATACAGTGTGTGTTTGTGTGTATTGTGCATGCAGCGCCCCAGAGACCTGGTCGTTGCAGTAATGTCGCTCTGCCGCTAAGGAGGGTGATGTTATGTCTGATTGCACTAAAGGAGTTCATCTGACCAGGTATCACAGCACACATTACAGTTCACACTCCGGCCACTAGGGGGAGCAAAAGGCACTATTTATTAGGTTACTCCTCACACTGGTAAAACTAGGGGTTGGACAGAAAGTTAGACAGAACGCAGCCTGGGAGAGCACCAGGGAGGACCTGTCAGAACTGGGAATCTGGCAGGTACCTAGCCGAAAGGACATATTGTTACGGAACCGCGCCTGCACTACCTTGCGGCGGTATCTAAAGAAAGGACACGAAGCGAAGGATATTGTGGACAGTGAGAAAAGAGATCAAATAAAAAAGGAGAGCCAGTAGGAGTCGTTCCCCGAGATCGGCAACATCCTACTGAGGCGCGTAGCCAGTGGCCGGAGCACTGAGGAAGTAACAGTCTCCACGCATTACTTCAAACAGCGGCAGGACAGTTAATTACAGGTTGGCTGTCTACCTTACATCACCTAAGAAGGACATAAGAGGCAATCGTGGGAGAGGGGCGTCTCTAGGGTCCCAGAATAACTCCAGGCCTACCTGTCATAAAGGTGCGTCCTAGCCATAACAAACCTGGGGGACGGAGAGAGAAAGATTTAGAAAGAACGAGAACAGAAGTTGTGAGGACTATCCCGAATGCCCAGCAGGGAAGAACTACAAGACACAGGCTCTAGTGGTAGGCACTGATTTCCACCTGCAAAGGGAACTCTGGATGTGCCTTCGGACCGGCCGGTCTCAGACAGCCCTGTTGACAGTGCTCTGGATTGAGGATCCTGAAACCTTCAGTAAAAGGTAAAGAGACTGCAACCCTGTGTCCTCGTTATTCCTCACACCTTGCACCACGCACCATCACCTTTCATTGGATGCCCCTTAGCAGGGTCACGGACCGGGTCCAGCCACCGTGACATCCCCAGAACTGAGCCAGAGAGGACCGGTACCGAGTAACCCGCGGCCCTGCATCTGGGGGGCGCTCCAATTTGGCGTCATGAACAGGATCTACTTAAGCCTGAAGAATCAGGTCATGTGTGCCTTGGAACTGTGATTGAATTGTGACTTATTGCAATGACTGTGTATTGCTATTTGCCGCCAAAAATCCGCCATTGCCGCGCCGTGTAGAGCGCGAGGGGAGGAGCCATAGCTTCATGGGTGGAGCCGGCTGGAAAAGAGCGCGGAGCGGAAGACGCGGTAAGGCGCCGATCCCGGAAGGAGAACCCCGACCCCAACAGGTTAGCAAGGGGGGAAGAACGGCCATGTCGGATCCCGGAGGAGCGGAGGCGGCGGCCACAGCTGCAGACGGGAGCACTTCCAGATTCCGTGGTAGACGCAGCCACTGGTCTGATCTCACCGCCGGATGCCACGGGGCTTGCCGCTCCCATCAACCAGCCGGATACTGCTGCGGCTACAACAGCCATAATGCCCTTCTCTATGCCGTACCTACCAGGGGCCGCCTGGCTCCCGCGATACTTCGGAGAAGCTCATACGTTAACTGACTTTAAAGAGGGGATTTGTAGCCTGCTCGAGTTTTATCCCTTGATGGAGCCTCAGAAAGTTCATATGATAACCGGCCAACTCTTTGGAGCGGCATTGAGGGAAGTGAAGTCCTGGCCCGCTGCAGACAAGAAAACTGCGCAACAGGTATTTGCCAAGCTTAAAACCACCTTTGACACCCACACCGCTACGGAAATTAAACTGACGTTCTATGGGTGCAAGCAGAGGCCGCAGGATAGCTTACGGGACTATGCCCTTAATCTTCAGGAGGCGCTGCGGGCCATCAAGCAAAGTGACCCAAACAGCATACAAGATGAAGATAAACTCCTGAAGGAGCAGTTCATCGAAGGGCTTCTGTGCAGTAACCAAAGGGCCCAGCTACATTTCCTGGCCATGCAGAATCCAGACCTGACTTTTGCGCAATTCAAAGATAAAGCTATCCAGGCACTACCAGAGCGACAACCCAGCCGTGCCACACTTCCCAGGCGTCAAGCCCTCACGTACCACCAGGAGGTGGCGCCGGACGCACCCGTCTCCGCCGAGGCCGATGCCCAGATCCTGGAAGACGACTCCCCTGCAGGACTGCGCCTCCAGGTACAGGTACTGACCAAGAGTGTTGCTGCCCTAGCTCGGACAGTCCAGTCCCTACAGGAGGCCCCCAAGGAGAAGATCCAGCTGGCTTCCAGACCAGAAGATGTCCCCTGGCAGCGACCAAGGAGAGTGCCATCGACCAGAGGCAGAGACGACGATCGTTTTCATCAGGATAGACGACCTATCTGCCGCCACTGCCACCAGGTGGGCCATCTTGCAAGGTACTGTCAGTTAAACGAGCAACCCCTGGGGCCAAGGGCTGACCCCCAGGAGTAGAACGCCCAGGCCCACAAAATTGGAGAGCCAAATACATCGGGGGCATCCAGTTCTCCCCATCGTGATCAACGGTATCCCCATGAACGCTTTGCTGGACACCGGTTCCCAGGTGACAACTATGCCCTACATTCTTTATAGACATTATTAGGAGGACACTGACATTACCTGTGCCCCCGATGATGATTTCACCATAATAGCTAGTAATGGCCAGCCGCTGCCGCAAGTGGGGTATAAAGAGGTCACTATTAAGGTGGGGCGGGTAGAATTGGAGGCCCAAGGAATTGTCATTGTTGATATTGACCGACGTGAATGTAACCCCATGATGACCATCGGTACTAATGTCATAGAAAATTGTCTTGCAGAAGTTATTGTCTTGTTGCAGCAAGTAGCAGAGACAGCTGGTTACAGTGAACAACGTGCCTTGCAGAAAGAAATCAGAGCCCTAATGCGGAGACAGCAAGTGGAGCTGATTGGTGGTGAAATTGGCCGGGTAACAGTGAGTGATTCGACCCCCATTGCAATACCCCCCAGGAGTGAAATGTTAATATGGTGTCGGGCAGCCATAGGCCTCGGGGGTAAAGACTATCAGGCCCTGGTAGAACCTGTGTATTCGGAGAATAGGTCTACCCTCCTTACAGCCAGAGGGGTGGTTGACATCCGCATGGGGAGGGTGCCGGTACGTGTTCTTAACTGCGGGGAGGAGGAAGTCCACCTAACCAAATATGCCACACTTGCCAAGCTGTTTACTGTTAATAATAGTGTGATACAGGCACCCGGACCCTTGGCTCCGTCCAAGTCGGCGGAGGACAACGGCTCTGCAGAGCAATCAAAAGATTGGTGTCAAGAATTACATGCGGGCACTGATGCTACTCCCTCTCACCAGATACAGGGGGCCTACAGGGTGGTTCACGAGTATGAGCGGGTATTCAGCAAACACCATAAAGAAAAAGAGAAAAGCAAGCCAGCTCACCAGTATCCACCGCAGGTGCCCGGAACTCCGCTGCAGGCAAGCGCTGAAGTCAGAAAGAAAAAAAAAAGGGTGTAGTTCCTGCTCCTTAAAAATTCCTTTTATTTATATCAAATATTAAAAAGCACAGTGTGCATGGTGTACACCCTTTTTTTTTCATTCAGCAAACACCCCCTTGATTTCGGGCGGGTAAAAGGGATTCAACATCACATCCCCACAGGAGATCACCCACCCGTAAAAGAAAGATACCGTCCTGTACCCCCAGCTCATTATCAGTGTGCCAAGGACATGTTGCGAGAGATGAAGGAGGCTTGGGTAGTGAGAGACAGCTGTAGCCCCTGGGAAGCTCCGTTAGTCCTCGTTAGGAAGAAAGATGGCACCATGAGGATGTGTGTGGATTATAGGCAATTAAACCGCATTAAACATAAGTACGCATACCTCCTGCCTAGGATAGAGGAGTCCTTGGCTGCGTTAAAGTCTGCTAATTACTTCTCTACCTTAGATCTCACTAGTGGGTACTGGCAGGTTCCCGTGGCAGAGGCGGACAAGGAAAAGGCAGCCTTCACGACGCCGATGGGTCTCTGCGAGTTCAACTACATGCCCTTTGGATTGTGTAACGCCCCGGGGATGTTCCAGAGGATGATGGAGTGCTGTTTGGGACACAAGAACTTTGAGACCGTGCTGCTGTATCTGGACGATGTCATTGTCTTCTCTAAGACCTATGAAGACCATTTGAAGCACCTGGCCGAGGTATTTGAAATGCTGTCCAACTTTGGCTTAAAGGTGAAACCGTCCAAATGCCATCTGCTCAAACCCAAAGTACAGTACCTGGGCCATGTGGTGAGTGCCGAAGGAGTGGCCCCAGACCCTGACAAGGTCACGGTGATCAAGGACTGGCCACAGCCCAGTAACCTTCATGAAGTCCGGCAGTTCCTCGGGTTGGTGGGATACTACCAGAGGTTTATCAAGGACTTCACCAAGAAGGCTGGGCCGTTGCAAGACCTGTTGGTGGGCCAGCCCAAGAAACCCAAGGGTAAGAATACCCCGTTGGATTGGAACGACGAACTGGAAGGATCGTTCACTTGCTTAAAATCGGCACTGACGGGAGAAGAAGTACTAGCCTACCCTGAATACGACCAACCGTTTGTATTGTATACAGACGCCAGAAACGTGGGGCTGGGACCTGTGCTGTCCCAGGTCCAGAAGGGCAAGGAACGAGTAATTTCTTACGCCAGCAGGAAGCTTCGCCCCATTGAAAGGAACCCGGACAACTACAGTTCCTTTAAGCTGGAGTTCCTCGCCGTCGTTTGGGCCGTGACGGAGTGGTTCAAGCACTATCTGGCCTCAGCAAAATTCACCCTCTTCACGGATAATAATCCACTTACGCACTTGGACACAGAGAAACTCGGCGCCTTGGAGCAGCGGTGGATGGCCCGGTTGTCCAATTACGACTTCACCATCAAGTACCGGGCGGGGCACAAGAATGCGAATGCCGATGCATTATCCCGAATGCCTCACTTACCCGAAACGGAGGAAGATCCAGAAGCATTTGAAGAAGTGGAGCTGCCCGCTTTCCATCGTCCCAAGGCAACTCAGTGTTCCCATCAGGTGGAGAACAGGCGCAGAAACAAACAGGGCGCCCCGTTGAATCCCCTGCCCCACCACGGGTGGACAGAGAACCAGGATGGTGACCCTGCGGTCCGTTGGGTGAAAGAGCTCCTGACGCAGGCCGGTTTGCATCCCGGCCCGAATGATCCACCGGAGGCATTACAGTTGTGGAAGGAGAGGGGCAAACTGTTTATTCACGATGGCAAGCTGTGCCAAAGGAGCATCGACCCCCGCACTCACGAATTGGTGTGGCAGATTGTGGTCCCCAGACAATATGTGCCAATGGTCCTGGGAGCGTGCCACGATTGGGCAGGACACTTCAGATGGAAGAAGCTGGAGAGGCTACTCCGTGGGAGGTTCTACTGGATTAGCATGAAGAAAGCCATTGAGAAGTGGTGTCGAGAGTGTGGCCCCTGTAGCCTACGCCGGAAGGATCGTGACAGCCAACGGGCTCCCTTGCAGCCCATCATCACCAAACGGCTGCTCGAGTTGGTCGCGCTGGATCACGTAAAGCTAACACCTAGCCGGTCAGGTTATATCTACGCTCTCACCATTGTGGACCACTACTCCAGATTCTTGGTAGTCGCACCAGTCAAAGATCTTACAGCTAAGACGGCTGCCAAAACCTTCCAGCAGTACTTCTGTCGACCCCATGGGTACCCAGAGAAGGTGTTGACCGATCAGAGGCCAGCATTTGAAGCGGAGGTGTTCCAGAAGTTCTGCAATTTGTACGGGTGTAAGAAGATCAGAACCACGCCGTACCATCCACAGACCAACGGGATGTGTGAGAAGATGAACCAAGTGGTGATCGACTTACTGAAGACCTTACCTGTAGAGGAGCGGAACTTGTGGCATACAAAGTTACCAAAGTTACCAAAGTTACCAAAGTTACCAGACTTGGTAGATATGTACAACCACATCCCGGTGAATATCACCAACTGCACCCCAGCGTACCTGATGCGAGGAAGATCACCAGATGCGGGATACCGAGAGGCAACAGAGGTACCGCAAAGTACAGGAATGTGTAGAAAGGAGTCTCGCTCAAGCCAGACAGAAGCAAGAGAGGGACTACAACCAGTATGCTCCCGCGGCTCCATTGGCACCTTGTGAGCAGGTACTCAAACGAAAGAGGAGACTGCACAAGCTTGATGATCAATGGGAAGCGGAACCGTATACCATTCTCTCCTCCGATTTCGACAATACGAAGGTCTGTCTCATCAGTAAAGACAGAGGGGAGACCTCAACGGCCATATCCAGAGACCACCTGAAAATATGCCCTGATAAGCTGAAAGATGGGGAAACAGATCCCAGGACTTCTCCACCCGTGGAAGAGGAGAAGATGATACACACTGTTCTTGGCGATTTTCCCCAGTCCTGGACTCAAATAAATCAGGCCATTGTGGTACCTGTCTTAACGTTTCGTCAACCGAGACCGCCAGAACTAAATGTGCCAGGGCATCTGGACCCGCAAGCGCAGCCGGCCCCACCAGAAGATGTGATGCCAACGGTCGAACCAGCGGGCCCTCCCTCTGTCATCGGTGAATCTGCCATGCCCACCACTAATAGCGGCAACACTGAGGACTCCAGTATGCCAGTGCTGCCCAGACTCACTAGAAGTGTAGCTAGAAGACAGTGCACTACACTAGCGATAGCAAGCATAGCGGGTCCTGTCAGGCCAGTAGCAACCCCTGCGCTGCGGAGGTCTACGCGTAGCACCAAGAATCAGACTCCACTTCGCTATAGACCTTGGAGATATTAACGATAGTTGCTATTTGGTTGAAAATGCTTGTGTAAATATCTGTGTTATAGGTTTAAAAATGGACAATGGTGTGATGGACAGTGAATCACTCCAAAACTTTCATAGGGGCCCCTTTGTTTACCCGGGGTCCCTGCTGTTCCATGGTTGCACCTACTGAACTGGGAGTCATGGACTGTGCATGACCAATCTTTTGCAACGTTCAAGCATCCTTACCTTCCATAACAGAAAGCACTCTTATTTGTTCATAGTATATAAGAATTTTGTGTGTTTTCTATTAACATGTATTGTTATTCTTCTTTTCCCAGTCCGGGAGTACTGGATTTAACCGGGGGACGGGGGGGTGGGAGGGAGTGCAGCGCCCCAGAGACCTGGTTGTTGCAGTAATGTCGCTCTGCCGCTAAGGAGTTCATCTGACCAGGTATCACAGCACACATTACACTTCCCACTCCGGCCACTAGGGGGCGCAAAAGGCACAATTTATTAGGTCACTCCTCACACTGGTAAAACTTGGGGTTGGACAGGAAGTTAGACAGAACGCAGCCTGGGAGAGCTCCAGGGAGGACCTGTCAGAACTAGGTACCTAGCCGAAAGGACAGATTGTTATGGAACCGCGCCTGCACTACCTTGCGGCGGTATCTAAAGAAAGGACACGAAGCGAAGGATATTGTGGACAGTGAGAAAAGAGATCAAGTAAAAAGGAGAGCCAGTAGGAGTCGTGCCCTGAGATCGGCAACATCCTACTGAGGCGCGTAGCCGGTGGCCGGAGCACCGAGGAAGTAACAGTCTCCACGCATTACTTCAAACAGCAGCAAGACAGTTAATTACAGGTTGGCTGTCTACCTTACATCACCTAAGAAGGACATAGGAGGCAATCGTGGGAGAGGGGTGTCTCTAGGGTCCCAGAATAACTTCAGGCCTACCTGTCATAAAGGTGCGTTCTAGCCATAACACACCTGGGGGACGGAGAGAGAAAGATCTAGAAAGAATGAGAACAGAAGTTGTGAAGACTATCCCGTGGGGGATAAACCACTGTTTTGGCGCATGGCAGAGCTCAGAAGGAAAGGAGTGCCACATTTTACTGTTATGGCTTGCAGGTACCATGACCCACTGGGAGAGCCCATGACGTGACAAAGCAGAACCCCCATAAGTGACCTAATTTTATGAACTACACCTCTCAATGAATTTGTCTATGGTGCAGTGATCATATTGACATAATGGATGTGTCACATAAGTTTATACCATTGGGTAGTGAGGACAAAATAACTACATTTTTACCACCAAAATTTTAGTTTTATCCAAAGATTTTACACAAGAAGGGGGTAAAAATGGCAACAAAATTTGTCCCACAATTTCTACTGAATGTGGCAATACCCCATATGTGGCTGTTCAGTGCTACTAAGCCATGCGGAGAGATTTGGGAGGAACGAAGCACTATTTGCTTATTCAAGTAAATGGGTCTGTGTATGTCAGTGTGTTTCCACGGACCGTGTGTCCGTGGGCAAAACACGCTGACTTGTCCATTTTTTAATGTCGGCATAGGCCATAAAACATCCTGCACACCTGCATACACAACACACGGATGTCATCCATGTGACACGCATCGGTGCCGGGGAAGAAGTGTTACAGTAAGCGCTGTTCCCCGTCGCCGTGTGCTGATCATGGCTCTCCTCATTCTTCCCTGCTCTGCCGGCGATGGGCGCGAGCAGGGGAGAATGATGAGAGTTACATTTAAGTAATAAAAGAGACAACAGGCAGTGGCTGATGGGACTATTGCTCCCATCAGCCTACCCCTGCTGCTGCTAATAACAGTGACAACAGAAGAGGCGGATGGGAGTATTCATCTGCTGCTCCTGCACTGTAAATAAATACAGTAATTAAAAAAAAACGCCATGGGCTCCCCCATATTTTTAATAACCAGCCAGACAAAACTCAGCTGGGGGCTGCAACCCTTAGCTGTCAGCTTACGCGAGGTTGGATATCAAGAATAGAGGGGTCCCCACGCCATATTTTTTAATTATTTAAATAAATAATTTTTTAAAAAACGGTGTGGGGTCCCACCCATTTTTGACAACCAGCCTTGCTAAAGCTCACAGCTTGGGGCTGGTATTGTCAGGCTGGTAAAGGTCCATGGATATTGACCCCCCAGCCTAAAAATAGCAGCCCACAGCTGCCTACAAAAGGCACATATATTAGATGCGCCAATTCTGGCGCTTTGCCCGGCTCTTCCCGCTTGCCCTGTAGTGGTGGCAAGTAGGGTAATAGTTGTGGGGTTGATGTCACCTTTATATTGTCAGGTGACACTAAGCCCACGGCTTAGTAATGGAGAAGCGTCTATAAGACACCTATCCATTACTAATCCTATAGATGTATCTATCTATATAATCGTCTAAGAGGTACTTCCGTCTGTTTGTCTGTCTGTCTGTTTGTCTGTCTGTAATGGAAATCCCGCGTCACTGATTTTGCCGGCCGCGACCAATCAGACAGGCACAGTCCGGCCGCGAATTCGCCCCTCCCTACTTCCGTCCAGTCAGTGCCCGCTCCATACTCCCCTCCAGTTAGTGCCCCCTCCATACTCTCCTCCAGTCAGCGCTCACATAGGGTTAATGGTGGGGTTAACGGACCTCGTTATGCCGCGGTGTAACGCACTCAGTTAATGCTGCTTATTAACCCTGTGTGACCAACTTTTTACTATTGATTACACAAAAAGAAAAAAATGACCTAGCTTCAAAGGTACTTCCAACAATCATTAAACCTACAACATATGGAAGCATATACCAGGTAGTAAAAAAAATCTAATTTTATTAACAAAAAAATAAACATACAAGTTTTATAAAAACGTATTGTCTTAGCAGGTAGATACAAAAATGGACCTGAAAACACAGGAGTATCATAAGAAAATGAGCCAAATTTCAGAATAAGGATGGTAATAACATGTAGCGATATTTACAGTATGTATGCCAGAATTACATTGCAGTTTATATGATACAGTTGTGGCCAAAAGTATTGACACCCCTGCAATTTTGTCAGATAATACTCAGTTTCTTCCTGAAAATGATTGCAATCACAAATTCTTTGGTATTCTTATCTTCATTTAATTTGTCTTCAATGAAAAAACACAAAAAGAATTGTCTTAAAGCCAAATTGGATATAATTCCACACCAAACATAAAAAGGGGGTGGGCAAAAGTATTGGCACTGTTAGAAAAATCATGTGATGCTTCTCTAATTTGTGTAATTAACAGCACCTGTAACTTACCTGTGGCACCTAACAGGTGTTGGCAATAAATACATCACACTTGCAGCCAGTTGACATGGATTAAAGTTGACTCAACCTCTGTCCTGTGTCCTTGTGTGTACCACATTGAGCATGGAGAAAAGAAAGAAGACCAAAGAACTGTCTGAGGACTTGAGAAACCAAATTGTGAGGAAGCATGAGCAATCTCAAGGCTACAAGTCCATCTCCAAAGACCTGAATGTTCCTGTGTCTACCGTGCGCAGTGTCATCAAGAAGTTTAAAGCCCATGGCACTGTGGCTAACATCCCTAGATGTGGATGGAAAAGAAAAATTGACAAGAGATTTCAACGCAAGATTGTGCGGATGTTGGATAAAGAACCTCAACTAACATCCAAACAAGTTCAAGCTGCCCTGCAGTCCGAGGGCGCAACAGTGTTAACCCGTACTATCTTTCGGCGTCTGAATGAAAAGGGACTGTATGGTAGGAGACCCAGGAAGACCCCACTTCTTACCCCGAGACATAAAAAAGCCAGGCTGGAGTTTGCCAAAACTTACCTGAAAAAGCCTAAAACGTTTTGGAAGAATGTTCTCTGGTCAGATGAGACAAAAGTAGAGCTTTTTGGGCAAAGACATCAACATAGAGTTTACAGCAGAAAAAAGAGGCATTCAAAGAAAAGAATACGGTCCCTACAGTCAAACATGGCGGAGGTTCCCTGATGTTTTGGGGTTGCTTTGCTGCCTCTGGCACTGGACTGCTTGACCGTGTGCATGGTTTTATGAAGTCTGAAGATTACCAACAAATTTTGCAGCATAATGTAGGGCCCAGTGTGAGAAAGCTGGGTCTCCCTCAGAGGTCATGGGTCTTCCAGCAGGACAATCACCCAAAACACATTTCAAAAAGCACTAGAAAATGGTTTGAGAGAAAGCACTGGAGACTTCTAAGGTGGCCAGCAATGAGTCCAGACCTGAATCCCATAGAACACCTGTGGAGAGATCTAAAAATGGCAGTTTGGAGAAGGCACCCTTCAAATATCAGGGACCTGGAGCAGTTTGCCAAAGAAGAATGGTCTAAAATTCCAGCAGAGCATTGTAAGAAACTCATTGATGGTTACCGGAAGCGGTTGGTAGCAGTTATTTTGGCTTAAAGTTGTGCAACCAAGTATTAGGCTGAGGGTGCCAATACTTTTGTCTGGCCCATTTTTGGAGTTTTGTGTGAAATGATCAATGTTTTGCTTTTCGCTTCATTCTCTTTTATGTTTTTTTTCATTTAAGACAAATTAAATGAAGATAATGATACCAAAGAATTTGTGATTGCAATCATTTTCAGAAAGAAACTGAGTATTATCTTACATAATTGCAGGGGTGTCAATACTTTTGCCCACAACTGTATATTTAAATATAGCATATACTTTCTTTGCAAGGAAAATGTAACACCTAGGCATACTGCAACAAATTGCTGAATGCTGTATATTCTTTCAATGAATGCATAGTGCCAATATAACCCTGATTAAAAGGTGATAGCCACATAGTTCCAAAAAAGCCAGTGAAATATTCTGTGCAATAAGACTGGGCTCAAGTTATTATACTAATTCGCTAACTCATATTATAAAGATCATATATATATTTTTTAAAAGTGATTGCTCTACATCTGCACCTGGGAGGAATAAGGTGCTCAGTGCTCACTCAGAAATATTCCATACCATCATAGGAAAGTATATAAAAGAAAGTGCATTAGTGCTACTCAGGTTTGTGGTGATTAAACCTATGGAAAAAAGTAAGCATTGGTTTATATGAGAATGGTATACATGACCTGGTTTTCAGGATGGCGCCCCAACGCGCGTTTCGCGTTTTGCTTCTTCTAAATGGGGAGTCGTTATCACTGGCGGCAGCATCGCGCGCATCGGGACAGCTTCGGTAGATGCCGGAGGGTGAGTATATAACTATTTTTTATTTTAATTCTTTTTTTTTAACAGGGATATGGTGCCGACACTGCTATATAGTACTTGGGCTGTGTTATATACTGCGTGGCTGCTATATACTACATGGCCAGTGTTATATACTGCGTGGGCTGTGTTATTTACTATGTGGGCTGTGTTATATACTACGTGGGCTGTGTTATATACTACGTAGGCAGTGTTATATACTATGTGGCCAGTGTTATATACTGCGTGGGCTGTATTATATACTGCGTGGGCTGTGTTATATACTGCGTGGGCTGTGTTATTTACTACGTGGGCTGTATTATATATTACATGGATAGTGTTATATGCTACGTAGGCTGTGTTATATACTACGTGGGCAGTGTTATATACTACGTGGCCAGTGTTATATACTGCGTGGGCTGTGTTATATACTGCGTGGGCTGTGTTATATACTGCGTGGGCTGTGTTAAATACTGCGTGGGCTGTGCTATATATTATGTGGGCTGTGTTATATACTACGTGGGCAGTGTTGTATACTACATGGCCAGTGTTATATACTGCGTGGGCTGTGTTATATACTGCGTGGGCTTTGTTATATACTGCATGTGCTGTGCTATATATTATGTGGGCTGTGTTATATACTACGTGGCTGTGTTATATACTATGTGTCTGCTATGTACTATGTGGCTCCTATATACTACGTAGCTGTGCTATATACTATGTGGCTGTCTGTGTTACGTGGCCTGTGCTATATACTATGTGGCTGCTATATGCATACATACATACATATTCTAGAATACCCTATGCGTTAGAATCGGGCCAGCATCTAGTGGTAAATAAAGATACAGCAAGAATAAAGTGTTTTATTTGAAATAACACTAAACAGTTTTCCATTTTTATTATTACGTCTAATTCTAGCGAAGCTCTCGATCTCCTGTAATAAAAGTAAAATAAAAACACAACAATATACCATACCTGTCCGTCATTGTGTCCCACGTAGTGATCCATGTCTAGTGGATAATTGGGTTTTAGCCTGGACGGTGCTAAGATATGACCATCCCAGCTGAAAACCACTGGTAAATGAGCTGCTGGGAATGCGGCGTCAGTGACCGGGGGTGACATCATAGAGGTCACCTCCGGTCACTGAGCTCCATTCCCAGCCGGGCTGAGCTGCAGTGACTTCAGTGAGATTCCCCCTAGCACCATAGGTCATGAGTGCTCACTGTACTAACGGGGATCTCATCGCAGATCAGCCCGGCTGGGAACAAAGCTCAGTGACCGTAGGTTACCTGTTATGGCTGGCAATCAGGCAACACAGCGTGCAGTAATCAGCGCACATACAGAGATCTGGCAATAACCAAAAACAATAGGACGAGCTCTGAGACGTGGAATCTCTGTAGACTGCAGTACCTGATCTATCCTCACACAACTATAAGCAGCAGTGGATTGCGCCTATCACTACCTATGCAACTCGGCACTGCCTGAGGAGCTGACTAGCCTGAAGATAGAAATACAAGCCTGACTTACCTCAGAGAAATACCCCAAAGGAATAGGCAGCCCCCCACATATAATGACTGTTAGCAAGATGAAAAGACAAACGTAGGAATGAAATAGATTCAGCAAAGTGAGGCCCGATATTCTAGACAGAGCGAGGATAGCAAAGAGAACTATGCAGTCTACAAAAAACCCTAAAACGAAAACCACGCAAAGGGGCAAAAAGACCCACCGTGCCGAACTAACAGCACGGCGGTGCACCCCTTTGCTTCTCAGAGCTTCCAGCAAAAGTTAATAGCAAGCTGGACAGAAAAAACAGAAAACAAACTAGAAGCACTTATCTAGCAGAGCAGCAGGCCCAAGGAAAGATGCAGTAGCTCAGATCCAACACTGGAACATTGACAAGGAGCAAGGAAGACAGACTCAGGTGGAGCTAAATAGCAAGGCAGCCAACGAGCTCACCAAAACACCTGAGGGAGGAAGCCCAGAGACTGCAATACCACTTGTGACCACAGAAGTGAACTCAGCCACAGAATTCACAACAGTACCCCCCCCTTGAGGAGGGGTCACCGAACCCTCACCAGAACCCCCAGGCCGACCAGGATGAGCCACATGAAAGGCACGAACAAGATCTGGGGCATGGACATCAGAGGCAAAAACCCAGGAATTATCTTCCTGAGCATAACCCTTCCATTTGACCAGATACTGGAGTTTCCGTCTAGAGACACGAGAATCCAAAATCTTCTCCACAATATACTCCAATTCCCCCTCCACCAAAACAGGGGCAGGAGGCTCCACAGATGGAACCATAGGTGCCACGTATCTCCTCAACAACGACCTATGGAATACATTATGTATGGAAAAGGAGTCTGGGAGGATCAGACGAAAAGACACCGGATTGAGAATCTCAGAAATCCTATACGGACCAATAAAACGAGGTTTAAATTTAGGAGAGGAAACCTTCATAGGAATATGACGAGAAGATAACCAAACCAGATCCCCAACACGAAGTCGGGGTCCCACACGGCGTCTGCGATTAGCGAAAAGCTGAGCCTTCTCCTGGGACAAGGTCAAATTGTCCACTACCTGAGTCCAGATCTGCTGCAACCTGTCCACCACAGAATCCACACCAGGACAGTCCGAAGACTCAACCTGTCCTGAAGAGAAACGAGGATGGAACCCAGAATTGCAGAAAAATGGAGAGACCAAGGTAGCCAAGCTGGCCCGATTATTAAGGGCGAACTCAGCCAACGGCAAAAATGACACCCAATCATCCTGGTCAGCGGAAACAAAACATCTCAGATATGTTTCCAAGGTCTGATTGGTTCGTTCGGTCTGGCCATTAGTCTGAGGATGGAAGGCCGAGGAGAAAGATAGGTCAATGTCCATCCTACCACAAAAGGCTCGCCAGAACCTCGAGACAAACTGGGAACCTCTGTCAGAAACAATATTCTCAGGAATGCCATGTAAACGAACCACATGCTGGAAGAACAAAGGCACCAAATCAGAGGAGGAAGGCAATTTAACCAAGGGCACCAGATGGACCATTTTAGAAAAGTGATCACAGACCACCCAAATGACCGACATTTTTTGAGAAACGGGAAGGTCAGAAATGAAATCCATCGAAATATGTGTCCAAGGCCTCTTCGGGACCGGCAAGGGCAAAAGCAACCCACTGGCACGTGAACAGCAGGGCTTAGCCCTAGCACAAATTCCACAGGACTGCACAAAAGCACGCACATCCCGTGACAGAGATGGCCACCAGAAGGATCTAGCAACCAACTCCCTGGTACCAAAGATTCCTGGATGACCGGCCAGCACCGAACAATGAAGTTCAGAGATAACTTTACTAGTCCACCTATCAGGGACGAACAGTTTCTCGGCCGGACAACGATCAGGTTTATTAGCCTGAAATTTCTGCAACACTCTCCGCAAATCAGGGGAGATGGCAGACACAATGACTCCTTCCTTGAGGATACTCGCCGGCTCAGATAACCCCGGAGAGTCGGGCACAAAACTCCTAGACAGAGCATCCGCCTTCACATTTTTAGAGCCCGGAAGGTATGAAATCACAAAATCAAAACGAGCAAAAAATAACGACCAACGGGCCTGTCTAGGATTCAAGCGCTTGGCAGACTCAAGATAAGTAAGATTCTTATGATCAGTCAAAACCACCACGCGATGCTTAGCACCCTCAAGCCAATGACGCCACTCCTCGAATGCCCACTTCATGGCCAGCAACTCTCGGTTGCCCACATCATAATTACGCTCAGCAGCAGAAAATTTCCTGGAAAAGAAAGCACATGGTTTGAACACTGAGCAACCAGAACCTCTCTGTGACAAAACCGCCCCTGCACCAATCTCAGAAGCATCAACCTCGACCTGGAATGGAAGAGAAACATCAGGTTGACACAACACAGGGGCACAGCAAAAACGACGCTTCAACTCCTGAAAAGCTTCCACGGCAGCAGAAGACCAATTAACCAAATCAGCACCCTTCTTGGTCAAATCGGTCAATGGTCTGGCAATGCTAGAAAAATTACAGATGAAGCGACGATAAAAATTAGCAAAGCCCAGGAATTTCTGCAGACTTTTTAGAGATGTCGGCTGAGTCCAATCCTGGATGGCCTGAACCTTAACCGGATCCATCTCGATAGTAGAAGGGGAAAAGATGAACCCCAAAAATGAAACTTTCTGCACACCGAAGAGACACTTTGATCCCTTCACGAACAAGGAATTAGCACGCAGTACCTGGAAAACCATTCTGACTTGCTTCACATGAGACTCCCAATCATCTGAGAAGATCAAAATGTCATCCAAGTAAACAATCAAGAATTTATCCAGATACTCACGGAAAATGTCATGCATAAAAGACTGAAAAACAGATGGAGCATTGGCAAGTCCGAACGGCATCACCAGATACTCAAAATGACCCTCGGGCGTATTAAATGCCGTTTTCCATTCATCTCCCTGCCTGATTCTCACCAGATTATACGCACCACGAAGATCAATCTTAGTAAACCAACTAGCCCCCTTAATCCGAGCAAACAAGTCAGAAATCAATGGCAAGGGATACTGAAACTTAACAGTGATCTTATTAAGAAGGCGGTAATCAATACACGGTCTTAGCGAACCATCCTTCTTGGCTACAAAAAAGAACCCTGCTCCCAATGGTGACGACGATGGGCGAATATGTCCCTTCTCCAGGGACTCCTTCACATAACTGCGCATAGCGGTGTGTTCAGGTACGGACAAATTAAATAAACGACCCTTAGGGAATTTACTAACAGGAATCAAATCGATAGCACAATCACAATTCCTATGCGGAGGTAGGGCATCAGACTTGGACTCTTCAAATACATCCTGAAAGTCCGACAAGAACTCTGGGATGTCAGAAGGAATGGATGACGAAATAGACAAAAATGGAACATCACCATGTACTCCCTGACAACCCCAGCTGGTTACCGACATAGAGTTCCATTCCAATTCTGGATTATGGGTTTGTAGCCATGGCAACCCCAACACGACCACATCATGCAAATTATGCAGTACCAGAAAGCGAATAACTTCCTGATGTGCAGGAGCCATGCACATGGTCAGCTGGGCCCAGTACTGAGGCTTATTCTTGGCCAAAGGTGTAGCATCAATTCCTCTCAACGGAATAGGACACCGCAAAGGCTCCAAGAAAAATCCACAACGTTTAGCATAATCCAAATCCATCAGATTCAGGGCAGCGCCTGAATCCACAAACGCCATGACAGAATACGATGACAAAGAGCACATTAAGGTAATGGACAAAAGGAATTTGGACTGTACAGTACCAATAACGGCAGAGCTATTGAACCGCCTAGTGCGTTTAGGACAATTAGAAATAGCATGAGTAGAATCACCACAATAGAAACACAGTCTGTTCAGACGTCTGTGTTCTTGCCGTTCTACTTTAGTCATAGTCCTGTTGCACTGCATAGGCTCAGGTTTACTCTCAGACAATACCGCCAGATGGTGCACAGATTTACGCTCGCGCAAGCGACGACCGATCTAAATGGCCAAGGACATAGACTCATTCAAACCAGCAGGCATAGGAAATCCCACCATTACATCCTTAAGAGCTTCAGAGAGACCCTTTCTGAACAAAGCCGCTAGTGCAGATTCATTCCACAGAGTGAGTACTGACCACTTCCTAAATTTCTGACAATATACTTCTACATCATCCTGACTCTGGCATAAAGCCAGCAGATTTTTCTCAGCCTGATCCACTGAATTAGGCTCATCATAAAGCAATCCCAGCGCCTGGAAAAATGCATCAACATTACTCAATGCAGAATCTCCTGGTGCAAGAGAAAACGCCCAGTCCTGTGGGTCGCCGCGCAAAAAAAGAAATAATAATCAAAACCTGTTGAATAGGATTACCAGAAGAATGAGGTTTCAAGGCCAAAAATAGCTTACAATTATTTCTGAAGCTCAGGAACTTAGTTCTGTCACCAAAAAACAAATCAGGAATCGGAATTCTTGGTTCTAGCATCGATTTCTGATCAATAGTATCTTGAATCTTTTGTACATTTACCACGAGATTATCCATTGAGGAGCACAGAGCCTGAATATCCATGTCCACAGCTGTGTCCTGAAGCACTCTAATGTCAAGGGGAAAAAAAAGACTGAAGACAGAGCTAAGAAAAAAAAATGATGTCAGGATTTCTTTTTTCCCTCTATTGGGAATCATTGGTGGGGCTCCTTGTACTGTTATGGCTGGCAATCAGGCAACACAGCGTGCAGTAATCAGCGCACATACAGAGATCTGGCAATAACCAAAAACAATAGGACGAGCTCTGAGACGTGGAATCTCTGTAGACTGCAGTACCTGATCTATCCTCACACAACTATAAGCAGCAGTGGATTGCGCCTATCACTACCTATGCAACTCGGCACTGCCTGAGGAGCTGACTAGCCTGAAGATAGAAATACAAGCCTGACTTACCTCAGAGAAATACCCCAAAGGAATAGGCAGCCCCCCACATATAATGACTGTTAGCAAGATGAAAAGACAAACGTAGGAATGAAATAGATTCAGCAAAGTGAGGCCCGATATTCTAGACAGAGCGAGGATAGCAAAGAGAACTATGCAGTCTACAAAAAACCCTAAAACGAAAACCACGCAAAGGGGCAAAAAGACCCACCGTGCCGAACTAACAGCACGGCGGTGCACCCCTTTGCTTCTCAGAGCTTCCAGCAAAAGTTAATAGCAAGCTGGACAGAAAAAACAGAAAACAAACTAGAAGCACTTATCTAGCAGAGCAGCAGGCCCAAGGAAAGATGCAGTAGCTCAGATCCAACACTGGAACATTGACAAGGAGCAAGGAAGACAGACTCAGGTGGAGCTAAATAGCAAGGCAGCCAACGAGCTCACCAAAACACCTGAGGGAGGAAGCCCAGAGACTGCAATACCACTTGTGACCACAGAAGTGAACTCAGCCACAGAATTCACAACAGTTACCTCTATGACATCACCCCCGGTCACTGATGCTGCATTCCCAGCAGCTCATTCACCAGTGGTTTTCAGCCAGGTCGATTACTGCGTGGGACATGACAGACACGTATGGTATTTTGTTGTTTTTTTATTTTATTTTTATTACAGGAGATTGAGGGCTTTGGTGGAATTAGGCATGGTTGTAAGCATGGTTTAATTAAAAATAATAAAGGATTCTGTGTCTTTATTTACCTTGCAACTATAGGATTAGCAATGGATAGGTGCCTTATAGACACTACTCCATTACTAAGCTGTGGGCTTGGTGTCACCGGTGACTTCAACCCCACAAATATGAACCTCACTTGTCACCACTACAGGGCAAGCGGGAAGAGGCGGGCAAAACGCCAGAATTGACGCATCTAATAGATGAGCCTTTTCCGGGCAGCTGCAGGCAGCTGTTTTTAGGCTGGGGATGTCAATATCCATGGCCCTTTACAAGCCTGAGAATGCCAGCCCCCAGCTATGAGCTTTAGCAGGGCTGGTTGTCAAAAAGGGGGGGGACCCCACGTCGTTTTTTTAAATTATTTATTTAAATAATAAAAAAAATGGCATGGGGACCCCTCTTTTCTTGATATCCAACCTTTCTGAAGCTGACAGTGGAGGGTTGCAGCCCCCAGCTGTGTGTTTTGTCTGGCTGGTTATCAAAAATAGGGGGAACCCACATTTGTTTTTAAATTACCGTATTTATTTACAGCACAGGAGCAGCAGATGAATACTCCCATCCGCCACTCCTGCTGTCACTGTTAGCAGCAGCAGGGGTAGGCTGATGTGAGTAATAGACCCATCATCCGCCGCCTGCTGTCTCTTATTAATTAATTCTGAAAAACAGAGGGGCGGGCACCGCACAGAAAATATATTAAAGAGATCAACCACATGCATATATAAGATCCACAGAACACAAAAAGAGAAAGACTATGCACACAGTGGGATCAACTTCATATAACAAATTTTATTGTACATAACACCTCACCACGCACGAAAGCACAGTAAGATAAAACACATTTATAAAACAATTAAAAGCTAAACCAACCTATCCACATCCCCCTCAATATGGTCACAAGGATCCATATAGTCATATGCAATCAATATGTAAATAATATAACAGACATACAGGAGTTAGGCAGAATAACATCAACACATATATTTATATTTAATATCTAATACTGCCAACTGAAGAAGTCTAGATGAAAGAAATATATCAATTTGATCCTAGATGCGACCACTATAACCCAATCACACCACGAGTCTGTGACAAATATGCAATTTTGTCCCAAAAAAGGGTCAGACACTGAACCAGAAAATATCACTGGTGTGACCCGTTAATATCATGCCCCTAATCTGGCACCCCGTGTAATACGTTACCAAACATCACAGAGCCTGCTACTGGAAAATCAATCCCTCATGAATATCCAGAGGGGAGAGATGAATGAACGTGCCCTTAAGGGAGATATAGGCACAGCAGGCATGCACTAACTAGTGCTTCCAAGTGAAACGGGGTTATCCAGACAATGGAGCTGGGATCAAAGAAGTCCAGAAGGGTATGGGGAGAGGGGGAGGAGGACAGGAGCCCAACGCGTATCGACGCTGCTAAGGCGTCTTCGTCAGGGGAAGATAATGACCCGTGCTCCAAACTGGCCTTATATGCGTGGGGTATAATATCAAAGATTCTAATCACCTGTGTGGCTGCTGGCGATACCCCAGGAGTCAGCAGTTGCACGGCGCCGGGTGAATAGTTCCGGACCTGCGCACAATAATCACAATCCGTGACCTGCAGTGTGGCAGCCAAGACCACAGAGAGACCAAGACTAATACGGGATGGGCTCATGTAGGATTAGTGCGCACGCGCACCAATCCCGCACATGGAGAGTTGCGGTGTCCATACACGCGCGCTCGGCTCCCCAAACAGGGGACACCCAGACATGCGCAATAGAGACAGCGCACAGGTGCTAGGGCAGTGCGCACGCACACCAGTATATCCGCCCACATAGATCTAAGTGCACAGATCTCAACCCATTCAAGATAATTGCGGAATGCCCAGAAAAAGGCCCATAAGTGTCAACAAGAGAAAAATATATAAAATACAGATATTAATGCGCACGCGCTTAGAGTCATATAAAGTAAGCGCTATGTACAAACAAAAGCGTGGTAAAGGTAGATATTCAATGTACACGTGCTCCAATACTCATTTTATGTAAACCATTAATCTTACTTATGTGCACACATGTTAGTTGCACTCAGTTTTATCAAAAAGGAGAGAGAGTGGGCAAGAGGCGCACAGGCTTGTCCGTGCTGGAGGTACGAAATATGGAGTATCATGCATACACAGGCAGTCTGGTACCACAATCATGCCACGCGTACTAGTCGTAACTCCATAATATCTCACACCTCATATCTCCACATCCAACTCCCTCTGTTGAGCAGATCTTTTACAGACAGGCGTCTGGCACCGCTATGGGTGCCAGGTGCGCGCCATCTTATGCAAACCTCTATATGGGGTGGTGGGAGGAGACACATGTGTATGAACTTCAACAATACCGTGAACATGTGCTGGAATGGCACAGGTTCATTGATGATGTTCTCTTCTTTTGGGTTGGGACCCTGGAGACATGTAATGATTTTATTGATCTGCTCAACAGGAATCCATGGAACATCAGACTCACATCTAAGATATCCCCTACTAGGGTGGATTTCCTGGACTTAAACATCATTATGAAGGATAACTGTATCATCACAAATCTACACAGGAAGGAGACAGCTACCAATAGCTTACTTCATTATGAAAGTGCACACCCGATTCATCTTCGCAACAGCATACCCAAGGGACAGTTTCTGAGGGTAAAAAGGAACTGTTCAACTGAGGATGACTTTCGGACAGAATCCAAGAAACTTACAGACAGGTTTCAAGCCAGGGGGTATCCACGGAAAGTGGTATCACGAGCATTCCAACACTCTCAGCAGTGTGAACGGGAAGTCATACTTAAACCTAAACAGAAGAAGGATGCACGGACAATAGATTTGATCACTGTGTATCATAACCAATGGGGGGATGTGTATGGGATTCTTAGGAAAAATTGGAATATTTTACTTACAGAACCCAAACTCCACCCTTGGCTTGCCCCCACACCAAGAATGGTGGCCAGAAGGTCGCGGAACCTCAAAGACGAGTTGGTATCTAGCCACTTCAAACGGGCATCCGTTAGGAGCAGTAGCTGTGGCCGTATTTTTGGCTCTTACCCATGTGGGGGCTGCAACGTTTGCAGTTTTATGATATCGGATACGGGTGTAACGCTCCCACACATACCAAATAGGATTGAACCGTCAGCATATTTCAATTGTCGCACCAGGAACTTGGTGTATGCCCTGGTGTGTGGGTGCCCCAAACTATATGTGGGGTACACGACACAGGAGCTAAAGCGCCGAGTGCAACAGCACTTGTCCAGCATTAGCACTGCTAAGAGAGACCGGGAGAAGGGTAAACAGCTCTCATCAGTGGCAGAACATTTCCTGCAGGTACATGGTGGTTCTGCGGGGAGCTTGAAGGTCATGGGGTTGGAGGGAGTGAAGGCGGATATTCGGGGTGGCAATATTGTGTTGGACTTACTTAGGAGAGAGTCGAAGTGGATTTACAATCTCAATAGTCGGGCTCCTGTAGGGATCAATGAGGAACTCTTGTTTACCGGTTTTTACAAACAAGTTTAGCGCCGGCGACACAGCTTTGGGACTGGTTGAATTTACATCACCAACTCCGGTAAGGGTGTATCCACCATGTTTTCCTTGGTGGACAATGACTTATAGATTGCTCATCTAACTAAATGGTGATTGGGTCCCTATTGGGCTGTTGGTCGCATTTAGCTATTATTATTCCACATGTATATATCCCTCCAACCTCCCCGTTGCTACATGGTATTTTCTTGGCGGGAGTTTTCTCTACCATTCCAGGGTATCTGCTTTCCCCCCCCCCCCCTTCCCCCCCCCCCCTCCTTTTTTTTTTTTTTCTTTGGGGGGGGGGGGGTGCCTGAGAGTGGAGCCTTGTATTATTCTTTATGCCCTTCACATCTACTTTGACTATTCGGGGGTGCATCTAGTCACTCCAATTTTGGAGGGGTTGATTATATCTCATATATGCCCGTTGTGGATTATTCTAAACTGTCCGCATATTTGTACGTAATTCCGTATCGTGCAATACTCACCCATCCCCTTTATGGCTTAATTGTTTATGCCCTACGGTCCGTAACTGTCAACAGAGGGAGTTGGATGTGGAGATATGAGGTGTGAGATATTATGGAGTTACGACTAGTACGCGTGGCATGATTGTGGTACCAGACTGCCTGTGTATGCATGATACTCCATATTTCGTACCTCCAGCACGGACAAGCCTGTGCGCCTCTTGCCCACTCTCTCTCCTTTTTGATAAAACTGAGTGCAACTAACATGTGTGCACATAAGTAAGATTACTGGTTTACATAAAATGAGTATTGGAGCACGTGTACATTGAATATCTACCTTTACCACGCTTTTGTTTGTACATAGCGCTTACTTTATATGACTCTAAGCGTGTGCGCATTAATATCTGTATTTTATATATTTTTCTCTTGTTGACACTTATGGGCCTTTTTCTGGGCATTCCGCAATTATCTTGAATGGGTTGAGATCTGTGCACTTAGATCTATGTGGGCGGATATACTGGTGTGCGTGCGCACTGCCCTAGCACCTGTGCGCTGTCTCTATTGCGCATGTCTGGGTGTCCCCTGTTTGGGGAGCCGAGCGCGCGTGTATGGACACCGCAACTCTCCATGTGCGGGATTGGTGCGCGTGCGCACTAATCCTACATGAGCCCATCCCGTATTAGTCTTGGTCTCTCTGTGGTCTTGGCTGCCACACTGCAGGTCACGGGTTGTGATTATTGTGCGCAGGTCCGGAACTATTCACCCGGCGCCGTGCAACTGCTGACTCCTGGGGTATCGCCAGCAGCCACACAGGTGATTAGAATCTTTGATATTATACCCCACGCATATAAGGCCAGTTTGGAGCACGGGTCATTATCTTCCCCTGACGAAGACGCCTTAGCAGCGTCGATACGCGTTGGGCTCCTGTCCTCCTCCCCCTCTCCCCATACCCTTCTGGACTTCTTTGATCCCAGCTCCATTGTCTGGATAACCCCGTTTCACTTGGAAGCACTAGTTAGTGCATGCCTGCTGTGCCTATATCTCCCTTAAGGGCACGTTCATTCATCTCTCCCCTCTGGATATTCATGAGGGATTGATTTTCCAGTAGCAGGCTCTGTGATGTTTGGTAACGTATTACACGGGGTGCCAGATTAGGGGCATGATATTAACGGGTCACACCAGTGATATTTTCTGGTTCAGTGTCTGACCCTTTTTTGGGACAAAATTGCATATTTGTCACAGACTCGTGGTGTGATTGGGTTATAGTGGTCGCATCTAGGATCAAATTGATATATTTCTTTCATCTAGACTTCTTCAGTTGGCAGTATTAGATATTAAATATAAATATATGTGTTGATGTTATTCTGCCTAACTCCTGTATGTCTGTTATATTATTTACATATTGATTGCATATGACTATATGGATCCTTGTGACCGTATTGAGGGGGATGTGGATAGGTTGGTTTAGCTTTTAATTGTTTTTAAATGTGTTTTTTCTTACTGTGCTTTCGTGCGTGGTGAGGTGTTATGTACAATAAAATTTGTTATATGAAGTTGATCCCACTGTGTGCATAGTCTTTCTCTTTTTGTGCTCTTATTAATTAAATGTCACTCTCATCATTCTCCCCTGCTAGCGCCGATCGCCAGCAGAGCAGGGGGAATGATGAGAGCAGTGTTCAGCACCCGGAGCCGGGGAACAGCGCTTACTGTAACGATTCTTCCCTGACACCTGTCCTTGTGGTACTGATGCAGAACACGCATGCCACACGTGTTCCGCATGTATCACACACACATGGACACTGACATCTCCGGTACCGGAAATATCAGGACGTGTGAAAGAGACCTTATAGCGGGTTTTTATGTTTGGCTGCTGTCACACACTAAAAAACGTTTTTTATTGCAAAAAATAGTTTTAGCATCACCATATTTTGAGAGCTATAATTTTTCCATAGTTTGGCCCACAGAGTCATGAGAGGTCTCGTTTTTTGCGACACGAGTTGATGTTTTTATTGGTACCATTTTCGGCCACATGACATTTTTTAATCACTTACTATTCCAATTTTTGTGAGGCAGAATACACAAAAAACAGCAATTCATGAATTTCTTTGGGGGGGGGGTGTCTACACCGTTGCACTTTTGGTAAAATTGATAAGGCAGTTCTATTCTTCGGGTCAGTACGATTACAGCAATACCTCATTTATGTAATTTTTTATGTTTTGGCGCTTTTATGCAATAAAAACTATTTTATATAAAAAAGTTATTTTTGCATCCTTTTATTCTGAGGGCTATAACTTTTTTTATTTTTCTGCCGATGGAGCTGTATAGGGGCTTGATTTTTGCGGGGCAAGATGACGTTTTCAGTGGTACCATGTTTATTTATATCTGTCTTTTATGGTGTTCACTAAAGGGGTTAACAGTTTGATAGGTCAGCTCGATGCGGATGCGGCAATACCAAATATGTGTACCGTACTTTTATTGTTTAAATTTTTTTTCAGTAAAATATTTATTTAGAGATAGAATACATATTGATTTTTTATTATTATTTTTGAATAAAAAAAAATATTTTTACAATTATTTAAAAAACATTTTTTACTTTATTCTAACTTTTTTACTTTGTCAGACTATGGGACAATATTTTTTTTGCAGGCTGATCGCTTCTATAGTTTGCGGATGAAGCAGCATCTGCAAGTTATAGAAGCTGTTAACGCTGCACAGACAGAGAAACATGCTGATCATGCACTGCGCATGATCACCAAGTTTCCTAGCTCTGGTGACCCGGATGTGGTCATGACAACATCGGGTCACCGTGGCAACGATCGGGAGCCCGCATCATTCCACTGGGTCTCTGATGCAAAGGCAGAGGGGCTGTCAGCCCTGTCCCGGGATCTGGAATGCTGAGATTGTATTCAATTGCAGTATTTCGGGGGTTATAATGCTGGGAGTGGTCTGTGACCGCTCCTGGCACCTAGTGCTGGGTGCCAGCTGTCAGAATCAGCTGACACCCGGCGGCGATCGGCTGCACTCCCCCGTGATCTCGGCCGATCGCTCAGACGTACTGTTCCGTCCATGGTCAAATTGGCCCAGATCACATGGACAGAATATTACATCTCAGGCTTCAAAACCCATCAAGCAGCTAAAAGAAGAGACATAACCATTCTTCAGGCGCCTTCCACTTTGAAGACGTCACTATTTTATATATATATAAAAAAAGGCCACAAAAATGACAAGGCAGGCAGCAAAGGAGGCAATTTAGGAAAAACACAGGCTACATACTGTATTCCAGAAGGGGCTTCTGCTTCAAAACCTATATGGGTACGCCGTCAATAATACTTGGTGTGCACATACCCTAGGATTGTTATTTTCCACATAACTGAGCCTATGGGTTAAAAATACATGAAAGAGGACAACCCAATTAGGCTCCTGTAGAGCTCCTATAATAGCTTATAAAGAAGGTTCAACTTCTGTTGTTCAAATTGCTCAGACCTTGGATAATGTGTATACAGTATATGAGGCAGCACAGCTCTAGAAAGGTAAAGTATGTCATGAATTTTGTCTTATTATTATTAGTAGTAGTATTATCGTGTCTTTCATGAATACATTTCATAGTACTTTTACTAGATTCCCAAGTTCATAAATGAAAGGAGAGACATAAGAGGGCAATCTTTTGTCATTTCGCTGTTCTCTCTCTTGGTTGTACAGTTTATTGGCTGTTCAAAAATCTATTCATTGCAAAATTAAAAGGGAATCTGTCACCACGTTTTTGCTACCCCATAATGTAGGAGCAGAGACCCTGATTCCAGTGATGTGTCACTTTATTGGGTGATTGATTTGATTAAAAACTGTTTCATCTGCTGCAGATCTACCTGTTTTCTAATACTGAGCTCTTTATAACCCCCCAACACCACTGATTGCTTTCTGTGTACACTGTGCATAGGCAGAAAAGTGCCAATCAGTAATTGGGGCAGGGTTGGACTACCTGGCAGCTGGTTTACTAGTCCCCTAGTTATAATCTCCTGCTGTTAAGGCCTAAATCAGATTTCCATGTTGAACGTACATGTTATATCCGTTTTTTTTAACGGACACAACACATACTCATTACAATCTATGGTGCTACTCACATGTCCATTTTTTTCTGATATCATGGATGAAAATGACCAATACAGATCTACGAGTCCATGAAAAACACAGCAGATGGATGGCATTGCTTGTGCTATGCACTACAGTGCTACAGCACTGCTGTGCATAGCAAAAATCATGGTCCCCTATGAATGCCAGCAGCATTTATCAGGCTAACAGCCATGGGAAGAGCTCCGCTCCATCCACAGCTGTAAGAGGCAGGTGATGGCTGAGTAATACAGCCATCATCTGCCATTAAAGATGCATGCTTGGCTTGCGAGCTGATATTAAAGGTTAGAGAGCTGGCATATGACATAACTGTATGTCATATTTCAGGCATGGGTTAATAAGCCATTCACAGTTTTACTGTATTGTGCCTGTATACTTCCTGTATATGCATATCGTAATCTTTTAGACCAGCATATCCTACGGGTGGAATCAACCAGGTTTCCCACCTGATGAGCGCCACTTTTTCAGCACAAGATATTGCATCAGATTTGACCCATGTCTATCACACAGTACACAACACTACGGTTTCCAGCCATCCAGAAATTCCTGGACAGTAGGCAAAAATAGGGAACTTTTTTCCAGTGTTTTTTGGAATAGAGGAGCTTGTACAGAACGACATGATTGCAAGTATTACCATTTTACAGTTCGCAGTACATGCTGCTGATGTGTTGTAAATTTGTAATCTGGACCTCAGACCTACAGTGTGGAAAATAAGTATTTGATACTCTGCCGATTTTTTTTATAGTAGGTACAGTTCAACTGTGAGAGATAGAATCGAAAAAAAAAATCACATTATATGATTTTTACATAATTAATTTGCATTTTATTGCATGAAATAAGTATTGCAACTTGTCGCAGTTCCAGTACTCCCGGGGTCGCAGTGGGACCACATTCACTTGTATTGCCCTGCAATGAAGTATTGGCAACAAGTGTGCAACATGTGCCTCGGCAAAGTTGCCGTGGAGTCCTAGAACTACCTCTTGACTTTCATTGTGACCTTGTTCCTTTTTTTTAACCTTATTCTCGGTTTACTGATGTTGCATGCACGCCATTCAGGATATGAGGGCGATACAAAGGAAACACAAGTTCTTTTTGGAATCCTGGGGAAATCATACTCAGGGCGATCATTAATTGATTGTAAGTCTTCACAGTAGAGAGGACGTAATGGTTTACAGGCACATGGCTATGACACAGTTCTGAGCTGAAGTTGTCACAGGGGTTTTATTCAAGCTTCTTTTCATCACACAGAGTCACTTCTCTTCATGCAATGTTTCATCAACACGTATGAAATTCTTTTCACAGAATTTTTCGTTACACAGTGTCTTAACCTAAGCAGAACTGTACCTTTCTCATGTACTGTGGTGGGGGGAGGGGAATGAGTCCAATGCTGTAGCTCTCTCTCACTTCTATCTTGAGGTAAGAAAGATGCTCCTGGCTGTCTTGACTGATTCTATGATTACGGCAATCGCTTCCCAGGAAAAACTGGTCTATACAGCTTGTCTGATTTCAGTTGAGACTCTTGGATATCTCAGACAAAATAACAACTTTCTCAGGATCCGCTGGGGCTGAGCCAACCACTTACTGTCTGCTGTAACCATTTTAACCCCCATAGTTGCTAAATGATTCTAAATCAACAGTGCAGCTTCTATCAGTCGCATAGATTTTACAAAGATAGAAGTTTGCATAACATTGTCATGCAGTGTCATACCACCCCATTGGCTACAGTTTTGCAATACTACTTATCTCCCTAGCTAGAATATGAACATAATAACAAAACTTCATCTGTTCCAATGAGTTGTAATAGTACTTTAATCCCCAATGATTATGATATCAGGAAAACTAACAAGACAGATCAAAAGCATGATCTACAATATTTGTGTTTTTCTTAGGGTTATTAATTTTCATCATCTTACCAGTCAATAAAGATATGTAGAGAACTGAGATCCAAACAAGTCTTCTAAATTGTTCTCTGGGATATATATCGCTAGGTGTGACATTTCTTCCAATGCAACCCTGATAGTGTTTACTAGGCATTGTTTCATTATTTTCTTCCTTGTATGCATGCAATATAGTTTCTGTGGGTGGGTGTGATATACAGTACAGACCAAAAGTTTGGACACCTTCTCATTTAAAGATTTTTCTGTATTTTCATGACTATAAAAATTGTACATTCACACTGAAGGCATCAAAACTATGAATTAACACATGTGGAATTATATACTTAACAAAAAAGTGTGAAACAACTGATATTATGTCATATATTCTAGGCTCTTCAAAGTAGTCATCTTTTGCTTTGATGACTGCTTTGCACACTCTTGGCATTCTCTTGATGAGCTTCAAGAGGTAGTCGCCGGGAATGGTTTTGACTTCACAGGTGTGCTCTGTCAGGTTTAATAAGTGGGATTTCTTGCCTTATAAATGGTGTTGGTGGAGCGCCCCCAGACACAGGGCCACGAGTTCTCGGTACCGGGCCTCTCTGGTTCGGTGCTGAGGCTGTCACGGTGGCTAGACCCGGTCCGTGACCCTGCTAAGGGGCGTCCAGTAAAGGGGGTGGTATGGTCTGTCAGGGGTTCGTGACGCCACCTGTGGTGTTCAGTCAGGGTGACCGACGCTGCTATGGGGTCCGCTGGGGTGATGGAATGGCAGCTGGATGGTATACCTTCCCACAGGTGAAGTATGTCCCCAGGGCTTCCCAGTGGTTTAGGTGGATGGCGATGGTGTAAAGCGCAGTCAATAATGAGGACACAAGGTTGCAGTCTCTTTACCTCTTTACTGAAGGCTTCAGGATCCTCAATCCAGAGTACGTTTAACAGGGCTCTCTGAGACCGGCCGGTCCGATGGGCACATCCAGAGTTTCCTTCGCAGATGGAAATCGTTGCCTACCACTAGCGCCTGTGTGTTGTAGTCCTACCCTGCTGAGCATTCGGAATAGTCCTCACAACTGCTGTTCTCGTTCGTTCGTTCTCTACAGCTCTCTCGTTCTTTGGTTCCAGATGTTATTAGTTTCTAACGTCCCCCAGGTATGTTATGGCTAGTACCTGGAAGAAACTCACCCTAAGGCTATTACCTAATGCTAGAATACTAATGGTGCCTCCAGATAGTAACAAAACATAGCAAGAGAGGATACCATAATATGCTCAGTATATACCTGCAGCCATGGTGAAGTGTGGGTGATGATAGTGGTTCCGTAGCGCACCTCGACGCACGTTTCACTGCCCCCGCAGTTTCGTCAGGAGGTTAATGGGTAGCGTGTCTGTCCCCTCTTAAATACCCCATCATTAATAGCGCGCCTGAATAGCAGCTGAGTGCGGCGCGCCCTCGCCATGTTGCATCGCGGGGAGGAGGGCGGCGCTCAAGGAGCGCGTCACATGGTCACGTGATCCGGTCACATGACCGGACCCGTAGCCATGCCGACGCCACGCCATACAGAGCTTCCGCCCTCCACACCGAGAGGCAGCGCATGAGCGGTGCGCGCTCCAACCGCAAACTCTAATGGCACAGTATGTAACCAAGTCATAGACCAAAAAAAAATAAAAAATAGAGTTTGATCATGAAAAATCTGCCAGAATCTAGCGGGAATCATAGCTATAGAGCGGCCTACTTTAATATTAGCCTTAGATACATAGAATTGCCTTGGATGACAAACATCATATATAATACAAAAATAGCCCACAATATGCAGAACATATATAATTAACCACACATGATATTCATAAATTAACGAAATACACAAGAACCCACATATTACATATATTGTTAACCCCAATATTTGCATAACAGAATTCGCCGCCACTTGCAATGATCCATATGGCAGGGGGTCCAAGTTCACAGCCACCATAAATATGTTGTCTTGATATGAAGCTATTCAGTCTGTCACGACAGAGAATATAGGGCAACCTTGTCATTACATCTTGTGTATCTCCACTTGGACTACATTGTATCAGGATACCAAAGTCATCCAATTTTCACGGCCACAGTCGTCGATCATAATTCTACTGTAATGAATATAATAGATGTAATTTCCACAGTATAATACATATATCCAAAAGACCCGCCTTGTATGGTATATAAAAAAAATCCATAAAGATAGGAACAACCCATCGGGTCGCCCCATCGTCTCGGGTATAGGTGGTCTTAATGAACAGGCATGTAGGTTTATCGACTTCTACCTGCAGCGTTGTGTGGAGACTTTACCTTCCTTTATTAAGGACACAACAGACATCCTAACTCGACTTAATAACATTCAATTGGAACCAGATATGCTCCTTGTTACATGTGATGTCGAGTCACTCTACACATCGATATGTCACGACCATGGGATCACGGCATCAAGATTCTTTTTATGTATGACAGATTTGGATGAAGATCTAGTGCAATTTATTATTGATCTTTTACAGTTTACATTGACCCACAATTTTTTTACTTTTAAAGACCGATTTTTCCTGCAGCTCCAGGGAACTGCGATGGCGGCGACTTGTGCGCCCTCATACGCCAATTTGTTCCTGGGGCTGTGGGAGAGAGAAGTCGTATATAATTTGGAAGGTTTTTCAGCCGTGGTCTCATGGTCCAGATATATCGATGATGTGCTATTTATCTGGCAGGGTGACGAGACACCACTCAACATATTTATGAGCCAATTAAATAATAACCAACAAAATATTCGGCTCACATATAAATATAGTAAGGAGAAAGTAGAGTTTCTCGATGTTCTGATTGAGGTAGATGGAAGTCGATTTATCACCACAGATGTTTTTCGTAAAAACACTGCAACCAATTCACTCCTACATGCCACTTCGGCACACCACCCACAGACGATTGGGGCGATTCCGGTGGGGCAGTTCCTACGGATGAAACGCATATGCTCAGATGATACTAAATTTCATAATCAGGCCAAAATTCTGACTAGCAACCTGCAACAGAGAGGATATAATCACAGATCCATAAGGAGGGGTTATAGGAGAGCACTAGCCACCCCTAGAAGGGAATTACTGATTCAAAAGAACAAAAGGCAACAACAAGGTGAACAACCGGTTAGATTTATCACAACTTTTAACTCGAGATGGACAGACATCATGGACATTTTGAGGAAGTACTGGCCCATCCTTTGTGCAGATGAGGATCCCTGTAGATTTTTACCACCAAATCCCTCTGTTACATGGAGACGCTCTAAAAATCTCAAGGACATGCTGACACGTAGCCACTATGTGGCACCCCATGTATCGCCTTTCTCTGATAGGGTAGGCCCAAGGTGGGGTAGTTTTCAGTGTGGTGACTGTTTGGCATGTCAATGTATAGAAAGGGCGTTTTCATTTGACAACAGCGATGCAAGTCGTACCTACAAGATTACACATCACATATCATGCATGACGGACATGGTCATATATTATGCATATTGTCCGTGCAAATTGATATATATAGGTATGACTACTAGACAACTAAGGGTCAGGGTCCTGGAGCATATGAGGGACATCAAAAATGCAGGAGCAGTCTCAGACATTACAGTGCTTAAATCTATCCCTAAGCATTTTAAAAGCCATCATGGTAGTAATCCCAAATGGCTGAAAGTCAGAGGGATAGATAGGGTGCAATTAGGCATACGAGGAGGGGACTATAAAAAAAGAACTCCTCAAAAAGGAGGCTAGATGGATTGTCTGCCTCAATACAGTCACCCCTTATGGCCTCAATGAGTCCTTGAGTTTCAAACCCTTTTTGTAAATAGCGCGAATTTTAATAGGGAACAATTTATGTTTTTATAGTGTGTGTCTTGTTTTGTGTATGTGTTGCCTCTTTGCTTCCCCAGCCTTTTTATATACCATACAAGGCGGGTCTTTTGGATATATGTATTATACTGTGGAAATTACAACTATTATATTCATTACAGTAGAATTATGATCGATGACTGTGGCCGTGAAAATTGGATGACTTTGGTATCCTGATACAATGTAGTCCAAGTGGAGATACACAAGATGTAATGACAAGGTTGCCCTATATTCTATGTCGTGACAGACTGAATAGCTTCATATCAAGACAACATATTTATGGTGGCTGTGAACTTGGACCCCCTGCCATATGGATCATTGCAAGTGGCGGCGAATTCTGTTATGCAAATATTGGGGTTAACAATATATGTAATATGTGGGTTCTTGTGTATTTCGTTAATTTATGAATATCATTTGTGGTTAATTATATACAGTTAGGGCCATATATATTTGGACAGAGACAACATTTTTCTAATTTTGGTTATAGGTATTACCACAATGAATTTTAAACAAAACAATTCCGATGCAGTTGAAGTTCAGACTTTCAGCTTTCATTTGAGGGTATCCACATTAATATTGGATAAAGGGTTTAGGAGTTTCAGCTCTTTAACATGTGCCCCTCTGTTTTTTAAGGGACCAAAAGTAATTGGACAGATTCAATAATTTTAAAGAAAATGTTCATTTTTAGTGCTTGGTTGAAAACCCTTTGTTGGCAATGACTGACTGAAGTCTTGAACTCATGGACATCACCAGACGCTGTGTTTCCTCCTTTTTGATGCTCTGCCAGGTCTTCACTGCGGTGGTTGTCAGTTGCTGTTTGTTTGTGGGCCTTTCTGTCTGAAGTTTATTCTTTAACAAGTGAAATGCATGCTCAATTGGGTTGAGATCAGGTGACTGACTTGGCCATTCAAGAATATTCCACTTCTTTGCTTTAATAAATTCCTGGGTTGCTTTGGCTTTATGTTTTGGGTCATTGTCCATCTGTAGTATGAAACGATGACCAACCAGTTTGGCTGCATTTGGCTGGATCTGAGCACACACTATGTCTCTGAATACCTCAGAATTCATTCGGCTGCTTCTGTCCTGTGTCACATCATCAATAAACACTAGTGACACAGTGCCACTGGCAGCCATGCATGCCCAAGCCATCATACTGTCTCCGCCGTGTTTTACAGATGATGTGGTATGCTTTGCATCATGAGCTGTACCAAGCCTTTGCCATACTTTTCTCTTTCCATCATTCTGGTAGAGGTTGATCTTGGTTTCATCTGTCCAAAGAATGTTCTTCCAGAACTGTGCTGGCTTTTTTAGATGCTTTTTAGCACAGTCCAGTCTAGCCTTTTTATTCTTGATGCTTATGAGTGGCTTGCACCGTGCAGTGAACCCTCTGTATTTACTTTCATGCAGTCTTCTCTTTATGGTAGATTTGTATATTGATACGCCTACCTCCTGGAGAGTGTTGTTCACTTGGTTTGCTGTTGTGAAGGGGTTTCTCTTCACCATGGAGATTATTCTGCGATCATCCACCACTGTTGTCTTCCGTGGGAGCCCAGGTCTTTTTGCATTGATGAGTTCACCAGTGCTTTCTTTATTCTCAGGATGTACCAAAATGCAGATTTTGCCATTACTAATATTGTAGCAATTTCTCGGATGGTTTTTTTTTCTGTTTTCTCAGCTTAAGGATGGCTTGTTTCACCTGCATGGAGAGCTCCTTTGACCGCATGTTTACTTCACAGCAAAACCTTCCAAATGCAAGCACCACACCTCAAATCAACTCCAGGCCTTTTATCTGCTTAATTGGGAATGACATAACGAAGGGATTGCCCACACCTGTCCATGAAATAGCCTTGCAGTCAATTGTCCAATTACTTTTGGTCCCTTTAAAAACAGGGTGGCACATGTTAAGGAGCTGAAACTCCTAAACCCTTCATCCAATTTTAATGTGGATACCCTCAAATGAAAGCTGAACGTCTGAACTTCAACTGCATCTGAATTGTTTTGTTTAAAATTCATTGTGGTAATGTCTATACCCAAAATTAGAAAAATATTGTCTCTGTCCAAATACATATGAACCTAACTGTATGTTCTGCATATTGTGGGCTATTTTTGTATTATATATGATGTTTGTCATCCAAGGCAATTCTATGTATCTAAGGCTAATATTAAAGTAGGCCGCTCTATAGCTATGATTCCCGCTAGATTCTGGCAGATTTTTCATGATCAAACTCTATTTTTTTTTTTTTTTGGTCAATGACTTGGTTACATACTGTGCCATTAGAGTTTGCGGTTGGAGCGCGCACCGCTCATGCGCTGCCTCTTGGTGTGGAGGGCGGAAGCTCTGTATGGCGTGGCGTCGGCATGGCTACGGGTGCGGTCATGTGACCGGATCACGTGACCATGTGACGCGCTCCTTGAGCGCCGCCCTCCTCCCCGCGATGCAACATGGCGAGGGCGCGCCGCACTCAGCTGCTATTCAGGCGCGCTATTAATGATGGGGTATTTAAGAGGGGACAGACACGCTACCCGTTAACCGCCCTCCTCCCCGCGATGCAACATGGCGAGGGCGCGCCGCACTCAGCTGCTATTCAGGCGCGCTATTAATGATGGGGTATTTAAGAGGGGACAGACACGCTACCCGTTAACCTCCTGACGAAACTGCGGGGGCAGTGAAACGCGCGTCGAGGTGCGCTACGGGACCACTATCATCACCCACACTTCACCATGGCTGCAGGTATATACTGAGCATACTATGGTATCCTCTCTTGCTATGTTTTGTTACTATCTGGAGGCACCATTAGTATTCTAGCATTAGGTAATAGCCTTAGGGTGAGTTTCTTCCAGGTAGTTGCCTTTTAGGTTGTACTTTATGTGGATGGTACAGGATTACGGGCTGTAGTTATTCATATTTGTCTTGTGTAGACATTGTTATCTGTATATACGCTATATTGTGAGTCAGCCCCGATATATTAGTTTGATGTGCCATCTTTATTCACTGCCTAGTTATATACAACTCCTGGTAGGCATTATTGTACCTACATGCTATTTTTTACTCTACCCTCAGATGTGGTGTGTTGTGCTGGGTGGTTATGTGGTCTCATCGGTTTTTCCACTGTACATAGCCGGTCCTACTCCCTAGGGTACTGCTATGTCTATATGTTTGTTATAGGTGTTTTACACTGTTGAATTTATATGTGTATAAAGGATATCTAATAAATTTATATATTAATAACATATGTGTACCTTCTATTGTCCTCTATTGGTGTATATAGCTAGAGTTGAAGGGATCACTCAGTGATCATATGTTGGGCTTTTCGCTAGGAGATGTTATGTTATGGCTAGGACGCCACCCGTATGACGGGAAGGCTCGGAGCTCTTCCAGACCCTAGAGACGCCCCTCTCCACGCGTTGCCCCCTATGTCTTCGTAGGTGTAGTAAGGTAGACAGCCAACCTATAATTAACTGTCCGGCGGAGTTTGAAGTAAGGCCTGAAGTCAGTTACTCCTGCGGTGTTCCGGCCACCGACTACGCGCCTCAGTAAGATGTTGCCTCTGTCTCTCGGCACGACTCCTACTGGCTCTCCTTTGTGCTTGATCTCGTTTACACTGTTCCACAATATCCTTCCCTTCGTGTCTCTCTCCTGGATACCGCCGCAGGGTGTGCAGGCGCGGTTCCGTTACGTTCTGTTCTCTTCGCTAGGCACCTGCCAGGTTCCCACGCCTGACAAGGACCCCCATGTGCCTTCTCCCTGCAACACCCCCTGCCACGGGATGTTGCCTGAATCCAACCCAGTCAGCTTCTGACTAACTTCCTCCCCAGCCCCTAGTTTTACCAATGTGAGGAGTGGCCCAATAAATAAAGCCTTTTTCTCCCCCTAGTGGCCGGAGTGTGAAGTGTAATGTGTTCTGGTGATACCTGGTCAGGAGAACTCCTTAGTGCCATCAGACGTACCGCCACTCCCCTTAGCGGCAGAGTGCCATATTGCAACGACCGGGTCTCTGGGGCGCTGCATTGGGACCATCAGTTCTGTTGTGCAGAAATTTTATGGATACACAGCTGATAGTCCTACTGAATAGACTGTTAGAATTTGTATTATGGCAAGAAAAAAGCAGCTAAGTAAAGAAAAATGAGTGGCCATCATAAATTTAAGAAATGAAGGTCAGTCAGTCCGAAAAATAGAGAAAACTTTGAAAGTGTCCCCAATTGCAGTGGCAAAAACCATCAAGCGCTACAAAGAAACTGGCTCACATGAGGACCGCCCCAGGAAAGGAAGACCAAGAGTCACCTCTGCTTCTGAGGATAAGTTTATCTGAGCCACCAGCCTCAGAAATCGCAGGTTAACAGCAGCTCAGATTAGAGACCAGGTCAATGCCACACAGAGTTCTAGCAGCAGACACATCTCTACAACAACTGTTAAGAGGAGACTTTGTGCAGCAGGCCTTCATGGTAAAATAGCTGCTAGGAAACCACTGCTAAGGACAGGCAACAAGCAGAAGAGACTTGTTTGGGCTAAAGAACACAAGGAATGGACATTCGACCAGTGGAAATCTGTGCTTTGGTCTGATGAGTCCAAATTTGAGATCTTGGATTCCAACCACCGTGTCTTTGTGCGATGCAGAAAAGGTAAACGGATGGACTCTACATGCCTGGTTCCCACCGTGAAGCATGGAGGAGGAGGTGTGATGGTGTTGGGGTGCTTTGCTGGTGACAGTGTTGGGGATTTATTCAAACTTGAAGGCATACTGAACCAGCATAACTACCACAGCATCTTGCAGCAACATGCTATTCCATCCAGTTTGCGTTTAGTTGGACCATCATTTATTGTTCAACAGGACCAATGACCCCAAACACACCTCCAGGCTGTGTAAGGGCTATTTGACCAAGAGGGAGAGTGATGGGGTGCTACGCCAGATGACCTGGCCTAAACAGTCACCAGACCTGAACCCAATTGAGATGGTTTGGGGTGAGCTGGAAAAGGCAAAAGGGCCAACAAGTGCTAAGCATCTCTGGGAACTCCTTCAAGATTGTTGGAAGACTATTCCCGGTGACTACCTCTTGAAGCTCATCAAGAGAATGCGAAGAGTGTGCAAAGCAGTCATCAAAGCAAAAGGTGGCTACTTTGAAGAACCTAGAATATATGACATAACTTCAGTTGTTTCACACTTCTTTGTTAAGTATATAATTCCACTTGTGTTAATTCACAGTTTTGATGCCTTCAGTGTGAATGTACAATTTTCATAGTCATGAAAATACAGAAAAGTCTTTAAATGAGGTGTGTCCAACACTGCTCAAAGAAAAAAAGGGAACACTAAAATCCCACATCCTAGATATCACTGAATGAAATATTCCAGTTGTAAATCTGTATTCATTACATAGTGGAATGTGTTGAGAACAATAAAACCTAAAAATGATCAACGTAAATCACAACTAATATCTCATGGAGGTCTGGAGTTGGAATGATGCTTCAAATCAAGGTGAAAAATGAAGTTACAGGCTGATCCAACTTGCCTCAAGACAAGGAAATGATGCTCAGTAGTGTGTGTGGCCCCCACTTGCATGTATGATTTCTCTACAATGCCTGGGCATGCTCCTGATGAGGCAGCGGATGGTCTCCTGAGGGATCTCCTCCCAGACCTGGACTAAAGCATCCACCAACTCCTGGACAGACTGTGGTGCAACGTGACATTGGTGGATGGTGCGAGACATGATGTCCCAGATGTGTTCAATCGGATTCAGGTCTGGGGAACAGGCGGGCCAGTCTATAGCTTCAATGCCTTCATCTTGCAGGAACTGCTGACACACTCCAGCGACATGAAGCCACACCAGCATATGGTCTCACACGGGGTCTGAGGATCTCATCTCGGTATTTAATTGCAGTCAGACTACCTCTGGTGAGCACATGGAGGGCTGTGCATCCCTTCAAAAAAATTCCACCCCGCACCATTACTTACCTACTACCAAACTTCATGCTGAAGGTTGTTGCAGGCAGCAGATCTCTCTCCACGGCGTCTCCAGACTCTGTCACGTCTGTCACATGTGCTCAGTGTGAACCTGCTTTCATCTGTGAAGAGCACAGGGCGTCAGTGGCAAATTTGCCAATCCTGGTGTTCTGTGGCAAATGCCAAGCGTTCTGCACGGTGTTGGGCTGTGAGCACAACCCCCATCTGTGGACGTCGGGCACTCAGACCATCCTCATGCAGTCAGTTGCTAACCATTTGTGCAGACACATGCACATTTGTGGCCTGCTGGAGGTCATTTTGCAGGGCTCTGGCAGTGCTCCTCCTCTTCCTCCTTGCACAAAGGATGAGGTAGCGGTCCTGCTGCTGGGTTGTTGCCCTCCTATGGCCCCTCCACGTATCCTGGTGTACTGGCCTGTCTCCTGGTAGCGCCTCCTGCCTCTGGACACTACGCTGACAGACACAGCAAAACTTATTACAGAAGCTCACATTGATGTGCTATCCTGGATGAGCTGCACTACCTGAGCCACTTGTGTGGGTTCTAGAGTCCGTCTGATGCTACCATGAGTGTGAAAGCACAACCAACCTTCAAAAGTGACCAAAACATCAGCCAGAAAGCATTGGTACTGAGATGTGGTCTGTGTTTCCCACCTGCAGAACCACTCATTTATTGGGTGTGTCTTGATAATTGCCAATAATTTCCATCTGTTGTCTATTCCATTTGCACAACAGCATTTGAAATTGAATGTCAAACAGTGTTGCTTCTTAAGTGGACAGTTTGATTTCACAGAAGTTTGATTTACTTGGAGATATATTCTGTTGTTTAAGTGTTCCCTTTATTTTTTTTAATTTTTTGAGCAATATATATATATATATATATATATATATACCGTATATACTCGAGTATAAGCTGACCCGAGTATAAGCCGACCCCCCAATTTTGCCACAAAAAACTGGGAAAACTTAATGACTCGAGTATAAGCATAGGGTGGGAAATGCAGCAGCTACTGGTAAATGTCAAAAGTAAAAATAGATACCAATAAAAGTAAAATTAATTGAGACATCAGTAGGTTAAGTGTTTTTGAATATCCATATTGAATCAGGAGCCATATATAATGCTCCATAAAGTTCATTATGGCCCCATAAGATGCTCCATATTAAAATATGCCCCATATAATCCTGCATAAAGGTTAATAATGGCCCCATAAGATGCTCCATAAAAATATTTGCCCATATAGTGCTGCACAAACATTGATTATGGCCCCATACAGACACTTGCCCCATATAGTGCTGCACAAACGTTATGGCCCCATATAGTGCTGCACAAATGTTATGGCCCCTTGTAGTGCTGCACAAACGTTATGGCCCCTTAAAGTGATGCACAAACATTAAGGCCCCACAAACGTTATGGCCCGTTATAGTGCTGCACAAACGTTATGGCCCCTTATAGTGCTGCACAAACATTATGGCCCCATATAATGCTGCACAAACGTTATGGCCCCATATAGTGCTGCACAAACGTTATGGCCCCTTATAGTGCTGCACAAATCTTATGGCCCCTTATAGTGCTGCACAAACGTTATGGCCCCATATAGTGCTGCACAAACGTTATGGCCCCATATAGTGCTGCACAAACGTTATGGCCCCTTATAGTGCTGCACAAACATTATGGCCCCATACAGTCATGGGGCAAGTGTCTGTATGGAGCATCTACAGTCATGGCCAAAAGTATTCACACCCCTGCAATTCTGTCAGATAATACTCAGTTTCTTCCTGAAAATGATTGCAATCACAAATTCTTTGGTATTATTATCTTCATTTAATTTGTCTTAAATTAAAAAACACAAAAGAGAATGAAGCAAAAAGCAAAAGATTGATCATTTCACACAAAACTCCAAAAATGGGCCAGACAAAAGTATTGGCACCCTCAGCCTAATACTTGGTTGCACAACCTTTAGCCAAAATAACTGCGACCAATCGCTTCCGGTAACCATCAATGAGTTTCTTACAATGCTCTGCTGGAATTTTAGACCATTCTTCTTTGGCAAACTGCTCCAGGTCCCTGATATTTGAAGGGTGCCTTCTCCAAACTGCCATTTTTAGATCTCTCCACAGGTGTTCTATGGGATTCAGGTCTGAACTCATTGTTGGCCACCTTAGAAGTGTCCAGTGCTTTCTCTCAAACCATTTTCTAGTGCCATTTTGAAGTGTGTTTTGGGTCATTGTCCTGCTGGAAGACCCATGAGCTCTGAGGGAGACCCAGCTTGCTCACACTGGGCCCTACATTATGCTGCAAAATTTGTTGGTAGTCTTCAGACTTCATAATGCCATGCACACGGTCAAGCAGTCCAGTGCCAGAGGCAGCAAAGCAACCCCAAAACATCAGGGAACCTCCGCCATGTTTGACTGTAGGGACCGTGTTCTTTTCTTTGAATGCCTCTTTTTTTCTCCTGTAAACTCTATGTTGATGCCTTTGCCCAAAAAGCTCTACTTTTGTCTCATCTGACCAGAGAACATTCTTCCAAAAGTTTTAGAATTTTTCAGGTTAATTTTGGCAAACTCTAGCCAGCCTTTTTTATGTCTCGGGATAAGAAGTGGGGTCTTCCTGGGTCTCCTACCATACAGTCCCTATTCATTCAGACGCCTACGGATAGTACGGGTTGACACTGTTGTACCCTCGGACTGCAGGGCAGCTTGAACTTGTTTGGATGTTAGTCTAGGTTCTTTATCCAACATCCGCACAATCTTGCATTGAAATCTCTTGTCAATTTTTCTTTTCCATCCACATCTAGGGAGGTTAGCCACAGTGCCATGGTCTTTAAACTTCTTGATGACACTGAGCACGGTAGACACAGGAACATTCAGGTCTTTGGAGATGGAGTTGTAGCCTTGAGATTGCTCATGCTTCCTCACAATTTGGTTTCTCAAGTCCTCAGACAGTTCTTTGGTCTTCTTTCTTTTCTCCATGCTCAATGTGGTACACACAAGGACACAGGACAGAGGTTGAGTCAACTTTAATGCATGTCAACTGGCTGCAAGAGTGATTTACGATAGTTATTGCCAACAACTGTTAGGTGGCACAGGTAAGTTACAGGTGCTGTTAATTACACAAATTAGGGAAGCATCACATGATTTTTCGAACGGTGCCAATACTTTTGTCCACCCCCTTTTTTATGTTTGGTGCGGAATTATATCCAATTTGGCTTTAGGACAATTCTTTTTGTGTTTTTTTCATTTAAGACAAATTAAGTGAAGATAATAATACCAAAGAAGTTGTGATTGCAATCATTTTCAGGAAGAAACTGAGTATTATCTGACAGAATTGCAGGGGTGTTAATACTTTTGGCCATGACTGTAAATGCTCCATACGGACACTTGCCCCATTTGTTGTGATAAAAAAAAATCACATACTCACCACTCCATGACTCAGGCCCCCGGCGCTTTCAATATTCACGTGCTGATTGTTCCGGCGCCGCTCCATCTTCAGCACTGACGTTCAGGCTGAGGGCACGCACTAACTACGTCACCGTGCCCTCTGACCTGAGCGCCACTGCTGAAGATGGAGGGGCACCGGATCGAGGAGCAGGTGAATATCACGCAGCGCTCCCCTTCCCGTTATACTTACCTGCTCCTGGCGCTGTGCAGTCCCTGCTTCTCCGACGCTGCAGCTTCTTCCTGTAGTGAGCGGTCACTGTTACCGCTCATTACAGTAATGAATATGCGGCTCCACCTCTATGGGAGGTGGAGCCGCATATTCATTACTGTAATGAGCGGTACCATGTGACTGCTCAGTACAGGAGGAAGCTGCCGGCGATGGGAAGCCAGGGACCGCGCCAGGAGTAGGTGAGTATAATTAGACAGCCCCCGCTCCCCATCACCTGCCGACCCCTGTGTATGACTCGAGTATAAGCCGAGAGGGGGACTTTCAGCCCAAAACAATGGGCTGAAAATCTCGGCTTATACTCGAGTATATATGGTATATATATATATATGCATATATATATATATATACTGTATATACACACACACAGTGGGTACGGAAAGTATTCATACCCCTTTACATTTTTCACTCTTTGGTTCATTGCAGCCATATGGTAAATTCAAATAAGTTAATTTTTTCTCATTAATGTACACTCTGCACCCCATCTTAACTGAAAAAAACCCCCAGAAATGTAGTAAATTTTGCAAATTTATTAAAAAATAGAAACTGAAATATCACATGGTCATAAGTATTTAATAAGTATTTAAACCCTTTGCTCAGACACTCATATTTAAGTCACATGCTGTCCATTTCCTTGTGATCCTCCTTGAGATGGTTCCACTCCTTCATTGGAGTCCAGCTGTGTTTAATTAAACTGATAGGACTTGATTTGGAAAGGCACACACCTGTCTATATAAGACCTCACAGTGCATGTCAGATCAAATGAGAATCATGAGGTCAAAGGAACTGGCCAAGGAGCTCAGAGACAGAATTGTGGCAAGGCACAGATCTGGCGAAGGTTACAACAATTTCTGCAGTACTCAAGGTTCCTAAGAGCACATGGTACCAAAACCTTTTTTTTATTAATATCTAATCTGTGTCTCCTCCTTTTTCAGTTTCATCACAGTGCGTCTAGTCTGTTTGCAGACTGGTTACCATTCTGGTTGCTCTTCCCTGAATGTGCTTCAGTTTGTTCATGTCTTTTTAAAATGTGGTGCCCAGAAGTGGACAGAGTATTCCAGATAATGTCTGACCAAAGAGGAGTAGAGAGAGATAATTACTTCACATGATCTAGACTGTATGCCTCTGTTAATGCAACCCAGAATTGTATTTACCTTTTTTGCTGCTGCATCTCTCTGTTGACTCAATGTTTTTTTCACTGAGACACTTATTTAACACTTTTGGTTTTCCATCATGCTAGAAAAGGCATTGTTCATCACCAAAACTGCTCCTGGATCGTCAGGAGGAATAGTTGCTCTTGGAGGATGTGTGGATATTATTCTTTACTCATGGCATTGTCCTTAGGCAAAACGGTGAGTGAACCCACTATCCTAAATCAAACACAACCAGCAACTCCACACATTGCTGGTATCAGGATGCTTTACTGTTGGCATGACACAGGACTCATGCTAGCGGCTCAACTTTTGTCGTCCAATCATTCTTCTAGATGTCCCAAACAGTATGGAGGGGGCTTAATCAGAGTAAATATTCTTGCAGGAATTACAGGGATTGCACTTCAGAGGACTGGGGTAAAGTTATTTTCTTCAATGTATGCAGGCCCATTCAGTCTGTTCGGGATACCTGATAAAGTGATTATGTAGCGTTCCATCTACAATATATTGTGATTTGCAAATTTGTGCCTAAATTTACCTTTTTTATATTACATTTTGATACCGTGTACAAACCTGTTTCTGACCCCATTTACCTTAATAGACAATGACCTTGACCCTATTAATTTGCATATAAGCTGATACACTTGTTCTGCCATTAGGTATGTATATTATAGGCTATCATCCAAAATCCAGGACCATATCGTATTATTAATCAATAGGAGAACAGCCTAATGAGAATTTTTTTTCATCTTCTAAAATCCATTAGAATTTGCGCCACAGATGAAGAATGTCAAAAACGGGATTCTATTTAAAAACATTTGGTCCCAATAATTTCTGGATAAGTCTATGGCTATTTGTATATATTTAGCAAACAGTGAACGGAATGTCTCTGGACTGAGCTATACTATGTGGACCCTATTATGCATTGATTTATCAAAGAGGACTTTTTTACGCATTTTGATAAATCACCCCATTACAATAACATGATCTTGAGATATTTTCTCACCACATCCATAAATCCCAGCCGCTGTCTCTGTCAGTTTCCTCCCCATGATCAGAATGTATATTCTTCCAGCAAAGGCTTATCCCACTTATATATTAATTTCATTTTCCTTCCCGGTAATTCTGACTTTCCTGACGAGGCATTTTTACAAAAAATAAATGTATGGTGGAAAATGTGTATGGAAATTGCAATTTTATGCCCTACAACAGCTTAGTATACATCATTGCCGAGCCCCTCACCTCCCATACAGCGCACATATGCTGCACGCTAACACTCTCAGCTAATTTTGTTTTCCGTCACAAATTGGAAAGTGTTTTCCGCAGCCTGCATGAGGTAAGGAAAATGATATGAATCATCTTTGAAAAGAAGTTAATTTGCACTGCAGGGTCTACGATTGGGGATAAGTGGGCCTACAGACCTTCCGTTCCCCATTACATGCACCTCATGTAGAACATCTGTATCGATCTGCCATCATTACGGAGATGTCTCATTTTATTGTCTGATGGCCCGCTATCCTGGCTCATCTATCTGCTGTCATTCCCTGTAATACAGCTGTCACTTGCAGTTTCACTACCTGGGTTTGGTACCTGAGCAGGAGCTGTCTTTTGCAAGAGGTTACATGATTTAAGGATTGGGTTAATTAGGAAAATTGATTCCCATTCTCCTTCCCTGTACAGGTCTTGAGGGAATTTGCTAATGGCAATGCTACACAGGGTCCTCGCTCACAACACTGTTGCGATGTCTCTCAGTCTGGCAGGTGAGAGTATGGTGCAGAAAGTTAATTCATTTATGTAAGCGGTGCGGGGAGTGATTCATGTATGCACATTGTGATAAATCCCGGCGGTTCATTGAGACTAATTCACCAGCTACAAAAATATGTTTATAAATTTCTTTCTCCTGGGCCCATTTGATCAGTTTATACCAGGAGTTTACAGTGAAATCTCACTGGGATGGTGACAAGCTTAATACATGCACATAACCTAATTAGCGGGATTTTGGGCATTAGTTTTGCTCATGTTGAAATAAAATAAAGGAAATGTACTTGGTTGTGTGAATACCAAGTAGATTCTAGAAGTGTGTAATGCAGGCTGAGATTTCTGGAGATCACACTACTGTAGAAGACCAGGCCAGGCCAACCCAATTATTAAGACTATAGAGACGTTCCAGCAGCCACAGAAGGCATTGGTATATAGGACACAATTGTGGTGGTAGACAAAAACACAAATGATGTATCTTACAGCCGAGAACTCGGCTTCAGGAAAATGGCCGCCGCGATGTCCATCTGCGCACGCGCGGCATCCCGCGGCCATTTTCCTGAAGCCCGGGAAGCAGGAGACTCCATCTGCGCACGCGCGGCCTCAGGAAGATGGCCGCGCCCACCGAGAAACCGCTGAATAGCGGCGAGCGCGCTCTTTTTCTACAGCTGCGCAGTGCATTCGGCACTTGCGCATGCGAGAAGCACTACGCCACCAACGGGAACATAAGCAAGATGTGGGGGAGAAACAGCGCTGTGACCACGCCCATCTGACCTGACCAGCCTGATTGACAGGCGAAAAAGGCCACTTTTGTAAGGTATTTCGGCAGCATAGGTAGGGAATCAGGGGACAAAAAATACCCTATTGTAAAGCACAGCTCAGGCCCTATTTACCGGTATTTTTATCTCATACTGAAAAAACAGGGTGACAGGTTCCCTTTAAGAAACACTAAAGGAAATCAAGAACAAAAAATGTGGTAGTCAGTAATGTTTACTTTTTCTAACCAAGCATAGGGGAAAAATTCACTCAATTCTGAGGGAAAAAATTATGGAATCACCCTGTAAATTTTCATACCCAAAAATAACACCTGCATCAAATTAGATCTGCTTGTTACTCTGCATCTAAAAAGGAGTGATCACACCTTGGAGAGCTGATGCACCAAGTGGACTGAGATGAGTCATCATGGCTCACAGGGATGAAAGAATCAGAGCACACTGTGAAGAAAAGAGGGAGAATAAAATGTCTCCATCTTCTCCATTTTGTGCGAATATTGGAATAAACTTGGACATGCGATTTCTTTTTCCCGTCAGAAACACTCTGAAGAGAAAATTGGACATGTGGACTGCCGCATAGACTTAACATAGGTCTGCATGCGATCCAAAGTTTTATCCTTTCGCAGCAATACCTAATACCTCCGATTTTGGTGCATTTTCCATTTACCTGAACAACTCATTGGCATGTCCAATCTGTGCTAGGATGAATGATAGTTATAGTGTGGCAAGGATGACGTTTCACTGGAAACCCCCTGATATTTTAAATGTACCGTTTTTATGTGTCATCCTCCTAGAGGCTGCAGTTCCTGCAAATCAGGCATGTTAGGGTTAACTGCAGGACCAGCACAGAGTTGGGGAGGAGTAACAGGGACCTGTGGGCTAATTTCAGATTCAGTTTAGTAGGGAGTTAAAAAAAGATAAGGAAGATGTAAGTACTCCCTCTGTTTAACCCCTTTACCCCCAAGGGTGGTTTGCACGTCAATGACCAGGCCAATTTTTACAATTCTGACCACTGTCCCTTTATGAGGTTATAACTCTGGAACGCTTCAACGGATCCTGGTGATTCTGACATTGTTTTCTCGTGACATATTGCACTTCATGATAGTGGTAAAATTTCTTTGATAGTGCCTGCGTTTATTTGTGAAAAAACGGAAATTTGGCGAAAATTTTGAAAATTTCGCAATTTTCAAACTTTGAATTTTTATGCAATTAAATCACAGAGATATGTCACACAAAATACTTAATATGTAACATTTCCCACATGTCTCCTTTACATCAGCATAATTTTGGAACCAAATTTTTTTTTTGTTAGGGAGTTATAAGGGTTAAAAGTTGACCAGCAATTTCTCATTTTTACAACACCATTTTTTTTTAGGGACCACATCTCATTTGAAGTCATTTTGAGGGGTCTATATGATAGAAAATACCCAAGTGTGACACCATTCTAAAAACTGCACCCCTCAAAGTGCTCAAAACCACATTCAAGAAGTTTATTAACCCTTCAGGTGTTTAATAGGAATTTTTTGAATGTTTAAATAAAAATGAACATTTAACTTTTTTACACAAAAAATTTACTTCAGCTCCAATTTGTTTTATTTTACCAAGGGTAACAGGAGAAAATGGACCCCAAAAGTTGTTGTCCAATTTGTCCTGAGTACGCTGATACCCCATATGTGGCAGTAAACCACTGTTTGGGCGCATGGGAGAGCTCGGAAGGGAAGGAGCGCCGTTTGACTTTTCAATGCAAAATTGACAGAAATTGAGATGGGACGCCATGTTGCGTTTGGAGAGCCACTGATGTGCCTAAACATTGAAACTCCCCACAAGTGACACCATTTTGGAAAGTAGACCCCCTAAGGAACTTATCTAGAGGTGTGGTGAGCACTTTGACCCACCAAGTGTTTCACAGAAGTTTATAATGCAGAACCGTAAAAATAAAAAATCATATTTTTTCACAAAAATTATATTTTTGCCCCCAATTTTTTATTTTTCCAAGGGTAAGAGAAAAAATTGGACCTCAAAAGTTGTTGTCCAATTTGTCCTGAGTATGCTGATACCCTATATGTGGCAGTAAACCACTGTTTGGGCGCATGGGAGAGCTCGGAAGGGAAAGAGCGCCGTTTGACTTTTCAATGCAAAATTGACAGGAATTGAGATGGGACGCCATGTTGCGTTTGGAGAGCCACTGATGTGCCTAAACATTGAAACTCCCCACAAGTGACACCATTTTGGAAAGTAGACCCCCTAAGGAACTTATCTGGTTGTGTAGTGAGCACTTTGACCCACCAAGGGCTTCACAGAAGTTTATAATGCAGAGCCATAAAAATAAAACAAAATTTTTTTCCCACAAAAATTATTTTTTAGCCCCCAGTTTTGTATTTTCCCTAGGGTAACAGGAGAAATTGGACCACAAAAGTTGTTGTCCAATTTGTCCTGAGTACGCTGATACCCCATATGTGGGGGGGGGAACCACCGTTTGGGCGCATGGGAGGGCTCGGAAGGGAAGGAGCGCCATTTGGAATGCAGACTTAGATGGAATGGTCTGCAGGCGTCACTTTGCGTTTGCAGAGCCCCTAATGTACCTAAACAGTAGAAACCCCCCACAAGTGACACCATTTTGGAAAGTAGACCCCCTAAGGAACTCATCTTGATGTGTTGTGAGAGCTTTGAACCCCCAAGTATTTCACTACAGTTTATAACGCAGAGCGGTGCAAATAAAAAATATTTTTTTTTCCACAAAAATTATATTTTAGCCCCCAGTTTTGAATTTTTCCAAGGTTAGCAGGAGAAATTGGACCCTAAATGTTGTTGTCCAATTTGTCCTGAGTATGCTGATACCCGATATGTGGGGGGGAACCACCGTTTGGGCGCATGGGAGGGCTCGGAAGGGAAGGAGCATCATTTGGAATGCAGACTTAGATGGATTGGTCTGCAGGCGTCACATTGCGTTTGCAGAGCCCCTAATGTACCTAAACAGTAGAAACCCCCCACAAGTGACCCCATATTGGAAACTAGACCCCTCAATGAACTTATCTAGATGTGTTGTGAGAACTTTGAACCCCCAAGTGTTTCACTACAGTTTATAACGCAGAGCCGTGAAAATAAAAAATCTTTTTGTTTTCCCACAAAAATTATTTTTTAGCCCCCAGTTTTGTATTTTCCCAAGGGTAACAGGAGAAATTGGACACCGAAAGTTGTCCAATTTGTCCTGAGTACGCTGATACCCCATATGTGAGGGTAAACCCCTGTTTGGGCACACAGGAGAGCTCGGAAGGGAAGGAGCACTGTTTTACTTTTTCAACGCAGAATTGGCTGGAATTGAGATCGGACGCCATGTCGTGTTTGGAGAGCCCCTGATGTGCCGAAACAGTGGAAACCCCCAATTATAACTGAAACCCTAATCTAAACACACCCCTAACCCTAATTCCAACGGTAACCCTAACCACACCTCTAACCCTGACACACCCCTAACCCTAATCCCAACCCTATTCCCAACTGTAAATGTAATCTAAAGCCTAACCCTAACTTTAGCCCCAACCCTAACTGTAGCCCCAACCCTAACCCTAGCCCTAACCCTAACCCTAGCCCTAACCCTAGCCCTAACCCTAGCCCTAACCCTAACCCTAGCCCTAATCCTAGCCCTAACTCTAGCCCTAACCCTAACCCTAGCCCTAACCCTAACCCTAGCCCTAACCCTAGCCCTAATCCTAACCCTAGCCCTAACCCTAGCCCTAATGGGAAAATGGAAATAAATACATTTTTTTTTATTTTTCCCTAACTAAGGGGGTGATGAAGGGGGGTTTGATTTACTTTTATAGCGAGTTTTTTAGCGGATTTTTATGATTGGCAGCCGTCACACACTGAAAGACGCTTTTTATTGCAAAAAATATTTTTTGCAATACCACATTTTGAGAGCTATAATTTTTCCATATTTTGGTCCACAGAGTCATGTGAGGTCTTGTTTTTTGCGGGACGAGTTGATGTTTTTATTGAAAACATTTTCGGGCACGTGACATTTTTTGATCGCTTTTTATTCCGATTTTTGTGAGGAAGAATGTACAAAAACCAGCTATTCATGAATTTCTATTGGGGGAGGCGTTTATACCGTTCCGCGTTTGGTAAAATTGATAAAGCAGTTTTATTCTTCGGGTCAGTACGATTACAGCGACACCTCATTTATATAATTTTTTTATGGTTTGGCGCTTTTATACGATAAAAACTATTTTACAGAAAAAATAATTATTTTTGCATCGCTTTATTCTCAGGACTATAACTTTTTTATTTTTTTGCTGATGATGCTGTATGGTGGCTCGTTTTTTGCGGGACAATATGACGTTTTCAGCGGTACCATGGTTATTTATATCTGTCCTTTTGATCGCGTGTTATTCCACTTTTTGTTTGGCGGTATGATAATAAAGTGTTGTTTTTTGCCTCGTTTTTTTTTTTTTTTCTTACGGTGTTTAGTGAAGGGGTTAACTAGTGGGACAGTTTTATAGGTCGGGTCGTTACGGACGTGGCGATACTAAATATGTGTACTTTTATTGGGTTTTTTTTTTATTTAGATGAAGAAATGTATTTATGGGAATAATATATATATATTTTTTTCATTATTTTGGAATATTTTTTTTTATATTTTTTTTACACATTTGGAAAATTTTTTTTTAACTTTTTTACTTTGTCCCAGGGGGGGACATCACAGATCAGTGATGTGACAGTTTGCACAGCACTCTGTCAGATCACTGATCTGTCTCAGAGTGCTGCAGCCTTCACAGTGCCTGCTCTGCTCGCGTTGCTGCGGGGGGCTCAGGGAAGCCCGCAGGGAGCCCCCTCCCTGCGCGGTGCTTCCCTGCACCGCCGGCACATCGCGATCATGTTTGATCGCGGTGTGCCAGGGGTTAATGTGCCGGGGGCGGTCCGTGACCGCTTCTGGCACATAGTGCCGGATGTCAGCTGCGATAAGCAGCTGACACCAGGCCGCGATCGGCGGCGCTCCCCCCGTGAGCGCTGCCGATCGCTATGACGTACTATCCCGTCCAGGGTCAGATAAGCCCAGGGCACCTCGATGGGATAGTACGTCTAAGGTCACAGAGGGGTTAAGGTGATACTAACCTGGGGTGCATGTGTGTGGTGTAGTGTTGAGCCACCTCCCTAGTGTTCGGGTTCGGTTCGGTTCGTCGAACAGGGACGTGTTCGACGAATGTTCGTCAAACGCTCGATGAACACCGTCGAACCCCATTGAAACCAATGGCAGGCAAACACAAACACATGGAAAACACACAGAAAACACCTTAAAAGGTGTCCAAAAGCTGACAAACTGCTCAGAAGACACAACAAACACATGGAAAAGTCACAACTACATATAGTTATGCAAAAAGAAAAGAGGTGGAGGAGTAAAAGGAGGAGGAGACACAGATATAGGCATGTCATGCCCTTCTAAAATCAAGAAAGGCTGGAGTAAAAATCTAAAATCACTCTACCAATACCCAGACGTCTTTACAAAAAAAATAAAAAAATAAATATCTTTAGGTAGAATGGCGGCGGGTCCATTCAGAACACTTTCCTTAGAAGACATAGTGGTACCCCTGTTGGGAGTTGTGCCAAAAAATGAACCCAATACATTGAGACTAATCCACCATTTGTCATATCCAAGGGGCAGGTCAGTAAACGACAACATCGACGCGGAACCAAGTACAGTACTATGTACTGTACCTCCTTTGACGAGGCAATCAGGCAGGCCAAGAAGTTGGTAAGGGGCACTCTAATGGCCAAAACAGACATTGAGCGGGCGTTCCGGTTACTACCTGTGCCTCCGAATAGTGTCCTCCCATTGGGCTGCTTCTGTGAAGGAGCATACTACATAGATCGCTGTTTGCCCATGGGGTGCTGCATATCCTGCTCACTATTTGAGGCGTTTAGTTGCTTCCTTGAATGTGTCGTCATGGACGTTTGTAAGGCGGCACATATTATCCATTACCTCGATGACTTCTTATGCCTGGGCCCAAAAGATTCGCCACAGTGTGAAAACACGCGGTAGTCCACCTGTGAGAAGGAGAGAGCTGGAGGGAGAGTGGACACCCCAGAGCCGAGGGGTTAGATTGAGAAAGAAAGAAGGCGGTGTAGCTTGCTTCATTGGTGGGGTACTCTGCTGAGTAGCAGAAATTGCTACTAGGCCCAAAAGGATTTCCTGGACCAGATGCCGTTAAAAATAGTACTTAGGTAAACAGGTGGTGTAGCTTGCTTCATGGGTGGGGTAGCACTAAATTCTACTAGGCCCAAAAGGATTTCCTGGGCTAGATGCCGTTACAAAATAGTAGTTAGGTAAACAGGTGGTGTAGCTTGCTTCATGGGTGGGGTATGCTGCTGAGTAGCACTAAATTCTACTAGGCCCAAAAGGATTTCCTGGGCTAGATGCCGTTACAAAATAGTAGTTAGGTAAACAGGCGGTGTAGCTTGCTTCATGGGTGGGGTATGCTGCTGAGTAGCACCAAATTCTACCAGGCCCAAAAGGATTTCCTGGGCTAGATGCCGTTACAAAATAGTAGTTAGGTAAACAGGCGGTGTAGCTTGCTTCATTGGTGGGGCACGCTGCTGAGTAGCACTAAATTCTACTAGGCCCAAAAGGATTTCCTGGGCCAGATGCCGTTACAAAATAGTAGTTAGGTAAACAGGCGGTGTAGCTTGCTTCATGGGTGAAGTACGCTTCTGAGTAGCACCAAATTCTACTAGGCCCAAAAGGATTTCCTGGGCCAGATGCCGTTAAAAATAGTACTTAGGTAAACAGGCGGTGGGTGGCTGGGCTACTCTGCTGACTAGCAGACACTGAAGCTTTGGAGCAGACCTCTGAATCCCAGGCCATAGTATGAGTAAACAACTCTGCAGACGACCCCGCCCACCTGGAATTGACGATGGCAACGTCATGTAAAACTAAGCAAGTGGACTAAATAAAGAGTCTCCATTTTTTCCAAAAATTCGGCCACGGACATTACTTAAGTGGCATCAATTTTAAAACGGTTGGTGAGGTGATTTTCAGAAATCATCAAGCTTTTAGTCTCCCCAAGATAACACAGGGGTAGAAAAGTCCTTGCCAATCCAGGATTTGTTCTTCTTAATGAACGTTAGTCTGTCTACAATGTCACTGGACAGCCGCATGCGCTTATCTGTCAGCACACCACCAGCAGCGCTGAACACACGTTCAGAGAGAACGCTGGCTGTGGGGCACGACAAGATCTCCAAGGCATGAGTGGCGAGCTCAGGCCATTTTTCAAGATTGGAAGCCCAAAATGAGCAAGGGTCCAGTTCCACAGTCATGGCATCGATGTTAACTTGGAAACACTCTTGTACCATCCTCTCTAGGCATTGGCTGTGTGTCAGACTTCTTGTCTCCTGTCGCCTTGCAAAGGATGGTCTAAAAAATCTTGAAATGATTGGAAAAAATTGCTGTTACTACCAGAAACAATGTTACTGTTACGGTTTGAGTGATGACACGGTTGGCAAGTTAGAACTCAGAGGTTGACTACGTGCACCACTGGTGTTTTGTGGAAAAGCAGATATTAGATTCTGTAACAGTCTCTGCTGATACTCCTGCATGCGTGAATCCCTTTCTATGGCAGGAATTATTTCATGCTTCCTTTTTCTGCCCTCTCCCCCCAACCTCGCACAACAGAAATTTGATCAAAATCTCCCTCATCTGATGAGTCTTCCATGCCCAGCGCCAGTTCGTCCTTCACTTCTACCTCGCCTCCTGCACCTTCCTCAACAGTTTGGCTGCTACCATGCACCCTCGGTAATCCCTCTCCCCCAGCCTCCAATGCCAGCCGCCTTGGTGCTGCCAACCTTCTTGACCTTGGAGATATTATCCCTTCCACATAGGACTCCTCCTGTTCCCCCTCCTCCTCTTGTTCCACCACCTGACTCTGAACACTATGTAAGGTGTGCTCCAGCATGTAAATCACCGAAATGGTCATGCTGATAATGGCATCGTCAGCACTACACATCTTCGTTGCTATTTCAAAATTGTGCAGAAGGGTGCATAGGTCCCTGATCTGAGAACACTCCTGCAGCGTGATTTTCTCCACCTCTTGATCTCGTTAGCCCAGGCTATACGTCATAACGTATTGCACCAGGGCTCGTCGGTGCTGCCACAGTCGCTGCAACATGCGCAGAGTTGAATTCCACCATGTGGGCACATCGTATTTCAGCCGGTGAACTGGCAGGCCCAATGACTTCTGTAGAGATTAAGTCGTTGAGCTGCGGGATGCGAACGGCGGAAGTGAGCACACAGTGACCTTGCCCTCTGCAGAAGCCCATCTAGTCCGGGATAGTGGGATTAAAATTTCTGGACAACCAGGTTCAAAACCTGAGCCATACAAGGCACATGTGTGACATTGCCCCGATGAAGGGCCGCACCCAGGTTTGCAGCATTGTCGCACACAGCCTTCCCTGGCTGCAGGTTGAGTGGAGACAACCATTGATGGAACTCGGTCTCCAGAGCTGACCACAACTCCTCAGCTGTGTGACTCACATTTCCCAGATATTTCAATGTAAACACTGCCTGATGCCATTAAGCCCTGGTGACAGCATAGTGAGGAGGTGTGCAGGATTCCGTCTGCGCAGTTAGAATGCAGGTGGCATTACCAGACATGCTTTGGGTGCAGGTGGAGGACCGAGAGGAGGTTGAGGAGGCAGAAGCAGTGGAGGAACTTCTAGATACAGAGGATCAACGAGCAACTCGTGGGGACGGCAAGACTTGGACAGCAGCCCCATCTCCTGATGTCGCTGTAGTTACCCAGTGCCCAGTCACCAACATGTAACGCCCCTGTCCATGTCTACTCGTCCAAGTGTCTGTGGTGAAATGCACCCTGTCACACACAGAGTTTCTCAAGGAAGCAGTGATTTTGTGTGCGACATGCTGGTGTAGCGCAGGCACAGCTTTCTTTGAGAAGTAGTGGCAACTGGACATCTGGTACTGGGGCACTGCAATGGACATAAGGTCTCAAAAATCCTCTGTGTCCACCAGGCGGAAAGGCAGCATTTCTGTAGCCAACAGCTTGCAGATGGAGAAATTCAACCTCTTAGCTTTGTCATGGCTAGGAGGAAATGGTCTTTTACTTGTCCACATCTGAGGGACTGAGGCCTGGCTGCCGTGCTTAGACGGAGTTGAGTAGGGTGTCTCTGGCAAACTGCTGGTCTGTGAGGAAGGTGCAGGCGGAGATGTTATGTTGCCTTGATCAAAATGTGGTGTCGATGTCGGCGAGCGCTTAACAACAGCAGGTGTTTCCACTTGCAAATGTCCTGACGACCTGCCAATCACACTGGCTGTTGCGGATAAAAAGGTGTAAGGTCTGCATCCAAAACCATGTGCGACTGCTGTCCCCACAGTCACAGAGGATGAAGAGGACGCAGATGCACTTGATGGGGCAGACGGTGGTTGACCCGGCCCACTAGGCTGCATTGTAGCACAGTGAGCTTCCCACTGTAACTTATGCCTCATAGCCATGTGACGGTTCATGCATGAAGTACTCAAGCTAGTCATTTTTTGTCCTCTACTGAGATTTTGGTGACAAATCTTACAGACAACATGAGTTGGGTCATCATTTTCAATGTCAAAAAATGCCCAGGCTATGCAAGGCTTAGAGCCCATGCGACCTGAAGAGCCACCACGACTTCTGGTCTAAGGCACAGTTGGGGTTGAGGATGCAGTTGTTGACATGATTCCAGTACTCCGTCTCTGTCCAGGAAGGCGCACCATTACCTCGTCTGACTCGTCACTAGCATCCTCCTCCACCTCCTCTGCTGACCTCATGGACTGGCGGACTGGGGGTTGACAGTAAGTGGGGTCTACAAACTCGTCATCATCATCCTGTGTGTTCTCACGCCCGTCATCCTCAGAGCCAACCTTTTCCTGCCCCGACCGAAAAGTCAAGTTTTCATTCCAATCAAGTATCTCAGTCTCATCATCTTCCTCATTGTCTCCACCAACAGGAGTTACAGTTTGGGAATGAGGGTCTACATTATGCCCAGAACCTTCTTCTTCTAGGCCTGGATCCGACTCACAAAGATTCTGGGCATCAGTGCAGATCATTTCCTCGTCTGGATTCACAGACACTCTGGAGCAGACCTCTGATTCCCAGACTATAGTATGCGTAAACAGCTCTACAGACTCAAACATGTGTGTTACCCCATGCTCAGACGGGCGGCTGGAGACTTGGGAGCGGTGAGGAAGCAAGTGCGATTGGGGTGACAACTCTGAGGACTGGAGTAGTTGTGATGTTGAAGTTGACATGGAGGAAAGCCCACTTGAACGAGCACTTGATATCTGTTCAAGCACCTGCTGTTTTTGTGCCTCATCTGGAATTTTTGACGATGCTTGTAGCGATGGACGTAAGAAAGGGATAATATTAGATTGTCCATGAAAAGAAGTAGACATCTTACTTTGGCTGGAAGATGTTACTGTTGCTTTACCACCTACCCCACGGACACAACCTTTTTTTCCCTTTCCAACACACCTATTCCCCTTTCCACCAGCAGCAGGCCTTTTGCCACTCATTTTAGTGCTTAACTAATTGGCAACTCTGTATCTGTTGTTGTTGGCACAACAACCGATAGATGAAAACCGAGCAGATCTGAGTGGCCAAACTGTGGTACTAGGCCCCAAACTATTAACTGGGTTAGATGCAGTAAAAATTGAGATACACAGGTGGTGTAGTTAGTTTCACAGGCGAGCTACTCTGCTGACGTGCAGACACTGCTCCTAGGCCCAAAACTATTAACTGGATTCAGAGGCGTAGCTAGGGGTTCAGCTCAGGGGGGACGAGATATCTGAGTGGGCCCCTAACCCCTGACTACAACTACGGTTTGGCACTGTAATTGCGTGTATAAGAACCTCAGCCGATGATCCCCCTGTAACTAAAAAAAAACTCCACAAAGACCATCACTACCAGTCCTACGGAACATAGATCACTGCACAGTTACAGATGGTGACTTACCACTGACGTTCTTTCTGATGGAGTCGTCACTTTTCCCGTCTTTTCCAACTGACCCAGACCGACATGACAACTTCTTCCAGCAACGACTCGGCTACAGAGAATACAACAAAGACACATTTCACTTCTCATATTCCAGCCCCATCACCATCTACTGTGTCCTTATTACTGCCCCTGATACCCCAATACTGAGCCACTGCTGCCGTATGTGTCCCTATTACTGCACCCGATACCCCAATACTGAGCCTCTGCTGCCGTATGTGTCCCTATTATTGCACCTGATACCCCAATACTGAGCCGCTGCTGCCGTATGTGTCCCTATTACTGCACCTGATACCCCAATACTGAGCCGCTGCTGCCGTATGTGTCCCTATTACTGCACCTGATACCCCAATACTGAGCCGCTGCTGCCGTATGTGTCCCTATTACTGCACCTGATACCCCAATACTGAGCCGCTGCTGCCGTATGTGACCCTATTACTCCCTGATACCCCAATACTGAGCCACTGCTGCCGTATGTGTCCCTATTACTGCACCTGATACCCCAATACTGAGCCGCTGCTGCCGTATGTGTCCCTATTACTGCACCTGATGCCCCAATACTGAGCCTCTGCCGTATGTGTCCCTATTACTGCACCTGATATCCCAATACTGAGCCGCTGCTGCCGTATGTGTCCCTATTACTGCCCCTGATACCCCAATACTGAGCCACTGCTGCCGTATGTGTCCCTATTACTGCACCTGATGCCCCAATACTGAGCCGCTGCTGCCGTATGTGTCCCTATTACTGCATCTGATACCCCAATACTGAGCTGCTGCTGCCGTATGTGTCCCTATTACTGCACCTGATGCCCCAATACTGAGCCTCTGCTGCCGTATGTGTCCCTATTACTGCACCTGATGCCCCAATACTGAGCCGCTGCTGCTGTATGTGTCCCTATTACTGCACCTGATACCCCAATACTGAGCCTCTGCTGCCGTATGTGTCCCTATTACTGCACCTGATGCCCCAATACTGAGCCGCTGCTGCTGTATGTGTCCCTATTACTGCACCTGATACCCCAATACTGAGCCTCTGCTGCCGTATGTGTCCCTATTACTGCCCCTGATACCCCAATACTGAGCCTCTGCTGCCGTATGTGTCCCTATTACTGCCCCTGATACCCCAATACTGAGCCGCTGCTGCCTTATGTGTCCCTATTACTGCACCTGATACCCCAATACTGAGCCGCTGCTGCCATATGTGTCCCTATTACTGCACCTGATGCCCCAATACTGAGCCACTGCTGCCGTATGTGTCCCTATTACTGCACCTGATACCCCAATACTGAGCCTCTGCTGCCGTATGTGTCCCTATTACTGCACCTGATACCCCAATACTGAGCCTCTGCTGTATGTGTCCCTATTACTGCACCTGATGCCCCAATACTGAGCCTCTGCCGTATGTGTCCCTATTACTGCACCTGATGCCCCAATACTGAGCCTCTGCTGCCGTATGTGTCCCTATTACTGCACCTGATACCCCAATACTGAGCGGCTGCTCCATATAGGTCCCTATTACTGCACCTGCTGTGTGGTACAAAAGCATTGTTCCTCATACTGCTTCACATAGTAATGCCACCATTGTGCTCTTACATACTAAAATGTCTATGTGCCTTCACAGTAGCCCCAAACCCTTTACAGCCCCCACAGTGGTCCCAACACTGTATATACGCCCCTACACTGTATGATGGCCCGACAGCAGCTTCCAAACTGTATAACGGCCCTTGCATTATCTCTCACACTGTATAATGACCCCCGCAGTAGCTCCCATGCTGTATAATGGAACTTGCAATAGCTCCCACTCTTTAGAATCTGGTCACTGTCTGTCCCTGTCTGTGGGCTGCTACTTTTACAGGCCTGATATACTTAACAAAGAGCTAAATAGAAGAAAATAGAAACAGCCAGTGGGTGCGTATAGGGGCCAGTGTATTGGTATAGCTTCCAGAATTTATCCAGGTAAGGCTACTTTCACACTTGCATCGGTACGGGGCCATCGCCATGTGTCAGCCCGATGTACCGCTGGACAGTGTGTTAAATGTAGCACAACGTGGGCAGCGGATGCAGTTTTACAACGCATCCGCTGCCCATTGCGATTAGCGGGAAGGAGGGGGCAGAGTTTCGACCATGCATGCACGGTCGAAAATGGCGGTCACGACGCACAAAAAAGTTACATTGAACTTTTTTTGTGCGTCGCGTCCGCCAAAAACACTACGCATCCGTTGCATGACGGATGCGATGTGTGGCCATACGTCGCAATGCGTTGCTAATGCAAGTCAATAGAGAAAAAACGCATCCTGCGGGCAACTTTGCAGGATATGTTTTTTCTCCAAAACGACGCATTGCGATGTACGCCTAATAACGCAAGTGTGAAAGTAGCCTAACCCTAAAAAAATACTGTTGTCTGGACAAGATCCCAAAGAGGGAAAAGGAAAGGAGCCAACCAGAAGAAAGAGGGGGAGGTAGAATATTACTTCTAAAGAAGAAAGTACACCCCCTGGCTCGTCTACTCCCCTCTTTTTCCCTTCTCCCCCTTTGGGGTCTTGCTGTCTAGACTGAGTATATGTACAGGGGCCCGCACCCATATGTGATTTTCTATACACACTTACTTATGATGCTTTTTTCTTCTGTCTGGCTATTTATCACACTGTATAAACTCACTGAAACTTTTATTTTAATAAAAGGTTTTATAATGGGGGTTTTGTGTTTACAACCATGGATTTACTGATATGAGATCATACAGACACTGGACTGATAGATCCTGACCCCGGCTATAGGACTGCATTATATATATATATATACATGTATATATATATATACATATATATATATACATATATATATATATATATATATATATATATATATATATATGTATATATATATATTGTGAGGTGCCTAGGGGAGAAGTACTAGAAAACAGATATGTTTCTCCCCGTTTCATTTCATATGTATCACGGTATTGATTGTGAAGCTGTTTATTTCTCTGTAATCCGGTCCTGGTTTCTTTAGTGATCAGCCTGAAAGCTCTGGTGCTTCCCTTCCACACATACGATCCAGCTTTTGCTTCAGCTGATATAATCAAGGAACTGCTGGGATCTCACTCTCTCATCTGCTGGTCTGGGAGCTGACACAGTAAGGTTGCACAAACTTCTTTCTTGTTGTGTAGGTTTATTTTGCAGTTAGTATCTTGTTGTTAGTTAGTGGCCAGACGGCCTTAGACATTTTATTTCATGTTTGGCACGTGTAACATTGTACGGCAAATGTGTACAATAAATACACCTGACACATACCTGTGTGGAACTCGCTAGCCTGCTATTGTTCGTTGTGACTCCATAGCCACCTGCTTGGGCCAAAGCAGAGATCCCTGATGAGCTATATTCCCACAAATGGTGGAGAATGCGGGCATAGTGGCTGTTGGACTGTGACTGCAGATAAAGTGCTCTGTGTATGTCCTGGCTGAAAGCTCATGTGCTTTTGAAGAGCCAAGAGTCCAGTAATATGGAGGAACTAGTGAAACAGTTATTGCAGGCAAATGTGCAACAACAGCAGACCAATACTTACTTCCAGCAAGCCCTGGACCAGCAAAACCAGATTCAGCAAGAGCAGTTGAATGCAATAAAGCAGGCTTTGATTCGGCAGCCCCGAGATGAGAGGGATCATGCACAAAGTGTTGCTGGTGCACGGAAAGCCGTACAAAAAACCCTGCTTAAAATGACTGCTGACGATGATGTAGAAGCGTATCTCACCGTATTTGAACGTATTGCAGAACGTGAGCATTTACAGGTGGACACGTGGGCTGAAGTGGTTGCGCCATTTCTGAGTGGAGATCCACAAAAGGCCTATTACGATTTAAGTGGAGTGGATGCTATGGACTATACCAAATTAAAAAGCGAAATCCTGGCAAGGCTGGGAGTAAACACATATGTACGAGCACAGAGGGTACATTTATGGACTTTTGTGGAAGATCAGCCAGCCCGCTCACAAATGCATGATCTTATCCATCTAGTAAAAAAATGGCTGCAACCAGAGATTTTGACATCTGCAGAGATGGTGGAACGTGTTGTTCTAGACAAGTACCTGCGGTCCTTGCCCCCTAAGTTACAGAGGTGGGTTGGACAAGGTGACCCATATACAGCCGACCAGTTGGTGAATATGGTCGAACGCTACAATGCTTCCCGAAAGCCTACTCCAAGGGACGTTATCACCTCGCTGGGCTCCCAAGAAATCGCCAGAAAATACTGCGAGACCTACTTCATCTTCAAAAGAAGAGAACGTTGCAATAAAGGGTAGCAGACCCACAAAGAACTATGGAGGTGGTACAGTCTCACAGCAATTCAGCAGACCCTATCAGGCGTCTCCGGCGAGGAAGCAAGGACCTATACAATGTTGGCGATGTCGCGGGCTTGGCCATGTAGCAGCTAACTGCCCAATGACTACAGAGCCAATGGACTGTAACGCTATGAGACGCCTTTCGTTATATGTACAGTCAGTCTGTGTTGCAGAGGTCCTCACAGGAAATGAACGACACGTGTGTTGCCTCGAGGTCGACGGCCATAGTGTGAATGCCGTCTTGGATTCCGGCAGTCAAGTAACTCTGGTACATGCCAGTTTGGTGGACCCTAGAGCCCTAACGAACTCAACCCTGGGCATTAGTTGCACCCATGGCGATATAAAAAACTACCCCACTGCCTGGGTCACCCTTGCCACGCCAGTAGGAACCAAAAGACATCAAGCGGCAGTCCTAAAGTCTATGGGACATGATGTAATATTGGGGAGAGACTTTCCCTTATTTTGGGACTTGTGGAACCTTAAAAATGGCATGAGCACTCTAGTTGAGGAGGGTGCCGTGGGGCTAACCCCTGAGCTATTGCAGCAAGAGGGGGGGGGAGTCCATCTCAGAGGTAACTCCAGAATCTGTAGACTCACCTCTGGCTGTATATGCAGGCGATGCAAGTGAACTAGAGGAGGCTATAGAAATGCCAGGTCTTGAGGTGGCCCGTGGTAAGTTCGGGACCGCTCAACACCAGGACCCTACTCTGGCAAGGGCATGGGAAAATGTAAAGGTCTCTGAGGGAAGACCATTGCACCCAGGGGCTCAAAATGAGTTCCCACACCTAGCTGTGCAACAGGGTATGCTGTATCATATAGACAAAGTGCGGGGGGTGGCGGTAGAGCAACTAGTGGTGCCCATGTCCTTTCGTCAGGTAGTTTTGGAACTGGCACATAAACATCCCTTGGGGGGACACCTGGCCGGAGAAAAAACAAAACACCGTATTCTGCAGCGTTTCTTTTGGCCGGGTCTAGGGGGGGACGTGACCCGGTATTGTCAGTCCTGTCCTACGTGTCAATTGACCACACCTATGTCACATTTTAGAAGCCCCCTTGTGCCCTTACCAATAATAGAGGTGCCCTTCGAGAGGATAGCAATGGATATAGTGGGTCCATTTGTTAAATCTGCCAGGGGACATCAGTACATTTTTGGTAGTACTAGATTATGCCACTCGTTACCCTGAAGCAGTGCCTCTGCGGAATGCCAATGCGAAAGCAATTTCAAAGGAGCTTGTTAATATGTTTTCTCGCACCAGCATTCCGAAAGAAATACTAACAGATCAGGGAACCCCCTTTATGTCTCGAATACTTAAGGACTTGTGTAAGCTACTAAAAATCTCCCACTTGCGTACTTCAGTATATCACCCTCAGACTGACGGGTTGGTGGAGCGATTTAATAAAACCCTGAAGGGAATGTTGAAAAGGGTGGTAGATAAGGACGGGAGGGATTGGGATGCTCTCTTACCATATCTCCTGTTCGCTATACGGGAAGTACCCCAATCCTCCACAGGCTTTTCGCCTTTTGAGTTAGTTTACGGGCGATGTCCTAGAGGCCTGTTAGATATTGCTAAAGAGACTTGGGAACAAGAGGTGACTCCTTATCGCAGTGTAATTGAACACGTAATGCTTATGCAAGATAGAATTGAGGCGGTCATGCCAATAGTTAAAGAATGTTTAGAACGTGCGCAACAGGCCCAAAGCACGGTATATAACAGAGCGGCTAAAACACGAGTCTTTCAACCCGGAGAAAGGGTGTTAGTATTAGTACCCACTGTAGAAAATAAATTTCTTGCGAAGTGGCAGGGCCCATACGAGGTGTTGGAGAGAATAGGTGAAGTGAATTATAAGATATATCAACCAGACAAGAGGAAAACCGAACAAATCTACCACATAAACTTGCTTAAGGCCTGGCGGGATAGGGAGAGTCTAATGACAAAAGCCACCCTTAATGATGGACCTCGTAGGGCACCCCCATCTGTGGTAAATGACCCCCAGGTAGCATTGCCAGAGGTGGGTATTACAGAGACACTATCCGAAAGTCAAAAACGAGAGACTAAGGAAATTATACAGAAAAACGCAGAGGTTTTTTCAGAGCTTCCTGGTCGTACTCATTTAATTAAACACGACATTGTTACTGATCCACAGGTCCGTGTACGACTAAAACCATATCGAATTCCGGAGGCTCGGAGACAAGCCATTGCCCAGGAAGTCGAGAAAATGTTAGAACTTGGAGTCATTGAAGAGTCCCGGAGTGATTGGGCTAGCCCAATCGTGCTAGTGCCCAAACCCGATGGGACTATTAGGTTTTGTAATGATTTTCGGAAATTAAATGAGGTATCAAAATTCGATGCCTACCCGATGCCGAGAGTTGATGAACTTATAGAGAGACTGGGTTCGGCCAGGTACATATCTACTATCGACTTAACAAAAGGTTATTGGCAGATTCCCCTCACGGATTCAGCCAAAGAGAAAACGGCCTTTGTAACGCCCCAGGGACTGTTCCAGTACCGTGATATGCCATTTGGGTTGCATGGTGCTGCAGCCACCTTCCAACGTCTAATAGATATTGTCCTTAAACCCCACGTCCGGTATGCGTCCGCATACTTGGACGATATCATTGTCTTTAGTGATGACTGGGACACACATTTGTCAAAAGTACAAGCCGTCTTAGACTCGATAAAAACTGCTGGGTTAACTGCCAATACTAAGAAATGTACCTTGGGATTGGAAGAGGCTCGCTATCTGGGATATAGCATAGGGCGAGGAGTCGTAAAGCCACAGACCAATAAAGTGGACGCTATTCAGAATTGGCCACGACTGGTCAACAAAAAACAGGTCGGAGCCTTTTTAGGGATCGTTGGCTATTATAGGCGCTTCATTAAAAATTTTGCCACCATCGCGGCCCCTCTCACAGAGCTTACCAAGGGCTCAAAATCTATCACAATAAAGTGGAACGCAGAAGCAGAGAAGGCCTTTCAGTATTTGAAAACGGTCCTCTGTGACCAACCAGTGTTGGTTGCCCCTGACTTTAAACGGGAGTTTATTGTCCAAACGGACGCCTCTGGTGTCAGCCTCGGTGCAGTGTTGTCACAGGAAGTAAATGGCGAGGAACACCCAGTAAGCTATCTGAGTAGGAAGCTTACCAGGGCAGAAAAGAATTATAGCGTGGTTGAGCGCGAAGCCCTGGCTGTGAAATGGGCCCTATTTACCTTACGCTATTATTTACTAGGTTGCCAATTTAGGTTAGTAACGGACCATTCACCCCTAACATGGATGTCCCGCGCAAAAGAGGGCAATGCGAGGGTGACACGCTGGTTCTTGGCATTACAACCTTTTAACTTTTCCGTTGAGCACAGAGCAGGCGCAGCGCACGGGAATGCAGATGCGTTATCCAGAACACACTGCTTAGTGACTCATCGTGTCCGACCCTACAGGCTCGAACAAAGGAAAGGGGTATGTGAGGTGCCAAGGGGAGAAGTACTAGAAAACAGATATGTTTCTCCCCGTTTCATTTCATATGTATCACGGTATTGATTGTGAAGCTGTTTATTTCTCTGTAATCCGGTCCTGGTTTCTTTAGTGATCAGCCTGAAAGCTCTGGTGCTTCCCTTCCACACATACGATCCAGCTTTTGCTTCAGCTGATATAATCAAGGAACTGCTGGGATCTCACTCTCTCATCTGCTGGTCTGGGAGCTGACACAGTAAGGTTGCACAAACTTCTTTCTTGTTGTGTAGGTTTATTTTGCAGTTAGTATCTTGTTGTTAGTTAGTGGCCAGACGGCCTTAGACATTTTATTTCATGTTTGGCACGTGTAACATTGTACGGCAAATGTGTACAATAAATACACCTGACACATACCTGTGTGGAACTCGCTAGCCTGCTATTGTTCGTTGTGACTCCATAGCCACCTGCTTGGGCCAAAGCAGAGATCCCTGATGAGCTATATTCCCACAATATATATATATATATGTATATATATATATATATATATATATATATATATATATACACATACATACACATATATATCTATCTCCTATAGCCGGGGTCAGGATCTATCAGTCCAGTGTCTGTATGATCTCATATCAGTAAATCCAAGGTATATATACTGACAAGACTGGTCAGTGATGTGCACTGATAGACGTGACCCCGACTGCAGGACCCCACAGATGAGGATATGTTTCTTTCCTATATATAAAAAGGAGACGTGTATCCTCATCTGTGGGGTCCTGCAGTCGGGGTCACGTCTATCAGTGCACATTACTGACCAGTCTTGTCTGAGAAACCATTAGAGAGAAGCAGCGTCCTGTCACCTCCTCCCTGCACAGTGCAGACACCTCAGGCCACTACGGACAGAAGTGTGAGCTGTTACTTACAACACTGTGTCCCCTGTCCTGCTCCTCTCTGGAGGGAAGCCCCAGCGCCATGGTCCTGACTTCTCTGCCACAGACTTCACTGAGCGTGCAATGTGGGCGTGTCTGCTGGACACAGGTACAGTGTCAGCACTGGGGGGAGGGGGCAGAGCTTCACTGCCTGTCTCCAGCCCCTGCCCGAGGTAGAGCAGGGAGATCGTATCTCCCTGCTCTATCACCAAGCTAATTAAGTGTAGCTCCAGGTGGGACCCTGTGAGCTGTGGGCCCGGGGCGGCCGCACCCCCTGCCCCCCTGGTAGCTACGCTACTGACTGGATTAGATGCAGTAAAAATAGAGATACACAGGCGGTATAGTTAGTTTCACAGGCGGGCTACTCTACTGACGTGCAGACACTGCTCCTAGGCCCAAAACTATTATATGGATTAGATGCAGTATAAATTTAGATACACAGGCGGCATAGTTAGTTTCACAGGCGGGCTACTCTGCTGACGTGCAGACACTGCTCCTAGGCCCAAAACTATTAACTGGATTAGATGCAGTAAAAATTGAGATACACAGGCGGTGTAGTTAGTTTCACAGGCGGGCTACTCTGCTGACGTGCAGACACTACTCCTAGGCCCAAAAATATTAACTGGATTAGATGCAGTAAAAATAGAGATACACAGGCGGTATAGTTATTTTCACAGGCGGGCTACTCTGCTGACATGCAGACACTGCTCCTAGGCCCAAAACTATTAACTGGATTAGATGCAGTAAAAATTGAGATACACAGGCCGTGTAGTTAGTTTCATAGGCGGGCTACTCTGCTGACATGCAGACACTGCTCCTAGGCCCAAAACTATTAACTGGATTAGATGCAGTAAAAATTGAGATACACAGGCCGTGTAGTTAGTTTCACAGGCGGGCTACTCAGATGGCTATCAGACAATGCTACTAGCCCAAAAGGATTGGCTGAGCTAGATTACACCAAATGCTGTGACAAACACTTGCACAGCACTGGCACAGACCTGCCTGGCAAACAGTGCTATGAACTGCTGTAACCTACCCTGAAAAGGGCTGATATTACAACTAGTCCCGACTCCTCACGACTCCCTAAACCTATCTCCCTGAAAATTCGCTCCAAAAAAACACTCTTAGACTGTATTGCGCCCACAGCAGCAGCAGTGCCGTCTAACACTAAGCTGCAGCAGTGAGGTTCTGGGTTCTTATAGGGCAAGGACATGTGACATACACAGCCAATGACACATGCCCTTGCTTGTGTGCATCACATGCACATTGCTGTGTGTGTGTGATAGGCTGAGAGACTGCACCGCCCCACTGTACATGTGGCAAAGAAAAAAAAATGGAGATCGGCGTTATTTCAGCACAGATCTAAACCCCCCTCCTCCCCCCCCGCCCCGCCCACTATACACTGAAACAGTCTATTAACAATGATTAACAGTTTTAATGTGCAAATCAAGTTAGGGTTTTGGTGAACGAACAGTTATCGAACAGAAACTCGAACAGCCGAATTTTAAGCAAATTGTTCGAGTTTGTCGAACGACTCGAACACCGCCCAAAACAGCTCGAATTTGAAATTGGAGAACAGTTCGACTCGAACACCGCTCATCTCTAGACGAGAGCAGAACAGCAGAGAGAAAGTGTCTAAGAAGAACTGCATTGATGGCAGCAGAATACTCTTAGCAGGCGAGTTGGTGAAGGGGACGTACAGCCAGGAAGCTTTGTTAGAGCCCCTAAGGCTCTCTGGGCAACAGAAAAGTGTCAACCTGGTCTTGGAAGCTGCAGGTCCAAGAAATGAGTCAGCAAGGCTGGGGCACACTCAGTAAGGTGACAGCCAGAGGAATATTGTTACTTGGTTCACGAAAAGTGGTCTGAAGGATAGAGGCCACTGGAAAATCTCAGCTAAAGTGTCTCTATACAAGGAATACAGGAAAAATAAATATCTTGGTACCGTGTTAGCCAGTAGATAGAAAAATATTTAGAATTGAGAGTCCTCAGTGGTTGATACCTTTTAATGGCTAACTGAAAAGATGGTAACAAATTGCAAGCTTTCGAGACTACTCAGGTCTCTTCATCAGGCACAGACTAAAGCAAATTCTGAAGAATCACATATTTATACACAACAGAGCACAGAACTGTCATTATTTGAGAGTGATAAGTGATAAACAGTTGTGTCCATAAATATTGGAAAGTTTCTAGATTAGGAGTGAATGTTTTGTTGTCCTCTGATTGGGGTCTGGTTCTGTTATGATGACCCCACATGGTCTGAAGTGCAAATTCCTTAATTGATGTAAAAAAGACATAAATCCACGCGACACACTCATTCCTGCACTAAGGGTGGTTTCACATTTGCGTTTTTTTTTGCGTTTTTGCGGTAAAAAACGCAAAAAAAGCATGCGTTTTTCCCCCCTATATTTAACATTAAAAACGCATGCGTTTTTTGTATGCGTTTTGATGCGTTTTTGCAACTCATGCGTTTTTTTCTGCATGCGTTGTGTTGCAGAAATGCAACATGTAGTATTTTTAGCGGCGTTTTTTTTTGCCGCAAAAAACCGCATGCGTTTTTTTGCGGCAAAAAAATGCATTGCTGTCTATGTAAACGCATGCATTTTTAACCACATGCGTTTGCATGTGTTAAAAATGCATGCGTTTTAAAAAAACAAAAACACACTGATAAACCACCCCACACCATAAAATTGATAAAAGGATCCTACCCCTACCCCTAACCCTACCCCTAACCCTAACCCTACCCCTAACCCTAATCCCTTTAAGGGTAGGGTTAGGGGTAGGGTTAGGGGTAGGGTTAGGGGTAGGGTTAGGGGTAGGGTTAGGGGTAGGGTTAGGGTTAGGATCCCGTTAGGGTTAGGGTTAGGATCCCTTTAGGGTTAGGGTTAGGATCCCTACCCCTAACCCTAACCCTAGCTCTTTCTGTTTATAGTGGGTTTTTTACTTTATTTTGATGATTGGCAGCTGTCACAGATTTATCTGCATGCGTTTAAAAAACGCAAACGCATGAAAAACGCATGTAAACTGTTATGAAAGGTAATTCAGTACCACAATGGACATAGAGGTCAGCGCACATACAGTGACCTGGCAATAACCCAAAAAACAAGAACGAGCTCTGAGACGTGGGAACTCTGTTGACCGCAATCCCTAATCCTCTCCAACCACACTAAAGGCAGCCGTGGATTGCGCCTAACGCTCCCTATGCAACTCGGCACGGCCTGAGAAACTAGCTAGCCTGAAGATAGAAAATAAGCCTACCTTGCCTCAGAGAAATACCCCAAAGGAAAAGGCAGCCCCCACATATAATGACTGTGAGTTAAGATGAAAAGACAAACGTAGAGATGAAATAGATTTAGCAAAGTGAGGCCCAACTTTCTGGACAGAGCGAGGATAGGAAAGGTAACTTTGCGGTCAACACAAAACCCTACAAAAACCACGCAAAGGGGGCAAAAAGACCCTCCGTACCGAACTAACGGCACGGAGGTACACCCTCTGCGTCCCAGAGCTTCCAGCAAGCAGAAAAAAACAAATTGACAAGCTGGACAGAAAAAAACAGCAAACAAATAGCAAAGAGGAACTTAGCTATGCAGAGCAGCAGGCCACAGGAACAATCCAGGAGGAAACAGGTCCAATACTAGAACATTGACTGGAGGCCAGGATCAAAGCACTAGGTGGAGTTAAATAGAGCAGCACCTAACGACTTCACCATATCACCTGAGGAAGGAAACTCAGAAGCCGCAGTACCACTTTCCTCCACCAACGGAAGCTCATAGAGAGAACCAGCCGAAGTATCACTCGTGACTACAGGAGGGAGCTCTGCCACAGAATTCACAACAGTAAACGTGTCAAAACGCCGCGTTTTTTTCACCACATGCAAAAACGCATGCGTCAAAAAACGCAGCGTTTGCACGCGTTTACGTGCGTTTTTTCACCATGCGTTTTTTTTTAAAACGCATGCGTTTTGAAACGCAAGTGTGAAACCAGCCTAAGTGTGTCAAAGGTCGCCATAAGTTTATACTCCCAGATTGTCCTGTCTCTCTGAGATTTGAAGCTGCCTTTCAATACAAGTAATTTCAGGTCCATGGTGCTATGATCAGGCATACAATAATGCTTGGCCACAGGTAGATCCATTCTTTTTTCTTTTATTGTATGGTGGTGAGAATTTATCCTTGTTCTCAGTTTTTGCCCGGTTTCCCCAACATACAGACCCCCAGTTGGACATTTAGTACAAATAATTGAGTACATCACATTAGATGCAGCTGAAGGTACCTAGGATCATGTAGTTCTGATGTGAATTGGGGATCTTTATCTTGTCCGTGGTTATTATAAATGGACAGGTTTTACATTTTTTCTGGTTGTAAGGAAAGGTTCCTGCAGCTGTTGGAGAGGACAGGGAGCTTCTGACAATGATGCTTCTTAGATTTGGGGGCTGCCTAAAAGACAGTAGTGGGGGGTCTGGAAAAATGGATTGTAAGTAGGCATCTTTTTGGAGTAAAGGTTGTAATTTCCGTGCAGCTCCCCTTAGCACCTCCAGAATTGGATTGTAGGTAACTATTTTCTTTTTTAGCTTTGTAATGTAGCAGGTGATTCCTTGATATTCTGGTGGCTCTGATTCAAAAACGTCTTTCTGAGGCGACCAAGGTGTTCATCCCTATCCATGGGGTTGGAATATGTACGACTGTATCTGATGGCTTGGCTGTAGACAATAGAGTTTTTTATGTGTTATGGATGGAAACTGTCCCATTTAAGGTATGTTGGACAGTCGATTGGCTTCTGATACAGGGATGTCTCTATTTTATTGTTCTGCAGCTTAATGATGGTGTCCAAAAAGTTAATTTCAGTACAGGAGTAGTTGAGTGTCAAGTTGATAGTGAGATGAAATTTCATACAATAAAAGAAAAAAAAATGGATCTACCTGTGGCCAAACATTTTTGTATGCCTGATCATAGCAACATGGACCTGAAATTAGTTGTATTGAAAGGTAGGTTCAAATCTCAGAGAGACAGGAGAATCTGGGAGTATAAACTTATGACAACCTTTGCCACACTTAGTGCAGGAATGAATGTGTCGCATGGATTTATATATTTTTACATCAATTAAGGAATTTGCACTTTAGACCATGTGGGGTCATCATAACAGAACCATATCCCAATCAGAGGACAACAAAACATTCACTCCTAATCTAGGAACTTTCCAATATTTTTGGACAACTGTTTATCATTTATAACTCTCCCATAATGACAGTTCTGTGCTGTGTTGTGTATAAATATGTGATTCTTCAGAATTTGCTTTAGTCTGTGCCTGATGAAGAGACCTGTGTAGCCTTGAAAGCTTGCAATTTGTTACCATCTTTTCAGTTAGCCATTAAAAGGTATCAACCACTTAGGACTCTCAATTCTAAATATTTTTCTATACAAGGAAAAGATTGAAGGACTGTAACTTGTTCTGCAATTCACCAACTGCTGTTCTTTGTAGCTTAGTCAAATGGTCAGTAAAGAGGATTTTGTTTTTATGGACTTGTGTGGTTTTCTGTTCTTGAGGTCATGGGAAATCTGATCAGTGCAATGTGTGGCAGACCAGAAGAGCTGGGAGATGTCCATTATGGTAACATGACCATATACACACCCCAAAGCAAGACCTCATTTTTCGGTAGCAGGCCAGGACACAGAAGACAAGTACCTCACACGTGGCTACTGCCCCAAACCCATTACAACAGCAATAATTCTTCTCTACACAGTTTTCACATCAGTTATATATATGAGATGAAAGACAGTCTGTATCTATTAAATCAATTAATAAATGTATAAGTACAAAAAATAGATAAACTGATATACTGCATATACATATTACAAGAACAACATATCATGTGCAAGAGAAATGGCATAAAATATAGGATCCCAGGGCTCCGACGTACGTTTCACCCTTGGCTTTCTCAAGGAGTCTATAATTAATGTAATGAAAATATAGCCTTGAGCCACACTTATTGATACATTTAATGCATACATTTGTCATGAACTTTCCTATATTCCTTCTGTGTATTGCTCCCCGAAATTTTACATGTTTAATTGAATGTACCAATAAAATGTATACCTTATTTAATATAATTTTCTATTTGTCTTTATATTTTTCTGTGAATATCCATTTATATCAAATTAGATTCATTTTCTTGCATTTGAGTGTGTTTCTCAGTTTTCACATTGTCGACAGAACTACTGATTTGCATGTGGTGATGTGCTGCCAACCAATGACGAATTGTAGTATTTGTGATCTCCTGACAAACGATCACTTATTGGTTGATGTTTTTTTAACGGATAATGAATGGAAACGATCTACTTTCTAATTTACGGTACATTTCCCACCTTTTAAAAAAGTAAATGGAAGCTAAGCCAACGCAGTATTTTATTCCTACCTAGCCTTTTCAAAACCTTCTCCAACCTCAGGTAATTGTTCTTCAATGGTTTCTTAATTTCCTTATTAGTTCAAATATTACATAATTATATGGCAATCATCAGTGTCGACCGCTCATTGTTCATACTATAAAATAATATATGCGACCATTAAACGTTTGTTACCAGAGCCAGTCTAGTTAAACAGAGCGTATGCCAGAATAAATAGCGTTTATGGGCTCTACTATCTTTGAACCTGTCTTCAATAAAATCCTGTCTACTGTTTCACCAATTCGACCATTCAGTTGTTTTGCTTTTCTTATGCAATAAGTATAGGATGGCTGAAAATACATAATTAAGGACAGTAATATACATTGGCAGTGTCTGTGAGGTCAACTGGTGATTGCATTTACTGAAAAAAGTACAAGAAGGTGCTCATTACCCTGACACATCTGCCGACTGTACTCTCACTACTGGGTGGTTGGTGTGATAGGCACACTGCACCTGCATACATAATAATTTAAGAACACATCACAAAAATGATCTAAAACCATTTTCCTAAATGATCTTCATTATCCCCCAATCCAATTTCCTCATTTCTGCTGAGCACGTCTGTTCACAAATGTGGTGACTCTAAGAATCGGCCTTTACTATATATTATACTCTTTGCAGGGAGGCTGTCACTTGAAAAATGTATCCATAAAGTGATCCAGCAGTGAGCATAATACACAAACTGAGCCTACCCGTAGAGAAGGAGGCCATATTGCTGCACACGATGGGTATTTTTCTTTGCTTTTCCTAAAAACACAGAGATAAGAGAGGAACAGAAAAAATCTAATTTAATTAGGCTTATACATAATCACATGATTAGTAGCCTCCGAATATCACAGAAGGTGCTCATATGTTCAGAATGTTCAACCTCCAATTAAATGTTGCCCTAATCTGTTTATTTCATTCGCCAGTCGAGCCACCTGACACATGCCGGGACCTTATGGCTCTCTGACTGTAGCAGTTTTCGGTGGGGAGAAGAACTGGGTAGCTGGATTTCAACACACTTAACTCTTTTGTTTAGTGGCTGATTTTGGCAGGACCAGATGACCACCTGGTGTCCAATCATTCTGTTGCCACACGAGCAGTGACGTAACAATCACGGTTGCAGAAGTCGTGACAGTGATCGGTCCCGGTGGAGAAAGGGGTCTACTTGGATCCCCGAAAAGACAAAGCTTCCATCATTATTTGCATCCTCATGAGACAGATGCTTATTCTGGCAATGCCTATGGCATGTCCGTTGTCAGTAGGATAGGGAACATGACACGCAGTGTGATGAAATCATTGGTAACATAGGGGGTATTATTAATGTATGATGGCAAAAGGAAGCATTAATCTATGTTGACACAAGGGGGCATTATTCATTATTAAAATATAGACAGAAATTGGTCATTATCCGCTACTAGGACAACTCCTTTTCATTTTCCATGTTTGGCCCAGTTACAGTAAAAACTCCTATACTCACCTCCCATTTGGGGCAGTTCCAGTGGAGTCAGCACTCGTATTTCCGGCGATCATATGAGATTATGATGACACGTGAGCCTGGCGCCCAATTAGTGCTGCTGTCACTGTCCCCACCTTCGGACATATACGTAATCAGGAGGACGTGAGGGCTGCGGCTGGTCGCTCACTCCCTCTTTAAAACCCCTTACTGACATCGGACGGTATAGTACGTCCGATGTCAGCTCCCCTGCTTTGATGCAGGGCTCCGCGGTGAGCCCCATCAAAGCCGGGACATGTCAGCTGTTTTGAACAGCTGACATGTGCCCGCAATAGCGGCGGGTGAAATCGCGATTCACCCGCCGCTATTAACTAGTTAAATGCCGCAGTCAAACGCAGACAGCGGCATTTAACTACCGCATCCGGCCGGGCGGCCGGAAATGATGTCATTGCCGACCCCCGTCACATGATCGGGGGTCGGCGATGCGTCAGGATGGTAACCATAGAGGTCCTAGAGACCTCTATGGTTACTGATCACCGGTGGCTGTGAGCGCCACCCTGTGGTCGACGCTCACAGCACACCTCCATTTCTGCTACATAGCAGCGATCAGCAGATCGCTGCTATGTAGCAGAGGCGATCGTGCTATGCCTGCTTCTAGCCTCCCATGGAGGCTATTGAAGCATGGCAAAAGTAAAAAAAAAAAGCAAAAAAAAATGTGAAAAAAATAAAAAAAATATAAAAGTTTAAATCACCCCCCTTTCGCCCCAATCAAAATAAATCAATAAAAAAAAAATCAAATCCACACATATTTGGTATCGCCACGTTCAGAATCGCCCGATCTATCAATAAAAAAAAGCATTAACCTGATCGCTAAACGGCGTAATGAGAAAAAAATCGAAACGCCAGAATTACGTTTTTTTTGTTGCCGCGACATTGCATTAAAATGCAATAACGGGCGATCAAAAGCACGTATCTGCACCGAATTAGAATCATTAAAAACGCCAGCTCGGCACGCAAAAAATAAGCCCTCAACCGACCCCAGATCATGAAAAATGGAGATGCTACGAGTATCGGAAAATGGCGCAATTTTTTTTTTTTAGCAAAGTTTGGAATTTTTTTTCACCACTTAGGTAAAATATATCCTAGTCATGTTAGGTGTCTATGAACTCGTAATGACCTGGAGAATTATAATGGCAGGTCAGTTTTAGCATTTAGTGAACCTAGCAAAAAAGCCAAGCAAAAAACAAGTGTGGGATTGCACTTTTTTTGCAATTTCACCGCACTTGGAATTTTTTTCCCGTTTTCTAGTACACGACATGGTAAAACCAATGATGTCGTTCAAAAGTACAACTCGTCCCGCAAAAAAATAAACCCTCACATGGCCATATTAACGGAAAAATAAAAAAGTTATGGCTCTGGGAAGGAGGGGAGTGAAAAACGAACACGGAAAAACGAAAAATCCCACGGTCATGAAGGGGTTAATACTTAAACGCCAAAAGGCGGGGAGAGCGAAGCCAGCGCTGATTGGCACAACCCTTTTAATATATGGACACATAAAGGGGGCATTATTAAAATATGGGGTCAAAATGTGACATTATTAACATAAGGAGGCACAAAGGGGACATTTTTATTTTTTTGAAGGCACAAAGTGGCATTATTAGTGGTGGGGACACTGTTACTGATGAGTGAACAAAAGAGAAGCACTACTGCTAATATGTGTAGCATGTTAATGAGAATTATTACTGTGTGGCGCATTATTAATGGCTGTAGCACTATGGACTTTCAGAAAATCAACTAAAGAAGTCCATGTGTTAAATTCCACAGAGATGGCATCTGGATGTCTTTTTGGGACTCTGGAACAGATGGAGAAAGAAAAATGAATGACTCCAACCAAAGGAGACATCACCTGTGAATTACTGGAGTTACCTGTGCAGTAATCACCCGATACGATATGCAAGGCTGGTATCTACAATTATATGGTCACTGTATGGGTGTAATATTGGGCTCAGTTCAGTTAAAGAATAGGTGACAGCACTGGCAATTTGAAAGAGGGGGTGCACGCGTCAGGGGACTGGATCCAAGTCACCAACAGTCCACAAATATAGAGAGTAAAGCAGTTCATCCCGTGAAATGAACCTTATATTAGCCTATGCAACAATGTAGCTCCAGTGAGCTGTTCTCAAGCACCTAGCACTGCCCTCCGCACCGCCCGCCGGTACTGCACCCAGTGCCGTAACACCGGCCCCCAGCATGATTGCGGCACTTGAAGGTCTCTTTGACTAACCGTCACACTAGACGATACCGTCACACTAGACGATATCGCTAGCGATCCGTGACGTTGCAGCGTCCTCGCTAGCGATATCATCCAGTGTGACACGCAGCAGCGATCAGGCCCCTGCTGTGATGTCGCTGGTCGGGGAAGAAAGGCCAGAACTTTATTTCGTCGCTGGCTCTCCCGCTGACATCGCTGAATCGGTGTGTGTGACACCGATTCAGCGATGTCTTCGCTGGTAACCAGGGTAAACCCTGGTTACCATCGTTAAAGTAAAAAAACAAACACTACATACTTACCTACCGCTGTCTGTCCTCGGCGCTCTGCTTCTCTGCTCTGGCTGTGAGCGCCGGGCAGCCGGAAAGCAGAGCGGTGACGTCACCGCTCTGCTTTCTGGCCGCTGTGCTCACAGCCAGACCAGAGAAGCAGAGCGCCGAGGGACAGACAGCGGTAGGTAAGTATGTAGTGTTTGTTTTTTTACTTTAACGATGGTAACCAGGGTAAACATCGGGTTACTAAGCGCGGCCCTGCGCTTAGTAACCCGATGTTTACCCTGGTTACCGGCATCGTTGGTCGCTGGAGAGCGGTCTGTGTGACAGCTCTCCAGCGACCAAACAGCGACGCTGCAGCGATCCGGATCGTTGTCGGTATCGCTGCAGCGTCGCTTAGTGTGACGGTACCTTAAACTCTATCTGCAAGGAACAGTCAAGGGGCTGCATTTGGCCCGTGGGGTGTACTTTGCCCAGGACTGATCTCACTAATCAGGGAATATATTTGCACTCTTGTTGTTACATATAGCAGGTGACTTCTCTTAACTTACATTAATGAATAATAAGATGAGTAGTTGCACATATACGACGATCACTCTGTGTACCCAATCAGGACATTTGTGGACTCAAGTGTTGACAAGTGTCCGGATCACAAAGGTTTTTGTTCCTTCAGTTTCCATGATTTAGTGAACACACTGTATTTGCTTGTAGACATGGGCTCAAATAAACTGCACACGTCACGGTCATTTATTTTTAGGAGGTTTTGTGCATCTCAAATTCTGCTTTGCTCAATCTTTTGCCTTAAACGTAAATTTTTATATTTTTTTCATGTTATTCTTTATTGAAAAATCGCATGACATCCCTGATGTCGTGGCATTTTAACATTGTGCCAAGTGTCTACTTTCAGAATATATATAGGTGTCAGGGTATATTTTGATGTTTTTATGTCAGAGTTATGAATTCATTTGTGTTTGTTCAAAGTGTAAAAATAATCAGAGCAAAAGGGTTGCAAAAAAATGACAGCACGCACTACTTAATGGCATTTAAAGTAGTGTTAATGGTGGCTCATATTTATTGGTCAATTATAATCCTTCAGAGTAGCTAGCTAGCAATGAGCTCTGTGAGAAGCACCTCATTTTCAACAAGCTAAACCCACATACATTCCTAGCATATATGTTGTCTTTGACCCTGAAACAACGTGACTCATTTACAGTAAGTACCTACTTTTTTTTATAGATCGTCTTGTATGGATAAACAAGCATTGCCCCCTCATTACAGACAACACCCAATCTATGAGCACTTAGGACTTCCACTGCAATTCATGCTATAAATCTAAAATATCACATGGACTTTTCTAGCTCAGCCATGTTTATGAAAATATACAGGACCCCTTTAAACATTTTTAAAGAGAATCTGTCAGCAGGTATTTGTTATGTAATCTGACAGCGCATGATGCAGGGACAGACAGCCTAATTCCAGCTATGTGTCCCTTAATTTATTGGGTTCAGCAGTTGTGATAGAATCATATTTTTTGCTGCTGCAGATCTAGCAGAGCTCGGAATGCTGAGCCCTGTATAACCCCGCCCACACCGCTGATTGGTGTGTACACTGTATATTTACAGAAGCATGTTAATCAGTGGGGGGAGAGAGGATAGACCAGAAGGTATGAGACACCTAGTCATGTAGTGATAATCTCCTTAGGATAAACACTGATTTTATTGAAGAAGCAAAATTCAGCCTAGCAGCATCGGACTGGAGCACCTTGGGCCCACCAGAGAAAATCATTCTTGGGCCCACTATGTAGCTACATAGAAATAAATACAAGACCACCAATTGTGTGGTAAAACACGCTAATATCAGGGTATAATATAAGGTAGTACACGTCTTAATTATGTAGCAGGGGTTGGGGTAGAATCATAGAGGGGTAGCCCCCTCATAGAATATAATGTCGCCTCCCTCACAGAATATAATGTAGCCCCCCTCATAAAATAATGCAGCCCCCTCATAAAATATAATGCAGCCCCCTCTCATAGAATATAATTCAGCACCCCACAAAATATAATGCAACCCCCTCAAGTATAATGCAGTCCCCACCATAGAATATAATGTAGCACCTTCATAGGATATAATGCAGCCCCCCTCATATAGTATAATGCAGCCCACCATAGAATATAATGCAGCCCCCCATAGAGTATACTGTAGCCCCCTCAAAAGGCATTATGCTGCCCCCTCATATAGTATAATGTAACCCCCCAGAATATAATGTAGTGCCCTGAGAGAATGCAGCCCCACTTCAGAATATAATGGAGTATACTGTAGCCCCCTCATATAGTAATATGTAGCCCCCCAGATTATAATGTAGTCCCCTGAGATAATAATCCAGCCCCACCACAGAATATAATGCAGCCCCCCATAGAGTATACTGTAGCTCCCTCATATAGTATGATGTAGCCACCCAGAATAAAATGTAGTCTCCTGAGAATAATGCAGTCCCCCCACAGAATAAAATGTAGCCCGCTCATAAAGTATAATGCAGCCCCTCTCCACCCCATCATTGTCCTCATCACCACCTCCTTCATTGCCTTCTCCCCCCAACTCCTATTATTTTCCCCATCACTGCCCATTCCACCACCTCCATCATTGCCTTCTCCCCCACCACCCCTATCATTCTCCCCCACCACCCCATCTCTACCCATTTCACCTCCATCATTGCCTCCTCCCCCACCACCATCATTGTCAATTTCATCACCTCCATCATTGCCTTCTCCCACCACCATCATTGCCCATCAACTCCATCATTGCCTCAACCCACCACCATCATTGCCAATTTCATCACCTCCATCATTGCCTCCCCCACCGCCATCATTGCCCATCACCTCCATCATTGCCTCCTCCACCATCATTGCCCATCACCTCCATCATTGTCTTCTCCACCTCCATCATTGCCTCCCCCCACCACCATCATTGCCCATCACCTCCATCATTGCCTCCCCCCACAACCATCATTGCCCATCACCTCCATCATTGTCTCCCCCCACCAATTTCATTGTCCTTCCTCACCACCCCTCTCTCTCTCTCTCTCTCTCTCTCACACACACACACACACACACACACACACACACAGAGCACCGCACCACATACACACACACAGGCAAACAGACACACAGCACAGCTCACCTCCCCACAGCAGCACATCCCGGCAGCCTCTTCCTCGCCAACAGCTTTCTGTATGAGACAGCGCACTGGATGATGACGTCATCCAGTTGGGCTGTCTCAGACAGGAAGCAGGACACCGGGATGTGTTGCGCTGTGTGTCTGTGTGCCTGCGTGTGTGTTTCTATGTGGTGCAGTGCTTTGTGTGTGTGTGTGTGTGTGTGTGTGTGTGGTGCGGTGGAGGGGCTTTACATGAGGGCAGTGTTAGCTGCAGCCAGCGGCTAATGCTGCCCGCTATTAAAGAGAAATGGTATTCACGCCTCCCCATGCCCATAGGGGCGTGGGGAAGCATGAATATTCATTTTGCTTTAGCAGCGGGGACAGAATCTTGTCTCCAGCTTCTGCTACGCTGGCGCAGTGCGGGCCCCTTTGACTCAGGGGCTCCATAGCCACTGCCTGGGAGCCGCTAGGGCAGTGGGGGCCCTAGGTAGTTGCTGGCCAGTATGCCAGCAGGTGTCAGTGCCTGGGCCCACTGGAGAATCCTCCGGTTCTCCGGTGGGCCAGACTGAGCCTGCAGCCTATTAAGTGACACATCGGTGGAATCAGGGTGTCTGCCTCTACATCATTCTGCTCTCAAATTACATAGCAAAAACATGCTGACAGATTCCCTTTAATTAGTTTTTTCTTAAGACTGACATGATTCATTGCTAGATATTGTACAGGACATATAACACTATTAGGCTGGTGTCACACTTGCAAGTGCTATGCGAGAAACTTGCGCGAGTCTCTCGCCTCAATACCCAGCACTGCTGCAGGCACTCGGGACTGGAGTGTGCAGTTGCATGTATTCCTATGCAGCTGAACGCTCCGGTCCGAACCGCCGGCGGCAGTGTGGGTATTGAGGCGAGAGACTTATGCGAGAAACTCGCGCAGCACTTGCAAGTGTGACCCCGGCCTTAGCGTGCACATATAGGTCACATATACGGTTATTCTCTGCAGGTTAATAGCATTAGGAAGGTGCCTGGCCTCTATACTGAAAGAGCAGTACCCATGAGAAAGTGAAGTTTATGCCTCCTGGGAGCCACTGACTTTCAGTAATGCCAGGGTGCTTGCACAAATACAATCACCACTCATTAAATAGTGAAGGGCGACTGTAAGCACATTTTGGCACTTTGGCTGATAGTCGACTGATAGCCAGGGTATACTTACAGCCGTCGCTCTAAGTGATGTGAGAGGTAAGAAACTACGCCACCATGCCAGTGTCAAGGTGAAAATATATATCTTTATATTCTTTTGTACTTTTATATATTCTTATGCTGTGAAACAATAAGTTTTTCCCCTTCATGCTTATTAATGCATATGTAATTGTATTTAAGATGGCTGCCAGTATTCACCTTTGCCTTAGTTTTTGTTCTTGCCAAGAATCTACTTTCGTTTCTGAAGCTAAAGTATCGTTTCTGGAGAAATGGAAACTTAAAGTGACGTGGAGGAAGGAGGATCCATCATATGACGTCAGACCAACCAGAAGGACTGAATACTAGATACATTGCTTAAACCCTGCCTATCCCCGCCCTCTGCACACCTTCACCCAATAGGTCATATAATGTTGTGTATCAGGAAATAAAGTTGTTGCTGTGACGTTCCCACTACGTGTGGACACACGCGCATGCAATGAGTTTGAACCAGCATTGTGTCTGACTCATTCTTATCCAGTACCAACATGCTCTTAATCTGATTTGGAATGACTGGTGGATGAAGGGTATTGTCGTGACGACCCCGACAATTTGGCGCCCAACGTGGGGCGTGGCCCGCGATCCGAGACCCCCTGGACCCATGCCTGGACGTCCGTGGACGACACCCGTAGTGGCTGACCTCGAGGACTGATCACCCTCTAAACACGGTAAGTGGAGATCACATACTATGTATGTGTCACACTTGCTAGTGTTTCAGCCGTTATTGGTTAGTCTGTGGTCTCCTTGGGTCTGGGGAGTGACCGGTCGAGTGGTGAGACCGAGCGCGATCCCGTGCCACGCTTCGAACCAGCAACTGAGAGACGTTGCACTCTGCGGGTCCTCGTGTACACCACACCTCCTCCACTGGTCATTGTACTCCATTCAACCACCCTACCCATGACTATTGTGTAGTAGTGATAGGTTGAAAGATTGAGGAAGTTTGTGGATTGGGGGCGGCTTTGAGAAAGGGACAGGAGACGCAGCCTCTGTGATATTGTACCAACTAGGTAATTAAGACGTCCCGAGAGGGGACCACCTGTTTTTCTGTGGAGGGCTCTCACTAGGAGACCGCCTCCCGACTGGTTAGAATATCGTGACAGGGTAGACTGTTAATCACTGGTGTTCAGAGGTTAGGGACAGCACGTCGAACGCGAGGCTCCGTGTTTTTTTGTTGGGAAACCAGTGTTGTTACCGCTGTCAGCGGCCTACTGCAGAAGGGCGTAGTATTCTGTGAGTCATGTTGCGTCTCTTATGGCAGAAGAAGTCCGTGCCCCACGAGTTAAGTGAGGATGCTGTGGAAGTCAAGACAATAGTAGAGTCACGGGAGGGCAAGAAGGCAGTCAAGAATGTTGAAAGAGAAAGGATTGTTAGAACAAGTGCAAGCTCATCTGCGAGTTGCGCGAGGTTTAAAGAAAGAGGTTGATGGAGAGGGAGGATGAGAGGATGCAGAGCCCGTGTTTGGCTATAAAATATCTCAATCATTAGTTTTTCTAAGGTGTTTTGGTATATGAGTTGTGTGAAGGTTTTGTAGAAATGAATTAAGTCTGAGAATTGCTGTATTCCGCTACTCTGTGTGGTTTTCCGAGACACCCGATGGGAGGGGGGAGTCAAATAGCTGCGTTGTTGTTTTTCTTCTTTTGTGTTGAGGAATGCTGTAAATTCTTATCTCTGTGTTTATAACCGATGGGAGGGGTGAACCCCTGCGCGAATTGTTTGTGATTTTTCCTCTTTGTGCTGCGGGCCAGAGAAAGGGGGGCCAATGCAGCTGCACTGAAGAATATGGAGTTGTGCATATTCTGTCCTTGGTTCAGTACACGCTGAGAGATTTGTGCTTAAAGCAATAGTACAATGTTGTATTGAATTAGAAAGAATTATTGTAAGTTTAAAGTGAAATATGGTGTCCGGACGATGCATTAGGAGTAGTACAAAGTTTCCAGAAGAACTTAACCCAGTCTGTATCAGCAGCTGCAGCGATCCTCACTCGCTCTCTAGCCCCACTGCTCTCAGCCCCCACCACCGCAGCGTGCAGCTTCAAGGACACAGCTCGCAGCTCGCTTCCTTATCAGTGGCCCAAGAAACAGACTTCGGCTCCAGCCCCCCTCCCCTACACAAAACCAGTCTCATATTCCAATATCCATTTTAACCCTGTGTCTGGAAATCTCTCTCGCCATGTTAATTCTCAGACCAAGACAAGACAGATGGACTTGTAAATATTGCGGTCAGACAAACCCAGACTGGAGAAATACTTGTATAATCTGTGCTGCAACCCAACCTAAGTGAATTACGCTGAATCCTGTCCAGATAAGATCACATGTAGTGACATAAGAAGCTGACACAGGATTGTGGGTAGTGGGGACATTAACTTTTGGGAGTAAGCTGACAGTAATCCTTTTGGGAAGGAGCTGTAGACCAGCATGTCATGTCACCCCCAACCGGTCATCTAGTCACCCCCACCACCAGAGAACCAACCACATCAGGTAGTGTAAGACAGATACAGGAGCATTATCCCTGGAAGCCCTCTGACTAGCTAGCTACGCTAAAATAATTGGCTGACCCTGAGAACAAACCTTTCCCATTTTACAGACAAAGATAATATGATGGATGTATAAGTGCACGTGAGCAGACCTAGAGAGTTGGTGAGCCAAGATAATGGTCAGATGGTATTTATGTTATATAACCCCTATGCAGATGAATATAATGAGATGTGTATCTTACATGCCCTTTCCCAATCAGTTTGTAAAAAAAAAAAAAAAAAAATAGGGGGGATAGTGTGTTTAACCCTGTCAGTTAGAATATCCCTATGTCACGCTGCTTCAGTATCTGGGTAATTTTTTTTGTTTTTTGTTGTGTGCACAGACAGAGCAGGAAGCCATTGTTGCCATAGTTAGTTTTCGCAAGTATCTGGCAGATCTGAACTGTCGGGTTTCGGCCTCGAAACTTCGGTTCTGCCTTGGTCAAGTGATATTTTTGGGTCACTGTCTCCTTCAGGGTGCCAGACACCTCACAGAAAAAAAAAAAAAAAGAAAAATAGCCGTCAGCTACAAAAGATGAGACTGAGCTCCAGCGTTTTCTTGGACTATGTACTTATTGTTGTCAGTGGATACCGGACACATCCCGCATAATGCTACCTCTCTACAAGGCCCTGAAAGACTGTTCAAGATATGCTGATGATTTTGGCAGATTCCACACCGGATACGCTGTTACTACGGAAGACACTGTAGTGCCCGTAGCTGCACTCCCTCCCTCCCTCACTGTCAGGACAAGAAGCAGAATTTCAGGCTCTGTCTACTGCATGTGTTTTGGCCAAAGACAAGCGGGCTAATATATACACGGACTCACAGTATGCATTTGGTATTGCTCATGATTTCGGAGCCCTATGAGCCAATCGAGGATTTGTTACTACTGCCGGGACTCAGTGAAGAATGCTGAAGCTGTTAAAGCCCTCATGGACTCAATCGAATTACCTACTCAGGTGGCCATTATCAAAGTTAAGGAGCACGGTACTAGGAACAGGCCACAGACTGTTGCTAACACCTTTGCGGATATGCAAGCAAAAGCTGCTGCTCTCCTGCCTGTTGAACAGCCCATACCAGCTATGGTGACCACACGCTCTCAGCGTAAACAGTTACAAGAAACACTGACTCTATAGGAACCTGATGATCTACGACAGACTGAGGTTTTCTGCCGGACCCCGCGAGACCGCTTAATGACGATGCAGAGAATGTCTCCAAAGAAAGAAGTGAAGCAGTGGAAAGCTGATGGAGCACGTATGGACAATGGTCGCTGGAAAAAGGACCAACTTGTGTGTCTCCCTAAGCAGATGTACCCTGCTATTGCCACGTGGGCGCATGGGCCCACACATCGAGGTATCTGTCAGACCTGCAATCCCAGTCAACTTCAACGTGTACCCCCAAAGCATCTTGCTAAGCCCGACTATCCTTTCCAAAGGCTCCAGGTGGACCACATCACGTTGCCTAAGTCTGGAAGGTATGAATATTGTCTGGTGGTTGTCGACATGTTCTCCAATTGGCCAGAAGCATTCCCTGTTACCAACGTGACTGCAAAGACCACAGCAAAGAAACTGGTGATGGAAGTTATATGCAGATATGATGTTCCAGAAGTTGCTGAAAGTGACCAAGGCCCGGACTTTTCTTCTCATGTGTATCAGGAGGTTCTGACAATGCTTGGATCCACTGTAGCCCTCCATACTCTCCACAATCCAGTGGGAAAGTTAAGAGGCTGAACGGCACACTGAAGGGACAATTGACCAAAATGATGCAGGAGACTACGGCTCCATGGCCAGGGCTCTTATATATTCGTACTACCCCTATTGCAAAATATGGCCTGTCCCCATATGAGATATTGTTTGGTGCTAGGTTCTCAGTTGTAAATTTTCAGTCTCAGTAGTTGTCAGAAGAAACTTTCCGTGCTGTTCAATATGTTATTCAGCTTAGTAAAAATGTTGCTAACACCCATGTTTTAGTTTCTTTTTCCCTTCCAGATTCAGCAGAAACCGATATTGGTCACAATTTGAAGCCTGGTGGTTTTATGGTCGTGAAAAGCTATGTCAGTAAAACTTGAAGGAAAGAGCACCTGGATCTACGCTTCACACTGCAAAAGAGACCGAACCAGCGCTTAGTCACAGTGGTGATCGAAGGAAAATGTTGCTGTTGTTTTTGGTCCTGAGGCTGGAGGCCATCTTCGCCCCTACCTTTCCGGCCCCTATTGTAAATAAGAATTCCGGTGCCACTATTCTCTGGGTTAATCTAACGGCCCCGGTAAATATCTGGTGATTTGATTTCTGCAATGTAGTCAAGTGCCCCGAGACTCAACGGGTGGTAGAGGGAATCATCCAGTATTATATATGTGTTAGAAGTTTTCTCCATAGAAACACAAACAGCCCCAAGGAAAAATTTATGGTTAGAATGGGTAAGATACAATGTATGAGTCCAGAATATCTCTGTAGGATGTATTGCTTGTGCTGCAGCGAATACACATCTATACACACATGCATTGTCTTTTCCTGATGACAATACCACTGCCTGTGTTATGAATCTGTTGAAGGGTCTAAAGCCCACTGATTGCTCAGATTATGTTCCACTAATTCATGAAGTACCTAAACTAAAGGTCCCAGGAGGGATAACTGTGTTAGCTGACAATTATACCTGCTATAATTCCCATGACACTACAGGTACACCAGTAGGGGTCTTCGAGACAGGTTTCTGCAAAGAGAACAGTTCTCTAGATACTGATTTGCTAGCTAATCATACACAGTACATGTACGACATTTATTGGTTATGTGGAGATGGTAAGCTCCATCCTAGGTTGCTCCATGCCTGGATAGGTCAATGTACCCTTGTTAAACTAGCTATGCAGTTCAAGATTTTACCTTGGGATCCAGAGACACCTGATGAATATACCCGAAAGAGGAGAAGTCTCGATCAGCTCCACATGAGTTATGAAGAAAATCCATTGGTATATGTCGATGGCATTGGAGTGCCAAGGGGGGTGCCTGACCAATTTAAAGCCCAGAACCAGATCTATGCTGGCTTTGCTTCTATAATCCCACAGGTGCAGATTAATAAAAATAACCAGAACCAAACCAAAGAATGGTAGCCGTGCGGCACTAGAACCACAACTTTTCACAGGTGTGTGGATGAGCGGCGGCAGCGTCGGCTGCAACACTATCCAGAGAAAACAGCTCAGGGTGGTGCTCACAGAACAATCCACAGAGGACCAAAGGCTTCACTGACGGTATATCAGAAGAAAAAATATGGCACTCACCCCTAGAAATGCTGTGATGAAATCCTTTATTTGCTACAAACAGCAATCAGGTACACATGGAGAGGCGGCAGGACGTAAACAGGAGAGGGTGCGGTGAAGCGGTAAGGACTACGGCCGTTTCGCGCAAAGCGCTTCGAAGCGCTTTGCGCGAAACGGCCGTAGTCCTTGCTACGTAGTCCTTACCGGTTCCCCGCACCCTCTCCTGTTCACGTCCTGCCGCCTCTCCATGTGTACCTGATTGCTGTTTGTAGCAAATAAAGGACTTCATCACAGCATTTCTAGGGGTGAGTGCCATATTTTTTCTTCTGATATACCGTCAGATTAATAAAAATGTTGATTGGATCAATTACATATATTACAGTGAACAAAGGTTTGTCAATTTTATCTGTGATGCTTTCCAGGGTATAGTTGAGGAGTTAGGCCCTAACACTAGAATGACCCTCCAAAACCGACTAGCCCTTGATATGATCTTAGCTGAGAAAGGAGGAGTCTGTGGGATGGTGGGAGAGGAATGTTGTACCTATATCCCTCAGAACTCTGGGGTAAATGGAAAGACCATGATAGCCCTTAAAAAGTTAAATGGGTTAGCAGCAGAATTAAAATCTAATGCTGAAGTAGACACATCATTCTTTTCCGGTTGGTTTGGTGGGCTCAAAGGATTCCTTCAACAAGCTTGTCTAGTATTGATTGCTCTTCTTGCAGTTGGATCGATAATCCTCTGTTGTGTTATTCCCCTGTATAAAAAGGTTATCGCTGAGGCAACTCCGACTGGCACCTTCCTCAACCAAGAAGTAGACTCACCAGAGTATGATGGTACTGATCCAGGGGAAATCCCCAAGTACGTCCCCCTCAAGAAGATAGACAATACCCTTTACTCTCAGATGATGCTAAGAGATTTAGTTTAGGGACAGCGGGAGAACTCCATGTGAAGCTAGTGAAGGGTTCAGCTGCCTGGAGGCCTCTCGCAAGGGGAGAGCTTCTGAGGTGTCTGGATGAAGAAATCCACCTCCCCTTTCCCCATCACATGGACAGTCTCGAAGGATCTTTCTTTTTAGGGAAAAACTTAGTGTTTAGGGGGGATTGTCAAGGTGAAAATATATATCTTTATACTCTTTTGTACTTTTATATATTCTTATGCTGTGAAACAATAAGTTTTTCCCCTTCATGCTTATTAATGCATATGTAATTGTATTTAAGATGGCTGCCAGTATTCACCTTTGCATTAGTTTTTGTTCTTGCCAAGAATCTACTTTCGTTTCTGAAGCTAATGTATCGTTTCTGGAGAAATGGAAACTTAAAGTGACGTGGAGGAAGGAGGATCCATCATATGACGTCAGACCAACCAGAAGGACTGAATACTAGATACATTGCTTAAACCCTGCCTATACCCGCCCTCTGCACACCTTCCCCCAATAGGTCATATAATGCTGTGTATCAGGAAATAAAGTTGTTGCTGTGACGTTCCCACTACGTGTGGACACACGAGCATGCAATGAGTTTGAACCAGCATTGTGTCTGACTCATTCTTATCCGGTACCAACATGCTCTTAATCTGATTTGGAATGACTGGTGGATGAAGGGTATTGTCGTGACGACCCCGACACCAGTATGACTGAAAGCCGAGGAATTAAAAGGAGCCTATCACCATGAAAATACAGTCCAATCTGCAGGCAGCATGGTATAGAGCAGGGGGAGCTGAGCAGATTCATAAATAGTTTTGTTGCAAAAGATTTAGTATGACTTTTGTTTTCATCCTTTAACCCCTTAGCGACCGCCGAAACGCCTTTTAACAGCGGCCGCTAAGGGTACTTAAACCACAGCGCTGTTAATTAACGGCGCTGTGGAAAAAGTAAATAGCGCCCCCCAGATTCAGATTTTCTCCCGGGTCTCGGCTGTGGGTTTTACCGACCCCGCATTTGCAATCGACGGTAATTAACCGTTTACCGGCGATCGCAAAAAAAAAAAAAAAAAACGCGATCTCTTTTTAATTTCTCTGTCCTCTAATGTGATCGCACATCAGAGGACAGAGAAAAGGGGTCCCAGATAGCCCCCCGATACTCACTATCTCCCCCAGTGCTCCCGGTGGGTGCCGCCATCTTCAAAATGGCGGGCGCATGAGCAGTGCGCCCGCCGGCCGGCCCCGGGAGAATCTTTGGGGTCTCGGCTGCCGGGGGTAGCCGAGACCCCAAAGAGCATGATCGGGGTCGGTTTTACTGACCCCTGTTTTGCGATCGCCGGTAATTAACTGTTTACCGGCGACCACAAAAAAAAAAAAAAAGCAAAGTGTAATTCTCTGTCCTCTGATGTGATCGCACATCAGAGGACAGAGAAATAGGGGGATTCGGGAACCCTATCATACTCACCGGTGTCCCTGGGTCCTCCTGCTGCTCCTCCTGGCCTCCGGCGTCTTCTGGGGAAAAGAAAATGGCGGGCGCATGCGCAGTGCGCCCGCCATCTGTCTCCATCTGCCAGCCGGCAGGAGAACAGCAGTTGGGGCTAAAATTAGGGTTAGGGTTAGGGCTAGGGTTAGGGCTAGGGTTAGGGTTCGGGCTAAATTTAGGGTTAGGGTTGGGGCTAAATTCAGGGTTAGGGTTAGGGCTAAATTTAGGGCTAGAGTTGGGGCTAAATTTAGGGTTAGGGTTGGGGCTAAATTTGGGGTTAGGGTTGGTGCTGAATTTAGGGTTAGGGTTGGTGCTGAATTTAGGGTTAGGCTTCTTCCACGCTTACGTCGGTACGGGGCCGTCGCAATGCGTCGGCCCGACATACAGACGCACTTTGTGAAAATTGTGCACAACGTGGGCAGCGGATGTAGTTTTTCAACGCATCCGCTGCCCAATCTATGTCCTGGGGAGGAGGGGGCGGAGTTATGGCCACGCATGCGCGGTCAGAAATGGCGGATGCGACGTACAAAAAAACGTTACATTGAACGTTTTTTTGTGCTGACGGTCTGCCAAAACACAACTGATCCAGTGCACGACGGACGCGACGTGTGGCCATCCGTCACGATCCGTCGGCAATACAAGTCTATGGGCAAAAAACGCATCCTGCGGGCACATTTGCAGGTTTCGTTTCTTGTCCAAAACGACGGATTGCGACGGATACCAAACGACGCAAGTGTGAAAGTAGCCTTAGGGCTAGGGTTAAGGTTGGGGCTAAAGTTAGGGCTAGAGTTGGGATTAGGGTTAGGGTTTGGATTGGGGTTGGTATTAGGGTTAGGGTTGGCATTAGGGTTACGCTTGGGATTAGGGTTAGGTTTGGGAATAGGGTTAAGGTTAGGGTTGTGATTAGGGGTGTATTGGGATTAGGGTTAGGTTTGAGGTTAGGGTTGAGATTAGGATTAGGGGTGTGTTGGATTTAGGGTTTTGATTAGGGTTATGGTTAGGGTTGACAATAGGGTTGTTTTGGGGTAAGGGTTGTGATTATCGTTAGGGTTAGCGATTAGGATTATGGATCGGGATGGGATTAGGGTTAGGGGTGTGTTGGGGTTAGGGTTGGAGCTAGAATTGGGGGGTTTCCACTGTTTAGGTACATCAGGGGGTCTCCAAACACGACAGCCAATTTTGAGCTCAAAAAGTCAAATGGTGCTCCCTCCCTTCTGAGCTCTGCCGTGCGCCCAAACAGTGGTTTACCCCCACATATGGGGCATCAGCGTATTCGGGATAAATTGAACAACAACGTTAGTGGTCCAATTTCTCCTGTTACCCTTGTGAAAATAAAAACTTGGGGGCTACAAAATCTTTTTGTGGAAAAAAAAATATTTTTTATTTTCACGACTCTGCATTCTAAACTTCTGTGAAGCACTTGGGCATTCAAAGTTCCCACCACACATTTAGATAAGTTCCTTGGGGGGTCTAGTTTCCAAAATGGGGTCGCTTGTGGAGGGTTTCTACTGGTTAGGTACATCAGGGGCTCTGCAAACGCAACATAATGCCCACAGACCATTCTATCAAAGTCTGCATTCCAAGACGGTGCTCCTTCCTTCCGAGCTCTGCCGTGTGCCCAAACAGTGGTTTATCCCCCCATATGGGGTACCAGCATACTCAGGACAAATTGGACAATAACTTTTGGGGTCCAATTTCTCTTGTTACCCTTGTGAAAATAAAAACTTGGGGGCTAAACTATCTTTTTTGTGGAAAAAAAATATTTTTTATTTTCACGACTCTGCATTATAAACTTCTGTGAAGCACTTGGGCATTCAAAGTTCTCACCACACATCTAGATAAGTTCCATGGGGGGGTCTAGTTTCCAAAATGGGGTCACTTGTGGGGGATTTCTACTGTTTAGGCACATCAGGGGCTCTCCAAACGCGACATGGCGTCCGATCTCAATTCCAGACAATTCTACATTGAAAAAGTAAAACGGCACTCCTTCTCTTCCAAGCTCTGCGGTGCGCCCAAACAGTGGTTTACCCCCACATATTGGGTATCGACGAACTCAGGAGAAATCGCACAACAACTTTTGTGGTCTAATTTCTCCTGTTACCCTTGTGAAAATAAAAATTTGGGGGCAAAAAGATCATTTTTGTAGAAAAAATGCGATTTTTTTTTTAACGGCTCTACGTTATAAATGTCTGTGAAGCACATGGGGGTTCAAAGTGCTCACCACACATCTAGATAAGTTCCTTAAGGGGTCTAGTTTCCAAAATGGTGTCACTTGTGGGGGGTTTCCACTGTTTAGGCACATCAGGGGCTCTCCAAACGCGACATGGCGTCCGATCTCAATTCCAGACAATTTTACATTGAAAAAGTAAAACGGCACTCCTTCACTTCCAAGTTCTGTGGTGCGCCCAAAAAGTGGTTTACCCCCACATATGGGGTATTGGCGTATTCAGGAGAAATTGCATAACAAAATTTATGGTTACATTTCTGTTTTAACACATGGGAAAATAAAAAAAATGGTTCTGAATTAAGATGTTTGCAAAAAAAAGTTAAATGTTAATTTTTTCCTTCCACATTGTTTCAGTTCCTGTGAAGCATGTAAAGGGTTAATAAACTTCTTGAATATGGTTTTGAGCACCATGAGGGGTGCAATTTTTAGAATGGTGTCACACTTGGTTATTTTCTATCATATAGACCCCTCAAAATGACTTCAAATGTGATGTGGTCCCTAAAAAAAAAAATGGTGTTGTAAAAATGAGAAATTGCTGGTCAACTTTTAACCCTTATAACTCCCTAACAAAAAAAAATTTTGTTTCCAAAATTGTGCTGATGTAAAGTAGACATGTGGGAAATGTTATTTATTAACTATTTTTCGTGACATATCTCTCTGATTTAGGGGCATAAAAATACAAAGTTTGAAAATTGCAAAATTTTAAAAATTTTCGCCATATTTCCGTTTTTTTCATAAATAATCGCAAGTAATATCGAAGAAATGTTACCACTAAGGCTGGAGTCACACTCAGCGTAAGACAATACGGTCCGTATATTACGGCCGCAATACGCTGAAAAGTCCCCCAAAAAGTGGTCCGTAGCTCCTCCATAGGCAGGGTGTGTCAGCGTATTTTGCGCATGGCATCCTCCGTATGTAATCCGTATGGCATCCGTACTGCGTGTTTTTCTCGCAGGCTTGCAAAACCAACACACGGCTATACAAGGGATCCATGTGTTAAAAAAAAAAATTATATATATATACTGTCTATATATACATATATATATATGTCATTAGACACATATATGTATATATATTATTACTTCATACAGCGCTGGATAGCTTTAAAGCCGGTTATTCAATTGCCGGCTTTTCCTATCTCCTTCCTAAACGCGACATGATTTGAGACATGGTTTACATACAGTAAACCATGTCATATCACCTTTTTTTTTGCATATTCCACACTACTAATGTTAGTAGTGTGTATGTGCAAAATTTGGCCGTTCTATCCACTAAATTAAAGGGTTAAATGGCGGAAAAAATTGGCGTGGGCTCCCGCGCAATTTTCTCCGCCAGAGTAGTAAAGCCAGTGACTGAGGGCAGATATTAATAGCCTGGAGAGGGTCCATGGTTATTGGCCCCCCCCTGGCTAAAAACACCTGCCCCCAGCCACCCCAGAAAAGGCACATCTGGCAGATGCGCCTATTCTGGCACTTGGCCACTCTCTTCCCATTCCCGTGTAGCGGTGGGATATGGGGTAATGAAGGGTTAATGCCACCTTGCTATTGTAAGGTGACATTAAGCCAAATTAATAATGGAGAGGCGTCAATTATGACACCTATCCATTATTAATCCAATACTAGTAAAGGGTTAAAAAAAACACAAACACATTATTAAAAATTATTTTAATGAAATAAACACAAAGGTTGTTGTAATATTTTATTCAACGCCCAATCCGGTCACTGAAGACCCTCGTTCTGTAACAAAAAAATAAAAATAAACCAACAATATCCATACCTTCCGAAGATCTGTAACGTCCAACGATGTAAATCCATCTGAAGGGGTTAAAATATTTTGCAGCCACGAGCTTTGCTAATGCAACGTTGTTCGTGGCTGCAAAACCCCGGGGAATGAAGGTAAAGTAGGTCAATGACCTATATTTACCTTCATTTGCGGTGAGGCGCCCTCTGCTGGTTGTCCCTAGATCGTGGGAACTTTCCTAGAAAGCTCCCAGGCTCGAGTTCATATGAGGACAACCAGCAGAGGGCGCCTCTTATGAACTCGAGCCTGGGAGCTTTCTACAACCTTTGTGTTTATTTCATTTAAATACTTTTTAATAATGTGTTTGTGTTTTTTTTAACCCTTTACTAGTATTGGATTAATAATGGATAGGTGTCATAATTGACGCCTCTCCATTATTAATCTGGCTTAATGTCACTTTACAATAGCAAGGTGGCATTATCCCTTCATTACCCCATATCCCACCGCTACACGGGAATGGGAAGAGAGTGGCCAAGTGCCAGAATAGGCGCATCTGCCAGATGTGCCTTTTCTGGGGTGGCTGGGGGCAGATGTTTTTAGCCAGGGGGGGGCCAATAACCGTGGACCCTCTCCAGGCTATTAATATCTGCCCTCAGTCACTGGCTTTACTACTCTGGCGGAGAAAATTGCGCGGGAGCCCACGCCAATTTTTTCCGCCATTTAACCCTTTAATTTTGTAGATAGAACGGCCAAATTTTTCATATACACACTACTAACATTAGTAGTGTGGAATATGCAAATAAAATGGTGATATGATATGGTTTACTGTATGTAAACCATGTCTCATATCATATCGGGTTTAGGAAGGAGAGAGCAAAAGCTGGTAATTGAATTACCGGCTTTAAAGCTATTTAGCGCTGTATGAAGTAATAATATATACATATATGTGTCTCAATGACATATATATATACCTATTCTATGTGTACACATTTATTCTACCTATTCTACTGGAAGCTGTCAGTGTGATTTTACTGTACACCGCACTGAATTGCCGGCTTTTCTCTCTAACACCGCTGGGTATTTCTCGCAAGTCACACTGCTGGTCCGTGTGTGATCCGTATTTTTCTGGCTTCCATAGACTTTCATTGGCATATTTTTTGCGCAGTACGGTGACAAACGCAGCATGCTGCAATTTTCTACGGCCGTAGAAGCCAGTATAATACGGATCAGTAAAATACGGTAGATAGGAGCAGGGGCATAGAGAATAATTGTGCCGTTTGTTTGGCGAGTTTTACGGACGTATTTTCTGCGCTCATACGTCCGTAAAACTCGCTAGTGTGACTCCAGCCTAACATGAAGTACAATATGTCACGAAAAAACAATCTCAGAATCAGCGGGATCCGTTGAAGCGTTCCAGAGTTATAACCTCATAAAGTGACAGTGGTCAGAATTGTAAAAATTGGCCCGGTCATTAAGTACCAAATTGGCTCTGTCACTAAGGGGTTAAACCACTGCTCTTTCTTGCATTCTGGGTCCAGTGGGTGGTCCTATAAGTGACTGACAGCCCCTTTTCTATAAGAGCGCATACAGAGATAGCTAGTTTAAAGGATGAAAACTCAGGTTATACTGAAACTTTTCCAACAAAACTATATATTAATCTGCTCAGCTCCCCCTGCTCTATAACATACTGCCTGCAGATTGGACTGTATTTTTGTGGTGACAGGTTCCCTTTAAGTAAATTTCCGACTGGGTGCCAGACTTTGAGTTCAGCAGCCGCGCACTTCCTAACACTATGAACCCTGAATCTGAAGGTTTGCAGCGTTCATGTGTGCACTCGTTTCATGGTAACACGCTGTAGCATATTGTTGTCTTCTCAGTGTCATGTTGCCCTACAGAAGACAGTGGTTGCGTCAGAGCACTTAGCGCTGCTTTGCTGCGGCGCTCGGTAACGGTATCGCTGTGACCTCTTGTACGTCGTGGTGGTGTTTGTGTTGCCTTTGAGGACCACTGGCGATAATTTTGCAGATCTATTTCTATGCACGAGCCAGCTTTCTCATCTAATTCACACTCTCCTCATTTGGATATCGATTCTGTGGCAGCTTGTGTCTGGGAGTAGTTTATGTTCCTGCAGGTTGTCTGAATGCAGCAGAGAGGATGGAATTATATATATATTGTTCTCCTTGTGGGAGGGAGAGGGGCTTGTAATGCAGATAATGCTTACTTCTAGCTTTCACAAAAGACGCTAATGTTTATGTATCGGGCACTAAGATTACATGCATGTGAAATAGCCATTGTAAGAGACTTACTGCAAAGTGCAGGACTTAAAAGAAAAAGTCCTGTCTCAAAGGATATTGTATATGCTGAAGGAAGACACTGCCTCCGGTATTCTGCCTTCATTAATGTCCTTGCTATTTACTCTTTCATGTACATCAAAAAACACTTCTATGGAGTCACACAATGATTCCATTAGATACAAGGGACTGGATGTATACCAAATACAAAAGGAATCCTGAGCTTACCAAGAGAAATAATACCGTCTGCTGCATGATAAGGCTGTAGGTCATTTTAGTGTGGATTTAATACAATACTACAGGCACCTGACTAATATTGTGCTATCAAAATAGCACCGATCCATAAGACCTCCTAAACAATCCTGTGCTATCTGGCACCAGGGCATTGTCAGGGCAAAGTTGGGGCTCTGAGGATTGAAAAGGTTTTTATTATTTTAGTGCATTCCAAGATTCTCAAAACAATTGTGATCCAGACTGAAAGCCTTGGCAATCAGCACCTTGAGCTCATTTTCATGTTCCTTAAGGCCGGTTTCAGACGTCCAGATAATTCCGGTACCGGAAAAAAATCGGTACCGGAATTATCTGTGTCCGTGTGCCCCTACGTTTCTGTGGCACATCAGTGTGGCACACGTGCGGCACACGTGTGCCGCCCGTGTGCCCACTGGGTACCACACACACCGTGCTGGGTACCACACGTACCAGCATCTGGTGCTGAAGCCCCGATTCATATCTTCCCTGCAGCAGCATTTGCTGCAGAGAAGATATGAATAATAGTGTTTAAAATAAAGATCTATGTGCCCCCCGCCCTCCCACCCCCTGTGCGCTCCCTGCTGTTCTGAAAATACTCACCAGGCTCCCTCGCTGGCTGTCGCTGCTTCCTGTTCTGGCCGCATCTTTTCCTGTATGCGGTCACGTGGGGCCGCCGATTACAGTAATGAATATGCGGCTCCACCCCTATGGGAGGTGGAGCCGCATATTTATTACTGTAAATGAGTGGCCCCAGTTTAGCACATAGATCTTTATTTTAAACACTATTATTCATATCTTCTCTGCAGCAAACGCTGCTGCAGGGAAGATATGAATCGCGGCTTCAGCACCAGTGGGGGGGACAGCGCTTAATGTAGCGCTGTCTCCTGCACGGCACACGGACTGCACATGGACAACGTCCGTGTGCGGTACGTGTTTTACACGGACCCATTGACTTTAATGGGTCCGTGTAATACGTGCGCTCCCACGAACATTGACATGTCTCCGTGTTTGGCACACGGAGACACGGTCCGCAAAAAATCAATAACATCTGCACAGATGCATTGATTTTTATGTGTCTACGTGTGTCAGTGTCTCCGGTACGTGAGGAAACTGTCACCTCACGTACTGGAGACACTGACGTGTGAAACCGGCCTCAGGGTAAGTTCACTCTAGGTGTTTTTTTTTTCAGTGTTTTTTTTTTCTGCAGCAAAACCTGATCTCTTGACAAGAAAGAACTTGCAGGAAAAAAAAATCATTTTTTCCTGAGTTTTTCACTGGGATTTTGATGAGTTTTTTTGTGACGGTTTTGGCATGCTAGATTTATATCTAATCCATAGAATCAGGTTTTGGCACAAAAAAATGCAGCAATACCTAATTCCTCTGATTTTGGTGCGTTTTTAAGCGCTTTTTCACCACCCATTCAAGTCAATGGGTGAAAAACGCTGAAAAAAAAGCAACATGCTCTATGTAAAAAAAAAAACATGCAAAGCACAAAATCCTGATGCAAAAAAAAAACATGTGTGCTTGAGATTTCTGAAGTCTCATAGGCTTTGCTGGTACTGTAAAAAGAAGCTGAAAATTAGCATAAAAATACGCTGCAAAAACGTGTGAACTTATCATCATTAAGTGAGTCAGTCAGCCCGAACTATTAGCATAAACTCAGCAGAAAGTCTTGTAGGGAATATAACTCCTATATAAATTGCACTTTTGTGTTCTGATCACTGATTCAGAAACTGAAGCTTAATCAAATATGTGTGGTCAATACAAAGGACTGGCACATGACTTATTCCTTCCAAAGACCATACTAAGGACAGGGGGCACTCGTGACAGGTGAAAGAAAGGAGATTCCAGCAGATAAATAGGAAAGGGTTCTTTACAGTTACAGCAGTCAGAATATGGAATGTCTTACCAACGGCCGGGTCCAGATTTCCGTGGGCAAGTCAGAGCTGTTAATTGAGGCTGCCATCACACTAGCAGTATTTGGTCAGTATTTTACATCAGTATTTGTAAGCCAAAACCAGGAATGGAACAAATAGAGGAAAAGTATAATAGAAACATATGCACCACTTCTGCATTTATCACCCACTCCTGGTTTTGGCTTACAAATATTGATGTAAAATACTGACCAAATACTGCTAGTGTGACGGCAGCCTGAGAGATGTGGGAGCAAAAACCTGCAGATAGGATGCTGCATTGAGCCTCTTGGCCACACCAAGGATGCACTGAGCACCTAATTAGCATATCTGATTAAACTTCAATTTCTGCAGAATGGAGTCAGCGATCTCAACACTAAAGATGTGATTTTTATATAAGCTATATTCCTACAAGACTATGTGTATGGTTTGTACTGTCAGTTTTGTTTGACAGACTCCCTTTAAACTATCGCTGCTATTAAGCATCTTCCATCCGGAAGATACCAAGCTGCAGTTACTTCTCTGTTATACATGTGATCAGCTATTTGTCTGCTAGAAAATAACACTGCATTTGTTTCTCTGTCTTATCTGTAATTCATCAATTAATTGCTGGAAGATTCCAGACTGAATTTACTTCTGTTACATCTGTGATTAACCATTGCTCTGCTGAAAGACATCAGACTGCATTCCTGTGATTCACTGAAACCCTGCTGGAAGATACTTGTTTCCTGTAGTCATTTTTGCTGTGTGTAACACATACTTGGCTCTGCATCATCTATTCCATCCAGTCCATTTGTTTGTCTGCTATTCTGCTTATCCAACTGTCCTGGACCTTGCTGATCCACATGTCATCTATCAAGGCCTGCTCCACTTCACCATTACCTTCGGTCCGTGTTGCTCATTCTGACCTATGGCTTAGAGAATCCACCTTACCAGGTGCGCCCTTAACATTAGGTAGGTGGTACAATCCACATATCTTACCTTGCTATTAAATAATATGATCATTACACTGTCTTTTCCACCTGATTTCTTTCTTCCCATGGTGCACCCTGGTGTCATGTACATGATGTTAAAATAAAAATGTGGTCCAATTCATCATGATTCGTTTCATTTTTGTTCATTGACTTTTTCAATAATTTAAGCTAAAGTAGCCCTCAAACCAGTACCAGTAGCGAAGGACGTTCTCTAGTCACTTAGGTATGTTATACCAATAGGAACCCTTTATGTACTAAAGATAACACAGATAAAATATAGCTTTTAATTAATATACCAATTAAAACCATGCCACAAATACAACCAGATAAACACATAAAACACACAACCGTGCACTCTGGGATAACCCTGCCAAACAATACCTCTTAGTACTGCCTACCTATCAGTGGAGGTTGGCACCCTAAACACAGATACGAGATTGGCGCCCCCACTCACCGTCGGCTGTCCCTATGTCTCCTAGTATGGATCCTAATATAGGTGTCACATACAGACCAGCACGTACACTAGACAGGAAAAAGATAGGCAGACTAATTGGCTGATTGTATATATATATATATATATTTATGAATAATATATATATAAACTAGGTTTGTGACAGGGTGAGATACACGGACTAAAGACCAACAATGTGCATAACAAAAAAGTGCTCGTGTATTAAAAATAGGCCTCACTACCTCTGTACCCTACTGTTCTGTCCTCACTAAATGAGGCAGGCTCATACGTAGTTATACAGTCAGCTAAACCGCTATACCGGAGTCCAATAAGGAGACTGTGGTTGAGTCTGTGCTTTATTAAACGTAGTGGTATATTGATGCGGTGAAACTGTGAACAATGATATACATAGAATCAGTGCATGGCATAGAACAGATACATAATACACATGATATACATTATGCATAGCATTTAGAAAGCTAGTGACTAAACTAGGAGTACAACTGGCTAGGCTAGACTAATATAGAGCAGAAATATCTACAGAAAGCATAAAGACATACCGGCAATGCAATCGCAAGGGGGATGAAGTGAAGCGTCTTTCCTTGAAGGCAAACTGAAGAAAGTGAAAGGAAAAATGGAGGGAAATGGAGGCTGAGCTACCATAATGCATTGCAAAGGAGGAGGAGAATCAGACATGGATAATACAAAGACAGAAAAATGGAACTGCCAACATAACTCTGACCGCTAGAGGGAGCCAAAGCATCACAAACAAATAAAGGTATAAATATAACCATACTGAGAAACCTGCAATTATGCAAACAGATAATCAGGGTAACAATATTTGATGGCGGAGACAGAACACTCCCCGTCTGGCATCAACGGATGTCACTACTCCTTTCTTCCGAAGGCAACAATAGGACCAGTTCAGATACCGGTCTGGAAAATGTCTTAGGTTCATTCCCTTTGGTCATCCTTAGCTCAACTTTGCGGACGTTGCCGTCCTTGCTCGGGAACATTGCGGTAACTAGGCCAAGTGGCCACTGGTTCCGATGAATTTGACAGTCTTTCACAAGAACAAGGTCACCTATGTTCAGATTAGGTTTAGTAGATTGCCACTTCGTCCGTGGCTGCAGGGTAGACAAATATTGTTTGCGCCACCTGTCCCAGAAAGTATTTGCAAGACTTTGTACCTGTCTCCATTGGCGCTTGTAGAGGTCCTTAGCGTCAAATCCTCCTGGAGGGGCACTGGACAGTCCTGTTTTCTGGGTAAGTAAAGTAGCTGGAGTCAATAACAAAGGTTCCTCAGGGTCGTTAGGAACTGGAACCAGGGGTCTTGTGTTAATTATAGCTGCAGCTTCAGCCATGAAGGTGATGAGACTTTCGTGGGTGAGCCTCGCTGCTCCTTCTTGAAGAAGAGTGGAGTCAAGAATTCTCCGTACTAGACCAATCATTCGTTCCCAAGATCCTCCCATATGTGAAGAGTGAGGTGGGTTGAATGACCATGTGCAGCCTTGGTCACTGAGGAACCTCTCGAGAGTCTTATAGTTTAGATTTGAGGGTATTCCTAATTCCTTTGCTGCACCAACGAAGTTAGTACCTCTGTCTGAACGTATGTGCTTGATAGGACCATGGATGGCCATAAAACGTCTTAAGGCATTGATGAAGTTTGACGTGTCAAGGGACTCGATGACCTCTATGTGGACGGCTCTGATTGACATGCAAGTGAACATGACTGCCCAACGTTTACTATTGGCTTGGCCGCCTCTCGTACGACGTGTAACAACTGACCAAGGCCCAAACACATCGAGACCAACGCTAGTAAAAGGAGGGTCTGGGCTGAGTCTATCTGCTGGTAGGTCAGCCATCTTTTGGGTTTGAGTTGAACCACGAAGCTTACGGCAGGTAACACATTTGTAGATGACACTACTGATGAGTCTTTTTGCACCGATGATCCACACGCCAGCAGATCTGATGGCTCCTTCTGTAAATAGTCTTCCTTGGTGCTTGACCAGATTGTGGTAATGTTGTACGATTAGGTAGGCAACATGACATTTTCCGGGAAGTATAAGAGGGAATTTCTCCACAAACTCCATCTCAGCTTCTTTGAGTCGGCCTCCTACTCTCAGCAGGCCGCTGTTGTCGATGAATGGGTCGAGTTTTCTCAATACGCTGCTCGCTGGTATTGGAGCTTTGTTAATAAGACATTGGATTTCTGCAAAGTAGGTTTCTCTTTGAACAGTGAGGATGATGTGATTTCTAGAGAACTCTAAGTCGGAGGTAACGTAGGTATTTTTACAAAGATGCCAACCTTTACATTTTTCTGTGCCACAAGTTCTGGTGGTCCTGAATGAGTGAGCTATATGAGTCAGGCAGGTAATGGCTCGAGTAAGTGACTTCCAACTTGAGAATCTGTCGAACCTGCAAGATCCAAGCTGGATAACAGAGGTCATTGTATGTAGTGTAGACACCTGAGGGCGGATTTCAGCATCTAAGTCCTCTCATACTAGTTCAAAGGTGTCTGGAAAACATTCTTCAATGTACAATAGTTTTGGTCCCGAGAGCCACATTGTGCTTCCTAGTCGACTTGCGTCAACTGCTCTAGTTGCATGATCTGCGGGATTCTGGTCTGTGGGTATGTAATGCCACTGCTTTGGATGAACTGATCTCCTGATTCGTAGCACTCTGTTATTGACATAAACGTAGAAACGCCTGGTTTCGTTGTGGATATATCCCAGGACTAGTTTGCTGTCTGAGTAGAACTTGGCCTGTGTCAGGTCGATATCCATTTCGGATGCGATGAACTCTGCTAACTCAATGGCTAAGACTGTGGCACAAAGCTCTAACCTGGGTATAGTGTGCTCTGGTTGTGGTGCGAGTTTGGCCTTTCCCATAATGAAACCAATGTGGCACTGACATTTACAGTCTACAGTTTTGAGGTAGGCAACAGCGGCAATTGCTTTGACAGAAGCATCTGCAAATACGTACAGTCTTTGGCTCTGTATCTCAGTAGATGGCATAGGGGTGTATGGTCTTGGCACATGCAGGTTGGAGAGTGCCGCCAACGAGTTCTTCCACTCTTCCCACTGGATCCTCTTATCAGGTGGCAGAGGTGCATCCCAGTCAGATGTTTCTCTAGTTAAGTCTCTTAGTAGGGCCTTGCCTTGTATAGTAACAGGAGCTGCGAAACCCAAGGGATCGTACAGACTGTTGATGGTAGACAGGATGCCTCTACGTGTGAAAGGCCTTTCTTCCTGGCTGACCTGAAAGGTGAAAGTGTCTGATTGTAGATTCCAGAGAAGCCCGAGGCTGCGTTGCATTGGTGCGGGGTCTGACCCCAGGTCCAGGTCTCTGAGCCTATTACATAGGTCCTGAGAAGGGAACGCTTCCATGAGTTCTTGGCTGTTTGAGGCTATTTTATGAAGCCTAAGGTTCGAGCAGGCAAGCATGTCCTGGGCTCTCCTGAGAAGACTGATGGCAGTCTCATTTGAAGGCATGGCTTTTAGACAGTCGTCGACATAAAAGTCCTTTTCTATGAATTGTCTGACATCTGCTTCGTATTCTGGTTCTCCTTCCTGAGCTGATCTTTTGAGTCCGTAAATGGCGACTGTAGGTAAAGGACTGTTGCCAAAGATGTGCACTCTCATGCGATACTCTGTGACTTCTTTAGTAGGATCATTGTCTCTGTACCAGAAGAATCTTAGGAAGTTCCTGTCTCTCTCTCTCACAAGGAAACAATGGAACATTTGCTGGATGTCAGCGATGAAGGCAATGGAATCCTTACGGAAGCGCATAAGTACACCCAGTAGTTTGTTATTGAGGTCTGGTCCTGTCAGTAGAACGTCATTCAGGGAGACATCATTAAACTTAGCACTGGAATCAAACACGACTCTGATCTGGCCTGGTTTTTTAGGGTGGTAAACTCCGAACATGGGTAGGAACCAGCATTCTTCAGAGTCTTTGAGAGTGGGAGCTAGTTCTGCGTGACGGTTTTCAAAAATCTTTGACATGAAGGAGAAAAAGTGATCTTTCATCTCTAGTTTCTTTTGCAGATTACGTTTGAGAGAGGAGAAACGTTGTAATGCCTGATTTCTGTTGTTCGGTAGACGTGGTCTGTGGGTTTTGAAGGGAAGAGGTGCGACCCAGCTGTTGGTCTCATCTTTAACGAGTCCCTTGTCCATTACCTCTAAGAACAACTTGTCCTCTACCGACATTGCCACTTGGTTGTCCTGCTTAGTTCTCTGGAAGACTGTGCACCCTAACTGATCCTCATAGCTTCCCGACACTATACTGCTGTCGTGAGTAAAGTCTATTAGATGGTTGGGCAGTTGGATGCTGTGTGGCAGTTCCCTGACATGGAACTCATTGTTACAAGGTTGAAACAGAGACGGTCGTCCTTTCTCCAATGTATTTGTCAGCATGCTTGTCACAGAAGATGGGGCGTGCATGCGTCCCATGCATACGTTGCCAATTATGACCCATCCTAGGTCTAGCCTTTGGGCATAGGGAGCATTGTGGAGTCCATTGATATGACATCTCACTTTATGAACCTGCAGGATATCTCTCCCCAACAGCAGAATTATCTGGGCCTGATGGTCGAGTTCCGGTATAAGGTGTGCTATTCGTTTTAAGTGAGCGTGATGGATTGCTACATCTGGTGTAGGGATTTCAGATCTGTTGTCTGGGATCTGGTTACATTCGATGATCGTAGGTAGCGGTAGGCAGAATTGTCCGTCTAAAGACTCGATCTGGTAGTCAGTAGCTTTCCTGCCTGCTGTTGTCACAGTACCTGCACACGCATTTAAGGAGTAGGGAGTGCTTGGCCCTTTGATGTTGAATAGGTCAAAGAACGTTGATCTAGACAAGGATCGATTACTTTGATCATCCAAGATAGCATACAGTCTTACAGCTTGGTCTCTATGGCCCTTCGGGTATACTCTGACGAGGCATATTTTTGAACAGGACCTACTGTCTATTGTCCCTTTGCAGACCTCGGTACATTGTGAAGTGATCTCTGGCGTAGCTGTATCAGTGCTCCTTTCCTTCCCGCCATGCTCACTGTTAGCTGGCGTGTTTTGTGTACTCCATGGAGCTGGGCCCGGGTGTAGAGCAGTGTTATGGTCTGTGGTGCCACATTCTGTGCATTTTACACTGACCTTGCAATCCTTGGCGAGATGAGCTGTGGACGAGCAGCACTTGTAGCAGATACCGTTTTCTTTCAGGAAGCTTCTGCGATCTGGCATAGATTTTCCTCAGAAGGCTCTGCATTTCAGGAGAGGATGAGGCTTCTGATGAAGTGGGCACTGCTTGTCAGGGTCCTGCACCTTTGTCTCTGATTGGGAGCAGCCAGCAGACCTGTAATTAGAACCTGGAGAAGAAACATAAGTCTTGTGTACTGCCACAGATGTTCTGCGTGGATTTGCAGGTGGTGATGGTGTGGCATATGGTATTGCAAAGTCAAAGCTGGGATCGTTTCTAATTCTCGCTTGTTGGTGTATGAAGTCTACAAAAACGGAGAAGGGAGGGAATGGAACGCTGTGTTTGTATTTGTATGTGGAACCATGTGTGAGCCACCTCTCCTGTAGATTGTAGGGCAACTTCTGGACTATAGGGTTAACACCTCTGGCTGTGTCGAGAAATGCAAGTCCCTGTAGGTCGTCCTCGTATTTGGCAACTTGGACTTCCTTCAGCAGGTCGCTTAGCTCTCTAAGTTTCTGGAGACCTTTGTTAGATATTTTAGGAAAGTCATCGATTCTTTTGAACAAGGCTCTTTCTATTACTTCTGCTGAGCCGTAACACTCATCCAGCCTTTTCCAGATCTCTTTGAGGCCAGTCTCAGGGCGGTTTATATTAATGTCTCTGATCCTTACTGCGTGTTTGACTGACTCTTCTCCCAGGTATTTGACTAACAGGTCTATCTCTTCCCTGTGTTGTAGCCCCAAGTCTCTAATGACATTTTGGAAGGAAGCTTTCCAAGCTCTATAACCTTCAGCTCGGTCAGTGAATTTCATGAGTCCCTTGGCAACCAGTTCACGTCGTGTGAAGAACTTGGCAAATTCTGTCGTGAACCGGTTGTCAGCAGAGTATACTGGTGATGGGTCACCCTGATAGTGATGTGAGGTGCATTCGTACCTGTTAGTGTCCTCAGGGTGGCGCCAGCCGGTGTCGTATTGCTTCGGCCTGATGTACGGTGTGTCAGCAGGGTGATCCACGTTGGTTACCTGATGAGGGGCAAGGTAGTCATTAGCAGAGTTGTTTTGCCTCACATTTTCAAGTTTGTTTCTGTCCTGAGCCTCGTGACGACTCTCGCTCACTTCGCTGGAGGTGTCGTATTCTGGTTTTGGTACTGGTTCAGGGTTATAGTTTGGATCAGGAAGGTCATTAACATACTGAGATGTGCGTTGTGGTGAGTCTTGCAGTGGAAACTCCAGACTCGACGTACTGCTTTGGCTATGCAGCTTGGGATTTTGTGTGGCTTCTAGCGATTCTGCTTCGGCGAGGGCTGCGGCAGCTTCCCTTTTTGCTGCTAGGCTTTCTAAGGCGGCATCCACACGTGCCTTCTCTAAGCGCGACCTCCTCTCTTCGTCATCTAGGCGTGCTTTTTCTAATTTAAGTTGCATCTCTTGGTCAGCAAAGCTCGCTCGTATTTTGGCGGCTTCAGCATTTGCGCGGGCAATGGCGACCGTGCTGCTGATGGATGTTGTCTTTGAGGAGACGGAAGTAACAGATCTTGTCCTATGCGATTTGTGAGACATGGTGTCTTGGGAAAGTGCTTGGCTGTGCAGAGATTGCTGCAGCTGTATTTAGTCTCTGAGTAGCCGGTGACTTGAATCCCACTAGTTGGATGGCTGCCGTTTCACTGTTCTGTCCTCACTAAATGAGGCAGGCTCATACGTAGTTATACAGTCAGCTAAACCGCTATACCGGAGTCCAATAAGGAGACTGTGGTTGAGTCTGTGCTTTATTAAACGTAGTGGTATATTGATGCGGTGAAACTGTGAACAATGATATACATAGAATCAGTGCATGGCATAGAACAGATACATAATACACATGATATACATTATGCATAGCATTTAGAAAGCTAGTGACTAAACTAGGAGTACAACTGGCTAGGCTAGACTAATATAGAGCAGAAATATCTACAGAAAGCATAAAGACATACCGGCAATGCAATCGCAAGGGGGATGAAGTGAAGCGTCTTTCCTTGAAGGCAAACTGAAGAAAGTGAAAGGAAAAATGGAGGGAAATGGAGGCTGAGCTACCATAATGCATTGCAAAGGAGGAGGAGAATCAGACATGGATAATACAAAAACAGAAAAATGGAACTGCCAACATAACTCTGACCGCTAGAGAGAGCCAAAGCATCACAAACAAATAAAGGTATAAATATATCCATACTGAGAAACCTGCAATTATGCAAACAGATAATCAGGGTAACAATATTTGATGGCGGAGGCAAAACACCTACTGCTGTGCAGCCAAAAATGGCAAGGCACAAAAACATATATAGCTGCAGGGAAAGAAAGCGAAAAAAGAAAAAAAAAAATACCCTTATCTTCAGCCGAAGAGAGCCTAGTGCTTAGATATATGCATGGTAAACAGAGGGTGAGACCGATACTTATCAGTGTTGATATTTCATACGCCTCTACGCGTTTCACCCTCATCATCAGGAGGCCTTGATATGTAGATGCATATTTTTTTTTTCTTTTTCTTTCCCTGCAGCTATATATGTTTTTGTGCCTTGCCATTTTTGTGTATTTACACATCTGTGTCTGATCATTATCAGGCTGGGATTTAATATCAGGGCTTCCCAGGGCCAGTCGTCGCTGAGTGGGGGCGCCATTCCGCTGACCAGTAGGGTGCCAACCTCCACAGCTAGGCAGGCTGCACAGCGGTAGGGTACAGAGGTAGTGAGGCCTATTTTTAATACACGAGCACTTTTTTTTTAGGAACATAGTTGGTCTTTAGTCCGTGTATCTCACCCTGTCACAAACCTAGTTTATATATATATTATTCATAAATATATATATATACAATCAGCCAGTTAGTCTGCCTATCTTTTTCCTGTCTAGTGTACGTGCTGGTCTGTATGTGACACCTATATTAGGATCCATACTAGGAGACATAGGGACAGCCGACGGTGAGTGGGGGCGCCAATCTCGTATCTGTGTTTAGGGTGCCAACCTCCACTGATAGGTAGGCAGTACTAAGAGGTATTGTTTGGCAGGGTTATCCCAGAGTGCATGGTTGTGTGTTTTATGTGTTTATCTGGTTGTATTTGTGGCATGGTTTTAATTGGTATATTAATTAAAAGCTATATTTTATCTGTGTTATCTTTAGTACATAAAGGGTTCCTATCGTTATAATATAGATTGTCGTTGACCTTTAAGTAGCTGCTAAGACAGCTCCAAGTGGTGTCACTTAGGTATGTCACAACAAATATTTGCTCTGCTACCATTTGCATTAATACGTACTAGAATCGAATATATCACATGAATGGAACAGAGAAATGGAATTTGAAATGCAGCTTTAGACAAAGTTAAATATCCAAACCAACAAATGCATCATTTAAAGTGAACCTGTCAGCAGGATTGTGCTCAGTAACCTACAGACAGTGTCACGTTGGCGCCATTATCCTGAATAAAATGATACCTTGGTTGACGAAATCCGTCTTGTGATTGTTTTTTAATCTTTATTTTCAGTTTGTGTTAATGAGATTCTCATGCCCTAAGGCGGGGCTGGGGTCTCTGGTGCTCTGATTAGATATTTATACAGGTCCTTCTCAAAAAATTAGCATATAGTGTTAAATTTCATTATTTACCATAATGTAATGATTACAATTAAACTTTCATATATTATAGATTCATTATCCACCAACTGAAATTTGTCAGGTCTTTTATTGTTTTAATACTGATGATTTTGGCATACAACTCCTGATAACCCAAAAAAACTGTCTCAATAAATTAGCATATTTCACCCATCCAATCAAATAAAAGTGTTTTTTAATAACAAACAAAAAAACCATCAAATAATAATGTTCAGTTATGCACTCAATACTTGGTCGGGAATCCTTTGGCAGAAATGACTGCTTCAATGCGGCGTGGCATGGAGGCAATCAGCCTGTGACACTGCTGAGATGTTATGGAGGCCCAGGATGCTTCAATAGCGGCCTTAAGCTCATCCAGAGTGTTGGGTCTTGCGTCTCTCAACTTTCTCTTCACAATATCCCACAGATTCTCTATGGGGTTCAGGTCAGGAGAGTTGGCAGGCCAATTGAGCACAGTAATACCATGGTCAGTAAACCATTTACCAGTGGTTTTGGCACTGTGAGCAGGTGCCAGGTCGTGCTGAAAAATGAAATCTTCATCTCCATAAAGCATTTCAGCCGATGGAAGCATGAAGTGCTCCAAAGTCTCCTGATAGCTAGCTGCATTGACCCTGCCCTTGATGAAACACAGTGGACCAACACCAGCAGCTGACATGGCACCCCACACCATCACTGACTGTGGGTACTTGACACTGGACTTCAGGCATTTTGGCATTTCCTTCTCCCCAGTCTTCCTCCAGACTCTGGCACCTTGATTTCCGAATGACATGCAAAATTTGCTTTCATCAGAAAAAAGTACTTGGGACCACTTAGCAACAGTCCAGTGCTGCTTCTCTGTAGCCCAGGTCAGGCGCCTCTGCCGCTGTTTATGGTTCAAAAGTAGCTTTACCTGGGGAATGCGGCACCTGTAGCCCATTTCCTGCACACGCCTGTGCACGGTGGCTCTGGATGTCTCCACACCAGACTCAGTCCACTGCTTCCTCAGGTTCCCCAAGGTCTGGAATCGGTCCTTCTCCACAATCTTCCTCAGGGTCCGGTCTCCTCTTCTCGTTGTACAGCGTTTTCTGCCACATTGTTTCCTTCCCACAGACTTACCATTGAGGTGCCTTGATACAGCACTCTGGGAACAGCCTATTTGTTGAGAAATTTCTTTCTGGGTCTTACCCTCTTGCTTGAGGGTGTCAATGATGGCCTTCTTGACATCTGTCAGGTCGCTAGTCTTACCCATGATGGGGGTTTTGAGTAATGAACCAGGCAGGGAGTTTATAAAAGCCTCAGGTATCTTTTGCATGTGTTTAGAGTTAATTAGTTGATTCAGAAGATTAGGGTAATAGGTCGTTTAGAGAACCTTTTCTTGATATGCTAATTTATTGAGACAGGTTTTTTGGGTTATCAGGAGTTGTATGCCAAAATCATCAGTATTAAAACAATAAAAGACCTGACAAATTTCAGTTGGTGGATAATGAATCTATAATATATGAAAGTTTAATTGTAATCATTACATTATGGTAAATAATGAAATTTAACACTATATGCTAATTTTTTGAGAAGGACCTGTAATGCAGGCTGCTGACAGGTCACTGATCCCTCACTGACCCGCCCCCTACTTTGCATAATGAATACCATCACATACTGAATAATTGCAAAAAATGCTTCTTTCAGGCAGGTGCTGGCTGTGGCACCTGCGCTGCAGCATAATCACATGGTTAATGTGCACTTTTATCCCTTTTGCAGATTTACATGAGCAAGGAAATAAAAAAAAAATTTTGAAAATGGCGACCGCCATAGTAGCATCTATTGGTTGTACATCTAATTGGAAGAGTGTTTTAAGAGGGTAACACAAGACTCTGTCCTGGCCTCAGTGTTGTTCAACATTTTTATAAATGATCTAGATAAGGGAACTGAAGGTAATCAAGTTTGCAAACGTTGCAAATCTATGAGGGATAGCTAAAGGTACCGTCACATTTAGCGACGTTGCAGCGATCTAGACAATGATCCCGATCGCTGCAGCATCGCTGTGTGGTCGCTGGAGAGCTGTCACACAGACAGCTCTCCAGCGACCAACTATGCGAAGTCCCCTTGGTAACCCGGGTAAACATCGGGTTACTAAGCGCAGGGCCGCGCTTAGTAACCCGATGTTTACCCTGGTTACCAGCATAAACGTAAAAAAACAAACACTACATACTTAAATTCCGGTGACTGTCCCCCGGCGCTGTGCTTCTCTGCACTCACTGTGAGCGCCAGCCGGAAAGCAGAGCGGTGACGTCACCGCTGTGCCCTGCTTTCCGGCTGGCCGGCGCTCACAGTGCAGAGAAGCACAGCGCCGGGGGACAGTCACCGGAATGTAAGTATGTAGTGGTTTTTTTTACGTTTACGCTGGTAACCAGGGTAAACATCGGGTTACTAAGCGCGGCGCTGCGCCTAGCAACCCGATGTTTACCCTGGTTACCTGTGAAGACATCGCTGGATCGGCACGTAGTGGAAAAAGACGTGTGCACTACTGTAAGGATGGTGCTAAGGTAGGTTCCCACACTATACAAAAAGAACCTAGCACTCAACTTGATGCTTATGTGCAAGTTTTTATTGTAGTACTCAATAAACGTTTCGGTCCATCATACGGACCTTCATCAGTAACGTACTATACTGGAGTAAGGGCAAAGAGACGTAAGAGTCTCTGGGCACAAGTGCAAGCGGCGTCTTACAAGAGAGCTTAGCTGGAGAATATGCTGTAGCGAGTGTGTAGAGCTGTGCCACTGATAGACACAGAGTCCACCGCTTGCACTTGTGCCCAGAGACTCTTACGTCTTGCACATAAGCATCAAGTTGAGTGCTAGGTTCTTTTTGTATATCGCTGGATCGGCGTCACACACGCCGATTCAGTGATGTCTGCGTGAGTCCAGCGACTAAATAAAGTTCTGGACTTTCTGCTCCGACCAATGATGGCACAGCAGGATCCTGATCACTGCTGCCTGTCAAACTCAACGATATCGCTAGCCAGGACGCTACAACGTCACAGATCGCTAGCGATATCGTTCAGTGTGACGGTACCTTAACACTAGAGAAGACAGAGAAAGGATTCAGAAGTATCTAGATAAACATGAACAATGGGCAGCAACTAATAGGATGGTATTTAACAGAGAGAAATGCAAGATTCTACATCTGGGCAGGAATAATGAAAATTAGATCTACAGAATGGGAGGAATAGAACTGAGCAACAGCACGTGTGAAAAAGACTTGCGTATACTAATAGATCACAGACTGCACATAAGTCAACAGTGTGATGCAGCAGCAAAAAAGGCAAATACAGTTCCTAGATGTATTAAGAGAAGCGTAGAGTCTGCATCATGTGAAGTCATTATTGCCCTCTACTCCTCCTTCGTCAGGCCTCATCTGGAATACTATGTCCAGTTCTGGCCACCACATTTTAAAAAAAGACATCAACAAACTGGAGCAAGTTCAGAGAAGAACTACAAGGATGGTGGGTGGAATACAAAGTATGTCCTACGAGCAGTGATTAAAGAATCTGGGAATGATTAGCTTCCAATAAAGAAGGCCAAGAGGAGACTTAATAGATGTCTACAAATATCTGAAGGGATGTTACATTTTAGAGGGATCATCCTTATTCTCATTTGCACATGGAAAGCAGTGGAATGAAACTGAAAGAGAGAAAACAGAACTTTTTGACAGTGAGGGTGATCAATGAGAGGAACAGGCTGCCACGAGAGGTGGTGAGTTCTCCTTCAATGGAATTCTTCAAACAGAGGCTGGGCAGACATCTGTCTGAGATGGTTTAGTGAATCCTGCATTGAGAAGGAGGTTGGACATGATGACCCTGGAGGTCCCTTCCAACTCTAACATTCTATGGTTCTATGATTCTAAATTGAGTGCATGAAGTCTGAATGCTATGCACTGTGTAATGATTTGTTAAAATATACTATGAACATTCACAATTTTTCAGCAATGTTGATTTATTCTGTGTATCATGGAGAACATTTATTCAGCTTCTCAATGTTGAGGTCAAAACAAAAGTCATTCTGTAGCATTATCTGCAAGTCCTACTATAATGTAATTCCAAAGCTGTGTGTACAAATGCTAGTCCCTGCCTTAGGGATCCATGTACAGTGGATGGAAATTGAAGGTGACATATAGTCATGCTGCCAATCTACACTTCTCCACCCAACTCCCAGGACGCAGTGCATTTCTTTTTCTAGAGGAACATGTGGGAATAATGTACCAATGTTATCAGTATGAAGATAATATGTTTCAGCACCATGGATAGCATCATGTTGTTCTTTCCAGATTTATCATGCATTTATCATGTAGCCCGGTCTAAAAAAAAACAGCCCAGTCTAGTTTAGATTTCCTTCATCTTGTTTTTCATCCCACTAAGAAGATGAATGCATTCAGTGTCAGAGACATCTATTATAATTAGAGGTGCTAAAGGCAAGTTCATCTAGTGTGAATTCATGAAGCAGGCTCCTGGCTTTGGGAATGCTGGCTTCTGAACTTGAATAATTAAGGGAGATCTGATCCTAAGTAATCAGAAGTCATTATTTATTCTATTTTAATTTGGCTGCTGTAATTTACGCACATTTTTCTAAACACTATGGAAATAGTTTTAATACCATATGAGTCTGGAACAATCCAATACTACTCAGTATTTAAAAATGTGGAACAAATACACAATTTTTAGTTTAAAAATGCTACTGATCTGACATGTACTTGGTTCCAAACACTCTTTTAATTCACATTTACCTAATTAGTCAGTGTTCTCACGTTATAACCAAGGACTTTAACATTTATCATGGAAATAATGGAGATAATAGTTAAGAATGCCTGTGAAAATCATGTTTCATTGTTTTTATTGAATCTAAAAGAAAATCTGTCAGCAGGTTTTTTGCAGGTCTGAGAGCACCATAATGTAGATGTAAGAGGGTGGTGCTGTTATGGACAATAAGAAACACGCTGTCACTTTAAGAGGCTGCATCCCCTTGTCTGGTGTGATGGTATGTTCTGCTGTTCTCCCCTGCTCTGATGTTTGCTATGAACTGGTCGGGGCTGTGTGCAGGGGTGGAGCTGAAGCAGCGTGTGGAGGGAAAGTTTTAGAGGGAACTGAGAGAACTTTGTGCTGTTCTGTCTGCAAGGAAGAGTCGTTGGCTGCAACAAAGATTACACAGCTCGAGACGAACTGCGTTTGTTAAATAGACTTTCCCGGTCACAGCAAAGGGTGGCTGTTCTGTGCTGGTTTGTGAAGCCACGAAGGGGACTTACGGTTTCCAGGAGCAAGGAGAAGACCACGCTTTGCAGAGCTGACAGGAATCCGTGCGCACCACCGTTTTGGACTTCGGGGGCCCCCTGGGACTGGACCTGTGTCCCCAACATCACCGTGAGTTTGTTCCTGTTTGGTGCACCTGTTAGGGCCCAGTGCAGGCTTCAGTAGTTAGAGCACGATAGCCGTGTGGCCTGCGTAGTAAAGGCCAGGGAGGTTATATGCAGAGTAGCATCGATATATGTTTTATTGTGTAAAGTTGCTTGTGAGACAGATTCTGAGTTTGTAATTGTTGAAGCACTGTGCTATTTTACAGACAAGATAACTCATGTGCATTATCTTTTGCTATTGTAAACCCCTGTTTGCACCTTCCTTGTCCCTTCCATTCCGTCTCCCAATAAATCTACCCTTTGTTGTTTGCACCTCATCTTGTGTACAGTAGTCTTCCTGCACCGTGGTGGTCCCTCGGCCATCGCTTCATAGAGGCAGAGACCCATGATTCCAGGGATGTGTCACTTACTGGGCCGTGTTTTGCTGTTTTAACACAATCAGTGTTTTATTAGCAGGAGATTACCACTACAGGACACTCTGCATAATGCCTCCTAGTCCAACCCATCCCCCAGCACTGATTAGCAGCTTTCTGTCACTAAACAATGTATACAGGAAGCTGCTCATCAGTGCCGTAGGTGGGTTATACACAGCTCAAAAACCACGCTCTGCTAGATCTACAGCAGAGAAAACTGTGATTATATTATGCCAACTGCACCCAGGAAACCAAGTTATACATCAGTGGAATAAGTGTCTCCGTCCCTACATCATGCTGCTATCAGATTGCATAGCAAAAACCTACTGACAGATTTTTTTGTCTGCTTTGGATAGTTTTTAAAGAAATATCACATCAAGAATATGAAGTCTAAGTAGGAATACAGGCCCCTTATGTATCTCACCAAATATAGACCTAGACTAGACTTCCTAAATACTGACATCAAACCGGATTCATTAAATAGCATTAGTTCATTAGCATTTCTAAATAATTACGGATCAAACCCCCTTAATAAATATGAACCGAAACCTGGAACTCAATCTCATAAATACCTCATAAATTATTGTAAGCAAAGGTTTGGATTTCTTTTCCCTAAATATCGTATATACTCGAGTATAAGGCGACCCAAGTATAAGCCGACCCCCCAATTTTTGCCACAAAAAACTGGGAAAACTTAATGACTCGAGTATAAGCCTAGGGTGGGAAGTGCAGCAGCTACCAGTAAATGTCAAAAGTAAAAATAGATACCAATAAAAGTAAAATTAATTGAGACATCAGTAGGTTAAGTGTTTTTGAATATCCATATTGAATCAGGAGCCCCATATAATGCTCCATAAAGTTCATTATGGCCCCATAAGATGCTCCATAAATATGCCCCATATAATCCTGCATAAAGGTTAATAATGGCCCCATAAGATGCTCCATAGACATATTTGCCCAATATAATGCTGCGCAAATGCTGATTATGGCCCCATAAGATGCTCCATAAAGATATTTGCCCCATATAGTGCTGCACAAACATTGATTATGGCCCCATAAGATGCTCCATACAGACACTTGCCCCATATAGTGCTGCACAAACGTTATGGCCCCTTATAGTGCTGCACAAACGTTATGGCCCCTTATATTGCTGCACAAACATTATGGCCCCTTATATTGCTGCACAAACGTTATGGCTCCATATAGTGATGCACAAATGTTATGGCCCCATATAGTGCTGCACAAATGTTATGGCCCCATAGATGCTCCATACAGACACTTGCCCCATTTGCTGTGATGAAAAAAAAAAAAATCACATATTCACCTCTCCGTCACTCAGGCCCCTGGCGCTTTCAATATTCACGTGCTGATTGTTCCGGCGCCGCTCCATCTTCAGCACTGACGTTCAGGCTGAGGGCACGCACTAACTACGCCACCGTGCCCTCTGACCTGAGTGCCACTGCTGAAGATGGAGCGGCACCGGATCGAGGAGCAGGTGAATATCGTGCAGCGCTCCCCTTCCCGTTATACTTACCTACTCCTGGCGCTGTGCAGTCCCTGCTTCCCCGACGCTGCAGCTTCTTTCTGTAGTGAGCGGTCACTGTTACCGCTCATTACAGTAATGAATATGCGGCTCCACCTCTATGGGAGGTGGAGCCGCATATTCATTACTGTAATGAGCGGTACCATGTGACCGCTCAGTACAGGAGGAAGCTGCCAGCGCTGGGAAGCCAGGGACCTGCAGGGACCGCGCCAGGAGTAGGTGAGTATAATTAGACAGCCCCCGCTCCCCCTCACCTTCCGACCCCTGGGTATGACTCGAGTATAAGCCGAAAGGGGGACTTTCAGCCCAAAACAATGGGCTGAAAATCTAGGCTTATATTCGAGTATATATGGTATATATATATATATATATATATATATATATATATATACTGTATATACACACACACAGTGGGTACGGAAAGTATTCATACCCCTTTACATTTTTTACTCTTTGGTTCATTCAACATTCACGTGCTGATCGTTCCGGCGCCGCTCCATCTTCAGCACTGATGTTCAGGCAGAGGGTGCGCACTAACTACGTCACCGCGCCCTCTGACCTGAGCGCCACTGCTGAAGATGGAGCGGTGCCGAAACGAGGAGCAGGTGAGTATCGTGCAGCGCTCCCCCTCCCCGTTATACTTGCCTGCTCCTGGCGCTGTGCAGGTCCCTGCTTCCCCGACGCTGCAGCTTCTTCCTGTAGTGAGCTGTCACCGTTACCGCTCATTCCAGTAATGAATATGGGAGGTGGAGACGCATATTCATTACTTTAATGAGCAGTACCATGTGACCGCTCACTACAGAAGGAAGCTGCTGGCGCCGGGAAGCCAGGGACCTACAGGGACCGCGCCAGGAGCAGGTAAGTATAATTACACAGCCCCTGCTCCCCCTCACCTACCGACCTGTTGTGAATTCTGTTGTCAAGCTCCCTCCTGTGGTCATGAATGGTACTTCGGCTGGTTCTGTCCATTGCCTTCCTCTGGTGGTTGTGAGTGGGGCTACAGCTTCTGAGTTTCCTTCCACAGGTGACGAGGCTAATTCGTTAGCTGGCTGCTCTATTTAACTCCACTTAGATCTTTGCTCCATGCCACCTGTCAATGTTCCAGTATTGGTCTTGTTCGCTCCTGGATCGTTCTTGTGACCTGTCTTCCCAGCAGAAGCTAAGTTCCTGCTTGTTTTTCTCTTGTTTGCTATTTTTCTGTCCAGCTTGCTATTTTGATTTTTGTCTTGCTTGCTGGAAGCTCTGGGATGCAGAGGGAGCGCCTCCGCACCGTGAGTCGGTGTGGAGGGTCTTTTTTCGCCCTCTGCGTGGTCTTTTTGTAGTTTTTGTGCTGACCGCAAAGTTACCTTTCCTATCCTCTGTCTGTTCAGTAAGTCGGGCCTCACTTTGCTAAATCTATTTCATCTCTATGTTTGTAATTTTCATCTTAACTCACAGTCATTATATGTGGGGGGCTGCCTTTTCCTTTGGGGAATTTCTCTGAGGCAAGGTAGGCTTTATTTTTCTATCTTTAGGGCTAGCTAGTTCCTTAGGCTGTGACGAGTTGCATAGGGAGCGTTAGGAGCAATCCACGGCTAGTTCTAGTGTGTGTGATAGGTTTAGGGATTGCGGTCAGCAGAGTTCCCACGTCTCAGAGCTTGTCCTGTATTATTAGTAACTATCAGGTCATTCCGTCTGCTCTTAACCACCAGGTCCATTATTGTCCTAACCACCAGGTCATAACACCGACCCCTGGGTATGACTTGAGTATAAGCCGAGAGGGGGACTTTCAGCTCAAAAAAGTGGGCTGAAAATCTCGGCTTATACTCGAGTATATACGGTAATACCTTCATCTAAAAACTGCATTTTTGTATACTTGTGTTATCTTTGCCACACCTAAATATTTCAGATCAGCAAACAAATCTAAATATTAGACAAACATGCAAAAGAAAAGGAAATCAGGAAGTGGGCAAACACTTCTCACACAACTATATACACTGCTCAAAAAAATAAAGGGAACACCAAAATACCAAATCCTAGATATCACTGAATGAAATATTCTAGTTGCAAATCATTCCTTGTGTCAAGCCACTCAATGCAAATAGACAACACCAGAAGCGTCTTACCTGGACCAAGGAGAAAAAAGAACTGGACTGTTGCTCAGTGGTCCATATTATTGTTTTCAGATGAAATTACATTTTGCATTTCATTTAGAAATCAAGGTCCCAGAGTCTGGAGGAAGAGTGGAGAGGCCACAATCCAAGCTGCTTGAGGTCTAGTGTGAAGTTTCCACAATCAATGATGGTTTGGGGAGCCACGTCATCTGCTGGTGTAGGTCCACTGTGTTTTATCAAGATCAAAGTCAGCGCAGCCGACTACCAGGAAATTTTAGAACACTTCATGCTTCCCTCTGCCAACAAGCTTTTTGGAGATGGAAATTTCATTCTCCAGCAGGACTTGGCACCTGTCCACACTGCCAAAAGTACCAATACCTGGTTCAGTATCACTGTGCTTGATTGGCCAGCAAACTCACCTGACCTTAATGACATAGAGAATCTATGGAGTATTGTCAGGAGGAAGATGAGAGACACCAGACCCAACAATGCAGACAAGCTGAAGGCTGCTATCAAAGCAACCTGGGCTTCCATAACACCTCAGCAGTGCCACAGGCTGATCACCTCAATGCCACGCTGCATTGATGCAGTAATTGATGCAAAAAGAGCTCTGACCAAGTATTGAGTGCATTTACATACATACCTACAATTCAGGCAAACATTTCGGATTTTAAAATCATTTTAAAAGCTGGTGTTATAAAGTATTATAATTTACTGAGATAATTACTTTTGGGTTTTCATTGGTTGTAAGCCATAATCATCAACATTAACAGAAATAAACACTTGAAATACATCACTCTGTTTGTAGTGACTCTATATAAAATATATGTTTCCCTTTTTGTATTGAAGAACAATACATTTTGTGAGAAGCACCTGTTCGTGTATATATATAGTTGTGCTCAAAAATTTACATACCCAGGCAGAATTTTTACTTTCTTGTCCTTTTTCAGAGAATATGAATGATAACACCAAAACTTTTTCTCCACTCATGGTTAGTGGTTGGGTGAAACCATTTATTGTCAAACTACTGTGTTTCTCTTTTTAAATCATAATGACAACCTGAAACATTCAAATAACTCTGATCAAAAGTTTACATACCGTTGTGATTTTGGCCTAATAACATGCACAGAAGTCGACACAATTGGGTTTGAATGGCCACTAAAGGTAACATCCTCACCTATGACCTGTTTGCTTCTAATCTGTGTATGCATAAAAGCTGATTGAGTTTCTGAGATCCAGACAGACTCTTGCATCTTTCATCCAGCCACTGACATTTCTGGATTGTGAGCCATGGGGAAAGCAAAATAATTGTCAACGAATCTATGGGAAAAGGTAGTTGAATTGCATAAAACAGGAAAGGGATGCAAAAAGATATCCAAGGAATTGATAATGCCAGTCAGCAACGTTCAAACTGTGATTAACAAACGGAAAGTCAGGGGCTCTGGACACATGGCAGGATTTTCGGTGATCTTCCACGCTTAACCTGAGAAGGGTCAAAGAGAGTAAGAAAGAGTGTTTATTAAATTCTGGTAACCTACAACCAATTTGGTTTCTATGTTATATTATATATCATACTGTGTGTAGCATATATATATATATATATATATATATATATATATATACATACAGTACAGACCAAAAGTTTGGACACACATTTTCATTTAAAGATTTGTCTGTATTTTCATGACTATGAAAATTGTACATTCACACCAAAGGCATCAAAACTATGAATTAACACATGTGGAATTATATACTTGACAAAAAAGCGTGAAACAACTAAAAATATGTCTTATATTCTAGGTTCTTCAAAGTAGCCACCTTTTGCTTCGATTACTGCTTTGCACACTCTTGGCATTCTCTTGATGAGCTTCAAGAGGTAGTCACCGGGAATGGTCTTCCAACAATCTTGAAGGAGTTCCCAGAGATGCTTCACACTTGTTGGCCCTTTTGCCTTCACTCTGCGGTCCAGCTCACCCCAAACCCTCTCGATTGGGTTCAGGTCTGGTGACTGTGGAGGCCAGGTCATCTGGCGTAGCACCCCATCACTCTCCTTCTTGGTCAAATAGCTCTTACACAGCCTGGAGGTGTGTTTGGGGTCATTGTCCTGTTGAAAAATAAATGATGGTCCAACTAAACGCAAACCGGATGGAATAGCATGCCACTGCAAGATGCTGTGGTAGCCATGCTGATTCAGTATGCCTTCAGTTTTGAATAAATCCCCAACAGTGTCACCAGCAAAGCACCCCCGCACCATCACGTCATACAGATCATACAGCCATGTGGAGGCCACACATACTACTGAGCATCATTTTCTTGTCTTGTGGCATTTACACTGAAGTTGGCTCAGCCTGTAACTTCATTTTCCACTTTGATTTTGAGTATCATTCCAACTCCAGACCTCCATGGGATATTAGTTAATAAAAATGTACAACTGGAATATTTAATTCAGTGATATCTAGGATGTGGGGTTTTAGTGTTCCCTTTATTATTTTGAGAAGTGTATACATACGGTACAGATATACGACATAGGCAGCATCAATAGTAAAAAGTTGGGGACACACAGGGTTAATAGCAGCAGTAACGGAGTGCGTTACCCGCGGCATAACGCGGTCCGATACCGCTGGCATTAACCCTGTGTGAGCGGTGACTGGAGGGGAGTATGGAGCGGGCGCTGACTGCGGGGAGTATGGAGTGGAGCGCCGGGCACTGACTGCAGGGGAGTAGGGAGGGACTAATCGGACTGTGCCCGTTGCTGATTGGTCGCGGCAGCCATGACAGGCAGCTGGCGAGACCAGTCAGCGACACAGGATTTCCGTTACGGAAGTTGAAGACAGACAGAGAGACGGAAGTACCCCTTAGACAATTATATATATACTAGATGGCAGCCCGATTCTAAAGAATCGGGAGTCTAGAATCCATATATACTTTATTTATTCAAATGTAAGAATAATACAATTAATAAATAATAGTAAGAAAGAACAAAAATGGCTGCACTTACCAGCTCTTGACAATTCTTGTTATTTAAGAAATTGCTGGGCAATAATGGACAATGTCCTTATGTGGCAAATAATAGAGCAATATACCCAATGTGGCAAAGAAGAGGTTAATAAACGGCAGTCTCTCCATATAAAAGTCAGTGAATAATAGGCAGTATATGGAGAAAACACCAAACAAAAGTTCAAAATTGGTGTGAAAATGTCACTGAACCACTTCACAACTAAATATATATAGTTTTGGTAAATGGTATTATCATTTTTTTGACGAAATTCGGCAGGAGCTTGAAGAGCAACATCACTGGGCCCGCCTCCACGCAGTAGAAACTTGCTGTGAGGTAAAAATTCAAAAATCACACCAAAATGGCGGGCGGAGTGTGTCACAGTATGGCACGTTTCTGATTGGTCGCTCGCAGCAGGCGGCAACCAATCAGACACTGGACACTGTTGACGTCACTTATCTCCGGACATTAGCTCTGGACATTAGCTCCGGACAGGAAGTTTTCACAAATTGCAGGAAGTAGTATTCTAGGCAATTATATATTAGATATATATATATGTATATATTCTACACACAGTATGATATATAATATAACATAGAAACCAAGTGGTTGTAGGCTACCAGAATGTAATAAACTCTCTTTCTTACTCTCTTTGACCCTTCTCAGGCTAAGCGTGGAAGATCACCGAAAATCCTGCCATGTGTCCAAGCCTCTCTTTCTTCCATTGGGGTCTGCCTAGTTCAACATTCCAGGAAAAAAGCAGCCAAGTTTACCAATACCTGGTCCCAATAATAATGTGCTGCAGACACCTGTGATTAAAGTCAGAGATAACACAGTTGCAAAATACTAATGAACAACCACTCATACAACTATCATCCATGAGGGAGGTGGTCGTTTTGCATTATGGATGCACACAGATACGTCTTGTATAAGGTGCTAGTCACACAAGTATGTGCAGTACACCATGCTGACTTAAATTGTTTAGTGACTCCTTTATTCCCTCCTTATACAGTATCACACAAGCTCTACAACACTATATAAGTGCACCCCACAATTATAGACACCCCAAATTCCCTCTCCTACACTACAGTACCTGGCTGCATCTTTCAAAGACAAAATAGTTTGGTTGCAAACCTTTCTCTTTCTCTCTCTTTGACATCACCCAGGTGGCTTTTTGTAAAGGAGGCCTCTGCCACATTTGATACTCGATTATGTTTCGACCTCATACATTAGATCTGTCACCTGATTTCTGTGGTTCTACTGGCTCTACACCAACCTGTCTTCTGACAACTTCTCCATATACTATGGCTTGTTGCATCCAGATAGCCCTGAGTCATTACTTCTGATGGATCAAAGGTTGAAATGATCCATTCCCCATAGGTGTTACACTACAGCCAGGTTTTATAATGGGTAGAGTCTGAGACACCTTTAAAATCACAGTAAGGCTGCCGTCACACTAGCAGTATTATTAGGCTGCCGTCACACTAGCAGTATTTGGTCAGTATTTTACATCGGTATGTGTAAGCCAAAACCAGCAGTGGTGATAAATGCAGAAGTGGTGCATATGTTTCTATTATACTTTTCCTCTATTTTTTCCACTCCTGGTTTTGGCTTACAAATACTGAGGTAAAATACTGACCAAATACTGCTAGTGTGACGGCAGCCTTACAGCGATTTTGAAGGTGTTGTCTCATGACGCTCTACCCATTGTATAATGTGGCTGCACTGATCAACTGATCATTCCACATCCTGCTTCTAGAAATCTGTTACAAATATCTAAATTTGCTGCCATCTTGTCTGCATTCTAGATCATTCGCTGCAGGGGAAATGTAGCATTGCCTCACTCCCACACAGATGAATGGCTATCCATGTAATTCAATGAAGACTTAGACCAACCAGAGTAGGAATTGCTCCCTTTAGCTGCTATTGTCCATGTTGTCTCATACTGTGAATCAACAATGAGATGCATTATCTGAGAATAAAGTAAAGATATAATCAACTATGTTAACTTTTTATTTCTTTTCTATATGTTTTATGCATATACTCCCCATTTATTTTTAAAATATTTATCAAATATGTAGGTTACATATCAAATATTGCCGAACTAAGCTATATTCATGAAGTGTCTTATTGATTTGAGGGATTCAGACTGGCTCTCACGACACTTAAGCAGAATACAGATAGTTTGGTGTTCAGTATTATTATTGCTCACAGATTATTAAAATGGATCTATAGAACACAGGTGAGCTGTCAAGTCTGACTTTAACAGCATTGAAGATTTTATTGGCTAAACCTGGTAGAACAGTTTTGTGTCATCCAAGCTATGTGCACTCATATGTTATCAGCGTTTCAGGTCTAAGACCTCTGTACAGAAAAACGAATTTCAAGGATATGTTACTAAATGACATAATGTGTTAAAGAAAGTTTTTACTATTGGTAAATATATACTTCACATTGAAGTCCAGTCTACAACATTAACGCAACGTTGGCTGTTGCCTGTTGCAGTATACATCATAATTCTTTATGCTCTATGAATTCATTTTGCATATGATTTATTAATGTGTGATTGCCTAAGGTTCAACTCACATGTAATGAATGTTTTCACTGCATCTCAAACCATAACCTCAAGACAGATGTTAAACAATTGGATTCAGTGATTCTAAAACAATATATATGTTAAGCTCCCTCTGGATTCTGCCTATTGTTTGGCGGAATATATTGGGTTTTTGTGTCTTACCAAAACGAGACCAGTTTTGTTTCATTTTAAGTTCTACATAGAGAAAGATGAGAAAACTATTATTACATAGTTACATACGTTGAAAAAAAGACCTATAGTGGGTATGGAAAGTATTCAGACCTCTTTAAATTTTTCACTCTTTGTTTCATTGCAGCCATTTGGTAAATTCAAAAACGTTCATTTTTTCTCATTAATGTACACTCTTTACACCATTTTGACGGAAAAAGAACAGAAATGTAGTAATTTTTGCAAACTTAACAAAAAAGGAAAACTGAAATATCACATGGTCATAAGTATTCAGACCCTTTGCTCAGACATTCATATTTAAGTCACATGTTCCTTCATTGGAGTCCAGTTGTGTTTAATTAAACTGATAGGACTTGATTTGGAAAGCCACACTTCTGTCTATATAAGACCTCACAGCTCACAGCGCATATCAGACCAAATGAGTATCATGAGGTCAAAGGAACTGGCCAAGGAGCTCAGACACAGAATTGTGGCAAGGCACAGATCTGGCCAAGGTTACAACAGAATTTCTGCAGTACTCAAAGTTCCTAAGAGCACAGTGGCATCAATGATCCTTAAATGGAAGAAGTTTGGAACCACCAGAAGTCTTCCTAGACCTCGCCATCCAGCCCAACTGAGCAATCGTGGGTAGAAGAGCCTTGGTGAGAGAGGTAAAGAACCACCCCAAGATCACTGTGGCTGAGCTCCAGAGATGCAGTAGGGAGATGGGAGAAAGTTCCACAAAGTCAACCATCACTGCAGCCCTCCACCAGTTGGGCCTTTATGGCAGAGTGGCCCGACATATGAAAGCCTGCATACAGTTTGCTAAAAAACACATTAAGGACTCCCAAACTATGAGAAATAACATTCTCTGGTCTGATGAGACGAAGATAGACCTTGTTAGGACTAGCGGAACGCACCTAAGAATAATATGGAAGCTATCAGGTGCGTTCGCAGCCCAAGGTCCACCATGCAGAGAAACTCCTGCTGCTCGGTAATGGCGGACACTATATGGCGGTATAATGTGATCACACACGGGTTAGCTTCACCCGCTATGAAAAAGGAGATGAACCCTGTTGCTTCACAGGGTCGCTGAACAGCAAAGTGAGCACTTGGATGAGATCACAGAACTCTGCCCCAAGGAGTGGGGGAAGAGTCCCTCTAGACCACTAGTGCTCGGCGCTGCTACTGCGGTGCCAGGGAAAACTAAATAAACATTTATCGCATGAGAGTGCGTACAGTTCCGCTCTGACGGATGCCGCTAACCACCCTGAGTAGGGCCAGGAACGTGCACTAATTGTGCACGGTGCTGCACTGGCGGTCGCTGCTGATCTGACGCAGTAAGAATTGTGCTCTTGTGCTTGGATTACACTGTCAGGCACTAGGTAGCTCCAACATTCGCGAACATTCAACAACACTAGGAATGGGAATGATTAAGGAGCAGTCACCAGAACAGGCATACATACACACACGATAACAGGTTTATTAGCGCATGGCAGTGTCGCCATGTGAACCTTTTATAGCTGTAGCTCTCCGGGACCTTCCTAGTGGTCCAATAGGAGCTGCCACAGGACCTGAGCATGTGACCCTCGACCTCCAATAAGAGGTCCTCCCTTGGGCATGCTCAGAAGAAGAAAAGCAGGACTTAGTCCCAGGAGAGCCTGCTCGCCACTGATCAGTACTGGTTATAATGGCTGAACCTGGAAGGGCAGCAGTAACCAAACGCACAGTATCTGCCTGAGCCAGGCGCTGGGACCAACTTCTCTGCTGAGCAGACTCCACTGCGGCTGGAGGAGAATGAGAGACCGCAGCGGAGGTGGTTCGAGATTCCCCCTATGCAGTGGTGGGAACTCGACACGTAACAGACCTTTTTGGTGATAATTCTAAGCAGTATATGTGGAGAAAACCAGGTACTGCTCATCACCTGCCCAATACAATCCCAACAGTGAAACATGGTGGTGGCAGCAGTATGCTATGGGGGTTTTTTTAGCTGCAGGCACAGGACGACTGGTTGTCATTGAAGAAAATATGAATGCGGCCAAGTACAGATAAATCCTGGATGAAAACCTCTTCCAGAGTGCTCTGGACCTCAGACTTGACCGAAGGTTCACCTTCCAACAAGACAATGACCTTAAGCTCACAGCTAAAATAGCAAAGGAGTGGCTTCAGAACAACTCTGTGACCATTCTTGACTGGCCCAGTCAGAGCCCTGACCTAAACCCAATTGAGAATATCTGGAGAGACCTGAAAATGGCTGTACACCAACATTCACCATCCAACCTGGCAGAACTGGAGAGGATCTGCAAGGAAGAATGGCAAAGGATCCCCAAATCCAGGCGTGAAAAACTTGTTGTATCATTCCAAGGAAGACTCATGGCTGTACTAGCTCAAAAGGGTGCTTCTACTCAATACTGAGCAAAGGGTCTGAATAATTATGACCATGTGATATTTCAGTTTTTCCTTCATAATAAATTTGCAAAAATTACAACATTTCTGTTTTTTTTCAGTCAAGATGCGGTGCAGAGTGTACATTAATGAGAAAATATGAACTTTTTTGAATTTACCAAATGGCTGCAATGAAACAAAGAGTGATAAATTTAAAAGGGGTCTGTAGATCCATCAAGTTCAACCTTTCTGCACTAATTATACATTTTGTCACTAAATTATCAATAACCTACAATGTTCTGTGTACTCAGGAAATCATTTAGCCCTTTTTTTAAAAACTGTTATAGTGTCTGCCATTACTACCTCCTGTGATAGGGTATTCCACAGTTTGACTGCTCTTACAATAAAGAACTCTTTCCTGTTTAACTGTTGGAATAGCCCTTCTTCCACCCTTAGTGCGGTCCTTTGAAGGAATAAGTCATGCGCCAGTCCTTTGTACTGGCCACACATATATTTATATATGTAAAAAAGACCTCCTCTGGGGCATCTTTCTTTTAAGCTAAATAAGCCCAACTTTTCCAACCTCTCATCATACGAGAGGCCTTCCATCCCTTGTAATAATCTAGTTTCCGGCCTTTGAACTAACTCTAACTTCCAAATTTCCTTTTTTAAATGTGGAGTCCAAAACCGGATACCATATTATAGATGTGTCCTCACCAGCGATTTATAAAGGGGTAAAAATATGTTGCAATTGCGGGATTTTATCTCTTTTTATACATCCTAAAATCTTGTTTGCTTTTGCGGCTGCCATTTCACATTGAGTACTGCTACTCAGCTTACTTGTAACCAGAATGCCCAAGTCCTTCTCCTGTTCTGTAGTCCCAAGAATACTCCTATTCAATATATATGGAGCAATAGGATTACTCCAACCCAGGTGCATTACTCTACATTTGTCAACATTAAACTTCATTTGCCGAGTGTTTGCCTATTCAGACATCATATCCAGATCCTTTGGTAATATTGTATTGTCAAGGTCAGTTTTTCATATCCTACATAGTTTGGTGTCGTCAGCAAAGACTGACACTTTACTCTCAATCCCATCCACAAGGTCATTAATAAAGAGGTTAAAAAGAATCGGTCCTAGCACAGATCCCTGCTGTCCCCACTGCTGACTATATGCCATTTAGAGAACCTACCATTAGCAATGACCCTTGTTTCCTGTCATTTAGCCAATTCCTTACCCATCTGCATATAGTTTCCCCCCAGCCCTGCTTCCGTAGCTTCAGTATAAGGTTGTTATGTGGCACAGTATCAATTGCATTTGCAAAGTCCAAATAAATCACATCATCCGCATTACCAAGATCCAGATTTGCACTTACCTCCTCATAGAAACCCAACACGCTGGTTAGACACGACTTATCTAAATTTATATATTTTTTTCTTTTTTCCTTATTATGAATGTAACTGAACAAAGCAGATGGCATTCTGAATTTTTGTCACAGTAGAATGATGTAACCTCTGAAAGTGACACTGTTCGCTTGAGTTAGTGTTCTACATATTCCTCCTCCGCCAACATAACAGTCAATCTTTTTGATTGTGGACTTTTAATTCCGTTAATGACCTCTCTAACCCTAGTTTCCTAAGCCACAGAACTCCGTATACTAATTTCAGATCTACTTCCATTTGATTTGTTGAATTAGAACAGTAAGCATTTAGACTTGAATGAAATGAGAGTGGATGAGGTGAATGACATGAGCGAAACGTCTAGCTGTGTTGGTGGTGGTGCTAGTAGTGGAACTGACAGTGGCAGCAGATGTGTCTGTGGCTCTCTAAGTCAAGACAAATCCAGAGGTGGGAATCATGGGTGTGGGCAAGATACTCAGGATATTTTACATTGAGACAACTATCAGTTGAATCAAGGATGATGATGATGATGATCTGGTGAACAGGACACTGGAGGTGATGCATACATAGGAGGTGGGTGGTGGTATCAACGATAAAGAGTAGAGCTTACATCCAGCCAAAAGATCTTTGAAGGGCATATCTGCTTCCTTTGCAGCCATTTTTGAGGAAGTGATACTGTAACTGTTGAAGGTGCAGAAGGCTCCTGAAAGCTCTGGTCATGGTGGTAGTCCTTTTATTCGGTCATCTCAGTTATCTGAATTATTTTCCCTGTTTGCTAGCTGATGAATCTTTTGCAGTGTGCAGGCTATGCAGGAGGAAAATCATCCATGGCATAGTTCAGCTAGGAACTACAGCTCTGCATCAACAACTGAAAAGGCATCAACTGCTCACATAGGAAAAGCACACTGTCCAGTAATATGAGCAAGACTAAAACTGTTCTCCCCTCATTACCCTTATAATCATCTTTCTGCTAGCCAGACATCATACTCGAGTAATATATGATTGATATCATCATCATGTACTGATAGTTTTACTCCGCTTCTCCTCCTGCTCCATCGCATCGTCAAATATCCATACCTAACAATGTGATAAGGAAATAACAATTTGCAAACTCAACTACCATGTGGTCCAGTTGCTGGAGGTACAGCCATTACAGTACCATTTAGCAGATTCAAATGCCTCTCTAGAAATTATGGCATGCACTCTGAGAATATACCCATCCACCATTATTTCTTGCAGAAAGAGGTGCTACCCCTGTGCTCTCACATGTAGGAAAATGTGGGTCACTACCTGGAATTATCATTGAGCATGAACATGCACTGCACTGTCAAAAGGAACAGAAATGTTTGAGCAATGTAGTGATATAACAGCAAAATAGCAGAAATTTACATCAACTTCCCTTCATCCCCTTTTTGTTCTTGTAAGCCTAAGAGCTATAGCTTTCCAGCTTATGAGCATGTGTGACAAAAGTCATATAGTGGATGATTTCCTCCTCTGCATCAAGCAGCAAATATCACGCTGCATGGCTTGACATCAACTACAATTTGGGCGTCGTAAGCAACAAATCTTGAAACATTTGTGGCTGCATAATGTTAATGTAAGTAATTTAGCACATGCTCTAAATTTCATTGTGTACATTTTTTTAAATAAATATACCCGCTTAGGCTACTTTCACACATCAGGTTTTTTGTTTCAGGCAGAATCTGGGTAATGTTCCAAAAAATGGATCCATTGTAAATAGTGGAAAAACTGATGCAACGGATCCGTTTTTCTGCCGGATCCGGTTTTTTACTTTTAACATGGAGTTTCAGTGACTTCCGGGAGGGGGAGAGGGAGAGAGAGGAAAAGAGAGGGAGAGAGAGGAAAAGAGAGGGAGAGAGAGAGAGAGAGAGAGAGAGAGAGAGTGAGTATGAGAGAGAGACAGAGACCCAAGAACTAAAAATGTGCATGATTTTAGTGGAAAACCGGATCCAGGGGCCGGATTCATCATTTCACATGTCTGTTTCATACGTTTTTGGCCAGCTCCGTCACTGTGCGTTTTTTCGCCGGACAAAAAAACGTTCCTCTGGACGTTTTCGCTGTCCACCGGAAACGACTATTTGGATGGATCCAGAAAAAAACGGATGAAACGTCTGGCCATCAGGCGCAATCCGGTGCTAATACAACTCTATGAGAAAAAATGGATCCAGCGTTAAAAAAACGGATCCGTTTTTTTCAAAACTTGCCGGATTGTGCCTGAAAAAAAAAACCTGATGTGTGAAAGTAGCCTTAAAAAAGGTGGTGCCCATGGCCAGGAGAGTGTCTGAGCTTGTAGCCTGTTCTTATGTTATATGGAAAAATACTACCTCCAGACTTTGCAGGAACAGAGCCATCTACCTGAGCAGCTCTTGTGTTGTGATGTTGCAACACAGTGGAATGTTATGTTGCATATATTAAAGCATCTGTATGAGGAGCATAAAGTGGTGATTAATTCATTCATTCAGCTTGAAAACATGAGCTGCGGTTACTTTGAAATCTATTATAGGCAGCTGATGAGGAACACCCAGAGATGTATCTAGGGAGCTCATGGTGGGGCGTCTGCCTGTGGCGCAGCCAGCAGGAGGGCACTGTCATGCCACCTGGTACAGCGGTCCAAGGTGTCTCCCTTGTGGCTGCATTTTGTTGCCCCCCGGACTGGGAGTCAGTTGTTCTCTAAGCCAGTTGTCAAGCTGACAGCTGGCTAAGAGAAGGTGCAGTACACCTGCTCCCAGTGATTAATTGTACTCAGGTCTGAAGGTCATATGATCATGCTGCTGACATCAGTCGCCGAAACTGCAGAGGGGCAAACTCTGGTAAGTGCACCAGTAGAGCTGAAGACACCGAAAATTTAGTGTAACAGGGGTGTGTGGAAGATTTGAGGACACAGTTTGGGGAGCAAGGAAGAGAAAGATGCAGACACAATATGGGGAACAGGAAAAATTTGAAGACACAGTGTGAGGAGCAAAGGGAGAAATAAGGAGACTTTGTGGGGGATGGGTGCAGACACAATATGGTAAGTGTGGGGATGGGTGTGGACACAGAATGAGGAGGATGGATGCCAACGAAGTATGGAAAGCAAAGTGGGCAATGTATGCGGACACAGTATGGGGAGTGATGGAGGGGATAGGTGCAGACACAGTATGGCGAGTGGGGGGATAGATGCGGACACATGAGAAGCGAGGGGGAGAATGTATGCAGACACTGAATGAGGAGTATGGGGAAGAATGTATGCGGGCTCAGTATGGGGAGTGAGGGTGATGGGATGGGTGTGGAGACAGTATACATTACTTTCTATTCACAGTGAATTGTTTAGCCATAAATTAAATTCTTGGGAAAATTTTTGGCAAGGCTGGTAAATTTGAATTTTAAAAAAATTACCCATCTCTAAAGGTTGCCAATTTTAAAGATAGTTGATATAAAGCCGTGTACATTATTTTCACATTTTGGAAAATAATACATACAGTAGGTCCCTAAAGGAATCTATTGGTGCTCTATTATCGCTATATCTAGGTTAGACATAGTTATAATACAGATATGAAGTTCAAGAAAACTGTTTTTCCATATAAATAATAAGCATTAAAGAGACTGTCCATTACTTTGGCATTGATTTGAAGTTTTAATAGGAGGCAGATGTGCAGTAAGTTACCAATAGTGGCCAGCGGGGGTGTTGGGTGTTGAACCCCGACTGATCAGACACTCATGACCTATACTAAAGAGAGATCATTAATGATAAGGTAGTGGACAACTTCTTTACAGCAGCTCACAGTAAAATGAGCAAACCAAGTAATCTATAAACCTGAACTGTTGTAGAAAAGATTCCTCGCAGGCCTACCAAATAACAACTTTGTAAGGTTTCTCTATTTGCCCTTGCATGTCATTAGTAATGTCCTTAATTAAATATCCCGAAAGGAGAAGGTGTCAAAGGTTCCCCTGATCCATTTGCATAGTAATTACAGATTGATTAGGCTGATGAGCTTCAGGGGACATTATACCTGTACCACCCTGTTGAGTCTTGCAACAGACAATACTTCAGAGAATGCTAACTACTATGCAACGAAGAGGAAGGGTTAACTCCATTTTCTGGCATCGCTTGAACATTGGTGCAGACAGGTTTGGAACACAATTTTAGCGAACCTGTCCTGGCAATCTTTTTCTTTTCCACAATGCCCATTTAATATTGAGTATTTTACTTGTAAACATTCTGTGAATGTTTTAATACATTCTTTAATGCACAAAAGAAGACTAGATACTGAAAAAAATAAGAGGTATATTCAAGTTCTGTGGAAATTCCTCTTTTTTCAGGAAAATGCCACATAACTACACTTATATAGTGCAGTAGTAAAGCAAAGATATATTCCATTTAAAAGAAATAACTTACTGGGCAGCTTGTAATAGTTTTGATAAAATCACTATTTTATCAGCAGGAGATTATTATTACAGGTAGGGGTGGGATTCAGCCGGTTCTCTCCGGTTCGATAGAACCGCTTGTTAAAAAAGTACCCGGTTCCCCAAACTGGGGAGATTCAGAGCCGCGATCCGGTACCACACCTCCCAACCTTCCCGTATCTCGCTGCTTAGTCCCGATTTCAGAGTGCCCCGTGGTCCAGCACTGCAGAGCTGCATCCCTCCATCCGCAGAGAGCCGCACACCACATGTATGGCTGCCGCTGCTCTGTGCGCACAGGACCTGTGATGAGGTCACAGGAGGGGAGGAGTCAGGATTCATATGATCAGGGATTGCCATGTATTGCAGGACTCTGCTGTGCTGGTTTTCATGGTGCTGGACGACGGTAAGCTTATGTGTGAAGTCAGGAGTTGTTTACAGTGAGGATGTAGCAGAGCCGTGTGTGTGTACGAGGTGTGTGTGTATGTATGTATGTGAGGTGTACAGAGCGGAGCCATGTGTGTATGAGGTGTACGGAGCGGAGCCGTGTGTGTGCATGAGGTGTACGAAGCGTAGCAGTGTGTGTGTATGAGGTGTACGGAGCGGAGCCGTGTGTGTATGAGGTGTACGGAGAAGAGCCGTATGTGTATGAGGTGTACGGAGCTGAGCCGTGTGTGTATGAGGTGTACGATGCGGAGCAGTGTGTGTGTATGAGGTGTACATAATAGGTAAAATAATTATGCCTGTGTGCATTTTAGTCTCATGGTAACTACAGCTGTTCTTTGAAGGCCTCAGAGGTTTGTTTGAGAACATTGGGATTAAACAGCATCATGAAAACTAAAGAACATACCAGACAGGTCAGGGATAAAGTCGTGAAGAAGAGTAAAGCAGAGCTAGGTTGTAAAAAATAACCCAAGCTTTGAATATTTCACACAGCACTGTTCAATCCATCACCTAAAAATGGAAGGAGTATAGCACATCTGCTGAAATACCAACACTTGACCATTCACCTAAATGAACATCCAAAGCAAGGAGACCACAAACTAGAGAAACAGCCAAGATGCCCATGGTCTCTGTGGAGAAACTACAGAGATCCACAGCTCAGGTGGGAGAATCTGTCTGCAGGACAAATAATAGTAATTTATTCCACAAATACGACCTTTATGCAAGAGTGGCAAGAAGAATGCCATTTTTCAAACCAAGCCATAAGTAGTCCCGTTTGCAGTTTACAAAAAGTCATGTAGGGAACACAGCTAGCATGTGGAAGAATGGTCTCTGGTAAGATGCGACCAAAGTAAAACTTTTTGGGCTAAATGCAAAACACTATATGTGGCTGAACAGTAACACTGCACATCACCCTGAAAAAACTACCCCCCCCCATCAAACATGGCGGTGACAGCATCATACTGTAGAGATATGTTTCTTCAGCAAGGACAAGGAAGTTGATTGGGAAGATAGTTGAAGCTAAATACATGGCAATCCTGGAGGAAAAACTGTCAGAGGCAGTAAAAGACTTGAGACTGGAGAATAGGTTCTCCTTCCAGCAGGACAACGACCCTAAACATACTGCCAGAGCTACAATGGAATGGATTAGATTAAAGCACATCCATGCGTGTGACTTGTCCGGTCACAGTACAGATCTACACCCCATTGAGAATCTGTTGGAAAACTTGAAAATTGCTGTTCCTAGACACCTCCATCCAATCTCACTGAGTTACAGTTAGTTTTCAAATAAGAATGGGCAAAAGGGTTAGCCCCTGTAGATGCTCAAAGCTGGTAGAGATATACCCCAAAAGCAGGTGAGCAGCATCATGTGAAGCTGTGTGCCCATATTCTCTCACCACTAGGCCGCCGTAAACCCATTATTAGGTGTTTTCCACTTTTGACCTAATAATGGATCACAGATATCAAGGTATCATTTTAGTCAACTTTTTATGACCTTCGTGCCCAAATAGACGGCTTAGGAGGGTTGATCCTACTTACCGATTTCCTTTTAGAGGCATTAGCCGCTTCTACCCAAAATCTCTGGTCACAGTCTGGAGTATATTTCTTAGTTAGAAACACGTGTGTTGTGAATTCTGTGGCAGAGTTCACTCCTGTGGTCACAAGTGGTACTTCGGCTGATTCTCTCTGGGAGCTTCCGTTTGTGGAGGAAAGTGGTACTGCAGCTTCTGAGTTTCCTCCCTCAGGTGATCTGGTGAGGTCGTTAGCTGCTTCTCTACTTAACTCCACCTAATGCTTTGATCCATGCTTCCTGTCAATGTTCCAGTGTTGGACTTGTGTTTCTCTGGATCATTCCTGTGGCCTGCTGCTCTGCATAGCTAAGTGCTTCTTTGCTATTTGTTGCTATTTTTTCGGTCCAGCTTGTCTATTTGTTTTGCTGGAAGCTCTGGGACGCAAAGGGTGTACCTCCGTGCCGTTAGTTCGGTACGGAGGGTCTTTTTGCCCCCTTTGCGTGGTTTTCTTTAGGGTTTTGTGTAGACCGCAAAGTTATCTTTCCTATCCTCGTTCTGTCTAGAATATCGGGCCTCACTTTGCTGAATCTATTTCATCCCTACGTTTGTCTTTTCATCTTACTCACAGTCATTATATGTGGGGGGCTGCCTTTTCCTTTGGGGTATTTCTCTGAGGCAAGGTAGGCTTATTTTTCTATCTTCAGGCTAGTTAGTTTCTCAGGCTGTGCCGAGTTGCATAGGGAGCGTTAGGCGCAATCCACAGCTGCCTCTAGTTGTGTTTGGAGAGGATCAGGAATTGCGGTCTACAGAGTTCCCACGTCTCAGAGCTCGTTCTATTATTTTGGGTGTTTGTCAGATCACTGTATGTGCTCTGACCGCTATGTACATTGTGTTACTGAATTGCCTATCACAACAGTACAGGAAGCCAAAAGTACTAATGATTCTCAATAGAGGGAAAAAAGAAGTTCTGAGACCATTTTTTTTCCTTTGCACTGTGATTTGTCTTTTTTTTCCCCTAGACATTTGGGTGGTTCAGGACACAGGTGTTACAATGGACATTAAAGGTCTGTCTTCATGTGTAGATCAGCTCATGGCAAGAGTTCAAGATATTCAAAATTTTGTGGTTCAGAATTCTTTGTTAGAACCGAGAATTCCTATTCCAGATTTGTTTTTTGGAGATAGAACTAAATTTCTGAGTTTCAAGAATAATTGTAAACTGTTTCTGGCTTTGAAACCTCGCTCCTCTGGTGACCCAGCACAACAGGTTAGGATCGTCATTTCTTTTTTGCGTGGCGACCCTCAGGACTGGGCATTTTTTCTTGCGTCAGGAGATCCTGCATTAAGTAATATCGATGCGTTTTTCCTGGCGCTCGGATTGCTGTACGATGAGCCTAATTCAGTAGATCAGGCAGAAAAAAATTTGCTGGCTCTTTGTCAGGCTCAGGATGAGATAGAGCTATATTGCCAGAAATTTAGAAAATGGTCCGTGCTCACTCAATGGAATGAATCTGCGCTTGCAGCCATTTTCAGAAAGGGTCTCTCTGAAGCCATTAAGGATGTCATGGTGGGATTTCCTATGCCCGCTGGTTTGAATGAGTCTATGTCTTTGGCCATTCAGATCGGTCGACGCTTGCGTGAGCGTAAATCTGTGCACCATTTGGCGGTATTACCTGAGATTAAACCTGAGCCTATGCAGTGCGATAGGACTATGACCAGAGTTGAACGGCAAGAACACAGACGTCTGAATGGGCTGTGTTTCTACTGTGGTGATTCCACTCATGCTATCTCTGATTGTCCTAAGCGCACTAAGCGGTTCGCTAGGTCTGCCGCCATTGGTACTGTACAGTCAAAATTTCTTCTGTCCGTTACCTTGATATGCTCCTTGTCGTCGTATTCTGTCATGGCGTTTGTGGATTCAGGCGCTGCCCTGAATTTGATGGACTTGGATTATGCTAAACGTTGTGGGTTTTTCTTGGAGCCCTTGCAGTGTCCTATTCCATTGAGAGGAATTGATGCTACACCTTTGGCCAAGAATAAGCCTCAATACTGGACCCAGCTGACCATGTGCATGGCTCCTGCACATCAGGAGGTTATTCGCTTTCTGGTGTTGCATAATCTGCATGATGTGGTCGTGTTGGGGTTGCCATGGCTACAAGCCCATAATCCAGTATTGGATTGGAATTCCATGTTGGTGTCCAGCTGGGGTTGTCAGGGGGTACATGGTGATGTTCCATTTCTGTCAATTTCGTCATCCACCCCTTCTGAGGTTCCAGAGTTCTTGTCTGATTAACGGGATGTATTTGATGAGCCCAAGTCCGATGCCCTACCTCCGCATAGGGATTGTGATTGTGCTATCAATTTGATTCCTGGTAGTAAATTCCCAAAAGGTCGACTGTTTAATTTATCCGTGCCTGAGCACACCGCTATGCGCAGTTATGTGAAGGAATCCCTGGAGAAGGGGCATATTCGCCCGTCATCGTCGCCATTAGGAGCAGGGTTCTTTTTTGTAGCCAAGAAGGATGGTTCGCTGAGACCGTGAATAGATTACCGCCTTCTTAATAAGATCACTGTTAAATTTCAGTACCCCTTGCCATTGTTATCTGATTTGTTTGCTCGGATTAAGGGGGCTAGTTGGTTCACTAAGATAGATCTTCGTGGTGCGTATAATCTGGTGAGAATCAGGCAAGGCGATGAATGGAAAACTGCATTTAATACGCCCGAGGGTCATTTTGAGTATCTAGTGATGCCGTTCGGACTTGCCAATGCTCCATCAGTGTTTCAATCCTTTATGCATGACATCTTCCGTGAGTACCTGGATAAATTCCTGATTGTGTACTTGGATGACATTTTGATCTTCTCGGATGATTGGGAGTCTCATGTGAAACAGGTCAGAACGGTTTTTCAGGTCCTGCGTGCTAATTCTTTGTTTGTGAAGGGATCAAAGTGTCTCTTTGGTGTGCAGAAGGTTTCATTTTTGGGGTTCATCTTTTCCCCTTCTACTATCGAGATGGATCCGGTTAAGGTCCAAGCCATCCATGATTGGACTCAGCCGACATCTCTGAAAAGTCTGCAAAAGTTCCTGGGCTTCATCTGCAATTTTTCTAGTGTTGCCAAACCATTGACCGATTACCGATTTGACCAAGAAGGGTGCTGATTTGGTCAATTGGTCTTCTGCTGCTGTGGAAGCTTTTCAAGAGTTGAAGCGTCGTTTTTCTTCTGCCCCTGTGTTGTGTCAACCAGATGTTTCTCTTCCGTTCCAGGTCGAGGTTGATGCTTCTGAGATTGGAGCAGGGGCTGTTTTGTCACAGAGAGGTTCTGGTTGCTCAGTGATGAAACCATGCGCTTTCTTTTCCAGGAAGTTTTCGCCTGCTGAGCGAAATTATGATGTGGGCAACCGAGAGTTGCTGGCCATGCAGTGGGCATTCGAGGAGTGGCGTCATTGGCTTGAAGGAGCTAAGCATCGCGTGGTGGTATTGACTGATCATAAGAACTTGACTTATCTCGAGTCTGCCAAGCGCTTGAATCCTAGTTGGTCGTTGTTTTTTGCCCATTTTGACTTTGTGATTTCGTACCTTCCGGGCTCTAAAAATGTGAAGGCGGATGCTCTGTCTAGGAGTTTTGTGCCCGACTCTCCGGGTTTATCTGAGCCGGCGGGTATCCTCAAGGAAGGAGTAATTGTGTCTGCCATCTCCCCTGATTTGCGGCGGGTGCTGCAAAAATTTCAGGCTAATAAACCTGATCGTTGCCCAGCGGAGAAACTGTTTGTCCCTGATAGGTGGACGAATAGAGTTATCTCTGAACTTCATTGTTCGGTGTTGGCTGGTCATCCTGGAATCTTTGGTACCAGAGAGTTAGTGGCTAGATCCTTTTGGTGGCCGTCTCTGTCGCGGGATGTGCGTACTTTTGTGCAGTCCTGTGGGATTTGTGCTCGGGCTAAGCCCTGCTGTTCTCGTGCCAGTGGGTTGCTTTTGCCCTTGCCGGTCCCGAAGAGGCCTTGGACACATATCTCTATGGATTTTATTTCTGACCTTCCCGTTTCTCAAAAGATGTCAGTCATTTGGGTGGTCTGTGATCGCTTTTCTAAGATGGTCCATCTGGTACCCTTGTCTAAATTGCCTTCCTCCTCTGATTTGGTACCTTTGTTCTTCCAGCATGTGGTTCGTTTGCATGGCATTCCAGAGAATATTGTTTCTGACAGAGGTTCCCAGTTTGTTTCGAGGTTTTGGCGAGCCTTTTGTGGTAGGATGGGCATTGACTTGTCTTTTTCCTCGGCTTTCCATCCTCAGACTAATGGCCAGACCGAACGAACCAATCAGACCTTGGAAACATATCTGAGATGCTTTGTTTCTGCTGATCAGGATGACTGGGTGTCCTTTTTGCCTTTGGCTGAGTTCGCCCTTAATAATCGGGCCAGCTCGGCTACCTTGGTTTCGCCGTTTTTCTGCAATTCTGGGTTCCATCCTCGTTTCTCTTCAGGACAGGTTGAGTCTTCAGACTGTCCTGGTGTGGATACTGTGGTGGACAGGTTGCAGCAGATTTGGACTCAGGTAGTGGACAATTTGACCTTGTCCCTGGAGAAGGCTCAACTTTTCGCTAATCGCAGACGCCGTGTGGGTCCCCGACTTCGTGTTGGGGATCTGGTTTGGTTATCTTCTCGTCATATTCCTATGAAGGTTTCCTCTCCTAAGTTTAAACCTCGTTTCATTGGTCCGTATAGGATTTCTGAGGTTCTTAATCCTGTGTCTTTTCGTCTGACCCTCCCAGATTCTTTTTCCATACATAACGTATTCCATAGGTCATTGTTGCGGAGATACGTGGCACCTATGGTTCCATGTGTTGAGCCTCCTGCCCCGGTTTTGGTGGAGGGGGAATTGGAGTATATTGTGGAGAAGATTTTGGATTCTCGTGTTTCAAGACGGAAACTCCAGTATCTGGTTAAATGGAAGGGTTATGCTCAGGAAGATAATTCCTGGGTTTTTGCCTCTGATGTCCATGCTCCCGATCTTGTTCGTGCCTTTCATGTGGCTCATCCTGGTCGGCCTGGGGGCTCTGGTGAGGGTTCGGTGACCCCTCCTCAAGGGGGGGTACTGTTGTGAATTCTGTGGCAGAGTTTACTCCTGTGGTCACAAGTGGTACTTCGGCTGATTCTCTCTGGGAGCTTCCGTTTGTGGAGGAAAGTGGTACTGCAGCTTCTGAGTTTCCTCCCTCAGGTGATCTGGTGAGGTCGTTAGCTGCTTCTCTACTTAACTCCACCTAATGCTTTGATCCATGCTTCCTGTCAATGTTCCAGTGTTGGACTTGTGTTTCTCTGGATCATTCCTGTGGCCTGCTGCTCTGCATAGCTAAGTGCTTCTTTGCTATTTGTTGCTATTTTTTCGGTCCAGCTTGTCTATTTGTTTTGCTGGAAGCTCTGGGACGCAAAGGGTGTACCTCCGTGCCGTTAGTTCGGTACAGAGGGTCTTTTTGCCCCCTTTGCGTGGTTTTCTTTAGGGTTTTGTGTAGACCGCAAAGTTATCTTTCCTATCCTCGTTCTGTCTAGAATATCGGGCCTCACTTTGCTGAATCTATTTCATCCCTACGTTTGTCTTTTCTTCTTACTCACAGTCATTATATGTGGGGGGCTGCCTTTTCCTTTGGGGTATTTCTCTGAGGCAAGGTAGGCTTATTTTTCTATCTTCAGGCTAGTTAGTTTCTCAAGCTGTGCCGAGTTGCATAGGGAGCGTTAGGCGCAATCCACAGCTGCCTCTAGTTGTGTTTGGAGAGGATCAGGAATTGCGGTCTACAGAGTTCCCACGTCTCAGAGCTCGTTCTATTATTTTGGGTGTTTGTCAGATCACTGTATGTGCTCTGACCGCTATGTACATTGTGTTACTGAATTGCCTATCACAACACACGTGTGCACAACCGTATGAGGTGCACGGGTAGGTTCCCAAACCGTAATCAGCAAATAATACAAAACCCGGCATTCAACTTTGTGGTGTGAAGAAACGAAAGATTTATTATCCCAAATCAGAAAACGTTTCGGTCCCAGAGCTGGACCTTCATCAGTAACGTTTACTGGGACAATGTATAGATTCAAGTGGCTATATGGCCTGCCCGGAGGTTGCTACCAATATAGTATTGGACATCCAGAGAGAAAAGTTACAGCCTATATGGGTGCTGTCATCGCGGCGTCCACCGCTGATAATCAGTGGTCGACGCCGCGATGACAGCACCCATATAGGCTGTAACTTTTCTCTCTGGATATCCAATACTATATTGGTAGCAACCTCCGGGCCATAAAGCTACTTGAATCTATACATTGTCCCAGTAAACGTTACTGATGAAGGTCCAGCTGTGGGACCGAAACGTTTTCTGATTTGGGATAATAAATCTTTTGTTTCTTCACACCACAAAGTTGAGTGCTGGGTTTTGTATTATTTGGAGTATATTTCTGGCCTAGTTTATGCCACTCTTTTAGTGTAAATTATGATGATTTTTCAAGTGGACTTCATTCCGACTAGTGGAAATGGCCAAAAGTTAAAGTATTTTTGCACAACTTAGAGTTGTGAAATAATCTTGCGACATTTCAATGAGTTATATGCCAAATTTCTGGAACAAAACTAAGTTATGAGTTGTGACCATTGTGTAAATATACCCTTATCCTTTGGCTATGAAGGGTTTTTGAAGTTCTATCTAATAAAAAGGGAGACCCGATAATGAAATATTAACAAATGTTCATACAGACCTAGCCTTTTATTGAAAAAATCGTACAAATGAATAGTTCACTTTTCCCCAATAGATTGAGAATTCAAAACTAAATATACACAGAAGATGAGAAATAACAATAATTTGTTGTGAACTAGTCAGATCCAACCTCCAAAAATTAATAAATCACATGAATACAGGTGAACATGTTCCCGTTTATTCAGTGCGAGGCCACATTTGTATGGGTGTTAATGTTTTCTTTGTACAGTTATACCTCATTCAACCAGATCACAATTCAGTGGAATGAAAGAATAATTTGTGTAGAATTCTCATAAAAACCATCAGTGTTTGATTCAATACCTGTGTACTAATGGATCCGCAGCTCAAAACTAGCATCATGGGGGAGTTCAAAAGAGATTATAATAGGTGTTCATAAAAGCAGACAAGTACAGTACTTTAATGTTAGATTTTTAGAATTTCCTTTACTGTTTTCTCTAAAGAACTTTGATTTCTGCCTGTTCTATATCAGGTGATAATTACACCGCAAGTGAAGTGATTAGAGATCTCATAAGGGTCAAGACATACAAAGTGGCTGGGTGGCAGCCATGATACATCCCCCAAAAAACAAAGTAATAATCGCTTGATTCTCCAGCTCAAATTTCTGTTCTCCTGTAAAATTAAGTGATTGTTTACCAAGCAGTTAAAAGACCACAGCGGATCAGTGGTATTTTGGTCATGTCACAGAGCTATCATATCCATGTTGTTTTACCATCTGTGAGAAACGGTCCGATTTTTTCTTAGGTGTCATTCTAGTTGCATTCATTTTTTCCGCATCCCTTTTTTTCACTGTAGCGGGTAGACTGAAATTTTTTATCCATTGACTAAACAATGTATCAGTTAAAAACTCAAACTATGATGGAAATTTTAGGCTATGCGCACACGTGCGGTTTGGTTTGTGGATTTTTCCGCACTGTTTTTGCAAAATCCGCAGATAAACCGCACTGCGGAATATCCCCAGCTCTCCCTGGATCCTGAATGCTCTGTATCTTGCAATGATTTTCTGTCAGCTAGCACCCTGAATGGTATGCAGTGAATATCCCCAGCTCTCCCTGGATCCTGAATGCTTTATATCTTGCAATGATTTTCTGTCAGCTAGCACCCTGAATGGTATGCAGTGAATATCCCCAGTAGGGTTGAGCGACCTTGACCTTTTTAGAGTCGAGTCGTGTTTCGCGAAACCCGACTATCTTAGAAGTCGAGTCGAGTGGAATCATCCGATTATCGCGAAAAGTCGGGTATCGCCCGAAACACGAAACCCAATGCAAGTCAATGGGGGAGCATAGGCAGCAGTGAGTGGAGGCCAGGAAAACACCTACACTGCCCATTTTAATGGCAAAAACATCCATTCTTGTTACAGAAGCTTGTCAATCGTAATTTACCTTATAATAATTGGAAGGCATTTGAAATTGGGGGTCATTTGGCTAAAGTTGTGGGGGGTAGGGCTGGTTCAAGTAATTAGTGGGCCCAGGAAATCTGGAACACGTCACGGCAGTGGAGCAGGGAGAGGTAAGTATTTCAACTTTCCAAGTGCTGAGATCCTGAGCAAGCAGGGGGGGCCCACTCGTTGGCATTGGCACTGGCATAGGGCCCCTCAAAGTACAGCGGTGTGTTTGCACGGCGGGGGCGCCTCCCACCGGCAGCAACACTTTTGCGTACTATGAGAGGCCCTGTGCCAGTGACGTCGCCAACTAGTATTCCTCCCCCCACCTGATGAAGGAACCTGCACTTTCATCTGCACCTTCCTCTTTGTCCCCATGTAAGGTGGTATGGTATGCGGGAAGAGGAACCTGACTTTCAGCAAGGTCACAATCTTGCTGTGTAGCGTGCACGGGGAATTTTGCGTTATGGGTCAATGTACCAGCAGACTCATCTATCACTGGCTGGGCAATGGGCAGGATGAGGAGGAAACACAGATATAGGGCCAAAGAATAAAGTGGGCTAAATGCAGTTCAAAATTGGTAACACAGGACTAACCAGGGGGCATTACAGTGGAGGACAACTGGAATGAGAGGCTGACACAGAGAGTAGGCCCAAATCAGTAAGTAGTCGAAATGCAGTTCAAAATTGGCAACCGTAGTAAACAGGCGGCACAGCTTTGTTCAGTGGAGGAGAACAGCAAGAAGTGGCAGACACCGATAATAGGCCCAACCCAACTAGTAGGCCAAATGCAGTCTAACATTAACAACTACTTAACGAGAGCCTGAAAATGGAATTTCAGGACAGGAAACCAGGAGAACAGCAAGGAGCGGCAGACACTGTTAGTAGGCCCCAAACCAACTAGTACGCTAAATGCAGTTGTTCCATTTAACCACTATTTAACAAGAGCCTGAAGATAGAAGCTCAGGAAAGGCAACCTGGAGAACACCTTGGAGTGGAACACACCGTCTCTACACCCCATACCCAATTTGTAGGCCTAATGCAGTGTAGTTTCCAACAACTACTAAACGAGAGCATTAAGATCGAAGCAATGGCAAGGAAACCTGGGGAACACCTTGGAGTGGAACACACCATCTCTCTACACCCCATACCCATTTTGTAGGCCTAATGCAGCGTAGTTTCCAACAACTACTAAACGAGAGCATTAAGATCGAAGCACTGGCGAGGAAACCTGGGGAACACCTTGGAGTGGAACACACCATCTCTACACCCCATACCCAATTTGTAGGCCTAATGCAGTGTAGTTTCCAACAACTACTAAACGAGAGCATTAAGATTGAAGCAATGGCGAGGAAACCTGGGGAACACCTTGGAGTGGAACACACCATCTCTCTACACCCCATACCCAATTTGTAGGCCTAATGCAGTGTAGTTTTCTACAACTACTAAACGATAGTCGGAAGACCGAAGCAATGTGGACGAAACCTGGGGAACACCTTGGAGTGTAACACACCATCTCTCTACACCCCATACCCAATTTGTAGGCCTAATGCAGTGTAGTTTTCTACAACTACTAAACGAGAGTCGGAAGACCGAAGCAATGTGGACGAAACCTGGGGAACACCTTGGAGTGGAACACACCATCTCTCTACACCCCATACCCAATTTGTAGGCCTAATGCAGTGTAGTTTCCAACAACTACAAAACGAGAGCCAGAAGATCGAAGCAATGGAGAGGAAACCTGGGGAACACCTTGGAGTGGAACACACCATCTCTCTACACCCCATACCCAAATTGTAGGCCTAATGCAGCGTAGTTTCCAACAACTACTAAACGAGAGCATTAAGATCGAAGCAATGGCGAGGAAACCTGGGGAACACCTTGGAGTGGAACACACCATCTCTCTACACCCCATACCCATTTTGTAGGCCTAATGCAGTGTAGTTTCGAACAACTTCTAAATGAGAGCCTGAAGATAGAAGCTCAGGAAAGGCAACCTGGAGAACACCTTGGAGTGGAACACACCGTCTCTACACCCCATACCCAATTTGTAGGCCTAATGCAGTGTAGTTTCCAACAACTACTAAACGAGAGCATTAAGATCGAAGCAATGGCGAGGAAACCTGGGGAACACCTTGGAGTGGAACACACCATCTCTCTACACCCCATACCCATTTTGTAGGCCTAATGCAGTGTAGTTTCCAACAACTACTAAACGAGAGCCTGAAGCTAGAAGCTCAGGAAAGGCAACCTGGAGAACACCTTGGAGTGGAACACACCGTCTCTACACCCCATACACAATTTGTAGGCCTAATGCAGTGTAGTTTCCAACAACTACTAAACGAGAGCATTAAGATCGAAGCAATGGCGAGGAAACCTGGGGAACACCTTGGAGTGGAACACACCATCTCTCTACACCCCATACCCAATTTGTAGGCCTAATGCAGCGTAGTTTCCAACAACTACTAAACGAGAGCATTAAGATCGAAGCAATGGCGAGGAAACCTGGGGAACACCTTGGAGTGGACCACACCATCTCTCTACACCCCATACCCATTTTGTAGGCCTAATGCAGTGTAGTTTCCAACAACTACTAAACGAGAGCCTGAAGATAGAAGCTCAGGAAAGGCAACCTGGAGAACACCTTGGAGTGGAACACACCATCTCTACACCCCATACCCAATTTGTAGGCCTAATGCAGTGTAGTTTCCAACAACTACTAAACGAGAGCATTAAGATCGAAGCAATGGCGAGGAAACCTGGGGAACACCTTGGAGTGGAACACACCATCTCTCTACACCCCATACCCATTTTGTAGGCCTAATGCAGTGTAGTTTCCAACAACTACTAAACGAGAGCCTGAAGATAGAAGCTCAGGAAAGGCAACCTGGAGAACACCTTGGAGTGGAACACACCGTCTCTACACCCCATACACAATTTGTAGGCCTAATGCAGTGTAGTTTCCAACAACTACTAAACGAGAGCATTAAGATCGAAGCAATGGCGAGGAAACCTGGGGAACACCTTGGAGTGGAACACACCATCTCTCTACACCCCATACCCAATTTGTAGGCCTAATGCAGCGTAGTTTCCAACAACTACTAAACGAGAGCATTAAGATCGAAGCAATGGCGAGGAAACCTGGGGAACACTTTGGAGTGGAACACACCATCTCTCTACACCCCATACCCATTTTGTAGGCCTAATGCAGTGTAGTTTCCAACAACTACTAAACGAGAGCCTGAAGATAGAAGCTCAGGAAAGACAACCTGGAGAACACCTTGGAGTGGAACACACCGTCTCTACACCCCATACCCAATTTGTAGGCCTAATGCAGTGTAGTTTCCAACAACTACTAAACGAGAGAGGAAACCTGGGGAACACCTTGGAGTGGAACACACCATCTCTCTACACCCCATACCCATTTTGTAGGCCTAATGCAGTGTAGTTTCCAACAACTACTAAACGAGAGCCTGAAGATAGAAGCTCAGGAAAGGCAACCTGGAGAACACCTTGGAGTGGAACACACCGTCTCTACACCCCATACAAAATTTGTAGGCCTAATGCAGTGTTGTTTCCAACAACTACTAAACGAGAGCATTAAGATCGAAGCAATGGCGAGGAAACCTGGGGAACACCTTGGAGTGGAACACACCATCTCTCTACACCCCATACCCAATTTGTAGGCCTAATGCAGTGTAGTTTTCTACAACTACTAAACGAGAGTCGGAAGACCGAAGCAATGTGGACGAAACCTGGGGCACACCTTGAGGCGGCAGACACCGTTAGTAGGCCCTACCAAAGTTGTACCCCCAATGCAGTTTTAAAATTCCTAGAGGCTGAAAACAAGACTATTGACGCTCAGCTTTTTTCAAAGGAACACAGCTGAATTGAGTGGCGCAGACAGACACAGGTAGTAGGCCTTAAACCAAAAATTGTGGCTCACTGCAGCTTAAAAAAGGTTACAGGGGTACACAGGCAGCATTGCTCTGGGCAGTGGAGGACAATTTTAATAGTGGACCGCAGACAGACTTTGTACGCCTACTATTAAAAAAAGGATGCTCTATGCAATAAAAAATAGGTTCCAGGGGTACATGGGCAGCAGTGGTCTGGTCAGTGTAGGAGTAGTAGAAAGAAGGGACCGCAGACAGGCTTCGAAGGCCTAACATAACAAAATAGGGCTGTTGGCAATTTAAAATTGGTTCCAGGGGTACACGGGCAGCAATGGTCTGGTCAGTGTAGTAGTAGTAGAAAGAAGGGACCGCAGACAGGCTTCGAAGGCCTAACATAACAAAATAGGGCTGTTGGCAATTTAAAATTGGTTCCAGGGGTACACGGGCAGCAGTAGAATGGTCAGTGGAGGCCTTGTGGAAGGAGGGACCGCAGACAGGCTTTGAAGGCCTAACATAACAAAATAGGGCTGTTGGCAATTTAAAATTGCTTCCAGGGGTACACGGGCAGCAATGGTCTGGTCAGTGTAGTAGTAGTAGAAAGAAGGGACCGCAGACAGGCTTCGAAGGCCTAGCATAACAAAATAGGGCTGTTGGCAATTTAAAATTGGTTCCAGGGGTACACGGGCAGCAGTAGAATGGTCAGTGGAGTCCTAGTGGAAGGAGGGACCGCAGACAGGCTTCGAAGGCCTAACATAAAAAAAATTGGGCTGGCTGTAGGCAATTTAAAATTGGTTCCAGGGGTACACGGGCAGCAGTAGAATGGTCAGTGGAGGCCTAGTGGAAGGAGGGACCGCAGACAGGCTTCGAAGGCCTAACATAAAAAAATTGGGCTGTAGGCAATTTAAAATTGGTTCCAGGGGTACACGGGCAGCAGTAGAATGGTCAGTGGAGGCCTAGTGGAAGGAGGGACTGCAGACAGGCTTCGAAGGCCTAACATAAAAAAAATTGGGCTGGCTGTAGGCAATTTAAATTTGGTTCCAGGGGTACACGGGCAGCAATGGTCTGGTCAGTGTAGTAGTAGTAGAAAGAAGGGACCGCAGACAGGCTTCGAAGGCCTAACATAACAAAATAGGGCTGTTGGCAATTTAAAATTGGTTTCAGGGGTACACGGGCAGCAGTAGAATGGTCAGTGGAGGCCTTGTGGAAGGAGGGACCGCAGACAGGCTTTGAAGGCCTAACATAACAAAATAGGGCTGTTGGCAATTTAAAATTGCTTCCAGGGGTACACGGGCAGCAATGGTCTGGTCAGTGTAGTAGTAGTAGAAAGAAGGGACCGCAGACAGGCTTCGAAGGCCTAACATAACAAAATAGGGCTGTTGGCAATTTAAAATTGGTTCCAGGGGTACACGGGCAGCAGTAGAATGGTCAGTGGAGTCCTAGTGGAAGGAGGGACCGCAGACAGGCTTCGAAGGCCTAACATAAAAAAAATTGGGCTGGCTGTAGGCAATTTAAAATTGGTTCCAGGGGTACACGGGCAGCAGTAGAATGGTCAGTGGAGGCCTAGTGGAAGGAGGGACCGCAGACAGGCTTCGAAGGCCTAACATAAAAAAATTGGGCTGTAGGCAATTTAAAATTGGTTCCAGGGGTACACGGGCAGCAGTAGAATGGTCAGTAGAGGCCTAGTGGAAGGAGGGACCACAGACAGGCTTCGAAGGCCTAACATAAAAAAAATTGGGCTGGCTGTAGGCAATTTAAATTTGGTTCCAGGGGTACACGGGCAGCAATGGTCTGGTCAGTGTAGTAGTAGTAGAAAGAAGGGACCGCAGACAGGCTTCGAAGGCCTAACATAACAAAATAGGGCTGTTGCCAATTTAAAATTGGTTCCAGGGGTACACGGGCAGCAGTAGAATGGTCAGTGGAGGCCTAGTGGAAGGAGGGACCGCAGACAGGCTTCGAAGGCCTAACATTAAAAAAATTGGGCTGGCTGTAGGCAATTTAAAATTGGTTCCAGGGGTACACGGGCAGCAGTAGAATGGTCAGTGGAGGCCTAGTGGAAGGAGGGACCGCAGACAGGCTTCGAAGGCCTAACATAAAAAAATTGGGCTGTAGGCAATTTAAAATTGGTTCCAGGGGTACACGGGCAGCAGTAGAATGGTCAGTGGAGTCCTAGTGGAAGGAGGGACCGCAGACAGGCTTCGAAGGCCTAACATAAAAAAATTGGGCTGGCTGTAAGCAATTTAAAATTGGTTCCAGGGGTACACGGGCAGCAGTAGAATGGTCAGTGGAGGCCTAGTGGAAGGAGGGACCGCAGACAGGCTTCGAAGGCCTAACATAAAATAATTGGGCTGTAGGCAATTTAAAATTGGTTCCAGGGGTACACGGGCAGCAGTAGAATGGTCAGTGGAGGCCTAGTGGAAGGAGGGACCGCAGACAGGCTTTGAAGGCCTAACATAAAAAAAATTGGGCTGGCTGTAGGCAATTTAAATTTGGTTCCAGGGGTACACGGGCAGCAATGGTCTGGTCAGTGGAGACCTAGTGGAAGGAGGGACCGCAGACAGGCTTCGAAGGCCTAACATAAAAAAATTGGGCTGTAGGCAATTTAAAATTGGTTCCAGGGGTACACGGGCAGCAGTAGAATGGTCAGTGGAGTCCTAGTGGAAGGAGGGACCGCAGACAGGCTTCGAAGGCCTAACATAAAAAAAATTGGGCAGGCTGTAGGCAATTTAAAATTGGTTCCAGGGGTACACGGGCAGCAGTAGAATGGTCAGTGGAGGCCTAGTGGAAGGAGGGACCGCAGACAGGCTTCGAAGGCCTAACATAAAAAAATTGGGCTGTAGGCAATTTAAAATTGGTTCCAGGGGTACACGGGCAGCAGTAGAATGGTCAGTGGAGGCCTTGTGGAAGGAGGGACCGCAGACAGGCTTCGAAGGCCTAACATAAAAAAAATTGGGCTGGCTGTAGGCAATTTAAAATTGGTTCCAGAGCTACACGGGCAGCAATGGTCTGGTCAGTGTAGTAGTAGTAGAAAGAAGGGACCGCAGACAGGCTTCGAAGGCCTAACATAACAAAATAGGGCTGTTGGCAATTTAAAATTGGTTCCAGGGGTACACGGGCAGCAGTAGAATGGTCAGTGGAGGCCTTGTGGAAGGAGGGACCGCAGACAGGCTTCGAAGGCCTATTATAACAAAATAGGGCTGTTGGCAATTTAAAATTGGTTCCAGGGGTACATGGGCAGCAGTAGAATGGTCAGTGGAGGCCTAGTGGAAGGAGGGACCGCAGACAGGCTTCTAAGGCCTAACATAAAAAAATTGGGCTGGCTGTAGGCAATTTAAAATTGGTTCCAGGGGTACACGGGCAGCAGTAGAATGGTCAGTGGAGGCCTAGTGGAAGGAGGGACCGCAGACAGGCTTCGAAGGCCTAACATAAAAAAATTGGCTGTAGGCAATTTAAAATTGGTTCCAGGGGTACACGGGCAGCAGTAGAATGGTCAGTGGAGTCCTAGTGGAAGGAGGGACCGCAGACAGGCTTCGAAGGCCTAACATAAAAAAAATTGGGCTGGCTGTAGGCAATTTAAAATTGGTTCCAGGGGTACACGGGCAGCAGTAGAATGGTCAGTGGAGGCCTAGTGGAAGGAGGGACCGCAGACAGGCTTCGAAGGCCTAACATAGAAAAATTGGGCTGTAGGCAATTTAAAATTGGTTCCAGGGGTACACAGGCAGCAGTAGAATGGTCAGTGGAGGCCTAGTGGAAGGAGGGACCGCAGACAGGCTTCGAAGGCCTAACATAAAAAAAATTGGGCTGGCTGTAGGCAATTTAAATTTGGTTCCAGGGGTACATGGGCAATGGTCTGGTCAGTGTAGTAGTAGTAGAAAGAAGGGACCACAGACAGGCTTCGAAGGCCTAACATAACAAAATAGGGCTGTTGGCAATTTAAAATTGGTTCCAGGGGTACACGGGCAGCAGTGGTCTGGTCAGTGGAGGTCTAGTGGAAGGAGGGACCGCAGACAGGCTTCGAAGGCCTAACATAATAAAATTGGACAGGCTGTAGGCACTTTATAATTGGTTCCAGGAGTACACGGGCAGCAGTAGACAGGTCAGTGTAGTAGTAGTTGAAAGAACGGGCCGCAGACAGGCTTCGAAGGCCTAACAAAATAAAATGGGCTGGCTGTAGGCAATTTAAAATTGGTTCCAGGGGTAGACGGGCAGCAGTGGTCTGGTCAGCGGAGGCCGATTGTAATGAGTGTCTGCCAGTTAGTAGTCCAAAACAATAAATAAATGTGAATGTCTCGCATTAAAACAAAACGAAAACACTAAAGGGTGCAATCATTAGGTTCAGGGGTGGGATCCTCTGCGTAGTTTCAGACCTACTAATTTAGCGCAAAGTATTTACTGTGGTAAATAGAGGACACTGCCCCTGACTATGTTAAGTACCATCATACATGTCAACACAATGGTATTGTCAGTGGCAGGAATGGAAGGATGTCAGCACATAGACTAAACATTGGTGGAAGTGTGAGAGATAACTGTGGAAGTGGTAGAGCAATGTTTGACCTGGGCTTGGGTGAACTCTCTTGTGGCCGGCGGTACAGGCCCAGGGCCCCTCATGTTACAACAGTGTGTCTGACGTTGGGTGCGCACCACCACCGCCAGAGACACTTTATTGTACTATGAGGGACCCAGTGGCAGTGCCGTCGACCAAAAGCGGGCACACCCACCTCTTCAGACAAACAGCACTCTCACGGGTGCTTGCGCCAAGTCGCGATACCACGGCCCCGTGTGGGGAGTTTGGCCATTTAGGGAGGTGTAAACATGTCGTATGCTGGACAATCAGCTGCAGCAAATTAGACATTCGAAAAGTAATTCACAGTAGTCCACAGGCAAGAGCTTTTCGTAGGAAAGCTAGGTGTCTGCTGGGCAAGGGTGGGCAAAAGAATTCGAAATCCAGTTGTGGTTCATTTTAATGAATGTTAGATCATCAACATTTTGGGTAGCCAGACGAGTCCTTTTTTCGGTTAATATTGAACCTGCAGCACTGAATACTCTTTCTGATAGGACACTAGCTGCCGGGCAAGCAAGCTCCTGCAATGCATATTCTGCCAATTCTGGCCAGGTGTCTAATTTTGATGCCCAGTAATCAAATGGGAATGACGGTTGAGGGAGAACATCGATAAGGGATGAAAAATAGTCAGTAACCAAACTGGACAAATGTAGTCTCCTGTCACTTTCAATTGATGCAGCATTACCTGTCCTGTCTGCGGTCATAGCAAAATCACTCCACAACCTGGTCAGAAAACCCCTCTGTCCAACGCCACTTCTGATGTGTGCACCCCTAACACTCCTGGTCTGCTGCCCCCTGGAGCTCGTGTGAGAACGATCACGGGCGCTGTGTGCTGGGAATGCCTGAAGCAAACGGTCAACAAGAGTTGATTGTTTGGTTGCTAATATTAGTTCCAAGTTCTCATGTGGCATAATATTTTGCAATTTGCCTTTATAGCGAGGATCAAGGAGGCAGGCCAACCAGTAATCATCATCGTTCATCATTTTAGTAATGCGTGTGTCCCTTTTGAGGATACGTAAGGCATAATCCGCCATGTGGGCCAAAGTTCCAGTTGTCAAATCTGCGGTTGTGATTGGTTGAGGGGCAGTTTCAGGCAAATCTACGTCACTTGTGTCCCTCAAAAAACCAGAACCCGGCCTTGCCACGCAACCAATTTCCAGTGCCCCCGGGAAAGCTTCCTCATTAAAAATATACTCATCCCCATCATCCTCCTCGTCCTCCACCTCCTCCTCGCCCGCTACCTCGTCCTGTACACTGCCCTGACCAGACAATGGCTGACTGTCATCAAGGCTTTCCTCTTCCTCTGGTGCAGACGCCTGATCCTTTATGTGCGTCAAACTTTGCATCAGCAGACACATTAGGGGGATGCTCATGCTTATTATGACGTTGTCTGCACTAACCAGCCGTGTGCATTCCTCAAAACACTGAAGGACTTGACACATGTCTTGTATCTTCGACCACTGCACACCTGACAACTCCATGTCTGCCATCCTACTGCCTGCCCGTGTATGTGTATCCTCCCACAAAAACATAACAGCCCACCTCTGTTGGCACAGTCTCTGAAGCATGTGCAGTGTTGAGTTCCACCTTGTTGCAACGTCTATGATTAGGCGATGCTGGGGAAGGTTCAAAGACCGCTGATAGGTCTGCATACGGCTGGAGTGTACAGGCGAACGTCGGATATGTGAGCAAAGTCCACGCACTTTGAGGAGCAGGTCGGAGAACCCAGGATAAGTTTTCAATAAGCACTGCACCACCAGGTTTAAGGTGTGAGCCAGGCAAGGAATGTGTTTCAGTTGGGAAAGGGAGATGGCAGCCATGAAATTCCTTCCGTTATCACTCACTACCTTGCCTGCCTCAAGATCTACTGTGCCCAGCCACGACTGCGTTTCTTGTTGCAAGAACTCGGACAGAACTTCCGCGGTGTGTCTGTTGTCGCCCAAACACTTCATAGCCAATACAGCCTGCTGACGCTTGCCAGTAGCTGGCCCATAATGGGACAGCTGGTGTGCAACAGTGTCAGCTGCCGATGGAGTGGTTGGCCGACTGCGGTCTGTGGAAGAGCTGTCGCTTCTGCAGGAGAACGAGGAGGAGGAGGAGGGGGTGCGAACGCCTACAGCCAACTGTTTCCTAGACCGTGGGCTAGGCACAACTGTCCCGAAATTGATGTCCCCTGTGGACCCTGCATCCACCACATTCACCCAGTGTGCCGTGATGGACACGTAACGTCCCTGGCCATGCCTACTGGTCCATGCATCTGTAGTCAGGTGCACCTTTGTACTCACAGATTGCCTGAGTGCATGGACGATGCGCTGTTTAACATGCTGGTGCAGGGCTGGGATGGCTTTTCTGGAAAAAAAGTGTCGACTGGGTAGCTCGTAGCGTGGTTCAGCGTACTCCATCAGGGCTTTGAAAGCTTCACTTTCAACTAACCGGTAGGGCATCATCTCTAACGAGATTAGTCTAGCTATGTGGGCGTTAAAACCCTGTGTACGCGGATGCGAGGATAAGTACTTCCTTTTTCTAACCAGAGTCTCATGTAGGGTGAGCTGGACTGGAGAGCTGGAGATCGTGGAACTTGCGGAGGTGCCGGTGGACATGGCAGACTGAGAGACGGTTGGAGACGGTATTGTTTCCACCGGTGCCCTAGATGCAATATTTCCTCCTACAAAACTGGTGATTCCCTGACCCTGACTGCTTTTGGCTGGCAAAGAAACCTGCACAGATACTGCCGGTGGTGCGAAAAATGGTGGCCTTACAGTGACGGAAGGGATGTTGCGTTGCTGACTAGCTTCATTGGCCGAGGGTGCTACAACCTTAAGGGACGTTTGGTAGTTAGTCCAGGCTTGAAAATGCATGGTGGTTAAATGTCTATGCATGCAACTTGTATTGAGACTTTTCAGATTCTGACCTCTGCTTAAGCTAGTTGAACATTTTTGACAGATGACTTTGCGCTGATCAATTGGATGTTGTTTAAAAAAATGCCAGACTGCACTCTTCCTAGCATCGGATCCCTTTTCAGGGATTGCAGACTGAGCTTTAACCGGATGGCCACGCTGTCCTCCAACAGGTATTGGCTTTGACACGCGTTTTGGGCCAGATACGGGCCCGGCAGATGGAACCTGTTGCGATGTTGATGCCTGCTGCGGCCCCTCCTCCACCTCCGCTTCTGAACTACTGCCGCCTGCACCCTGTTCCCCCAATGGCTGCCAATCGGGGTCAACAACTGGGTCATCTATTACCTCCTCTTCTAGCTCGTGTGCAACTTCGTCTGTGTCACCGTGTCGGTCGGTGGTATAGCGTTCGTGACGGGGCAACATAGTCTCATCAGGGTCTGATTGTGGATCAGTACCCTGAGAGGGCAATGTTGTGGTCTGAGTCAAAGGGCCAGCATAGTAGTCTGGCTGTGGCTGTGCATCAGTGCACTCCATGTCAGAATCTACTTGTAATGGGCATGGCCTGTTAAGTGTTTCACTTTCTAAGCCAGGGACGGTATGTGTAAAGAGCTCCATGGAGTAACCCGTTGTGTCGCCTGCTGCATCCTTCTCTCTTGTTGTTGTTTTTGCTGAAGACGACAAGGAAGCGACTTGTCCCTGACCGTGAACGTCCACAAGCGACGCGCTGCTTTTACATTTACCAGTTTCAGAAGAGGAGGCAAAAGAGCTAGAGGCTGAGTCTGCAAGGTAAGCCAAAACTTGCTGTTGCTGCTCCGGCTTTAAAAGCGGTTTTCCTACTCCCAGAAAAGAGAGCGTTCGAGGCCTTGTGTAGCCAGACGACGAACCTGGCTCCACAGCTGCAGACTTAGGTGGAATATTTTTTTTCCCACGACCACCTGATGCTCCACTACCACTACCATCATTACCAGCTGACAATGAACGCCCACAGCCACGACCTCTTGCACCAGACTTCCTCATTGTTTTAAAAACTTAACCAAAGAAACTTTATTTGTTGCTGTCAAACAACTTACACGGTGACCTATAACTTCAGTATGATTTCAATATCCCTTTACAGGTTGGTGAGACCACAAGGAAAATCAGGCACAATGTTACACACTCTGTTTTCTGTGGCACCAAATCACAGAGATGCCACACACGCAGGACTGTCACTCAAGCACAAATGTCAATATTAATCTCCCACTGTTTTATTTATTTATTTATTTTCAGGGAGACTTTATAAACAAAATTAAAAAAAATGATTTTTTCAGGAAGAATTTAGAAACCAAATAAAAAAACAAAAAAAGTCTTTCTATGGCCCACTGAGTGAGAGATGGCACACACAGGAGTCAGGAGTGGCACACAAGCCCAGAGGCCAATATTTTTCTCCCACTGATTGATGTAGTGATTTTTTCAGGTAGATTTTGGAACCCAAATCAAGCAAAAAAAAAAATAGGCTTTCTATGGCCCACAATTTGAGAGAGAGAGAGAGAGATGGCACACCCAGGAGTCAAGACTGGCACACAAGCAGAAAGGGCAATATTAATCTCCCACCTATTTTTTTTTTTTTCAGGGAGACTTTAGAAACAAATTAAAATAAAATGATTTTTTCAGGAAGAATTTAGAAACCAAGTAAAATAAAATGATTTTTTCAGGAAGAATTTAGAAACCAAGTAAAATAAAATGATTTTTTCAGGAAGAATTTAGAAACAAATTAAAATAAAATGATTTTTTCAGGAACAATTTAGAAACCAAATAAAAAAACAAAAAAGGCTTTCTATGGCCCACTGAGTGAGAGATTGCACACACAGGAGTCAGGAGTGGCACACAAGCCCAGAGGCCAATATTTTTCTCCCACTGATTGATGTACTGATTTTTTCAGGTAGATTTTGGAACCCAAATCAAGCAAAAAAAAAAAATAGGCTTTCTATGGCCCACAATTTGAGAGAGAGAGAGAGATGGCACACCCAGGAGTCAAGACTGGCACACAAGCAGAAAGGGCAATATTAATCTCCCACTGTTTTATTTTTTTTTTGTTTTTTTCAGGGAGACTTTAGAAACAAAATAAAATAAAATGATTTTTTCAGGAAGAATTTAGAAACCAAATAAAATAAAATGATTTTTTCAAGGACAATTTAGAAACCAAATAAAAAAAAAATAAAGGCTTTCTATGCCCCACTGAGTGAGAGATGGCACACACAGGAGTCAGGAGTGGCACACAAGCCCAGAGGCCAATATTTTTCTCCCACTGATTGATGTAGTGATTTTTTCAGGTAGATTTTGGAACCCAAATCAAGCAAAAAAATAAATAGGCTTTCTATGGCCCACAATTTGAGAGAGAGAGAGAGAGAGATGCCACACCCAGGAGTCAAGACTGGCACACAAGCAGAAAGGGCAATATTAATCTCCCACTGTTTTATTTATTTATTTTTTTTCAGGGAGACTTTAGAAACAAAATAAAATAAAATGATTTTTTCAGGAAGAATTTAGAAACCAAATAAAATAAAATGATTTTTTCAAGGACAATTTAGAAACCAAATAAAAAAATAAAAAAAAGGCTTTCTATGCCCCACTGAGTGAGAGATGGCACACACAGGAGTCAGGAGTGGCACACAAGCCCAGAGGCCAATATTTTTCTCCCACTGATTGATGTAGTGATTTTTTCAGGTAGATTTTAGAACCCAAATCAAGCAAAAAAATCAATAGGCTTTCTATGGCCCACTGAGTGAGAGATGGCACACACAGGAGTCAGGAGTGGCACACAAGCCCTGAGGCCAATATTTTTCTCCCACTGATTGATGTAGTGATTTTTTCAGGTAGATTTTAGAACCCAAATCAAGCAAAAAAATAAATAGGCTTTCTATGGCCCACTGAGTGAGAGATGGCACACACAGGAGTCAGGAGTGGCACACAAGCCCTGAGGCCAATATTTTTCTCCCACTGATTGATGTAGTGATTTTTTCAGGTAGATTTTAGAACCCAAATCAAGCAAAAAAATAAATAGGCTTTCTATGGGCCACTGAGTGAGAGATGGCACACACAGGAGTCAGGAGTGGCACACAAGCCCAGAGGCCAATATTTATCTCCCACTGATTGATGTAGTGATTTTTTCAGGTAGATTTTAGAACCCAAATCAAGCAAAAAAATAAATAGGCTTTCTATGGCCCACTGAGTGAGAGATGGCACACACAGGGATGGCACTGTAGCAGAAATGCCAATCTTAATCTACCACAAAAAAAAACAAAAAAAAACAGGGACTGTCCTACAATTACTATCTCCCTGCAGTAATGTCAGCCAGGTATGGCAGGCAGCAATAAGGAGTGGACTGATGCACAAATTAAATAAAAAGTGTGGACAAACAAACAAGATAGCTGTGCAGAACGGAAGGAACAACAGGATTTGTGCTTTGAAAAAAGCAGTTGGTTTGCACAGCGGTGTACACACAGCAATGCAGCTATCAGGGAGCCTTCTAGGGCAGCCCAATGAGCTACAGCGCTGAGAAAAAAAAAAAAAAATGTAGCTTCCACTGTCCCTGCACACCGAAGGTGGTGTTGGACAGTGGAAATCGCTACAGCACAAGCGGTTTGGTGGTTAATGGACCCTGCCTAACACTATCCCTGCTTCTGATGAAGCGGCAGAAACCTCTCCCTAAGCTCAGATCAGCAGCAGTAAGATGGCGGTCGGCGGGAACGCCCCTTTATAGCCCCTGTGACGCCGCAGACAGCAAGCCAATCACTGCAATGCCCTTCTCTAAGATGGTGGGGACCAGGACCTATGTCATCACGCTGCCCACACTCTGCGTTCACCTTCATTGGCTGAGAAATGGCGCTTTTCGCGTCATTGAAATGCGACTTTGGCGCGAAAGTCGCGTACCGCATGGCCGACCCCACACAGGGGTCGGATCGGGTTTCATGAAACCCGACTTTGCCAAAAGTCGGCGACTTTTGAAAATGAACGACCCGTTTCGCTCAACCCTAATCCCCAGCTCTCCCTGGATCCTGAATGCTCTGTATCTTGCAATGATTTTCTGTCAGCTAGCACCCTGAATGGTATGCAGTGAATATCCCCAGCTCTTCCTGGATCCTGAATGCTCTGTATCTTGCAATGATTTTTTGTCAGCTAGCACCCTGAATGGTAATTTCATGTCATTCAACTCCTGTGCTAGAATTCATCATTAGTTACATGGTTTACAGTACTCACTGTTGTAGCTCTAGGGGGGTCTCTGTTGATGCTTATCATAAAGAAGTGTTAGTATAGAGATGTTATCAGGACTGCATCTCTATACTAACACTTCTTTATGATAGTATAGAGATGTTATCAGGACTGCATCTTTGATCATCTATCCACACCAGGATGTGTTGAGCAGCTGTCCCTAATTTATAACTAACCAGCTCCCATAATCCCGCTGTCCTCTCCCTGCACTGGGGGCCTATAAATTTAGATTCATTCTCAGGGGTGCACACAAGTGTGGGGTTGCACACATTCAGCAAAGCATCGCATTAGCTAAGCATCAAGTTATAGCAGTTATTCCATGGCAGTTAGTCAGGGCAGGAGTCAGGTAACCCACACTCTGCTCTCCCTCCTATCCATGTGCTTTATTCCTATCCTACTATGTTCCCTTGCAATCCACATCCACCGCCCCATCCCCCCTCCATCACAACTCATATAGTAACATAGTAACATAGTAACATAGTTAGTAAGGCCGAAAAAAGACATTTGTCCATCCAGTTCAGCCTATATTCCATTATAATAAATACCCAGATCTACGTCCTTCTACAGAACCTAATAATTGTATGATACAATATTGTTCTGCTCCAGGAAGACATCCAGGCCTCTCTTGAACCCCTCGACTGAGTTCGCCATCACCACCTCCTCAGGCAAGCAATTCCAGATTCTCACTGCCCTAACAGTAAAGAATCCTCTTCTATGTTGGTGGAAAAACCTTCTCTCCTCCAGACGCAAAGAATGCCCCCTTGTGCCCGTCACCTTCCTTGGTATAAACAGATCCTCAGCGAGATATTTGTATTGTCCCCTTATATACTTATACATGGTTATTAGATCGCCCCTCAGTCATCTTTTTTCTAGACTAAATAATCCTAATTTCGCTAATCTATCTGGGTATTGTAGTTCTCCCATCCCCTTTATTAATTTTGTTGCCCTCCTTTGTACTCTCTCTAGTTCCATTATATCCTTCCTGAGCACCGGTGCCCAAAACTGGACACAGTACTCCATGTGCGGTCTAACTAGGGATTTGTACAGAGGCAGTATAATGCTCTCATCATGTGTATCCAGACCTCTTTTAATGCACCCCATGATCCTGTTTGCCTTGGCAGCTGCTGCCTGGCACTGGCTGCTCCAGGTAAGTTTATCATTAACTAGGATCCCCAATTCCTTCTCCCTGTCAGATTTACCCAGTGGTTTCCCGTTCAGTGTGTAATGGTGATATTGATTCCCTCTTCCCATGTGTATAACCTTACATTTATCATTGTTAAACCTCATCTGCCACCTTTCAGCCCAAGTTTCCAACTTATCCAGATCCATCTGTAGCAGAATACTATCTTCTCTTGTATTAACTGCTTTACATAGTTTTGTATCATCTGCAAATATCGATATTTTACTGTGTAAACCTTCTACCAGATCATTAATGAATATGTTGAAGAGAACAGGTCCCAATACTGACCCCTGCGGTACCCCACTGGTCACAGCGACCCAGTTAGAGACTATACCATTTATAACCACCCTCTGCTTTCTATCACTAAGCCAGTTACTAACCCATTTACACACATTTTCCCCCAGACCAAGCATTCTCATTTTGTGTACCAACCTCTTGTGCGGCACGGTATCAAACGCTTTGGAAAAATCGAGATATACCACGTCCAATGACTCACCGTGGTCCAGCCTATAGCTTACCTCTTCATAAAAACTGATTAGATTGGTTTGACAGGAGCGATTTCTCATAAACCCATGCTGATATGGAGTTAAACAGTTATTCTCATTGAGATAATCCAGAATAACATCCCTCAGAAACCCTTCAAATATTTTACCAACAATAGAGGTTAGACTTACTGGCCTATAATTTCCAGGTTCACTTTTAGAGCCCTTTTTGAATATTGGCACCACATTTGCTATGCGCCAGTCCTGCGGAACAGACCCTGTCGCTATAGAGTCACTAAAAATAAGAAATAATGGTTTATCTATTACAGTACTTAGTTCTCTTAGTACTCGTGGGTGTATGCCATCCGGACCCGGAGATTTATCTATTTTAATCTTATTTAGCCGGTTTCGCACCTCTTCTTGGGTTAGATTGGTGACCCTTAATATAGGGTTTTCATTGTTTCTTGGGATTTCACCTAGCATTTCATTTTCCACCGTGAATACCGTGGAGAAGAAGGTGTTTAATATGTTAGCTTTTTCCTCGTCATCTACAACCATTCTTTCCTCACTATTTTTTAAGGGGCCTACATTTTCAGTTTTTATTCTTTTACTATTGATATAGTTGAAGAACAGTTTGGGATTAGTTTTACTCTCCTTAGCAATGTGCTTCTCTGTTTCCTTTTTGGCAGCTTTAATTAGTTTTTTAGATAAAGTATTTTTCTCCCTATAGTTTTTTAGAGCTTCAATGGTGCCATCCTGCTTTAGTAGTGCAAATGCTTTCTTTTTACTGTTAATTGCCTGTCTTACTTCTTTGTTTAGCCACATTGGGTTTTTCCTATTTCTAGTCCTTTTATTCCCACAAGGTATAAACCGCTTACACTGCCTATTTAGGATGTTCTTAAACATTTCCCATTTATTATCTGTATTCTCATTTCTGAGGATATTGTCCCAGTCTACCAGATTAAGGGCATCTCTAAGCTGTTCAAACTTTGCCTTCCTAAAGTTCAATGTTTTTGTGACTCCCTGACAAGTCCCCCTAGTGAAAGACAGGTGAAACTGCACAATATTGTGGTCGCTATTTCCTAAATGCCCAACCACCTGCAGATTTGTTATTCTGTCAGGTCTATTAGATAGTATTAGGTCTAAAAGTGCTGCTCCTCTGGTTGGATTCTGCACCAATTGTGAAAGATAATTTTTCTTGGTTATTAGCAGAAACCTGTTGCCTTTATGGGTTTCACAGGTTTCTGTTTCCCAGTTAATATCCGGGTAGTTAAAGTCCCCCATAACCAGGACCTCATTATGGGTTGCAGCTTCATCTATCTGCTTTAGAAGTAGACTTTCCATGGTTTCTGTTATATTTGGGGGTTTGTAACAGATCCCAATGAGAATTTTGTTACCATTTTTCCCTCCATGAATTTCAACCCATATGGACTCGACATCCTCATTCCCTTCGCTAATATCCTCCCTTAAAGTGGACTTTAGACAAGACTTTACATAGAGACAAACCCCTCCTCCTCTCCGATTTTTACGATCCTTTCTAAACAGACTGTAACCCTGTAAGTTAACTGCCCAGTCATAGCTTTCATCTAACCATGTCTCGGTTATTCCCACTATGTCAAAGTTACCTGTAGATATTTCTGCTTCTAGTTCTTCCATCTTGTTTGTCAGGCTTCTGACATCAGCCCCTCTATACTTCACTCTCCCATGTACAGCTCCCATGCACTTCTCACCTTCCTGAAAAACCTCAGTCCGTCTTGCCAAAACACACTGCAGAAAAAAACTTCTTACAATTCCAAAAACTTCTTGCTTTATATCTTCCTACTCCTACTGATTTCAGGAGACATCTCCCCCAACCCTGGTCCACCATCCCACAACCTCAACTGCTACCCTACCTCACATCAAAACCATTCTAACCTTATTAATATTACTTGCACTCCCTCATCTCCTTCTTTTAATTGTGCCCTTTGGAATCCACGGTCTGTAGGTAACAAGCTTCCTTTCCTGCACAACTACTTTCTGAACAATTCTCTAAATCTATTGGCCCTCACTGAAACCTGGATCCAGGATTCTGACACGGTCTCCCCTGCTGCCATTTCCCATGGTGGTCTTCAATTCTCCCATTCCCCGAGACCCACAAACAGACCTGGTGGTGGAGTTGGCATACTCCTCTCCCCACAATGCACCTTCCAGGTCATCCCACCAACTCCATCACTCTCATTCCCTCCTTTTGAGGTGCACACCATCAGGCTCTTACGTCCTACCATTCAGTCAGAAATCTACAAGCCATTAACCCTCATACACTTACAGACTCCCTACACGCCTCATTGTCCCCAATCTCTTCTTTTTCCTGTCATGATCTGGCTGTACTTCACTTCAATGATACTCTTAGAAGCACCCTAGACCAAGTAGCTCCCCTCACCCACAGAACCTCCAAACACAGAGTGAAACAGCCCTGGCTCACATCACAAACCCGATTTCTCCAGCGATGTTCTAGGAGTGCTGAACGCTTATGGAGGAAAACTCGCACACCAGAAGACTTCATACACTTCAAATTTATGTTAAGGACCTATAACTCTGCCCTTCACATTGCCAAACAGACCTACTTCACCACTCTGTTCTCCTCACTATCCAACAACCCCAAGAAACTTTTTGACACCTTTCACTCCCTCCTCAGGCCAAAAGCTCAAGCCCCTATCACAGACATTTGTGCTGATGACCTGGCCTCCCACTTTATAGAGAAAATAGACAATATCCGTAAGGAAATCCGCTCCCAGACACCAAGTTCAGTGACTTCCATCCCTCCCTGCATCTCCCCTGGCTCACTCTCCACATTCGATCCCATCACGGAAGAAGAAGTCTCCAAGCTCCTCTCTTCTTCTCATCCGACTACATGCTCTACCGACAACATTCCCTCTCATCTCCTCCAGTCTCTCTCTCCAGTCGTCACTACTCACCTAAATACAATCTTTAATCTCTCCCTCTCCTCTGGCATTTTCCCCTCCTCCTTCAAACACTCTATCATCACTCCGTTACTAAAGAAAACCACCCTCGACCCATCCTTCACAAACAACTACAGACCGGTCTCCAATCTCCCCTTCATCTGTAAACTCTTGGAGCGCCTAGTCTACTCCCGCCTTACCCGTTACCTCTCCATTCACTCCCTCCTAGACCCTTTACAGTCCGGCTTCCGCCCCTACACTCGACAGAAACTGCACTCATCAAAGTGACCAACGACCTTCTGACAGCAAAATGTAACGGTGACCACTCTCTGCTCATTCTTCTCGATCTATCTGCAGCTTTCGACACTGTTGACCACCCTCTCTTACTCTCTAGGCTCCAGTCACTTGGCATTAAGGACACTGCTCTCTCCTGGTTCTCCTCCTATCTTTCTGACTGCTCCTTTGGTGTTCTGTTCTCTGGCTCCACTTCATCTCCTCTCCCTCTCACTGTCGGGGTACCCCAGGGCTCAGTCCTTGGCTCCCTTCTATTCTCCCTCTACACGGCCCCAATTGGACAGACCATCAGCAGATTTGGCTTTCAGTACCATCTTTATGCCGATGACACACAACTATATAAGTCATCCCCTGACCTTACCCCCGCTGTACTACAGAACGCCACTGACTGTCTGTCTGCAGTCTCTGACATCATGTCCGCTCTCTATCTAAAACTCAACCTCTCCAAAACTGAGCTTCTTCTGCTCCCACCGTCTACTAACCTCCCTAAACCTGACGTTTCCCTCTCCGTGGATGGCACCATAATAACACCCCAGCAGCAGGCGCGCTGTCTGGGTGTTATGTTTGACTCCGATCTCTCCTTCACATCCCATATGCAATCTCTTGCCCGCTCATGCCACTTACACCTAAAGAACATCTCTAGAATCCGCCCTTTTCTCACCATAGAAACAACAAAAACCCTCACTGTTGCCCTGATCCACTCTCCCCTGGACTACTGTAACGCTCTATTAATTGGCCTCCCCCTCACTCGACTTTCCCCTCTCCAGTCCATCCTTAATGCAGCAGCCAGGGTCATCTATTTAGCTAATCGTTACTCAAACGCGTCCGCTCTTCGCCAGTCATTACACTGGCTGCCCATTCATTACAGGATACAATTCAAAGTACTTGTTCTCACCCACAAAGCTCTCCACAGTGCAGCACCCCCTTACATCTACTCCCTCATTTCTGTCTATCGGCCTAACCAACCTCTGCGCTCTGCCAATGACTTTTGACTAACCTCTGCACTAATCCGTACCTCCCACTCCCGACTACAAGACTTCTTCCGTGCTGCGCCAATCCTCTGGAATCCTCTACCCCAAGAAATTAGGACCATCCACAATTTGCATAGTTTTAGGCACTCCCTCAAAACACATTTGTTCAGAGCGGCCTATCATGTTCCCTAATCAGTTATTTTGTTTGTGTGTAGCCCATTCACTACTTCCATCTATCCCCCACTCCCTGAAGATGGCTGGACCATCATTGTAAATACATCATTGTAAATACACACCTGTACTTTGTATCTCCCCACCTCATTGTAGATTGTAAGATCTCACGAGCAGGGTTGTGTTGCTTTAATTATTGTATTGTTAACATTGTTACTTATGACTGCTATGTTTGAACCTGTTAAACTGTAAAGCGCTGCGGAATATGTTGGCACTATATAAATAAAGATTATTATTACCCGCAGATTTGCAGCGGATTTACAGAATTTTTTGTGCTTTTTTTGTGCGGATTCCACCTGCAGTTTTACACCTGCGGATTCCTATTGAGGAGCAGGTGTAAACCGCTGCGGAATCCGCACAAAGAATTGACATGCTGCGGAAAAAACACCGCTGCGTTTCCGCGCGTTTTTTTTACGCAGCTTGTGCACTGCGGATTTTGTTTTCCATACGTTTACATGGTACTGTTCAACGCATGGAAAACAGCTGCAGATCCACAGCGTCAAATCCGCTGCGGATCCGCAGCAAAATCCGCAAAGTACAAAAGTAGTTAAAGTACAAAGTAGTTCTTCCTAGTTTCATCTGAATATCATGGGTCCCAATAGATTATAATGGCTGAGTCTAATCCACAAATCAGATGAGGCTAGGACAATACGAGTCTTTTGGATTAGAGACACAAACCCATTTTTAAAACTGTGTATTTGTGTTTGCCCCAATTAAATTCTATGGGTCAGTGTGCTGTCCAAGAAAAAACAGACAACACTAGAATGCGTCTCACGGATTTGTGTGAATGTAGCCGATGTCATTATTTGTGGAAGTGCCCATAGTCATAATGAATTGGACACATCTGATGATATTCTAGTGTGGTTTAGGTCTGTGTACATCTGGAGAGTCCTACTAGTGGGGCCACAGGAAATTATTTAGAGAAGCTCCTGCTAATTTCTAGTACTGTACTGACAAAGTGCATGACCATAGATCTGGTTTATCCAGAGGGTGAAGAGAACCTCAACCACATATGGGTGTCAACCACTTAGCTTTCTTCAGCCCATTCCAGACACTGACAACAGGAAAGTTATGGACGTTTGGAAAGAATTAAAAGATATTTCCAGCAATATAAATGTTTTAATGTGTGCAAATTTTACTAATATTTATTATAGGGATTTGTACAACATGATAATGTATTGCCATAATGAGAGGAGCATAAGTAGCTACCGGTGACCTCTTCCTATCTCTAAATGGAATAAAAGATCAAGAATTTTAAAATCCAACGTACTAAATCTTGTTTCCCCCTACAGCTGGCACCAGGGGATAATGGGGCTGTCATACACATTAAATTGTCATCAGATCAGGTGATAATTATGAAACGTTTATGATCATTGTAATTTATTCATGTATACATATGGAACTGACATTGTTGAAGGACACCTATGTTATTATTAAAAAAAGTGTATGAAAAATTGTCCATTCTGCTTTTCCTTATGTGTCAAATTGTCCATTGCATGACATCTATTTTTTTTACAACATAAAAAATCCCATTTCAATTTCCTGTGTTATTAATTATTCATTCTTTAAAATAAGACGGATGCCATACAGATGGTGTCCACGTGGTCTTCAATTTTTTTGCATACCCATTGACATCAAGGAAGAGTCTAAGTACGCAGTCAGTTGGCTGTATAACACGGACGATCGTATCACAATGCACAGACTCGCTTGACCCGAGCATGACTAATGCATAGAAATATATGAAGCTGTCACATACGGGTCAGGAGAGTCACTGGCCAGTACGAGCATTTCGATGTGATCGTCGTCCGTGTTATATGGTCGTCTAACTGTGCCCTTAACCTCAAATTATACTCAGTTTGTGCATGCTGCAATTTTCTCTACACGAACAATATGTTTGTGCAAAAAAGAAATACTGTGGGTCCCTATTCTCTCTGTCGGCAATCCTTTGCGCATATGTAATTGCGTAGACAAGGAGTCATGTCCTCCTCATAAAGACATCGTGACCCTGACTATTACTGCTTGCAAAGCCTGTATGTGGGAGAAAGAGGGAACTTTTGCAAAATATGGTGCTGCAAAGGCTGGTATGCAATAAATATAACCCCAGGCTCATAATGCAAAGTGTCCAAGTACCATGTCCTGGGCACTATAAATCACTACTCCAAAAAGTACTGATATAATTAAAGGAGAACAAAAGGAGCATAGAACATACCAACGTAAAAAAGTACAAAATTTATTGAAACATAAGCAAAAGACATATACAAACACATACATGAAGATAAGGACACTAAAAAGCACCCCTAACACCCACACTGGTCCTCAAAGGTGTAGAACGTGTATAAGGCACCAGAAAAAAGTGTAACGCAAGAGGCACAAAATGGGCAACCGTGTCCATATAGAGCACCCTGGGTCCTAGACTCAGCCCCTATGGTCTTGAAGTATGGACCTAAATGGGGCTGACAGACAATGCTGCAATATAAACAGTCTATGATCCCAGAAACACTCTAGGAAACCGATGGCACTGCCGGTATAAGGAGAGCATGTGGCATAATAGACGCAGTGAATTCAGTAACAAAAACGTACCTCTTACCCGGGTGAAGGGATCAGAAGAGTTGGGCGACACCCCCGACGTGCGTTTCGCTCTAGCGTTCTCTTTGCTTTATCAAGGGGAAGTCTGGTATGCAGTGGGGGTAACCTGTCACGTTACCAGTGAGGAAGAAGAAAAGTGGGAGGAAGCTGAGTTTGAATACCAACACCAGCAGCAGTGAAGGAGCAAGTCTGTGGGGTCCGTCAGTTGGGATCGGGGGCAGCACGGTGGCGTAGTGGATAGCACAGCAGCCTTGCAGCGCTGGAGTCCTGGGTTCAAGCCCCACTAAGGACAACATCTGCAAAGAGTTTGTATGTTCTCTCCGTGTTTGCGTGGGTTTCCTCCGGGTACTCCGGTTTCCTCCCACATTCCAAAGACATGCTGATAGGGAATTTTACATTGTGAGCCCTAACGGGGACAGCAACAATAATGCGTGCAACCTGTAAAGCGCTGCGGAATATGTTAGCGCTATATAAAAAAAATAAATATAAAAATAAAGATTATTATAAAAATAAAGATTATTATCGTAAGGAGGAGCCTTGTCAGCATTGTATGGAAGATGTGGAGACACAGACACCCGTTTGGGCTGAGGGGAGAAGAAAGAGAGCTCCCGGAATGGATACGCCCTATATGGCCCGATCCGGGACTTCTATATGCTTGTCTCGTAATGGCTCTGCCTAAGTGTTTATGGACGGCAGGGAACTTTTGCAGGATGACCCTGGGAGAGGCTGAGGTAATAAGGCCTTGTTTCAGTTTTTCCAAAAAGGAAATGTGGTCAGTCGAGACCTAGGAACTCTAATTGCCAAAGGTTTTTGAGGTTTTGAAAAGTTTTACAGCCTGTTGCTGCCATTTTTCCTAGTGCCCCTTCTTTTAAAGGGACGTGAATACTCTGTTCTGGGGTCTCCACCAAGTGAAGCCAAAGTCATGATGACTCAAAGAGAAGACTAGAAGACATAAAGGTGCTGGAAAAGCAAAAAGTTGATATTTGTTTGATGTCTTTGTGATGCTTATTGTGCTTATGTTTCAGATATTGGTATTGTTGGGGACAACCATATTTAAAGTAGGGGATATGTAAGGCTACGTTCACATTGGCGTTCCGCCAATGTGCGTCGCTGTTGCGCCGGCGACGCAGCGGCGACGCAGCGGCGACGCAGCGGCGACGCGCCCCTATGTTTAACATAGGGGACGCGTGCGTTGTTTTGGTGGCGTTTTTGCCACGTGCGTCGTTTCCGACGCTAGCGTCGGACGCAAGAAAACGCTACATTGTAGCATTTTCTGTGCGTCCGATTTTCGTCAAAAACGACGCACGCGTCGCAAAACGCGCGCGTTTTTGCGCGCGTTTGCGCGCGTTTTTACGTGCGTCGCGCGTTGCGTCGCCGACGCAGGGCGGCGCAACGCTAGTGTGAACCTAGCCTAAGTCGGTTGACAAGGAGTAATTTTCTCCTCATGAAGATGTTGTGACAAGTTATTCGTTGTGTTTCTGCTTATTATTTAAAAAAATGTATTTATCCCTATGGACGTTGTCTGTGTTACTTTCCTGCAGAGTTAACTGCAAGGTCGACCCCTGTAGGAAGGTGGATTCCTAGGGAAGACCAGAGGGAGAGTGTTTAGGGATATAGGAAATGAGTAGTCAGTGTTGTGGAGGAGGTGCAAAGGAGAGGACAGGTGAATGAGTGGTGGAACTACAAGGCTCAGCATGAAGAGGGACTGGTTATAATGGCAGCAGTATATCACAGACAAGTCAGGATCCCTGCAATAAGAAAGCTTGTAAGTCTGGCAAATGTACTGTCAAGCAAGAAGGGAACCTTGGAATAAGGTAGCGCCCTGCTGTTGGTACTGAAACAGGAAACAAAGTCTCTACAAGCAGCACCTATGACTGATATAACTAAGGACACAGGGTATCAGGATCATAGCGACACATCAGGACCCATATGACCCTACACCTAGGAAAATGCAGGCATTCCAAACTTCTCCCCATTCTTTTGGGGTTCTTGTTGCCAGAAATAAAATGCTAACTGGACTGTGCAGACGGCAGGGGTGGAGCTTGAACTGTGTGTGTGAGCTGAGGCTGCTGCAGAGAGAACTTGGTGCTGATAGCTGCAAGAGAGGAGAACTGTGTCCTGATATAGCTGCAAGAGAGGACCCCCAGCCTGTAACAGAGTGGACTTGTGAGATTTGACAGACTTTTCCGGGTGCAGCGAGGGTGGCTGTCCTGTGTTAGTTCGAGAAGCCACGAAGATACAGAGAAAGGGATTTACAGTTTCCAGGAGCACCTTCAGGACCCAGAAGCAAGGAGAAGACCATGTTTCACGAAGCTGGCAGAGAGCCATGCGAACCACTGTACTAGACTGCTGGGGGACTGCTGGGGGACTGGATCTGAGTCCCCAATATCACTGTGAGTTTGTTCCTGTTTTGTGCACATGTCAGGGCCTAGTATAGCCTTCAATAGTCAGAACACGGCAGCCGTGTGGCCTGCTTAGTAAAGGCCAGGAAGGTTATACGTAGAGTAGCATAATTCTTTGTTTATTGTTTGCATTTACTTAAGTAACATATATTGAGTCTGTAACAGTTGGAGCACCGTGCTATTTTACGGACAAGCTAAAGAATATAACTCTTGTAAATTATCTTTTGCCATTGCATACCCCTGTTTGCATCTTCCTCATCCACTTCATTCCTTGTCTTCCAATAAATCTACCCTTTGTTGTTTGCACCTCATCTTGTGTACAGTAGTCTTCCTGCACCATGGTGGTCCCCCGGCCATCGCTTCATAATCTTGCACATACACACCCACAACACTCAATTTTCTGTAACTGGAAAGGGGGTCCCACTCATGCCACTACCATTACACACACAGGCTCAAAATATATTCATTTGAGCTCATCAAAATTAGGAGGCCTTCTTCTATTACCACCATTGCACTAGTTTTTGTACATGTCCCTTTTTGTAGCAAACCACCAACAATGTCTTGTTGATTTCAGTTTTCAGCAGAATCATCAGCACTCACACATTGTGGGAAAACAAACTATTTTACTTGGGTCATACAGCAACTCTTATAGTTATCATCTCAACATGCAGGATTACAGAAAAGAATTGACAAACACAAACAAAAGAGGTCATACACAGCAGGCAGTGATCGACGTATATGATGGCTATATGTGTATGCGGGCCATCAGATACGCCGACCTACGTTGGATATTATATGTACATATTTGTCAGGGAATAATAAAAATACTAGTTTATGATAAGCGAACTACTTTCTTCTTAGTCTTTTTATTACTTCAGTGCCAAGGCCTTCTTTGTGTGCAATGAAGTTACATTGATAATGTGTGCAAACTGTAAAGCGCTGCGGAATATGTTAGCGCTATATAAAAAGATATTTAAAAAATAAATAAATAAAGAAAAAGAAGAAAGATTCTTTGAATAGGGTGTAAAGATAAATATTTAGAAAGGATATTTTAGGTGCCGGAGCACCCCTTTAACCCCTTAACGACCGCCGATACGCCTTTTAATGGCGGCAGTTAATCCAGCACTACAACCTCACCCCGGAGTCCTACCACAAGAAGTTCCGGAGCCTGCAGCGGGGTCTAAAGGACACCTGGACTGACCACATGCGGGCGTTGCTGAGAGCTTGAGAGCACTGGACCTCGGATCTAGCGCTCACCACCCACCAGGAGGTCCAGGAACTGTTTGTCATGCAGCAGTTCTTGTGGAACTGCCCAGAGGACGAGTATGCCAATAACAGGGCACCTGAGCCGAAGAAGCTTGCCAGCAGCACCTGGAGAGGAGGTAAGCCCAATCCTGCCCCTGTTTCCCCAGCCCCCAGAGTGCAAGGGGTGTACCCCCCTGCTGCCCTCTCCAGGCCAGGTGCAGAACCCAGATGTTGTCATCACTGCAACCAGCCAGGACACTTCAAGGCTGCGTGTCCCCAGCGTCATAAGGCCCCATCCCTGTCCCAGAAACCGTCCACTGTTTTATGTGTGGGAGGGGGTGGTGGGAGGTCCCTGAACAATTACCAACTTGTCACCATTGGCCGCTCAGCAGTCATGGGACTGCGGGACACAGGCACTGAACGAACCCTGGTACATCCTGAGGTGGTGTTCCCTCAAGACTTGGGACCGGGGAAAACCCTTTCCATCTCTGGAATTGGAGGCGTGAAACTGGCGCTGCCTGTCGCAAAGGTATTTTCGGACTGGGGCACCAGGAATGCGGGAAGTGGGAGTAACAACGCCAAATATTCCTGCCAATGTGTTACTTGGGACCGTTTTGGGGAGGCTAGTGTCTCAGTATGTGACCACTGAACCCCCAAGTTCGGCTCCCCAAGAATGTCATGACTCTACTGTGAATGCCGATGTTGATGTGTTGAATGTGCCTCCAACAGTGGAGGAGGGAGTAAAACCTGATGGTAATCCATACACTGACACCCCACACACAAGGCTCACAGTGAAGGCAGGTGAGGAGACTGTAGGGGAGAGCTCAGAGGTGGAGGCGGGGGGCTGCTATGGGCAGTGTAGGGCCCCTAAGTGAATCCAGCCTGCTGAGTCTAGGGCCTCTATAGGAAGAGGAACAGGCCATGGGGGAGGGGGCATCCAGGAGAGGAGCCACCAGATAAGACCCCAGGGCAGGAGTTTCCCCACACCCAGGATGTCAGGAGGCCAGGGAAGTCTGCCTTTCAAAAACCTGACCGGCACATCCAAACATAGACTAAGTGTGAACAGGTGCTGAACCTAGAGTCGCCAACTCGTATATAGTTAAGTAAATAAGGCAGCACACTGCAGCGCTAAAGCATGCAAGCTTGAAACACGAAATTTGAACTGCATTACTGCACTAGAAATATGAAAAATAAGAGTGTTTAGCGCATAAAAATGGCCAATTTTCTGTGTACCTGGTAGCCCCTTTACGGCATCTCTCTTATACCAGGTCCTAAACTTGGTGTCCCCTCAAGACTTGGGACCGGGGAAAACCCTTTCCATCTCTGGAATTGGAGGCGTGGAACTGGCGCTGCCTGTCGCAAAGGTATTTTCGGACTGGGGCACCAAGAATGCGGGAAGTGGGAGTAACGCCAAATATTCCTGCCAATGTGTTACTTGGGACTGTTTTGGGGAGGCTAGTGTCTCAGTATGTGACCACTGAACCCGCAAGTTCGGCTCCCCAAGTTCGGCTCCCCAAGAATGTCATGACTCTACTGTGAATGCCGATGTTGATGTGTTGAATGTGCCTCCAACAGTGGAGGAGGGAGTAAAACCTGATGGTAATCCATACACTGACACCCCACACACAAGGCTCACAGTGAAGGCAGGTGAGGAGACTGTAGGGGAGAGCTCAGAGGTGGAGGGGGGGGCTGCTATGGGCAATGTAGGGCCCCTAAGTGAATCCAGCCTGCTGAGTCTAGGGCCTCTGTAGGAAGAGGAACAGGCCATGGGGGAGGGGGCATCCAGGAGAGGATCCACCAGGTAAAACCCCAGGGCAGAAGTTTCCCCACACCCGGGATGTCAGGAGGCCAGGGAAGTCTGCCTGACCTGGCAACTTGGTCAGGAGCCAAGCTGCTGTCACCAGGAGTGGGAGCGCCAGAGCCCAAGGAGCCTCGCAGAGGTCTACGGCTTCAACTTCTCCGACCAAGTGGCTGCCGAGTCAGACGGCAGCCAGGAGACAGATCCCGGGGAGCTGACAGCGGAGGTGGCAGTGTCATCCATTCTTGCCACATCGAGTCAGGGATTTCAGGCAGCTTTGGATTCTGCAGGGAAGCTGAAGGGTGGAGATTGTTAGCCCACCCAGGTACACGGGGGAGGGACACAGAAGGATTAAGAGGTGAGGACACATGGAGAGTCAAACACAACAGATGAAGATGATAATGAAATAAGGAACAGGGCATATGCCAGCCAGAGGGGAGCAAGCACATGCTTTTTGGGGGCTGCCCGGAAACTAGAAGTCTTGTGCCTCCACCATTATTGTTATATTTTACTCTAACTCTTGGTATATTTTTACTGTATATTTCCTGTAATTATCTAGTGCGTCCTTAAGGCAATTAAACCATAAATTAATTTTGGGCTGATCCTTTTATTCTGACTGCGAATCTTAGAATACCCAGCGTGGGTAACAGGGCAGTCCCTCCGGCGGCCATTTGCTCAAGGTACAGTTCCCTTACTGACCTGAGAGACAAAGGGGGCGCCGGAGAGCTGTGCCTGTGCGGTTACGTCATGGATTGGTGACGTGGGAGGAACCAGTTTCCTTCACACCGCAGCTGAAAAAAACATGATAAAAGCACATATAAAAAACACTAAATGCAATGAAAAACTGCAAGTAACCTAAGTTAGCTAATTAGTGCAGAAATGCTGCTGAAAATCTGCAGCATCAAAAATGCACCAAATACTCACTGTGAGAACTTAGCCTAATGGTTCATAAAACACCATCTGCTGTCCACTCAAAATAGCCACTGCATGAGCCTATAGCTGTTGTAAACTCCAACATAAAGAAAATATAATTATTATCTGCATATTGATGACTGGAAAATCATTTTTGCCAAGTAGCTATTCATGCTTACCCTGATTATTGACTGTCTCATAATAAAAACTATTGGAATATCTACTTTACCAGGATTACATCTTTCTGTCTCTAATCAGCTTCAGTTATTTTCAAGGTCATCACTTATTTGATAATCGAGATCATTCTCTGTTTCACTTAAAAAAAAATATAAGCAATCACTTATGGGATCAGAAAATTAATTAATACAGACATGTTCATTATATTTTAATTAATTGAGACTTTACACAAAATTTTAGTGCAGCCTCATGTTGTACGAAAATTTGCAACTTTTCAAAGTCTTTTTACACAAGAAATTTGGCAAAAAAGATTTGATGCATTGGGCCCATTGTGTATAAACACTATATGGAAAAAAAAAATTGGAGACACCTAAATCATTGAATTGAGTAAAAATGAGTTCATTGAATTACAGAGTGGTACTGTAATAGGATGTCACTGTTGTTAGAAGTCTGTTCATTAAATTCTTTCCTCCTATATATTGCACAATAAACTGTGAGTGGTATCATTGAAAAGTGGAAGCACAACAGCTAGGACATTTCGAACAATCGTATGCTTCCAGTTTGTGGGAACAGATTGGGGAAAGCCATTATTTTCCCAGGACTGTTCCCCAGTGAACAAAACAAGGTCCCAGGAGCAGACATACCATTGGTGCAGCCTATACAACGGCACAGGTGCCCAAGAGGTAAGGAGGCCACTTGTACCCCAAAGCAGGTAGAAGGGTGAATTATTGGGCTGCAGAAGGCCAATATGTTGTTCTTGTACAGGGGCCCCCTTTTGTCTGTGTCTGTCACTGCAACATAAAGGTTCAATAGTAGCCAGTACTTGGCACCACCATGCACACATTCAATAGCTGCAAGTGAGAATACTAGTTCTACGCTTTCAGTTAACCCCTTCCCAACCTGTGGCGTCATGAAAGTCGGTGCCAATCCGACCTGTGACGCCTATGTGGCGTCATGGAGGGATCGCGTCCCTGCAGATCGGGTAACAGGGTTAGCACCAATTTCACCTGATCTGCAGGAACAGGGGGAGTAGTACTTCACCCCAGGGGGCTGGCTTGGCCCCCCCCCCCTCGTGGCTACGATCGCTCTGATTGGCTGTTCAAAGTGAAACAGCCAATCAGTGCAATTTGTAATATTTCACCTATGAAAAGTGGTGAATTATTACAATCCAGTGCAGTGCGCCCGCCAAATCTGCCGGCCGGCAGATTCGTTCCATGTACATTTTGATCACTGTGATAAAACCTATCACAGTGATCAAAATAAAAAAAAATAGTAAATGAACCCCCCCTTTATCACCCCCATAGGTAGGGACAATAAGAAAATATATTTACTTTTATTTTTCCACTAGGGTTAGGGCTAGGGTTAGGGCTAGTGTTGTGAATTCTGTTGTCGAACTCCCTCCTGTGGTCGTGAATGGTACTTCGGTGAGTTCTGTCTATGGGCTCCCTCTGGTGGCTATGAGTGAAGCTGCTGCTTCTGAGGTTCCTTACACAGGTGACGTGGTTTATCCTTTGGTTGGCTGCTCTATTTAACTCCTCTCAGATCGTTACTCCATGCCAGCTGTCAATGTTTTTGCATTGGTTCAGTTCGCTCCTGGATCTCTCTGGTGACCTGCCTTCTCCTGCAGAAGCTAAGTTCCTGATAGTCATAATTTGTTCACTGTTTTCTTGTCCAGCTGGTTATCATGATTTTGTCTTGCTAGCTGGAAGCTCTGGGATGCAGAGGGGCCCCTCTGCACCGTGAGTCGGTGCGGAGGTCTTTTTTGCACACTCTGCGTGGTCTTTTGTAGGTTTTTGTGCTGATCGCAAAGTTACCTTTCCTATCCTCTGTCTATTTAGTAAGTCTGGCCTCCCTTTGCTGAAGCCTGTTTCATCTCTGCGTTTGTGACTTCCATCTTTACTCACAGTCAATATATGTAGGGGGCTTCCTTTACCTTTGGGGAATTTCTCTGAGGCAAGGTAGGCTTTATTTTCTATCTCTAGGGCTAGATAGTTCTTAGGCTGTGACGAGGCGCCTAGGTCTGGTCAGGAGCGCTCCACGGCTATTTTTAGTGTGTGTGATAGGATTAGGGCTTGCGGTCAGCAGAGCTCCCACATCCCAGAGCTCGTCCTGTATGAGGTTTAACTATCAGGTCATTCCAGGTGCTCCTAACCACCAGGTCATAACAGGCTAGGGTTAGAATTAGAGTTAGGGTTAGGCTATGTGCACACGTATTCTGGTCCTCTGCGGATTTTTCCACAGCGGATTTGATAAATCCACAGTGCAAAACCGCTGCGGATTTATCGCAGTTTTTCTGTGGATTTCACTGCGGTTTTACAATTGCGGTTTTCTATTGGAGCAGTTGTAAAACCACTGCGGAATCCGCAGAAAAAAATTACATGCACAGCGTTTTGTTTCCCATAGATTTACATTGAACTGTAAACTCATGGAAAACTGCTGCGGATCCGCAGCTGCGGAAACGCTGCAGATCCGCAGCGTTTTCCACAGCGTGTGCACATACCCTTAGAATTAGGCTATGTGCACACGGTGCGGATTTGGCTGCGGATCCGCAGCGGATTGGCCGCTGCAGATTCGTAGCAGTTTTCCATCAGTTTTACAGTACCATGTAAACCTATGGAAAACCAAATCCGCTGTGCCCATGGTGCGGAAAATACCACGCGGAAACGCTGCGTTGTATTTTCCGCTGCATGTCAATTCTTTGTGCGGATTCCGCAGCGTTTTACAACTGTTCCTCAATAGGAATCCGCAGATGAAATCTGCACAAAAAACACCGGAAATCCGCGGTAAATCCGCAGGTAAACCGCAGTGCCTTTTACCTGCGGATTTTTCAAAAATGGTGCGGATAAATCTCACACGAATCCGCAACGTGGGCACATAGCCTTAGGGTTGTAATTAGAGGTAGGGTTGGAATTAGGGCTAGGGTTGGAAATAGGGTTAAGATTAGGCTTGTGGCTAGGGTTATGGTTAGGGGTGTGTTGGGGTTAGAGTTGTGGTTAGGGTTGGGATTAGGGTTAGGAGTGTGTTGGGGTTAGGGTTGTGATTAGGGGTGTGTTGGGGTTAGGGTTGTGATTAGGGTTATGGCTAGAGTTGGGATTAGGGTTAGGGGTGTGTTAGGGTTAGTGTTGGAGTTAGAATTGAGGGGTTTCCACTGTTTAGGCGCATCAGGGGTCTCCAAACGCAACATGGCGCCATCATTGATTCCAGCCAATCTTGCGTTCAAAGAGTCAAATGGTGCTCCCTCCCTTCCGAGCCCTGACGTGCGCCCAAACAATGGATTACTCCCACATATGGGGTACCAGCATACTCAGGACATACTGGGCAACAACTATTGGGGTCCAATTTCTCCTGTTACCCTTGTGAAAATATTGCTTGCTAAAACATCATTTTTGAGGAAAGAAAAATTATTTTTTATTTTCACGGCTCTGCGTTGTAAACTTCTGTGAAGCACTTGGGGGTTCAAAGTGCTCACCACATATCTAGATAAGTTCCTTGGGGGGTCTAGTTTCCAAAATGGGGTCACTTGTGGGGGGTTTCTACTGTTTAGGCACATCAGGGGCTCTGCAAACGTAACATGATACCCGCAGACCATTCCATCAAAGTCTGCATTTCAAAACGTCACTACTTCCCTTCCGAGCCCCGACGTGTGCCCAAACAGTGGTTCCCCCCACATATGGGGTATCAGCGTACTCAGGACAAACTGGGCAACAACTTTTGGGGTCCAATCTCTCCTGTTACTCTTGTGAAAATTAAAAATTGCTCAGTATGAGACAGGGGCCAAGAGACATTTAAATTTTAAGAACCACTCCAGCAGCGCAATACAAAAAACAATGGAGTAGTGCTTTAATTATAAGAAGTGACCACCTGGTGTAAAATTGTGTTGTGACTTTGCAAAGTAAGTTGTGCCAGAATTGTCTAAGCAGCAGGAAGGGACAACTTGAGACTGAGTCCTCGACCACCTCTTACAAGCATATTTTACATATTTGTTATGTCTGTGATTTTCACAACTAGAACACATACCCATTATACATTATGGGGCTGTTCACATGTCCGTGTTTTTTTTGCAGGACCATTTGTCCGTGGAAAAACCACAGATAATTGTCCAATTTTTGCGGTAGTCATAGATAAAAAGTACCAGTACAGATCTACAAGTTCATAAAAATCACGACCAGCACCCGGATGCCATCTGTGTACAGTCCATGGGTTGTCTATGAAAAACCCTTCAAAGAATAGAAGCTTTGTAATATATTTATCTATACATGAAAACACTGATGACTGACAGTAAAAGCTGACAAACTGAACAAACACTGATAAAACTTGGATCCAAAAAACTTATGACACTTGCACCATGAGCAAACATGGACATGTGAATGAGGCCTTATCTATATGCCACATTAAAGCATCTGAATATCAGACTTGGCTCTATCTTTGGTGAACCTGTCGAATTCAGGTGTTACTAGGGAAGTGATTTTTTTGGGGGGGATGGTCACATGTGATATATTTTGCAGGGCAAATGAGTACCCGAAAGCAACTTATACTACCCCAGACTGTTTAGTGAATTATCATTAGCTTATTGCTGTACATCCAACTCTTGAGACACCAAAGACCTTTTAAAGTGCAAATTATCTTGGAACATGACTCTAAGGTGTCAAGCAGTAAAAACTTGTAACACATTTTGTCTCAAAACTGTACTCTACTAGTTTGACAAACCCATAGCTAAATGCAGATTTTCATCTTTTTTTCTACATATCTGTATTCCTTACCCCAGTTCTAACATATGTACTCCCTACAGTCCAGGATCGAGAGCCACCATCAATAAATGCTTCTATTAAAATGGGTGACTTTTAATTTAACGTTTTATCATTTCTAGCTACCACTTTTGAAATCTTTCTTAAACTCAGTGGAGTTCATTTATGATGCCACTTTACGCACCCGACAGCTGACACCTTTGTAGGTAGCGGTATTACATTCAGAAGGCACTTCCCTTGTGTAAAAGCAACTGCCACAATCTAGACACCATTGTGTGAGAGTGAATACAGAGAGCCCATATTTTATCATAAACAGAGTGGCCCAAAAAAAGTGATACGCTCTTCAGCATGAAAATATCTGCATACAAGCTTTATAACTAGATTTACGTACACGACCTAGGATAGTTTGACTTCTGCAATCAAATTAGGTGCTCAAAGTTGTCACCTTGAACATCCAGACACTTCTGATTTTTGCAAACTACTGCATGAACAACTTCTAGTTACAGTGTCCAAATGGATTGCTCTCAGTGTTGGACTTTGGGCCCAGTGTTCATCTACATGCAAAAATAACTTGACCCTAGTACGCAAATTTACTCTTGATTATATGTAAAATTAATTTTGCTAGCTTGTTTACTGAATGATTATATTATACATTTTTTGTAAATGGTGAATTGAAGTGCAATATCACTGTTTACCAGCGCTCCTTCTTCAGAGGGGCCTACCGGAGGATTCTCCTGTTCCCCTTTGGGCCAGTCCGATCCTGATTGCGCTGTATAACATTTCAATTTCTTTGACTCTTCTGACGGCCACATCGGAGATTTTACTAATCATGAGAACAAAAACATCTTTAGAGACAACATAATACTACATATTGCCACCAATTCAGATTTTTAAAAAGAGCATAAATAACCAGTATTGAAGTGTGTATACATTTTTTATGGCCACCCTGTATATTTAGATCATAGATGTAGACTATATTGATCAATTTATTTTCATTTGAGTTCCCTTTAAATGTTGAATATGCCAAGTTCCAAACTGATTTTACTTAGATTTAGTTCTCTGTTAAGGAAACGTGTAGGGCTGTCAATAGTCAAGTTTTATAGTAACCATGGGAACTTACATTTAGAGAGTGCTGTAGATTTATATCAAGGACACACAGATTTCAGACTAGAGCACCACTTAAAGAGAACCTGTGAGGAAAATTTAGCCCCTACACTACCGCCAGCTTGATATCCTCAGTGGCAACAGTTTGCCAATATTGTCCTTCTATATTCTGGTCATTACTGGTTATCACTGGTCTTGTTGAGAAGCAAAAGCCTCTAAATGAATCAGGAGCATCTGACAAGTGGTGTACGCCAACATGCAGCTCCCTATTAATCTTGCTCCAGTCAAAGAATGGAGTAAGATTTCTGGCATAAGGTTTGCCACAGCTCGTCATGAATTAGATTAGCTGTAGCATCACACCTTGTTCTGCCCTTTCCCGCCAATTTAATGGAGCTGGGTGAAACTGGTGTGAAAACTCAAAGTTTTGTGACATCAAATTATTTTACTCCACTTACATGACTTATCAAAGGGTTTTACAACAGAAATGTGACAAAAACACTTTGATGAATCAGGGCTCATTTTCTACTGACCTGTAGAAAGCCATAGGGATGGAGAAGTTGTCCCCCTGGCTCTTTTGGCATCCTACAGGCCTAGAAAATCATCAAAGCCACACTACCATCATGGAGAGCATCTATATTTACTAATCTTTACTTTATCTGCACACAGTAATGGATACCGATGGAAGTGGCTTGTGATGACGTACTCTGCCTGTGGGGCATCAATCAAGCCATGAAGAAGACCAGCCAGGCTGACTTTTTAAAAGAGTTCCTCTTTTTATTCAAGAACCTTTCAGACCTATACAATAGGTCAGATTCATCAGAGCAGGTGATTTTCAAGCTGGTCTTGACAAGGGGTCATGAGTACCCTTCTTATTAAAGTGACTGGAGTAAGATTTGTAGCATAAGGGATGCCACATCTCACCATTAAGTAGCCGTCCTGTGACCACCCCAATAATGTTTGTCTTGCCCCCGCTGGACCCATTTTGGCTGAGCTGTGAGAAATTAGAGTGAAAACATCAAAACTTGTAACATTTTTCTGCAATTCAGTCTTGCAAATTGTTGTGACTTTTTATACAATTCCGGCAAAATTGGTTTGATGAATCGGCCCCTATAAATGTCAGATTTTTAACCTTTTCTAGAATATTGGCTGAAGAGAAATTGGGAAGACATTTTTTAATGCTCCTGTTCCTCTAATATATATATATATTTTGGGAAGCCTTGATGTCTCCAGTAAGAATACAAAATTGGAAACTTTCCCACATCTCGATCTTCAATATCAAACCTTAGCACATTATTCGCCTTTAGAGAAACCATGTAGGTAGTTTCACTGTTTCTTGGTGAAACCATTTTCTAAAGAGTTTATACACCAAAAAGAATCTTTTAATATTATAGATTTACATAAACTAAAAGTCTATCATGTTAATATGTTGAAAATTCTAGTTTATCTGTCAGATCCGTGTGAACGTCAAATACCCAGACCTGCTGTTCGTTACACCTTTTTGGACAACTGTAGAAGCACTTTTTCCCAAGTTTTTTTTTTATTAATTCCTAAAGCAGAACTTCAAGCAGCGGAAAGAGAAATCTGTGGGAGGAATAACTGATACTCTTTATGGGGAGTGGAATTTTTTCTTACCTTAGCAAAAAATAAAGTCTAAATTGCCTTCCTTAAGATTCGTGTGTGGATTCACGCTGGCTCCAGCAGTTCCCACAGGCAGGGGAGGGTTGCAAAATAATTGAAAGCAACTTAATTAAGATGAAAAAAAGGCAATTTTAATAAATGCAATTAGGAACACTTCACACACAGGATGCTTTCAGATCCCCTCTCCCAGCCCTTCTACACGTGCTGCCTCTTTCATGCCGATTTATTTCATGCAGTTTGAAAACACGGTAGACGGGCAGCAAGCATTAAATGAGACCACAAGAGGAAACCATTCACTATTTAAGGGCTCATTTGTCCACGTTCGGCTGGATTAGCCTATTCTTATTGATAAAAGTTTCATGATACTACAGCTCTGAAGTTCTTGGCTTCCAAACGAGGCAAGAAATAAATCCAAGAATTCACTCAATTAACAGCAGAATAGTTAGCATCAGCATTAGAAAAGTTACTGACATAGTGAACTAATGGTTAGTAGGAGATAAACACAATACAGCCGGGTAAATATACATAATATCTTTATAATATGCGAGTTTTATACACACACTTTATGATGTCACTGGGATTGGAGTGGCTTTATAAGAGCAACATAAATATTATAGAGATATTAATAGAAAATTTCTTCAGTTCAAATCTGTCAATTTATAAGAGAAATTACCAAAGGAGTGAAGAATAAAGCAAGTGTATGAGATCAGCAACATTTTTGTCTATTGGTTGTGTCTGGTAAATGAGAAGTACTGAGGTCACTGTTGAATATATTGGGATCAACCAAAAAAGACTAATTGTAAAAAGAAGAGAACGTAGTGAGCTATACGTTGGTATCACCATACAATATACGGTAATCTTTGTTACAATAAGTAAAGACAATTTAAGACGTACATGTTAAAAACATTTAAAAAGCCAAAAAAGCTAAATGCATGCCAAAATAGGGCTGCCGCTATAAGGCAATCACTAACCTCATCTGCCTATTGATGTATACCACAGATAACCCACTATATAAATGTCCAAAACACAGTATTCAATAGTTTCCAAATGCCATTATCATATCATGTTATAAAACATCACTTTTAAGTGTAATATGATATTATGAAAACCATGAATACTAGCTGAACATCCAAAAGATTTATGAGTTGGTAAATATACAGTGGAGAAAATAAGTATTTGATACACTACCAATTTTGCAAGTTTTTTCACCTGCAAAGAATGGAGAGGTCTGTAATTTTTTATCGCAGTTACATTTCAACTGTGAGAGACAAAATCTTAAAAATAAAATCCATAAAATCACATTGTATGATTTTTACATAATTAATTTGCATTTTATTGCATGAAATAAGTATTTGATATAATAGAAAAACAGAACTTAATATCTGGTACAGAAACCTTTGTTTGCAATTACAGAGATCAGACGTTTCCTGCAGTTCTTGACCAAGTTTGTACTCACTGCAGCAGGTATTGTGGCCCTCTCCTCCATACACATTTTCTCTAGATCTTTCATGTTTCGGGGCTGTCGCTGGGCAGCATTGAGTTTCAGATTCCTCAAAAGGTTTTCTAATGAGTTCAGGCCTGTAGGCTGGCTAGGCCACTCCAGGACCTTGAAATGCTTCTTAAGGAGCCATTCATTAATTGTCCTGGATGTGTGTTTCGGGTCATTGTCATGCTGGAAGACCCAATAACGAACCATGTTCAATGCTCTTACTGAGGGAAGAAGGTTGTTGTTTGATGTTTCTCCCACCATGCTTCACAGTTGGGATGGTGTTCTTGGTGGTTATACTTATCCTTCTTCCTCCAAACACAGCGAGTGGAGTTGACACCAAAAAGTTCTATTTTGGTCTCATCAGACCACATGACCTTTTCCCATGCCTCCTCTGGATCATCCAGATGGTCATTGGCAAACTTCAAAGGGGCCTGGACATGTGCTGACGTGAGCAGGGGACCTTGCGTGCCCTACAGGATTTTAATCCATGACGGCATAGTGTGCTACTAACGGTAATGTTTGAGACTGTGGCTCCAATTCTCAGGTAATGAGTTCAGAGTAGCAGACCTTCTTAAAGAAAAACTAGCAGGTCTGTGAGAGCCAGAATTCTCGCTGGTTGATAGGTGATCAAATACATATTTAATGCAATTTACTTATTTAAAAATCACACAATGTGATTTTCTGGTTTTTATTTTTAGATTCTGTCTCTACAATTGAAGTGTACCTATAATAAAAATTACAGAACTTTCCATTCTTTGTAAGTGGGAAAACTTATAAAATCAGTAGAGTATCAAATACTTATTTTCCCCACTGTATATATTCAATATTTGAAAACAAAGGGTTGAAAACAAAGGGATCTGGGAATAAGGCAAAATATATGATGATGGACCTCAGTGGCTTCTTCAGGTGTAGAATAAGTGTTTGTCCAAAATGGTCCCTAATATATAAATCAGAAATAATTAATAATACAAAATAAGTATTACCAGGTGTGGAAGGCACATGGTGTCATATGTCTATGGAGCAGGTTGGCGTCTGTTAGCCTTTTCAGCACATATGCTAGATAAGAAAATTTAAACTTGGAAGAGAAAAATGCGGTGCTCACCAGCTTCACAAAAAAAATTCAGTCCTTTATTTCACCATGTGTAATATGGACAAAGTGTCGGACATACAGGTTAACGAGGCATGCAGGGAGAAATGGACAAGACGGCCATTTCGCATGTAATCGCTTCAATGGGTCCAGTTCCTTTGACCTCATGATTCTCATTTGGTCTGACATGCACTGTGAGCCGTGAGTCTTATATAGACAGGTGTGTGCCTTTCCAAATCAAGTCCTATCAGTTTAATTAAACACAGCTGGACTCCAATGAAGGAGTAGAACCATCTCAAGGAGGATCACAAGGAAATGGACAGCATGTGACTTAAATATGAGTGTCTGAGCAAAGGGTCTGAATACTTATGACCATGTGATATTTCAGTTTTTTTGTTTTATTAAATTTGCAAAAAATTTCTACATTTCTGTTTTTTTCAGTCAACATGGGGTGCAGAGTGAGAAAAAAATGAACGTTTTTGAATTTACCAAATGGCTGCAACGAAACAAATAGTGAAAAAATTTAAAGAGGTCTGAATACTTTCTGTACCCACTGTATCTGCTCATGCTGCATAACCACTTCTAATCTGGACCAAGGGCTTTAAGGACCCACCTTACCAGATAAAAAATAACAACGCATTAAAATTTAATTAACTTGGTCTCACTCTTCTGCATTTTTCTACAGGCTAGATATGTTCTTGCCATACACAAGTGCCCAAAATTGTACACAGTAGTCCAAGTGTCATCTGACTATACAATTTTATAGAAGTAAAACTATGTGTTTTGCTACTTGCAATTATGCTTCTTTCAAAGCCTCTTTCCCTCGTACTTGCATTGGCAGCCGGCAGCTACCTGGCACTAGTTACTGACATTAAAACATAGTTTTAATTTTTATTTCATAAAGGAATAGGACACATGAAAATAAGCAACTTAATATATCTTATAAGAAAAATCTTATTTTCTCCTGGATTGATGTTTTATTCTGAAATCAAGTGTAAAATCTGTATTTGGTGAAGACAAATTTTCCCATTACTGAGATAAGATATGAATCCAAACAACCCTGAGGATAGGGAAAAAAAGGGGAACAACGCTGCGCACGATCTAAGTGCAGTAGAAAATAGGTGTAAATTGCACGCTTATATAATTGCACTCACCTAGTCAAAGGAGAAAATGAAGCATTGAAAGGTGAACCGACAGGAATCCAAGGGGAACGGTCTGCAGCTCGGCCGACTGGGCACACGGAAAAGGCCCTCAGACATCCGTGGTAAAACAATAGATAGCAAGGAAAATCCCAGTATGTAGCCGGTGCTCCCGTATAGGGACTCTCATAATATTTATGAGAAACTCTATACAGGAGCGCCGGCTACATACTGGGATTTTCCTTGCTATCTATTGAGGTAAGATATGACAGGTGGTGCTTTTAAAATTCCATGGACAGAGGAAAGGGGAGGAACTAAAGACAGACAGTGACATTCTGCTACAAGTTCTTCAGAAACGACAGCTCTCCATAGAAGACCAGCTGTCATCTCTCATCTCAGTCTTTATTCACTGTATTTTGACTACAATATTGGAGTGTGCATGAGGCCTAAACTTTTGTTTTAAACAATCTATTCTATAGAAAAATTGAAAATCTAGGAACATTAAATTTACAATTCCGGTTAAACTTATCAATTATTTTTAGTGTTTTAATGTCGACTTTAGTCATATTTTACAAAATGTATAACCAAAAATAGAAGAAACCTAACAATTACATTTGTGCTTTGTGCTTTGAATTTCCAAGACAACGAGAAAAAATAAATCATGTTGCATAATAAATCATAATTAATCTGCTTTAACTTCAGATAATTCTTGAATGGATAAACTATTAAAGAATATCATTTGTTGTGGAGCCAGAGAGTGTCATCCTAGACTATCACACAGGAAGAGATGGAGATGGAAAATCGACATAGCATGAGAAAAATTGAGGCAAGAAAGAAATTAAAGGGCACACTGAAACGCTCTATCTGTATCCTCCCCAACCCCACAGAGAAAAAGTAAATTAAACCTACATTTTATGCAGATTTAAACTGTGTGAATACAATATGAAAATGTGAATGCTTGTAAAGAATATACCAAAGAATATACCATATGCCCATGATACTCTTTAAGTGAACCTTTCACTGATGTGTCAGAGGCTGCAGACCGTTGCACTACATCTGTCTGCAGAAGGTTGCAGTTGTTTGCTTTGCAGACTAGTGGCCACCTCCCCCGGTGCTAATGGCCATACATGGACCTGGGTATTTATAACTCCCAACTTCCTGTTGGGAGTTGCGGGTGATATTTCCTATTTGCACTTCTCTTTTGAAGCTTAGAGCTGTAGAATTCTGCTAGCGTCCTCTTGGACTTTGGAGGGCGCCGGCGTTTCTCTCTGAGTCTACTCAAGCTAAGTGTCCCCCTAGTTTCATTTATCCTTACGGTCTTTAGTGTTAGTGGGATTGACTAGCATCATCCTGTCCTTTCCAGAACAGGGCTTATCACCAGGGTCACACAGGGACTAGGTATCCTGCTCAGCGATAGGTGCGGAACCTATATAGGGATGGTAGGACAAACAGGGTGATGTTACATCAGTCTAGGGGTCTCCACTTCCCCCTTTTCTAGTGTTTGGTTCCCCTTCCCTTATCCCTTTGTATTGCACTTAGTCTGTCCTACAATGTGCATAGAACGGTTTAGGGTTTATTTGACCCTCATACTGCCATCATCAGCTGTTTTGTAAAGTCAAACTTTAGTATATAAAATCCTTTCTCAAATATATACAGTATATAAAACCTATATAATTAGGAAAATGGAAACAGTGTCAGAAAAGCCCTCGTCCTTCAGGAGAAGATTAAAAATTGACTCCAGTCAGGGATATACACTGTCTCACTATTTTGACAGATGAAAGACTTCCTGCTTCTGAGCTGGGAGATACCATTATGTGGGAGGAGATTGGGAGCATGCAGCATGTAAACACAGGAGTGTTTCGTTCTTCGTTCACATTGTAGTAATATATGTGCTAATGTAAGAAAGATACCTGTATATTATGGAGCAGCAGAAGAAGGAGGAAGGAACAAGTATAGACTGGGGAGGGAGGGGGGGGTTAGAGGCTGAATATAAATGCACATTACAATTTTCAGATTTATATTGATGGTTGGACCATACAATGAAAGCAATTGTTACCATCCACCTTTCGTGTCTCTGCTATTTCCTCATAAAATATAAGCTTGCTTTCAAGCAGGGCCCTCATTCTTCTTGGTATCTGTTGATTGATGTGATTATTGTTCATTTGCAATGTCTTTTATCGTCTGTACGAGTCCCCTCTATCATGTAAAGTGCTGCGGAATAGTGGGGAAAAAAGTATTTAGTCAGCCACCAATTGTGCAAGTTCTCCCACTTAAAAAGATGAGAGAGGCCTGTAATTGACATCATAGGTAGACCACAACTATGAGAGTCAAAATGAGAAAACAAATCCAGAAACTTGTCTGATTTGGAAAGATTTATTTTGCAAAATATGGTGGAAAATAAGTATTTGGTCACGTAAAAACTTACAAGATTTCTGGCTCTCGCAGACCTTTAACTCCTTCTTTAAGAGGCTCCTCTGTCCTCCACTCATTACCTGTAGTAATGGCACCTGTTTTGAAATTATTATCAGTGTAAAAGACACCTGTCCACAACCTCAGTCCCACTCCAAACTCCACTATGGTGAAGATCTAAGAGCTGTCGAATGACACCAGAAACAAAATTGTAGCCCTGCACCAGGCTGGGAAGACTGAATCTGCAATAGGCAAGCGGCTTGGTGTGATGAAATCAAATGTGGGAGCAATAATAAGAAAATGGAAGACATACAAGACCACTGATAATCTCCCTTGATCTGGGGCTAAACGCAAGATCTCACCCCGTTTGGTCAAAACAACCACAAGAACGGTGAGCAAAAATCCCAGAACCACACGGGGTGATGTAGTGAATGACCTGCATAGAGCTGGGACCACCGTAACAAAGGCTACCATCAGTAACACACTATGCCGCCAGGGACAGATCCTGCAGTGCCAGACATGTCCCCCTTCCAGTACATGTCCGGGCCCGTCTGAAGTTTGCTAGGGAGCATTTGGATTATCCAGAAGAGTATTGGGAGAATGTCATATGGGCTGATGGGCTGATGAATCCAAAGCAGAATTGTTTGGTAGAAACAAAACTCATTGTGTTTGGAGGAGACAGAATGCTGAGTTTGCATCCAAAGAACACCATACCTACCGTGAAGCATGGTGGTGGCAACATCATGCTTTGGGGCTGTTTTTCTGCAAAGGGACTAGGACGACTGATCCGTGTACATGAAAGAATGAATGGGGCCATGTATTGTGAGATTTTGAGTGCAAACCTCCTTCCATTAGCAAGGGCATTGAAGATGAAACATGGATGGGTCTTTCAACATGATAATGACCCCAAGCACACCACCAGGGCAATGAAGGAGTGGCTTTGTGAGAAGCATTTCAAGGTCCTGGAGTGGCCTAGCCAGTCTCCAGATCTCAACCCCATAGAAAACCTTTGGAGGGAGTTGAAAGTCCGTGTTTCCCATCATCAGGCCCAAAAGATCATTGCTCTGGAGGAGATCTGCATGGGGGAATGGGCCAACATACCACCAACAGTGTGTGCCAACCTTGTAAAGACTTACAGAAAACGTTTGACCACTGTCATTGCCAACAAAGGATATATAATAAAATAGTGAGATGAACTTTTGTTTATTACCAAATACTTAATTTCCACCATAATTTGCAAAATAAATCTTACCAAATCAGACAAGGTGATTTTCTGGATTTGTTTTCTCATTTTGATTCTCATAGTTGTGGTCTACCTATGATGTCAATTGCAGGTCTCTCTCATCTTTTTAAGTGGGAGAACTTGCACAATTGGTGGCTGACTAAATACTTTTTTCCCCACTGTATTTTCAAAATATTTAGAAAATCAGGTATCATTTCCTTTACACTTCACGAATACTTGCTTCTTTGAGCTGGTATAATATCCTAATAAAATACATTTAAGTTTGTGGGTGTAATGTGAAGAAATGTGGAAAAGTTCATAGGGTATGAATACTTTTGCAATGCACCGTGTACTGTATTAAACTGCTCCTATAAATATATATGTCCCGTACTGATGCAAACCTTTATTCCTTATGCACGCTTGAGGTAAAGGAGTGAGTATGAGTGTACAATTAGTCTACACTTGGTTTGTTGGTCTGGATAGGAGGTACAAGCACAAAACTGTATGATAGTTTTAATCAAGACTAGGTGCAAACTTGCTTCATTAATTCCTTTTGATGCATTGCGACTATGAATTATAACCAAATTATTTATTACTTCTTAGCTGCTGAACAGATTTGGATGCAGCTGAAGGGTGAAAATGCTAGACATCTATGTTCTCGTGAAGCTCCTGTGTTGTAATTAGCAGTAGAGAAGTCTGGCAACTTGTATTTTCAGGTGTTACCAGAAGTTTTGGTGCCAGGGAAAGAAAAAAAAAGGAAAATTATCATGCAGAATAGTAATTGGGAACTCCTAGGCCACCAAGGAGATTTGTTCCAAGAACCGCTTATTATGTGTCATTTATAATACTGATGTCTTCCCATAGGACAGAAATTATTTTGGGCTCCATCAGACAGTAGAGCCGTGAGTGACTCCTACCTTGGCACCCCTTACAGGGGTGCTTCTGAAAGAATTTATTAACGCTACACCTGTGGAAGGAGCAAAAGTAGAATTTTGAGTATTTTTTCAGTTTTTTTTGTGCAGATGAAAATGTATTTTTTATATCATTCTGAATAGAGTTGGTGCAAATTGATTCCGAGGACCTGTTAGATCAGCCACGTGAGTAATCTCTAGCCGCTGGACGGCAGCTTTGAGAACCACCTCCTACATCCCGGCATCCGCAACTATTCTTTTGATTAGCCAACCTAGCATGACATCACATGTGCATCATGCTTAAATGATGATGTCACGCCCAGCTAGCTAATCAAAAGAAGAGCTTCGGATGCTGAAAGGTAGAAGGCAGTCCTCAGGGCTTCCGTCCAGAGACCATAGATTACTGACATGGCCGATAGATCAGGTCCTGCGAATCGATAAGCACCAACTCTAATTCTGACTCTAATAGTTGCATAATATAATTCCATCCTTAGTGCACATCCTGTGAGGATCTACACAAATCTTTGGTATAAGGTTTCGACAGCACAGATTCCTGTCCAATAATTGTATGGTGAGAAATGGCCTCCAAAGCACAAATACCAACATCTCAGATGATAAAATAGGGAAGTCCTATCAGGACCAACCAAAACAGGACATAAAACGCCCACTTTTAGGCATGGGTTATACAAACTGTTAGGGCTAGCGGAACGCACCAAATAATAAGACAGACAGAGTATGGTGCGTTCGCAGCCCGGGGTCCACCGTGCAGAGATGGAACCTGCTGCCAAGTAATGACGCACTCTATGGCGGTACTCATAAGTATACACACGTGGGTTAAACTTCACCCAGCGTGAAGGAAGCGATCCTATTGTGTCACAGGACCGCGGTACCGCACATAGAGCGCGAGCAAGTAGTCAGCGAACTCAACCCCAACTAGGATTGAAGTCCGATTAGACACTTGCTGGCACAACACCGCAACTGGGTGTGTAAGGAAACTAAATAATAATATTAAAGCACAAGAGTGCATGCGGTGCCGCACTGACGAACGCCACTAACCACCCAGGCTTGGATAAGGAAAGCACAGAGGAAGTGCACGGCACCGTACTGGCGGTCACAGCAACTGGACGCTGTAATGTGTGATTAGTGCTGTAGGATAAGTCGGGTGATAGACAGCAAACATACACCTTCCGCGAACAGACATTCAATAGGGAGGGTTATTTAAAGAGCGACTTTCACTCACAACATACACACATTAACAATTGTACACTAGCGCATGGCCGTGCGGTCATGCGCAGTTTATATAGTTGCAGCACAGGAAGTGGCCACAGAAACTTTGCCCTTCCAAGACCTGCCAAGAGGACCAATGGAATGTGCTGCAGAGCCTGAGCACATGACCCTCGATCTCCAACGGGAGATCTTGCCCTGGGCATGCTCAGTGTGTGCAGACAAGGACTTAGTCCCAGAGAAGTCCGCTCGCTGCTGACCAGCACTGGCTTTAATGGCAGAAGCTGAAGAAGCAGCAGTAACTCTCTGTACAGAGTGAGACTGAGCAAGACACTGGGACCGACGTCCCTGCTGAGCAGACTCCACTGCGGCTGGATAAAAATGGGAGACCGCAGCGGAGATGGCTCGAGATTCCCCCTGTGCAGAAGCGGGAACTCGAGACCTAACACAAACTCTGCCCCTTTTTGGACCAGGACATGTCCACATTTTCCTGGATTGTTTTGAAAAATGTGGGCTAGGGCTCTCCACCTACCAAGTATAACTTATGATATTAGTGCCTTTTTTTGTGCAAAGGAGCCTTTTGGCCCTTATGTGCTCCCCATTTAGCTGTAACAACTGACGATAATAATTGGTGAACTATTGTAGGAATTAGTCTTTGCAAACCGTGTTTATTTAATTATACCCTAAAAGCTATTTATAAGATTAAATTAACTAAACACATTAAATGTAATCACAGTTCTGCGACAAGATAGCATGGATTTCTCACCGTGCACCACACTTTCCTTAATAAACCCTACTTCACCTGTATAATAAGTGGATGAGTCTGGGGTGATGTGATTTTCCCCTTTCCTTTTTTTAAAGGGCTGACAGTTTTGCAGTTAGGACTGGAGCTATGTAGGAATAGGTAATAGGTATAGATAATGTATATTATATTACTGTTGATTATATTGATTATTTTAGAGGCGTCTGCTGCAGTATGCATCTGGATTAGTTGTAGGTGTATGAGCAATCATTGCCATGTAATTGCCCCCCTGGAGGTTGCTCCCAATGCACTTAGAAATAAACACTTGTATATTAATCCGTGTTTGCTGCCAGATCGGCTTTTTGGCAGATCTTCTGAAACAAGCAGGATGTGCGGAGAACACTCCTAAAATGTGTTGGAGTGTATGAGATGGGTCTGAATGGGGAGTAGGTCCTGACATTATCTCTTCTAATTAAAGCCCAGCAACACTGCCAGGGAGACCAGCTAAATCATGGCCATTATGAGCACGCAGCTTAATATCGGGGGAATTCTGCATTAGTTCCTCTGCAAAACAGACTTTGCAAGGACTGCAGAGCATTCAAGAGAGAAAGGCTTTTAGCTTAATTGAACTGCAAGAATTGAAAACGGCATCTCATTTGTCAACTTTCACTGGCTTTCCTTCAGTCTGGGTTAATTGTATCCTCCCTCCCCTTTCCGAAACCCAATAAGAACTGATGCAAAGGGTTGATGAGATGAGCAGAAAGACATTTTATTGCGGAACCTTTGGAGGGGGACATCAAAGACAAGACATGTTATGCCGTGCCAAAATGCTATTTTAGGCAACATTTCCTGGCCAAAACGCAGTGCTAAAAATACAATTGTCAAGTACAGGTAGATGGATACGAAGCTTGGGTTTACAGCTACTGAAGCTATAAATCACGCCTACAGCCTACATATAACTGTAACTGTGAGAAGGGGCACGAGGTAAGGTTGTACTAAAATTACTCTCACCCATGTGCCAATTATGAAACTGATACATAGGCATGTATAGGCTCAAAATGGCCCACTGGGGAACATATGAATCCCCTTGTTGGCTCGTGTGCACTAATAGGCCCCCCAACTACCTACATGAGTAGTATTTGGCATAGTACACTTAATGCAGCATGTACAGACAAAGTAGGTGTCTCGTCATTCATTTAATTATCAAGTATATTATAGAAACAGAGGTAGATTTGTGAACAATGGTGAGATAATATTTCATGTAGTTGAACAGTGGGCTCCCAGAATCAATGTCACTAGTGGACTTTAGGCCCACCAGTCCACATTGAGCACGTATAGTAATGCCAGCCACCCCCCAACCTCCAAAATGGAGGGGTTGCATAACAGTGGTATATTCTGTCTCTATTTTAGATATGCCACTGATAGTTGAACATAACTAGGTTCACAATTCCATATGTCCTTTAGGCAGCAAAAGGAGACAATAATCAGTAGTCAAAGAAAGTCATTGCAACACAAACATTAAAAAAAAAATCGCAGTTATATGACAAGAACCTGGTAGACTGGAATCCCATCCTTGTGAAGATTTTCAGATATCCTTGCAATCAAGCTTTTGCAATAAATGCTCATATTCAATTTGAACCAAAATACAAACAAAGGAAACACACAAAAAAAGAGAAATAAGTTACAGCTACAGTAGGATCAAGTGTCACCCCATTGTTCAGCTCACCATTCTGAACTGAAGTTACTAATCTCACATCTTCCTCCAGGTGACTGTTTTTCTAGCAGGTTTCAGGTATACTCGTGTATAAGCTGAGATTTTCAGCAAATTTTTGTGCTGAAACCGCCCCCCCTTGGCTTATATACGAGTCATTGTCCAGAAAGTGGGAGGGGGAGCCAGCGACTGTAGCACAGTGACAGCTGCAGCCGCCGGCTTCCAGAAGACATCAATACTCACCCTCCGTCACTGCATCTCAGTCCCTGCATCTCTGTTCCAGCGCATGTAGCTCTTTCTGTTCGTGATCAGCAGTCAGGTGGTACCGCTCATTAAGGTAATAAATTTGGACGCATCTCCACCCCATAGGCGTGGAGCGCATATTCATTACCTTAATGAGTGGTACCACATGACCGCTGAGCACAGGAACAAGGAAGAGCTGCCGGCGTCTGGACAGAGATGTAGGGACGCACTAGGAGGGTGAGTAGGACGGAGGGGGTGTGGGAGCCATGCGGGATGTTGGGAGCCATGCGGGATGTTGGGAGCCATGCGGGATGTTGGGAGCCATGCGGGACATTGGGAGCCATGCGGGACAGTGGAGCCATTCATACAACAGGGGGGCCACATACCAGGACAAAACGGGGGAGCCACACATAGCAGGACAGGGATGAGGGGACAATGCATACCTGGCTTATACTCGAGTCAATAAGCTTACCCAGGTTTCCATGGCAAAATTAGGTGCCTCGGCTTAAACTCGGGTCGGCTTATGCTCGAGTATATACGGTAGGTATTATCCTATAGAAGCTCAAAAGATGCAAAAGAGTTTACAGACAGGACTGCCAGGGATCACATCTAGTTATTTCTGTAAGGTAAAACAAGTTTTAAATGGGCAAGGAAATGTTTTTCCTTACAGAAATCAGCAGCTACGATCCTGTACTGTCCTATCTGTACACCCTCTTTTGCTTCCTCCCCTGCCCAAGAGATGTGCTATGATCAGACCATGTTCCTGTACGGTCAGATGCAGACAATACACAGTACACAGCAGGGGCACATTTATAAGTTTTATCTCAGCATAAAAACATTTTTTTTAACACATCCAATTGTGGAACTTATTTTTATTCCACGATCTATTGATTAAAGTGTATTTTGTTTGTGGGAAAAACCCTTTTAAAAAATATCATGCACCATCCTGAAGAATATATCCAAAGTTAAATTATCAAGAGCTGCACATTTGAGGTCTGCATTAAGTCAATTTATGAAATGTGAAATGTTCATCTCCCCAGTTCCTTTTTTACAATTATATCGGCAGCGATAAATGCCGCTGCGGGTTTCCTTGTGGGATCTCCAGGGTGGGAGGTCGTAGTAAAAATGCTACATTGGAACATACCCTTACACCGTTTTCCAATATTCAGGAGCCCTATTGGTGGAAGGTTACTCATAAACTTCATATATACTTTACATTCTCTGAAATTTCTTTCCCACCTGTGCTTTCTTGGCCCTCAGCAACTCCAGGCACTTTCCCACTGCTCCTGGCTTGAGTGTTGCACTTTTCAGCAGGTTAATTCTGTCTCTCAATTATATTTGGAAAGGTTGACAGGTTTATAGGAAAAACAAAACCAGCAAGTCAGAGACAGGTGGAAAATTCTCTTAACCAACACACTTTCTGGTGAATTGTAAAGGTCAGTAACCTGTATTTAAAGTGACCTACTGTGTGAACCAGCCCTAGCTGATGTGGAAATGTACAGTACCTCATTGTTCTAGATGTTAAGAAACTTCATTCTATATACTGTATGAACATTTACTTAATTCTGCATAGTGAAGAAAGTAAAATCACTCATCAGTTTTTAAAAAGCCTAAATTAAATTACTCTTAAACTGAACATCTCTGTTTGAAAATGATTCCCTATGGGTTAAAGGACTGTACAAGGCTTTATGTGAGAAAGTTGAAATAATAGCCAAATGACAGCCAATAATTATTGTGAGTGAGCGGCTGTCATCTGACAGATATATATATATATATATATATATATATATATATATATACAGAGAGAGAGAGAGATGAGCATATCTTCTGAAATGTACAGTCGCCAACTATGGCAAATGTATGTAAAACTCTTATGACCTAAGACTGTATTGAACCCCTTTCAAGCTCTTATATGTAGCTGTGGGTAAATGGATGGTAACTGGTGAGAACCATCAGGCTTTTTAGTAATACACAACAATGACATACTTTGTTTTTTAAAATGTAAAAATGGTTAAAAGTCATGATGTCATAATTCCACCACTTACAGTGTCCTAGGGATGCTCTGAATGAGAGCTCAATCGCCCTATGGCAGTGTTCTCCAACTCCGATCCTCAAGAGCCACCAACAAGTCATGTTTTCAGGATTTAGTTAGTATTACACAGGTGATACTTGCATCAGCTGGATGACCAAGAATACCATCACCTGTGTAATACTAAGGAAATCCTGAAAAGATGACCTGTTGGTGGCTCTTGAGGGCCGCAGTTGGGGAACACTGCCCTATGGGATCGAGGGATGGTTGACCTGTCAGGATTGTGAGTGACAGCTCTATCACCCAGTCAGAGGCTGAATGTGATTACTGTGAATAACAGCTGGGTCTGTGGGATCTCCTCCAGGTGTCAATGTGTCAGGACTCTAACCAATCAGCACTTGTGCACCAGGCGGCATCCCTTCTCTCTGAGCTATTCAGCTCGCTGGACAGTTCCTTGCTAACCCAGATACTAGTACCTGTGTTGTTCCTGACTATCTCCACCCTGAGTTCCTGATTGGCTCCTCCCTGATTGAACACCCTACTTAAACCTGGCATTGCACTTTCTGCTTTGCAAGATTATTGAGCTACCAGCCTTTAGTCAAGCTTCTTTTCACCTGCTCCTTCATTTCAAGATTATACTGCTGCTCCATGCAAATCAATATGGAAACTGTGGAAGGATCACCTTTATCGTCTTGACCTGTTACGAGACAATTGAACTTGAAATCTGTATTGAACCCGAATCATCATGAAGCCGTTAGTTTTCATCTTACTTCATCTCCAAAATTTGCAGACTTTGATGGAATGGTCTGCGGACATCATGTTACGTTTGCAGAGCCCCTGATGTGCCTAAACATTGAAACCCCCCCACAAGTGACCCCATATTGGAAACTAGACCCCCAAAGGAACTTAACTAGATGTGTTGTGAGAACATTGAACCCCCAAGTGTTTCACTAAAGTTTATAACGCAGAGCCGTGAAAATAAAAAATATTTTTTCCAACCAAAATGATATTTTAGCCCCCAAATTTTTATTTCCCAAGGGTAAAAGGAGTAATTGGATGGCAAAAGATGTTGTCCAATTTGTCCTGAGTACACTGATACTCCATATGTGGGGGTAAACCACTGTTTGCACGCACGGCAGAGCTCGGAAGGGAAGGAGCACCGTTTTACTTTTTCCAACTCAGAATTGGATGGAATTGAGATCGGATGTCATGTTGTGTTTGCAGAGCCCCTGATGTGCCTTAACAGTGGAAACCCCCCAATTCTAACTCTAACTCCAACACAACCCTAACCCTAGTCCCAACCCTAACAACACCCCTAACCCCAACACACCCCTAACCTGCACACACCCCTAACCCTAATCCCAACCCTAACCATGACCCTAACCACAGCCCTAACCCTGACACACCCCTAATCCAACCGTAAATGTAATCCAAACCCTAACCCCAACTCTAGCCCTAACCCTAACTTTAGCCCCAACCCTAACCCTAAATTTAGCCCCAACCCTAACTTTAACCCCCAACCCTAACCCTAACTTTAGCCCTAACCCTAACTTTAGCTCCAACCCTAATCCTAACTTTAGCCCGAACCCTAACTTTAGCCCCCAACCCTAACCCTAACTTTAGCTCCAACCCTAATCCTAACTTTAGCCCCAACCCTAACTTTAGCCCGAACCCTAACTTTAGCTCCAACCCTAATCCTAACTTTAGCCTCAACCCTAACTTTAGCCCCAACCCTAACTTTAGCCCGAACCCTAACCCTAACTTTAGCCCCAACCTAACCCTTATGGGAAAATGGAAATAAATACATTTTTTTATTTTATTATTCTTCCCTAACTAAGGCGGTGATAAGGGGGGTTTGATTTACTATTTATAGCGGTTTTTTATGTTTTGCAGCTGTCACACACAAAAAGTCGCTTTGTATTGCAAAAAATAGTTTTTGCGTCACCACATTTTGAGAGCTATAATTTTTCCATCTTTTGGTCCACAAAGTCATGTGAGGTCTTGTTTTTTGCGGGACAAGTTGACGTTTTTATTGGTACCATTTTCAGGCACATGACATTTTTGATCGCTTTTTATTCAGATTTTTCTTAGGCAGAATGAACAAAAACCAGCAATTCATGAATTTCTTTTGGGGGTGCGTTTATACCGTTCTGCGTATGGTAAAATTGCTAAAGCAGTCTTATTCTTCGAGTCAGTACAATTACAACGATACCTCATTTATATTATTTTTTTATGGTTTGGCGCTTTTATACAATAAAAATTTTTATATAAAAGATAATTATTTTTGCATCGCTTTATTCTGAGGGCTATAACTTTTTTATTTTTTTGCTGATGACACTATGTGTCTGCTCAGGTTTTGCGGAACAAGATGATGTTTTCAGCGGTGCCATGTTTATTTATAATTTATATCCTTTTTTTTTAATTGCGTGTTATTACACTTTTTGTTCGGTAGTACGATGATAAAGCATTGTTTTTTGCCTCGCTTTTTTTCTACAGTGTTCACTGAAGGGGTTAACTACTGGGACAGTTTTATAGGTCGGCTTGTTACGGACGCGGTAATACTAAATATGTATGCTTTTATTGTTTTTTTTTATTTACATAAAGAAATGTATTTATTGGAACAATATTTTTTTTTCTTTATTTAGGATTTTTAAAAAATATATTTTTTACATAGTGTGATATATTTTGTTAACTTTTTTACATTGTCCCAGGGTGGGATATCACTATATAGTGTCAGATCGCTGATCTGACACTTTGCAAAGCATTGCGTCAGATCAGCAATCTGACAGACAGTGCAGGAGGCTTGCCGATGCCTGCTCTCAGCAGGCACTGACAAGCCACCTCCCTAAAGGACTCGGAAAGGACCCAGCGGCCATCTTGGATTTGGGGGCCTGCTGGGAGGAGACAGGAGGATACCCTCGGAGCAACGCGATCACATCGCGTTGTTCTGAGGGTCTCAGAACCTGCGCGATGCTTCCCTATGCCACCGGAACACTGCGATCTTGTTTGATCACAGTGTTCCGGGGGTTAAAGTGCCGGGAGCAGTCCGGATGTTAGCTGTGATAATCAACAGACATCTGGTCGCGATCGGCCGCGCTCCCCCCGTGAGCTTGGCTGATCGCATATGATGTACTATCCCGTCGATGATCATACGGGCTCAGCTCACCTCAACGGGATAGTACGCCTGAGGTCAGAAAGGGGCTAAAACAAATGGAAATTTTATCAGTACTCATAATAGAAAACAAAATGAGTATAAAAACACCCAATTAAGGGTATAGGACAGGGAATCAGGGCAGTGGTCTGTAAGGGATAATATTAATATACCTAGAACTCCCCCTGGTAGGCCCTAGAATCTGATGGCCTATCTGGCTGCGGAGGTTGGCACCCTAATTTTCTGAAGTGGTGCCCCCACTCAACAACAGCTGTCTCTTCAATCCCTGTCAATTCCTATCCATGTGTGTATATATATACATTATACACAGAAACAACACACTACAGATACACTGAGACCCATGTGATGGAAGAAGTGTATCTGTACATACCAAAGATAAGCACATCTGGCTAGTGATAAATAATAAATATCTTGTCTGTCGCTAGTTACAAGTGGGTAAGGGATGTAAGGTCATGGTAACTAAACCCCTATCCTAAAGAATCTGGGTGTTGCCTAGTGTGTATCAGGTAGAGGCTGTAGACTTCTATATAAGGATGCGATGGTATAGTATCACGGCCTATAGGCTCAAAAATAAAGATATGGTAATAATTACACTGAAAACCCACAATGGTAGATTTGACAAAACATTGGTACACAAGATTGAAAGAGAGCACATAGACTTCTGTGGGGGAGTGGATTGACACCCTTCCTCAGCTCATGGATTCATTGAGGCCCTCCTGAATTTACAAAATTAGGGTGCCATCCTCTGCTGCCAGGTAGGCCATCGGATTCTAAGGCCGACAAAAGGGAGTTCTAGGTATAGTAATATTGTCCCTTATAGACTGCTGCCCTGATTTTCTGTCCTATACCCTTAATTGGGTGTTTTACTGCTCATTTTGTTTTGCATTAAGAGTACTAATAAAATTTACATTTGTTGCCCCTTAGACCCCAGTCCAGAGCCTCTCATCTAGCCAAATTAGTTCTGATGCTTCGCACTGACGAGGGCCAACAGCCCGAAACACCGTGTCTGCGAATTGAGATACTGATTTGGCTTTTATCCTAAGTCATATTGCATGACTCGTTAAAGGGTTGATTGTGACTTGTAGGATCGCTACTTCCAACAGGTGGCACTATAGAGTTTAAGTCCTCTTTTTCTCTGAAGAAGCAATTTGCATATTACATTTGTCTTGAGGGAGTTTTTGTTAGGTTCACAATTGTAGCTTTACTCAAGTGGTGTGTATGTCTGCTCTGTGCTGAGTTATATCCAGATCTTCGTTGATGACCTTGGATTTACCCTTATCATTACCAGATTTACCACTATCCGTTTAACTTACCCCTTTGTCTTGATCTGCTACCTTCCTGATAGTCTGACCTCGGACTATGACCTGACTATGTTTTTGTCTCACCGCTCTGTTTATTATGAAACCTCTTGTTACTGTCCCCAAACCTCTTGACCTCTTTACTATCCTGTCTCAAGGGAAGTCCGTGAGTACCAACTATTATCACATTCAGTGGTGACTAGCATCACACATGAGGGGTAAATGACTGCAGTGCCTTTGTCTATACACAGTGTACATGAAAGAAGCCATGGCTTTTTGACAAGTTGTGGTGGTACAAAATGTATCCCTGTTTCAGAAATAGCAACATGTTGGTAAAATAAAGACGCTATAGCTTTTTTACAAGCCTTCCAAAAAGTATTCCTTTTTGAGAGAAGTAGTTGGTTTGCTATTTGTAAAGTGAAGCAACGAGCTGTACAAAAATATTCCTATTTTGGATTCACCAACAGGTTTTCCGTTTTGAAAATAAAGAAGCAATGGATTGTTAAATAGCTTTCCAAAAATTATCATTATTCTTTCAGGTTTATTTACACTATATATGGTAGCATGCCCAGCAGCATTATAGTATAACTATAGAGCACCTTGAAGCAGCAGATGTGTGTGGCTATCAGCAGTGACAATGGAAAAAGCAGCTGCAGCAATAGCACAGTATAGAATATGATGGGACAGGCAAGGAGATGCCTGGCTGTGTAGGGCCAGTATTGGCCTCCCTGGTAGCAACAATTCAGTATGGTTATGGAACACTATGTACAGGCAGGCAGTGTGTGACTGTCTATCAGCAGTGACAGTGGAAGCAACACAGCCTCACAGTATAAAATATGGTGGGATAGATATTTGTTTATGTAGAGCCAGGCTTGGTATTCCTGGCAGCAGCAGTAGCAAAGTATAGCTACAAGATGATATAAGATGATGGATATCGGAAGAGATGACTCACTGGCCAAGGGAAGCCACACTGGTGACCACAGAACAGTGTAGACCACAACAGAGAGGTAGGCATATGATATGGACAGTCTATTCATTCGCATCTGCCATTATTGAATGACAATCACCACTGATCCATGCCTGATTCATTTTGAGAACTATAAGGTTTTTCACGCTTGCGGAAGCCTATCTGGTCCCTTTGGGAGTGACAAAGTCAACTGTTGAGCAGAATACCCACTCTGACAGTACACTGGAGGTTGGACAGGACAGTACACCCATGAATAAATGGGCCAGCTTTTGCCACTTGTTCAATTTACCAACCCAGAAGTCCATAGGATGGTGGCTCCAGTGTTTACTGAGAAAATGACACAGTCCAGGAATAGTTGAACCTGACTTTTCAGATGATGTATCTTGGTTTACTGATTTTTGTCAGTTTGGTGCAGTAACAGATAACACATATGCGACATCATATTATTTATATTGTAATCACTGCTATCTCTGCTACTTGTTGTAGCCCTAGCTCTGGCACAGGCAGGGCAGCACTTGTTCTGTGTGAACCAGATGGGTATCTCTAATTCAGATGTATGGACGACATGCATCTGCTCGATAAAAGCTTTGCCAAGCAGGGAACACAGATATTCCTGTGAATTCAGCAATTTTGACTCCTTTTTGGAAGCCAGAAACGTTCCGCCATTGAGCTTTTTTTTTTAGAGGGAATTTAAAAGCATGCTATCCAATAGTATCATGCTAATGATATGCTTTTCATCCCACAAGCAATCAAGCATGCTGTCTGCCATACTTGCCAGCATGACCAAGGGCCTCTTGGTTCACTTTGTGCACCATGCTGTAACAGCTGGTTGCCATTATCAACTTACCATTGGCTGTATGTCTTGCACCCTGCTTGTTCCTAGGTTATCTCAATGTTCCCCTCCACATCCACCTGCTGTTACTCTTTCTCCCTACCCGCCTCCACAATGCACTGCATATAACATTGAGCTTGAAGCTCCCCAACAGCCCTAGAGCAGTGATGAACAAACAGACACTGCAGGTCTTCCTTCGTTCCTTGTTGCATCCTTGTGAATGTTTTTTCCAATATAAATATGAGGTAGGCTACATTGTTGATGCTACAGTACTCCCTACTGACAAATTTAGTAGCCTCTTTGAAGGGTTCCCAGTAGAAGATATGTGTCCCTCATGAACTGCCAATTGCAGATTTCAAATTTACTTAAGGTCCAGTTTGCCTACTCCATGACACATTCAGTCAAAGCTTTCAGCCATTTACAGTAGAGAAGAAAAAAATGAACTGATATCAACTCACCGATGTGGGAAACGCCTCAGATTAGGGTGCAGTGCACGGAAACTTCAGGCCGTTCCTGGACAATGAAAACCATGAAAGGAAGGAGGATAATACCAACAACCGCAAAAAAAAGAAATCTAAAACATCACATTTATTCAATCTATTAAAATGTGGGAAAATAATTAAAAAATGCATGAAGGAAAACAAAAAACACATAGTCAACATGTTTTGAGCTCTTATTACTGGTCAAGACTAAGAGTAATGAAAGCTCAGTGTCTTTTCTTTTCCTTCATGCATTTTTAACCTACTTTCACTGATTTTAATGGATTGAATAAATGTGATGTTTTAGATTTATTTTTCCCTTTTGCAGTTGCTGGTATTATCCTTCTTGCTTTCACTGCTTTCAGCTGTTCATACAAATAGTCCAATGTATGCAGCTTGGAATTCCATTGCTTTCCGATGTTGCAAATCAGGCAGTGCCCTGACTGACTGCTCTATTTTTGCAAAGTCTGGAGGACATGCTTCACTAAGTAAGAATGGTTAAAATGCCCAGACATTCTCCTGGCAATGGCTACCACCTTCTTCAAGCAGGTATACTTATTGAAAAGTTTTGCAGGATTAAATTCAGGACATGAACCATGCAGGGAGCATAAGTTACTTTGTCCTCATGTAGTGAAACAAAAAATATACCGTACCATATATCCATCTCCTCCAGGTCCTTGTCATTCAAGTACAAGCCTGACTGTTCATCTTATCGAATAAATCAACTAAAAGTTATGTTTCTGAATTATCTTCAAAAATTTCCTAAAACCACAGCACTCTGGGAGCTAAATGACAGAACAGATATTGGTCTCATTAACGGAACGGAAAGTTCGCAATATAAAAGAATAACTGTTACAGTGGTGGAGGAGCGGTACTATGCAGAACACTGACTCAAACTGATGGTGTCACTGTCGATGGTAACATTATGATGTGATTGAGATGAGTGATGTGCCATATATTCCATAATATAAATATCAAAGACTGACCGTCACTTCCAAACTGAAAACAGGTGTGAATGGGGGCAAGCTAATCCGCCTCCATATATAACAAATTAAAGCTGCAGCTTTTTGTTACGTATATTCCATAATACACTTTGCCCCTCCACCCCCACACTAATATGCTTGATGACGCCAAAAGAGGCCAGTTGCGATCTGCATTTGGTAGTATTATTGCCCGGCTGGTGCCAGTGGTATTACTGCTGTGTGCGGTTGCCACATTCTTAGCTGGAGTAGGTTTTTATTTTCTTTTATATTACCACATCCATTGCCACTTTTTATTTTACCATACATTTTTACAACACTATAACTTTTTTAAATTTTTTTGAACACCATTTATTTTCCCTTTGCCGAAGCAGTTGTAATAGAAGATGCTAGCTAGATACATATACTTCCAAAAAGACAGCAACTGTAATAGACCACTATATTGGTTTGGCATGTACAGGTGTCAATTTGGATTAGTAAGACTGAGATCACGTATGTGTATTTCACTTTCTGTGTACGGACCACAATGTCCATGCAGATTGTTAGTCTTGACCTGAATTTACAGCTTCATGGACAGATATGAGGTATGCTGGGATGCTAACTGTGGTGACGGACTTTCCAGGAATCGGGGTTAGGTGAGTATATAGTGTTATTTTTTTATCAAGTAGTTTTGTTAGCACATTATTTTGAATCAGTACTTAAAGGGATATTTTTGGGCATTATACTCTATAATGGGGTGTACTGTGGGGCCATCATACTGTATGTGAGGGGACTACTGTAAAACTACCACACCGTGTATGGGGCTATAGTATTGTCTGTGGGGTGCTGTGGGGGCCATAATACTTTGTGTGGTGGGGTGTGAGATGCCATCATACTGTGTGTGGTAGACTGTGGAGCCATCTGCCGCCGGGATCAGCCGGATGATTCACTGCGCGTGCGCGGAATTCACGCAAGAGCAGTAAATCAGACCGCCGCCACCTTTGTGCACACAGATAGCGGCGGTCACATTAAAACTGTGCATGCGCTCCTCCTGTACTAAGATGGCGGCGGTCAGTGAATCATTCGGCTGATCCCAGCGTGTTTGCGGCGGTGTTCTGCTGGTGGTATCACGCAAGAGGCTGCATACGGCATATACAGTGTGTGTGTGTGCAGCATATTGCATGTACAGAGGGTATTTGTGTGTGTGTGTGTGGTGCGTACAGCGTACACAGTGTGTGTGTGTGGTGCGACGGTGTTCCGCTGGTGGTACCGCGCAAGAGACTGGTACCACCAGCAATTTCCATATTGAGACACCCATCACTTGGGTGTCCCAATATCGCGGTCGGTGAACTTCTGCAGCTTGGAATTCTGAGGTCCAGGCACATCTGTATGGAACAGGATGTAAAGACATTACAAGGTAAGTATTTATGGAATATTATCTATAACTGTACTGTAATATCTTAATATGTTTGCAGAATGGCTATCTACCACTATAATGTCGCCATATGGTGCTAATATTGTTCTTGATTGGAAAATCCATGCATAATATTCAGTGTACCAGAAGAGAAATTGACAGGTTGCAGATTTCAAATACGTCAGTTTACTCTGAGTAAAAGAAAAGCGCAATGGGTATGAGATTTCTGCAAATCCTATTCTCAGCCACTTTGCTGGAACTGTAATATGCTGCATTTTTTGCACAATGAATTACATAGAGATTACAGTATGTAAAAGATGATGCTAGTTGAGAAAAATCGCCATGCACTCTCATGACACCCGCATGACACCTACTTTTCTGGGCAGATTTTTTTTTATGCGCTAGTGTGACTCCAGCCTTACTACAGTATTAGGGTTGATTCAAAAACAACTTCTTTGTAGTGTTTTTAAATTTTTTTATGTCTTTTGGCTGGCTGTATTTTAAAGCAGGTAACTAAAACATACTATTTAAAAAACAACAACTCTAAAACAGCAGAAAAAAAGTGCTGGGAAAATTTAAAATGCTGGTAATTTAAATGTGCTTTTTGGGGCCAAAAATATGTGTGAAGGTAGCGTTAAAGTTATTGTTTAAGCTAATGCAAACTCTGGTATTTTCCCATGAACATATAATCCGTCCCTGCTGCATGGAGACCCCATGGTGCGTTTCCCCAAGCGCAGACAATCAATAAAGTTAATTAGTAGTGATTAATGGAGCAGCATTAATTGTTGACTCCTGGAATTACAAAAGAGGATGAACGTTTGGAGAAGAGTTAAACCTTAAACTGCTGATGATTTCATTTGTTCAGGCAAGATCGGTCGACTACTTAACTGTTCATCTGCCCATAGGGCTCTTATATATTTTAACAGACATTAATTAGTATCTGGTTGCTCCCCAGTTCAGTTGTAGTGGGACTACAAATACCAGCATGCGGTATGCACCGTACTATAACAGCTGGGAAGGTGACTTAGGTGACTACAGTATGTACTGTAGTTTAGAATATTCATAACCTGCTCAGTTGTGGACAGGCTGCAATATTACCCTGCATTCACTCAAGACCAAGGCAAGAACTGGCCCACATCACTCAGAAGGAATATCTTGTAGCCAGAGTGAATGGCCATGTGGTACTCTTTCTGAATTATGTTGAATATTCATGTATTACTTGATGAACCATTGCACTGTGTTCCAAATTATTATGCAAATAATATTTCCTCATATTTTCTCTAAATTACCTATCTGAATTGCAGTCATTGTTAATTTCCAGTCATCTACTATTCTAGTATAATTGCAATCTCTTGGAACAAACTGCCTATGAAAACAGTATCTTTAAAAAAACAAAAAAACAAACTCAAAATGCATGTTACAAATTATTATGCACAGCAGAGTTTTCAACCTTTTTTATTTAATTTTGAACAAAAAATGGTCAATTGTGAAGTTATAAACATTATCAGCTTATTACAAAATGAAATCAAACAGTTTTCAAGTGAAAACTTTATTCTAGGTGATGTTACATTTGCACATAGGACCCCTTGTTCGAAAGAAGCTTCTGAACTCTCTCGTCCATTGAATTTGTCAGTTTGTGGATCGTTTCTGCTTCAATTGTTTTGCATGTGGACAGAATACCCTTCCAGTTCTGTTGCTTAGATGTGAACTGCCTCCCGCCATCATAGACTCTCCTTTTGATGATGCTCCAGAGGTTCTCAATGGGGTTGAGGTCAGGCGAAGATGGTGGCCACACCATAAGTTTGTCCTCTTTTATGCCCATAGCAGCCAGAGATGCAGATGTGTTTTTTTTTGCAGCATGAGACATGCATGAAAATGATCTTGCTGCGGAAAGCACGGTTCTTCCTCTGTAACCATGGCAGGAAGTGTTGTTTTAGAAACTCCACATAGATGGAGTGCATCTTTACCCCTTCAGGGATCATAAAGGGGCCAACAATCTCTCTCCCCATGATTCCAGCCCAAAACATTACTCCACCTCCTCCTTGTTGGCGCCTTAGCCGTGTTTTCATGGGGTGTCCATCAACCAGCCACCCTCCACTCCATCCATCTGGACCATTGAGCATTGCACGGCACTCATCGGTGAACAAAACAGTTTAAAAGTCAGTCTTCGTGTATCGTTTGGCCCACTGGAGCCGTTTCTGCTTGTGTGCCATGGATAGAGGTGGTCGACAGGATGGCTTACGCACAGCTGCAAACCTCTGAAGGACCCTGCATCTTGTTGTTCTGGGGACGTTGGAGGCACCAGCAGCTTCAAAAACTTGTCTGCTTCTATGACAAGGCATTGTTGCAGCTGCTCTTTTAACCTTACGCAATTGCCTGTTGAAAAGAGTCCTCAATTTTTTCTTATCAGCACGCACACGTGTGTGCTGGGAATCAGCTACATACTTCTCAAGAAGTGCGATGATCACGATGAAGTGTCTTGGCAATGTTGATTGTAGTCATGCCTTGACCTAAATACTCCACAATTTTTTGCTTCTCAGCAGCCGCCACATCCTTTTTCTTTCCCATTTTTGGCCAAAAATGTAGGCTGCTTAATAATGTGGAACAGCCTTCTTAACCTTTGTCAGGCTGCATAGTTTTACAACGTTAACAGGCTGCAGAGGTACAATTGTACCTTCATATATATTTTATTGAAATTTGGCCAATATATTCTGGACCAAAACTGCAGAGATGTCACGAAATTTCAGCCCTCTACGGCTGTTCGAAAAAAAAAGTTATTGCAATTTTAAAATGGAATAGTTACAATTGTACCTACTCAGCCGGACAAAGGTTAAGTAGTCTTGCCTTTATTTGGACACACCTGCCAAAATAATTTGCACAGGTATCTGCAAGTGCTTTCAGTGATATAAAGAACCCTGACACACATCACCATCAATGAGTTTAACCCCTTCCCGACCTTTGACGCCACGTAGGCGTCATGAAAGTCGGTGCCAATCCGACCTGTGACGCCTATGTGGCGTCATGGAAAGATCGCGTCCCTGCAGATCGGGTGAAAGGGTTAACTCCAATTTCACCCGATCTGCAGGGACAGGGGGAGTGGTAGTTTAGCCCAGGGGGGGTGGCTTCACCCCCCCGTGGCTACGATCGCTCTGATTGGCTGTTGAAAGTGAAACTGCCAATCAGAGCGATTTGTAATATTTCACCAATTAAAACTGGTGAAATATTACAATCCAGCCATGGCCGATGCTGCAATATCATCGGCCATGGCTGGAAACACTAATGTGCCCCCACCCCACCCCACCGATCGCCCCCCCAAGCCACCGATCTGTCCGGTACACTGCTCCGGTTCCCCTCCGTCCTGTGCTCCGCTCTCCCCGTGCTCTTGTCCGCTCCCCCCATGCTCTTGTCCGCTCCCCCCGTGCTCCAATCACCCCCCGTGCTCCGATCCAACCCCCTGCACTCCGATCCACCCCCCGTGCATCATCCACCCCCCCGTGCTCCAATCCACCCCCCCGTGCTCCGTTCCACCCCCCATGCTCCGATCCCCACCGTGCTCCCCCCCACCCCATCATACTTACCGATCCTGCCGGGGTCCGTCCATCTTCTCCCTGGGTGCCGCCATCTTCCAAAATGGCGGGCGCATGCGCAGTGCGCCCGCCAAATCTGCCGGCCGGCAGATTCGTTCCAAAGTGCATTTTGATCACTGAGATATAATCTATCACAGTGATCAAAATAAAAAAATAAATGACCCCCCTTTGTCACCCCCATAGGTAGGGACAATAAAAAAATAAATAATTTTTTTTTTTCCACTAAGGTTAGAATAGGGTTAGGGTTAGGGGTAGGGCTAGGGTTAGGGCTAGGGTTAGGGTTAGGGCTAGTGTTAGGGTTAGGGTTAGGGCTAGGGCTAGGGTTAGGGCTAGGGCTAGGGTTAGGGTTAGGGTTTCGGTATGTGCACACATATTCTGTTCCTCTGCGGATTTGATAAATCCACAGTGCTAAACCGCTGCGGATTTATGGCGGATTTACCGCGGTTTTTCTGCGCATTTCACTGCGGTTTTACAACTGCGATTTTCTATTGGAGCAGTTGTAAAACCACTGCGGAATCCGCAGAAACAAGTGACATGCTGCAGAATGTAAACCACTGCGTTTCCGTGCAGTTTTTCTGCAGCATGTGTACAGCGATTTTTGTTTCCCATAGGTTTACATTGAACTGTAAACTCATGGGAAACTGCTGCGGATCCGCAGCGTTTTCCGCAGTGTGTGCACATACCTTTAGAATTAGGCTATGTGCACACGGTGCGGATTTGGCTGCGGATCTGCAGCGGATTGGCCGCTGCGGATTCGCAGCAGTGTTCCATCAGGTTTACAGTACCAAGTAAACCTATGGAAAACCAAATCCGCTGTGCCCATGGTGCGGAAAATACCGCGCGGAAACGCTGCGTTGTATTTTCCACAGCATGTCAATTCTTTGTGCGGATTCCGCAGCGTTTTACACCTGTTCCTCAATAGGAATCCACAGGTGAAATCCGCATAAAAAAAATAGAAATCCGCGGTAAATCCGCAGGTAAAACGCAGTGCCTTTTACCCGCGGATTTTTCAAAAATGATGCTGAAAAATCTCACACGAATCCGCAACGTGGGCACATAGCCTTATGTGTTATGAACAGGTGATTCAGAACCACAATGGACCTAGTGGTTAAGAGCACACAAAGTGACCTGATAGTTACTAACATAGGACGAGCTCTGAGACGTGGGAACTCTGCTGACCGCAATCTCTAATCCTATCATACCACACTAGAGGTAGCCGTGGAGCGCTCCTGACCAGACCTAGGCGCCTCTGGCACAGCCTGAGAAACTAGCTAGCCCTGAAGACAGAAAAATAAGCCTACCTTGCCTCAGAGAAATTCCCCAAAGGAAAAGGCAGCCCCCCACATATAATGACTGTGAGTAAGATGAAAATACAAACACAGAGATGAAATAGATTTTAGCAAAGTGAGGCCCGACTTACTGAATAGACCGAGGATAGGAAAGATAGCTTTGCGGTCAGCACAAAAACCTACAAACAACCACGCAGAGGGGGCAAAAAGACCCTCCGCACCGACTAACGGTACGGAGGTGCTCCCTCTGCGTCTCAGAGCTTCCAGCAAGCAAGAAAAACCAATATAGCAAGCTGGACAGAAAATATAGCAAACAAAAGTAACACAAGCAAAACTTAGCTTATGCAGGGCAGACAGGCCACAAGAACGATCCAGGAGAGAGCAAGACCAATACTGGAACATTGACTGGAGGCCAGGAACAAAGATCTAGGTGGAGTTAAATAGAGCAGCACCTAACGACTTAACCTCGTCACCTAAGGAAGGAAACTCAGAAGCCGCAGCCCCACTCACATCCACCAGAGGAAGCTCATAGACAGAACCAGCCGAAGTACCACTCATGACCACAGGAGGGAGATTGACCACAGAATTCACAACAGTACCCCCCCCTTGAGGAGGGGTCACCGAACCCTCACCAGAGCCCCCAGGCCGACCAGGATGAGCCAAATGAAAGGCACGAACCAGATCGGCAGCATGAACATTAGAGGCAAAGACCCAGGAATTATCTTCCTGACCATAACCCTTCCACTTAACCAGGTACTGGAGTTTCCGTCTCGAAATACGAGAATCCAAAATCTTCTCCACTATATACTCCAACTCCCCCTCAACCAAAACCGGGGCAGGAGGATCAACGGATGGAACCACAGGTGCCATGTATCTCCGCAACAATGACCTATGGAATACGTTATGGATGGAAAAAGAAGCTGGAAGGGTCAAACGAAAAGACACAGGATTAAGAACCTCAGAAATCCTATACGGACCAATGAAACGAGGCTTAAACTTAGGAGAGGAAACTTTCATAGGAATATAACGAGATGACAACCAAACCAAATCCCCAACACGAAGTCGGGGACCCACACAGCGCCTGCGGTTAGCGAAACGTTGAGCCTTCTCCTGAGACAATGTCAAATTGTCCACCACATGAGTCCAAATCTGCTGCAACCTATCAACCACAGTATCCACACCATGACAGTCAGAAGACTCAACCTGCCCTGAAGAGAAACGAGGATGGAAACCAGAATTGCAGAAAAACGGCGAAACCAAAGTAGCCGAGCTGGCCCGATTATTAAGGGCGAACTCAGCCAAAGGCAAAAAGGACACCCAATCATCCTGATCGGCAGAAACAAAACATCTCAGATATGTTTCCAAGGTCTGATTGGTTCGTTCAGTCTGGCCATTTGTCTGAGGATGGAAAGCCGAGGAAAAAGACAAATCAATGCTCATCCTAGCACAAAAGGCTCGCCAAAACCTCGAAACAAACTGGGAACCTCTGTCAGAAACGATGTTCTCCGGAATGCCATGTAAATGAACCACATGCTGGAAGAACAATGGCACCAAATCAGAGTAGGAAGGCAATTTAGACAAGGGTACCAAATGGACCATCTTAGAGAAGCGATCACAAACAACCCAAATGACCGACATTTTTTGAGAGACGGGGAGATCCGAAATAAAATCCATAGAGATATGTGTCCAGGGCCTCTTCGGGACTGGCAAGGGCAAAAGCAACCCACTGGCACGAGAACAGCAGGGCTTAGCCCGAGCACAAATCCCACAGGACTGCACAAACGAACGCACATCCCGCGACAGAGACGGCCACCAAAAGGATCTAGCCACCAAATCTCTGGTACCAAAGATTCCAGGATGACCAGCCAACACCGAACAATGAACCTCAGAGATAACTCTACTCGTCCATTTACCAGGGACAAACAGTTTCTCCGCTGGGCAACGGTCAGGTCTATTACCCTGAAATTTTTGCAGCACCCGCCGCAAATCAGGGGAGATGGCAGACAAAATTACCCCCTCTTTGAGAATACCCGCCGGCTCAGACGAACCCGGAGAGTCGGGCACAAAACTCCTAGACAGGGCATCCGCCTTCACATTTTTAGAGCCCGGAAGGTACGAAACCACAAAGTCAAAACGGGAGAAAAACAGCGACCAACGAGTCTGTCTAGGATTCAACCGTTTGGCAGACTCGAGATAAGTCAAGTTCTTGTGATCAGTCAAGACCACCACGTGATGCTTAGCTCCTTCAAGCCAATGACGCCACTCCTCGAATGCCCACTTCATGGCCAGCAACTCTCGATTGCCAACATCATAATTACGCTCAGCAGGCGAAAACTTCCCGGAAAAGAAGGCGTATGGTTTCATCACCGAGCCATCAGAACTTCTTTGCGACAAAACAGCCCCTGCTCCAATCTCAGAAGCATCAACCTCGACCTGGAACGGGAGCGAAACATCTGGTTGGCACAACACAGGGGCAGAAGAAAAACGACGCTTCAACTCTTGAAAAGCTTCCACAGCAGCAGAAGACCAATTGACCACATCAGCACCCTTCTTGGTTAAATCAGTCAATGGTTTAGCAATACTAGAAAAATTATTGATGAAGCGACGATAAAAATTAGCAAAGCCCAGGAACTTTTGCAGACTCTTCAGAGATGTCGGCTGAGTCCAATCATAAATGGCCTGAACTTTAACAGGGTCCATCTCGATAGCAGAAGGGGAAAAAATGAAACCCAAAAATGAAACCTTCTGAACACCAAAGAGACACTTTGACCCCTTCACAAACAAAGAATTTGCACGCAGGACCTGGAACACCATTCTGACCTGCTTCACGTGCGACTCCCAATCATCCGAGAAGACCAAAATATCATCCAAGTATACAATCAGGAATTTATCCAGGTACTCTCGGAAGATGTCATGCATAAAGGACTGAAACACTGATGGAGCATTAGAAAGCCCGAATGGCATAATCAGGTACTCAAAATGGCCCTCGGGCGTATTAAATGCTGTTTTCCATTCATCGCCCTGTTTAATACGCACAAGATTATACGCACCACGAAGATCTATCTTGGTGAACCAACTAGCCCCCTTAATCCGAGCAAACAAATCAGACAGCAGCGGCAAGGGGTACTGAAATTTGACCGTGATTTTATTTAGAAGGCGGTAATCAATACAAGCTCTCAGCGAACCATCCTTCTTGGCCACAAAAAAGAACCCTGCTTCCAATGGCGACGACGACGGGCTAATATGACCCTTCTCCAAGGATTCCTTTACGTAACTCCGCATAGCGGCATGCTCAGGCACAGACAAATTAAACAGTCGACCTTTAGGAAACTTACTACCAGGAATCAAATCGATAGCACAATCACAATCCCTATGCGGAGGTAGGGCACTGGACTTGGGCTCATCAAATACATCCCGGTAATCCGACAAGAACTCTGGGACCTCAGAAGGGGTGGATGATGAAATAGACAGAAATTGAACATCACCATGTACCCCCTGACAACCCCAGCTGGACACAGACATTGATTTCCAATCCAATACTGGGTTATGGACTTGTAGCCATGGCATCCCCAACACGACCACATCATGCAGATTATGCAACACCAAAAAGCGAATATCCTCCTGATGCGCAGGAGCCATGCACATGGTCAGCTGGGTCCAGTACTGAGGCTTATACTTGGCCAAAGGCGTAGCATCAATTCCACTCAATGGAATAGGATGCTGCAAGGGCTCCAAGAAAAACCCACAGCGCCTAGCATACTCCAAGTCCATCAAATTCAGGGCAGCGCCTGAATCCACAAATGCCATGACAGAATAGGATGACAAAGAGCAGATCAAAGTAACGGACAAAAGAAATTTCGACTGTACCATACCAATGGTGGCAGACCTAGCGAACCGCTTAGTGCGCTTAGGACAATCGGAGATAGCATGAGTGGAATCACCACAGTAAAAACACAGCCCATTCTGACGTCTGTGTTCTTGCCGTTCAGCTCTGGTCAAAGTCCTATCGCACTGCATAGGCTCAGGTCCATGCTCAGATAATACCGCCAAATGGTGCACAGTTTTACGCTCACGCAAGCGTCGACCGATCTGAATGGCCAAAGACATAGACTCATTCAGACCAGCAGGCATAGGAAATCCCACCATGACATCCTTAAGGGCTTCAGAGAGACCTTTTCTGAAAATTGCTGCCAGCGCACATTCATTCCATTGAGTGAGCACAGACCACTTCCTAAACTTCTGACAATATATCTCTACCTCATCCTGACACAGAGCCAGCAAATTTTTCTCTGCCTGATCCACTGAATTAGGTTCATCATACAGCAATCCGAGCGCCAGAAAAAACGCATCAATATTACATAATGCAGGATCTCCTGGCGCAAGGGAAAATGCCCAGTCTTGAGGGTCGCCACGTAATAAAGAAATAATGATCTTAACTTGTTGAACTGGGTCACCAGAGGAGCGGGGTTTCAAAGCCAGAAACAGTTTACAATTATTCTTAAAACTCAGAAACTTAGCTCTATCTCCAGAAAACAAATCAGGAATAGGAATTCTTGGTTCTAACATAGAATTCTGAACCACAAAGTCTTGAATATTTTGTACTCTTGCAGTGAGATGATCCATACAAGAAGACAGACCTTTAATGTCCATCACTACACCTGTGTACTGAACCACCCAAATGTCTAGGGGAAAAGAAAGACAAAACACAGTACAGAGAAAAAAAAATGGTCTCAGAACTTCTCTTTTCCCTCTATTGAGAAGCATTAGTACTTTGGGCCTCCAGTACTGTTATGAACAGGTGATTCAGAACCACAATGGACCTAGTGGTTAAGAGCACACAAAGTGACCTGATAGTTACTAACATAGGATGAGCTCTGAGACGTGGGAACTCTGCTGACCGCAATCCCTAATCCTATCATACCACACTAGAGGTAGCCGTGGAGCGCTCCTGACCAGACCTAGGCGCCTCGGGCACAGCCTGAGAAACCAGCTAGCCCTGAAGACAGAAAAATAAGCCTACCTTGCCTCAGAGAAATTCCCCAAAGGAAAAGGCAGCCCCCCACATATAATGACTGTGAGTAAGATGAAAATACAAACACAGAGATGAAATAGATTTTAGCAAAGTGAGGCCCGACTTACTGAATAGACCGAGGATAGGAAAGATAGCTTTGCGGTCAGCACAAAAACCTACAAACAACCACGCAGAGGGGGCAAAAAGACCCTCCGCACCGACTAACGGTACGGAGGTGCTCCCTCTGCGTCTCAGAGCTTCCAGCAAGCAAGAAAAACCAATATAGCAAGCTGGACAGAAAATATAGCAAACAAAAGTAACACAAGCAAAACTTAGCTTATGCAGGGCAGACAGGCCACAAGAACGATCCAGGAGAGAGCAAGACCAATACTGGAACATTGACTGGAGGCCAGGAACAAAGAACTAGGTGGAGTTAAATAGAGCAGCACCTAACGACTTAACCTCGTCACCTGAGGAAGGAAACTCAGAAGCCGCAGCCCCACTCACATCCACCAGAGGAAGCTCATAGACAGAACCAGCCGAAGTACCACTCATGACCACAGGAGGGAGCTTGACCACAGAATTCACAACACTTATGGTTAGGGTTGGAATTAGGGCTGTGGTTAGGGTTGTGATTAGGGTTATGGTTACAGTTGGGATTAGGGTTAGGGGTGTGGGAGGGTTAGCGTTGGAGGTAGAATTGAGGGGTTTCCACTGTTTAGGCACATCAGGGGTCTCCAAACGCAACATGGCGCCACCATTGATTCCAGCCAATCTTGTATTCAAAAAGTCAAATGGTGCTCCCTCACTTCCGAGCCCTGACGTGCGCCCAAACAGTGGTTCACCCCCACATATGGGGTACCAGCATACTCTGGACAAACTGCGCAACAATTACTGGGGTCCAAATTCTCCTGTTACCCTTGTGAAAATAAAAAAATGCTTGCTAAAACATCATTTTTGAGGAAAGGAAAATGATTTTTTATTTTCACGGCTCTGCGTTGTAAACGTCTGTGAAACACTTGGGGGTTCAAAGTGCTCACCACATATCTAGATAAGTTCCTTGGGGGTCTAGTTTCTAAAATGGGGTCACTTGTGGGGGGTTTCTACTGTTTAGGCACACCAGGGGCTCTGCAAACGCAACGTGACGCCCGCAGACCATTCCATCAAAGTCTGCATTTCAAAAGTCACTACTTCCCTTCTGAGCCCCGACGTGTGCCCAAACAGTGGTTTACCCCCACAAATGAGGTATCAGCGTACTCAGGAGAAACTGGACAACAACTTTTGGGGTCCAATTTCTCCTGTAACCCTTGGGAAAATAAAAAATTCTGGGCTAAATAATTATTTTTGAGGAAAGAAAACGTATTTATTATTTTCACGGCTCTGCATTATAAACTTCTGTGAAGCACTTAGGGGTTCAAAGTGCTCACCACACATCTAGATAAGTTCCTTTGGGGGTCTAGTTTCCAAAATGGGGTCACATGTGGGGGGTTTCTACTGTTTAGCCACATCAGGGGCTCTGCAAACGCAACGTAACGCCCGCAGAGCATTCCATCAAAGTCTGCATTTCAAAACATCACTACTTCACTTCCGAGCCCCGGCATGTGCCCAAACAGTGGTTTACCCCCACATATGGGGTATTACTGTACTCAGGAGAAACTGGACAACAACTTTTGGGGTTAAATTTCTCCTGTTACCCTTGGGAAAATAAAAAAATTGCAGGCTGAAAGATCATTTTTGAGAAAATAATTTTTTTTTTTATTTTCATGGCTCTGCGTTATAAACTTCTGTGAAGCACTTGGGGGTTCAAAATCCTCACCACACATCTAGATTAGTTCCTTTGGGGGTCTAGTTTCCAAAATGGGGTCACTTGTGGGGGGTTTCTACTGTTTAGCCACATCAGGGGCTCTGCAAACGCAACGTGACGCCCGCAGAGCATTCCATCAAAGTCTGCATTTCAAAACGTCACTACTTCACTTCCGAGCCCCGGCATGTGCCCAAACAGTGGTTTAACCCCACAAATGGGGTATCAGCGTACTCAGGAGAAACTGGACAACAAATTTTGGGGTCAAATTTCTCCTGTTACCCTTGGGAAAATAAAAATTTGCAGGCTAAAAGATCATTTTTGAGAAAATAATTTTTATTTTTTATTTTCATGGCTCTGCGTTATAAACTTCTGTGAAGCACTTGGGGGTTCAAAGTCCTCACCACACATCTAGATTAGTTCCTTTGGGGGTCTAGTTTCCAAAATTGGGTCATTTGTGGGGGATCTCCAATATTTAGGCACACAGGGGCTCTCCAAACGTGACATGGTGTCCGCTAATGATTGGAGTTAATTTTCCATTTAAAAAGCCAAATAGCGTGCCTTCCCTTCCGAGCCCTGCAGTGCGCCCAAACAGTGGTTTACCCCCACATATGGGGAATCAGCAAACTCAGGACAAACTGGACAACAACATTTGGCGTCCAATTTCTCCTATTACCCTTGGCAAAATAGGAAATTCCAGGCTAAAAAATCATTTTTGAGGAAAGAAAAATTATTTTTTATTTTCATGGCTCTGCGTTATAAACTTCTGTGAAGCACCTGGGGGTTTAAAGTGCTCAATATGCATCTAGATAAGTTCCTTGTGGGGTCTAGTTTCCAAAATGGGGTCACTTGTGGGGGAGCTCCAATGTTTAGGCACACAGTGGCTCTCCAAACGCGACATGGTGTCCGCTAACAATTGGAGCTAATTTTCCATTCAAAAAGTCAAATGGCGCGCCTTCCCTTCCGAGCCCTGCCGTGTGCCCAAACAGTGGTTTACCCCCACATATGAGGTATCGGCGTACTCGGGAGAAATTGCCCAACAAATTTTAGGATCCATTTTATCCTATTGTCCATGTGAAAATGAAAAAATTGAGGCAAAAATAATTTTTTTGTGAAAAAAAGTACTTTTTCATTTTTACAGATCAATTTGTGAAGCACCTGAGGGTTTAAAGTGCTCACTAGGCATCTAGATAAGTTCCTTGGGGGGTCTAGTTTCCAAAATGGGGTCACTTGTGGGGGAGCTCCAATGTTTAGGCACACAGGGGCTCTCCAAACGCGACATGGTGTCCGCTAACGATGGAGATAATTTTTCATTCAAAAAGTCAAATGGCGCTCCTTCCCTTCCGAGCCTTACCATGTGCCCAAACAGTGGTTTACCCCCACATGTGAGGTATCGGTGTACTCAGGAGAAATTGCCCAAAAAGTTTAGGATCCATTTTATCCTGTTGCCCATGTGAAAATGAAAAAATTGAGGCTAAAAGAATTTTTTTGTGAAAAAAAAGTACTTTTTCATTTTTACGGATCAATTTGTGAAGCACCTGGGGATTCAAAGTGCTCACTATGCATCTAGATAAGTTCCAAAATGGGTCACTTGTGGGGGAGCTCCAATTTTTAGGCACACGGGGGCTCTCCAAACGTGACATGGTGTCCGCTAAAGAGTGGAGCCAATTTTTCATTCAAAAAGTCAAATGGCGCTCCTTCCCTTCCAAGCCCTGCCATGCGCCCAAACAGTGGTTTACCCCCACATATGAGGTATCAGCGTACTCAGGACAAATTGGACAACAACTTTTGTGGTTCAGTTTCTCCTTTTACCATTGGGAAAATAAAAAAATTGTTGCTAAAAGATAATTTTTGTGACTAAAAAGTTAAATGTTCATTTTTTCCTTCCATATTGCTTCTGCTGCTGTGAAGTACCTGAAGGATTAATAAACTTCTTGAATGTGGTTTTGAGTACCTTGAGGGGTGCAGTTTTTAGAATGGTGTCACTTTTGGGTATTTTCAGCCATATAGACCCCTCAAACTGACTTCAAATGTGAGGTGGTCCCTAAAAAAATGGTTTTGTAAATTTCGTTGTAAAAATGAGAAATCGCTGGTCAAATTTTAACCCTTATAACTTCCTAGCAAAAAAAAAAATTGTTTCCAAAATTGTGCTAATGTAAAGTATACATGTGGGAAATGTTATTTATTAACTATTTTGTGTCACATAACTCTCTGGTTTAGCAGAATAAAAATTCAAAATGTGAAAATTGCGAAATTTTCAAAATTTTCGCCAAATTTCCGTTTTTATCACAAATAAACGCAGAATTTATTGACCTAAATTTACCACTAACATGAAGCCCAATATGTCATGAAAAAACAATCTCAGAACCGCTAGGATCCGTTGAAGCGTTCCTGAGTTATTACTTCATAAAGGGACACTGGTCAGAATTGCAAAAAATGAAAGGGTTAAATGACAAACAAAAAATTCTAACCTTATCACTCCTAAACTCTTTGTGCATAATAATTTGGAACACAGTGTATATTTTGACATAAGCAGCATCCTATGGCACTAATGTCTGATCGTTAATAGTGTTGAGCATTCCGATACCGCAAGTATCGGGTATCGGCCGATATTTGCGGTATCGGAATTCCGATACCGAATTCCGATACTTCCCGCGTATCGGATACCGGAATCGGAAGTTCCCAGAATTCAAACTGAACGCAGCAGCCAATGAGGAATGATTGGAAGTGTGGGCACATCCTGTTTAGCATGGTGGGCATGTAAGTACTGGCAATGCTTGGACTGGCTGCTGAAATGATGTCACTCTGCACTATAAAAAACGCTGCCGCCATTTTGCGCTCACTCTGCTGTGATTTCAGTTAGGGACAGGACGCTGTGTTCTAACTGAGGGCCAGTCGAGCTAGCTAATTGCTTTATTTTCCTTTCCAAAGGCTAATTTAGCAAAACGCTGTGTGTTCTTCACTGTTCACCTTGCTCTTGCCTTGCAGCGCTGTTTTAACAGCGTTCTGCAAGGTCTCTGTGTGTGTGTGTGTGCAGCTCACTCTGTAGTCTGTGTGCAGCCATATACCCGGTTGTATTCAGCTCAGGGGGGGTTCACACTGCCTCACACAGTTGTCCTTGTTTGCTCTTAGTGCAGCCTGCTGCACATTTTTTCTCAAATTTCCTATTAGTGTTTTTCCACCAGTCTCCAGCTCTATTGTGGAAAAACACTACATAGGATAACCTAGAGGGGGTTTTTTGGGCCTTGCAGCGCCGTTTACGGCTGTCTGCATGGTCTCCGTGTGAGCCCAGCTCGCCCTGTAGTCTGTGTGCAGCCATAGCCGGTTGGATTCAGCTCAGGGTTCGTTACTGGCTCATACCTTGAGAAAAATTTTACTTTTTTTCAAATAGTGCAGCCTGTTTAAAATTTGAAAAAAAAAATTCCTATTAGTGTCTTTCCACTCGTATCCAGCTAAATAGTGGAAAAACACTATATAGGATAACCTAGAGGAGGGTTTTTTGGCCTTGCAGCGCCGTTTACGGCTGTCTGCACGGTCTCCGTGTGAGCCCAGCTCGCCCTGTAGTCTGTGTGCAGCCATAGCCGGTTGGATTCAGCTCAGGGTTCGTTACTGGCTCATACCTAGAGAAAAATTTTACTTTTTTTCAAATAGTGCAGCCTGTTTAAAATTTGAAAAACAAAAATTCCTATTAGTGTCTTTCCACTCGTATCCAGCTAAATAGTGGAAAAACACTATACAGGATAACCGAGAGGAGGGTTTTTTGGCCTTGCAGCGCCGTTTACGGCTGTCTGCACGGTCTCTGTGTGAGCGCAGCTCGCCCTGTAGTCTGTGTGCAGCCATAGCCGGTTGGATTCAGCTCAGGGTGCGTTACTGCCTCATACCTTGAAAAACAATTTCCTTTTTTTCAAATAGTGCAGCCAGTTTAAAATTTGAAAAAAAAAATTCCTATTAGTGTCTTTCCACTCGTATCCAGCTAAATAGTGGAAAAACACTATATAGGATAACCTAGAGGAGGTTTTTTTGGCCTTGCAGCGCCGTTTACGGCTGTCTGCACGGTCTCCGTGTGAGCCCAGCTCGCCCTGTAGTCTGTGTGCAGCCATAGCCAGTTGGATTCAGCTCAGGGTTCGTTACTGGCTCATACCTTGAGAAAAATTTTACTTTTTTTCAAATAGTGCAGCCTGTTTAAAATTTGAAAAAAAAAATTCCTATTAGTGTCCGTCTCCGTGTGATTTAAACTAGCTCTGTAGCCCGATCTGCACCAAAAAAAAAGTTAAGTTCACCAAACACAACTTAACACTTGTGTAGGCCACATTTGAAAAATAATAAAGTTTAGTCCACAATTTACAACATTAGTGTTTCTTACACGTGTTAGGAGGAGCATTTCAGGAATAAGCACACTAAGGCCTTAGTACTTTTCTGCTTATCTTTATCTGTCAACCAAGATGAAGAGGGCAGGGAGTAAGGCACGTGGGCGTGGGCGCGGAGCAGGGAGAGGAGCAGGGAGAGGACGTGGTGATTCTGTGCCTGCTGCGGGCGCCGGTGACTCGTCGTCACTCAGTTTCAGCAGGGAACAGTCCTTCATGCGCAGCTTTGTCGGAGAGCGCCGTGCACCGCTGCTACGTGAAGACCAAATTGAAGCCGTTGTCGGGTGGATGGCAGCTAACGCCTCGGCATCGACTTCAGTTAGTGCCACATCCTCTCAGGCACAGAGCACTGGAGAGCAGCCATCTGTCTCTTCACCACCTGCCAAATTGGCCAGGCAGTCAGAGAGCCCAGGACAGGAGCCGTCTCTACTTCTGTTCTCTGAATCTCTTGGCTTGGAAACAGGGGGCCAGCCAAGCAGCATTGGAGAAATGGAAGAAGAGGCAGTGTGCAGTGATGCCCAAAAGCTTTATCTCTCTGACTCTGAAGAGGCAGGTGGGCCAGTGCCTCCGGTGACCACAGCGCAGTACGCATTTGATGATGAAACTCAGGTGCCGCTTTCTGATGCGTACTGTGCTGCCGAGACTACCCAGGAGGAGCAGTTGGTGGCAGAGGGTAGTGGAGATGATGAGGTCCTTGACCCATCGTGGCGTGAGGAACAGGAAGGTGGTGGGAGCAGCTCTGAGGAAGAGCTTCCCCTTACGGGCCAAAGAGGGAGAGGGAGGGGGAAGACTGCGGAGCCTGTAGCCTCCACTTTGGCACCCGTTAGGAGCCTGTCTCTTTCCAAAGCCAAAAAGGGCGCTCCCAAGACTTGCAGTGCCTGGTCCTTTTTTGACACAGTTGCAGATGACATTTGTTTTGTCAAATGCAAGCTGTGTCATCAGAAAGTAAAAAGAGGTAAAAGTGTCAGCAACCTCAATACCACAAATATGTGGAAACATGTGCGGAACAGGCACGCGGTGGAGTTACAGAAACACAGTGAAGACGTAGGCCAACCAACAGCGGCAGCTACCACCTCTTCATCTCGTGTTGCCTCTTCCTCCACTGTTGTCCAGAGACCTAGTGTAATTCCACCCACAGCACCACCTTCCCAGTCATCCTCACACTCCCAGTCTACTCTACAGCCATCGGTAGTCCAGGCATGGGAGAAAAGGCGGGCATTCTCGGCCAACCACCCCCGAGCACAGGCTCTGAATGCAGGCATTGCCAAACTGTTGTCTCTGGAAATGCTCTCGTTCAGGCTGGTGGAGACTGACAGCTTCCGTGACTTGATGGCATTGGCAGTCCCACAGTACAAGGTGCCCAGCCGCTTTTACTTCAGCTGGCAGGCTGTCCCTGCCCTGCACAGGCATGTTGAGGCAAACATAAAACATGCGCTACTGAACGCCGTCAGTAGCAAGGTCCACCTCACCACCGATGCGTGGACCAGTCAGCATGGACAGGGGCGATATGTTTCCCTCACTGCCCATTGGGTTAATGTTGTTGAGCCAGATACAGATCGTGCGAGTGGCGCAGGACGTGTCCTGCCCACTCCAAGGATTGCAGGAATCCAGTCTGTACGCATCGACTCCTCCTCTTACACCAGTTCCTCTGATTCCTCTCTGCAGGATCCGTCACAGTCCACCTCCACATGGACCCGTGAGCGTTTACCTATGACCGACATGAGCACAGCCGTGGCCAAACGTCAGCAGGCCGTCTTGAAACTAGTTTCATTGGGGCATCGGAGCCACACAGCGCAGGAGCTCTGGAATCCCATCAAGCAGGAGAGCGATGTGTGGTTACTGCCAGCGAATCTCCAGCCAGGCATGGTAGTGTGTGACAATGGCCGAAATCTGGTGGCAGCTTTGGCCCTTGGCAACCTCACTCACATCCCATGTCTGGCACATGTGCTCAATTTGGTTGTGCAGAGTTTTCTGAGGGACTATCCGGATCTTGATGCCCTGCTGCACAAGGTCCGCCTAGAGTGTGCTCACTTGCGGCGTTCCAGCTTGGCCAGATCCCGCATTGCTGCTCTGCAGCGCCGATTCCGCCTTCCGGAACACCGCATCATATGTGACCTACCTACCCGGTGGAATTCCACGTTACATATGTTGGAGCGGTTGTGTGAGCAGCAGCAAGCAGTTATGGAGTACCAGCTGCATCAGGCGCAAAGAAGTCGCAGTCAGCGCCGATCAGACTTCACAACCACAGAGTGGGCCACTATGAAGGACGTCTGCCAGGTTTTGCGTCCTTTTGATTATTCCACGCGGATGGCAAGTGCAGATGATGCACTAGTCAGCATGACTGTCCCCCTTATCTGCCTGCTTCAGCAAACTTTGCAAGGGTTAAGGGATGATGTGGTGGAAGAGGTGGAGGATGAGGAGTCACCTTTTCCATCAGCTTCTGGAGAGTCAGCGCCACGTGGTTCCTCACAAAGGGGTACGCAGGGGCCAATTTGTGAGGAGGTTGAGGAGGAGTCAATGGAGGAGGAAGAGCTCCGTCCAGAGGAGGGAGCGACACAATTGTCCAGTGGTCAGTGTGTACAGCGAGGGTGGGGTGATGACGAGCGGGCAGAGATCATGTCTCAAGCAGGGGACAGCGTTTCTGGGCCAGTTGGCACTCTGCAGCACATGGTGGATTTCATGCTGCAGTGCCTGAGAAACGACCGCCGCATCGACCACATTCTCAACATGCCTGATTATTGGGTGTTCACCCTCCTCGATCCTCGCTACCGGGACAACGTCCAAAACCTCATCCCTGCGTTGACCCGGGAGCGTAAATTGCGGGAGTACCACGACACACTGGTGAATTCCATCATCTTCTCCTGTCCAACTGAGAGGAGTGCTGCTAGTGCTTTACAAAGCAGCTCAGTGCGTCGAGGCAGTGGGGGAGGCTCTGCCCAAAGAGGGAGCAGAAGCAGTGCCTCTGCCCAAGGCAAGCCCAGTATGGCACAACTCTGGCACACTTTTGTGTGCCCGCCCCAAATGTCTACACCATCACCGGCGGCTCCAGTCAGCAGGAGGCAACGGTTCCGTCAGATGGTGACAGACTACATGGCTTGCCCTCTTACTGTACTCCCAGACGGCTCTTCCCCGTTCAAGTTTTGGGTCTCTAAGCTGGATACATGGCCAGAGCTAAGCCAGTATGCATTGGAGGTGCTGGCTTGCCCTGCGGCTAGTGTCTTATCGGAACGTGTCTTTAGTGCCGCAGGTGGTGTACTAACAGACCGACGCATGCGACTATCCTCCGATAACGTTGACCGGCTTACTTTCCTGAAAATGAACCAGGCCTGGATCTCGCAGGAATTTGCCACTCCTCTGCCTGATTAAGTAATTGGGTGTCATCCAGGTCTCCTGCTGTGTTCATCTTTCTACCACCTGAACTGCTATTCCTGGGCTCCAACACCGCCAGTTGCGGCTCAGAGGTGCAGGCTGCACAGTAAAAACATACGACCCAGTGTTATTGGGTTTCAGTAACGTCAGCTGATCCCCAGCTGTGTAGCCGGCAATGTGTCCTGCGACCTCCACGCTGGCACAACAACCTAAATGTAAGGGAACCTGTCCCCCCCCCCGTTGTTTGTTACTGAAAGAGCCATCTTGTGCAGCAGTAATGCTGCACAAGGAAAAGGTAGCTCTATTTTTTTAGCTCTTTGCACACGCAGAACTTAACACTTATAAAATGTGTTCACTGATACCGTTATACCGTCCCGGAGCTGGGACTTTCCTTCGTAATGTGACGCAGCACAGCCGTCATTCCTACCCCCTTGGTGCCATGCGCTGCCTCCTCAGCGTTGTTTTAAGCTGTCACGGAGCCTGCGCTGTTCTGTTATCCCTTGGGCATGCCCTATTTGCGCTGCCTGTCTTCTGACATAATTTGGTGTCAGGCTGGCTGCGCCTGTGCGGCCGCGCTGCCCGAGATCCCGCCTCGCAGTGTCTTCTGATTGAGTCACACTGCGGGCCTGGGATCCATGGGCATGCGCAGTGCATATCTTCCCCTCGGGCTCTCGCTCATTTCCCTCCGCCTTCTTTAGACTGTGCGCCGTCAGCTGATCCCTAGCATGCCACGGCCGTGACACCGCACAGTCTGAAGAAGAGGGAAGGAGGGGAGTGAGAGTCGAGGTTATGCACTGTGCATGCCCATGGTTCCAAGGCCCGCAGTGGGATTACGTTAGACGAGACTGCGAGGTGGGATCTGGAGCAGCGTGGACGCACAGGCACTGACAGCCTGACACCAAATTATGTCAGAAGACAGGCAGCGCTAATTGGGCATGGCCAAGGGATAACAGAACAGTGCAGGCTCCGTGACAGCTTAAAACAACGCTAAGGAGGCAGCGCACGGCATCAAGGGGATAGGAATGACAGCTGTGCTGTGTCCCATTACGAAGGAAATTCGCACCTCCGGAACGGTTTAACGGTATAAAGGGACACATTTTTAGTGTTTACTTCGGTGTTTGCAAGGAGCATAATTAAAAGAGCAACCTTTTCCTTTTGCATCCTTAGTGCTGCACAAGATGGCTCTTTCAGCTACAAACGTCTTGGGGGGGGGGGGTTAAAGGTTCCCTTTCAACTTGCTCCAATCAGGCTTCGGCCTACACTCTGTTCCTCTGCTCCTCCTGCTGTCCCTGGGCTCTAACACCGCCAGTTGGTGCCTGGAAGTGCTGTGTGCACAGTCAACAGTCGCTCCTCTGTTATTGGGGTTCAGTAACGTCAGCTGATCCCCAGCTGTGTGTGCGGCAATACCTCCAATCTGCTCCTCCTGCTGTCCCTGGGCTCTAACACCGCCAGTTGGTGCCTGGAAGTGCTGTGTGCACAGTCAACAGTCGCTCCTCTGTTATTGGGGTTCAGTAACGTCAGCTGATCCCCAGCTGTGTATCCGGCAACGTGTCATGCGACCGCCACGCTGGCACAACTAAAATGTAAGGGGACCTGTCCCCCCCCCCCCCCTAGGCGTTTGTTACTGAAAGAGCCACCATGTGCAGCACTAATACTGCACAAGGGATAGGTCGCTCTTGAAATTATGCTCCTTGCAAACGCTGAACTTCACACTCATGTAATGTGTCCCCTCACACCGTCCAACCGTCCCGGAGGTGGGACTTTCCTTTGTAATGTGACGCAGCACAGCCGTCATTGCTACCCCCTTGGCACCGTGCGCTGCCTCCTTAGCGTTGTTTGATTCCGTCATGGACCCTGCGCTGTTATGTTATCCCTTGGCCATGCACAGTTTGCGCTGCTCGTCCTCTGACATCATTTGTTGTCGTCCTGGCTGCGCCTGTGCGTCCACGCTGCCCGAAATCACACCTCGCAGTGTCGTCTAATGTGATCCCACAGTGGGCCTGGTATCCATGGCCATGCGCAGTGCATATACTAGCCTCTCACTCCCCTTCTTCACGCTTCTTCAGACTAGGCGGCGTCAGCTGATCCCTAATAGCATGCCACGGCCGTGACGCCGCACAGTCTGCAGAAGCAGGAAGGAGGTGAGTGAGAGGCGATGATATGCACTGCGCATGCCCATGGATCCCTGGCCCGCAGTGGGACTACATTAGATGACACTGCAAGGTTGGATCTCGGGCAGCTTGGACGCACAGGCACTGCCAGCCTGACACCTACATGATGTCAGAAGACGGGCACCGCTAACTGTGCATGGCCAAGGGATAACATTACAGCGCGGGCTCCGTGACAGAACCAAACAACGTTGAGGAGGTGGCGCCCGGCACCAAGGGGGTTGGAATGACGGCTGTGCTGTGTCACATTACAAAGGAAAGTCCCACTTCCGGGATAGTTTGACCGTGTGAGGGGACACATTATATGAGTGTGTACTTCAGCGTTTGCAAGGAGCATAATTTTCGGAGCCACCATTTTCCATGTGCAGTATTACTGCTGTACAAGATGGCTCTTTCAGCAACAAATGCCTGGGGGGGGGGGGGGGGGTTAAAGGTTCCCTTTCAACTTGCTCCACTGCAGGCTTCGGCCTACACTCTGCTCCTCTTTGATTCCCTGGGTTTCAACACTGTCAGTTGCCACCTGGAAGTGTTGTCTACACAGAAAAAACACTAGGTGATGTGTCAGTGGGGTTCAGCACCGCCAGCTGTTCCCCTGCTGTGTAGTCGGCAACGTGTCCAGCACAAGCCACGCTGGCACAACAGAACAAAAGCTGCCACCAGTGCAGGCTTCGGCCTACACTCTGCTCCTCTCCTCCTCCTGCTGACCCTGGGCTCAAACACCGCTAGTTTTTGCCCGGAAGTGCTAGCTGCACAGAGAAAAACACCAGCCAATGTGTTAGTGGGGTTCAGCAACGCCAGCTGTTCCCCTGCTGTGTAGCCGGCAACGTGACCTGCAAACGCCACGCAGGCACATGAACTGAAATTAAAGGGAACCTGGCCCCACCCCCCCAGGTGTTTCTATGTATAACAGCCACCTAGTACAGCAGTACTGCTGCATTTGTACAAGGTGGCTGACTTTTTCTCCTTGCCCACGTGGAACTCAACACGTACAAAATGTGTCTCATTGAGACCATTCCACTGTCCCTGAGGTGTGACTTTCCTTTCTAATGATACGCAGCACCCCCCTTGGTAGCGTTTCCCGTCTTTTGTCATCATGGTTAGCTGGCTGCGCCTGTGCATCCGCCCTGCTAGAAACAACGCCCCTCGTTGTCATATTTATTTTGTCAGCGAGGGTGTGGTTTATGGGCACGAGCAGTGCATATGTTCGCCTGTCTTAACTCATCTCCTTCCGCCTTCTTCAGACTGTGCGGCCTCCTGTCCGTGGTAGGCGATAAGGGATCAGCTGAGGCCGCCCAGTCTGGAGCAGGTGTAAGGACATGTGTGAGCGGCAAACCTATTTACTGCACAAGGCCACGAATACCAGCCACGCAGTGTGATTTTTTGAAAACACACTGTGGGTCTGGGATTCATGTCCATCGCTAACCGCAACGGCCGACATGAAATGAGGTCAGAAGACAGGAAGCGCTCACAGCGCATGGCCAAGGGATCACAATAGTGCAGACTCCTGTACAGCAAATAACAACGCTCATGAATCTGCGCCCAGTACCTAGGTGCAAATTTTGACACCTGTGCTGCGTCTCCTTAAAAAGACAAGTCACGCCTCCACAACTGTTTGACAGTATAATGGGCTAAATAGTGTACGTGTTTTATTCAGCGTGTGCAAGGAGCAAACCAAATAGAGCAACATTTTACTTGTGCAGCATTAATGCTGCACAAGGTGTGGCTCTTGTACCTTGCAACACCTGAGGGGGGTTAAAGGTAACCTTTGAAATTGGTTCAACTAGGCTTCGGCCTACACTCTGCTCCTCTCCTGCTGACCCTGGGCTCAAACACCGCTAGTTTTTGCCCGGAACTGCTAGCTGCACAGAGAAAAACACCAGTCAATGTGTTAGTGGGGTTCAGCACCGCCAGCTGTTCCCCTGCTGTGTAGTCGGCATCGTGTCCAGCACAAGCCACGCTGGCACAACTGACCAAAAGCTGCCACCAGTGCAGGCTTCGGCCTACACATTGCTCCTCTCCTCCTCCTGCTGACCCTGGGCTCTAACACCGCCAGTTTTTGCCCGGACATGCGAGCTGCACAGAGAAAAACACCAGTCAATGTGTCAGTGGGGTTCAGCAACGCCAGCTGTTCCCCTGCTGTGTAGCTTGCAACGTGACCTGCAAACGCCACGCAGGCACATGAACTGAAATTGAAGGGAGCCTGCCCCCCACCCCCAGGTGTTTCTATGTAAAACAGCCACCTTGTACAGCAGTACTGCTGCATTTGTACAAGGTGGCTGACTTTTTCTCCTTGCCCACGTGGAACTCAACACGTACAAAATGTGTCTCATTGAGACCATTCCACTGTCCCTGAGGTGTGACTTTCCTTTCTAATGATACGCAGCACCACCCTTGTTAGCGCTGCCCGTCTTTTGACATCATTGGTTAGCTGGCTGCGCCTGTGCGTCTGCCCTGCTCGAAACAACGCCCCTCGGTGTCTTATTTTTTTGAACAGCGAGGGTGTGATTGATGGGCATGTGCAGTGCATATGTTTGCCTGTGTTCACTCATCTCCTTCCGCCTTCTTCAGACTGGGTGTCCTCATGGCCGCGGCAGGCGATAAGGGATCAGATGAGGCCGCCCAGTCTGAAGCAGGTGTAAGGACATGTGTGAGCGTCAAACATATTTACTGAACAAGGCCACGAATCCCAGCCACGTAGTGTGATTTTTTGAAAACACACTGTGGGTCTGGGATTCATGTCCATCGCTAACCGTAACGGCCGACATTAAATGAGGTCAGAAGACAGGAAGCGCTCACAGCGCATGGCCAAGGGATCACAATAGCGCAGACTCCTGTACAGCAAATAACAACGCTCAGGAATCTGCGCACAGCAGCTAGGTGTAAATTTTGACACCTGTGCTGCATCTCCTTAAAAAGACAAGTCACGCCTCCACTACTGTTTGACAGTATAATGGGCTAAATAGTGTACGTGTTTTATTCAGCGTGTGCAAGGAGCAAAATTAAATAGAGCAACCTTTGACTTGTGCATCATTAATGCTGTTCAAGGTGTGGCTCTTGTACCTTGCAACACCTGAGGGGGGGGTTAAAGGTAACCTTTGAAATTGGTTCAACTAGGCTTCGGCCTACACTCTGCTCAAATACTCCTCCTGCTGACCCTGGGCTCAAACACCGCTAGTTTTTGCCCGGAACTGCTAGCTGCACAGAGAAAAACACCAGTCAATGTGTTCGTGGGGTTCAGCACCGCCAGCTGTTCCCCTGCTGTGTAGTTGGCATCGTGTCCAGCACAAGCCACGCTGGCACAACCGACCAAAAGCTGCCACCAGTGCAGGCTTCGGCCTACACTCTGCTCCTCTCCTCCTCCTGCTGACCCCGGGCTCAAACACCGCCAGTTTCTGCCCGGACATGCTAGCTGCACAGAGAAAAACACCAGCCAATGTGTTAGTGGGGTTCAGCACCGCCACCTGTTCCCCTGCTGTGTAGTCGGCATCGTGCCCAGCACAAGCCACGCTGGCACAACTGACCAAAAGCTGCCACCAGTGCAGGCTTCGGCCTACACTTTGCTCCTCTCCTCCTCCTGCTGACCCTGGGCTCAAACAACGCCAGTTTCTGCCCGGACATGCTAGCTGCACAGAGAAAAAAAACACCAGCCAATGTGTTAGTGGGGTTCAGCACCGCCAGCTGTTCCCCTGCTGTGTAGCTGGCAACGTGTCCTGCAAACGCCACGCAGGCACATGAACTGAAATTGAAGGGAGCCTGCCCCCCACCCCCCCAGGTGTTTCTATGTATAACAGCCACCTTGTACAGCAGTACTGCTGCATTTGTACAAGGTGGCTGACTTTTTCTCCTTGCACACGTGGAACTCAACAAGTACAAAATGTGTCTCATTACAGACCATTACAATGTCCCTGAGGTGTGACTTTCCTTTTTAATGACACGCAGCACCCCCATTGTTAGCGCTGCCCGTCTCCTGACATCATTGGTTGGCTGGCTGTGCCTGTGCGTCCCCCCTGCCCGACACAACGCCCCCCGTTGTCTCATATATTTTGACTGCGAGGGTGTGATTGATGGGCACGAGCAGTGCATATGTTCCCCTGTCTTCACTCCCCTCCTTCCGCCTTCTTCTGACTGTGCGGCCTCATGGCCGCGGCATGCGATAAGGGATCAGCTGAGGCCGCCCAGTCTGAAGCAGGTGTAAGGACATGTGTGAGCGGCGAACATATTTACTGCACAAGGCCACGAATCCCAGCACCGCAGTGTGACTTTAGGAAAAGCCACTGTGGGTCTGGGATTTATGGCCATCGTTAACCGCACCGGCCAACATGAAATGAGGTCATGAGACGGCCTGCACTAACAGGGTATTGCCAAGGGATAACACAAGAGCGCATTTTCCTGTACTGCAAATAACAACAGTAAGGAATCTGCGCCCAGCACCTAGGTGTAAATTTGTACACCTGTGCTGCGTCTCCTTAAAAAGACTAGTAGTCACGCCTCCACTACTGTTTGACAGTATAATGGGCTAAATAGTGTACGTGATTAATTCAGCGTGTGCAAGGAGCAAAATTAAATAGAGCAACCTTTGACTTGTGCATCATTAATGCTGTTCAAGGTGTGGCTCTTGTACCTTGCAACACCTGAGGGGGGGGGTTAAAGGTAACCTTTGAAATTGGTTCAACTAGGCTTCGGCCTACACTCTGCTCCTCTCCTCCTCCTGCTGACCCTGGGCTCAAACACCGCTAGTTTTTGCCCGGAACTGCTAGCTGCACAGAGAAAAACACCAGTCAATGTGTTAGTGGGGTTCAGCAACGCCAGCTGTTCCCCTGCTGTGTAGTCGGCAACGTGTCCAGCACAAGCCACGCTGGCACAACAGAACAAAAGCTGCCACCAGTGCAGGCTTCGGCCTACACTTTGCTCCTCTCCTCCTCCTGCTGACCCTGGGCTCAAACAACGCCAGTTTCTGCCCGGACATGCTAGCTGCACAGAGAAAAACACCAGCCAATGTGTTAGTGGGGTTCAGCACCGCCAGCTGTTCCCCTGCTGTGTAGTCGGCATCGTGTCCAGCACAAGCCACGCTGGCACAACTGACCAAAAGCTGCCACCAGTGCAGGCTTCAGCCTACACTTTGCTCCTCTCCTCCTCCTGCTGACCCTGGGCTCAAACAACGCCAGTTTCTGCCCGGACATGCTAGCTGCACAGAGAAAAACACCAGCCAATGTGTTAGTGGGGTTCAACACCGCCAGCTGTTCCCCTGCTGTGTAGCTGGCAACGTGTCCTGCAAACGCCACGCAGGCACATGAACTGAAATTGAAGGGAGCCTGCCCCCCACCCCCAGGTGTTTCTATGTATAACAGCCACCTTGTACAGCAGTACTGCTGCATTTGTACAAGGTGGCTGACTTTTTGTCCTTGCCCACGTGGAACTCAAAACGTACAAAATGTGTCTCATTGAGACCATTCCACTGTCCCTGAGGTGTGACTTTCCTTTCTAATGATACGCAGCACCCCCCTTGGTAGCGCTTCCCGTCTTCTGACATCATTGGTTGGCTTGTTGCGCCTGTGCGTCCGCCCTGCCTGAAACAATGCTCCTCGTTGTCTTATTTTGACTGCGAGGGTGTGATTGATGGGCACGAGCAGTGCATATATTCACCTGTCTTAACTCATCTCCTTCCGCCTTCTTCAGACTGTGCAGCCTCATGGCCGCGGCATGCGAGAAGGGATCAGCAGAGGCCGCCCAGTCTGAAGCAGGTGTAAGGACGTGTGTGAGCGGCCAAAATATTTACTGCTCAAGGCCACGAATCACAGCACCGCAGTGTGACTTTATGAAAAGGCACTGTGGGTCTGGGATTTATGGCCATCGTTAACCGCACCGGCCAACATGAAATGAGGTCATAAGACGGGCAGCTCTAACAGGGCATTGCCAAGGGATAACACAAGAGCGCAGACTCCTGTACAGCAAATAACAACGCTCAGGAAGCTGCGCCAAGCACCAAGGCGTTATTTGGGACACCTGTGCTGCGTCTCCTTAAAAAGCCAAGTCACGCATCCACTACAGTTTGACTGTAGAATGGGCTAAATTGTGTACGTCTTTCATTCAGCGTGTGCAAGTAGACAAATTAATAGAGCAACCTTTCACTTGTGCAGCATTAATACTGCACAAGGTGTGTCTCTTGTACTTTGTAACACCTGAGGGGGGGTTAAAGGTTTCCTTTGAAATTGGTTCAAATAGGCTTCGGCCTACACTCTGCTCCTCTCCTCCTCCTCCTGCTTCAACACGGCCTCTAACATCGCTAGTTTTTGACCGCAAGTGCTAGCTGCACAGAGAAAAACACACGCCATTGTGTTAGTGGGGTTCAGCAACGCCAGCTGTTCCCCCACTGTGTAGCCGGCAAAGTGTCCTGCAAACGCAACGCAGACACAAAGCTGCCTCCAGTGCAGGCTTCGTCCTACACTCTGCTCCCCCTGCTTACCCTTAGCTCCAACATCGCTAGTTGTGGCTCTAGGAAGACAATCTTTAATAGGCAACGCATCTGGGTTCCAGCAACGCCAGCTGGTTCTCGGCAGTGTTTTTGACACAGGTACTCCCTCGTGCCAAGCCTGGTTTCAGCACCGTCAGCTGTTTCCGGGTTGTGTCAAGCTCACTGAGACGCCTATGCTTGCCCCGTCGTGGTGCGGTCGGGTTAGCCAACTCCAGGGTGCCTCCAGTTTAGGAGCTTCCTATGTGGGCTGCGTGAACTGGTAGTCAAGGCTGGTTCTGTAGTGCCAGTAGGCCCAGCTCCCCCTGTAGGACTGTTGGGGTTCGGTAACTGCGGCTGCCTCGCGGCCTAGCTGTTCTCTCCTCTCCTGTGGGCCTTGGGGTCCACCACCTGGTTCCAGCACCGTCAGCTGGTTCCGGGCCGAGCCTTTGGCTTAGGTGCCTCCTCCTGGGTATCCGAGTTCCGCCAACGTCAGGCAGTCCTTGGTAGTGCTTTTAAGCGCGGGCACCTACAGCTTAGTAACCGGGTTCCAGCACCGTCAGCTGGTCCTCGGTCGTGCCATTGGCTCTTGCACACTGGGGCAACGCATCTGGGTTCCAGCACCGCCAGCTGGTTCTCGGCAGTGTTTTTGTCACAGGTACTCCCTCGTGCCAAACCTGGTTTCAGCACCGTCAGCTGTTTCCGGGGTGTGTCAAACTCGCTGAGACGCCTATGTTTGCCCCGTCGTGTTGCAGTCGGGTTAGCCAACTCCAGGGTGCCTCCAGTTTAGGAGCTTCCTATGTGGGCTGCGTGAACTGGTAGTCAAGGCTGGTTCTGTAGTGCCAGTAGGCCCAGCTCCCCCTGTAGGACTGTTGGGGTTCGGTAACTGCGGCTGCCTCGCGGCCTAGCTGTTCTCTCCTCTCCTGTGGGCCTTGGGGTCCACCACCTGGTTCCAGCACCGTCAGCTGGTTCTCGGCAGTGTCTTTTGCTCTTGTACCTTCTGCTCCCCATCCTGGTTCCAGTACCGTCAGCTGGTTCCGGGCAGAGCCTTTGGCTTAGGTGCCTCCTTCTGGGTATCCAAGTTCCACCAACGTCAGGTGGTCCTTGCTAGTGCTTTCAGGCACGGGTACCTCCTGCTTAGTAACCGGGTTCCAGTAACGTCAGCTGGTCCTCGGTAGTTCCATTGGCTCTTGGACCTTCGGCTACCCATCCGGGTTCCAGTACCGTCAGCTGGTTCTCGGCAGTGTCTTTTGCTCTTGTACCTTCTGCTCACCATCCTGGTTCCAGTAACGTAAGCTGGTTCCGGGCAGAGCCTTTGGCTTAGGTGCCTCCTTCTGGGTATCCGAGTTCCGCCAACGCCAGGCGGTCCTTGGTAGTGCTTTTTAGCACGGGTACCTCCTGCTTAGTAACCGGGTTCCAGTAACGTCAGCTGGTCCTCGGTAGTTCCATAGGCTCTTGAACCTTCGGGTAGCCATCCGAGTTCCAGTTCCATCAGCTGGTTCTTGGCATTTTCTCAGCCTTCTTGTACCTTCTGCTACATTTCCAAGTTTAAGACCCTAAAGTCGACGACCCGGAAGACCACCCCGATGACGACGACCCGGAAGACCACCCCGATGACGACGACGACGACCCGGAAGACCACCCCGATGACGACGGCGGAGACGACGACGGCGGAGACGACGACGGCTGAGATGACGACGGCGGAGATGACGACACTGGAGACGACGACCCTGGAGACGACGACATGGAAGACCGAGAAGCAGAAGAACAAGAGGCTGCAGAACAAAGAGCAGAAGAACATTAAGCATAAGACTTAATATCAGAGCAAAAGATATTATCTAAATTATATGCAGAAGAAGACTAAGCAGTGTATGGGGGTGAGTCCGTTCCTCCTCGTGGTGCCCCTGGATAAAGCCTGATGCTGCAGGCCAAACTGAACGCGGACAAATGTAACTTTTGTGACTGGCAGAACGGAAGGTGTAATCTTCCAACTTTTATAGATAACAACTACGGGAATGCCTGTCACAAATGAGAATATGATGAAGAAGTAGAATAGGAAGAATAATAACAGTGGAATAAAAAGAATATGTAGAATAGGAAGAATAATAATAGTTGAATAAAATGAATATGAAGAATGTAATAAAAAAAAAAATAGGTAGAAGATGAAGAAGAAGATGAATAAGGTGAAGAAGAAGTTGATGTCAAAGATGCTGATGATGATGAAGATGAAAGTGTGGGAAAAGTAAAAAAAAAAAAAAGAAAAAAAAGAAGGGGAAGGGCGTGGAATAGTGAAACATCAATATCTGACAAAATAAAAAAAAATTTACATACTCAATATCTTTTTCACTCCGAACGTCTTTAAAAAAAAAAAAAACATGCTATTCTATTTGATTGGGCTAAACCTCATTGCCTTTAATGTCTCCGCCACCTCCCACAATACATCCTACATTATTCTTAGTTGTTTTCCTTGATGTAGAATGAACCTACAAGGAAAGAAAGGGTTTATTTTAATTCCGATATTTTGGTCCCATTGACTTGCATTGGGATCGGGTATCGGTATCGGCGATATCCGATATTTTTTGAATATCGGCCGATCCCAACCGATACCGATACTTTCCGATATCGGAAGGTATCGCTCAACACTAATCGTTAATGATTTCCAGGAACTGGCATCCAGCAATCTGATGCCAAATGGTTCTAATGCAAAACCCATTTAAAAGAATCTACTATATAATTGTCTAAGGGTCACTTCCGTCTTTCTGTCTGTCCTTCTGTCTGTCCTTCTTTCTGTCACGGATATTCATTGGTCGCAGCCTCTGTCTGTCATGGAAATCCAAGTCGCTGATTGGTCGCAGCAAAACAGCCACGACCAACCAGCGACGGGCACAGTCCGGAAGAAAATGGCTGCTCCTAACTCCCCGCAGTCAGTGCCCGCTCCATACTCCCCTCCAGCCAGCCCTCACACAGGGTTAATGGCAACGCTAATGGACCGCGTTATGCCACGGTGTAACGCACTCCGTTATCGCTGCTATTAACCCTGTGTGACCAACTTTTTTTTACTATTGATGCTGCCTATGCAGCCTCAATAGTAAAAAGATCTAATGTTAAAAATAATAAAAAAATTAAAAATCATCATATACTCACATTCCGGCGCCTTTCCTGCTCCTCGCGATGCTCCGGTGACCGCTCCATGCAAGCGGCAGGTTCCGGTGGCAAGGATGGTATGCGACAAGGACCTGCCATGACATCACAGTCATGTGGCCACGACGTCATCACAGGTCCTGCGAGAAAGACCTGCCATGACGTCATGGTCATGTGACCGCGACGTCATCACAGGTCCTGAGCCCATACCAACCCTGGGACCGGAAGCTGCCGAGTGCACCGCACACAAGGCCAGGACTTCAACGGAGGGTGAGTATATGTTTATTTTTTATTTTAAGTCTGTATACTACATGGCTCTGTGCTGTATACTCCGTCGCTGTGCAATATACTACGTGGCTGGGCAATATACTACGTGGCTGGGCAATATACTACATGGCTCTGTGCTGTATACTACGTGGCTGGGCAATATACTACGTGGCTGGACAATATACTACGTGACTGGGCAATATACTACGTGGCTGGGCAATATACTTTGTGACTAGGCAATATACTACATGGCTGGGCAATATACTACGTGGCTGGGCAATATACTTTGTGACTGGGCAATATACTACGTGGCTGGGCAATATACTACGTGGCTGGGCAATATACTACGTGGCTGGGCAATATACTACGTGACTGGGCAATATACTACGTGACTGGGCAATATACTACGTGGCTGGGCAATATACTACGTGGCTGGGCAATATACTTTGTGACTGGGCAATATACTACGTGGCTGGGCAATATACTTTGTGACTGGGCAATATACTACGTGGCTGGGCAATATACTACGTGGCTGGGCAATATACTGCGTGGCTGGGCAATATACTACGTGACTGGGCAATATACTACATGGCTGGGCAATATACTACGTGACTGGGCAATATACTACGTGGATGTGCATATTCTAGAATACCCGATGCGTTAGAATTGGACCACCATCTAGTATTAATATAAAAGTCTGCTAAATAAATTCATCATTTATTTAGGGACCACGTCAGTCTTCATTCATTTATTCATTCAAAAATGCTGAAGGAGGACCAGAGGGTGTTCATCATGGCAGTCACTGTAAATAAATCAGGTGTGTGACCTTATATCGGAGACGAACATAACATTACCAGCTACCATTTGACAACCAGAGATTTATATACAGTACTTCTTAACTTCATGAAATTACAATGCCAAAAAAAGAAATTAAAGTTGCAGAGTTATAGAGATCACAAGATGGATAGACATGTTAATGATATGCAAATTATGAAAAACTGGAAAAAACATTTTCAAAACATCTTGATTTATTTAGTATCGATTACAAGAGCCACAGCACTTTCATGTCTTGAATGCTTTCAATGATTGAGGAATGTTCTCCCATACTGAGTGCACTTGGAAACGCAAATCTTCAATATCCGCTGCTGGCAGCTCCCTTTACAATTACTGACAAAAAAGACCCCAAATGTACTCGATGGCAGACAGGTTTGAGGATATGGCAGGCTTTGGTAGAACATGTAACATGTAGGCCACGAAAAGAAAAAGGAATTCCAGCTCAACGAGGCAGTGAAAAGTAAAAACTAAATACTTTATTCACTTCATATGAGAAGCAGAGGATAAAACATCAGCACAATATAGGTAAAAAAACACTATCTACGCGTTTCAGGTGACGCAGCACCCTTAATCATGATATAGGCCACACAGGCTCCTCAGCATGAGCAACATGAGGCCTGGCATTGTCATGTTGAAAACCGGCTCCTCAGACACTTTGAAGAAATGGCCATACCACTGGTAGTTCCCCGATTGATCCATTCCATACTGCAAGTAAATTGGATATTATATATCAAGCCTAAGGCTTCAAACAATGTCTACACTAAAATGAAAATATCCCAGGAACCATTTTTCAATACATCGCCAAGCATGTTGATCGTGCTACTGTGAGCAGCCTGCGTGGCAGAACATTCCTCAGACAACCATTAATAACCTGACTGATAACAACCAAGTTGTGTAAGTTCTTGCATTTCTGCACATGGTGATCATATTGGATACTGAATAAATGAAGATGTTTTGAAAATTCTGTTTCCATTTTTTCATCATTTTCATTTGATTAGCATTGATACTGTGATTTTGAGATTTCCAAACTTTTCCTTCTTGGTTTTGCAGTTTCAAGCTATGTGCACACGTTCAGGTTTTTTTGCGTTTTTTTCGCGTTTTTAACGCAATAAAATCGCGATAAAAACGTGAAAAAAACGCTAACATATGGTTCCCAATCTTTTGTATTGAATCCGCAAAAATTGTGCTAATGTTGCGTTTTTTTCCGCAAAAAAAAACGAATTGCGGAAAAAGAAGCAACATGTTCATTATTTTTGCGGAATCGCTGATTTCCCGCATCCATAGACTTGCATTGAAACGCTAGAAATCCGCAATCATATAAAAATTTGCGGATTTCTAGCGTTTATTTCCTGAAAAACTACAGGAAGTGACATGCCATCTATCCCATCATGCCATTCATGTGCATCCCATAATCCAGGAAGAGGAAACTCCCACACCATTCCCGTCTTCCTGTATTATGGCTGCCGACATGGAGGGGTATGATCGGATGAGGCTGGATGTGGTGCAGATGATAAGTGTGGTAAGTGTGTGTGTGTGTGTGTGTGTGTATATGTGTATATATGTGTGTGTCTGTGTATATATGTGTGTGCGCGTGTGTTCGGACAGCGGCCGATGAGACTAGTCTCATCGGCCGATGTCTGTTCCCTCCAAGTCGTTGCAGCAGGCTCAGCTCGATGGGAGCAGTATTTCCCATCGAAATGTCCCTGCTACAATGTACTATTTCCCCCATCAAATGTCCCCTACAATTATGGTCATTGGTGAACAGTGGTTACGGGCCCATTCCCCTAATAAACTTAATTATTTACCCCTATTCACCCCTAAACTTAATTGTCATTGGTGGCCAGTGTATTATCATTGGTGGCCAGTGTATAATTATTATCATTGTTGGCCAGTGTATTATCATTGGTGGCCAGTGTATAATTATTATCATTGGTGGCCAGTGTATTATCATTGGTGGCCAGTGTATTATCATTGGTGGCCAGTGTATAATTATTATCATTGGTGGCCAGTGTATTATCATTGGTGGCCAGTGTATAATAATTATCATTGGTGGCCAGTGGAAATCATATATAAATTATTATTTATTTTCATTGGTGGACAGTGGGAAAAATAATAATAAAATGTACAACTTCATTGGTGGCCAGTGGTTACCTTATAATTACCTGTCCCCGGCGATCGCCACCTAAAATAAAAAATAAAAAAACAAACCCATACTCACCTAAACGCCCAATTCCACGATTCCCTCGTCAGAAAAAATTAAAAAAACAAACCACAACGTATACCTACCCTCCGCAGCATCCAATTAAACGATTGTCCCACGATGATCTTGAGTTTAGAGCAGCCACATAACATGCGGCTGCTCTAAACCGCGGCCGCCGATACAATGAACGGGATCGTAAAGCGATCCCGTTCACTGTATACCGAGTTCTCCCAAACGCAGCTCGCGTTGTTCGGGGGAACTCGTTCGGCAGTCACTGCAGCTGCGCGGACTCCCCGGCTGACCGGAGGTGAACGCTGGAGCGTGGGAAAATTTTCCCATGCTATCAGTTCATCTCCGTTCAGCCGGTGAGGCTGCGCAGAGATGATATTTGTCATCATTAGTAATGTTTACAACGGGACAGGTGCACTTGCACCTGTTCCATTGTAAACCAATTTTTTTTTAACCCTTGAATTACCCCAATAATAAAATATGGTCTAAAACTCGGAGTCTTTATTTCAATAATATACTACATGGCTGGGCTATATAGTAAATGGATGGGCAATATACTACGTGGCTGGGCAATATACTAAATGGATGGGCAATATACTACGTGGCTGGGCAATATACTAAATGGATGGGCAATATACTACGTGGCTGGGCAATATACTAAATGGATGGGCAATATACTACGTGGCTGGGCAATATACTAAATGGATGGGCAATATACTACGTGGCTGGGCAATATACTAAATGGATGGGCAATATACTACGTGGCTGGGATATATGTGACGTGGCTGGGCAATATACTAAATGGATGGGCAATATACTACGTGGCTGGGCAATATACTAAATGGATGGGCAATATACTACGTGGCTGGGCAATATACTAAATGGATGGGCAATATACTACGCGGCTGGGCAATATACTAAATGGATGGGCAATATACTGAGTGGCTGGGATATATGTGACGTGGCTGGGCAATATACTAAATGGATGGGCAATATACTACGTGGCTGGGCAATATACTAAATGGATGGGCAATATACTACGTGGCTGGGCAATATACTAAATGGATGGGCAATATACTACGTGGCTGGGCAATATACTAAATGGATGGGCAATATACTACGTGGCTGGGCAATATACTAAATGGATGGGCAATATACTGAGTGGCTGGGATATATGTGACGTGGCTGGGCAATATACTAAATGGATGGGCAATATACTACATGGCTGGGCAATATACTAAATGGATGGGCAATATACTACGTGGCTGGGCAATATACTAAATGGATGGGCAATATACTACGTGGCTGGGCAATATACTAAATGGATGGGCAATATACTACGTGGCTGGGCAATATACTAAATGGATGGGCAATATACTACGTGGCTGGGCAATATACTAAATGGATGGGCAATATACTGAGTGGCTGGGATATATGTGACGTGGCTGGGCAATATACTAAATGGATGGGCAATATACTATGTGGCTGGGCAATATACTAAATGGATGGGCAATATACTACGTGGCTGGGCAATATACTAAATGGATGGGCAATATACTACGTGGCTGGGCAATATACTAAATGGATGGGCAATATACTACGTGGCTGGGCAATATACTAAATGGATGGGCAATATACTGAGTGGCTGGGATATATGTGACGTGGCTGGGCAATATACTAAATGGATGGGCAATATACTACGTGGCTGGGCAATATACTAAATGGATGGGCAATATACTACGTGGCTGGGCAATATACTAAATGGATGGGCAATATACTACGTGGCTGGGCAATATACTAAATGGATGGGCAATATACTGAGTGGCTGGGATATATGTGACGTGGCTGGGCAATATACTAAATGGATGGGCAATATACTATGTGGCTGGGCAATATACTAAATGGATGGGCAATATACTACGTGGCTGGGCAATATACTAAATGGATGGGCAATATACTACGTGGCTGGGCAATATACTAAATGGATGGGCAATATACTACGTGGCTGGGCAATATACTAAATGGATGGGCAATATACTGAGTGGCTGGGATATATGTGACGTGGCTGGGCAATATACTAAATGGATGGGCAATATACTACGTGGCTGGGCAATATACTAAATGGATGGGCAATATACTACGTGGCTGGGCAATATACTAAATGGATGGGCAATATACTACGTGGCTGGGCAATATACTAAATGGATGGGCAATATACTACGTGGCTGGGCAATATACTAAATGGATGGGCAATATACTACATGGCTGGGCAATATACTAAATGGATGGGCAATATACTACGTGGCTGGGCAATATACTAAATGGATGGGCAATATACTACATGGCTGGGCAATATACTACGTGGCTGGGCACTATGTTATGTGGCTGGGATATATGTTACGTGGCTGGGCAATATACTACGTGGCTGGGCACTATGTTACGTGGCTGGGCACTATGTTACGTAGCTGGGATATATGCTACTATATCTACAATATGCAAATGTACATAACCGTGTATTTATGGTAGCCCACAATTAATTTTAGTTTTTCCCTTGTTATATTTTTTTTTGTAGATTGAACAACACCCTGAGGTCTGGGACCGGTCAAGCGAAAAGTACAAGGGGGCAAAACGTGATGCCTGGCCCAAAATAGTAACCGCTCTCTTTCCAGAGTGGCCGAATCTCCCAACACAGCAGCAAACACAGATTTGTAAGTATCAATTTCTTTCCTTTTTTTAAAAAATGTAAGAAGAATTGATTTGGAATGTTTTATGTAAAAAATTTTAATTTTCAGTGGGAGATGTGAAGACGAGATGGCGGTCTGTCACAGACAGATATCTGAAATCACTCAAGACTCCGAGTGGCAGCTCGCCGCCAAGGAAGAGGGTGCCCTATGGAGACCAGCTGCAGTTCATATTGGGAAGCCGGAGTTTGAGGAGGTAGATAATATAAAGAAATAGTGTTGCTTGACGTCATGAGTTGTATTTTTGTAACCTTTGTTTTATTTTTTGGTCTGCAGAACAGAAAGCAATGTCTCTGCCCAAACACCTCCGGACCTTAACGATGGTGACACCACGGTGGACAGTATTGGAGAGGAAGTAGAAGACAGCATAATGAACAGCCAAGAATCTCCGGGGAACATGTCTTTGTCCGGAAGGTCACCCGAAATAACTGATTCCCTTGGAGAACATGACGTTGCAGCAAATACCACTACTTCTACTTCCTCTGACGCTGGTGCAAACTCTGGTGGCGGTGTGTCGAGGCACATGGGGAGGGGGGCTGCTTCTGTCCGTCCCGTGGCATTGAAAAGGACGGTCCAAAAGAAGACCAAACAAGGTCAAATTATTGAACAATTAACGACTAAAACGCTCAATCTTCTTGATAATTCATCAAAGCAAGATGAGCATGACAAATTTGGGTCACTTTTGGCAGACCGCGTTAGAACACTGCCACGGGACAAGCAGCAAATGTTCGTGACAGCTGTCAATTGTCTGTTTATGGCAATTGATGACACACCAACCCTACCCCCTGCTCCACAAGTTATGACGGGTATTTTCAACGTTTTCAGCAACCCCATTATGCCTCCACCACCACCACCACCACCAGCTGCTGCATCGCAGCGTTACGGACAGGCGGCAACATACAGGGCCAACCATGTAGATGCGTACAGTGGCCATACACCTGTACCTAGTGCAACTGGCCATCGTTCCAGTATGCCCAATAGCAGTGTCTACTCCCAACCAGACTTATTTAATGATATGGGCTACCAACCGGAATATCATCAATTTTGCGATTTGATATCTCATCCTATTTGAGTAGAGACGGGAGTGTAGAGAATGTTAAACCGTTGAGTTCATGACCAAATCTTAAAAAGTTCTTTAAAGGGAACCTGTCACCCCGAAAATCACGGGTGAGGTAAGCCCACCGGCATCAGGGGCTTATGTACAGCATTCTGTAATGCTGTAGATAAGCCCCCGATGTTATCAGAAAAAGGAGAAAAAGACGTTATGTTATACTCAACCACAGGCGGTCTCGCTGCTGGTCAGGTCAGATTGGCGTCTCCGGTCCGCTGCGGCGCCTCCTATCTTCTTTCCATGAAGTCCTCTTCTGATCTTCAGCCACGGCTCCGTCGCAGGCGTACTTTGCTCTGCCCTGTTGAGGGCAGAGGATAGTACTGCAGTGCGCAGGCGCCGGAAAGGTCAGAGGCCCGGCGCCTGCGCACTGCAGTACTTTGCTCTGCCCTCAAGAGGGCAGAGCAAAGTACGCCTGCGCCGGAGCCGTGGCTGAAGATCAGAAGAGGACGTCTTGTAATGAAGATAGGAGGCGCCGCAGCGGACCGGAGACGCCCATCCGACCAGACCAGCAGCGGGACCGCCCCTGGGTGACTATAATATAATGTCTTTTTCTCCTTTTTCAGGTAACATCAGGGGCTTATCTACAGCATTACAGAATGCATTACAGAATGCTGTAGATAAGCCCCTGATGCCGGTGGGCTTACCTCACCCGTGATTTTCGGGGTGACAGGTTCCCTTTAAGTTTTGTTATAAAATGTCAGTTCATATATATTATAAAAAGTTTCTTTAATGTAATTAATTTTTATTTTACTTTATTAAAAAAAATTATTTTAACTACTCAGATTTCTTATTATCATAAAAATAAGAAGATCGGAAATGGGATCTGATTTAAGCAACGGTAAACAATAACAACATGGAAACGATTATTGTTTAAATAATATTTTGTATTTATTAACAATGTTTACAATTTGATTAATTAAAAAGGGGCCTTGGTAGATAGGGATTTGGCGACGGTTGATAGGGATTACGCCTCACATTTTCACAGGTGTTAGCATCTGTGCCATACAGACTGGTTTATTAGTGGATAGGGTTCAGCCGTCATATGTTCTCTGCTGTTATATCTCACGTCCAGTCTTGGGCCTTGATTCTGGTTAGGCGTCTTCTATCCCTTCTTCTCCGAGATTGCTCCTATGGGAGAATAAAGTATGTGTTATTACATGGAACTGTACAACACATGGAATACAGCTGGCAAGGCTGGGTTCACATTGCGTTCCCCCAGTCCGTTTTTGACGGACTTCGTAACACCGCTGCATAATGCGGTGAAACGTAGTCCGCTAGCGCCGCCATTGACTCCTATGTCTGACATCACTAGCCATGTGCCGTCATTTGAGTGACAGTCGGACCTCTAGACTCTGACTGCAGCGTTTCCGGGTCTGTCACTGCTAGCGCAGATGGAGCTAGCAGATGCTCCATCTGCGCTAGTGATGTGCCAAAGTCAGCACTTGCGTTGCAGCAGACCGTCAACGTATGTGTTTACCTGGCTGCTGTACACATTGTGAACCCAGCCTAATACGCAAAGTGTTGACATCTAATGACATTTTCTTACCAGCTCGCTGTAGTGGTGCAGCAAAAGTAGTGCCTTATGCAACAGTAGGCAGTTCTGTTCTGGAGTTAGACGATGGTGCGGCATCTTGAATTCAACAAGGAAGCAAAATGGTGAAGAGGGGTTGGACCAGGAAATGACCTCATGGTTTTTTTTTTTTCAACCAACTTTATCTGCTGTAAAAAACGCATAAAAACGCACAAAAAACGCATGTAAAAACCGCATAAAAAACGCACAAAAAACGCACAAAAACCGCACAAAAAACGCATGCGGATTTCCTGGGAGTAGTGCCAATTTCTCCTCAGGAAAATCTCAGGAAAATTCTGCACAAAAACCTGACGTGTGCACATACCCTCAATGTTCAGAAGAATATGAAAGAGCTCTATAGCAAGTATACCTCTCCCAAGCATCTGCAAATATCTGACTATGCCATATGACACCTCTTCTGACCTATTTGGGGGTTTTAGCTAAATGTCAATGTTGTTGGAATACTCGTGTCCATGTAATATTTTGGGAAAAATGTGATTGCAAGACATGAACAACAGGTTTACTTGGATTTTCCTGGATAGCAGTTTTTAAATTTCTCCCTACATTTTCTAGTATTTTATTGCTTTAAATTTAGACTGGATGGGATATAATGTAATGCACTTGACATATTTCATTGAGGGTTTTTATAGAACTTTATGTAAATATTTCTTATTACAAGTTATATTTCCTTTTACTTTCTTTCCCTTTCAGTGTGTTATAACTCACAGCAGGACTCATTTCTGTCTTATGTGTTTGCCTCTTTGAAATTTGTGTTTTCAGTCCTAGTTAAATCTTTAAATTCTCCTCTTGGAGACATTTGGTCTTTAGAATTCCGAGTTTTTCCACATGTTTAACCTCTATTTAAGGCATATACATTAAATGCATGCAAAATGGCACCTCTATGATGATTTAGTCTTCCCACCACAGAGATGAATTTTCTGCTATTTTGTTCTTCAGACTTTATGTGTCAGGAGGCTAAATTCACTTCATCCTGAGGAGATGCTGAATCAGATAGTCCAGCTAGTGCTGACCCTTGGCAGCGGTGACAGCCAGATTCTGTGGCCTCAGCAACTGTAACCCTAATCTCTGTAATGTAAGGAGAAATTGACATGCTCTGCAGAACAATAATTGCTTATAAATAAGAACCTATAGACACCTGGGTTATGGCCTAGTTAGGAATCATTTGTACTTTTGGAATTAAAGCAACATAGAGAGGAAAATTATTATACCATTAGTCTCATATCTAAATTATATAATAAATAATGACAACTATGTAATCTAATCTGGCAGTTTAGTTTATTAACGGTTTATAAACCTTTGGCTCCAATACACGTTATAGTCTAATGAACCCGACAATTTTTATCAATTGCTGGTTGACACATATGTCCTGGTTAGTGCTCTATTTGCACATGAAATTGTATATATCAAAACACTCAGCTATTAGAAGTGGAAATAAAGAACAGAAGCAACAAAATCTGAATGAAAATAGAGGAGCAAGAAAAACTGACTACAAACTAAAATGCGTCTATACAACTTCACAAATCATGTGAAAAAAAACAAGGAGAACTGGAGCTGCTAACACAGTAAGAGAGATATGATGTCATAGCATCACTGAAACTTGGTAGGATGCTACACATGACTGGAATACAAACCTTGAAGGCTACAATTTATTTATTAGAAACAGGATTAACAAGAAGGGAGGAGCTGTTGCATTGTATGTTAGGAAAACATACTGTACATCTCCACAGAGATCCAACCTTTAGAGAATGGTAGCTCTGCAGAAACTGTTTGGGTAAGAATACAAGGAGATAAGAACAGAAAGGACACTATCGTAGGTATTTACTGTAGGCCACATGGACAGACTGAAGATATGAAGATATGAAGATACATTAGATGCCTCTGTTCTCGAAAAATTATGACACAGTGATCATGGGAGATGTTAACTATCCAGATATTTGTTGGGAATCTCTCTCAGGCAAAAGTAAAGGGTTCAGAAAATTCTTCTAAGGGTTCAAAAAATTATTCTTGCTGACAACTTTATCTTTTAAAAGGTAGAAAGCAAGCAAGAGGATCTCCAATCTTGGACCTAATTCTTACCAACAGGGAGGAAATGGTTGAAGTAAAAGTGTCAGGCAATTTAGGAGGCAGCGATCATGCTTTCCTCGATTTTTGGATTGTAAGAAGAGAAATACCAAGGAGAACTCAGACTTTAAGGTTGGACTTCAGAAAGGCAGATTTCAATGGACTCAGAAAGAGAGTAGGAAAGGTCCAATGGCCTGATGTTCTAAAAGACAGAAATTTACGAGATTTTGTCTAATGAAATTCTCACTGCACAATTAGTAACAATCCCAAAAAGATGGTAGAATTGGAAGTATTTAAAGAGACCAGGATGGAAGGACATAGAACGTAATCACTTGTTAAAAAGAAAAAAAGAAATGTATATTAAATGGAAAGAGGGAGGCATATCTAAAGAAGAATATACTGTAATGCTATCTGCAGGGAATGCATTGGAAGGGCTAAAGTCAGCAATGAAGTGAGGCTTACAAGGGAGACCTAAAGCAGTAATAAAGGATTTGGAGGTATGTCAAAAGCAAAATAAAGTCAAAGATGCTACAGGATTTTTACAGGATGAAAAGGGTGAAGTGGTCAAAAATGATGTTGAGAAGGCTGAACTTTTAAATTTCTATTTTGAATCTGTGTTCTCTAAGAAAGCAATTGATCTTCAAAGAGCTATCGAAGGAACAAAGTAATCCACACTATCTATAAATAGAGAGATAGTGAGGGAACACTTAGCTACCATATATAATCAAGTATAGGCTGACGCGAGTATAAGCCGAGGCACCTACTTTTGCCACGGAAAACTGGGTAAGCTTATTGACTCGAGTATAAGCTGGGCACGCATTGTCCCCCTCATGCCTGTCCTGCTATGCGTGGCTCCCCCTGTCCTGTCCTGGTATGTGGCTCCCCCTGTCCTGTTATGCGTGGCTCCCCATCCTGTTCTGGTATGTGGCTCCCCTCGTCGTGTCTCGTTATGTAGCTCACCCTGTCCTGTCCTGGTATGTGTGACTCCCCCTGTTGTCTGTATGGCTCAGCTTCCCTGTCCCACATGGCTCGGCTCCCTCATCCCTTATGGCATTGCTCCCCCCTTCCCCTGGTTGTATGCATGGCTCACATTGCCCTCCCCTGTCATACTCACCCTCATCGCGCCTGCATCTCCGTCCCTGCATCTCCGTTGTCCCGGCGGCTCTCCTCTCCTCTGCTCAGCGGTCACGTGGTATCGCTCACTAAGGTAATGACTATGCTCTCCACGCCTATGGGAATACTCATCTGGAATACTGTGTCCAGTTCTGGGCACCACATTTTAAAAAAGACTTTGAAAATATCTGAAGGGATGTCACAGTGTAGAGGGATCAGCCTTAATCTCATTTGTACATGTGTAGAGAAGATGGACAAGAGAGACTGAGTAACTGGAAGCGAACACCGTCATCTGCTGGCCCAAGCTGAAAGTGAAAGTAAAAAAGGAACCAAATTTTGATGGAGAGTGAATTCCCCCGCTGAATCTGATCAGCTGACACACAGGAAGGACTACCTGGCCAGACTGAGAAGGGAAGTTGGAGCCAAAACCTGCACCAGGGCAGGTTGTATGACTATGAGGTGGGCTTGCAGCCACCATTGCCACAGAAGAGTCTGAGAACGGTCAGGTGCAAAGAAGACCTCAGTTGTGAGGAAGATCTGTGCCCCACTACAGTGGAAGGCTGTGACCAGAGCCAAATCAGGCCTGGGGTACATCGTGGCCATGTTACTAGGACATGCTTGGAGAGCGAGACAGGTGGAGCATTGCGAGTCAGTGACCGCGATTTGGGCAACTCCAGTCAAGGCCTGGGATCCAGACTACGCTGGTCAAGAACATCAGAGCAATGCCGGTCAAGACCTGGAACCCTGACGACACAAGTGAAGAGTCAAGGACCAGCCTCCCCCCAATGTACCAAATCGAGGAGATGCCTGACGGCGGTCAAGCACTGAAGATACCTGAAGAATACATGACCAGAGACTCTCTCCTCGGCTGGTAATCAGAGGACGAGAGTGAGCAGGGCCGTTGCTTTCAGCACAGAATCACGGTACTGGGTGTAGGGGAGGCTGCAGATGAGGCAAGGCCTGGCTTAGGCTAAATCGGCCCAGAAAGCATTATTAATCTTTGATGGGGCCAGAAAAGCCGCAAGGGTGCCCTAGAGACTGTTTCTGCCTAATACAGCATTTGCTCCCTTCCCGATTAGATCAAGATTGGACTGTGGACCCTGAACTGATCTTAAGGACATATCTCTTGTAATGTACTAACCAATAAATCTCTATGCATATAATTGCCTGTTGCCTGTAAATAACACTGTGAATATTGCTCTTGTGCAATTTATCCGTGATAATATAATCTTTCCCGCATTTAACCCTGTTAAGTGAATAAAGTACAAGTAGACTGTTGATCATGCCTGTTGTCTTCACAGTTGCATTCAGATCAGTGGCATTACATATGGAAATATGAGATGCAATGGAATGAAACTGAAAGGGAGAAGATGCAGATTAAATATTAGAAAAAACTGTTTGAAAGTGAGAGTGATCAATGAGTGGAACAGGCTGCCAAGAGAGGTGGCAAGTTCTCCGTCAATGAAAGTCTTCAAACAGAGGCTGGACCGACATCTGTCTGAAATGGGTTAGTGAATTCTGGAGCGGGGGTTTGACACAATGACCCTGCAGGTCCCTTCCAACTCTAACATTCTATGATTCTATGATCCCGGTATCAAGTGCAGCACTTCCAGGTCATCACCAAACATCCAACTGGAATATAGCCGCTAGGTGGACACTTTGTCTAATAATAGTATCACAAGTGAGCTGCTTTCCTCTTACTGTATCCCTTAACTTCTGTTTTTTTCACACATACAGAGTCCTTACACATCGTAGTAAATTTCTCATCCTGTTCTTGACACCAAACTTGATTATGGCGCTCTGGTTTGAGAGAAATAGGCAGTGCTTGTGACGTGATGGTGTGTAAAACTCACCTCCCTATTTGGTGGAGGCCAAACCCAGTTTCCGAATTATTTGCAACCAACAAAATAAATGAGGGTAACATCTCGGTTGGTCTGTTCACCAAGCTGGTGTTGTGCAGTTTACCCCAATTGTTAAATAAAGTCTAAATAAAGTCCAGGAGAACTGGAGAGCTGCTAAAAGTAAAAACAGCATCTGATACTCTAGGTGGTGGTGTGGTTCTCCTCCCATGGTAAACACTAGGCTGTCTTTCTCTTTAGTTCCATAGGTATTCAACCTTACAAGGCAATTCCTCTCCAGTTGGCCTCAAAATCCAGCTCTCTGCAGAGTCCATGTCCATTAGTTTAGCACAACGACACCTCAGACATCTAGCCTCCTCACATTCTCCAATAGTAGGGTGCCTACAGTGGTCTACTTGGATTAAGTGAACATACAGGAAATTGGGATACATGATTTCAAATGTCCTACCTGCAACTTTTCCTCAACTGACTGAACTACTTTTCTGTTCGAACCCAGAGCTTTGGCCTATTTAGACCTAACTCCCACCCATAAGCTAAAGCATTGTGTGGAATGAGTGTTCAGGAATAAAGAATTTCCCAGCCAAGCTACTCACCAGGAAAAACCACTGATGCGGACATATGCAAATCTTAACATTTAAAGTTTACCACACAGTAATACAACTATAAAGAACAGAGCATACATTAAGTAACAGTATTAAAACCATTAATACTAGATGGGCCTGGTAACACTCATCTCTGGGGTACCACAAATACTAAGACAAATTACTTAACTGTTTTAAAGATGGCAGTCAACATATGATAAATCATTAATAATTTAAGGGTACTTTCACACATGTAGTTTTGGTGCAGTTTGTGAAGCTTAAACTATAAGTGAATTGCAAAAAATATAGTAGAATAGTAGAATATTTCCTATATAATTCACCCCCATGACATAAATGACCACATTACCATATCTCTGCAGGTCCTTAAGCCAGAGGCATAACCATAAGGAAGACTGTGTGAGCTGTTATGTAAGTCTATAAGGTGTGTGTATACATTTAGGAGGTTTGGAGTCTACATTAGTATAGGGGGGCTTGAGGTCTTTGTTAGTTTAGAGAGGGGTCTTAAACTCGGCTGGGTATATGTTCCGCACACGGAAAAACATTTAGTTTCGGGGGCCGCATTATTTGCATGACAAAACAACATTTTTAGTGATACCATTTTTTTCTCTTTACACCTTTTGAACTGGTCCCTATCTTGTAGTAATATGCCCCATGCTGGTCCCTGTCTTGTAGTAATGTGCCCCATGCTGGTCCCTACCTTGTAGTAATGTCTCCCATGCTGGACCCTACCTTGTAGTAATGTGTTCCATGCTGGACCCTACCTTGTAGTAATGTACCCCATGCTGGTCACTATCTTGTAATAATGTGTCTCATGCTGGTCCCTATCTTGTAGTAATGCCCCATGCTTGTTCCCATCTTGGAGTAATGCCCCATGCTGGTCCCCATCTTGTAGTAATGCCCCATGCTGGTCCCCATCTTGCAGTAATGCCCCATGCTAGTCCCTATCTTGTAGTTATGCCCCAGGCTGGTCCCTATCTTGTAGTAATGTGCCCCATCCAGGTCCCCATCTTGTAGATATGGCCCCATCCTGGCCCTCATCTGGTAAAAACGTCCTCATCCTGGTCCCATTCTTATCGTTATGTCCCCCATCCACATACCCATATTGCTGACATGTGCCCCATCTAGGTTCCCCCCTATATTGCAGACATATGCCCCATCCAGATCCCTCCCATATTGCAGACAGGTCCCCCACCTAGGTCCCCCCATATATTACAGACAGGTCCCCCATCCAGGCCCCACATATTCCAGACAAGTCCCCCATCCAGGCCCCCCCCCCCCATATTGGAGACAGGTCCTCCATCCAGGTCCCTTCCATTTTCACATAGACATAACAGAAAAGAAAAAAAGATTCTTCTCACCTGTCTTCCATTCCCTCGGCATCCTTTCTGCTCCTGTGGCCCGCAGGCACATAGACCCCTTGATGATTGCAGCCCGGTCCAGGAGCCGCCGACATCTGCGCTGTAGTGCAGTGTATTGCCGCGCAGAGACCGGCTCTCGGCACAACAATACTAGTGTCAGCCGCCGGCCTATCAGATCATTACGGGGTCTATGTTCCTGCGGGCCGCATGAAGCAGCCGGAGGGGCCGCATGCGGCCCGCGGGCCGAGTGTTTGAGACCCCTGGTTTGGAGGGTCTGGTATGGGGCCTTTATTTAAGGGCTCTGGTCTGTGGTCTGTATGTTTGAACTTTGGCATGGAGTCTGTAGTAAGAAGTACTGGACAGGGGTCAATATAATTTTAGTGGGTCTGCTTGGATTCATTATTGGGATTTGGTCTGGAGTCTGTTTAGAGGTTCTTATTTGGGGGTTGTATTTAATATATAGTTAATATATAGTTAATTATGGCTTTTCATTATTTTGTGATGTCTGGTCTGTAAAGCATGTTCTTTGATGAATGTGGTCTGCATTTATTATGGGGTTTCTATTTATTTTTAGGTTTTATCCTGAATTTTCAGGTGGTCCAGATTAGGTTCTAAACGAGGCCATCAGCTTCAAGTCTTTCTTGTAATATATAGATGAGCTTTCTTTTAATATCGTGTCTGGTCGGGGCTTTTTTATCATTCTTTGTTTGTACTATGTGTATATAGTCTGTGTTATTTGCGTGATTATGATTTGTGTTCTTTGGTTTTTTCATCTAGTTATTTTCTCATCTTTCTTTCTTCATGATACCTCTTGTTGGGAGATGCTTACGGAGGACGCCACCACGTTTTACCTCGTCTGGGCCTTACGTTCCATTTACAATCATGGGGTCTACAAAACGGGACTGCTAAAGGAGCATTACTTTTGGTCTCTGCTCTAACTCCTTGGACTTTGCCTCATAGGACTCAGACGACATCACGGCAGAAACAACTCCTAACAACTATATATATATATATATGCTGCCACTCCGCTATGTATGGAGTTTATTGTGCCATGGTATTTTGTGTTTTTTTTTTTTTTTTCACATTTCAACAGCCGCAGGATTACATTACAGTGTTTTACAATGACTCTAATGTATCTGCGTACCTGTCTGATGGTTTGCCTGATACGACCGGCGCTGTGCCATTGTTAAATTCATATTTTGTATAATTGATGCAGTGTTATTATTTAGTTTCCTTCTCTTCCTGCACTTTTTTCTGTAGATGGTACGGGGGCTCATGTCTACGTGGGTCTCTATCTAGACGTGTCCCAATTGATAGGGGCTCCTTCCCTTCTGACATCTGTACGGTCATTTAGTTTGCTTCATATAATACTGATTATTTTCATTTAGTTATTCCCTGTTTTTTATTCCCCCCGTTAATCCCCTCTCTGCAGCTGACACCTTCTGTGCCAGCTCTTTATACATTAACACACTATGTACCTTCTTATCCATCAGCAGTGTAAGTGCCCACTGTCGGTACTATCACACAGAGGGGCGGGATCACAGGTTTACTTCCACCCACTCTGCGTCACTGTCGAGGGTGAACATTCGCCAGAGATATTAGCGGTTTGGTTCACCGCTACACTTGCATGCCCTCGCACTTCATACTTACTCGGCGCAGCATCTTTTCTCCTCCCTCCCGACTTTTGGTTTGTGCGCACTCCGGACATGCGCTGTGACATCCCGGGCGGCATTGGGGGTTGGCCGCGTTACCACGGGGATGGGCGGAGATGACGACTGTCCTCCCGCCCATGTTCCATGGCGCGCGGCTCGCCCGGCTGTGCGCGGTTACTCACATCATCCCGGTCTGTGCGCCGATAGGACCACTCGCCCTTCCATCCCCCTACTTAAACCCCGGCCTTTCCTTTTAATGACCACGCCTCCTGACGAAGCCATTCAGGTGAAACGCGCGTCGAGGTTTTCCCTCTCTGCCTGCAGCACCTGGTTATTCACCGCCGTCATGTCTCAAGGTAATAGCATATCATTTCTAGCTTACTTCTTATATTCATAACTATGCTGCTTGCACCTTGTGACACGCTCCCTGATTACTATCTTATTTCAGGGTTTTTGACATAGGGGTTTGCCCACTGTTCATATTTTGCGCACATCTAGGAGCATTGTCCCCGAGTATTTTTTTCCCTTTCCATCTGTCTGCAGTCAGAGTAGGGCGCTCTATATATATTTTTTCTTGCTGTCTTTAGCATTGTGTGATTCCATCCTTCACATGCTATTTTTTAGCTGTTCCCCTAGAATACCCGTTTTGTGTCTCTTTCATATAATTTTTCATATTTGTTTGTTTTGTATATTTATACCTTAATAAAATTATATTGGCATACTTCTGTAGTACCTCTAATTTATATGCACAGACCTGGGTTTATTACCCCTCCCCTCATGATCCTGTGGATCGGGGCATTATTTGTGGGTTTGGCGGTTTGTGTGTTTTTTTAGGTGTATATGTTTAGGCCTAGAGGTGCGCCCCCTGTTGGCCGAGAGGGCATCTATGTTTAGGGTTTTTTTCTAAATTAAGTTAGGCGTCTAAAATATATTCTTTGGGGTCTGATCTGGGGTCATTTTGTTGCTACTAATGGAGCGCCCCCAGACACAGGGCCACAGTTACTCGGTACCGGTCCTCTCTGTCTCAGTTCTGGGGTTGCCACGGTGGCTGGACCCGGTCCGTGACCCTGCTAAGGGGCGTCCAATAAAAGGGATGATGAAAGTCAGCTTATGCTTCGTGATGCCACTTGTGGTATTCGGCCAGGGAGACCGACGCTGCTTGGGGTCCACTGGGGTGATGTGATGGCAGCTAGATGGTATACCTTCCCACAGGTGAAGTATGTCCCCAGGGCTTCCCAATAATGTAGATGGCGATGGTGTGAGGTGCAGTCAATAACGAGGACACAGGGTTGCAAGGTTACCTCTTTACTGAAGGCTTCAGGTTCCTCAATCCAGAGCACTGTTAACAGGGCTGTCTGAGACCGGCCGGTCCGAAGGCACATCCGGAGTTCCCTTTGCAGGTGGAAATCGTGGCCTACCACTAGCGCCTGTGTGTTATAGTGCTTCCCTGCTGAGCATTCCGGATAGTCCTCACAACTTCTGTTCTCGTTCTTTCTATTCTCCGTCCCCCAGGTTTGTTATGGCTAGGACGCACCCATTTGACGGGAAGGCTCGGAGCTATTCTGAGACCCTAGAGACGCCCCTCTCCACGTTTGCCCTCTATGTCTTCTTAGGTGAAGTAAGGTAGACAGCCAACCTATAATTAACTGTCCTGCGGTATTTGAAGTAAGGCATAAAGTCAGTTACTTCCTCGGTGTTCCGGTCACTGGCTACGTGCCTCAGTAGGATGTTGCCGTTCTCCGGGCACGACTCCTACTGGCTCTCCTTTGTGCTTTGATCTCGTTTCTCACTGTCCACAATATCCTTCGCTTCGTGTCCTTTCTTTAGATGCCGCCGCAGGTAGCGCAGGCGCGGCTCCGTAATGTTCTATCCTTGTCGCTAGGTGCCTGCCAGGTTCCCACGCCTGACAGGGACCCCCCCTGAATCTTCCCCGCAACACCCCCTGCCACGGGACGTTGCCTGGACAAAACCCAGTCAGCTTCTCTCTAACTTCCTATCCAACCCCTAGTTTTACCAGTGTGAGGAGTGGCCTAATAAATAAAACCTTTTGCTCCCCCTAGTGGCCAGAGTGTGAAGTGTACTGTGTGCTGGTGATACCTGGTCAGATGAACTCCTTTAGTGCCATCAGACGTACCATCACTCCCCTTAGTGGCAGTGCGACGTTACTGCAACGACCAGGTCTCTGGGGCGCTGCACTAACACTGGGAATGGCTACAAAAACAAGTGGCCAAACAAGTTTCATCAGCAAACTCTACAGTCTGTAGGAGAAGTTGTCATAGCGGTCTGGGTGAATGGGCAAGAAGGGGAATATCTAAAATCAGAAAAGAAGTCATCAGTGAATTAACAGAAAATCTGTCTGTCTTATAAAATCAATCTTTGTATCTCTGGTTAGCCCAAACCAAAAGGACAATTAGGTTTTATAATTTTCCTTGTCAACAGGAGGAGCGCCCACTCAGTCTTGATACTGTCAGCCATGATTGGACTCTGTCAGTATGAAAAGAGAAATAGTGACAGCTATTTGTCAGTGTTATCACCTATAGGGGTGTTGGCTATAGGCACAGCAGAACAGGGTGAGAAGGGAAAGGGAAGGGCAAGTTTCTGGAAATGCCCATGTCATGGTCTGCCTGGAATTTGTTACGGTCCTTCTAGGGTTAATCCTATGTGGCCTCTCTTTGGTTTGGGGAGTGCTATAAGTAACCGCACTGGTGCTAGGCTCATTTTCAGTGATACGTCCGTTCCTGGCTGAGTAGCTGACCCTTGTATACCTGTGTATATTGCCTGCTTCTGTACAATTGCTCTGTGTATGACCCGGTCTGTTTCCCATTTGCTATTCGTCTGCTGATTCTGTACTTTCTGTGTTACTCTTAGTTTTACCCCGGCTACGTCCCAGACTTTCCGCCTGTCTGCTCCCCTGGTACTGTGTTGCTTTCTCTGGCTTCTGACTCCTGGCTTATCTCTTACCACACTATGCGTGTTACCCGCTTATTACCGCGCTTCCCTCTAGTCTGACCTCGGCTTTACTGACTGTCCTTCTGACTCTGCTGGGTCCCACTATTCCTGCTAGGAGTCCGGGACCTAGCTCCGCCCCCAATCACTCCCCCAGTGCTCACGTGATTTCAGGTCCTGTTTCTCCTGCAGCACACTTTCTGCCGTGTCCACATTCCATTGCAGGAGTCCTCAGGTTCCCCAGCACGTCTTTGGACACACGTACAGTCTCTGGTGGTGAGTCTGATACGGTGTCCAACACAGCCCAGTCCTGCGAATTACTTAATCTCCCATTAGAGGTGTTCTGTCATTTAGAAAAGCAACTGATGGAGCAAATTACTGAACTTGCTTAATTAGAAACTAATGAAAAGTCTACCAAGCTAGGCAGAAACCTCTTTCCATTTAGAATAGCATCTGGCGTGGCAGCCATCTGCTTCAGCTCTGTTCACACCTACATCGTACACATATAATGGAAACCACTGTAGTATAGTGGTATACACTGTTTGTATATACAGTTTGAGATGGATGGTGTCAAACTGAATCTTTGCCATCAGTGAAAAGCCTTTGCTACCACATGGAAAAAATGGGTCTTGGCTCAAAAACTAATTTTCCAATTTGCGTCCAGTTTTAGTAATCACAATGGACTCAAACTGTTTATATTACAATAAGCCATGGACTGATCCACACTGCACAAAATATCTCCTAGGGAGGTTTATAAGTGATTTATATTGAAGAAATAAAGAGGAAAAGCCTATGTATATACTGTGTGAGTACAGTAAGTTCTTGGGCTGCATAATAGTAACCTTTAATGTTCACAAACATTATGTGCCGGCCTCTACAGAATGAGGATGTATCTGTGTCATAAAGGAAGAGCATAGTAGTTAGTGAAAGAATATTAACAGACAAAAAGCCTGAGTACCGGCAACACGTTCCATCCCAATGATTTGCATCCCTTGTAAGTGTTCCTTGGACATTGCTCTGATGCTTGTCAGATACCTACAGACAATGAGGTTCTCCATCCTGGTTATCGACGCTGACATTTTCCGTGTATAGTCACTCTCCCCTTATATTACCTTCCGTGATGCACTCATAAGAGATGCAAGTGTTTCACATCTATGTGTTTACTCTCCTGCAATTCAAAGAGGAACTCAGAAGGGAAAGTATCATAAAACAGGAGATATTAATGTTCTCACAGCTGGTAGCCGCAGCTTTATAGAACAGTGACTCCAGTAATACTACCGCTCTGGCCAGAGAATTCAGAGCCGCTTATGCAGAAATAGATCCAGATTATCAATAGGACCTATTATGTCACTTTATTCTTCTATAAATGTTCATAACTACGTCCCCCACGAGCCCGAATATCTAACAAAGAAACATACTCTCTTCTTGACGTGTTCATTATGTAAATAAATCTGTTTCTTATGTAAATTATTATGTAAAAAGTGTTTGCGATAATGCCAGCCACACACAAGCTGATGTTTTCATGACTCATTTATGATCCTTGTTTGAGTGATCCCTTACACAGCTATTGCAATACACATTTTTCTTGTTACTTCCAATTGCCAGTAAGAATCCTATGTATATACTTCTAATATAGATACTGTCTGCGAATTGAGATACTGATTTGGTTTTTATCCTAAGTCATATAGCACGACTCGTTAAAGGGCTGATTGTGACTTGCAGGATCGCTACTTCCAACAGGTGGCGCTATAGAGTTTAAGTCCTCTTTTTCTCAGAAGAGGCAATTTGCATATTATACTTCTAATATTTATTTATAAAGGCCAAACTAGTGTCCATGAGCTCCAGAATACTTTGTGATCTTTGGTCGTCTTACCCCTCCTTCCCCAACTTACCCTTCTAAACCATTTTATTAAAAGGAATATGTCACCTTGGAAGATGCAACTTAGGGTCAATCTACAGGTAAATATCGTTGTAATGTTGCCTTGCCTCCTATGTGAAAATGAGAGAATGAACTTCTTTGCTCCTGGGAATTGATGGCTTTAAGTCATGGGGCATGTATGGAATGGCGACAAGCATTGCTCATAGCACTGCTCACTATACTATGAGTGACGGCTGTAAGCATGCCCCGACACTTTGATTGACAGCTTGCTGTGTACCGATGTGCTGCCAATCATAGTGCCGGGGTATGCCAGCAGCCGGGGCTCACAGTATAGTGAACAGTGACAGTAACGTCTCTGTGTACGCCCCATGACTGAAAACTGGTGGCTTCTGGGAAGTAATAAGCTAACTTTCTCCAGGTAGCTTTCAGTAAGAGGGTCATGTAGCATTGTAACATTATTTACCTGTAGATTAAGTCCATATCTGCAAGTTAATAGCATTTTCCAAGGTGACAGGTTCCCTTTAAGTACGTGCATTCCTTATGACATAGCAAACCTGGAACATCTTTTCTTAGAACACTGCTCTTCGGCAATTCCTCCTAGAAATGTACGAATAAGTAGCCATCTTGTCATGTCACTTTTTTTACTCCCTAGAAAAAAATTCTTTAAATTTATCATAATAAAAAGGCAATAGATATTGTATAGGTCTAACTTGGCCATTCCCAAATGTCTAAAATTGTTGAGACATTTCCGAATCCACAGACACTGCATGGAACGGCAGCGTAACAAGAAAGATCACATAAGTGTAGGTACATTTTACAGCATGGTGGAAAATAAACTAAGAGCTTACAATCATCAATAATAATCAATAGCAGACCATGTATGACCTAAGGTCACGTTCAATATTTGGTACTTTTTTTACCTCAGTATTTGTAGCCAAAACCAGGAGTGGGTGATAAATCCAGAAGAGGTGACGTGTTTCTATTATACTTTTCTTCTGATTGTCCCACTCCTGGTTTTGGCTTATAAATACTGAGGTAAAATAATGACCAAATACTATATGTGTGAACATGGCCTATGGCACCAGTTTCACATTTGTGTTAAATGTTTGTGTTCGCTCGACGTTTTTCACGGATGCAACATGTTTCTATTATAATCTATGGGGCTGTTCACATGTCCTTACAGAACTCATGGAGACAGGTTTGTTTTTTACCAGCAGCAAGGATTGAAACTACTAACATATGCCTATGGGTTTGTGAAAAAGATATCTGTGTTTAACATTGCAAAGGACAGATGAAACATTACTATTTATTCATATGTGAAAAATACTGATGACACACGGATCCAAAACACTGAGGACACAGGTACCACTTTCTTTTCTGCATAAGACCATGTTCACATATTCAGCATTTAGTCATTATTTTACCTCAGTATTTATAAGCCAAAATCAAGTGAGGAACAATCAGAAGAAAAGTATAATAGAAACACGTCACCACTTTTGTATTTTTTACCCTCTTCTAGTTTTGGCTTACAAATACTGAATGTGTGAACATGGCCTTAGGGCTCATACCCATCAGCGTTAATAAAATGGATCCGATGTTGTTCCTGAAAAGTCAGACATGTGTCATGCATGCATCACGCGAGTTCCATATGAGTATAATGCAATTTTTCTCACCTAGCAACCATATGACAAGCGTATGCAATCCATGTGCAATGCGGTTTTAACATTAACTTTTTAATCAGCAATTCTCTATGTCATTTAAAGATTGTTTTCTAACAAAATATTCCTCAATGCATAGATAAGTAGAAATATGTGAGTGAGATATATATTCATTGCTTTGTGTGTGTAGCTTACTGCACATGTATTTAAGTTATAAATAAATTAAAGAAAAAAATGATGTGGGGCCACAACCAGCTGAGAGAAAACCATCAACTGTGGATAGATGTTTATAGCCTGGGAAGGGGGTAATAAACATAGAGCTTCCCAGGCTATTAATATCAGCTAACAGTTGTATATTTAGCCTTTACTAATTGATAAAATGGGGGAACCAACCCCCAAAAATGTGGGGCCTCCTATAATTGATAACCAGCAAAGGCTATGCAGACAGTTGCAGGCTGATATAAATAGGCTAGGAAAAGGCCATGGATATTAACCCCTTCCCAGACTAAAAACATCAGCTCTCAGCTGCACCAGAAATGGCGCACCCATAAGGTGTACCAATTCTGGCGCTTAGCCTCTGCTCAGCCCACTTGCCTTCGTGCGGTGGCAAGTGGGGTAATAGTATCGGGTTTGAACCCTATAGTCTTATTTTAATAAAGACATAGCCTAAAGTCCTTTATTTGAAATAAACACTCCCTGCTCTTTTACCCATTTATTTTTAAAAAAATTGAACATAAAAAAACAAAGCCACCTCAAGGCACTTTTACTGTGCTATCAAGCGCAGCTTAGTGTCTCTGGGGCGGTTGAGAGCTGATGTTTTTAGTCTGGTAGGGGGACAATATCCGTGGCCCTTTCCTAGCCTATTAATATCAGCCCACAGCTGTCTTCCTAACCTTTGCTGGTTATTAATTACTAGATTGTGGCCCAATTCTAACGCATCGGGTATTCTAGAATATGCATGTCCCCGTAGTATATGGACAATAATGATTCCAGAATTCGTGGCAGACTGTGCCCGTCGCTGATTGGTCGAGGCAACCTTTATGACATCATCGTCGCCATGGCAACCATTATGACATCTACGTCGATACTGTGCCTGTCGCTGATTGGTCGAGGCAAATTCGCGGTAGACTGTGCCCGTCGCTGATTGGTCGAGGCAACCTTTATGACATCATCGTCGCCATGCTGTGCCCGTCGCTGATTGGTCGAGGCCTGGCGGCCTCGACCAATCAGAGATGCGGGATTTCCAGGACAGACAGACAGACAGACAGAAAAACCCTGAGACAATTATATATATAGACTAGAATGTGGCCCGATTCTAACACATCGGGTATTCTAGAATATGCATGTCCCCGTAGTATATGGACAAAGTTGATTCCAGAATTCGCGGCAGACTGTGCCCGTCGCTGATTGGTCGAGGCAACCTTTATGACATCATCGTCCCATGGCAACCATTATGACATCTACGTCGATACTGTGCCCGTCGCTGATTGGTCGAGGCGAATTCGCGGCAGACTGTGCCCGTCGCTGATTGGTCGAGGCAACCTTTATGACATCATCGTCGCCATGCTGTGCCCGTCACTGATTGGTCGAGGCCTGGCGGCCTCGACCAATCAGAGACGCGGGATTTCCAGGACAGACAGACGGAAAAACCCTTAGACAATTATATATATAGATAGGGAGGCCCACGTTTGTTTTTTTTGGGGGTGGTCCCTAATTTTAATAACCAGTAAAGGCTAAGTATACATCTGTGAGCTGATATTAATAGCCTGGGAAGCTTCATGTTTATTACCCCCTTCCTAGGCTATAAACATCTGCCCCAGCTGTTGGCTTTTCCTCAGCTGGTTATGAAAATTGTGGGGGACGCAAGTCATTTTTTTCTTTAAGTTATTGAATTATTAGCTAATTCCAAGAACATTAAACTACGTTTAATGTTTTTTTTTCTAGGAGATGGGTGTGTAAAAATCAAACAGCATACGCTTTGTCCATGTGCCATGCAATCTTTTTCTCACACCCTTTGACTTGCATTGGCGAGTCTCGTCCAACATACGTGGCTAATCGCAGCATGCTGCAATTTTTTTCTCAGTCCAATCTGAGCTGAGAAAAATTGCAGATGCGCAGGGAATCATCAAATGACATTAATCCGAGTGCGATCCAATTTTTATCGGATTGCATTTATCCATTTTTCACACAGATGAATATGAGCCCTAAGGGCTTGTGCCATGGCATGTAGTATGTATGGCACCATGGGGAAACAGTAAGGCTTTCTACACCATGTTCCAAATTATTATGCAAATGACATTTTTCTCGGATTTTCCTAAGTGGTCGGTGCAAATGACAGTCAGTCTAATAAAAGTCATCATCCGTTAGAGTATACCAAATATCAAATTTTATTGAAGAAACCTCCCAATGATAACAGTATAATCTTCAAAATGAATAAAAACTCAAAATGCACTGTTCCAAATTATTAGGCACAGTAGAATTTCTAAACATTTTATATGTTTTAAAGAACTGAATATGCTCATTTGTGGAATTTGCAGCATTAGGAGGTCACATTCACTGAACAAAAAAGCTATTTAACTCCAAAACATCCTAACAGGCCAAGTTACATGTTAACATAGGAACCCTTCTTTGATATTACCTTCACAATTCTTGCATCCATTGAACTTGTGAGTTTTTGGAGAGTTTCTGCCTGTATTTCTTTGCATGAAGTCAGAATAGCCTCCCAGAGCTGCTGTTTTGATGTGAACAGCCTCCCACCCTCATAGATCTTTTGTTTGATGATACCCAAAGTTTCTCTATAGGGTTGAGGTCAGGTGAAGATGGTGGCCACACCATGGGTTTATCTCCTTTTATGCCCATAGCAGCCAATGACTCAGAGGTATTCTTTGCAGCACGAGATGGTGCATTGTCATGCATGAAGATGATTTTGCTCCTCAAGGCACGTTTCTGCTTTTTATACCATGGAAGAAAGTTGCCAGTCAGAAACTCTATATACTTTGCAGAGGTCATTTTCACACCTTCGGGAACCTTAAAGGGCCCTACCAGCTGTTTCCCCATGATTCTGGCCCAAAACATGACTCCTCCACCTCCTTGCTGACGTCGCAGCCTTGTTGGGACATGGTTGGCCATCCACCAACCATCCACTACTCCATCCATCTGGACCATCCAGGGTTGCTCGACACTCATCAGTAAACAAGACTGTTTGAAAATTAGTCTTCATGTATGTCTGGGCCAACTGCAACCGTTTCTGCTTATGAACACTGTTTAGGGGTGGTCGAATAGTAGGTTTATGCACCACAGAAAGCCTTTGAAGGATCCTACACCTTGAGGTTCGAGGGACTCCAGAGGCACCAGCAGCTTCAAGTAACGGTTTGCTGCTTTGTAATGGTATTTTGGCAGCTGCTCTCTTAATCCAATGAATTTGTCTGGCAGAAACCTTCCTCATTATGCCTTTATCTACATGAACTCTGTCTATGCTCTGTTTCAGTCACAAATCTCTTCACCGTATAATGATCACTCTTAAGTTTTCGTGAAATATCTAATGTTTTCATACCTTGTCCAAGGCATTGCACTATTTAACGCTTTTCAGCAGCAGAGAGATCTTTTTTATTTCCCATATTGCTTGAAACTCTTTGGCCTGCTTAATAATGTGGAACATCATTTTTAAGTAGTTTTCCTTTAATTAGAATCACCTGGAAAACTAATTATCACATGTGTTTAAGATTGATTTCAGTGATCCATTGAGCCCAGAGACACAATACCATCCACGAGTTTATTTGAAAAACAAAACAATTAAATCTTTATGACACTTAAATCCAATTTGCATAATAATTTGGAACATGGTGTAGTACTGAGCCACTCTAAAGGCACATGGAGGAGTATTAGGACCCTTAAGCACCTATATGACTCTATGCAAAATTGGGTGATAATAATACAACTGAGCCTGAACCCTGACAGACAACTGGACCATCACATTTAAACATGTATATAAAGTGCAGAAAGTAAATATTGCTTTATTACATAGACTGTAAATGCTATAGCTACACTATCATATGTCATAACGGCTGCACAATGCATTTCGCAGTTCGTTGTAGATATTTTATTACTGTGGCACTTGCTAATTCAGAATATAAAGACAGGCTGAGAGTCACAGATGGTTCTTTGCAGCATGAGCTGCTTTGTATTCTTTACGAGGATTCTTAAACTCTGGAGTTTATGCATAGTATTGTGTTTACCTTTTATAAAATTATTCCTATACATCTATGGACCTTGTGTGGCAGTAATACATTCACCATGGACATGACACTCCTGTTGTTGAATTTTAGTTACGTGAGATACAATTAAATGGGTGACATGGCATAAACTTTGTAAATGACCCTGTTTTCACACTATCTCAGCCCCTATACTCCTTTCATCACTCCCAAGTCGCTCTTTATATATAGATTTCTGAAACTCTCTTCGTGTTTTCCTTTATCTCCTTCCCTTCCGGGGGTTCCAGGCTCTGGCCTGGTTTCCTACACAGCATGCTCTGTTCCTTAGCCAAAAGAGAGCTCACAGATGATTTCTGATGAGCCTGTGAAGCTAATTAGGAAGGAGTAACAGTTCAGAGAGACTACGGGGTGATACTGTCCAGGCTGGCATGAAAGACAAAATCCTATTGACTTAAGAGATCATTTTTATTGGCAATAATACAGTATAGCGTCATCCGTTCCCATGGGATGTCCTCTGGAATCATCACTGATGTTTCTTTTACCTTCAAGTAAAGGACTTTGCAGTTTCCAAGTTATTATAAAAATGCAGTTCTTTAGTGAATAACCTTGTTAGGGTCTGAATAAGTTTTGCAGGATATCTCCGGTGGATCTCCAGCTGTGCTTTACGGGGAGGCATTGTCACTTTGTTGTCCGTATGTTCCCTTTTTTCCGGTTATAGAAGTGTGATGCGATGACAGCTCTACCTTGACCCCGGATTCTTCCTGTCTAGCTCCTATTCAGCATAACCCTAACCAACATATTTTATTAAAGGCTGGTATTCTGTGAGTCATATGTATTTTTTATTAATTTGGTTCTGCACCTGCTGCGAACTGTTACCTATGTGCAGAAATGTGTAAATGAGTGGAACAAAAGGCAAAGATAGGTTTGCCTGGAGATTATATGCAACTCAGCGCTGACCTATGTGAACCAATCTACAATTAGCCGGTGAGCAAACTTTATATTGGAGACTTAAAAACTTTGTATGACTGGTGACAATGACTTACCATCTTCACATATTAAAATGCAGTAAAAAGGGCACAAGACATTTTCAGCAATGGGAATCTTTAAATCTATTTGTAATGTACAATTCTGAGTCTTAAATTAAAGACCAGTGAAATGAAACTTGGCTGAGAAACAATGTCCTATACACCAGGGCCAGATACACTGATGCTGGCACACCGAAAAGCAAAAACGCTAGTTAGGACGAGCACTATAATATTAGCTGCACGCTCCAGGAAAACTGTCTTCCCGTACTCAGCTATTTTGCATGCAGGGAGCATGGAGCACAGTTGACGACTCCGGTCCCTGTCATTGCATACTGGAGCTGCTGACCTGGGTGACAATATGTAGGATTTCAGCTTTTTAAGGGCTTGGATTCAAGTTATTGCAGCCACACAGAGTAATCAATGAGTTAATGTATTATGTGTCCATTTTTACACATGTTGGGTTAATTGGAAGCACCGGTCACAGGTTCTACATATTGTGCTATTTCTTCCAGACACCATGATGGAAACCTGATGGACTCTAATGTAGTCAATAAGAACCATTAGGGACCATTTGTGTCGGTCTTATGATGGATCCGTTACCTGTATGAATTTTGCTTTTTTTAATACATAATTGGACAGATAACCATTTTTCCGAAATCAGACGTGATCATAGCCCTAACCACGTTAATTATAAACATTCCGACTTGTCAAGCTACAATTCTACATTTTTTTATTTATATTCATAAACCCAGACTCATATTGAAGGGTAACCAAGAACCGTGCTTCAGCCCCTATATATACAACTCCTACCTACCTGATCATATTTCAAAAAGGAGGACACAAGGAGTGTTTAAAAATTAATGTACAAAATTTATTGAAAAACTAGAAACGTCAAATAGAAAACACACATAAAAGTACACGAAATAAGGACACCGTTAGCTGGCATCCAGTACCATGTCCATAACAGTCACAACAACAGTTACACATAATAGTATGGGAAGGAGGTCCCCTTGATAAAGCGAGCATTACTGCAGCGAAACGCGTGTCGGGGTGGCACTCAATTCATTGGACTCCAGTACTAGGTAAGAGGATCACTATGCGATATCCCTATGTGGGTTTTGGAGGCCAGTTGGCAGTTTATTGAAGCATTTCATGGGATTTCCCATAGGTTGGTCTGAACCTCCAGGCCCTATGGAATAGCCAGATTAGACTTACCAATAGTGGGTTAAACTAACGGGCTTGATGGTTCTGGGGTTTGAGGAGGCAGATCCTCCTTCCCATACTATTAAGTGTAACTGTTGTTGTGACTGTTATGGACATGGTACTGGATGCCAGCTAATGGTGTCCTTATTTTGTGTATTTTTATGTGTGTTTTCTATTTGACTTTTCTAGTTTTTCAATAAATTTTGTACATTAATTTTTAAACACTACTTGTGTCCTCCTTTTTGAAATACGTTTTTTATTTAGTAGCATTTTTGCTCCTATAACGAAAATTAGATTACTTGCGTTTTTTTAATTACTTTTTTTGAGTGCATTTTTTTTCATGTGTTTTTATTGTGTATTTGACCCTTCTTTTTTGTCTCTTTTGATATTTATATAATCTTACTCACTTATATAGCGTCATTAGTTCTGCAGCGCTTTAAAAACTTCATCTTTACTGTCCCCAATAGAGTTCACAATCTAAATTCCCCTTCAGTATCTTTTTTGCGTGACATGTTTTAAATAAAGCTGCTTGGTTTTATGATATTGCCTGGTATTTGACAGAACTTTATTGATATAGTCATATGCGGCTTACATGCATTTGCAGTGCATTTCCAAAGTGGAAACACATTAAGACACATATGCACTCTTTAGCTATGGATTTTCTGGCTCTAATGCAAATCTAGGTGAAAATCTGCACAGAAAACTCAGAGTACCCACAAGAAAAATTGGCAAGTTGCGGATTTCAAAATACGCACCACAGGTCAGTTTACGCTTCCATTTTGCTGGAACTGTAAGAACAGCAAAGTTAGAACAGTAAGAACAGTTTTTTTTGCACGGGAAAAAGATGTAGCATGAACGACTCACCAAAAACTCATGGTGGGAACTTAACCTTACTCAACTCTCCTGCTCCAGCGCAGATAGCTGCATCCTCCTTCCCACTCACCTGCAACTCCCTGTTCCTCTGGTGTTCCAGTGATGTCAACTTGCCGGGACATTTACAGGCAACCTGACATGTCCCCAAACACGATTAATCTGCAACTTAGTAGTGTTAGGCCTTGTTCAAATGAAAGCAGGTGACCGAATGCAACGCACAGAAGGCACAAGGCAGGAACAGTCAATGAACGGTTTCATTCTTTCAAATACAGTGGGAATTTACAGTAGTTAGGGGTTAGTTAATGATATCAGACAGTGCAAAACAGAAATAAACCATACGAAAACAATACAATTATAATAACGGGGAAAGTCTCTAGAGAATTATAATTATGTTTATACAAGAGTCATACTCCCATTTCTGTGAGGTAACATGTTAGCTTTTCCTGCAACAATGGCGCTAGCGGGATTCACCTGGTTTTTCCGCTAGGCTGCAAGATCTCCTGACAAAGTCTATTAAAGAGCGGTGCACCTCCTATGCATCAATTGGCCCCCACCTGTTGTCCTAACCCAGGCCAACCCCTGTACCGTATGTTATGGCTGGAAGTGACAGCCCTCTGTAACCGCAGGGGTCATCTTCTGGTTGGCGTCTCCTCACAGATCTTTGGTACTTTGGCGGGCGTCTCCAAGGCATTAGCCAGGGAGGACTTGGTATTGATTTTTGATGGGCATCATCCGGCTTTGGGGATTTGACTGGCGAGGGGCGAAAGTTCTGGTCTTGACTGGTGCAGCCTGGACTCTGGATCTTGGCTGGCATAGATTGGGTCTTTGGGTCTTGACCGGTGTAGTTGGGTATCTGGGCCACTCTGGGCATTGTTTGGGCCTTGTCTGGTGGTGAACAAGACTTTGGTGGTGCACGCTTTCCGCTGCGGCTGTCAACTGGCTTCTGTGTCGTCTCTAGTCCACATCTACACCGCTCCTCTTTTTCACACCGAATCCCACTGCGATTTGGGGAGCAGGGCTTTTTTTTCATCCAGGAACTCTGTCATGCAAAGCACCTGACCAGGTCCCGCATAAGAACTGCCTCCACCTGTAATTCTTCTGGTGGCATTTGGCTCTGCCTGGTTTCGTCCAGCCAGCAGATGGCAGTCTTTCCTCACTGTCACACCACATAGGGGCTCTTCAGATGTACTATCGCTTCCTCTTACATACGCATTCAGTATTTTTCATCAGAATTTGTAAGCCAAAACCAGGAGAGGTTGAAAAATGCAGAAGTGGTGACGTGTTTCAATTATATTTTTCCTCTGAGTGTTCCACTCCAGGTTTTGGCTTACAAATATTGATATAAAATACTGACCAAATACTGAACATGTGCACATGGCCTTACAATGGTGCTCAGCTACTTTACTGAAATCTAGGCTACCGGGAGAAATTAAACTTATTTCCTCCCAAAGCTGGTGACTTTCAGCTATAGTGGAGTGCATGGAACAGCTACAATCACTGCTCAGTACAAAGTAATCACAGTAGTAGCATAGCTACCGGGGGGCAGAGGGTGCGGGTGCCATGGGCCCGGTGCTCTGAGGGGGCCCACTCGGAGCTACGCTACTGTAACTGTATCGGCGCGCACAGCATGCCAATACAGTTACATTCTGCGGCAGAGCAGGGACAGGTACATTCTGCGGCAGAGCAGGGAGAATCAATCTCCCTGCCGCTATGGGGTCCCTGAGCAGGCGGGGGGGGGGGGGGGGGTCCGGTGCCAGCAGTGGGCCCACCTGTCATCGCAGGGTCAGCTGTACTGGAATTTAGCTGATACAGCTGACCGCAATGATGAGGGAATGCGACAGGGGATGCGATGAGTCACTGCCCAGCGAAGAGGCGAGTGGGAGCTCAGAGCAGCGCAGGAACCAGGAAGAATAGGTGAGTATTTATTTATTTATTTAAGGGGTGCTGCCTTATAGTACACAATCTGCCTATTGGGGGTCTGCCTAATACTACAGGGTCTGCCTATGAGGGGTCTGCCTATAGGGGGATCTGCCTAATACTACAGGGTCTCCCTATGGGGGTCTGCCTAATACTACATTGTCTGCCTATGGGAGGGGGTCTGCCTAATACTACAGGGTCTGCCTATGGGGGGCTCTGCCTGATACTACAGGGTCTGCATATGGGGGTCTGCCTAAAACTATAGGGTCTGCCTATGTGGTGGTCTGCCTTATACTACAGAGTCTGCCTATGGGGGGTCTGTCTAATACTACAGGCTCTGCCTATGGGGGGTCTGCCTAATGCTACAGGGTCTGCCCATAGGGGGGTCTGCCTTATACTACAGGGTCTGCCTATGGGGGGTCTGCATAATACTACAGGGTCTGCCTATGGGAGGCTCTGCCTATGGGGGGTCTGCCTAATGCTACAGGGTCTGCCTATTTGGGGTCTGCCTTATACTACAGGGTCTGCCTTTGGGGGGGTCTGAATTATACTACAGGGTCTGCCTATGGGGGTCTGCATTATACTACAGGGTCTGCCTATGGGGGTCTGCCTTATACTACAGGGTCTGCCTATAGGGGTGCTGCCTTTATAGTACAGGGTCTGCCTATGGGGGGTCTACCTAATACTACAGGGTCTGCCTATGGGAGGGGGGTCTGCCTAATACTACAGGGTCTGCCTATGGGGGCTCTGCCTAATACTAATGGTTCTGCCTATGGGGGGTCTGACTGATACTACAGGGTCTGCCTATGGGGGGTCTGCCTAATACTATAGGGTGTGCCTATGGGGTGGTCTGCCTTATACTACAGAGTCTGCCTATGGGGGGTCTGCCTAATACTACAGGGTCTGCCTGTGGGGGATCTGCCTAATTCTACAGGGTGGTCCTATAGGGGGGGTCTGCCTTATACTACAGGGTCTGCCTATGGGGGTCTGCCTAATACTGCAAGGTCTGCCTACGGGAGGGTCTGCCTAATGCTACAGGGTCTGCCGATGGGGGGTGTGCCTTATACTACAGGGTCTGCTTTGGGGGGTCTGCATTATACTACAGGGTCTGCCTATGGGGGTGCTGCCTTGTACTACAGGGTCTGCCTATGGAGGTGCTGCCTTATACTACAGGGTCTGCCTATAGGGGTGCTGCCTTTATAGTACAGGGTCTGCCTATGGGGGTGCTGCCTTATACTACAGGGTCTGCTTATAAGGGTGCTGCCTTATAGTACAGAGTCTGCCTATAGGGGTGCTGTCTTATACTACAGGGTCTGCCTATAGGGGTGCTGCTTTATACTACCGGCTCTGTCTGCAGCTGCTACCTTATACTACAGGGTCTGCCTATGGGGGGTGCATTATACAATATTAAATAGGCCTATGGGGAGTGCATTATACTATATTGAGGACTATCTGGTGCATGATACTATATTGAGAATGATCTGGTGCATTATACTATATGGAGGCTATCTAGAGGGGCATCATACAGTGTGGGGATTACAGTGTTGGAGCCATCAGTTTGGAGGCTACTAAGGGGTCAGTATACTGTGTATAAGAGAGCATCATACTGTGTATAGGGGAGCTGTAAAGGGGGAGACTCGGGACATTATTGAATGTAAAGTGGGCACTCATTGTTATAGGGGAACTCAGGTTACTGTAAATATCAAAGGGGCACACAGAACAATATTACTTTCTAAATATGGGCACTGTTTTCTAGGGCACTTGCACCTGGCATTGCTATATTATAGAGGAGTGCCTTAGAATTTAGAGGGCACAGAGAACCACACAGCAGGTGCAGTAATAGGTACACATATGGCAGCAGCGGCTCAGTATTGGGGTATCAGGTGCAGTAATAGGGAGGGACACATACGGCGGCAGCGACTCAGTATTGGGGTATTAGCAGGATGAGGAGTTTGTGCAGGTTGGAGATAGATGGTGATGGGGCTGAAATATGAGAAGTGAAATGTGTCTTTCTTGTATTCTCTGCAGCCGAGTCGTTGCTGGAAGAAGTTGTCATGTCGGTCTGGGCCAGATGGAAAAGATGTGAAAAGTGATGACTCCATCATAAAGAACGTCAGTGGTATGACATTATCTGTAACTGTGATCTCTTATATGTTCTGTAGGGCTGGTATCTACCACTGACCATATGGCGGTAATATCCATGTTGGTCTTTATATAGAGAGCATGCACGGTGGCGCTGTGGATAGCACTGCAGCCTTGCAGCGCTGGAGTCCTAGGTTCAAGCCCCACTAAGGACAACATCTGCAAAGAGTTTGTTTGTTCTCTCCGTGTTTGCGTGGGCTTCCTCCGGGCACTCCAATTTCCTCCCACATTCCAAAGACATACTGATAGGGAATTTAGATTGTGAGCCCCATCGGGGACAGTGATGATAATGTGTGCAAACTGTAAAGCGCTGCGGAATATGTTAGCGCTATATAAAAATAAAGATTATTATTATATAGAGATTATATTCAGTAATAGCGCAGTCATCTGCTGAGGTTCTCTTCCACTATTAGGGGGCGTCACTGAGTTGTAATCAAGGTTATCTGGTTAGGGGCCCACTCAAAAGCTTCGCCCCCCTGAGCTAAAACCCTAGCTACACCTCTGAATCACACCCTCACACCTTGATAGACAGCTCATTCTATAGTGCATCTGTGCAGAGCGTGCAATGTGCTGGGACTTGCTTACAGCCGCTGATCAAAATCCTTGGAGAAATGTCTATAGCTTTCAGTAAGGCAGCAAAGCAAGTTAATAAAATTTGGGGACATGACATTTTTTCGTTAAAGTTAAGGAAACCGCCTGAGTATTCAGGTAGTTGGTATTTCTGCTGATACTCTGTATCACTACTGCTACCTCAGCTCTGAAACATCAGCCTATGCTGCTCAACTCTGCTATTTCTGATCATCATTGTTCCAGCACTGCTACGCCAGCCATCACTGCTACAACTCTGCAATTCTGGTCATCACTGATCCAGCACTGCTATAACAGCCATCTCTGCTGCCACCCTGCTATGCAAGACAGTGGTGGTTCAATTCTGCTACATCAGTCAGTCATCATTGTCCCAGCTCTGTTACATCAGTCGCAGTTGTTTTAGCTCTGCTAAATCAGTAAATAGCTGTTCCAGCTCTGCTACATCAGTTATTGTTGTTTTAGCTCTGCTACATCAGTTATAGCTGTTCCAGCTCTTCTACACCAGTTTAGCATCTGCTCTTCTGCCCATTTTTTCAACACCTTCCCCCGTTTCTGCCATCCAGTCACACCAACCCAATGCCTCTTGTCTGTATTGCTCAATAACTGCACATCCAGATCAGGGGCTTCGAGGGCCCACCTCACCAAGAGAGAAATAACATGACATAGGGTATACGTGAGTTCCGTGACCTGGAAAAAATTACCCCAACCCCCTTAAACAGATCTCTTAACAATCTAAAGAATAAACTTCTAACGTACTCAAAACAGCAGACGGAGACATATGTTGGATTTAATTGGCCACAGCAGCCATTTTATTAAATAAAAGATAACAGAACTTTTATGACAACCCAGAATAGGAGGGGCGGTCCTCGAAGCCCCAAAGTTATAAAAAACTCAGTATCCCAAAAACTCCACAATGTTCAGCCCAGGATGAGTCTTACCCCCAGCCGTAAAGCACCAGCTCAGGGATAGATAACCACCAATCCTGGTCCACCGAACCCACCCCCATGCCAGGGGTCCATAAATCCACCTCACGCGGAATAACCGTACCGCGCCTTGTTAAATTCTCTCATGGGGTGTCCAGGACCTCTCAAGATCCCCACCCCATTGAACCACGATTTACCATTTCCACCGACTTCGAGGACCTCCACCCCCGCCACGAACACGAATGGCCTGACACCTTAGCCATTCATGTCCCTCCACACCTTCAAGCTTAATTCAATGCCACTACGGATAGCCAAACACCACATATCATTACCCACCGCGTTCAGGTGCACACCATCAGCTCTCCAGTAAGCTCCTTGACCCGATTCCAAGTCCACATGTCTCACGGCCAACGCGCCATTCCTCACCATAAACCGAGATATGGCCCTGTTTATTTTAATCCGGGCCCTGTTCACCCCCTCGTGTGATCTAGCACCTCTCCATCTTTTACGGGGAATGATGTCGGACCACACCAACAACACTTTTGGAAACATGACCCAGAACCTCAGGATATCGAATTTGATATCCTTAATCAGCTCCCTACAAGACCGTTTAGCCAAATCATTCCCCCCTAAATGTATCACCACGATCTCCGGCACTCTATCCAGTCTAACAAAACGATGAAATTCAGGTAACCATTCCTTCCACACCATCCCCCTTTTACCGATCCATCGTAAAGTCACTGTCTCTCGAGAAAGACCCAACTGACGACCGTCCGGACGAACCGCAGCACGCAACGCAGCCCATACAACATACGAATGCCCCATGATCCAGACGAGCATCAGATCAGGCCCTGCAACACAGAAAGAAAGGCAACAAACAATTAACTTAACACAGCTTCTAACTCACAATAGGTTTGGGCAAACATACGACTGGAATCTTGAAGATTCCCACCTCCCAATTCTCCGAACCACATCCTCACCAAGGCCCCACCTAGCGGCCTCAGTCGCTGCCCCGATCCTGAAGGAGTGACCACTATATTGTGTTGCAGGTAAGCCCGCTGCCGCCAAACATTTCCTAAAAACAGAAATAAACTGAAAACGGGACAAGAAAGACCCATTTTCGTGCACCAAGAATGGCTCGTCTAACACCCCGCCCTTTGCCATGTACTTCTTCACGGATGCCACCGGGCACACCGGGGATCCTTCAACATTGAACAACACCACTTTGCACCCTTTCCCATACACGTCCGTTTTGGAAGCCTTAATAAACACTACCACCTTATTCCCTTCGACATCCACGTTTTCTCTTAACAAAATACCTTTTTTACTAACGGACGGGCTAACCAACTCACCTAACCGAAATGCCCCAAAGAAGGCCAAAGAAAAGGCTGCACGGAACAGAACCACTTCCCATTCGGAAAAACACACCTCTTGCAACTTCCGCTCAATGGCTGAGAGCACCTCATAAGATACGGGTCGGCGACCGTCCGAAGCCTTCCAGCCTTTCTTCCAACCCCGAACAACTTGCCGAACCAAGAAGGATTTCGTTATATCCTTACCCCCCCTCCATTTAAGGTTGAAGGCTAGCCCCGCCAGAAACTTATTCAAACGTGTCACAGACCAACCTGCCTCCCAATGATGACCTAAGAACAACAACAAACCATACTCCTCCTCCATATCCTGGTCCATACTTGACATCCAGGATTCCCACAAGCTCCAAGCCTGATTATAATGAGACCAAGATGAATCCGCGAGCGATTTGGTAAATAACTCTGTTACGGCCCTCGCGGCAGGTTCCACAACTCCACTGGACAATCCCGGCCCGCGCTCTCCGCCTGTGGTGCCAAATCCCGGAAAAGCTGCCACTGAAATTGAGAAAGAGCAACAACTATTGGATCAGGCGCTGACAAGCTAACTTCAGATACAATCCATAAGTTAAACTTAAGACCCAGGAAAACCAAGTGCTGCAAGACCTTCACTACTGCAGGCGTAGCCGCTGACAACGAGTTTACCGCCGTCACCGTTCCAACATGCTCACAATGAAAAGAAATCTTCAAATTCCTCAATTTGTCACCCCACAGGGCCAACGCAACTACCCTGGGGAACAAATGCAACAGTAGCCGGTTGTTTGTTAACCCCTCCTCCTTCCATTCTTCTGGCCAACCCGCTGCTGACCAGCTACCATGAAAGAAAAGACCAAAGCCACTCATTTCAACGACATGCACCAAAATGCCCAAGGAGGTAGCATCTGCCACCGGCTGAATCCACAGAGATCTGCCATTGTACTCGTCCAGAAAATCCGCCCACATCTTCAAATCGTCCTGAAACTCTTTCTTTATCCTGATGAAATGCAAAGGGGACTTCACCCCTACTGTTGCCAAGGATAGGCGGCGGCAGAACGCTCGACCCATCGGCATGATCCTACATGCAAAGTTCAGTTTCCCTAACAAAGATTGCAAACTGCGCAAATTTATCTTCTTCAAACCAATCGTATTAACCACATCTTGCCGCAACGCGGTAACCTTGTCTGCAGGTAGCCTACATTCCATTGCTACCGTGTCGATTTCAATGCCTAGGAAGCTCAACACTGTCACCGGACCAACTGTTTTATCCTCCGCCAAAGGCACCCCGAAGTTTTTTGTCACACTCTCCATTGTATGCAACAAAATCAAACAATCTGCTGATTCCGCTGGCCCTATAAACAGAAAGTCATCCAGATAGTGCGAACATGAGCGTATCCCAGACACATCTTTCACCACCCATTCCAGGAACGTGCTGAAGGCCTCAAAGTAAGCACATGAAATCGAGCAACCCATGGGAAGACAACGATCAACAAAGAAGCCGCCATCCCAAAAACAACCCAATAAATGCAAACTGTCAGGATGAACTGGCAACAAACGAAAGGCCGCTTCTATGTCGGTCTTAGCCAGCTTAGCCCCCTTTCCACATGCTCTAACCCACTCCATCGCTGAATCGAATGATAAGTACGACACCGAACTCAACTCGGGATCAATACCATCATTAACCGAAGATCCCTTCGGAAACGACAGGTGATGGATTAACCTAAATTTATTAGGTTCTTTCTTAGGGACCACGCCAAGAGGTGACACCCTCAGATTTGCAATCGGAGGGGCGACAAACGGGCCTGCCATTCTTCCCAGAGCAACTTCCTTATTCAACTTCTCCGACACGACCTCCGGGAATTGTAACGCCGATTTCAAATTTTTTCTTTTTAAACTAACATCCTGCTCAACATAAGGGATTTTGAAACCCTCCTTAAAACCGTCGCGCAATAAAACTGCAGCTGACCTATCAGGGTATCTACTTAGAAAGGCCTCCATCACGACCCACTGCACCGGAGTCACCCCTTTTGTCAGCTGAATCTCCAACTTTTTGCCTGTTACCCCTGAAACATTTTGAAGCGCTATGCACCCCCCCGCAGGTTGAACACTCGTGCCTATATTTACACTTGCTCCCGAATCTGCATACGCCATCATTGAAGGCGAAACACAGTCCCTTCTGCAAAGCCGCCGAGTGTCCTGACTGCCCTGAACTCCCGGCGCCCCCGTGAAAAGGCTGGCTAGTCTGACCTAAACGGGACGGGACCATAACTCTCATCCACAACGCTATGTCCTTGTGATCCCACCTGATACTTGGCCTAAAAGCCTTACGCTGATGAAACTGTTCGTCATAGCGTAACCAACCCTGTCCCCCATAGGTCCTGTAAGCCTCCCCTATGGCATCTAAGTAACAAAATAATGCCGAGCAATTTTCCGGGGCCTTCTCCCCGATTACGCTAGCCATAATAGCAAAAGCTTGCAGCCAATTTGAAAATGATCTGGGAATCAGCCTATATCTCCGTTTCTCCTCATCTTCTTTTTTAGAGTCCTCCCTTCTAGGTCTATCCAAATTAAATCTCTCTAGGGGTAAAAGAGAAAATATTTCTATGTACTCCCCTTTCCAGATTTTTTCCCTAACCTCTTGTTTTAAATGTGCCCCTAACGGGCCCTCGAAGCAGACATAGACCTCCCCCCTAGCCGCATCGTCTAGTTGCGGTACATCCTCCTTTTCCTTATCCTGCAAAGCTCCCTCACCTGGTGCATCAATTCCTGACCCAGGCCCTGGTGCTGTTCCGTCCTTCTCCCTTGATGAGCTCCCCGTGTCTGCCGCAGGACCCGCACTGCTGGATGTACCCGTAACTTCAGACAACTGTCTAGACCCCTCAAACGACCCCGTATTTCCCAACCAAGCAGCTGACGGCAAAGACCCCCTGCTAAGACCGGACCCCCACAAGCCCGCTAGCTCCCCTAAACCTCTAAGGATTAAACCCATACCCCCGCTAGCAACTCCCGAAGTAATGTCACTATTCCTAGCTTCAGGGGAAACTATGCCTGGCAAATTAAAGATAGGGAAAATGTTCTCACCTAGCTGCCTGGGTGCTGTGAGCCCAGCAGCCGAAGATCCAGCTCCCAGCCGAAGGTGTCCTGCATCCCGACCGGCTTGATCCGCGATGTTGCCCGCCGAACTCCTGGCGGCCGTATCCGTGTCCTGGCGACTCGGTGATGCCGTCGACTGCCCTGGTGCTGCGGAAAGGGAAAAGGCCGAGCCAGCATCCTGCCGCCCGATGGAAGATGTGCGGCTCCTTGCCACGGATACGTCCCCGGCACTGCGTACCGAAGCGACGGAATGTCGCCTGCCGGAATCCGGAAAATTTCCGCCACCACCAGCAGAGGACGCAGATCCGGGAAAGTTCCGGCCATCACCAGCAGAGGGCGCAGATCCAGGAAAATCCCGGCCATCACCAGCAGAGGGCGCAGCTGCAGGAAAATCCCGGCCAACACCAGCAGAGGGCGCAGAACTTGCAATATCCAGGCCACCACCAGCAGAGGGCACTGCTGCGTTGAAGACTCCAGAGCTGTGCACTGCAGAAGGCCGCACGCTGATGCCAGGGCCAGCCGACTGCCGCCCGCATAATCCTCGGTGCTGAGGGGCCACCGCACCTGACCCCCGTCTCCTCGGCTGTCGCTGCCTCCCACGCTGAGCGGCGCCAGCGGGCATGCTGGCGGCCGCCGTACCGGCTCCTGCTTCTGCCGCCCCACGTCGCCCGGACACTGAAGGAGGGGAGGAAGGATCCACCCCCCGTTGTAGGCCCCGCCGCACTGGAGGATTCCTCCCGGCGCCGCGCTGTGAGGTGGAGGGAACAGCGCTGCTTACCGGAGGGTCCGCAGAGGGGCTCCTATTTCGGCGCCGGGCCCTGGGGATGATGTCCGGGCTTAGGCGCGCCGGAGGCCTAGTCCTCTGCGGCCGGCGCCCGTCCTGCGGTGCCTGCGATGGTGCTCCCGATGTCCCCTGGAGAAGGCTGTTAACGGATGCATTCAGCCAATCTGTCCCCTGGGAGCTGGCTGCCGTCCGGAGACGCTGGAGGATCGCTTCAATATCCATGCTGGTAAGTGTGACAGATTCCTCACTTGTCACGCAGGCACCTAAAATGGATGCCTGCGTGAGGAGCGTGCCCCTTTTTATGTGCCCCCTCCCCGCAGTCCCCTAGTTCCACCCCTTATTTTCAAAAAATGCCCCTAAAGCCACCCCTCAAGTTCCCAGTTAACCCCTTACCACCGTATCCCTTCTAACTGCTCCAGCTCCCCAGGTCCCACGTAACCCCGTCATGGCGGCCTCCCTTTACGTGCCGTGGGCCCCCAGTACGGCCTTTCTAGACTGGTTTCTCAATCATTAATTATTAGCTGGTCATTGACATTCATAGATGTTGTGCTAGGATGAAAACTAATTTATGCTGTTTCCCCTCAATGGTGCCTTCCACTGGCATTATAATCACAGTAATAACAATAATCAGTAATCAGTTTCTTACATTTTAGTAGGCCATTTCACTTCACTGTTTTCCAAAGTGATTATTTTCACAGTGAAAAAAATGGCGATAATCTGACATCTCCAGTAGGATTGTAGCCAACTGTGATATGTTTAGGTCTAACCTTAATATTTATGTAACATCTACAGTATGTCAAGTAAAATCTCTGACACTTCTGGGAAGGGTGCAATTACTTTTTAGGTGGTCCACATGACCCAAGCACACTCTAAAATTTCACAAATACAAAATATTGGAAAATAATGCTTGAGAAGGGGCAAATTAATTTAGGGGCAAGTATATTCCAAAGTGAATTTTTAGTTTTGTGGCATTAAAGAAATATTGGAAGGTCATAAGGATTCAGCTAGTCAATTTTTGATCACGTGATGTCATAGACCTTAAAGAAAACAGAAGAATTAATTAGGTAGAAAAGCAAAATGAGCAATTGTACGTACACAGGGCTATATAATATGATGACTGCAATGTATTAGGCCGGCGTCACACTTGCGAGTTTTACGGACGTAAGAGCGCAGAATCTACGTCCGTAAAACTCGCAAAAAATACGGCACAATTATTCTCTATGCCCCTGCTCCTATTTGCCGTATTTTACTGATCAGTATTATACGGCTTTCTACGGCCGTACAAAATCGCAGCATGCTGCGTTTGTCACCGTACTGCGCAAGAAATACGCCAATGAAAGTCTATGGAAGCGTGAAAAATACGGATTACACACGGACAAGCAGTGTGACTTGCGAGAAATACGCAGCGCTGTTAGAGAGAAAAGCCGGCAATTCAGTGCGGTGTACAGTAAAATCACACTGACAGCTTACAGTCCAATAGGTAGAATAAATGTGTACACATAGAATAGGTATATATATATATATATGTCAGTGAGACACATATATGTATATATATTAATATTTATTCCAGCGCTATACAGCTTGAAAGCCGGTAATTCAATTACCGGCTTTTTCTTTCTCCTTCCTAAAACCCGACATGATTTGAGACATGGTTTACATACAGTAAACCATGTCTTCTCTCCATTTTTTTTTGCAGATTCCACACTACTAATGTCAGTAGTGTGTATCTGCAAAATTTGGCCGTTCTAGCTCTTAAAATAAAGGGTTAAATGGCGGAAAAAATTGGCGTGGGCTCCCGCGCAATTTTCTCCGCCAGAGTAGTAAAGCCAGTGACTGAGGGCAGATATTAATAGCCTGGAGAGGGTCCACGGTTATTGGCCCCCCCTGGCTAAAAATATCTGCCCCCAGCCACCCCAGAAAAGGCACATCTGGAAGATGCGCCTATTCTGGCACTTGGCCACTCTCTTCCCATTCCCGTGTAGCGGTGGGATATGGGGTAATGAAGGGTTAATGCCACCTTGCTATTGTAAGGTGACATTAAGCCTAATTAATAATGGAGAGGCGTCAATTATGACACCTATCCATTATTAATCCAATTGTAGTGAAGGGTTAAATAAAACACAAACACATTATTTAAAATTATTTTAATGAAATAAAAACAATGGTTGTTGCAGTATTTTATTCAACGCCCAATCCAGTCACTGAAGACCCTCGTTCTGTGAGTAAAAAAACATAATAAACCAACAATATACTTACCCTCCGCAGATCTGTAACGTCCAACGATGTAAATCCTTCTGAAGGGGTTAAAACATTTTGCAGCAAGGAGCTGTGCTAATGCAGGCTGCTCCTCACTGCAAAACCCCAGGGAATGAGGCTAAAAATAGATCAATGATCTATATTTAGCTTCATTTGCGGTGAGGCGCCCTCTGTTGGCTGTTCATAGATCGTGGGAAATTACCTAGAAAGCTCCCTGGCTTCATTTGCGGTGAGGCGCCCTCTGTTGGCTGTTCATAGATCGTGGGAAATTACCTAGAAAGCTCCCTGGCTTTCTAGGTAATTTCCCACGATCTATGAACAGCCAACAGAGGGCGCCTCACCGCAAATGAAGCTAAATATAGATCATTGATCTATTTTTAGCCTCATTCCCTGGGGTTTTGCAGCGAGGAGCAGCCTGCATTAGCACAGCTCCTTGCTGCAAAATGTTTTAACCCCTTCAGAAGGATTTACATCGTTGGACGTTACAGATCTGCGGAGGGTAAGTATATTGTTGGTTTATTATGTTTTTTTACTCACAGAACGAGGGTCTTCAGTGACTGGATTGGGCGTTGAATAAAATACTGCAACAACCATTGTTTTTATTTCATTAAAATAATTTTAAATAATGTGTTTGTGTTTTATTTAACCCTTCACTACAATTGGATTAATAATGGATAGGTGTCATAATTGACGCCTCTCCATTATTAATTAGGCTTAATGTCACCTTACAATAGCAAGGTGGCATTAACCCTTCATTACCCCATATCCCACCGCTACACGGGAATGGGAAGAGAGTGGCCAAGTGCCAGAATAGGCGCATCTTCCAGATGTGCCTTTTCTGGGGTGGCTGAGGGCAGATATTTTTAGCCAGGGGGGGCCAATAACCGTGGACCCTCTCCAGGCTATTAATATCTGCCCTCAGTCACTGGCTTTACTACTCTGGCGGAGAAAATTGCGCGGGAGCCCACGCCAATTTTTTCCGCCATTTAACCCTTTATTTTAAGAGCTAGAACGGCCAAATTTTGCAGATACACACTACTGACATTAGTAGTGTGGAATCTGCAAAAAAAATGGAGAGAAGACATGGTTTACTGTATGTAAACCATGTCTCAAATCATGTCGGGTTTTAGGAAGGAGAAAGAAAAAGCCGGTAATTGAATTACCGGCTTTCAAGCTGTATAGCGCTGGAATAAATATTAATATATATACATACAGTGGGGCAAAAAAGTATTTAGTCAGTCAGCAATAGTGCAAGTTCCACCACTTAAAAAGATGAGAGACGTCTGTAATTTACATCATAGGTAGACCTCAACTATGGGAGACAAACTGAGAAAAAAAAATCCAGAAAATCACATTGTCTGTTTTTTTAACATTTTTTTTGCATATTATGGTGGAAAATAAGTATTTGGTCAGAAACAAACAATCAAGATTTCTGGCTCTCACAGACCTGTAACTTATTCTTTAAGAGTCTCCTCTTTCCTCCACTCATTACCTGTAGTAATGGCACCTGTTTAAACTTGTTATCAGTATAAAAAGACACCTGTGCACACCCTCAAACAGTCTGACTCCAAACTCCACTATGGTGAAGACCAAAGAGCTGTCAAAGGACACCAGAAACAAAATTGTAGCCCTGCACCAGGCTGGGAAGACTGAATCTGCAATAGCCAACCAGCTTGGAGTGAAGAAATCAACAGTGGGAGCAATAATTAGAAAATGGAAGACATACAAGACCACTGATAATCTCCCTCGATCTGGGGCTCCACGCAAAATCCCACCCCGTGGTGTCAGAATGATCACAAGAACGGTGAGCAAAAATCCCAGAACCATGCGGGGGGACCTAGTGAATGAACTGCAGAGAGCTGGGACCAATGTAACAAGGCCTACCATATGTAACACACTACGCCACCATGGACTCAGATCCTGCAGTGCCAGACGTGTCCCACTGCTTAAGCCAGTACATGTCCGGGCCCGTCTGAAGTTTGCTAGAGAGCATTTGGATGATCCAGAGGAGTTTTGGGAGAATGTCCTATGGTCTGATGAAACCAAACTGGAACTGTTTGGTAGAAACACAACTTGTCGTGTTTGGAGGAAAAAGAATACTGAGTTGCATCCATCAAACACCATACTTACTGTAAAGCATGGTGGTGGAAACATCATGCTTTGGGGCTGTTTCTCTGCAAAGGGGCCAGGACGACTGATCCGGGTACATGAAAGAATGAATGGGGCCATGTATCGTGAGATTTTGAGTGCAAACCTCCTTCCATCAGCAAGGGCATTGAAGATGAAACGTGGCTGGGTCTTTCAACATGACAATGATCCAAAGCACACCGCCAGGGCAACGAAGGAGTGGCTTCGTAAGAAGCATTTCAAGGTCCTGGAGTGGCCTAGCCAGTCTCCAGATCTCAACCCTATAGAAAACCTTTGGAGGGAGTTGAAAGTCCGTGTTGCCAAGCGAAAAGCCAAAAACATCACTGCTCTAGAGGAGATCTACATGGAGGAATGGGCCAACATACCAACAACAGTGTGTGGCAACCTTGTGAAGACTTACAGAAAACGTTTGACCTCTGTCATTGCCAACAAAGGATATATTACAAAGTATTGAGATGAAATTTTGTTTCTGACCAAATACTTATTTTCCACCATAATATGCAAATAAAATGTTAAAAAAAACAGACAATGTGATTTTCTGGATTTTTTTTTCTCAGTTTGTCTCCCATAGTTGAGGTCTACCTATGATGTAAATTACAGACGCCTCTCATCTTTTTAAGTGGTGGAACTTGCACTATTGCTGACTGACTAAATACTTTTTTGCCCCACTGTATATGTGTCTCACTGACATATATATATATATATATATATATATATATATATATACCTATTCTATGTGTACACATTTATTCTACCTATTCTACTGTAAGCTGTCAGTGTGATTTTACTGTACACCGCACTGAATTACCGGCTTTTCTCTCTAATATATGTGTCTACTGACATATATATATATATATATATATATGTATATATATATATATATATATACAGTATATATATATTTTCTTTTCTTTTTGGGACACATGGATCACTTCTATAGCGGTATGTTGGTTTTGCAAGCCTGCGATAAAAACACGCAGTACGGATGCCATACGGATTACATATGGAGGATGCCATGCGCAAAAAACGCTGACACACCCTGCCTACGGAGGAGCTACGGACCACTTTTTTTGGGACTTTTCAGCGTATTACGGCCGTAATATACGGACCGTATTGTTTTACGCTGTGTGTGACGCCGGCCTTAAGAGGATAAAAACTTTGATGGGTGTACTTCTTTAAACACCATTCATGGCTGGTTTACCTGACATGCTATCTTTGATCTACGGGGTTCATGACAATACAATCATGACAAAACCAATTACGGTAAATGTAAGTGCACACGTTCAGTATTTGCAGCAGAAAATTGTGCTGCAAATATTCATGTGTTGGCAGGAAAATGCTGTGTTAAAATACGCGTTTTTGATGCGTGTTTTCCCATTCATTCAAATGGGTGAAAAACACTGAATGAATTGACATGTGCCAGATTTGAAACGGCTTTAAATCGGCAAAGAAAAAATAAGCAACGTGTGTTAGGAGTCAAGTTTCCTCTGCTGCACAGGGGGAATCTCGATCCGTCTCCGCTGCGGTCTCCCATTCTTCTCCAGCCGCAGTGGAGTCTGCTCAGCAGGGACGTCGATCCCAGCGTCTCGCTCAGTCTGACTCTGTGCGAAGAGTTACTGCTGCTTTTCCTGCTTCTGCCATTGAAGCCAGTGCTGGGCAGCGGCGAGTGGACGTTTCTGGATCTAAGTCCTGCTTTTCTCTGTCTGAGCATGCCCAGGGCAGGATCTCCCATTGGAGATCGAGGGTCACATGCTCAGGTATTGCAGCACATCCCATTGGTCCTCCTGGAAGGTCCTGAAAGGGCAAAACTTCGGTAGCAGCTTCCTGTGCTGCAACTATATAAGCTGCGCATGACCGCACGGCCATGCGCTAGTATTGTCTTGTAATTATGTGTGTGTGTTGTGAGTGAAAGTCGCTCTTTAAATAACCCTCCCTATTGAATGACTGTTCGCGGAAGGTGTATGTTTGCTATCTAGCGCCCGACTTATCCAACAGCACGTAACACACATTACAGCTACCAGTTGCTGTGTCCGCCAGTACGGCGCCGTGTGCTTGCTCTGCGCTTTCCTGACCCAAGCCTGGGTGGTTAGTGGCGTCCGTCAGTGCGGCACCGCACGCACTCTTGTGCCTTTATATTATTATTTATGTTCCTCTGACACCCCAGTTGCGGTGTCGAGCGCATGGGGTCTTCTGAACTCAAATCCTCAGTCTCGGGTTTGAGATTAGTGACTCCTTGCTTGCGCTCTATGTGCGGTACCGCGGTCCTGTGACGCAACAGGGTCGCTTCCTTCACACAGGGTGAAGTTAACCCATGTGTGTATTCTTACAGTACCGCCATATAGTCCCTCTTTACTAGCAGCGGGGTTTTTACCTGCACGGTGGACCTCGGACTGCGAACACACCTAGTTCCACTTCATCTTGTACTTGGTGCATTCCGCCAGTCCTTAACATAATACTAGCGCCAAGGTTTGGCTAGTAAATGATGGACGATCAGCGTTCACAGCGGTACATCCAGCAGCTGGAGGGAAGGTTGGCGGCTCTTGAGCGTTCAACCTCAGCTGTGGATGTCACTGCTGTCGCTGTTCAGGCTGCTAGTGTTGCTGCAGCCACCTTGTCCACTGTTGCTCCTGTCCCGACTCTAACTCGCCTCCCGCTTCCAGAGATGTTCTCTGGTGACAGTAAGTCTTGTAGGGGTTTCGTGAGTCAGTGCTCTATCCATCTCAAACTTCTGGCCTCTCGTTTCCCTACAGAGCGGGCTAAGGTGGGATTTATAGTGTCTCTTCTATCGGACAGGGCGTTGCAGTGGGCTACGCCGCTATGGGAGCGTAGCGATCATGTGGTGCAGAGTGCTCCGTTGTTTCTGAGCACTCTGAAACAGGTCTTTTTAGAACCTCGTGTCACCCATGATACGGCGCTCCAATTGTTGGCATTGACTCAGGGCTCATCCTTGGTCAGTCATTTTGCCGTCCACTTCCGCACCTTAGCATCTGAGCTGGAGTGGTCGGATAAAGCCCTCATTCCAATATCTTGGAGGGGGCTGGCTGACCACGTTAAGGACGCCCTGGCCACTAGGGAGATTCCCGCCACACTGGAGGAATTAATAACTCTATCCACTCGTATTGATCTCCGTTTTCACGAGCGGAGGTTAGAGCGAGCCCAGTGTAGGCAGAGGTTTCGGCTGGCTCCCACCTTCGCCAAACCTTTGGAATCTCCAGACCAGGCTCCTGAGCCCCATGAGCCTGTGGTAGTGTCACCAGCGGGATCTAAGTCCCGGACCGCTCGTGCACTCCAGATTTGTCATCTTTGCCAACAGTCAGGACATCTTGCCTCCAGATGTCTCCAACGGTCGAGGAAACGTCAGCGTCTAGTGGTAGTTGGTGGAGGTGCACTAGACACGGCGACGTTTGCCTCCAAATTGTCCTTTAAGGGGACAATAACATTGGGCTCATCCTCTCACTCGGTAGAACTCTGCGTGGATTCTGGGGCGGAGGGCAATTTTATGTCTTCTGCCTTCGCCCAACGTCACGCAATTCCTCTGGTCATGCTATCTCAACCAGTAACGGTACGAGTGGTGAATGGGTCGACACTGCCCGCACAGATTACACATCAAACTATCCCTTTTACTCTGTCCATGTCACCATCTCATCAGGAGATTATATCTCTACTCGTCATTACTGAGGGAATTGATGAGGTTCTCTTGGGGATACCTTGGTTACGGTACCACTCTCCTCACATCGAGTGGTCCTCAGGCAGAATTCTGGGATGGGGTGAATCTTGTGGGAACAGGTGTCATCGAGAGTGCGTTCAGGTTGCTACTACAGAGGTACCCGCAGATCTTTCCTCTCTCCCCAAGCAATATTGGTCTTATGCAGACGTGTTCTCCAAAAAGGCAGCGGAGACTCTTCCGCCCCATCGCCCCTATGACTGTCCTATTGATCTCTTGCCTGGTGCTGAGCCTCCCTGGGGTCGAGTCTATCCATTATCTCGCCCGGAAACGGAGGCAATGTCTCAGTACATTCAAGAGAATCTGGCAAGAGGGTTCATCAGGAAGTCAGTGTCACCTGCTGGGGCAGGGTTCTTTTTCGTGCAGAAGAAGAATGGAGAACTACGTCCATGCATAGACTACAGGGGTCTTAATGCTATCACAGTTAAGAACAAGTATCCTTTGCCTTTGATATCTGAGCTTTTCGATAGGCTTCGGGGAGCTAGAGTGTTTACTAAACTAGATCTGCGGGGTGCTTATAACCTGATTCGCATCCGTGAGGGGGACGAATGGAAAACGGCATTTAACACCAGAGATGGGCACTATGAGTATCTGGTGATGCCCTTCGGGCTCTGTAATGCACCTGCCGTTTTCCAAGACTTTGTCAACGACATCTTCCGGGATATGCTTTCCACCTCGGTTGTAGTCTATCTGGATGATATCCTCATCTTTTCTCCAGATATTGACTCCCACCGGAGAGATGTTGGCAGAGTCTTCGACCTCCTACGGGCAAACTCTCTTTATGCGAAGTTGGAGAAGTGTGTGTTTGAGCAGGAGTCCTTACCTTTCCTGGGCTATATCATCTCCGCCCAGGGATTGGCTATGGATCCTGCCAAACTACAGGCTGTGATGGACTGGCAAGAGCCCCATTCTCTTAAAGCGGTGCAGCGCTTTATGGGGTTCATAAACTATTACCGCCAGTTCATTCCCCATTTCTCAACTCTGGTAGCTCCCTTGGTGGCCCTCACCAAGAAGGGAGCGAATCCCAAATTCTGGTCGGAAGAGGTCTCCAAGGCCTTCACTTCTATTAAGTCCCACTTTGCTAGCGCTCCCATCTTACATCGTCCCGATGTGGATAAGCCATTCCTAATGGAGGTGGATGCCTCGTCCGTTGGTGCTGGAGCAGTCCTCTATCAAAAGGATGCTCAAGGTCGGAAGCATCCATGCTTCTTCTTCTCTAAGACCTTCACGCCAGCGGAGAGAAACTACTCCATCGGGGACAGGGAGTTGCTAGCGATGAAGTTGGCCTTTTCGGAGTGGAGACACCTTCTGGAAGGTGCGCGGTTTCCCTTCCAAGTTTACACGGACCACAAAAATTTGGTCTATTTGCAAACAGCCCAGCGGCTAAATTCTCGCCAGGCCAGATGGTCCCTGTTCTTCTCCCGGTTCCACTTTTCCTTTCATTATCTCGCCGGGGAGAAGAATATCCGTGCTGACGCTCTCTCTCGCTCCCTTATGTCAACTGAGGAGGAGGAAGAGGAGCCTCGGCTTATTGTCCCTTCCGAGAGCCTTAGAACCGTAGCATCGGTTTTGCTAGAGTCTGTGCCTCCGGGCAAGACTTTTGTGCCCATTAATTTGCGACTGGAGGTTCTCTCTTGGGCTCATTCGTCCAGGGTGGGTGGACACTTTGGGACAAAGAGGACATCTGAGCTACTGGCGAGGACGTACTGGTGGCCGCATATGGTCCGGGATGTCAGGGATTATATTCTGGTGTGTGTCTCCTGCCCCAAAAATAAATCTCCGCGTCAAAGGCCAGCTGGGTTGCTCTATCCCTTGCCGGTGGCAGATAGGCCCTGGGAGATGGTCGGGATGGACTTTGTCGTGGGTTTACCCAAGTCTCGCGGCTGTACCATCATTTGGGACATCACCGATCATTTCTCAAAAATGGTGCATTTGGTGCCGCTACCACGGTTACCTTCTGCACGGGCGTTGGCAGCGTTGTTCATTAAACACATCTTCCGCCTACATGGTATGCCTGACAAAATTGTCAGTGACCGGGGTCCCCAGTTTGCGTCTCGGTTTTGGAGAGAGCTTTGTCGTCTTCTCAGTATAGAGTTGAATCTCTCTTCCGCTTACCATCCCGAGACGAATGGGTTGGTAGAGAGGGCCAACCAGACCTTGGTCACATACCTGCGACATTTTGTTTCAGCCAGGCAGGATGACTGGGCATCCTTGCTATCATGGGCAGAGTTTGCACTGAACAACGCCGTAGCCAACTCCACTGGACAAACCCCATTCCTCCTCAACTATGGTCAGCATCCACGGGTACCTGTGCCTATGCCCGTGTCTTCTGCCGACTCCAGGGTGGCAGACTGGGCTGTGGAGGCACGGGATATTAAGGACCGCGCTCAGGATGCCATTCAGGCCTCTAAGGAGAGAATGAGGTCCTCCGCCGATGCTCATCGGCGCCCCGCTCCGACCTTTGCTCCTGGCGACTTGGTGTGGCTCTCCGCCCGTAACATCAGGCTGCGAGTTGAGTCCACTAAATTTGCTCCTCGCTACTTGGGTCCGTTCAAGGTCCTCGAGCAGGTTAATCCTGTGGTCTATCGTTTGGCCCTTCCGCCACGCCTGGGTATCACCGACACCTTTCATGTGTCCCTCTTGAAACCCGTGTATATGTCCCGGTTTTCCGAGTCATCTGCTGGGACATCGGGTTCGTCTACGGACGATTATGAGGTGAACGCTATTTTGGGGTGCAAGGTGGTACGTGGCAAAAAATTTTATTTGGTGGACTGGAAGGGTTATGGCCCCGAGGACAGGTCCTGGGAGCCTGTTGAGCACATTCGGGCCCCGCAGCTCATTGCTGCCTTCGAACATAGCGAGGCCCAAGGAGGGGGGGCCCTAGTAGGGGGGGTAATGTTAGGAGTCGAGTTTCCTCTGCTGCACAGGAGGAATCTTGATCTGTCTCCGCTGCGGTCTCCCATTCTTCTCCAGCTGCAGTGGAGTCTGCTCAGCAGGGACGTCGATCCCAGCGTCTCGCTCAGTCTGACTCTGTGCGAAGAGTTACTGCTGCTTTTCCTGCTTCTGCCATTGAAGCCAGTGCTGGGCAGCGGCGAGTGGACGTTTCTGGATCTAAGTCCTGCTTTTCTCTGTCTGAGCATGCCCAGGGCAGGATCTCCCATTGGAGATCGAGGGTCACATGCTCAGGTATTGCAGCACATCCCATTGGTCCTCCTGGAAGGTCCTGAAAGGGCAAAACTTCGGTAGCAGCTTCCTGTGCTGCAACTATATAAGCTGCGCATGACCGCACGGCCATGCGCTAGTATTGTCTTGTAATTATGTGTGTGTGTTGTGAGTGAAAGTCGCTCTTTAAATAACCCTCCCTATTGAATGACTGTTCGCGGAAGGTGTATGTTTGCTATCCAGCGCCCGACTTATCCAACAGCACGTAACACACATTACAGCTACCAGTTGCTGTGTCCGCCAGTACGGCGCCGTGCGCTTGCTCTGCGCTTTCCTGACCCAAGCCTGGGTGGTTAGTGGCGTCCACCAGTGCGGCACCGCACGCACTCTTGTGCCATTATATTATTATTTATGTTCCTCTGACACCCCAGTTGCGGTGTCGAGCGCATGGGGTCTTCTGAACTCAAATCCTCAGTCTCGGGTTTGAGATTAGTGACTCCTTGCTTGCGCTCTATGTGCGGTACCGCGGTCCTGTGACGCAACATGGTCGCTTCCTTCACACAGGGTGAAGTTAACCCATGTGTGTATTCTTACAGTACCGCCATATAGTCCGTCTTTACTAGCAGCGGGGTTTTTACCTGCACGGTGGACCTCGGACTGCGAACACACCTAGTTCCACTTCATCTTGTACTTGGTGCGTTCCGCCAGTCCTTAACAACGTGTCCATGAGATTTCAAATTTCTAGTTCATATTGCTGGGATAGTAAAATGCTGTGTTTTGCAAAGGAAGAACATGCCAAAAACGCAACATGTGAACATACCCGTATATGTATTTTTTTCTTTTCAGACCTCTGCACAAGAAATAACTATTATAATTATAACTTTTTTTTAGATGCACATCATATTATGACACCTATAACATAACCGACCACACATCCCCCTCTTCCACCTCCGAATTCCTTCGCCACGATTGATGGACCTGTCATCCTCTTCTTAACAGAATGTGAACAGGTCAGTCTAGTAAGATATCCCAAAGCATTAAAAGGATGGACCCATTTATGTTTTCTTGGGATATGACTAGAGCCCTGATATAAAGGGTATATTATCTGATAGACGGTGTAGAGCGCGGGTCACTGATCAGCTACAGCATTCACATTTTGTTCAAGCTAGAAGAAACATTGTTTTTCATCCGTTGGGACAAAATGTGAACACATTAGCCCATCAGCAGCTGGTGACTGGCTGCAGCTCCCTTTTGATATCCCCAACAGATGTTGTTATAATGACTGAGCACCAAGCACGTAGGAGCGGTGCTGATCCAGAAGGTGAGTATCAAAGATTTTATTCACTTCCCTGGACCCTTTAATAAGGTGTTGTCCATTAGTAGACCACCCCTTGAATCTAAAAATGTAATACCTGTAAAAATTATTACATACTTGTGGAGCGTTAAGAAAAATTTCAGCACAAATGAGGCCATCAAATGCTGAAAATCAATTTCAAAACTGACATTTTGTAAAAGGAACAATAGAGAGATTTAGGTAGAAGAAAAGGATTATTCATAACAACATATGAATACAATAATTACAGATGATGGGTAAAGTATAAAAGGCGTAAAATTCTAAGATACAATAGTTTTAGCTAAGTGTATCCAAAATTACTTTTATGGACAAGCAGTGCTCTAAATGGTGAAGCAAGAATGATTACTTCCAGCTGCTATGTATGTATTGAGATATATACGGAGGTTGAGCCCCCAAATACTGCTGGAATGAACAAGTCACATTTATAACAAAAACAATGTGTATTACTTAGATTAATAAAATAATATGTTCATGGATGTAGCCACAACTTCAATATTTAAGGACTACATTTTTTTTTACATATTTTCGATGGGTCAAGAGCCAACCATTGCATATTATATGAAAATGCAAAATTATATGAAAATGCAAAACTTTATCATAAACATTATGGAGTTCAGGCCCTGGCTCTCTTAACCCATTCACGTCCCTGCAATTTTCTGTTTTTGAGTTTTTGCTCCCCTTCTTCCCAGAGCCGTGACTTTTTTATTTTTCCATCAATATTTGCCCATGTGAGGGCTTGTTTTTTGGGGGATGAGTTGTGCTTTTGAACAACACCAGTAATTTTACCATATAGGTAAAATTTTTACCATATAGGTAAATAGGTTTGCAGGGGTTGGACCAAATAATGGAAACACCTGGAAACATCAACAAAGGTTAGTTTAATATGGTGTAGGATATTCATACAAGGTGTGAATTGTTTCCAAAGGAATTTCAGCCCATTCTGCAGTTAAAACACCACCCAGTACTTTGAGCGACGATGGTGGCGAAAATCGACGTCTAACTTGAATCTCTAAAATTGACCGTAAATGCTCAATAATGTTGAGGTCTGGGGATTGTGGGCGCCAGATGAGATGCTCAACTTCATTAGAATGTTCCTCGTGCCATGCTTTAATGATTCTAGCTGTATGAATTGGTGCATTATCATCCTGAAAGATGGCGTCCCCCTCCGGGAACAGTGCTTGAACCATTGGATGCACTTGGTCGCCCAAAATGCCTAAATAATCTCGGCTGTTATTTCTTCCATGAAGGGATATCATTGGCCCGGCGGATCTTCACGAAATAGCACCCCAGATCATCACAGAACCTCCGCCATGTTTTACGGTTGGGAGAATGCAGTCTGGATGGAATGCTTCTTTCGGCTGTCTCCAAACGTACACTCGGCCGGAGGTCGGAAATAGAGTAAACGATGATTCATCTGAGAATATCACATGTTTTCACTACTCGAGGGACCAATTCTGGAGGTTTCTACACCACTCTAAACACTTGGAAACATTTGTCATTGAGAGCAGCGGTTTTCTAAATGCAGCTCTTCCATGGAATCCAGATTTCTGCAGCTCCCAACGAACAGTTTTCATGGAAACTGGGTTCTGTAGGTGTTCATTGAGCTCAGCAGTGATTTTCGGCGCCGTGGTCTTGCGATACTCTCTCACAATTCGCTTTAGAGTCCGACAGTCTTTCTCAGTCAACTTCGACTTTTGGCCGGACCTGTGCTTTGCTGCGGATGTTTTTCCTTCTCTTTCAAACGCAGTCATTACTTTGGAGACAGTACCTCTTGACACGCCAAGCATTCGGGCACTTTCTGTTACACTAGCGCCTGCCATACGAGCACCAACAATTTGGCCTCTTTGAAAATCCAAGAGGTCTGTCATTCGTATCAGATTTCTCATCAATGTTCTTACAATTCTGCAAAACAAACAGTTAATTTACATACACATATCACATAACACAAATAATTAATTACAAAACATTACCATATGTCACGGTTTGCATGTTTATCACATATTCGAAAATTATGATGCCAAAACTTTAGGTGTTTCCATTATTTTGTCCAACCCCTGTAGGTGAAATTGTAGAATAATAGTTTTTTTTTTTTTACCATGTTCACTAAATGCTAAAACTGACCTGTCATTATGATTCTCCTCCAGGTCATTGTGAGTTCACAGATACCAAACATGTCTAGGTTCATATTTATTTAAATGGTGAAGTAAAAAATCTAAAGTTTGAAAAAAAAAATGGTGCCATGTTCAGAGACCCATAGCGTTTCTATTTTTGGGATCTAGGGCTGGATGAATTTTTATTTTTTGCGTCCCAAGCTGACATTTTTATTGATACCATTCCGGGGTAGAAACATTGTTTGGATCGCCTGTTATTGCATTTTATTACAATATTGTGGCGAACAAAAAATAGATAATACTGGAGTTTTTATTTTTTTTCTCTCAGTATTCCATTTACCAATCAGATTAAATTACTTTATAATTTTATAGATCAGACACTAGACCTTGGAAATCAAGAGTCCCAGAGTGGAGAGACAGACAATCCAAGCTGCTTGAGGTCTAGTGTGAAGTTTCCACAATCGGTGATGGTTTGGGGAGCCATGTCATCTGCTGGTGTAGGTCCACTGTGTTTTATCAAGACCAAAGTCAGCACAGCCGTCTACCAGGAAATTTTAGAGCACTTCATGCTTCCCTCTGCAGACAAGCTTTTTGGAGATGGAAATTTCATTCTCCAGCAGGACTTGGCACCTGTCCACACTGTCAAAAGTGACAATACCTGGTTTAAAAACACATGTATCACTGTGCTTGATTGGCCAGCAAACTCACCTGACCTTAATCCCATAGAGATGGGGATTGTCAAGAGGAAGGTGAGAGATACCAGACCCAACAATGCAGACGAGCTGAAGGCTGCTACCAAAGCAACCTGGGCTTCCATAACACCTCAGCAGTGCCGCAGGCTGATTGTCTCCATGCCACGCCGCATTGATGCAGTAATTGATGCCAAAGGAGCCCCAACCAAGGATTGAGTGCATTTACTGAACATACATTTCAGTAGGCCAACATTTCTAATTTTAAAATAATTTTTTCAAGCTGGTGTTATAAAGTATTCTAATTTAGTGAGATAATGACATTTGGAGTTTTCATTGACTGTAAGCCATAATCATCAACATTAACAGAAATAAATGCTTGTAATGACTCTATATAATATATAAGTTTCACTTTTTGTATTGAAGAACTGAAATTAGTCAACTTTTTGATGCTATTCTAATTTTGTGAGATGCACCTGCATATTCAAATCCATGATTGAACAACATTTATGACTATGGTACACGGGTAGCTTAAAGATTTACCAAATTCATTAAGAGGTATGGACATTCAATAGTTCCCTTAGGAGGCCCCGTATGAGCCCCTTAATGAATTTGGTGAAACTTACATTAGTAGACTCTGGATCAAGACTGATGTATAGAATCATAGAATTTTAGAGTTGGAAGGGACCTCAAGGATCACATCCTGCTCAATGCAAGATTCACTTAACCATCTCAGACAGAAGTCTGTCCAGCCTCTGTTTGAAGACTTCCATTAAAGGAGATCTCACCACCTCTGGTGGCAGCCTGTTCCTCTCATTGATCACCCTCACTGTCAAAATTATTTTCTAATATCTAACCTATATCTTCTCCCTTTCAGTTTCATTCCATTCCATTGCTTCTCTTGTTTCCATGTGCAAATGAGAATAATGATGATCCCTCTAACCAGTGTCTCCCAAACTCCAGTCCTCACGGACCCCATGGGTCATGTTCTCAGGATTTCCCTAGTATTGCACAGGTGGTGGAAGTTTCATCAAGCCCTCAGGAATTCTATCACCTGTGCAACACTATGGAAATCCTGAAAACATGACCTGTGGGGTTCGTGAGGACTGGAGTTTGGGAGACACTGCTCTACACTGTGACATACCTTCAGATATTTGTAGACAGCTATTAAGTCTCCTCTTAGCCTTCTTTTTTGCAAGATAAACATTCCCAGATCCTTTAACCTTTCCTCGTAGAACATACTGTCATGGAGTTACCGCAACAGTGTGGAGCCAGAAAACTGCAGCGTCAGATTGCTCCTACACTGACGCTGAGAAGAACTTCTCTTTCATTTTAAATGTGTTTATTTCTTCCTGCAGAATAGGGGTTAATCGGCCATGTTGGAAATTCCTGTGCTCACAGCTGAGCTTGGTTAGCCACTCCTTTAATTATTATAATATGGGCTGTTACAAATCTTTGTCAGAGCAAGCATTTGCTGCATGGCTAACAGAGGGATAGGAGTTCGTATGAGAAGGAGAGTTGGAGGAGTAATCTGTGACTATTGCTTGGTTTGTATGTGTGGTAACTCCCTATCCTTCTCTATTTTGGTTTATTCCCCTACCTCCACACCCCGATGCATTTTTCTGTTATACGTGAGTGAATGTTTTCTATGCCTGGAGTTTTCTGTTAACCCTTTGTTTGTGTTGCCTTGTCGGGTTGGTGTACTACGATGCACAGTAGCGCCCCTCTTCCCTGGGTGGGGGAAAAGAACAGATGAAGGACTAAGGGTACCGTCACACAGTGCAATTTTGATCGCTACGACGGCACGATTCGTGACGTTCGAGCGATATAGTTACGATATCGCAGTGTCTGACACGCTCCTGCGATCAGGGACCCCGCTGAGAATCGTACGTCGTAGCAGATCGTTTGAAACTTTCTTTCGTCGTCTAGTGTCCCGCTGTGGCGGCATGATTGCATGGTGTAACATATATCGTATACGATGTGCGCATAGTAACCAACGGCTTCTACATCGCACATACGTCATGAAATTATCGCTCCAGCATCGTATATTGCAAAGTGTGACAGCAGTCTACGACGCTGGAGCGATATTGTTACGATGCTGGAGCATCACGGATCGTACCGTCGTAGCAATCAAAATGCCACTGTGTGACTGTACCCTTAGTCAGGATATAAGATAAGGGTGGAAGCCCTAACATCTTCACCTTCAAAAGTATCCTGGGGAGTAGGGCGAGCTTAACCCAGCAGGAAGTGCGGCGGCGTCTAAAAATCACTAAAATTGATAAATCTCCGGGCCCGAATGGGATACACCCTCGAGTACTGCAGGAATTAAGTACAGTCATTGATAGACCATTATTTTTAATCTTTAAAGACTCCATAATAACAGGGTCTGTACCACAGGACTGGCGTATAGCAAATGTGGTGCCAATATTCAAAAAGGGGACAAAAACTGAACTCGGAAATTATAGGCCAGTAAGCTTAACCTCTACTGTGGGTAAAATCTTGGAGGGCATTCTAAGGGATGCTATACTGGAGTATCTGAAGAGGAATAACCTCATGACCCAGTATCAGCATGGGTTTACTAGGGACCGTTCATGTCAGACTATTTTGATCAGTGAAGAGGTAAGTTCTGGACTGGACCAAGGGAACCCAGTGGATGTAGTGTATATGGACTTTTCAAAAGCTTTTGATACGGTGCCACACAAAAGGTTGATACATAAAATGAGAATAATGGGGATAGGGGAAAATATGTGTAAGTGGGTTGAGAGCTGGCTCAGGGGTAGGAAACAAAGGGTGGTTATTAATGGAGCACATTCGGACTGGGTAGCGGTTAGCAGTGGGGTACCACAGGGGTCAGTATTGGGCCCTCTTCTTTTCAACATATTTATTAATGACCTTGTAGAGGGCATTCAGAGTAGAATTTCAATATTTGCAGATGATACTAAACTCTGCAGGGTAATCAATACAGAGGAGGACAATTTTATATTACAAGATGATTTATGTAAACTAGAAGCTTGAGCTGATAAATGGCAAATGAGCTTTAATGGGGATAAATGTAAGGTCATGCACTTGGGTAGAAGTAATAAGATGTATAATTATGTGCTTAATTCTAAAACTCTGGGCAAAACCGTCAATGAAAAAGACCTGGGTGTATGGGTGGATGACAAACTCATATTCAGTGGCCAGTGTCAGGCAGCGGCTACAAAGGCAAATAAAATAATGGGATGCATTAAAAGAGGCATAGATGCTCATGAGGAGAACATAATTTTACCTCTATACAAGTCACTAGTTCAACCACACTTAGAATACTGTGCACAGTTCTGGTCTCCGGGGTATAAGAAGGACATAGCTGAACTGGAGCGGGTGCAGAGAAGTGCGACCAAGGTTATTAGAGGACTGGGGGGTCTGCAATACCAAGATAGGTTATTACACTTGGGGCTATTTAGTTTGGAAAAACGAAGACTAAGGGGTGATCTTATTTTAATGTATAAATATATGAGGGGACAGTACAAAGACCTTTCTGATGATCTTTTTAATCATAGACCTGAAACAGGGACAAGGGGGCATCCTCTACGTTTGGAGGAAAAAAGGTTTAAAGGGACACTGTCACCTGAATTTGGAGGGAACAATCTTCAGCCATGGAGGCGGGGTTTTTGGGTGTTTGATTCACCCTTTCCTTACCCGCTGGCTGCATGCTGGCTGCAATATTGGATTGAAGTTCATTCTCTGTCCTCCGTAGTACATGCCTGCACAAGGCAATCTTGCACAGCGCAGGTGTGTACTATGGAGGACAGAGAATGAACTTCAATCCAATATTGCAGCCAGCATGCAGCCAGCGGGTAAGGAAAGGGTGAATCAAAAACCCAAAAACCCCGCCTCCGTGGCTGAAGATTGTTCCCTCCAAATCCAGGTGACAGTGTCCCTTTAAGCATAATAACAGATGCGGATTCTTTACTGTAAGAGCAGTGAGACTATGGAACTCTCTGCCATATGATGTTGTAATGAGTGATTCATTACTTAAATTTAAGAGGGGACTGGATACATTTCTGGAAAAGTATAATGTTACAGGGTATATACACTAGATTCCTTGATAGGGCGTTGATCCAGGGAACTAGTCTGATTGCCGTATGTGGAGTCGGGAAGGAATTTTTTTCCCCAAGGTGGAGCTTACTCTTTGCCACATGGGTTTTTTTTTGCCTTCCTCTGGATCAACATGTTAGGGCATGTTAGGTTAGCCTATGGGTTGAACTAGATGGACTTAAAGTGTTCCTTCAACATTAATAACTATGTAACTATGTAACTATGTAGTGTTTTGGACAGGGAAGGAGATACATACAGGTTACAGGTTACAGGATACAGGTTGTGATACATACTTGCAGTCCGCTTACCATCCTGGTAGCTCTTCTCTGAACTTGCTCCAGTTTTTCATTTTTTTTTTTAAATGTGGTGCCCAGAACTGGACACAATATTCCAAATGAGGCCTAACCAAGGAGGAGTAGATGGGGCTAATTACTTCACCTTATCTAGACTATATGCTTCTCTTAATACATCCTAAAACTGTGTTTGCCTTTTTTGCTGCTGCATCACACTGTTGACTCATGTGCAGTCTGTGATCTATTAGTATACCCAAGACTGTTAAACACGTGCTGTTGCTTTGCTCTATTCCTCCCTTTCTGTAGATGTAATTGTCCCATTTCTTACCCAGATGTAGAATTCTATTAGTTGATGCCCATTGTTCAAGCTTATCTAGTTCCTTCTGAATCCTTTCTCTTAAGGTACCGTCACATTAAGCGACACTGCAGCGATATAGGCAACGATGCCGATCGCTGCAGCGTCGCTGTTTCGTCGCTGTGTGGTCGCTGGAGAGCTGTCACACAGACAGCTCTCCAGCGACCAACGATGGCAAAGTCCCCTGGTAACCAGGGTAAACATCGGGTTACTAAGCGCAGGGCCGCACTTAGTAACCCGATGTTTACCCTGGTTACCATTGTTAATGTAAAAAAACCAAACACTACATACTTACATTCCGGTGTCTGTCCCCCGGCCTCAGCTTCCCTGCACTCTCTCAGCGCCAGCCGGCCGTAAAGCAGAGCGGTAACGTCACCGCTGTGCTTTACGGCCGGCCGGCGCTCACAGTCAGTGCGGGAAGCTGACGGTGAGGGGACAGACACCGGAATGTATGTAGTGTTTTTTTTTTTTTTTACATTTACAATGGTAACCAGGGTAAACATCGGGTTACTAAGCGCAGGGTCGCGCTTAGTAACCCGATGTTTACCCTGGTTACCACTGAAGGCATCGCTGAATCGGCGTCACACACGCCAATTCAGCGATGTCTGCGGGAGATCCAGCGATGCGTGTCAAACACAATGATATCCCTATCCAGGACGCTGCAACGTCATGGATCGCTAGCGATGTCGTTGTTAAATCGCTCAGTGTGAGGTACCTTTAGGCTCTAGTGTTAGCTAGTTTACCTTCAGTTCCCTTTTCTAGATAAGTTATAAAAATGTTGAATAACACTGGGGCCAGGATAGAGCATTGTGGTACCCCACTTGAAACACTTTTCCAATTGGATGTGCAACCATTTATTATCACTCTTTGACTACAATCACTGAGATAGTTATGAATCCACCTAAAAGTTGCCTTGTGAATCTCATACTTAGTCATTTTTTCAATAAGGATAGTTTGAGATACTTTATCAAATGCTTTGTTGAAGTGGAGATATACTATATCTGCTGCATTTCCCTGATCCACCCAGTCAGTGAGTCCATCAAAGAAGGAAATTAGATTAGTCTGGCATGGCTTGCTTGCTAAAAACTCATGCTGGCTCTGGTTAATTAATGTATTCTTATCCAAGTACTTACATACATGCTATTTAATTTGTTCAAATATATTTCCTGGTATAGAAGTAAGGCTCGCTAGCCTGTAATTTTCTAGCTCCATCTTCTTTCCTTTTTTGAAGATGGGGACAACATTTGCCCTTCTTCAGTCTCCTAGGACTTCTCCTGTTTTCAAGGATTTTTCAAAGATTCTGGCTAGTGGTTCTGCAATTTCCTCTGCTAACTCTTTCAGTATCCTAGGATGTAATTCATAAGTACCAGAAGATTTAAATTCATTTAAATTAGCTAAGTGTTCCCTCACCATATCTCTGTATATGGAAAGAGTGGATTATTTAATTCCTTTGATGGCACCATGAAGATCAGTTGATGTTAATTTGATTCTTAGAGAACACAGATGCAAAAAAACACCAGTCTTAATAAATTCCCCTACATTTTCTACCTCACAATTTTTTATCCATGCTTTCTTTCTGTCTTGGTATCATAAGGCTGAGCCCTTGGTTCATTTTCCTTAAAATGGTTGTCTGAGACTTTAAAATTTATGGCCTGTCCTTAGGATAGGTAATCAATGTCTGATTAGTGGTGATGCAACTCCCATTCGGAAGACCAACAATCAGCTGTTCTCAGGGTAAGCAGTGGCTGGAACTGCTCAGTTGTGGAGCTGCACATCTCCATCAACTGTATAGTCACTGAGGCCAGGTACTGCTTATCTATCCCCAACTAACACTAATAGGGGTTGGATGTGCAGTACCTGACCGAGGCCACTATTCTGTCAATGGACCTATGCTGAACAGAGGATGTGGGGTGCTTTGGATCATGAGTCATTCCAAGGCTTCTCCATACTTTCTTCTTCCCAACATTCTGGTACAGGTTGATCTTCATTTCATATGTTCAAAGAATGTTTTTCCAGAACTGGGCTGGCTTATTTAGATTTTTTTTGTAAAGTCTAATCTGGCTTTTCTATTTTGAAAGCTGATTAATTGTCCCTCTGATGGATTTTTTGATAAGCCTAACCATGGTCTGTTTCTCTTCCATTGAGAACTCCTTTGATCGCATGTTGTGGGGTCACAGTAACAGCTTCCAAACGCAATTGCCACACTTGGTATCAACTCCAGACCTTTTACCTACTTAATTGATGATGGAATAACGAGGGAAAAGCCCATGCAGCCCATAAAAGAGCTTTTGAGATAATTGCCCAATAACTTTTGGTCCCTTTAACGCACTCACTACATGGCCAATTTTGTTTTTTGCATCTTCATTTTTTCCTTCCCTTGTTCTCTGAGCCATAACTTTTTTATTTTTCTATCCAAATAGGCATATTATGGCATGTTTTTTGCAGAACGAGTTGTACTCTGTAGTTGTACCGTTAATTTTACAACACAGGGTACTGGAAAATGGGAAACAATCCCAAGTGTGGAGAAATAGTGAAACAACACAAATTCTGACATTGTTTTTGGGAATTGTTTTTACGGTATACAGTTTGTGATAAAAGTGATTCTGCTCATCAGCAAGATTACAGCGATATCAAACATGTACAGTTTGATGTGAAATTTGCAAAAATTAAATTTATTGGGTTTGTCGATAATTTCTGAGACCTGTTAACCACTTCATTTTTCAGTGGATGGAGCTGTGTGATGGCTTATTTTTGCAGGGTATGACGATGTTTTTATAGATGTGAAGTTTTGATTGCTTGTTACAGCATTTTTCATGGTATGGCTTTAATAAAAAACAAGGAATTTTGGCGCTTACATTTTTTTTGTTTATAATGTTTACCGATGGGGATAATTTTTATATTTTAATAGATTGGACTTTTCTGAATGCAACAATACCATATATGTGTTTTTTATTATGTTTATTTTCAGTGGGGGAAAAAGGAGGTTGTTTGAACATTTATTATTTTTTTCATATTTTTTAAAACTTTTTTTACTTTCCACTGTACGTGTTAGTTACATTAGGGGACATAAAGCTGCGATCGTCTGATCACTTGTGCATTTACTGTCTCCTTTTAAGGCTGGCTAGAGGCTGGTTTTCAAAGGAGCTCCATAATGACCAGCATGGACGTTTTTAACAGACCCCCTGCTGTCTTAGCAACTTATCGGCGACACACGATCACGTCACGGGCCCGCCGATGGTTCCATGGAATTACGTGCCCTCATGCCAGCACATGTTAAATACCACTGTCAGAATTTTAAAAAATGGGATATAGAGATGGATTCTTCTCTGCGCCACTCATAAAATTAGAAGTCTAATTGAGTAATCCTATGAAAAATGGCTTTATTTCAACGCATTTCCTAGCACCATAGCTTCTTAATCAGGATATCACATGAAATATACATCAATACCTGATATAGACTGTCAGAATTTGACAGTGGCAATTAACAGGTTAATCACGGGTGGAGCTCCGCTCCATACATCCGGTTCCGACTCTCGCCATTGTTAGAATCTATTTAGTTTTGACCATCCACCATCTTGTTGTGGTTTTCAGGCTGCTGGTCTTTTTCCTCTGGTGCTGGGTTTGTCCGAGGTCAGGTGATTGCATCACCCTTTATTACCCAGCACCTGCCTCCCAGTCCTTGCTGGACAACAGTGTTAATCCGCTAGTGTTCTGGCTTGGTTCCTTGTTAGCTTTCTGTGTTTGATTTTGTGCAGTTCTGGAATCTCTAGTTCTGCCAGTGTTGTTTTTGGTTTTCTTTTAGTTTCTGCGGCTGCCTCTATTTTCCTACTAGGAGGTTACCTGTTTTTGTTCCCAGTCCCTACATCTTTCAGGGATCCCCTCTCCCCCTACCTGTAGGTCTTAGTTTGAGTCTAGCCTAGGAAACGTCAGTGGGTCTATTCACAAGGAATAGGTTGCCCACTCCATCGTAGGGTTTCAGCCTAGTCCTAGTACAAGGTCAGCTTTTCCCCCTGCTACCCTAGTCCTTAGATGCAGATCTGTAACAGCCATACATGTACAGCGCATGTCGTGAAGAGGTTAAAAAAAGCCAGCTGCATATTAAAGAGCTGTAATTCCTAAACCAATACTTCAATTAGGATGAGAATACGCTAAAAAAAAGCTGAGTGTCTGCACTTTAACCAAAATTGTTTACATAACTCTAGCTTGAATAGTTTTTGGTAAACTGTCCAAATATTTCTGGACCTAACTGCATATAGAATATACTTATACAATTAAGGTAATTGCTGCACAAATTGGCCAATTCATGAGAGCCCATCAACCATGACAAATTTTTATCAAACATGCCTCTCCCGGGCTAAAAGTCTACAAATATAAAGGGCAGGTAGAATCCAGTAATGTTTAAAAACACCCTTAAGCTGATGGGAGGACCCCAACAAAATATTGAGGGAGTCACCACCCCTCCGAACAGAATAAAGAAAGTGTGGACAGGTGTAAGATCTTTCTAGATTACAGAGTGCACCTGTGCTCCTGCCTTTTACTGGTTTACTATCCTTCTTAGTTAATCCCTTTTCTCCATTTGAGCTTTGAGGGTGGGTTGTTCTTTTCAACTACTTTTTGTGATGGGCACTGGTTGTCTTACACATGTTTGTGTATTTTTTGGTGGGTTTTAATCTGTTGGCCTATTGTGACACTAGTCAAGGCTGGATAGTCAAGCGGCTTGAGGTCAAAAGTCAGGAGGGTACGTCATAGACAGAGGGGTGAGACAAAGGCATAGTCATGTCACAGTCCCTATCATAATTTCCAGAAGGTAGCAGATCATGACAAAAGGGCTAGGCAAACACAAGGTCTATGGCAAATCCAAGGTTGAGCAATAAAGATAAGAATGCAAGACTGGGACCACAGAGCAAACACACACTTCTTGAGCAAAGCTACAATTGGCATTAATCTAAAGCAGAGAGCCTGCTAAATAGCCAGGTAATTACTCCGAACAGGCGACACACGGAGAAAGCACCGGCATGCCCTCGCCCTAATTGGACGTCTAAACTGTCTAAAACTAACAGTTCAGCAAGACATAACATCTGATTGGACTGCTGAGCTATCCATCACCATACTGACAGACAAGCTTGCCCCTGTCCTGGATTAGACTCCCTCTGGTGAGATTACCACTAGCACAGTGAGAAAAAGTCTCACGGTGCAGAGGCGAGTTCATCACAGTTCATCGGGAGAATTTCACTGCGGTGAATTTGAACTGTGGTGAACTCACCTCTGCAACGTGACATTTTTCACACCGATGGTAGGTCACAGCAGATCATTGACCCGGCTGGGAAAGTAGCCTCTGTGACCCATAGTAACCTAATGCTCACTGATGCTGCGCTTGCAGCAGCTCATTCATCAGTGGTTCTCAGCCTGGACGGTCGCATCTTGACACCATCCAGGTTGAAAATTATTTATCGCCAGACATGTATTACAGTGTGGGACAGAACGTTGGACAAGTGAGGGATATTGTTTTTTATCTTTTTTTCTATTACAGGAGACAAGGACTTCAATGGAATGGGTGTTAGGTGAATATAACTGTGCTTGTTATTTTTAAATAAAAGGAAAAGTGTGGTTCGTTTTTATTTCAAATAAAAGACTTTACTCATGCACTGTGTTTATTTACAATATAACTATAGGATTAATAATGGATAGGTGCCTTATACGCACCTCTCCATTACTAAGCAGTGGGTTTGATGTCACCGGGCAATACAAAGATGACATCAATTCCACAAATATGAACCCCACTTGCCACTGCTACAGGACAAATGGGAAGAACTGGACAAAGCGCCAGATCTTGGGCATCTAATAGATATGCCTTTTAAGGGAGGCCGCGGGCTGCTATTTTTAGGCTCGAGGGGGGAAAAATACATGGCTCCTTACCAGCTTGAGAATACCATCCCCCAGCTGTCTGCTTTAGAAAGGCTAGTTGTCAAAATTGGGAGGGGACCAAACGCCGTTTTTTTTTTCATTATTTATTTAAATAATTAAAAAACAGCTTGGCGACCCCTCTATTCTTGATAACTAGCCTTGCTGAAGCTGACAGCTGAGGGTTACAGCCCCCAGCTGTGAGATTTGCCTGGTTGGTTGTCAAAAATACAGTGCAACTCATGCCGGCTTTTTAAAAAAACATATTTATTTAGAGTGCAGATGTCTGCTGATGAATATTCCCATCAGCTGCCACCTGCGCTCACTGTTATTAGCGGCAGCAGGCATTGGCTGATGGGATCAGTAGTTCCAACAGCTGACACCAGTAAGCTTTATAACTCCGGTCACAGCTGCAGGCTCATGCTGTCATTCGACAGTGTGGGAACCACGGCTGTTTGACCGGTAATAATAATTTCACTGCCGATCAGAAGTATTGTTTGCCGCGCTGTCATGCACATGACAGCGTGGCAAACACTGGATGTCCGGGCTTATCATTCAAGTGAATGAGGTCTGGGTTCGGGTCTGTGTACTGTTCTGGTACCCGAACCCAAACTTTTTTTTAACTGTTCGGTCGAACCCTCCAGACTCGAACATCCAAGGGTCTGCCCATCTCTAGTATTCAGTCTCACACAGACCAGTCCAACACAGAGCCTCCTGTTCTGATGCTTGCAAATCAAACACTGACAAACCCAAACTTTAACTGAAAGTTTAAATGGGAATTGTGGACATGGGCCACTCCCAAATTCCGTAGCAGAGGGAGAGATCCGTCTCACTACCATCCTGTGGATCTCTCCAAAACCAAAAGTCAGTATCAAGTTTTCCTAAATCTTTCTTGGTCAAATTACTTGACCAAGTCCACACTCTCTTTTATTTTGCATTGCAACCACAGCTGTGGCTGTGATTACAATGCTCTCCAGCGGGTTTAGTTCGCTTCTATGCGCATCCTGCAGGACAAACAATGACTCTCGTATATGATTCCCCTACTGCCTTGCAATTTCTTATATATATCTATAAGAAATGAGGACATAATGTTGCACATTTTCTGGCAGATGAGTGACTGCTTACGTTTTATCGATGCAGTCTTGATCAATCAGTTATGAAAATATAAAGAAATATCTTGGAAAACAAACAAAAAAATCTTAATTTGTGCAGCGTGGCAGAAAATGTTTTCCCGATCAGTCATTTGAAAACTGACAGACTAATAATCAGATGTTTAAAAGGCATTGCGATGTGTGCTTAAATCTATTTTCATGTGTTTTAGTTCGGTTTTTTTTTAAATGCCAATTGCAAGCAATTATATAAGACATGAGCTCTGCACATTTTCTGGTGCACCCCTTCCCCTCCAATCCAATATCTGTGGGGTATTTCCTGGGAATTGATAATCAATTATGTTGGAGAATTCTGCTTAGAAAAGCTGAAGCAAGAAGACTGAATGGTGAATATTTTATAAGAATGTCACATTTTCTTTGGACTCTTTTAAATGACAGTCTTAGTGTCTGAAATGGGATGTATGCCAAAGTGCCTTTGTCTTAACCCCTGTCTTTCCAGTGCTTGGTTTTACATATGTAGCTAGTGTACAAAAGAGATGAGGAAACTTTATTCTACTTTTTTCCCGCATGTTTAAATGGGCTGATCATAGAGTAGTTGAATTAGAGATGACAGAGGTAATTTTTTATTATTTGTAAGCATGGAATAGGCAGGATGAGTATTAGCAATGGGCCTTAAATATAGCTACAGAAAAAGATGCCCAGAGTCAGTTGTCAGCAACTTTCTAAATAGTCTTTATTAAAAAATGTATTTTATCTATCTGTCAGCTTTTTCAAAACTGTTAAAAATCCCCCAGAGCTTCTAATGAGTTCTGTCAACTCTCTCTGCTTTCACCCCTCACCTCCCACCGCTTTCCTCCCTGTTTGAAACATAGCATTAGCAAGGGAAAGAGATGGACACAGATGTCCAGAATGGGGAGGTGAGAAAGTATCTCAGGGAGGGCAGGAAAAAAAAGGTTACAGAAAAGGAAGTAAGCACATGAAGCGCAGGATAGAAGCTGTGATGATATGTTAGCTATTGTCAACCTCCTTTATTAACAAATAACATAAATTCAGCCTATATTACAGAGAGGAACAATCCCACAAGAGAAAAATCTGAAACTTGTATTAAGATGCAAACTGGGGTCCTAAAATGAAAGAAGGAATTAAGATTGCAAACTGAAATTTAGTGCAATTTTATTAAATGGAAACTATCATCTAATTCATGCTATCCAAAAACATGGACAGCATGAATCAGAGCCTGGCTGCACAAATGCAGCCAGGTATATTCTTCTCTGAAACACTTTGGCATTTTAGAGATAATATAGTTAGAACATCTGTGGATGGGGACCATAGCCAGAAATGACATTCGTCTGGCACTGCCAGCTGGCTCTTTGCAGCACAGCTCCGAGGTATACACAGGGAGAGACCTGTCAATCACCTGCAGCACTGCAGAGAAAAGCCAAATCTTCTAACTATATTTCTCTGAAATGCCAGCACGTTCCAGTGAGAAATATGCCTGGCTACAATAGTGCAACCAGGCTCTGATTCATAGTGGTTTGGGCAGCATTACTCAGATGACAGGTTCCCTTTAACTAAAGAAAATTACTAATATATGTAAAGAAAAAAAAAATTATTTCCATCTCAAAGGTTTCCACAGCCTTTAATGCCCTTTTGGAATTAATTCAGGTGCTTATGTGTTTACAGATTGCCTGGTCAAGAATATATATGTTAACTTCTCGCTTTACTAGTTCCTATTACAACCTTCACTCCATCATTTTAAAATGAATAAGAATAATCGCTGCTTCCACAAAAAAACAAGATATGTAGTAGTGCAGTACATGAACTGGCAAGTAAAATTTACTGACTCAGTAACACCATCCAAAATGTTCGCTGTGCAATGAATCAAACACTAATAACTAGCTATTAACTGGGACATCTAAGACATGCGAGAACAGTCACTTAGATAATGATTTTTCATGATTTTACTGGAGGACACTTGGGACACAGGAATCTGTACCAAGAATACAAATAGAAGTTGCAGATTGTACTTTTTTCTCCGCATTACACTACTCTCTACCCGATGAAAAAGGAAAGTCTAAACCAGTGTGACACTTGTGACACCAAGTACAATCAATATGTATTACCGTACCTAGGATTACCTGTGCCCTCGCTATCTACTGGATGAAGGAAAGAAGGAATGGAGCTGTTGTCCATTTACTTTTTGTACCATTTAATTCAGAAAAAACATCAAAACTGAAAAATACTGGATTCAAGGTAGCTCACCAACCAGAAAAACGACAGTAAGGAGCCTATAACTATACAAGAATGATAATTCATTTATCTCATTCTTATCAAATGCCTCAAAAAGAGACGATAAACACCACAGCCGATGTAGTCACAAATGACAAACCTAATAGCTGAGTAGAAATATAAAAACTACAATAGAACATTAGAACATCCCCGCTTAGGAATAATTATATTGAAATATTAAAATATCCGCAACTACATTAGCAAAGTAAAGGCGTTTTCCATTTTCAAGAAAGTGAATCTTGAATGGTCTAGAATACATAACATAATGCCGCATGGCTCCGCTCCGTTAGGGCGGTAGGACCCACTACGAGGTTTGCCATGACGTGGCAGTGGGCTTCATACAGTCTGATCAGAATGTTAAACTGAAAACGTCATGTTCAGTTATATAAATTTTTGCCTAGCGGCTTTAGATCAACTTATGATTTTGGGATGTGCGGTTCATGCTCTTTTTTTCCTTTTTTGCATAACATAACAAAAAAGCAGCTACTCGCCCTACCCAGATCCAGTGTTGTCTCTTCGTAGCTTCCCGGGTCACAGTGTTTTGTCTGCAGCAGTGATGTCACATCGACGACCTGCATCACCTCTGTAGATATTCTTTGAGCTCAGCGGCTGCACCAAGGTAGATGATACAACCCGCTGAGCTCAGTGATCGGCTACAGGGGTGATGTGCACTGTGAAAGTGACATCACTGATACAGCCAAAACACAGAGACCTGAGTGCCTGCGAGGAGACATCGCTGGACCCAGGAGGGTTAATAGCTGCTCCATTTATTATTTTTGGTATTTCAGAGCATTTGAACTTTCCTGAATGTGCAGCGGTTTTAAACCATTAGTTCCATTCAATCCAAAGCAAAAATGAATCCTCCATAATGTCAAAATGGCAAATAATTGGACTTAAAAGAACATCCAGATGGTGTCTGCTACTCCAGGGTTGTCAAACAACTCAGCTTTATACCCATTTAATCCCATATGTAACCGCCTAATGCACGATTGATGGGGCACATGAGTAGAAAAGAATGTTCAGGCAAATAAATGAATAATGCATACAAAAATTAGATAAAGATATGGAAAAAAATATTAGAACACCAAATCATGGACAATATGAAAAAAGATTAGTAAGATTTTCCTTATATTTTATTAGTTGCATTTTACTGCAAATGCCATGGTCCATGGTCCATAAAACAACTTACAACACAGCAAAGGGATCTAATTTTTGAAAGTTATCAGTCAGGAAAAGGGTGGAATTTTTTTTCCAAGGCATTAGATATACCATGTAACACTGTGAAGATGGTCATCAAGATGTGTCTTAAATTTGCAGAACAGTGAAATTACCCATAACTAGACATCGCTCAAAAATTAATCAAAAGACAAGCAGATAATTTTTCCAGGAGACTGCAAAGAAACCTACAGAACCATTAGAGGAACTACAGGATTTTCTATCAAGTAAAGGCTGTGTACTGCATGTGACAAGAATCTCCCGCATTCTTCATATGTCTGACCTAAGGGGTAGAGTGGCAAGATGGAAGCCTTTCTTACAAAGAAAAACAACATGTTTGTCAAAAACCTACAAAAAGTCTGCCAAAACCATGTGAGAAAATGTGATATATCTGATGAGACAATGCTTGAGCTTTTTGGCATAAGGCCAACACTGCACATCACCAAAAAAATACCATGCCCAGAGTGAAGCATAGTGGAGGCAGCATTATTTTTTGGGGATGTTTTTCGGCAGCTGGAACTGGGGCTTTAGTAAATGTGAAGGGAATTATGAAAAGTTCCAAACAGTCAATTTTGCAACAAAATCTCCAGGCCTCTGCTAGAAAGCTGAAGATGAAAGGGAATTTCACCTTTCAGTACAACAATGACCCCAATCATACCTCCTAATCAACAAGAGAATGGTTTTGCTAGAAGAAAATTAACATTTGGGAATGGCTTAACCAGAGTCCAGACCTAAAGCCAACTGCAAATATGTGGGTGACCTCAAGAGGGTGCTATACACAGGAAATGCCCTCGCAATCTGATAGATTTGGAGGTACAACAAACTGAGATCTGGTTTTGGCTTTTATCCTAAGTCATGTGACAAGGCTCGTTATAGGGTCAACATTGACTTTTAGGATTGCTACTAGAGTTCTAGACCTCTTCCTCTCTAAAGAAACAATTTGCATATTTCTCAGACGAGCATTGCAGCTTAAAAGTCTCCTCATCTCGGCATGCTTAACATGTCCCTCTCCAAGAAACGATACCCTTTGGATCCCGAGATACATCAAGGAATAAATTCAAAGAGTATTTCAACAAAGTCTTAGTTTAATGGTGTGGATATTTGTGCAACCACATTGTTTTTGTTCTTTACTCTTCCTTTTCCATCCAAAAAGATTTCAGTTTTCAGTCAATTATAGAAAGTATAGCTGTCATTAAAGGTGCAAAAAGTTCTTAAATTATTCTCCTTTTTCTGATTTTTTTTTATATGAGAAAAAATGGCATTTCAGCAGGGTGTGTAGACTTTTACTATCCACTCTGTACTATATATAGGACTAGATGTTGGCCCGATTCTAACGCATCGGGTATTCTAGAATATGCATGTCCCCGTAGTATATGGACAATGATGATTCCAGAATTCGCGGCAGACTGTGCCCGTCGCTGATTGGTCGAGGCAACCTTTAGACAATATCGTCGCCATGGCAACCATTATGACATCTACGTCGATACTGTGCCCGTCGCTGAATCAGAAACGTGGGATTTCTACGTCCTTTATGACATCATCGTCGCTGTGCCCGTTGCTGATTGGTCGAGGCCTGGCGGCCTCGACCAATCAGGGACGCGGGATTTCCAGGACAGACAGACAGACAGACAGACAGACGGAAAAACCCTTAGGCAATTATATATATAGATAATCATATATGGAACTAAGCCCAGGCAATCTTCTCTACCGGGCAGATTTTTGATTGGCCAGGCTAGCCAGTGGACTGATTGCAAAAGGGGAGATTTAGTCGATCAATGTGGACAATTATTGCTTTTTTTCTCTTACTTGGTTGCTGTTTATTGGATAGCCAATAAAGAGCAGTCAATTATACCTACAGTGGCATGTAAAGTTTAGGCACCCTTGGTTAAAATTACTGTTATTGTGAACAGTTAATGGGAATTTGTCACCCCCAAAATCGAAGGTGAGCTAAGCCCACCGTCATCAGGGGCTTATCTACAGCATTCTGGAATGCTGTAGATAAGCCCCCGATGTAACCTGAAAGATGAGAAAAACAAGTTAGATTATACTCACCTGAGGGCGGTCCCGCAGAGCAAAGTACTGCAGTGCGCAGGTGTCGGACGTCTCTGACCTTTCCCGGCGCCTGCGCACTGCAGTACTTTGCTCTGCCCTCAACAGGGCAGACAAAGTACGCCAGAGCCGCAGCGTGAAGACAAGAAGAGGACGTCATTGTTAGAAGATAGGAGGCGCCGGACCGTGACGCCCATCAGATCGGACCGCCCGTCCAGGTGAGTATAATATAACCTGTTTTTCTTATCTTTCAGGTTACATCGGGGGCTTATCTACAGCATTCCAGAATGCTGTAGATAAGCCCCTGATACTGGTGGGCTTAGCTCATCATCGATTTTGGGGGTGACAGGTTCCCTTTAAGGAAGTTGAAGATTAAATGATCTCTAAAAGGACTACAGTTAAAGACACATTTCCTTTGTATTGTAGGCAAAAAATATGTATTTTCTTCTGTCAAATTTAAAAAATTACAAAATGCAAAATGGGCAGATGCAAAAGTTTGTGCACCCTGCATGGTTAGTACCTTTTAGCACCCCCTTTTGAAAGTATCATAGCTTGTAAACTCTTTTTAGAGCCAGCCAAGAGGCTGGATTTTTGTTAAAGCTGGGAAATTTGCATCACCTGGCCTTTCTTAACAATGATAGAGAACAAGCCATAACCCTAACAGGCTAATTAAGGTCTGAAACCTTGGTCAACGTTATCCGATCACATAAATCTCAGAGGGTGGGTAAACTTTTGCATCAACCCATTTTCCTTTTTGTAATTTAAAAAATAACATTTTTTTTTGCCTAAAATACAAAGGAAATGTGTCATCTTTAACTTTAGCCCTTTTAGAGATCATTTCATCTTCAACAATCCACAATAGACTACCTCAAAAAGTGCAGTTTTACAATGGCCCTCACAGTCCCCTGATCTGAACATCATTGAAAATCTGTGGCTAAACCTCAAAATAGCAGTGCATGCAAGACGACCCAGGAATCTCACAGAACTGGAAGAAGTTTTCAAGGAGTGCTACTAAATACTAACCAAGCAGGGTGACTAAACATTTGCATCTGCCCATTTTCCTTTTTGTAATTTTTAAAATGTAAAAACTGACTATATATATATATATATATATACGTATATATATATATATACATATATATATATATACGTATATATATATATATATATATATATATATATATATATATATATGCGTCACCTTTTACTTTAGGCCTTTTAGAGATCATTTCATCTTAAACTTGCTTAACTTTTCACAATGGAAGTAATTTGGGCCAGGGGTGCCAAAACTTTTATTGTGCTCATTCCTCTATGACTCTCTGAGCCTCTGCACTGGGTTCTAATGTTGTTCAAAGTCAAGATATAAGGCCGGGGTCACACTAGACCATAATACGGCCGAGTGCAATGCGATAAAAAAATCGCATTGCACTCGGACCAATGTTACCATATGGGGCAGCTCCCACCAGCCGACTTTTTGTCGGCCGTTTTCCTTGGTCCGAGACAATCGCAGCATGCGATTCTCAGACCGAGGAAAACTCTCGGCTCACTCGCACCCATATAAGCCTATGGGTGCGAGTGGGACAGCGCACACCACTCGGATATCATCCGAGTGATGTGCGCTATAAGCGGACCCCAGCAATAGCGGAGATGGAGAAATTCATTTCTCCGCCTCCTCCGCAGCTGTGCTCCGATCCTCCCTGTGCGAGAGAACCGGATCACAGACGCATGACACTCGGCTCCTGCTCTGCTGCGAGCAGGAGCTGAGTGTCATTAGCATATCGCATCCGATGCTCTCGGATCGGATGCAATACGCTAGTGTGACCCCGGCCTAAAGTGTAGTATTACACTGCCGACATGAGCGATGGCACCTGGAAAAAGTATGTAAATCTGGCCTAAATTTTTATCCTGAAATTCTCCTGTTCCCACGAATTTGAGTAAAGTGCGATTGAATTCACATGGATAAATTAAAAAAAAAATTGCTGTTTCACATACTGCTGAAAGTAGCAGCAGCCAGATCATGACATCAGGTGCAGCAATGTTTTCACGGCCACTATAAAAGGTGATGGTCTGTCGACCCTGGGCATATCTCCAAATCAACAGAATGGCTTTGCCAGTAGAGTATAGAAAATTTCACTTTATGTTTCAATTTAATTGTACAGATTATGGGAGACATTCAAGATGGAAAAAGTTCTGAAATGATTCTTCCTAGATTGATATTTTTACATGACAAAAGCCTGATATTTCAACAGGGGTGTGTAGACTTTTTATATCCACTGTACTGTAGTAAAAGCACATTAACTGCTTTTTTATTCTTCATACACTGCAAAGAAAGCAGCTTGCTTCTGAAGAAAAATCCTGAAACCAAGGCTTGTGTGTCAGAGATAGAGTGCTTTTTTGGCTTGTTAGACAGGCAAGCCACAATTTTAATTTTATTTAAAACCCCAAAAATGTCCATATTCCAAAAATATAAACACAACTTTAACCTTTTACCTTTTTTGCCCAGTTCTGTATTTTAATAGTCTAATATTACATGAATACAGTGACCTGTTGTAGTGCTTGCAGTTGAGAGGTGAATGAACGTAACTTTTCTTATCCCATCCTTTATGGTGAAGGCCAGGGGGTGTTTTTAATTTCTTAAACAAAGGACACATTTTCATTTTTGAATACCTAATTTCCATGGTGTACCTTTGTAGCAACAAATTTTATGGGGAGGGAAGAGAATTTAAACTAAATAATATCTATAAAAATCTGAAAAAACGTTCATGTTTTGAGGAACTGTTTTACTAGTGCAATATGACAAGCATTCGCACCACAACAATACTGCTGTCTGTTGCTGCAAGTGTTTTTCAACGCGTGTACCTACCAAGCCAGTGCAGCATTCTTGATTATGTTTTTTATTGGCGGGTATAATAAAAATAGATTTTAAATAATTAGACGCATTTATCTTTTTGCATACCTGTGTTAATAGGTTGTCCACTTCTTTATTATTGATGACCTATCCTGAGAATAGGTCATCAATGTCTGATCGGTTGGGGTCCGACACCCGGCACCCCCACTGATCAGTTATTCTTGATATCATCGGTGGCTATTGATTTGAATAGGAGGTGGATGTGCAGTACCGTGCCGCGGCCACTATCAGAAGATGGAGCAGCTCTGCAATTAAGCACCTCCGGCTGGCCACAGCCGACACCGCGGATAGCTATTCTGTGGGGTCGCTGGATGTTGGACCCCGGCCGATCAGACCTTGATGACAATGGGGCATTTTCCTTGTAATTAGGATGTATCATTACACACTCAGAGATGATTGGACATTGATATATCGGATAGACACCACGTCTGAAAAGAAGAACAATGATGGCCAGTGACCAATTTTTCCAGACATTTCCAGAAAGAATATTGAGCAGTGGCACAATGTGTAATAATATTGTATGTGGCTTGTTGAGCTTTTTGTGCCAAGGATTCTTTTTAATCTTAGCCCAGTGACAGGCCTCATACTAAGACTCATATGAAACACTTTTCTAACTATTATCACATTACAACTATTCTAAATTGAGCAGTCTGTGATCCCTCCTATTCTTAAGCTATGGCTCTCCTTACAAAACAACAAAGCTCATATCATGAATTTAAATGTCTTTTTTCAAGCTAGCGGTGACTTTTATTACTTATACAAATGAAATAACACAGCAAAGTCGGCAGCATTCACAATAGGCTCCGGTAGCATGAAAGTGGCTGCTGGGCTCCCAATGTGCTGCTTGGATTCCGTGATGCTTTTTTCGGTTCTCTCTCGGTGACCACAAAGCATCAGCACAGTCTGTGCAGTCACAGAAGAATTTCTAATTGAGAAACACTAAGCACAGACATCAATGCACAGCCTTTCTGGAGAATTGTGAACTAAGAAGTCTCAATTATCTGCTAAAAAGGGCACCGTGTTACTCTGGCATTTCAGTTTTCCTAAACTTACATTTAGCATTGAAGTCCCCAGCCATGACACTATGCATATAAAAGGACAGGTTTTCCAATTGTATGACCTTGTGACATTTAGATAAGTTATAATGAAGTGGGTCAAGACAGTAATCGATGCCTAGAACTTCCAGCAGATAATCTCTCCTCTGACAACAGGTAGTGCACCACAACTCTGACCAGCAAGTGATGTCACCTATTGTCCTCAGTCAGTAACCAGCTCATTGACCCCAAAGATGAGTAGAACAGGCTGCCAGGAGAGGTGGTTGAGTTCTCCTTTAATGGAAGTCTTCAAACAGATTTAGTGAATCCTGCATTGAGCAGGGGGTTGGACACGATGACCCTGGAGGTCCTTTCCAGCTCTAACATCCTATGATTCTAAGATGTCAGGAAAATCTAAATTAGGTTTTTTCTTCTTTGGGTGGCTCCTTGCATTGGAAGGCCATTTTAGAAACTATTGAATGAATGAGGTCTCAGGAGCATGCACTTGTCAGGGAGGCAGAGAGTCATGATATGCCAGAGAAATGAAGCAAGGAATGGACAGTCTATATAATAAACTGATCACTGGACTGAGAGATAAAGGGGGTGTCCTAACTGTGAAGGTGGTACTCTGGTAGCTGAAAATCCCCTCAATACTGGAGGATATTGACGACCACCTGAAAAATAGATCTTTCATGAGATCATCAATATCTAACCGCTACGACCTCGGACAATCAATAAAGAAGTGACAATAGAAAAATATAATGCCCCTTTGACTCCTGGTTCCTCGATTTGATTGCCATATAGTTGGCCCATAGCACTAAACAATCAACATGGTGCAAAAACTACTATAAGAAAATATACCAATAAATCCACAAGATAACTGTATAGCCCTAAACTAATGTATGCCGTGTTAGGCTTAGGGCTCGCGCACGTGACATTAATAATCGGACAAGTGCTATCCGTCATTCATCTCCATGTTATTCAATGATCTGATTTTTTCTTTTCCCCGATTCAGTCCATGGAAAAAAAATTGCAGAATGCACAGGTTGTCTCTGATTTGGCACTCAGCCATTCATGTTGATAGGTCTGTGGAAAATATCAGTGTGCAGTTCGATTTTCACAGACACACTGCATGTAGAAAATGGAGAAACTGTTTTCTTCTTCAAATCCGGAGAAAATCGAATCACACTATGATCACACTCTGATCAGAGTGTCATTGGTATAGTCGGATGAGAGAAAATCAGTCATGTAATCTTAACTTTATACTGCACACTGACAATGGTCACAGCCAGAATAGCTGCTGTGGTATCTGTGCATCACAGGGACCCATTGCGAAAAGCATATAAAACATGGTTTATGATTTCTTGCAGGCTTCTGAATAGTAAGCTGCTTGCTACTGTGCCTTTAAATAGTATGCAGATGCATACCCGGCAGACGAAGGCCAAAAGGACAAGCTTTTGGCCTCTGTGTGGTGAATGGAGTCCTATGGCACCTTGAAATTATACGCTGGGAGGTTTTCAGACTACAGGTGCTTCTCACAAAAGTAGATCATCAAAAAGTTTAATTATTTCAGTTCTTCAATACAAAAAGTGAAACTCTTATATTATATAGAGTCATTACAAACAGAGTGAACTATTTCAAGTGTTTATTTCTGTTAATGTTGATGATTATGGCTTACAGCCAATGAAAACCCAAAATTCATTATCTCAGTAAACTAGAATCTATCTACTATATAATTGTCTAAGGGTCACTTCCGTCTTTCTGTCCTGTCTGTCACGGATATTCATTGGTCGCGGCCTCTGTCTGTCATGGTATCCAAGTCGCTGATTGGTCGTGGCTAGGGTTGAGCGACTTTTACTTTTTTAGGGTCGAGTCGGGTTTCGCGAAACCTGACTATCTCTAAAGTCGAGTCGAGTGAAATCGGCCGATTATGGCGAAAAGTCGGGGATCAATGGGAATTTTTTTTGTTTTTGTTTTTTTTTGTTTTATTTATTTAATTTTTTTTTCTCTCTCTCTCTCTCTCTCTCTCTCTCTCTCTCTCTCTCCCTCTCTCTCTCTCTCCCCTCCGTCCCTGAACAGAAAAGCTGGTGTTACACATTGCAAATCGCTACAGCGCACAATCGACAAGATGACGATAGGCGTCCATGCCCCTAAGACCTATGTCATCACTCTGCCCACGCTCCTTCATTGGCTGAAAAAATGGCGCCAAGCGCGTCATACGAAACGCGACTTTGGCGCGAAAGTCACGTACCGCATGGCCGACCCCACACAGGGATCGGGTCGGGTTTCATGAAACTCGACTTTGCCAAAAGTCGGCGACTTTTGAAAATGAACGATCCATTTCGCTCAACCCTAGTCGTGGCAAAACGCCCACGACCATTGCCACGACCAATCAGCGACGGGCGCAGTCCGGCGGCAATATGGCCGCTCCTTCCTTCCTGCAGTCAGTGCCCGCTCCGTACTCCCCTCCAGTCAGCGCTCACACAGGGTTAATAGACCGCGTTATGCCGCGGGGTAACGCACTCCATTAACGCTGCTATTAACCCTGTGTGACCAACTTTTTTACTATTGATGCTGCCTATGCAGCCTCAATAGTAAAAAGATCTAATGTTAAAAATAATAATAAAAAATAAAAAATCATCATACACTCACATTCCGGCACCTTTCCCACTCCTCGCGACGCTTCGGTGACCGGTCCATGCAAGCGGCAGGTTCTGGTGGCAAGGATGGTATGCGACAAGGACCTGCCATGACGTCACGGTCATGTGACCACGACGTCATCACAGGTCCTGCGAGAAAGACCTGCCATGAAGTCACGGTCATGTGACCGCAACATCATCACAGGTCCTGCGCCCGTACCAACCCTGGGACCGGAAGCTGCCGCGTGCACCGCACACAGGGCCAGGACTTCAACGGAGGGTGAGTACGTATGTGTTTATTTTTTATTTTAAGTCTGTATACTACATGGCTCTGTGCTGTATACTCCGTCACTGTGCAATATACTACATGGCTGGGCAATATACTACGCGGCTGGGCAATATACTACGTGGCTGGGCTATATGCTACGTGGCTGGGCAATATACTACGTGGCTGGGCAATATACTACGTGGCTGGGCAATATACTACATAACTGGCCAATATACTACGTGGCTGGGCAATACACTACCTGACTGGGCAATATACTACGTGGCTGGGCAATATACTATGTGGCTGGGCAATATACTACGTAACTGGGCAATATACTACGTGGCTGGGCAATATACGATGTGGCTGGGCAATATACTATGTGGCTGGGCAATACACTACGTGACTGGGCAATATACTATGTGGCTGGGCAATATACTACGTGTCTGGGCAATATACTACGTAACTGGGCAATATACTACGTAACTGGGCAATATACTACATGGCTGGGCAATATACTACGTGGCTCTACAATATACTACGTGGCTAGGCAATATACTACGTGGCTGGGCAACATACTACGTGGCTGGGCAATATACTACATGGCTGGGCAATATACTACATAACTGGGCAATATACTACGTAACTGAGCAATATACTACGTGGCTGGGCGATACACTACGTGACTGGGCAATATACTACGTGGCTCTACAATATACTACGTAGCTGGGCAATATACTACGTGGCTGGGCAATATACTACGTGGCTGGGCAATATAGTACGTGACTGGGCAATATACTATGTGGCTGGGCAATATACTATGTGGCTGGGCAATATACTACGTAGGCTGTGCAATATACTATGTGGCTGGGCAATATACTACGTGACTGGGCAATATACTACGTGACTGGGAAATATAGTACGTGACTGGGCAATATACTATGTGGCTGGACAATATACTATGTGGCTGGGCAATATAGTACGTGACTGGGCAATATAATACGTGACTGGGCAAAATACTACGTGACTGGGCAATATACTACGTGGACATGCATATTTTAGAATACCCGATGCGTTAGAATATATATATCTATATATATACTAGATGGTGGCCCGATTCTAACGCATCGGGTATTCTAGAATATGCATGTCCACGTAGTATATTGCCCAGTCACGGAGTATTTTGCCCAGTCACGTATTATAATGCTCCATGCAGTTATGGCCCCATAGAGGCCCCATATAATGCTCCATGCAGTTCTTTATGGCCCCATAGATGCCCCATATAATGCCCCATATATTGCTCCATGCAGTTATGGCCCCATAGATGCTCTATATAATGCTCCATGCAGTTATGGCCCCATAGATGGCCCATATAATGCTCCATGCCGGCTGGCCTCGACCAATCAGCAAGGCGGGATTTCCGAGACAGACAGACAAATAGACCCTTAGACAACACAATGGCGGCACTTGACAGCAGTGGAGGACAATGATGATTCCAGAATTCGCGGCAGACTGTGCCCATCGCTGATTGGTCGAGGCCGACTGGCCTGGCGGCCTCGACCAATCAGCGACGCGGGATTTCCAGGACAGACAGACAATTAACCCCTTAGACAATTATATATATACTAGATTGTGGCCTGATTCTAACGCATCGGGTATTCTAGAATATGCATGTCCCCGTAGTATATGGACAATGATAATTCCAGAATTCGCGGCAGACTGTGCCCGTCGCTGATTGGTCGAGGCAACCTTTATGACATCATTGTCGCCATGGCAACCATTATGACATCTACGTCGATACTGTGCCCGTCGCTGATTGGTCGAGGCGAATTCGCAGCAGACTGTGCCCGTCGCTGATTGGTCGAGGCAACCTTTATGACATCATCGTCGCCATGCTGTGCCCGTCGCTGATTGGAGCGGGATTTCCAGGACAGACAGACAGAGACAGAAAAACCCTTAGGCAATTATATATATAGACTAGATTGTGGCCCGATTCTAACGCATCGGGTATTCTAGAATATGCATGTCCCCGTAGTATATGGACAATGATGATTCCAGAATTCGCGGCAGACTGTGCCCGTCGCTGATTGGTCGAGGCAACCTTTATGACATAATCGTCGCCATGGCAACCATTATGACATCATCGTCGCTGTGCCCGTCTCTGATTGGTCGAGGCCTGGCGGCCTCGACCAATCAGAGACGCGGGATGTCTACGTCCTTTATGACATTATCGTCGCTGTGCCCGTCGCTGATTGGTCGAGGCCTGGTGGCCTCGACCAATCAGAGGCAAGGGATTTCTACGTCGATACTGTGCCTGTCGCTGATTGGGATTTCCAGGACAGACAGACAGACAGAAAGACAGACAGACAGAAAGACAGACAGACGGAAAAACCGTGGCAGTATCGCTTGCGCAGGAAGACCACGAACTGCGCCTGCCAGTAGCACAGCTGCCGGGGGGGGGAGGCAGAGGGGGTGGTGGCCCCAGACCCGGTGCTCAGAGGGGGGCCCACCCAGAGCTACGCTACTGTAACTGTATCGGTGCGCGCAGCACGCTAATTCAGTTAGGCTATGTGCACACGTAAGAAAAGAGGTGCAGAATTTTCTGCACAAAATCCGCATCTCCTGGCAGAATCCGTAGCTGCGGATTTGCCGTGGTTTTTATGCGGATTTTATGTGGTTTTTATGCGGAATTGCTGCGGATTTTGTGTGGATTTTCTGCGGTTTTTGCCACTGCGGAATTTTAACATGGAGGGGTGCAGAAACGCTACATATCCGCACAAAAGAAGTGACATGCACTTCTTTGAAATCCGCAGCAATTCCGCACTGATTAACATTATACTGTACATCACAGTGTGGATCTGCAGCGTTTCTGAGCGGAATAATCCGCTGCGGATCCGCAGCAAATCCGCATCGTGTGTACATAGCTTAACACTCTGCGGCAGAGCAGGGAGAATCGATCTCCTTGCTCTGCCGTCCGGCCGCTATGGGCCCCTGAGCAGGCAGGGGGGGCCCGATGCCATCAGTGGGCCCCCTGCTTGTCATCGGAGGGTCAAATGTACCGGCATCTAGCCGATACAGCTGACCGCATTGATGAGAGCAGGAGCATTACACTCCTTCTCCCATCATCGTCCCTGACGTCACTCACTCAGACACTGACAGCGGGCGCGATGATGTCAGTACCCGGCACCCGCTGTCAAGAGATGAGGAAGCTCTGTATGTGTACTATACTGTAATACTGTAGAGGCTGCCTATGGGGGTGCAATATACTATGCAGGCTGCATATGGGGGTGCATTATACTATACAGGCTACCTATGGGGGTGCATTATACTATGTATACAGGCTGCATATGGAGGTGCATTATACTATACGGGATTCCTGTGGGTGTACATTATACTATACAGTCTGCATATGTGGATGAAATATAGTATGCGGGTTCGCGTGTGCAACAGATTTTAAGTGCGACAGTTTAAAGTGCTTTGCAGTTAGACAATGGCATTGAAGCTGATGTTCCTCTCTTCTCTTCTTCACACAGGTATTTTATAGGAGGGCGTTAAACTAGAAGAAGAGGGGACGGGAAGAAAAACATTAGACTCGAACAAAGACGACCCAGGAAAACATACTCAGAAGGGAGGTAAGAACATTTCTAAAACAATCCACAGTGAGGAGATTGGAACAAAACAAAATCCTCTAAACTGCATGCTCGCAAACGCCAGAAGCCTGACAAACAAGATGGAAGAACTAGAAGCAGAAATATCTACAGGTAACTTTGACATAGTGGGAATAACCGAGACATGGTTAGATGAAAGCTATGACTGGGCAGTTAACTTACAGGGTTACAGCCTGTTTAGAAAGGATCGTAAAAATCGGAGAGGAGGAGGGGTTTGTCTCTATGTAAAGTCTTGTCTAAAGTCCACTTTAAGGGAGGATATTAGCGAAGGGAATGAGGATGTCGAGTCCATATGGGTTGAAATTCATGGAGGGAAAAATGGTAACAAAATTCTCATTGGGGTCTGTTACAAACCCCCAAATATAACAGAAAGCATGGAAAGTCTACTTCTAAAGCAGATAGATGAAGCTGCAACCCATAATGAGGTCCTGGTTATGGGGGACTTTAACTACCCGGATATTAACTGGGAAACAGAAACCTGTGAAACCCATAAAGGCAACAGGTTTCTGCTAATAACCAAGAAAAATTATCTTTCACAATTGGTGCAGAATCCAACCAGAGGAGCAGCACTTTTAGACCTAATACTATCTAATAGACCTGACAGAATAACAAATCTGCAGGTGGTTGGGCATTTAGGAAATAGCGACCACAATATTGTGCAGTTTCACCTGTCTTTCACTAGGGGGACTTGTCAGGGAGTCACAAAAACATTGAACTTTAGGAAGGCAAAGTTTGAACAGCTTAGAGATGCCCTTAATCTGGTAGACTGGGACAATATCCTCAGAAATGAGAATACAGATAATAAATGGGAAATGTTTAAGAACATCCTAAATAGGCAGTGTAAGCGGTTTATACCTTGTGGGAATAAAAGGACTAGAAATAGGAAAAACCCAATGTGGCTAAACAAAGAAGTAAGACAGGCAATTAACAGTAAAAAGAAAGCATTTGCACTACTAAAGCAGGATGGCACCATTGAAGCTCTAAAAAACTATAGGGAGAAAAATACTTTATCTAAAAAACGAATTAAAGCTGCCAAAAAGGAAACAGAGAAGCACATTGCTAAGGAGAGTAAAACTAATCCCAAACTGTTCTTCAACTATATCAATAGTAAAAGAATAAAAACTGAAAATGTAGGCCCCTTAAAAAATAGTGAGGAAAGAATGGTTGTAGATGACGAGGAAAAAGCTAACATATTAAACACCTTCTTCTCCACGGTATTCACGGTGGAAAATGAAATGCTAGGTGAAATCCCAAGAAACAATGAAAACCCTATATTAAGGGTCACCAATCTAACCCAAGAAGAGGTGCGAAACCGGCTAAATAAGATTAAAATAGATAAATCTCCGGGTCCGGATGGCATACACCCACGAGTACTAAGAGAACTAAGTAATGTAATAGATAAACCATTATTTCTTATTTTTAGTGACTCTATAGCGACAGGGTCTGTTCCGCAGGACTGGCGCATAGCAAATGTGGTGCCAATATTCAAAAAGGGCTCTAAAAGTGAACCTGGAAATTATAGGCCAGTAAGTCTAACCTCTATTGTTGGTAAAATATTTGAAGGGTTTCTGAGGGATGTTATTCTGGATTATCTCAATGAGAATAACTGTTTAACTCCATATCAGCATGGGTTTATGAGAAATTTCTCCTGTCAAACCAATCTAATCAGTTTTTATGAAGAGGTAAGCTATAGACTGGACCACGGTGAGTCATTGGACGTGGTATATCTCGATTTTTCCAAAGCGTTTGATACCGTGCCGCACAAGAGGTTGGTACACAAAATGAGAATGCTTGGTCTGGGGGAAAATGTGTGTAAATGGGTTAGTAACTGGCTTAGTGATAGAAAGCAGAGGGTGGTTATAAATGGTATAGTCTCTAACTGGGTCGCTGTGACCAGTGGGGTACCGCAGGGGTCAGTATTGGGACCTGTTCTCTTCAACATATTCATTAATGATCTGGTAGAAGGTTTACACAGTAAAATATCGATATTTGCAGATGATACAAAACTATGTAAAGCAGTTAATACAAGAGAAGATAGTATTAGCGAAATTAGGATTATTTAGTCTAGAAAAAAGACGACTGAGGGGCGATCTAATAACCATGTATAAGTATATAAGGGGACAATACAAATATCTCGCTGAGGATCTGTTTATACCAAGGAAGGTGACGGGCACAAGGGGGCATTCTTTGCGTCTGGAGGAGAGAAGGTTTTTCCACCAACATAGAAGAGGATTCTTTACTGTTAGGGCAGTGAGAATCTGGAATTGCTTGCCTGAGGAGGTGGTGATGGCGAACTCAGTCGAGGGGTTCAAGAGAGGCCTGGATGTCTTCCTGGAGCAGAACAATATTGTATCATACAATTATTAGGTTCTGTAGAAGGACGTAGATCTGGGTATTTATTATGATGGAATATAGGCTGAACTGGATGGACAAATGTCTTTTTTCGGCCTTACTAACTATGTTACTATGTATGTTACTATGTATTCTGCTACAGATGGATCTGGATAAGTTGGAAACTTGGGCTGAAAGGTGGCAGATGAGGTTTAACAATGATAAATGTAAGGTTATACACATGGGAAGAGGGAATCAATATCACCATTACACACTGAACGGGAAACCACTGGGTAAATCTGACAGGGAGAAGGACTTGGGGATCCTAGTTAATGATAAACTTACCTGGAGCAGCCAGTGCCAGGCAGCAGCTGCCAAGGCAAACAGGATCATGGGGTGCATTAAAAGAGGTCTGGATACACATGATGAGAGCATTATACTGCCTCTGTACAAATCCCTAGTTAGACCGCACATGGAGTACTGTGTCCAGTTTTGGGCACCGGTGCTCAGGAAGGATATAATGGAACTAGAGAGAGTACAAAGGAGGGCAACAAAATTAATAAAGGGGATGGGAGAACTACAATACCCAGATAGATTAGCGAAATTAGGATTATTTAGTCTAGAAAAAAGACGACTGAGGGGCGATCTAATAACCATGTATAAGTATATAAGGGGACAATACAAATATGTCGCTGAGGATCTGTTTATACCAAGGAAGGTGACGGGCACAAGGGGGCATTCTTTGTGTCTGGAGGAGAGAAGGTTTTTCCACCAACATAGAAGAGGATTCTTTACTGTTAGGGCAGTGAGAATCTGGAATTGCTTGCCTGAGGAGGTGGTGATGGCGAACTCAGTCGAGGGGTTCAAGAGAGGCCTGGATGTCTTCCTGGAGCAGAACAATATTGTATCATACAATTATTAGGTTCTGTAGAAGGACGTAGATCTGGGTATTTATTATGATGGAATATAGGCTGAACTGGATGGACAAATGTCTTTTTTCGGCCTTACTAACTATGTTACTATGTTACTATCCATCCATCCATTTGTGTGCTGACTGCAAGTGTGAACAGATTCATATCTACCAAGCTTTGCTCAGGGTATTTTATCCATCCATCCATTTGTGTGCTGACTACAAGTGTGAACAGATTCATATCTAGCAAGCTTTGCTCAGGGTATTTTAATCCATCACTCCTGTGTTGTTTTTATTTTTTATTTTTTCCCTCTGTTTTTGGTTTCTGATTTAAAGTGTTGAAAGCTATTTTTTTTCTTTCTTCCTCTTTCCCACTGTTTTATGGCTTTGTTCAGTATTGGTTGTTTACACTCCATAGTAATGCCTGCTCTGGCCTTATGCTAATTGGTTGATTGCTGATTGGGACCATTTGGCTCCTGATGCTAGCAGTCACTCCATTTCATATATATTTAGTCTGGCTGGGATAGGACGCGTGCGGGTTCGCGTGTGCAACAGATTATAAGTGCTTGGCGTTAGAAAATGGCAGTTGGACAGAGCAGGAGACAGGTAAGGTGCATAAGTTTTTCAAACAATCATACTTCTTGGTCAGTCGTGCTACATTATGCATTTATCATGTCAATCTGCTTATTTGTTTTTACTTCTGCTTTCTCACAACTCGCCCGCCCTTTAATACATTCTGGGCACTCTCTCTATATCCACCCCTCCCTTCTCGCCTCTCCCATGTATAACTCTGAGGCTCTACTGACATTTCTTACCCACTCCAAACCAGCCACTACCACCATTCAGCACTCAAAACGTTCATACAAATCATACCACCACCTGCTCTTTCTGTTTTTTCTCCTTCTACTAGTTGCAGGTGACATCTCCCCAAACCCTGGACCTCCCTCCACCAGCATACATTACTCTCCTCCAGCTACATATAGAAACCCTGGTAATCTTATTAACATTCAGTGCATGCTTTCTCCTATTGCTTTCCACTGTGCTCTTTGGAATGCACGGTCTGTGTGTAACAAACTAACAACATTCACAATCTTTTCCTCTCTAATTCCCTTAACCTTCTGGCTATTACAGAAACCTGGATCCAGCACTCAGACACCACTGCTGCTGCCGCACTCTCGTGCCACATACCACCAGACCTGAGAACAGACAGCGTGGAGGTGTTGGTTTACTCCTTTCATCACAATGTGCTTTCCAGGTCATCCCCCCAGTTCCCTCACTTACATTTCCTTCCTTTGAAGTCCATGCCGTCAGACTCTTTAAGCCCTTCCCCTTGCGGGTGGCGGTTGTTTATCGCCCTCCGGGCTCCTCCCGCCTGTTTCTAGACCACTTTGCCACCTGGCTTACTCACATTCTATCCTGTGACATCCCCACCCTCATCATGGGAGACTTTAACATCCCCATCAATCTGCCTCTCATCTTCTCTCTCTAACTTCTTCATTCAACCTCTCACAGTTTACAAATTCTCCTACGCATGAGGACGGGAATACTCTGGACCTGCTTTTCCCCCATCACGGATCGCTGTACGACTTTACTTACTCCACTCTCCCGCTCTCGGACCACAACCTTCTTTCCTTCTCTGTCAAGAATTGTCTCCTCACACGGGACACCCCCACTTACCACACTTATCGGAATACACGTACCATTAATACCCAGCAGCTTATGGACAACCTCCACACATCTTTAGCCCCCATCTCCTCACTCTCCTGTACAGACCTAGCATTGTCACACTTCAATATTACACTGAAGAATGCCCTGGATGAAACAGCGACTTCTACACGCAGAAAGACCCGACACAGACAACGGCAGCTCTGGCACACTATGCAAACACGCTTTCTTCAGCGCTGCTCAAGGTGTGCAGAGCGGCAGTGGAGAAAATCTCTCTTAGCAGAAGACTTCATCCACTATAAGTTCATGCTCAAAACCTATAACTCTGCCCTTTCTCTGGCCAAACAATCCTACTTCACCACCCTCATCACCTCACTATCCAACAACCCAAAATGACTTTTTGAAACCTTAAACTCCCTCCTGAAACCTAAAGTACAGGCCCCCATCTCCAATCTCAGTGGTGAGGATCTGGCCACTTATTTCCTAGAAAAAATCAACCACATCCATCAGGATATCTCAGCCCAATCTCCTCAGTGCCTGAATCCCCTTCCCTGCCGCACCTCAAGCTCATTAGACATCTTTGAGCCTGTTTCAGAAGAAGAAGTTTCCAAGCTCCTCACTTCTGCTCGGCCTACAACCTGCAACAGTGACCCCATTCCTTCACATATCCTGCAGTCTCTCTCACCAATGGTCACCACTCACCTTACTAAAATTTTTAACCTCTCTCTTTCTTCAGGCATCTTTCCCTCCTCATTTAAACATACCATCATTACTAGGGTTGAGCGACCTTGACCTTTTTGGAGTCGAGCCGTGTTTCGCGAAACCCGACTATCTTAGAAGTCGAGTCGAGTGGAATCGGCCAATTATCGCGAAAAGTCGGGTATCGCCCGAAACACGAAACCCAATGCAAGTCAATGGGGGAGCATAGTCGGCAGTGAGTGGAGGCCAGGAAAACATCTACACTGCCCATTTTAATGGCAAAAACATCCATTCTTGTTACTGAAGCTTGTCAATCGTAATTTAGCTTATAATTTGAAGGCATTTGAAATTGGGGGTCATTTGGCTAAAGTTGTGGGGGGTAGGGCTGGTTCAAGTAATTAGTGGGCCCAGGAAATCTGGAACACGTCACGGCAGTGGAGCAGGGAGAGGTAAGTATTTCAACTTTGCAAGTGCTGTGATCCTGAGCAAGCAGGGGGGGCCTACTAGTTGGCATTGGCACTGGCACAGGGCCCCTCAAAGTACAGCGGTGTGTTTGCACGGCGGGGGCGCCTCCCACCGGCAGCAACACTTTTGCGTACTATGAGAGGCCCTGTGCCAGTGACGTCGCCAACTAGTATTCCTCCCCCCACCTGATGAAGGAACCTGCACTTTCATCTGCACCTTCCTCTTTGTCCCCGTGTAAGGTGGTATGGTATGCGGGAAGAGGAACGTGACTTTCAGCAGGGTCACAATCTTGCTGTGTAGCGTGCACAGAGAATTTTGCGTTATGGGTCAATGTACCAGCAGACTCATCTATCACTGGCTGGGCAATGGGCAGGATGAGGAGGAAACACAGATATAGGCCCAAAGAATAAAGTGGGCTAAATGCAGTTCAAAATTGGTAACACAGGACTAACCAGGGGGCATTGCAGTGGAGGACAACTGGAATGAGAGGCTGACACAGAGAGTAGGCCCAAATCAGTAAGTAGTCGAAATGCAGTTCAAAATTGGCAACCGTAGTAATCAGGCGGCACAGCTTTGTTCAGTGGAGGAGAACAGCAAGGAGTGGCAGACACTGTTAGTAGGCCCCAAACCAACTAGTACGCCAAATGCAGTTGTTCCATTTAACCACTATTTAACAAGAGCCTGAAGATAGAAGCTCAGGAAAGGCAACCTGGAGAACACCTTGGAGTGTAACACACCATCTCTCTACACCCCATACCCAATTTGTAGGCCTAATGCAGTGTAGTTTCCAACAACTACTAAACAAGAGCATGAAGATCGAAGCAATGGCGAGGAAACCTGGGGAACACCTTGGAGTGGAACACACCATCTCTCTACACCCCATACCCAATTTGTAGGCCTAATGCAGCGTAGTTTCCAACAAGTACTAAACGAGAGCATGAAGATCGAAGCAATGGAGAGGAAACCTGGGGAACACCTTGGAGTGGAACACACCATCTCTCTACACCCCATACCCATTTTGTAGGCCTAATGCAGTGTAGTTTCCAACAACTACTAAACGAGAGCATGAAGATCGAAGCATTGGCGAGGAAACCTGGGGAACACCTTGGAGTGGAACACACCATCTCTCTACACCCCATACCCAATTTGTAGGCCTAATGCAGTGTAGTTTCCAACAACTACTAAACGAGAGCATGAAGATCGAAACATTGGCGAGGAAACCTGGGGAACACCTTGGAGTGGAACACACCATCTCTCTACACCCCATACCCAATTTGTAGGCCTAATGCAGTGTAGTTTCCAACAACTACTAAACGAGAGCATGAAGATAGAAGCATTGGCGAGGAAACCTGGGGAACACCTTGGAGTGGAACACACCATCTCTCTACACCCCATACCCAATTTGTAGGCCTAATGCAGTGTAGTTTCCAACAACTACTAAACGAGAGCATGAAGATCGAAGCATTGGCGAGGAAACCTGGGGAACACCTTGGAGTGGAACACACCATCTCTCTACACCCCATACCCAATTTGTAGGCCTAATGCAGTGTAGTTTCCAACAACTACTAAACGAGAGCATGAAGATCGAAGCAATGGAGAGGAAACCTGGAGAACACCTTGGAGTGTAACACACCATCTCTCTATACCCCATACCCAATTTGTAGGCCTAATGCAGTGTAGTTTTCTACAACTACTAAACGAGAGTCGGAAGACCGAAGCAATGTGGACAAAACCTGGGGCACACCTTGGGGAGGCAGACACCGTTAGTAGGCCCTACCAAAGTTGTACCCCCAATGCAGTTTTAAAATTCCTAGAGGCTGAAAACAAGACTATTGACGCTCAGCTTTTTTCAAAGGAACACAGCTGAATTGAGTGGCGCAGACAGACACAGGTAGTAGGACTTAAACCAAAAATGTGGCTCACTGCAGCTTAAAAAAGTTACAGGGGTACACAGGCAGCATTGCTCTGGGCAGTGGAGGACAATTTCAATAGTGGACCGCAGACAGACTTTGTACGCCTACTATTAAAAAAAGGATGCTCTATGCAATTAAAAATAGGTTCCAGGGGTCCACGGGCAGCAGTGGTCTGGTCATTGGACGAGTATTGGAAGGAGGGACCGCAGACAGGCGTAGTAGGCCTAACATAACAAAATTAGGCTGTAGACACTGTAAAATTGGTTCCAGGGGTACACGGGCAGCAGTGGTGTGGTCAGCGGAGGAAAATTTGAATTAGGGACTGCAGACAGACTTTGTAGGCTGTCCCCTGTGGACCATGCATCCAACACATTAACCCAGTGCGCCGTAATGGACACGTAACTTTTTGTGGACATGCCTACTGGTCCATGCGTCTCTTGTCAGGTGCACCTTTCTACTGTTTGATTGCCTGAGTGCTATGACAATGCAGACTTTTTCATGCCGCTGGAGGGCTGGGATGGCTTTTCTCGCAAAAGAAATGTCGACTGGGTAGCTTGAACCGTGGTACAGCGTAGTTCATCTGGGCTTTCTAAATATAAAACAAAGAAAAAAAGGAGGCTCCATGCACTTTCAGCTGGGTTCCAGGGGTACACGGCCAGCATTGGTCTGGTCAGTGGAAAACTATTGGAAGGAAGGACCGCAGACAGGCTTTGAAGGCCTAACATAATAACAGATGGCTGTAGGCAATTTTAAATTGGTTCCAGGGGAACACGGGCAGCAGTGGCCTGGTCAGTGTAGTAGTAGTAGAAAGAACGGACCGCAGACAGGCTTCGAAGGCCTAACATAAAAAAATTGGGCTGGCTGTAGGCAATTTTAAATTGGTTCCAGGGGTACATGGGCAGCAGTGGGGTGGTCAGTGGAGGCCTAGTGGAAGGAGTGACCGCAGACAGGCATCGAAGGCCTAACATAATAACAGATGGCTGTAGGCAATTTTAAATTGGTTCCAGGGGAACACGGGCAGCAGTGGCCTGGTCAGTGTAGTAGTAGTAGAAAGAACGGACCGCAGACAGGCTTCGAAGGCCTAACATAAAAAAATTGGGCTGGCTGTAGGCAATTTTAAATTGGTTCCAGGGGTACACGGGCAGCAGTGGTGTGGTCAGTGGAGGCCTAGTGGAAGGAGTGACCGCAGACAGGCATCGAAGGCCTAACATAATAACAGATGGCTGTAGGCAATTTTAAATTGGTTCCAGGGGAACACGGGCAGCAGTGGCCTGGTCAGTGTAGTAGTAGTAGAAAGAACGGACCGCAGAAAGGCTTCGAAGGCCTAACATAAAAAAATTGGGCTGGCTGTAGGCAATTTTAAATTGGTTCCAGGGGTACACGGGCAGCAGTGGTGTGGTCAGTGGAGGCCTAGTGGAAGGAGTGACCGCAGACAGGCATCGAAGGCCTAACATAATAACAGATGGCTGTAGGCAATTTTAAATTGGTTCCAGGGGAACACGGGCAGCAGTGGCCTGGTCAGTGTAGTAGTAGTAGAAAGAACGGACCGCAGACAGGCTTCGAAGGCCTAACATAAAAAAAATTGGGCTGGCTGTAGGCAATTTTAAATTGGTTCCAGGGGTACACGGGCAGCAGTGGTGTGGTCAGTGGAGGCCTAGTGGAAGGAGTGACCGCAGACAGGCGTAGTAGGCCTAACATAACAAAATTAGGCTGTAGACACTGTAAAATTGGTTCCAGGGGTACACGGGCAGCAGTGGTGTGGTCAGCGGAGGAAAATTTGAATTAGGGACTGCAGACAGACTTTGTAGGCTGTCCCCTGTGGACCATGCATCCAACACATTAACCCAGTGCGCCGTAATGGACACGTAACTTTTTGTGGACATGCCTACTGGTCCATGCGTCTCTTGTCAGGTGCACCTTTCTACTGTTTGATTGCCTGAGTGCTATGACAATGCAGACTTTTTCATGCCGCTGGAGGGCTGGGATGGCTTTTCTCGCAAAAGAAATGTCGACTGTGTAGCTTGAACCGTGGTACAGCGTAGTTCATCTGGGCTTTCTAAATATAAAACAAAGAAAAAAAGGAGGCTCCATGCACTTTCAGCTGGGTTCCAGGGGTACACGGCCAGCATTGGTCTGGTCAGTGGAGAACTATTGGAAGGAAGGACCGCAGACAGGCTTCGAAGGCCTAACATAATAACAGATGGCTGTAGGCAATTTTAAATTGGTTCCAGGGGAACACGGGCAGCAGTGGCCTGGTCAGTGTAGTAGTTGTAGATAGAACGGACCGCAGACAGGCTTCGAAGGCCTAACATAAAAAAATTGGGCTGGCTGTAGGCAATTTTAAATTGGTTCCAGGGGTACATGGGCAGCAGTGGTGTAGTCAGTGGAGGCCTAGTGGAAGGAGTGACCGCAGACAGGCATCGAAGGCCTAACATAATAACAGATGGCTGTAGGCAATTTTAAATTGGTTCCAGGGGAACACGGGCAGCAGTGGCCTGGTCAGTGTAGTAGTAGTTGAAAGAACGGACCGCAGACAGGCTTCGAAGGCCTAACATAAAAAAATTGGGCTGGCTGTAGGCAATTTTAAATTGGTTCCAGGGGTACACGGGCAGCAGTGGTGTGGTCAGTGGAGGCCTAGTGGAAGGAGTGACCGCAAACAGGCATCGAAGGCCTAACATAATAACAGATGGCTGTAGGCAATTTTAAATTGGTTCCAGGGGAACACGCGCAGCAGTGGCCTGGTCAGTGTAGTAGTAGTAGAAAGAACGGACCGCAGACAGGCTTCGAAGGCCTAACATAAAAAAATTGGGCTGGCTGTAGGTAATTTTAAATTGGTTCCAGGGGTACACGGGCAGCAGTGGTGTGGTCAGTGGAGGCCTAGTGGAAGGAGTGACCGCAGACAGGCATCGAAGGCCTAACATAATAACAGATGGCTGTAGGCAATTTTAAATTGGTTCCAGGGGAACACGGGCAGCAGTGGCCTGGTCAGTGTAGTAGTAGTAGAAAGAACGGACCGCAGACAGGCTTCGAAGGCCTAACATAAAAAAATTGGGCTGGCTGTAGGCAATTTTAAATTGGTTCCAGGGGTACATGGGCAGCAGTGGTGTGGTCAGTGGAGGCCTAGTGGAAGGAGTGACCGCAGACAGGCATCGAAGGCCTAACATAATAACAGATGGCTGTAGGCAATTTTAAATTGGTTCCAGGGGAACACGGGCAGCAGTGGCCTGGTCAGTGTAGTAGTAGTTGAAAGAACGGACCGCAGACAGGCTTCGAAGGCCTAACATAAAAAAATTGGGCTGGCTGTAGGCAATGTTAAATTGGTTCCAGGGGTACACGGGCAGCAGTGGTGTGGTCAGTGGAGGCCTAGTGGAAGGAGTGACCGCCGACAGGCATCGAAGGCCTAACATAATATCAGATGGCTGTAGGCAATTTTAAATTGGTTCCAGGGGTACACGGGCAGCAGTGGTGTGGTCAGTGGAGGCCTAGTGGAAGAAGTGACCGCAGACAGGCATCGAAGGCCTAACATAATAACAGATGGCTGTAGGCAATTTTAAAATGGTTCCAGGGGAACACGGGCAGCAGTGGCCTGGTCAGTGTAGTAGTAGTTGAAAGAACGGACCGCAGACAGGCTTCGAAGGCATAACATAAAAAAATTGGGCTGGCTGTAGGCAATGTTAAATTGGTTCCAGGGGTACACGGGCAGCAGTGGTGTGGTCAGTGGAGGCCTAGTGGAAGGAGTGACCGCAGACAGGCATCGAAGGCCTAACATAATAACAGATGGCTGTAGGCAATTTTAAATTGGTTCCAGGGGAACACGGGCAGCAGTGGCCTGGTCAGTGTAGTAGTAGTAGAAAGAACGGACCGCAGACAGGCTTCGAAGGCCTAACATAAAAAAATTGGGCTGGCTGTAGGCAATTTTAAATTGGTTCCAGGGGTACACGGGCAGCAGTGGTGTGGTCAGTGGAGGCCTAGTGGAAGGAGTGACCGCAAACAGGCATCGAAGGCCTAACATAATAACAGATGGCTGTAGGCAATTTTAAATTGGTTCCAGGGGAACACGCGCAGCAGTGGCCTGGTCAGTGTAGTAGTAGTAGAAAGAACGGACCGCAGACAGGCTTCGAAGGCCTAACATAAAAAAATTGGGCTGGCTGTAGGTAATTTTAAATTGGTTCCAGGGGTACACGGGCAGCAGTGGTGTGGTCAGTGGAGGCCTAGTGGAAGGAGTGACCGCAGACAGGCATCGAAGGCCTAACATAATAACAGATGGCTGTAGGCAATTTTAAATTGGTTCCAGGGGAACACGGGCAGCAGTGGCCTGGTCAGTGTAGTAGTAGTAGAAAGAACGGACCGCAGACAGGCTTCGAAGGCCTAACATAAAAAAATTGGGCTGGCTGTAGGCAATTTTAAATTGGTTCCAGGGGTACACGGGCAGCAGTGGTGTGGTCAGTGGAGGCCTAGTGGAAGGAGTGACCGCAGACAGGCATCGAAGGCCTAACATAATAACAGATGGCTGTAGGCAATTTTAAATTGGTTCCAGGGGAACACGGGCAGCAGTGGCCTGGTCAGTGTAGTAGTAGTTGAAAGAACGGACCGCAGACAGGCTTCGAAGGCCTAACATAAAAAAATTGGGCTGGCTGTAGGCAATGTTAAATTGGTTCCAGGGGTACACGGGCAGCAGTGGTGTGGTCAGTGGAGGCCTAGTGGAAGGAGTGACCGCAGACAGGCATCGAAGGCCTAACATAATATCAGATGGCTGTAGGCAATTTTAAATTGGTTCCAGGGGTACACGGGCAGCAGTGGTGTGGTCAGTGGAGGCCTAGTGGAAGAAGTGACCGCAGACAGGCATCGAAGGCCTAACATAATAACAGATGGCTGTAGGCAATTTTAAAATGGTTCCAGGGGAACACGGGCAGCAGTGGCCTGGTCAGTGTAGTAGTAGTTGAAAGAACGGACCGCAGACAGGCTTCGAAGGCATAACATAAAAAAATTGGGCTGGCTGTAGGCAATGTTAAATTGGTTCCAGGGGTACACGGGCAGCAGTGGTGTGGTCAGTGGAGGCCTAGTGGAAGGAGTGACCGCAGACAGGCATCGAAGGCCTAACATAATAACAGATGGCTGTAGGCAATTTTAAATTGGTTCCAGGGGAACACGGGCAGCAGTGGCCTGGTCAGTGTAGTAGTAGTTGAAAGAACGGACCGCAGACAGGCTTCGAAGGCCTAACATAAAAAAATTGGGCTGGCTGTAGGCAATTTTAAATTGGTTCCAGGGGTACACGGGCAGCAGTGGTGTGGTCAGTGGAGGCCTAGTGGAAGGAGTGACCGCAAACAGGCATCGAAGGCCTAACATAATAACAGATGGCTGTAGGCAATTTTAAATTGGTTCCAGGGGAACACGCGCAGCAGTGGCCTGGTCAGTGTAGTAGTAGTAGAAAGAACGGACCGCAGACAGGCTTCGAAGGCCTAACATAAAAAAATTGGGCTGGCTGTAGGTAATTTTAAATTGGTTCCAGGGGTACACGGGCAGCAGTGGTGTGGTCAGTGGAGGCCTAGTGGAAGGAGTGACCGCAGACAGGCATCGAAGGCCTAACATAATAACAGATGGCTGTAGGCAATTTTAAATTGGTTCCAGGGGAACACGGGCAGCAGTGGCCTGGTCAGTGTAGTAGTAGTAGAAAGAACGGACCGCAGACAGGCTTCGAAGGCCTAACATAAAAAAATTGGGCTGGCTGTAGGCAATTTTAAATTGGTTCCAGGGGTACACGGGCAGCAGTGGTGTGGTCAGTGGAGGCCTAGTGGAAGGAGTGACCGCAGACAGGCATCGAAGGCCTAACATAATAACAGATGGCTGTAGGCAATTTTAAATTGGTTCCAGGGGAACACGGGCAGCAGTGGCCTGGTCAGTGTAGTAGTAGTTGAAAGAACGGACCGCAGACAGGCTTCGAAGGCCTAACATAAAAAAATTGGGCTGGCTGTAGGCAATGTTAAATTGGTTCCAGGGGTACACGGGCAGCAGTGGTGTGGTCAGTGGAGGCCTAGTGGAAGGAGTGACCGCAGACAGGCATCGAAGGCCTAACATAATATCAGATGGCTGTAGGCAATTTTAAATTGGTTCCAGGGGTACACGGGCAGCAGTGGTGTGGTCAGTGGAGGCCTAGTGGAAGAAGTGACCGCAGACAGGCATCGAAGGCCTAACATAATAACAGATGGCTGTAGGCAATTTTAAAATGGTTCCAGGGGAACACGGGCAGCAGTGGCCTGGTCAGTGTAGTAGTAGTTGAAAGAACGGACCGCAGACAGGCTTCGAAGGCCTAACATAAAAAAATTGGGCTGGCTGTAGGCAATGTTAAATTGGTTCCAGGGGTACACGGGCAGCAGTGGTGTGGTCAGTGGAGGCCTAGTGGAAGGAGTGACCGCAGACAGGCATCAAAGGCCAAACATAATAACATATGGCTGTAGGCAATTTTAAATTGGTTCCAGGTGAACACGGCCAGCAGTGGCCTGGTCAGCGGAGGATGATTGTAATGAGTGTCTGCCAGTTAGTAGTCCAAAACAATACATAAATGTGAATGTCTCACATTAAAATCCAGCGAAAACACTAAAGGGTGCAATCTTTAGGTACAGGGGTGGGATCCTCTGCGTTGTTTCTGACCTACTAATTTGGCGCAAAGTTTTTACTTTGGTAAATAGAGGACACTGCCCCTGACTATGTTAAGTACCATTATACATGTCAACACAATGGTATTGTCAGTGGCAGGAATGGAAGGATGTCAGCGCATAGTCTAAACATTGGTGGAAGTGTGAGAGATAATTGTGGAAGTGGCAGAGCTATGTTTGACCTGGGGGTGGGTGAACTCTCTTGTGGACGGCGGTAGAGGCCCAGGGCCCCTCATGTTACAACAGTGTGTCTGACGTTGGGTGCGCACCACCACCGCCAGAGACAGTTTAGTGTACTATGAGGGACCCAGTGGCAGTGCTGTCGACCAAACACGGGCACACCCATCTCTTCAGACAAACAGCACTCTCACGGGTGCTTGCGCCAAGTCGCGATACCACGGCCCCGTGTGGGGAGTTTGGCCATTTAGGGAGGTGTAAACATGTCGTACTCTGGACAATCAGCTGCTGCAAATTAAGACATTTGAAAAGTCATTCACAGTAGTCCACAGGCAAGAGCTTTTCATAGGAAAGCTAGGTGTCGCCCGGGCAAGGTGGGGCAAAAGAATTCGAAATCCAGTTGTGGTTCATTTTAATGAATGTTAGACCATCAACATTTTGTGTAGCCAGACGAGTCCTTTTTTCGGTTAATATTGAACCTGTAGCACTGAATACTCTTTCTGATAGGACACTAGCTGCCGGGCAAGCAAGCTCCTGCAATGCATATTCAGCCAATTCTGGCCAGGAGTCTAATTTTGATGCCCAGTAATCAAATGGGAATGACGGTTGAGGGAGAACATCGATAAGGGATGTAAAATAGTTTGTTACCATACTGGACAAATGTTGTCTCCTGTCACTTTCAATTGATGCAGCAGTACCTGTCCTGTCTGCGGTCATAGCAAAATCACTCCACAACCTGGTCAAAAAACCCCTCTGTCCAACGCCACTTCTGATGTGTGCACCCCTAACACTCCTGGTCTGCTGCCCCCTGGAGCTCGTGTGAGAACGATCACGGGCGCTGTGTGCTGGGAATGCCTGAAGCAAATGGTCAACAAGAGTTGATTGTTTTGTTGCTAATATTAGTTCCAAGTTCTCATGTGGCATAATATTTTGCAATTTGCCTTTATAGCGAGGATCAAGGAGGCAGGCCAACAAGTAATCGTCATCGTTCATCATTTTAGTAATGCGTGTGTCCCTTTTGAAGATACGCAAGGCATAATCCGCCATGTGGGCCAAAGTTCCAGTTGTCAAATCTGCGGTTGTGCTTGGTTGAGGTGCAGTTGCAGGCAAATCTACGTCACTTGTGTCCCTCAAAAAACCAGAACCCGGCCTTGCCACGCCACCAATTTCCAGTGCCCCCGGGAAAGCTTCCTCATTAAAAATATACTCATCCCCATCATCCTCCTCGTCCTCCACCTCCTCTTCGCCCGCTACCTCGTCCTGTACACTGCCCTGACCAGACAATGGCTGACTGTCATCAAGGCTTTCCTCTTCCTCTGGTGCAGACGCCTGATCCTTTATGTGCGTCAAACTTTGCATCAGCAGACGCATTAGGGGGATGCTCATGCTTATTATGGCGTTGTCTGCACTAACCAGCCGTGTGCATTCCTCAAAACACTGAAGGACTTGACACATGTCTTGTATCTTCGACCACTGCACACCTGACAACTCCATGTCTGCCATCCTACTGCCTGCCCGTGTATGTGTATCCTCCCACAAAAACATAACAGCCCGCCTCTGTTCGCACAGTCTCTGAAGCATGTGCAGTGTTGAGTTCCACCTTGTTGCAACGTCTATGATTAGGCGATGCTGGGGAAGGTTCAAAGACCGCTGATAGGTCTGCATACGGCTGGAGTGTACAGGCGAACGGCGGATATGTGAGCAAAGTCCACGCACTTTGAAGAGCAGGTCGGAGAAACCAGGATAAGTTTTCAATAAGCACTGCACCACCAGGTTTAAGGTGTGAGCCAGGCAAGGAATGTGTTTCAGTTGGGAAAGGGAGATGGCAGCCATGAAATTCCTTCCATTATCACTCACTACCTTGCCTGCCTCAAGATCTACTGTGCCCAACCACGACTGCGTTTCTTCCTGCAAGAACTCGGACAGAACTTCCGCGGTGTGTCTGTTGTCGCCCAAACACTTCATAGCCAATACAGCCTGCTGATGCTTGCCAGTAGCTGCCCCATAATGTGACAACTGGTGTGCAACAGTGACAGCTGACGATGGAGTGGTTTGGCGACTGCGGTCTGTGGAAGAGCTCTCGCTTCTGCAGGAGGACGAGGAGGAGGAGGAGGGGGTGCGAACGCCTACAGCCAACTGTTTCCTAGACCGTGGGCTAGGCACAACTATCCCGAAATTGCTGTCCCCTGTGGACCCTGCATCCACCACATTCACCCAGTGTGCCGTGATGGACACGTAACGTCCCTGGCCATGCCTACTGGTCCATGCATCTGTAGTCAGGTGCACCTTTGTACTCACAGATTGCCTGAGTGCATGGACGATGCGCTGTTTAACATGCTGGTGCAGGGCTGGGATGGCTTTTCTGGAAAAAAAGTGTCAACGGGGTAGCTCGTAGCGTGGTTCAGCGTACTCCATCAGGGCTTTGAAAGCTTCGCTTTCAACTAACCGGTAGGGCATCATCTCTAACGAGATTAGTCTAGCTATGTGGGCGTTCAAACCCTGTGTACGCGGATGCGAGGATAAGTACTTCCTTTTTCTAACCAGAGTCTCATGTAGGGTGAGCTGGACTGGAGAGCTGGAGATCGTGGAACTAGCGGGTGTGCCGGTGGCCATGGCAGACTGAGAGACTGTTGGAGACGGTATTGTTTCCGCCGGTGCCCTAGATGCAGTATTTCCTCCTACAAAACTGGTGATTCCCTGACCCTGACTGCTTTGGGCTGGCAAAGAAACCTGCACAGATACTGCCGGTGGTGCGGAAAATGGTGGCCTTACAGTGACGGAAGGGATGTTGCGTTGCTGACTAGCTTCATTGGCCGAGGGTGCTACAACCTAAAGGGATGTTTGGTAGTTAGTCCAGGCTTGCAAATGCATGGTGGTTAAATGTCTATGCATGCAACTTGTATTGAGACTTTTCAGATTCTGACCTCTGCTTAAGCTAGTTGAACATTTTTGACAGATGACTTTGCGCTGATCAATTGGATGTTGTTTAAAAAAATGCCAGACTGCACTCTTCGTAGCATCGGATCCCTTTTCAGGAATTGCAGACTGAGCTTTAACCGGATGGACACGCTGTCCTCCAACAGTTTTTTGCTTTGCCACGCGTTTTGGGCCAGATACGGGCCCGGCAGATGGAACCTGTTGCGATGTTGATGCCTGCTGCGGCCCCTCCTCCTCCGCTTCAGAACTACTGCCGCCTGCACCCTGTTCCCCCAATGGCTGCCAATCGGGGTCAACAACAGGGTCATCTATTACCTCCTCTTCTACCTCGTGTGCAACTTCGTCTGTGTCACCGTGTCGGTTGGTGGTATAGCGTTCGTGATGGGGCAACATAGTCTCATCAGGGTCTGATTGTGGATCAGTACCCTGAGAGGGCAATGTTGTGGTCTGAGTCAAAGGACCAGCATAGTAGTCTGGCTGTGGCTGTGCATCAGTGGACTCCATGTCAGAATCTACTTGTAATGGGCATGGCCTGTTAACTGTTTCACTTTCTAAGCCAGGGACAGTATGTGTAAAGAGCTTCATGGAGTAACCCGTTGTGTCGCCTGCTGCATCCTTCTCTCTTGTTGTTGTTTTTGCTGAAGAGGACAAGGAAGCGACTTGTCCCTGACCGTGAACATCCACAAACGACGTGCTGCTTTTACATTTACCAGTTTCAGAAGAGGAGGCAAAAGAGCTAGAGGCTGAGTCTGCAAGGTAAGCCAAAACTTGCTGTTGCTGCTCTGGCTTTAAAAGCGGTTTTCCTACTCCCAGAAAAGAGAGCGTTCGAGGCCTTGTGTAGCCAGACGAAGCACCTGGCTCCACAGCTCCAGACTTAGGTGGAATATTTTTTTTCCCACGACCACCTGATGCTCCACTACCACTACCATCATTACCAGCTGACAATGAACGCCCACGGCCACGACCTCTTGCACCAGACTTCCTCATTGTTTTATAAACTTAACCAAAGTAACTTTATTTGTTGCTGTCAAACAACTTACACGGTGAGCTATAACTTCTGTTTGATTTCAATATCCCTTTACAGGTTGGTGATACCACAAGGAAAATCAGGCACAATGTTACACACTCTGTTTTCTGTGGCACCAAATCACAGAGATGCCACACACGCAGGACTGTCACTCAAGCACAAATGTCAATATAAATCTCCCAATTTTTTTTTTTTTTTTTTCAGGGAGACTTTATAAACAAAATAAAATAAAATGATTTTTTCAGGAATAATTTAGAAACCAAATAAAATAAAATGATTTTTTCAATGACAATTTAGAAACCAAAAAAAAAAAAAAAAAGGCTTTCTATGCCCCACTGAGTGACAGATGGCACACACAGGAGTCAGGAGTGGCCCACAAGCCCAGAGGGCAATATTTTTCTACCACTGATTGATGTAGTGATTTTTTCAGGCAGATTTTAGAACCAAAATCAAGCAAAAAAATTAATAGGCTTTCTATGGCCCACAATTTGAGAGAGAGAGAGAGAGAGATGGCACACCCAGGAGTCAAGACTGGCACACAAGCAGAAAGGGCAATATTGATCTCCCACCTATTTTTTGTTTTTTCAGGGAGACTTTATGTTAGGGTTGGCGGAACGCACCAAATATATAATTTATTAAATGGAATTGGTGCGTTCGCAACCCGGGATCCACCGTGCAGGAAAGCACCTGCTGCTAAATAATGGCGGCTCTATATGGCGGTATATACCAACTCTGTTAGCTTCACAGAGTAACCGCGAGAGGAAAGCTCTGTGCCCTGTTAGACTTTCACAGAGGCACAGGCCAACTACCCAGATGTGAGCAGTGAGTGGTCATGCATGCATACAAAACTCCTCGCCGGAGATGCCAGCATTCTAGGGGTTTATTTCAGCCGGGTCCCTGAACACATTCAAACACATGACCACATTGGCGCAAAGCATATAGCATAAGATGATACTAGCGCATGGCCGTGCGGTCATGCGCAGTTTATATAGTTGCAGCACAGGAAGCTGCTACTGAAGTTTTTGCCCTTTCAGGACCTTCCAGAAGGACCAATGGAAAGTACTGCAGTACCTGAGCATGTTTTGCCCTTTCAGGACCTTCCAGAAGGACCAATGGAATGTACTGCAGCACCTGAGCATGTGACCGAACATGTCGCCCTCGACCTCCAATGGGAGACCCTGCCCTGGGCATGCTCAGTGTGAGTAAACAAGGACTTAGTCCCAGAGAGGCTCGCTCGCCGCAGATCAGTGCAGGGTACCATAGGAAAGCCAGAAAAGGCAGTAGTGACCCTATGCACCGAATCAGCCCCAGCGAGACGCTGGGAGCGACGTCTCCGCTGAGCAGAGCCCACTGCGGCTGATACCGAATGGGAGACCGCAGCAGACACGGATCGAGATTCCGCCTGTGCAGCAGAGGAAACTCGACTCCTAACATTTTATAAACAAAATAAAATAAAATGATTTTTTCAGGAATAATTTAGAAACCAAATAAAATAAAATGATTTTTTCAATGACAATTTAGAAACCAAATAAAAAAAAAAAAAAAGGCTTTCTATGCCCCACTGAGTGACAGATGGCACACACAGGAGTCAGGAGTGGCCCACAAGCCCAGAGGGCAATATTTTTCTCCCACTGATTGATGTAGTGATTTTTTCAGGTAGATTTTCGAACCCAAATCAAGCAAAAAAATTAATAGGCTTTCTATGGCCCACAATTTGAGAGAGAGAGAGAGAGAGAGATGGCACACCCAGGAGTCAAGACTGGCACACAAGCAGAAAGGGCAATATTAATCTCCCATCTATTTTTTTTTTTTTTCAGGGAGACTTTATAAACAAAATAAAATAAAATGATTTTTTCAGGAATAATTTAGAAACCAAATAAAATAAAATGATTTTTTCAATGACAATTTACCAACCAAAAAAAAAGGCTTTCTATGGCCCACTGACTGAGAGATGGCACACACAGGAGTCAGGAGTGGCACACAAGCCCTGAGGCCAATATTTTTCTCCCACTGATTGATGTAGTGATTTTTTCAGGTAGATTTTAGAACCCAAATCAAGCAAAAAAATTAATAGGCTTTCTATGGCCCACAATTTGAGAGAGAGAGAGATGGCACACCCAGGAGTCAAGACTGGCACACAAGCAGAAAGGGCAATATTAATCTCCCACCTATTTTTTTTTTTCAGGGAGACTTTATAAACAAAATAAAATAAAATGATTTTTTCAGGAATAATTTAGAAACCAAATAAAATAAAATGATTTTCCAATGACAATTTAGAAACCAAATAAAAAAAAAAAAAAAAGGCTTTCTATGCCCCACTGAGTGACAGATGGCACACACAGGAGACAGGAGTGGCCCACAAGCCCAGAGGCCAATATTTTTCTCCCACTGATTGATGTAGTGATTTTTTCAGGTGGATTTTAGAACCCAAATCAAGCAAAAAAATTAATAGGCTTTCTATGGCCCACTGACTGAGAGATGGCACACACAGGAGTCAGGAGTGGCACACAAGCCCTGAGGCCAATATTTTTCTCCCACTGATTGATGTAGTGATTTTTTTAGGTAGATTTTAGAATCCAAATCAAGCAAAAAAATAAATAGGCTTTCTATGGCCCACTGACTGAGAGATGGCACACACAGGAGTCAGGAGTGGCACACAAGCCCTGAGGCCAATATTTTTCTCCCACTGATTGATGTAGTGATTTTTTCAGGTAGATTTTATAACCCAAATCAAGCAAAAAAATAAATAGGCTTTCTATGGCCCACTGACTGAGAGATGGCACACACAGGAGTCAGGAGTGGCACACAAGCCCTGAGGCCAATATTTTTCTCCCACTGATTGATGTAGTGATTTTTTCAGGTAGATTTTATAACCCAAATCAAGCAAAAAAATAAATAGGCTTTCTATGGCCCACTGACTGAGAGATGGCACACACAGGAGTCAGGAGTGGCACACAAGCCCTGAGGCCAATATTTTTCTCCTACTGATTGATGTAGTGATTTTTTCAGGTAGATTTTAGAACCCAAATCAAGCAAAAAATTAATAGGCTTTCTATGGCCCACAATTTGAGAGAGAGAGAGAGATGGCACACCCAGGAGTCAAGACTGGCACACAAGCAGAAAGGACAATATTAATCTCCCACCTATTTTTTTTTTTCAGGGAGACTTTATAAACAAAATAAAATAAAATGATTTTTTCAGGAATAATTTAGAAACCAAATAAAATAAAATGATTTATTCAATGACAATTTAGAAAACAAATTAAAAAAAAAAAAAGGCTTTCTATGCCCCACTGAGTGACAGATGGCACACACAGGAGTCAGGAGTGGCCCACAAGCCCAGAGGCCAATATTTTTCTCCCACTGATTGATGTAGTGATTTTTTCAGGTAGATTTTATAACCCAAATCAAGCAAAAAAATAAATAGGCTTTCTATGGCCCACTGACTGAGAGATGGCACACACAGGAGTCAGGAGTGGCACACAAGCCCTGAGGCCAATATTTTTCTCCCACTGATTGATGTAGTGATTTTTTCAGGTAGATTTTAGAACCCAAATCAAGCAAAAAAATAAATAGGCTTTCTATGGCCCACTGACAGAGATGGCACACACAGGAGTCAGGAGTGGCACACAAGCCCTGAGGCCAATATTTTTCTCCCACTGATTGATGTAGTGATTTTTTCAGGTAGATTTTAGAACCCAAATCAAGCAAAAAAAATAAATAGGCTTTCTATGGCCCACTGACTGAGAGATGGCACACACAGGGATGGCACTCTAGCAGAAATGCCAATCTTAATCTCCCACAAAAAAAACAAAAAAAAAACAGGGACTGTCCTACAATTACTATCTCCCTGCAGTAATCTCAGCCAGGTATGGCAGGCAGCAATAAGGAGTGGACTGATGCACAAATTAGATAAAAAGTGTGGACAAACAAAAAAGATAGCTGTGCAGAAAGGAAGGAACAAGAGGATTTGTGCTTTGAAAAAAGCAGTTGGTTTGCACAGCGGCGTACACACAGCAATGCAGCTATCAGGGAGCCTTCTAGGGCAGCCCAATGAGCTACAGCGCTGAGGAAAAAAAAAATGTAGCTTCCACTGTCCCTGCACACCGAAGGTGGTGTTGGGCAGTGGAAATCGCTACAGCACAAGCGGTTTGGTGGTTAATGGACCCTGCCTAACGCTATCCCTGCTTCTGACGAAGCGGCAGCAACCTCTCCCTAAGCTCAGATCAGCAGCAGTAAGATGGCGGTCGGCGGGAACGCCTCTTTATAGCCCCTGTGACGCCGCAGACAGCAAGCCAATCACTGCAATGCCCTTCTCTAAGATGGTGGGGACCAGGACCTATGTCATCACGCTGCCCACACTCTGCGTTCACCTTCATTGGCTGAGAAATGGCGCTTTTCGCGTCATTGAAACGCGACTTTGGCGCGAAAGTCGCGTACCGCATGGCCGACAACGCACAGGGGTCGGATCGGGTTTCATGAAACTCGACTTCGCCAAAAGTCGGCGACTTTTGAAAATGTTCGACCCGTTTCGCTCAACCCTAATCATTACCATTTTACTTAAAAAGCCATCCCTGGACCAGAACTGCACGGCTAACTACAGACCTGTCTCTAACCTTTCCTTCATCTCTAAACTCCTGGAACACTTGGTCCACTCCCGTCTAATCCGCTATCTCTCGGATAACTCTCTTCTTGACCCCTTACAATCTGGTTTCCGCTCTTTACACTCTACTGAAACTGCCCTCACTAAAGTCTCTAATGATCTAATAACAGCTAAATCCAAAGGTCATTGCTCCCTGCTCATTCTCCTGGATCTCTCTGCTGCATTTGATACTGTGGATCACCAGCTCCTTCTCACCATGCTCCGCTCCATAGGCCTCAAGGACACAGCCCTCTCCTGGTTCTCCTCCTACCTCTCTGACCACTCCTTCACTGTATCTTTTGCCGGCTCCTCTTCCTCTCCTCGTCCCCTTACTATCGGGGTTCCGCAGGGCTCAGTCCTGGGCCCCCTCCTCTTCTCTCTATACACTGCCTCTATTGGACAAACAATCAGCAGATTTGGGTTCCAATACCATCTCTATGCTGACGACACCCAATTATACACTTCTTCCCGGACATCACCCCTACCCTAATTCAAAATACAGAGGATTGTCTGTCTGCTGTCTCTAACATCATGTCCTCCCTCTATCTGAAACTAAATCTCTCCAAAACTGAACTACTTGTGTTTCTCCCTTCTACTAACCTCACTTTACCCAACATCGAAATTACCCTGAAGGGTTCAACCATAACTCCCAAACAGCATGCCTGCTGTCTTGGGGCCATGTTCGACACCGAACTTTCCTTTACTCCCTATATCCGATCACTCACTCGCTCCTGTCACCTGCATCTTAAAAACATCTCCAGAATCCGACCTTTCCTCACCTTTGAGACTGCTAAGACTCTTACTGTCGCTCTTATTCATTCTCGTCTGGACTACTGCAACTCTCTTCTGATCGGTCTCCCTCTTTCCAAACTTTCTCCTCTCCAATTCATCTTGAATGCGGCGAGCCAGGGTCATATTTCTATCCAGCCGCTTCACCGATGCCTCCATCTTGTGCCAGTCATTACACTGGCTACCCATTCGCTAAAGGGTCCAGAATAAACTCATCTCTCTCACCCACAAAGCTCTCCACAGTTCTGCACCGCCTTATATGTCCTCTCTCATCTCCGTCTATCGCCCTACATGTGCCCTCCGTTCTACAAATGACCTAAGACTAACATCCCCCGTAATCCGAACCTCGCACCTCCGTCTCCAAGACTTCTCTCGTGCTGCGCCAGCTCTCTGGAATGCACTTCCCCAGACGATCAGACTGATTCCTAGCCCCGACCTATTCACACGCGCTTTAAAAACCCATCTCTTCAAACAAGCCTACCACATCAACTACTCAGTAAACTAACTTTGTCCTGTTCCCTCCTTCCAAATATTATCTGCATGTGAATCTGCACCCTAATATTCATCTGTCTCCACACCCTCCATGCACACGATAACTGCACTTGATACTTGACTATTGCACTTAAACACACGGGCTGATGACCGGATCATGCAGCTTTATATGAAAATCCCTATTTATTATAATTGCCAGACCTGAAATAACAAGCACTTTTCACCTATTGTTTCCTTGTAGATTGTAAGCTTGCGAGCAGGGACCTCACCCCTAATGTCACTGTTTAAATTGTCTTAGCTTGTACTGAATTTATTGTCTGTACATGTCCTCGCTTAATTGTAAAGTGCTGCGGAATATGTTGGCGCTATATAAATAAAAATTATTATTATTAGTAGTAGTAGTAGTATAAAGGCTGCATATGGGGGTGCAACATACTATGCAGGCTGCATATGGGGATACCATAAGAGGAAAAACCTCCACTATTCTAAACAAAAAAAAACACCAGTATACAGGCAAAGATGCTTACCTGTTCAAGGCCTCCAACAATTGCAATAACCAAGGTGGAGCGGACCCAAATTAAGATGGCAAATACACAGGTGCAATAATACCGATAATGCAGCCATCCTACAATGAGGAATTGGCCGCTTGGTGCACCTGTGCAAACAAATAGTCTGTATGTGGCGTGTTCACACAGGAATTGTTTGTATGAGTGTATTCAGGGCCTTGGCTGAAATAAGCTGCTAGAATACCGGCACCTCCGGTGAGGAGTTGTTTGTCTGTTTTCTCTGACTGCATGACACAGTTTGCTCTGGTTGGTAGCTGTGTACCTCTGTGAGGCTAACAGGGCACAGCATCTTGTTCCTAGCGACTCTGTGGAGTTAACAGAGTTCGGTTATACCGCCATATAGCGCTGCCATTTGCCAGCAGCAGGTTCCTCTTCTGCACGGTGGACACCTAATAATACATATATATATACTCGGTTTGTTCCACCAACCCTAACATAATACTAGCACCAGGGTCTGGCTAGTAAATGGCGGATAAACAGCAATCCTTGCGGTACATCCAGCAGCTGGAGGGTAGGTTGGCGGCTCTCGAGTGCACAACCTCAGCTGTGGATGTTAGTGTGGTTGCTGTTCAGGGTGCTAGCGTGGCTGCAGCAACCTTGTCCAAGGCCACCCCTGTTCCGACTCTATCTCGCCTCCTGCTGCCAGAAAAATTTTCTGGTGATAGTACATCTTGTAGGGGTTTCATGAGCCAGGGTTCTATACATCTCGAGCTCCTGGCGGCACGTTTCCCCACAGAGCGGGCAAAGGTGGGATTTATTGTCTCTCCTGTCGGACAGGACATTGGAGTGGGCTATGCCGCTGTGGGAGCGTGGCGATCATGTGGTGCAGAGTGCTCCGCTGTTCTTGAGCACTCTGAAACAGGTCTTTTAGGGCCTCAAGTCACCCATGATATGGCGCTCCAACTGTTAGCATTGACTCAGGGCTCGTCCTTGGTCAGCCATTTTGCCGTCCACTTCCGCACCCTAGCATCTGAGCTGGAGTGGTCGTATAAAGACCTTATCCCTATATTTTGGAGGGGGCTGGCTGATAACGTGAAGGACGCTCTGGCCACAAGGGAGATTCCCGCCACACTGGAGGAGTTAATAGCTGTGTCTACCCGTATTGACTTCCGTTTTCACGAGCGGAGGTTAGAGCGGGCCCAGTGTAGACAGAGGTTTTGGCTGGCTCCCACCTTTGCCAAACCTTTTGAATCTCCGGTCCTGGTCCCTGAGTCACATGAGGCCATGGAAGTGTCACGAGCAGGATCTAAGACCCGGACCGCTCATGCACTCAAGGTCTGCCATGTTTGCCAGCAGTCAGGACACCAGATGTTCACAGCAGTCGAGGAAACGTCAGCGTCTAGTGGTAGTAGGTGGAGGTACACTAGACATGGCGACGTTTGCCTCCAAGTTGTCCTTTAAGGGGACAATTTCAATAGACTCATTCACTCACATGGTAGAGCTCTGTGTGGATTCTGGGGCGGAGGGCAATTTTATGACTTCTGCCTTGGCCACACGTCACGCAATACCCCTGGTAATGCTAGCTCAACCAGTAACTGTAAGAGTGGTGAATGGGTCGACACTGCCCTCGCAGATTACCCACCAGACCATCCCTTTCACTCTGTCCTTGGTACCATCTCATCAGGAGATTATATCTCTGCTCGTCATTCCTGAGGGAATTGATGAGGTCCTGTTAGGGATGCCTTGGCTACGGTATCACTCTCCTCATATCGAGTGGTCCACAGGCAGAATTTTTGGGATGGGGTGAATCTTATGGGGGTAGATGTCAGAGGGAGAGCGTTCAGGTTGCTACAACTGAGGTACCTGCAGATCTATCCTCTCTGCCCAAGCAATATTGGCCCTATGCGGACGTGTTCTCCAAAAGGGCTGCGGAGACCCTTCTGCCTCACCGCCCCTATGACTGTCCTATTGACCTCTTGCCTGGTGCTGAGACTCCCCGGGGTCGAGTCTATCCGTTATCTCTCCTGGAGACAGAGGCAATGTCTCAGTACATCCAGGAAAATCTGGCAAGAGGATTCATTAGAAAGTCAGGGTCACCTGCAGGGGCCGGGTTCTTCTTCATGCAGAAGAACGGGGAACTACGTCCATGCATACACTACAGGGGTCTTAACACCATCACCGTTAAGAATAAACATCCTCTGCCCCTGATATCTAAGCTATTTGATAGGCTTCGGGGAGCAAGGGTGTTTACTAAACTAGATCTGCGGGGTGCTTACAACCTGATACGCATCCGTGAGGGGGACGAATGGAAGATGGCTTTTAACACCAGGGATGGGCACTATGCATATCTAGTGATGCCCTTTGGGCTCTGTAATGCCCCAGCCATTTTCCAAGACTTTGTAAACGATATCTTCTGGGATATGCTCTCCACCTCGGTCGTAGTCTATCTGGATGATATCCTCATCTACTCTCCAGATATTGACTCCCATCGGAGAGATGTTTGCAGAGTCTTCAAACTCTTACGAACTAACTCCCTCTACATCAAGTTGGAGAAATGTTTGTTTGAGCAGGAGTCCTTACCTTTCCTGGGCTATTTCATCTCCGCCCAGGGATTGGCTATGGATCCTGCCAAACTACAGGCTGTGATGGACTGGCAAGAACCCCATTCTCTTAAAGCGGGGTTCATTAACTATTATCGCCAGTTCATCCCTCATTTCTCAACTTTGGTAGCTCCCTTGGTAGCCCTCACCAAGAAGGGAGCAAATCCTAAATTATGGTCTGAGGACGTCTCCAAGGCCTTCACTTCTATTAAATCTCATTTTGCTAGAGCTCCCATCCTACATCGCCCCGATGTAAATAAACCATTAATAATGGAGGTAGATGCCTCATCCGTTGGTGCTGGAGCAGTCCTCTTCCAAAAGGATGCTCAAGGTCGGAAGCATCCTTGCTTCTTCTTTTCCAAAACCTTCACACCAGCGGAGAGGAATTATTCCATCGAGGACAGGGAGTTGCTAGCAATGAAGGTGGCTTTCTCAGAGTTGAGACATCTCTTGGAGGGGGCTCGCTTTCCCTTCCAAGTATAAACAGACCACAAGAATTTGGTCTATTTACAGACCGCCCAGCGGCTAAATTCTCGCCAGGCCAGATGGTCCTTGTTCTTCTCTCGGTTCCATTTCACCCTCCATTTTCTTTCCGGGGAGAAAAACATTTGTGTCGACGCTCTCGTTCCGTTGTATCATCATCTGAGGAGAAAGAAGAGCCTCGGCTTATTGTCCCTTCCGAGAGCCTGAGAACTGTTGCCCCAGTTTCACTAGAGTCTATGCCTCTGGGAAAGACTTTTGTACCATCCAGTTTGCGTCCGGAGGTTCTCTCTTGGGCTCACTCGTCTAGGGTGGGTGGACATTTCGGGACCAAAAGGACATCTGAGCTACTGGCGAGGACATATTGGTGGCCGCATATGGCCCGTGACGTCACAGATTATGTTCGGGCATGTGTCTCCTGCGCCAAGAACAAGTCTCCTCATCAACGGCCAGCTGGGTTGCTTCACCCCTGCCGGAGGCAGACAGGCCCTGGAAGATGGTCGGGATGGATTTTGTGGTGGGCTTACCCAAGTCTCGTAGCTGCACCATTATTTGGGTGATCACCGACCATTTTTCCAAAATGGTGCACTTGGTGCCTCTTCCACGGCTACCTTCTGCACAGGCTCTGGCGGCGATGTTTATCAAACACATATTTCGCCTACATGGTATGCCAGACAAAATTGTCAGTGACCGGGTTTGCATCTCGATTCTGGAGAGAGCTTTGTCCTCTACTCAGCATTTAGTTGAATCTCTCCTCAGCATATCATCTGAAGACGAATGGGTTGGTAGAGAGGGCCAACCAGACCCTGGTCACATATCTGCAACATTTTGTTTCTGCCAGGCAGGATGACTGGGCATCCTTGCTACCGTGGGCGGAGTTTGCGCTTAACAACGCTGTAGCTAACTCCACCGGTCAGACTCCTTCCTCCTTAATTACGGCCAGCATCCGCGGGTCCCTATGCCTATGCACATGCCTTCCGCTGACTCCAGGGTGGCAGATTGGGCTGTGGAGGCACGGGACATTTGGGATCGCACTCAGGATGCCATCCGGGCCTCGAAGGAGAGAATGAGGTCCTCCGCTGATTAACATCAGCGCCCTGCTCCGACCTTTGCTCCTGGCGACTTAGTGAGGCTCTCCTCCCTTAACATCAGGCTGCGAGTTGAGTCCACTAAGTTTGCACCTCGCTACTTGGGTCCCTTCAAGGTCCTCGAACAGGTTAACCTTGTGGTCTACCGCCTGGCCCTTCCTCCACGCCTAGGTATCACCGACACCTTTCATGTGTTCCTCCTGAAGCCCGTGTACATGTCCCAGTTTTCCAAGTCATCTCCCGGGACAACGCTATTTTGGGGTGCAAGGTGGTACATGGCAAAAAATTTTATTTGGTGGACTGGAAGGGTTATGGCCCAGAGGACAGGTCTTGGGAGCCTGCTGAGCACATTCGAGCTCCGCAGCTCATTGCTGCTTCGAGCATTGCGAGGTCCAAGGAGGGGGGCCCTAGGAGGAAGGGGGGTAATGTTAGGTGTCGAGTTCCTGTCTCTGCACAGGGGGAATCTCGAGCCACCTCTGCTGCGGTCTGCCATTCTTCTCCAGCCGCAGTGGAGACTGCTCAGTGGAGACGTCGGTCCCAGCGTCTGGCTCAGGCTGATACTGGGCAACTGGTTACTACTGTTCTTCCAGGTTCTGCCTGGTCAGCGACGAGCAGACGTCTCTGGGACTAAGTTCTGCTTTTCCCCTTCTGAGCATGCCCAGGGTAAGACCTCTCATTGGAGGTCGGGGGTCACATGCTCAGATACCGCAGCAGCTCCCATTGGTCCTCTAGGAAGGTCCTGAAGTTGCTCAGGTACTGTAGCAGCTCCCATTGGTCCTCTAGGTAGGTCCTGAAGTTGCTGCAGCTATAAAAGGTTTGCATGGCCGCACGGCCATGCGCTAGTATCAAACCAATGTCTATGAGCTCTAGAATACTGGCACCTCCGGTGAGGAGTTTGTATGAGTGTATTCAGGGCCTTGGCTGAAATAAGCCGCTAGAATACCGGCACCTCTGGTGAGGAGTTGTTTGTTTGTTTTTTCTGACTGCATGACCACAGTTTGCTCTGGTTGGTAGCTGTGTACCTCTGTGAGGCTAACAGGGCACAGCATCTTGTTCTTAGCGACTCTGTGAAGTTAACAGAGTTCGCTTATACCGCCATATAGCGCCGCCATTTGCCAGCAGCAGGTTCCTCTTCTGCAATGTGGACCCGGGTTGCGAATACACCTAATAATCTATATATATATAATTGTCTAAGGGTTTTTCCGTCTGTCTGTCTGTCTGTCCTGGAAATCCCGCATCTCTGATTGGCGGCCTCGACCAATCAGCGACGGGCACAGCATGGCGACCTTGATGTCATAAAGGTTGCCTCGACCAATCAGTGATGGGCACAGTCTTCCGCGAATTCGCCTCGACCAATCAGCGACGGGCACAGTATCGACATAGATGTCATTATGGTTGCCATGGCGACGATGATGTCATAAAGGTTGCCTCGACCAATCAGCGACGGGCACAGTCTGCCGCGAATTCTGGAATCATCATTGTCCATATACTACGGGGATATGCATATTCTAGAATACCCGATGCGTTAGAATCGGGCCACAATCTAGTACATACTGTATATATACTCGGTGCGTTCCGCCAACCCTAACAGGGGGTGAATTATACAGTACTATACAGGCTTCCTGTGTGTGAACATTATTCTATACAGTCTGCATATGTGGTACAGGCTGCATATGGGGGTGCAAAATACTATGCAGGCTGCATATGGGGATGCAATATAGTATACAGGCTGCATATGGGGTTGCAATATACTATACAGGCTGCATATGGGGATGCATTATACTACACAGGCTGCTTATGGGGGTGCATTATACTATGAATACAGACTGAACATGGGTTGCAATATACTATACAGACTGCATATGGGGATGAATTATACTATACAGGCTGCATATGGGGATGCATTATACTATGAATACAGGCTGAACATGGGTTGCAATATACTATAGAGGCTGCCTATGGGGATGCAATATACTATACAGGCTGCATATGGGGGTGCATTATACTATACAGGCTGCATATGGGGGTGCATTATACTATACAGGCTGCATATGGCGGGGCAACACAGTATAGAGGCTGCATATGGGGGTGCAATATACTATGCAGGCTGCATATGGGGGTGCATTATACTATATAGGCTACCTATGGGGATGCATTATCTATATATATAATTGTCTAAGGGTTTTTCCGTCTGTCTGTCTTTCTGTCTGTCTGTCCTGGAAATCCCGGGTCCCTGATTGGTGGAGGCCGCCAGGCCTCGACCAATCAGCGACGGGCACAGTATCGACGTAGAAATCCCGCGTCTCTGATTGGTCGAGGCCTGGCGGCCTCGACCAATCAATCAGCAACGGGCACAGCGACGATGATGTCATAAAGGACGTAGACATCCCGCGTCTCTGATTGGTCGAGGCCGCCAGGCCTCGACCAATCAGCAACGGGCACAGCGACGATGATGTCATAATGGTTGCCATGGCGACGATGATGTCATAAAGGTTGCCTCGACCAATCAGCGACGGGCACAGTCTGCCGCGAATTCTGGAATCATCATTGTCCATATACTACAGGGACATGCATATTCTAGAATACCCGATGCGTTAGAATCGGGCCACAATCTAGTACTATATATACAGGCTGCATATGGGGTGCAATACACTACCAGGCTGCCTAATGAGGGTGCATTCTACTATACATGCTGCCTATGGGGGTGCATTATACTATGCATACAGGTTGCACATGGGGTGCAATATACAGTACTATATAGGCTGCCTATGGGGATGCATTATACTATACAGGATACATATGGGGTGCACTATACTATAGAGGCTACCTATGGGGGTGCAATATACTATACAGGCTGCATATGGGGGTGCATTATACTATACAGGATGCATATGGGGATGCATTATACTATACAGGCTACCTATGGGGGTGCAATATACTATACAGGCTGCATATGGGGGTGCAATATACTATACTATACAGGCTGCCTATGGGGGTGCAATATACTAAACAGGCTACCTATGGGTATGCATTATACTATACCGGCTTCCTATGGAGATGCATTACGCTATAGAGGCTGCCTATAGGGGTGCATTATATTAGGGGCTACATTATTGTATAGAGGCTTCCTATGGGGGTGCATCATATTAGAGGCTGTATTACACTACAGAGGCTGCCAATGGGGGTGCATTATATTAGGGTCTGCATTACACTATAGAGGCTGCCTATGGGAAGTGCATTATACTATAGAGGCTGCCTATGAGGGTGCATTATATTAGAGGCTGCATTATACTATAGAGTCTGCCTATTGTAAGTGCATTATACTATAGAGTCTGCCTATGGGGAGTGCATTATAGAGTCTGCCTATTGTAAGTGCATTATACTATAGAGTCTGCCTATGGGGAGTGCATTATACTAAAGAGTCTGCCTATTGGAAGTGCATAATACTATAGAGTCTGCCTATGGGGAGTGCATTATACTATAGAGTCTGCCTATGGGGAGTGCATTATACTATATGGAGGCCTATGGGGAGTTCATTATACTATATTGAGGATTGTCTGGTGCGTTATACTATATGTAGACTATTAAGGGGGCCATCATACAGTGTGGAGATTAGTGTTAGAGCTATCAAACACTTTGGGGGATACTAAGGGGTCGGTATATATATATATATATATATATATATATACGTAGTAAGGGGTCATTATACTGTGTATAAGAGAGAATCATATTGTGTAGAGGGAAGCTTTAGATGGGGGAGACTTAGGACATTATTAAATGTAAAGTGGACACTTATTGTTATAGGGGAACTCAGGTTACTGTGACTATCAAAGGGTCACGCAGAGCGATATTACTTTTTAGGGGACAAAATGTGGGCACTGTTTTCTAGGGCACTTGCACCCGACATTACTATATTGTAGAAAGTTGCGTTAGAATTTAGAGGGCACAGAGAACCACACAGTAGGTGCAGTAATAGCAACACATACGGCAGCAGCGGCTCAGTATTGGGGTATCAGGTGGAGTAATAGGGACACATACGGCAACAGAGGCTCAGCACTGGGGTATCGGCAGGATGAGGAGTTTGTGCAGGTTGGGAATAGTCCCACTGAGGAGAGTGCTGAAAATATGAGACGTGAAATGTGTCTTTGTTGCATTCTCTGCAGCCAAGTCCTGGGTGGAAGAAGTTGTCATGTCGGTCTGGGCCAGATGGAAAAGATGTGAAAAGTGAACGATTCCATCAGAAAGAACGTCAGTAGTAAGTCACCATCTGCAACTGTGCTGTGATCTGTGATATGTTCTGTAGGACTGGTATCTACAACTGACCATATGGGGTAGTATCAATATTGGTCTTTATATAAAGATTATTTTCAGCAACAGCGCTGTCATCTGTGGAGGTTCTCCATTATTATCCATTATTCTCCATTATTATTAGGGTGCGTAACCCAGTTATAATCAAGGTTACCAGGTTAGGGGCCCACTCAGAAGCTTCGCCCCCCTGAACCAAAACCCTAGCTACACCTCTGGCGCCTGCGCAAGTAACATGCACGTCTCCGCTGTTCCCATGCAGGCGCAGTAACAGCCGCGTCGTTACTACACATGCGCGGGAATAGCGGAGACGTGGATGTCACTTGCGCCTGCATAGAACAGATATGTTGGAAAGTGCAAATGGTGTGAGACATGTCCACTGCTCCTGTCAGCACCACTAAGCATACACAGATGTTAATTTCACCGCACTCCCGATGTAGTACTTTATAATTTAAAATCCGAAATGTTGGTCTACTGAAATGTATGTTCAGTAAATGCACTCAATACTTGGTTGGGGCTCCTTTTGCATCAATTACTGCATCAATGCGGCGTGGCATGGAGGCGATCAGCCTGTGGCTCTGCTGAGGTTTTATGGAAGCCCAGGTTGCTTTGGTAGCAGCCTTCAGCTCGTCTGCATTGTTGGGTCTGGTGTCTCTCGTCTTCCTCTTGACAATACCCCACAGATTCTCTATGGGGTTAAAGGGAACCTGTCACCTGAATTTGGTGGGACCAGTTTTCGGTCATATGGGCGGAGTTTTCAGGTGTTTGATTCACCCTTTCCTTACCCGCTGGCTGCATGCTGGCCGCAATATTGGATTGAAGTTCATTCTCTGTCCTACGTAGTACACACCTGCGCAAGGCAGGCAAAGGTCACAATACAAAGGTGACATCAACTCCCAACTACCACTCCATTTGCCACCGCTACAGGGAAAGTGGGAAGAGCGAGGCTAAGTGCCAGAATTGGCATATCTTAGGGATGGCTCTTCTAGGGCGGCTGTGAGCTGATGTCTTTAGCCTGGGGGCAGCCAGTATCCATGGCTCCTTCCAAGGCTATTAATATCAGCCCACAGCTGTCTGTAGCCTTTGCTGGTTATTAATTATAGGAGGACCCTACATCATTTTATTTAGGGTTCATTTTAATAGCCAGTAAAGGCTATGGCCGGATTCACATTGCGTTAAACCCGTCCGTTAGACGGACTACGTTAAACCGCAGCATAACGCGGTGTAACGTAGTCCGTTAACGCCGCCATTGAATCCAATGTCGGACGCATTGCTAGCGATGTGCCGTCATTGAGTGACGGACCCCGAGATGCGGGCTGCAGCATTTCCAGGTCCGTCACCGCTAGCGCAGATAGAGCTACCGGATGCTCTATCTGCGCTAGCGCGCTGCCATGCCGGCACTTGCGTTAACAGCAGCCCGTTAACGTATGTGTTGAACGGGCTGCTGTTAATGCAATGTGAACCCGGCCTAAGTAAACAGCTGTGAGCTGATATTAATAGCCTGGGAAGCTCCATGGGCATTACCCCCTTCCCAGACTATAAACATCGGCCCCTAGCCATCAGCTTTCCCTCTGCTGGTTATGAACATTACGCAGGAGCCCATGCCATTTTTATCAGATAAATAATCTTTTATTAATTAAATACATGTCCTCCTGGGCAGAATGGTCCACTCATCTGCCCACGTGTATACAAAATTCAGCAACAGAAGGCAGCACTCTAAGTCCTTTTGAAGGTGAAAAAATGTGACGTTTATTGAACCCACATCTCTGTGCGACGTTTCGGCTCACACTGAGCCTTTTTCAAAGCTTGAAAAAACAATCAAGTGCTACATAGAAACTGGCTCACATGAGGACCGCCCCAGGAAAGGAAGACCAAGAGTCACCTCTGCTTCTGAGGATAAGTTTATCTGAGTCACCAGCCTCAGAAATCGCAGGTTAACAGCAGCTCAGATTAGAGACCAGGTCAATGCCACACAGAGTTCTAGCAGCACACACATCTCTACAACAACTGTTAAGAGGAGACTTTGTGCAGCAGGCCTTCATGGTAAAATAGCTGCCAGGAAACCACTGCTAAGGACAGGCAACAAGTAGATGAGACTTGTTTAGGCTAAAGAAAACAAGGAATGGACATTAGACCAGTGGAAATCTGTGCTTTGGTCTGATGAGTCCAAATTTGAGATGTTTGGTTCCAACCACCGTGTCTTTGTGCGATGCAGAAAAGGTGAACGGATGGACTCCACATGCCTGGTTCCCACCGTGAAGCATGGAGGAGGAGGTGTGATGGTGTGGGGTGCTTTGCTAGTAACACTGTTGGGGATTTATTCAAAAATGAAGGCATACTGAACCAGCATGGCTACCACAGCATCTTGCAGCGGCATGCTATTCCATCCTTTTTGCATTTAGTTGGACCATCATTTATTTTTCAACGGGACAATGACCCCAAACACACCTCCAGGCTGTGTAAGGGCTATTTGGCCAAGAAGGAAAGTGATGGGGTGCTACGCCAGATGACCTGGCCTTTACAGTCACCAGACCTGAACCCAATTGAGATGGTTTGGGGTGAGCTGGACCGCAGAGTGAAGGCAAAAGGGCCAACAAGTGCTAAGCATCTCTGGGAACTCCTTCAAGATTGTTGGAAGACCATTCCCGGTGACTACCTCTTGAAGCTCATCAAGAGAATGCCAAGAGTGTGCAAAGCAGTCATCAAAGCAAAAGGTGGCTACTTTGAAGAACCTAGAATATAAGACATAATTTCAGTTGTTTCACACTTTTTTGTTAAGTATATAATTCCACATGTGTTAATTCATAGTTTTGATGCCTTCAGTGTGAATGTACAATTTTCATAGTCATGAAAATACAGAAAAATGAGGTGTGTCCAAACTTTTGGTCTGTACTATATATATATGTCACTGACATCTATATATTCTATGTGTATATATCTACTCTATTCTAACATGTCAGCGTGATTTTGCTGTACGTGCACATGAATTGCCGGTTTTTCAAAGGACACTGGTGTGTAAAAATCAGACAGCACTCGCATGGTCCAAGTGCTGTGTGATTTTTTTCTCACACCCATAGGTTTGCATTGGCGCGTTTCGGCCAAATCTTGGTAACAATCTCAGCATGCTGCGATGGATGGGATTTATAGAAATCTCCTGCCCACTGTGCTTTTATTTCACTCAGCGTAAACTGACCTGCGGTGCGCTTCTCATCAGCATTGTGGCAATTTCGCTGAGTTTTATGCGTGGAGTTTCTCCATAGACTTGCATCAGATGCGGAAAATCTGCAGGTAAAAAAAACGCACAATTGTTTTTAGTGCATTTCCGAGATGTAAATGCATCAAAAAACGCTTGTAATCTGCACCTAAGTTTTTTCAATAAAGTTTTGTCAAATCCAAATACCAGGAAGTATCAAAAACAAAGCAGCTTTATGTAAAGCATGATGTACAAAAAGAGGCAAAAAAACGCATGTAAAAAAAATAATGAAAAAATGAAAGTAACCTAATTTAAATAATAGGCGCAGAAATGGTGCAGAACTTCCGCAGCGCCAAAAACTCTTCAAACATCAACATGAGGATACAGCCTTGTGGGCAACACGGTGGCTCAGTGGTTAGCACTGTTGGGGTCCTGGGTTTAAATCCCACCAAGGAGGACATCTGTAAGGAGTTTGTATGTTCTCCCCGTGTTTGCGTGGGTTTCCTCAGGGTTCTCCGGTTTCCTCCCACATTCCAAATGCATACTGACAGGGAATTTAGATTGTGAGCCCCAATGGGGACAGTGATGTATATAAGACACTGGAATATAATGGTGTTTTATAAGCAAAATAATAATATCCTTTAGAACCTATGGGTTTGTGAAATAATGTTTTTTGTTGTATTTAACTCTTTGGAGCTGCAGTATTTGTGCAGTCCTATGTAAGAGCCCAGATCCCACAGGCTGAGTGGTGCCCCTGCTTGCTCAGTACAGGTGGCTCTGCCCATGCCTGTCCCCGGTGATAAATGTGCAGCAGCCCGGGCCAGCAGCCGTGCCCCCAGACGTCGCCTGCACCGGGCAGCAGTGTGAGTGCAGCAGCCGCCGGCGTCCGCCGAGCAGTGCAGCTAATGGCAGCCTGACCTGTGCTCAATGATCCGGGCTGCGCATTAGCGGCGGAGCACCGAGCACACCGCCAGCATCCAGGGGACCAGGACTGAGTCATCACCGAGGGGAGGGGACCTGGTCCCGCCGGAGACACGTGGGGAGCAGCCCGGAGAGGGGAGGGGGCTGTCGGGTGTCGGTGCTGCTCTTCGGCACAATGACTGACAGGAGAGCAGGAGGCAGGAGACCTCTCTGATCACTACAGCTGCTGGTGGGACAGGAGGTAAGAGCAGGGCTGGGGGCACCGTGCCCGGGCAGGACAGTGCCAGGCTGCCACCTGTATGTGCTCAGTGGAGGATGGCACCTGGACGGATGAGATGGCTATGCTCTCGTGATACTTTCCTGCTACTTTCCTGCTGGCGCCCAGGGGGTTAACTCCCCATGCAGCCCCATCTGCAGGACCTCAGTGGGTCTAGCACTTGTTTTTGGACTCTGCGACTGAACAGCATCCCGAGCACTGCGCTCCCCAGCAGCGGTGAGTACGGGCAGCCTCTGCCAGGGTCCAGTGCCCATGATGGCTGGTAGCCCTGACACTGCTGGGGTGGCCTGCAATGCAGAGCTCTGATGGTGGCAGACTCAGGGTTACATAGCCAGGTATGTGGGGGGCTATTGTAAGATCCCCTGGTGGAGAGGTGTACTCCTTAAATCTAGGGGAGTTGTCAAGTGATTATATATATACTGTATCTCTCTATAAGGAGCCAGGCGTGTGACTGTCAGCCCTCTGGCTACTGTCAGAGTCATTCTGAGCGCTTGTACTCTGCACACACCTCTGTCAGGTGCCCCCAGTCTGATCTACACGAGGGGGCACAATAGGGCAAAGTTGGGCTTGTTATACAATTGGGCATTGCAGACAAATGCTGATGGTCTGCAGCATCAGATTGTGCTGATTTAGGGCGAATATTGTCCCCCCCCAACTCACATGGCTACTCACAGCTGGCACCCCCTGGTCACACTATGATGCCAGCCCCTCCACCAGCAGCATGGCATTACAGTACCTAGCATAGAGTGGGCAGCAGGTGCTTAATGCAGCATTTAGGGACCAGCTGTAACAGCCTGCAAGGTCCACAGACTTTCTTATCTCCTTGTTTAGCATAATGCTGTTGTCTGTACCATTGGCTGTAGTTGGATGTATGGAGAATATTTATGGCTATAGAGAGCAGGGCTGGATATATTTAGCCTGGCAATAGAATTTACATTGGGTGTGTATTGTATAATCAGCCTCTTATATAGGAGTGCAGGGGTACCATGAAGTGTTCCGAGCCTCCGCCACCATTACCGGAGGTACGCTATTACTCTTCCTGCATGCTTCTTCTTCAGCCCAATTCTGCTTTTCACATTCACGTTCGTGCCATGATGACATTTGTGGCCAATCTCTCTAATAGCATCATCCAGGCTACATCTTATTTCTGCAAAATGCTCTGAACTTATAATTGCCACGTTTGCATTTTCTGAGCTGCTTTCATGTTCCAAGAAAAAAAAAAAAAGTGTTTTTTTTTTTTGTATTTATTTATTTATTTTGGGTGATGGAGGCAGTGGAGAGTCCGCTCCGTACTACTGGAAATAGCTGATAATCGTTCATTTCACCAGGGTCTGCTTCTGTTCTCCCAGCTTGTCTAATGTAAAGTTGCCATAATTAAAGGGGTTCTTCTAATAAGGATTTTTCCGAGCGGCCGCCGCGATAAGAACATCTTTCCCTCTACTTTGAGCTAAAGTTTTCTCGAAATCTACAGTAAGGAACAGAAAAGGTTTTAATTATAGAACCGCCAGGCTCGCTGTAAGAAATTGTTCACGGGTTTCTATTTTTAACCCGTTCTACAAATACCTGTTCCTGTTCCATGCTTTGTTTCAATGAGTCACATTCTATATAGAGAGCCATTGTTTATTCTAATTAGCATCTATGCATTAGAAAAAAAAATAGGAGCTAATCCTAGATAAGTGTAAATTGTGATTGATGGCGTTACTTATGATATTTAGTATTTTGGCGTCAGATGTGTCCATGGGCAAGTGATACTTTATATTGTTTATAAAGAGACGTTTTGTTGTAAACTGTTGAATCCAAGATCTGTCAGAAGGGATTATAATGACGGGCTCTCAAGGAAAGCATCTAAAGAACACAATAGATTATTAGTTCTAGGAAGGTTTAAATGCACAGTTATTAATACTTTTATTTTATCGGATGGACGTGCCAAACTTTTCCTCTTCCTATTCTTTTTTATATAGCAAACATAGAATGGGGTCTTTGGTGTCCTTATTATAAAAGTATATACAATTAGTTAAAGATTCACAACATTAGGCACAAAGATCCTTTTGGGTAGATTCGAAAACCGGCAGATTTGTTGGAAACATTTCTTCAAGCGTTCCATTAATCTAAACAGGGGGCTTGGGAGAAAAAAAAGAATCCACGTGCTTGCTGCAGAAACAGCCCTCAGATCGTATGGTGCTGATTCTCAGTCTCAAAAGTGTCTGCAATATATCTTCTGCTTATCATGATTTATATGATGTTACTAATTGATGCAGAAGTTGCACATAATATTTATTTGCCTGTATTCTTAGATGACACAAAGCTGTGTAGTCATAGATGTAGATGATACCGTACGGAATATTATATCCCTTAATAAATTAACTAAATGGACAGCAAAAGGGCCAGGATACATATTATTAAGGCAGAAAAGAAACATGTTACTTCTACCCGGAATGGGTCGCTGTTGGGTGAGCGTATAATGGAGAAGGATTGGGAGTAATTGTTGGTGGTAATGCCAGTCTGCTGCATCAAAAGCCAACAATATTATGTAGGTTTTCAGGAAGGGCATAGTGGCTAGAAAATTGAACATTGTGTGGCCACATTGGGAGCAGACATCCCAGTTCTGGCCACCAGTCAATCAAAAAGATTTCAGAGAGCTGGAAGAAGGGCACCCATATTTATAAGATGTATGGAGATTCTCAGTTATTACTTAGCAAAGCAAAATATATTTACCTTAAAGAAGAAAAGCTAGCGGGGGATATGTCTAGGGCCCTTATACAATAAATTGTTATTATTTTCCCAGTCCTAAGATTGAACTTAAAATTAAGTGCGATTTGGTTGTAAAGCTGGTTGAGTCATGAAGTTGTAGACCTGCTCCCACAAGATTTGGTAATGTCTGAAGGTGTGGGTATATTTAAGGACGAATCCTATATCTAATTTGTAAAACGCATCATGTAGGGTTACTGGAACTAGTGTAAAACGATGATCCACGGATGTGTCCGATAGCCAGCAGGCGGTGGATATTTTTCCACTTTGTGGCCAATGGGGTCATCATTTTACAGATTTACCATTCTTCAGAAAAACTAATGTTTGCAGGTATAAAGATAACGCCCCTGTATGAATTGAATATAGGTGTCCATACTTGCTTCCAGAAGAATAAAGTTGTACCTATGATTTGTACTTTTAGGATTTTTTTCAATACATCAATCCAAGTTATTTACCGGTGATGATATGGGATCGAATGTTATCATAAGAAACCCCTTAGTGTTGATGCTGGGGTAACCCGAGAGAACTACGGTAATCACATGCATGATTGATGATGCATTTTCTCTTACGGTAAAGTGCTGTTGAAGTCAATAGGATTCATCAGCAAATTAGTTTTATCAGGTTTTGCGAAAGAAAAGTAAACGTTTTGCCATAGATATTAGATATCTGTCTGCTAAACGCTCACTCGGTTGGCAACTGTTCCTCCTGCCCCTTATTCTAGCCCATATACAATCATACTGTAAGACTTAAAGGGAACCTGTCACCTTGAGAATGCAGTCCAATCTGCAGGCAGCATGTTATAGAGTAGGTGGAGCTGAGTTGACTGATACGGGTGCATCTAAAAAAATTAAGCTAATTAAGTTTATATGTAGCATTACCTATGCGAAGTCATACCGTTCATCATTTTGCTAAACCCTTTTACGTTTTGCGCTAAAGCTTCAGTTACTATGTTATACCAACGTATTGCATGATCGCCTGTCTCCCTTATTTTTATAGGGGTTTATTTTATTTTTCCCACCTTCATATCCCACCCTTTCCCCTCCGTCCTACCCTTGCCTAACCTTCCCGGTTAAAATGTTAAAATCTCAATAAAACGTTTGGAAAAAGAATATCATCAAAAAGTTAATTTATTGGCGAACTTCCCAAAATAATGTCACTATCCGTATAAAATATAACACAGAAGCTACAAACTGATGGCTATGACCCATGATCAACACGAATTTTAGATTTCGTCAACTTAACCTTCATCGCTTTCATCCAAGGTTTTATAGCCCCCCTTTTTTCCCTTCTCCCCCCCTTAACTATTACGACGCAGTTGAGTTTATGTGGATGTATATCTGTGTTGCATATCTAAAACCAATAAGTCAAGGATATTCTGTTACTCCTATTTTGTCCGATACATTTTCCCCTGCGAGGGGATCCATGTACTTCTGGTTATACATTGTTTATGTTATTTTGATGCTATCTGCAATAAAAACTGTTGAAACTAAAAAGTTAATTTATTTCAGTTCTTCAGTACAAAAAGTTAAACTCCTATATTAGAGTAATTACAAGTAGAGTGCTCTATTTCACGTGTTTATTTCTGTTCATGTTGATGATTATGGCTTATAGCCAATGAAAACCCAAAAGTCATTATCTCAGTAAATTAGAATACTTTATAACACCAGCGTGAAAAAATGATTTTAACATCCAAAATGTTGGCCTCCTGAAATGTATGTTCAGTAAATGCACTCAATACTTGGTCTGGGCTCCTTTGGCATGAGTTCCTGCATCAATGCGGCGTGGCATGGAGGCGATCAGCCTGTGGCACTGCTGAGGTGTTATGGAAGCCCAGGTTGCTTTGATAGCAGCCTTCTGCTCATCTGCATTGTTCGGTCTGATTTCTTTCATCTTCCCCTTGACAATGCCCCATAGATTCTCTATGGGTTTAAGGTCAGAGGAGTTTTGCTGCCAATCAAGCACAGTGATATTGTTGTTTTTAAACCAGGTATTGGTACTTTTGGCAGTGTGGACAGGTGCCAAGTAGTGAAGAGCAAGTATACTCGTTATTCGGGTTTCCCAGAGCATGCTCGGGTGGTCTCCGATTATTTTGGCGTCCTCGGAGATTTAGTTTTTGACGCCACAGCTGTATGATTTGCGGCTGCTAGACAGGCTGAATACATGTGGGAATTCCGTAACAAACAGGCAACCCCCACATGTATTCAGGGTGTCTAGCAGTCACAAATCATGCAGCTGCGGCGATGAAAACTATATCTCCGAGAACGCCAAAATACTTGGAGACCACCCGAGCATGCTTGGGGAAAACCAACTAACGAGTCTACTCGCTCATCACTAGTTTCTAGTCCTGCTGGAGAATGACATTTTTGTCTCCAAAAAGCTTGTCAGCAGAGGGAAGCATGAAGTGCTCTAAAATTTCCTGGTAGACGGCTGCGCTGACTTTGATCTTGATTAAACACAGTGGACCTACACCAGCAGATGACATGGCTCCTGAAACCATCATTGATTATGGATACCTCACACTAGACCTTGGAAATCAAAGTCCCAGAGTCTGGATGAACAGTGGAGAAGCCACAATCCAAGCTGATGGAGGTCTAGTGTGAAGTTTCCACAATCGATGATGGTTTGGGGAGCCATGTCATCTGCTGGTGTAGGTCCACTGTGTTTTATCAAGACAAAAGTTATCGCAGCCGACTACCAGGAAATTTTAGAGCATTTCATGCTTCCCTCTGCCGACAAGCTTTTTGCAGATGGCAATTTCCTTCTCCAGCAGGACTTGGCACCTGTCCACACTGCCAAAAGTACCAATACCTGGTTTAAAAATAACGGTATCACTGTGCTTGATTGGCGAGCACACTCGTCTGACCTTAACGCCATAGGGAATCTATGGAGTATTGTCAAGAGGAAGATGAGAGACACCAGACCCAACAATGCAGATGAGCTGAAGGCTGCTACCAAAGCAACCTGGGCTTCCATAACACCTCAGCAGTGCCACAGGCTGATCGCCTCCATGCCACGCCGCATTGATGCAGCAATTGATGCAAAAGGAGCCCCAACCAAGTATTGAGTGCATTTACTGAACATACATCTCAGTAGGCCAACATATCGGATTTTAAAATCATTTTTCAAGCTGGTGTTATAAAGTATCCTAATTTACTGAGATAATGACTTTTGGGTTTTCATTGGCTGTAAGCCATAATCATCAACATTAACAGAAATAAACACTTGAAATACATCACTCTGTTTGTACTGACTCTATATAATATAGGAGTTTCTCTTTTTGAATTGAAGAACTGAAATAAAATAACTTTTTGATGATATTCTAATTTTGTGAGATGCACAAAAATATGCAAAATATCTAGTAAAACCTGTGTTTTCATAGTTTAAACCTCTGCTTTTTCTGGAATTTTGGATCCAGTGGGCAGTCCTATCAGTGATTGACAGCTTGCATTGTATATGAGTGCATAAAGAGATAGCTGTCAATCACTGATAGGACTGCCCACTGGACAGAAAATCCCAGAAAGAGCAGAAGACTATATGATTACTAGTGATGATCGAATATACTCGTTTCTCGAGCATGCTCGGGTGTCCTCCGAGTATTTTTTATTGCTCGGAGATTTAGTTTTTCTTGCCACAGCTGAATGATTTACATCTGATAGCCAGCATAAGTACATGTGGGGGTTGCCTGGTTTCTAGGGACTCCCCACATGTAATCAAGCTGGCTAAGAGATGTGAATCATTCAGCTGAGGTGAGGAAAACTATATCTCCGAACACTAAAAAACACTTGGAGGACACCTGAGCGTGCTCGGGAAGTCTCGAGTAACAAGTATATTCGCTCATCACTAATGATTACAACACAGGTTGTGCTGAATATTTCCTCTCAAAATGATATATGAATCCACTCATCTCCTCCTGTTCTACTGTATAACACGATGCCTCCAGATTGTAAGGCATTTTCATGGTGACAGGTTCCCTTTAAGTGATGGCTTATATTTCTTAAAAGTCAAAAATAATGTTGAAATCCATCGGTCCAGTGCTTGTTTCCACTGACATAAATGTGTCAGTAGAGGAATGTCAGGACCCCCCACTACCCCCGTCCATACACTTTAGATGATTGGTTGAAATTGATGGGTTATACCAACATTAATGTATGTGGCCTCCTTAAAGAAGAAAAAAAAGTGTGAATAAGCTCTATATTAACATATATTCGTAATTGTAAATCACTTTCAGTTCTATGTCCTGCTGCTTTGCTCCATTTTTTCTTGGGGTTCTTGCAATAGGTGCAGTATGGGTGAGGTGGAAGACGAGAAATTCCTACATGTGATGAATGTCAAGCACTGGGGATTTTATAGCATTATTTCTGTGTTAGGATATTGTCCTATGGTATCTGTTATTTTTAACTTAGCTCATGTGTTCCCCCAGACGCTCACTGTATGAGACCCCTAGTACCTGCTGCCAGCAATCTATCAAATAGTCCAGTTTGCATGGAAAACAATTAATGTTTTGTGCTACAAACTCAAACTGAGCAAATTTCCATTTCTAAGATCTAGTCTTTGGTGCCCCATAATGCTTTTCGGTGCTAGGTGTTCCTTCTCCCTGTGGCAGTGATTGGGGCGCCCATCCATCACGATGGGTCGCCTTTTCCCAAGGGGACATCCTCTCCCAGCTGGGTCGGTAGTTATAGAGCGAGGCAAAGTGTTGTCACTTAGCATCGCTGATCCCATTTGTTCTCCACTAAGAAGAATGTCCTGTCACAAGCAGCTCTTCCCTTTGGCCTCAGTGAGCGATAAGGCAGGAGAAGGGGGGAGAAGCGAAGCCTTTTTTGACTATTTAAAACTCATTCATTGATACACCGAGCACGCTGAGTTCCTGGAGCAGTCTGCTTCATCGGGAGAACAGGACATCAAATGTTACAAGGGAAGCGGGCTTTGGGTGCGTGCAGACAGTAAGTGATTACCTCGTTCGTGGTGAGGAGTCTGCAACCCATGACACAGCTTCTTCTTGTTCTATCAATATTATTTTACGGATTGGTAGTGTAGCGCAGCCTGGTCGGGGCTAGCGCACTGCCTGCTGGCGACTAGAGGAAGGGTGCCAGGTGTTGAGTGCAGAGGAACGTGATCCTGTTCGATATTCCAGTGTGACTGAGGCCAAACATTGTATGTCAGCCAGGAAAAGATTTCTTTTTTCAAGCCCATACTCACCCCGAGAGATGCAATGATGTCACCTTATAGTGTGACAGTTATTGATATCATCTAACACATTAATTACCGTAGTTGCTGGGTGCTGGAATAGAGCCATCTGACCTGGTTCTCGTGCAACAAGGTCTCCTTGGAATTAAGGGAAGCAGGAATAACGGTAATGAGCTCACCTCTCAAGGAGCAAAATTCAGTGTGAAAATCACTAGTATTTACATAGGAGCCCTGGTAGACCTTGTTTGGTTATGGTGTGGTGCAAGGAGTGTAGGAACACACCAGGCTGGTATTCTGGTCAGAAATGGGAGAGAAGGTCCATGACTGGACTGGGCTCCAGCAACAATGACAAAATGTTAAGACATAACTTTTACTATGTAATTAGAAACATGGTAAAAAAGATTAATGATCCAAACCTTATGCGTTTCGGGTTAGTAACCTTTATTCACAGCTATGAATAAGGGTTGCTAACCCAAAAAGCATCAACTTGTGGAGCCTTATTGTTTTTTTTTATATTTTTTATATGTTTTTAGCTACACATTAAAAGTTATAGAAGGGGGAAATGGGTAAAAAACAAAAACAAAATAATGACCATGAAGTCCACAACTTATGATAAAATATAAATAATCTTTATTAGATACAGTATAGAAAACAGGTGAGGACACAGTGCCACATTAAGTACAAACCAACGCATGACTGCACCAGGGGCGCACAGAGCCAGGGGAAAATGGCTGCCTATATTTCAATAAAGTTATCAAAACCATTCCCTTCCTAATAAGGGGGTATAGAAAAATGGTAAATTACGTATTGTAATAAATGATTATATCTGCACCTGTGTGGCATATGGAATCTAACAAAATTACAAATTAGACAAACAAATTGCTTATAGTATAAGAGACCTAATGCCACTAAAGGCATTTGGTCTGTGCGCCCACCCTGACGCACGTTTTGGAAGCACTCCTTCTTCTTGTAACGTGCGTCGGGGTGGGCACACAGACCCCGGGAACCTGGACGGCTGATTTCTGTCTAAAGGTAATAACATTCATTCCCCTGTGGTTAGAATTTCTGCCTTTGGTGGCATTGGGTCTCTTATACTATAAGCAATTTGATTGTCTAATTTGGAATTTTGTTAGATTCCATATGCCACACAGGTGCAGATATAATCATTTATTACGAATTTACTATTTTTCACTATTTTTCTATACCCCCTTATTAGGGAGGGAATGGTTTTGATAACTTTATTGAATTATTATATAAAGGCACAGATGATTGGCCTCGGGGAGACCAAAACATCCAACACTGCGGAGACACCATCACGTGTTTCTCAACGCAGTGATTCCAGAACACTGCCCCCATCCCTTATGGGAAATATGCAGATGCATGTAAAGAAGCTGCGGAGACACCATCACGTGTTTCTCAACGCAAGCAGTGAATAGCCAGGTCTTTCACCGGGAAGGAACAACCACGGGAAGGGCAGCATCCTATGAAGGAAAGCCACCTATGCCAAGCATGGTATCCATCCACAGACAGCTGTTTCGGGGTTTTGCCCCTCATCACTGTGGAGTAGGAATCTGGCTATTAGGAGCAGTGCCTAGTAAAAATTATTGAACTATTGGCAGCCATGGTCCCCTGGCTCTGTGCGCCCCTGGTGCAGTCATGCGTTGGTTTGTACTTAAAGGGAACCTGTCACCCCGTTTTTTGAGATTGAGCTATAAATACTGTTAAATAGGGCCTGCGCTGTGTGTTCCTATAGTGTATGTAGTGTACCCCGATTCCCCATGTATGCTGAGAAATAACTTACCAAAGTCGCCGTTTTCGCCTGTCAATCAGGCTGGTCAGGTCGGGAGGGCGTGGTGACATCGCTGGTTCTTCCTCAACTTTACGTTGGTGGCGTAGTGGTGAAGACACAGCGCGCGATCTGCGCTGTCATCCCTTTCGTCGGTGGGGGCGGCCATCTTCCTGGGGCCGCGCGTGCGCAGATCGAGTGCTCTGCTGCACGGGGCTTCAGGAAAATGGCCGCGGGATGCCGCGCGTGCGCATTAGAGATCGCGGCGGCCATTTTCCCAAAGCCGAGATGCAAACTCGGCTTTGGGAAAATGGCCGCCGCGATCTCTAATGCGCACGCGCGGCATCCCGCGGCCATTTTCCTGAAGCCCCGTGCAGCAGAGCACTCGATCTGCGCACGCGCGGCCCCAGGAAGATGGCCGCCCCCACCGACGAAAGGGATGACAGCGCAGATCGCGCGCTGTGTCTTCACCACTACGCCACTACGCCACCAACGTAAAGCTGAGGAAGAACCAGCGATGTCACCACGCCCTCCCGACCTGACCAGCCTGATTGACAGGCGAAAACGGCGACTTTGGTAAGTTATTTCTCAGCATACATGGGGAATCGGGGTACACTACATACACTATAGGAACACACAGCGCAGGCCCTATTTAACAGTATTTATAGCTCAATCTCAAAAAACGGGGTGACAAGTTCCCTTTAATGTGGTACTGTGTCCTCACCTGTTTTCTATGCTGTATCTAAAAAAGATTATCTACTATATACCGTATATACTCGAGTATAAGCCGAGATTTTCAGCCCAAATTTTTGGGCTGAAAGTGCCCCTCTCGGCTTATACTCGAGTCACGGTAGCGGTGGGGTCGGCGGGTGAGGGCGCTGAGGCATACTCACCTAGTCCCAGCGATCCTCGCGCTGTCCCTTCCGTCCCACGGTCTTCTGTGCTGCAGCTTCTTCCCCTCTTCAGCGGTCACGTGGGACCGCTCATTAGAGAAATGAATAGGCGGCTCTACCTCCCATAGGGGTGGAGCCGCCTATTCATTTCTCTAATCAGCGGTAACGGTGACCGCTGATAGAGAAAGAAGCTGCGGCACCGAAGACAGCTGTGACAGGTGTGGACAGCGCGAGGATCGCTGGGACTAGGTATGTATGTAATATTCACCTGTCCCCGTTCCAGCCGCCGGGCGCCGCTCCATCTTCCCGGCGTCTCTGCGCTCTGACTGTTCAGGTCAGAGGGCGCGATGATGCATATAGTGTGCGCGGCGCCCTCTGCCTGATCAGTCAGAGCGGGGAGACGCCGGGACCGGACGCCGGAACGAGACGCTGGGAGCTGCAATCAAGAGAGGTGAGTATGGCTTTTTTTTTTTTATTGCAGCAGCAGCGGCCATGGCACAGATTTATGTGGAGCATCTATGGGGATATGTGAACGCTGCAGAGCACTGTATGGGGCACAGCCAAGGGGGAGATATGAACGCTGCAGAGCACTATATGGGGCACAGCCAAGGGGGAGATATGAACGCTGCAGAGCACTATATGGGGCACAGCCAAGGGGGAGATATGAACGCTGCAGAGCACTATATGGGGCACAGCTATGGGGAATATGAACAGTGCAGAGCACTGTATGGGGCACAGCTATGGGGAGATATGAACAGTGCAGAGCACTATATGGGGCACAGCCAAGGGGGAATATGAACAGTGCAGAGCTCTGTATGGGGCACAGCTATGGGGAATATGAACAGTGCAGAGCACTATATGGGGCACAGCTATGGGGCACTATGAACAGTGCAGAGCACTGTATGGGGCACAGCTATGGGGCAATATGAACGGTGCAGAGCACTATATGGCACAGCTATGGGGAAATAATGATCTATTTTTATTTTTGAAATTCACCGGTAAATGCTGCATTTCCACCCTAGGCTTATACTCGAGTCAATAGGTTTTCCCAGTTTTTTGTGGCAAAATTAGGGGGGTCGGCTTATACTCGGGTCGGCTTATACTCGAGTATATACGGTAATTGTCTAAGGGTCACTTCCGTCTGTCCTTCTGTCTGTCTGCCTGTCTGTCACAGTTATTCAGTCGCTGATTTGTATCGCCAGCTGCCTGTCATGGCTGCCGTGCCCGCATACTCCCCTCCGATCACCGCTAACACAGGGTTAATGCCGGCGGTAGCAAACCGCGTTATGGCGCGGGTAACGCATGTTACCGCCGCTATTAACCCTGTGTGTCCCCAACTTTTTACTATTGACGCTGCCTATGCGGCATCAATAGTAAAAAAATGTGATGTTAAAAATAATAATAATAAAAAAAAAACTGCTATACTCAACCCTCCATAGTCGCATCTTCCATTGCAGGTTCCGGTGGCAAAGATGGTATGGGAGAAGGACCTGCCATGACGTCACGGTCATGTGACCGTGACGTCATCACAGGCCCTGCGCGCCTGCGCTAGAAAGACCTGCCATGACATCACGGTCATGTGACCGCGACGTCATCACAGGTCCTGCGCTCATACAAACCCTGGGACCGGAAGCTGCCGTAGACTACAAGGGGCCTTCGGAAAGGTGAGTATATATATATATATATTTTTTTTTAAACTGTGACAAACCTGGCTGGGCAATATACTACATAGCTGGGCAATATACTACGTGACTGGCCAATACACTACGTGGCTCTGTGCTGTATACTACTTCGCTGTGCAATATACTACATGGCTCTGTGCTGTATACTACGTTGCTGTGCAATATACTACGTAACTGGGCAATATACTACGTGGCTGCGCAATATACTACGTCACTAGGCAATATACTACGTGGCTGGGCAATATACTACATCACTGGGCAATATACTACATGGCTGGGCAATATACTACGTGGCTGGGCAATATACTACGTGGCTGGGCAATATACTACGTGGCTGGGCAATATACTACGTGGCTGGGCAATATACTACGTGGTTGGGCAATATACTACGTGGCTGGGCAATATACTACGTGGTTGGGCAATATATTACATTGCTGGGCAATATACTATGCCACTGGGCAATATACTACGTGGTTGGGCAATATACTATGTGACTGTGCAATATACTACGTGGCTGGGTAATATACTACGTGGCTGGGCAATATACTACGTGGTTGGGCAATATACTACGTGACTGTGCAATATACTACGTGGCTGGGCAATATACTACGTGACTGGGCAATATACTACGTGGCTGGGCAATATACTACGTGGCTGGACAATATACTACGTGGCTGTGCAATATACTACGTGGCTGGACAATATACTACGTGGCTGGACAATATACTACGTGGCTGGGCAATATACTACGTGGCTGGGCAATATACTACGTGGCTGGACAATATACTACGTGGCTGGGCAATATACTACGTGGCTGGACAATATACTACGTGGCTGTGCAATATACTATGTGGCTGGGCAATATACTACGTGGCTGGGCAATATACTACGTGGCTGGGCAATATACTACGTGGCTGGGCAATATACTACGTGGCTGGGCAATATACTACGTGGCTGGGCAATATACTACGTGGCTGGGCAATATACTACGTGGCTGGGCAATATACTACGTGGCTGGGCAATATACTACGTGGCTGGGCAATATACTACGTGGCTGGGCAATATACTACGTGGCTGGGCAATATACTACGTGGTTGGGCAATATACTACGTGGCTGGGCAATATACTACGTGGTTGGGCAATATATTACATTGCTGGGCAATATACTATGCCACTGGGCAATATACTACGTGGTTGGGCAATATACTATGTGACTGTGCAATATACTACGTGGCTGGGTAATATACTACGTGGCTGGGCAATATACTACGTGGTTGGGCAATATACTACGTGACTGTGCAATATACTACGTGGCTGGGCAATATACTACGTGACTGGGCAATATACTACGTGGCTGGGCAATATACTACGTGGCTGGACAATATACTACGTGGCTGTGCAATATACTACGTGGCTGGACAATATACTACGTGGCTGGACAATATACTACGTGGCTGGGCAATATACTACGTGGCTGGGCAATATACTACGTGGCTGGACAATATACTACGTGGCTGGACAATATACTACGTGGCTGGGCAATATACTACGTGGCTGGGCAATATACTACGTGGCTGGGCAATATACTACGTGGCTGGACAATATACTACGTGGCTGGACAATATACTACGTGGCTGGACAATATACTACGTGGCTGTGCAATATACTATGTGGCTGGGCAATATACTACGTGGCTGGGCAATATACTACGTGGCTGGGCAATATACTACGTGGCTGGGCAATATACTACGTGGACATGCATATTCTAGAATACCTGATGCGTTAGAATCGGGCCACCATCTAGTTTATATTATAAGTTGTGGACTTCATGGTCGTTTTTTTTTTTTTTTTTTACCCATTTCCCCCTTCTGTCTCCTTGTTTATTAGCGACTAGTCCGTATGCTATATCCAATATCGTTATCAGCGGATATTTATTCTCCTTTCTACCTGTAGTAATACTTCTGTAGTTGGTAGCTATGCTGATTAAATTCGTGATTTTGCTTATACATTAAAAGTTATTTTTTATCATTTTCTCGTTGGTGCTGGAGCCCAGTCATCGTGGGCCCTTCTTCCACTCCTCAGAATTAGGTCTTTCTTTCTGTATGTAAAAGGTTGCCAACATGATTATTATTTATTTATTTTTTTAAGGACTACTTTCAACAGTAGGTAAGGCTATGTTCACATGTCCAGTAATCGTCAGTTAGAACGGATCCAGCAGCAGGGAATGCTGATCTCGCCAACGCAGGGCTTCCCTAAGGCCTCATGTGGCCTAGCCCAAGATGCTGTGTACTTGGTTATCCTCATCAAGTTGGCTCATGTCAAACCGAACAACGCGTCCCAGAGTCACCACCAACAGATCCAGAGTCGCAACGCCCTGTCCAGACTTTCTCCAAGGATCCACAGCTTAACTTCCACCTGAATTCTCCTTCAACTCCTCTCAACCACTCACCAATGGCAAAACCCCCCGCACTCCAACTCCGGCCTCTTGACACTGCCCTCTACTGGCCAGATCATATATTACATCACAAATCTCCAACAATACAGTAACCTGTAATTAACCTTTACATTTGCACAACTTTTTTGTTTAATGGATTGCTGTTGGATCCGTTCTAACTGATGACTACTGGACATGTGAACATTGCCTTAGTATATAGTAGAAGACAGATGATAAATTGGCGCTGTCACTATAACAGAATGTAGTATCAGTCAAGAGGTAAAAAGGCTATTGTATTTGTACAGTGTCTTAAACATGTAGGATTCATCACTTACCTTACCTCTGGGTGGTTACTACATTGTACGGGATTGACAGCACCAATTTAATATCTTCTTCTGCTATATACTTACCTAGTATGTTTGGTGACCCATCCAAAACTCCTCTTGAGAAAGGAAGACACAGCGGGGAATGCCAGACATTAGAAGACAGTATACCTTATAACCAGCTGAGAAACGCATTAAAAAAGTGAACACCCCCTTTATGGGTATATCTATTTGGAATACTAATCTGTCAGATCATGTTAGCTGAGGAGTTGTCCTCTTTCTATTGTTTTGTTTTACAACTTTAAAAAAAATTCACTGACAGCGAACATTTCTTACAGACGAAATGGAAAACCGTAATGAATAATTAGGATTTTAAATTATATGTATCTATAGCCCAGAATTCTGATATGAACACATTAGGGGCTATCACTGTAAACTGCTGAATAACAATAATAACAATCACAATAATCTGTTCATGCTCCAGCAGCTTTAAAAAAAAAAAGTCACGGCTGCATAAAAAAAAAAAAAATTTCAGAGAGTACAAAATATACCCTATTTCTATGGTCTGTCCAGGAATTTCTGGACAATTGATAACCCTGAATGGGTTGTCTCGATACAACACCCAAGATATGTACAGTATCTACTAGAAAATGTATTCACACTATCAACGCTACGGGCTCCTGGTATTTTTGGTGTGAGTGCGATCCAGCAAAACATCGGATTGCGCTTGGATCAATGTTATTCTATGGGGCTATGTATATGTCCAATTTTTTTTTTCCCTTGAACAGGGTCTGTCTGAGGAAAAAATTGTAGCGTGCCCCATTTGCATGTGATATTTGGATCGCACACAGCCATGCAAGTCAGTGAGTCTGTGTAAAACATCGGACCGCACTCGGATGACATCTGTGTGTGGTGCCATTTTCACAGACTGGCACAATGGAGAATTCATTCAGAGGCCTCTTAATGAATCCGAAGTATCTGATGCCATGACGCCCCCTCATCAAGGCCAGTAAGAAAATCGATAGGTATGACAAATTGGGGCCTAAGTGAATAGGGAGCAACTGATGAGTAGACTGTGCCTCCGTCCACTACATCAGCAATCTTACCCCAGTCCATGACTGGAATAAGATGTTTGGCGTAGGGAATAGGGAACGCCACAGCTTGTCATTACTTAGAAGAGCTGTGACTTTACACCCACGTGTGCCCCCGTTCTGCCCCATTTTGGTGGAGCTGTGAGAAAAAGACAAAAGTCACTCAGTTTCTTCTCCAAAAATTCCTTGAGGTGAATCCTATTATTCTTTATATTATTACTAGTATTCACGTCTCAGCTGCTGTACAACCTCTTATTAAAAAGAAAATGGACTTTCCTGCATGATGTGAAACACTCTGATTCTTTTCATAAGCAGGTGAGATATATTTTTAAAATTTGCAGAAGTCAGGTCACACATGGCAACTGCTGCAGACCCTCTTTTTTTTAAAAAAAAGATAGAGCAATACATGATCATGAATAAGCAGTTGGCATAGAATGAACATCATACATAAGTAATGTAACGCTTCTGGTCAGGTTGTAACATCAGAATATGATATACAGTATATAAGTATTATTTATTACATTTTCATGTCAATATATTAATTATACTGGTGTTGATGACTTCATGCAAATGTCATGTAGCCGATAACTAAGGGCTGCCAGACTTTTGTAAATCTCTTAATTGTGTCTTTACAAACAACATGGCCGAAATGAGAAGTTATTCTACCTTTTAATGGAAGTAAAGTTGCTCAAAATACTGAAATTGGACATTTCTTTGTGCCTGCCTATCTACTGCTCTGCACTATTGCAGACAAGGAACCTGCCTCGTGTAATCGTCTCAGTTTATTGAACAGAGTGAGAGAGCTGGGGACCTGCGGCCCTGAGAAATAACAAGTAATTATGTCTTTTTTTGGACTGAGTCTCTCTTAAACAGTGTGAAGCTTTAACTTTAAGGAGAGGTCACCTTTGAAAAGGCGAACTCTCCCCTCCCCTCCCCATCTTGTCAGTTCTTCACAGAGCCGCTGAATTTACCCTCCCCATTAGCGGGAATGAATAATTATTTTCTCGATTCAGCTGGTGACGTGCAGTTCACGGGAGGTTAATTGGTAATAATGGGTTCTGTTCCAAACGAAGAACAGCTTCACAACTCAGCCAAGGACTCTGTCCGAGAACAGGCGATGAGACCGGTCCGTGGTCATTTTTGCACAATGGGTTGGGATACGCATGCTGGGTTTGCACAAGTCCAGATGTCGGAGTCTGTGTATTAAGTAATCTGTCTGCGCTGAAAGTTCTGGGTCTAGGTAATTAGCCTTTTATACATAAATTCTATTATGTGTATTAATAGCGCTCTTACTGCTTAAGTTATTTGTGCACCATTATGTATTTATTCACAAAAAAAAGATAAGCTTTCTGTAAGAAACTGCGGCTGCTTCTGTGGCAGACGGATATCTGGCATCATTAGGCACTGCTGTACCCATCATGGTTGGACACCTTTTGGTTATGTAATATTCATGTAATATATGGTGGATTGCAAAAGTATTCGTCCCCTTGGCTTTTTACTAATTTTGTTACATTACAACCTGTCTTTAAATATTTTTGTAATCCGATTTGTGTGTGATGCATCAGCACTAAATAGTTTAAGTTGGTGAAGTGAGAAAAATATTGGCATAATTTAAATTTATGGGATGAAATAACTAAAAATTGGCATCTGCATATGTATTCACTCCTTTTGCTGTAAAGCCCCAAAAATTTCTGGTGCAAGCAATTACCTTCATAAGTCACATGCTTAGTGAAAGGAAGCCCACCTGGGTGCAATCTAAGTGTCATATGTCTGTCAGTATATACACTTTACCTTTTTTGAAAGGCCACAGAGGCTGCAACACCATTAAGTAAGAGCCATCACTAACCAAACACCACCATGAAGACCAAGGAGATCTCCAAACAAGTCAGGGACAAAGATGAGAAGTACAAGTCAGGGTTGGATTGTAAAAAAAAAATTCCAATCTCTGATGATACCCAGAGCACCATCAAATCCGTTATTGTGAAATAGAAAGATCATGGTACCACAAAAAACCTGCCAAAAGAGGGCTGCCCACCAAATCTCTTAACCAGGGCCAGGAGGGCATTAATTAGAGAGGCAGCAAAGAGACTAAAGGTAACCCTGAAGGAACTGCAGTGCTGGCCTTTATGGAAAGGTGGCCAGAAAAAAAGCCTTTACTTACATAGAAATATTGTAAGACTCGTTTTGAGTTTGCCAAAAGACATGTGGGAGAATCCTCAAATGTATAGAGGAAGGTGCTGTGGTCAGATGAGACCAAAATTGAACTTTTTGGCCACCATGGTAAACGTTCTGTCTGGTGCCAAACCAACACAGCTCATCATCTCAAGAACACCATCCCAACAGTGAAAAATGGTGGTGGCAGCATCATGCTGTGGGGATGTTTTTTAGCAGCAGGGAAATGGAAAATGGTATGAATCAAGAGGAAGCTGGATGGTGTGAAATACGGGGATATTCTTGAGCAAAACCTGTTTGTGTCAGTTAATTGAGACTGGGACGGAGGTTCACCTTCTAACAAGACTATTACCCAAAGCATTCTGCTAAAGCAACACTCGAGTGGTTTAAGGGAAAACGTGTAAATGTTTTGGAGTGGCCTAGTCAAAGCCCAGACTTTAATGCAATTGAGAATCTGTGGTCAGACTTGAAGATTCCTGTTCACCAGAGGAAACCATCTAACTTAAGCTGAATCAGTTTTTCCTTGAGGAATGGACAAACATCCCACTGGCAAGATGTAGAAAGCTCATAGACACTTATCCAAAGTGACTTGCAGCTGTAATAGTTATCCACAGTGAAGTTTTCAGTTATTTGTCCTATTTGCTGTTTGCTTCACAATGAAAAGAAAATTAAATGTTCACAGCTGTAGGCATGTTCTTTGTATGAACTAATGCAAACTCTAAAAAAACACTGAAATTCCATGTTGTGAGGTAGAAAAACAGGGGAAATGCCAAGATTGGCTATATATATGTCAGCCACTGTATATGGAGAAAGTACATGGGCTCAATAATGTGGACATTTAAATGGCTAGAGCTAGTATAGTGGGATCCCTAATGTATCAGTGCATCTGCATCAGTGTAGTACTTAAAGGGGTATTCTGGTTGAACACACATTTCACTCAGTGTGACTGCAGATTATTGAATCCTGACAGTGTAAAATATGCACACCATCAGGATACACATTATATGAAACTTGGTGGAACCCACTGATTTTGACAGAATTGACCATCCAATGCGCCTGCTGCTCTCCTATTTTTCCCTATGGATGATATTGGCGATGATAAGGATCATGCAGTGTGAATTCAGTCTCCCAATTCATTGGTTCTGCAGCAGATAATCCGCTGACTGACATAACTTCCAATGGCTTAAGGGGCATTTATAATTCAAAATAATCTTGAACGTTGTTAAAAACGCGCTTTTCAAGATTATCTTGCAGTGTAAACAGGCTGACGATCACCAATGAACGAGCAGAAATGCTTGTTCATCTCACGAAATGATCTTTTATTCAGCATTCCTAGGGGTGCATCGTACCATGTACATAGGACTCTCGCCACCAAGAACAATGGCAACCTATGCAAGCTGAGCAATATAGTATAGATCGAAGAATGTGAATCGTTGGCTTTGGTCTACCTGTATAAACAGGCGTTCAAACAACCGCTGATCAGTAAAATTTTACAGCAGTCACATTGAGCCACTGCTTGGTCCATGAAGACGGTAATTTACCCTTCTTGACCGGTGGGGAACACATGAGCAGAGGGCCCAACCAAACATTCATGCCCTTGAGGGAATCAGAAGAGATAACGGTCAGCATGGCCAAGATGTATGGACACCTTTAATTTTGGAGCAAGTACTTCTAAGTATTGTGATATGTTTGGTGTAGAGCATCTTCACACATAAAAATTCACACTTTCATCTTCAGCCAAGTTATTATGGACTGTTTAGATGAATCCTATATCTATTACTGGAAAAACTGAGACAACCAGTATATCCTCTCTTTCAGTTGTCACAGGGGTTGCCATTCAGGTGACTGAAAAAGCTGAGTAACATCCCGCAATGAGTGATAATTGAGGCCATATTGATTGTCATGCAGCCTTCCCAGAAATATAAAATAGATTACACTAAGGAACAGCTTCATTAAGTTCTTAGCAATTTCACAGATAGAAAAGAGAAAATGACTTGTATATATTGATGATATTTTTTTTATTTTACAGAGAAACAGTGTGTACTGCAAAAGAGGGCTTTAATTTCATTGCCAAATATACAACCACGGAATCAGAGTAGCTACTGGGGGGAGGGGGCCGTTGCCCCGGGCCCGTCACATGCAGGGGCCCACTGAGAGACATGGCCATTTTTGTCATTAGGCCGTATCTGAGGTGTCAGGGAGAGAGCAGCACAATGCCGGCTCCCCTGTCTGACAGACTCTGCACAGTGGCAGGTTGCAGGGCCTGTCTGTGCAGTGTACTGTGCTGCGGTCTCACCGGAGGAGCTGTTTCCTGGCCGGCAGCAGCTGCAGTTTCTGCCGTGCAGGCTCTGGTTGTCTCAGCCACACTGGGTCCTAGTGCCCTCTGTGTGCATTAAACCAGACACTTCCTGGTCCTGCATCAGTCACTGCCTGCAAACTTCATTGGTAAGTGGGGATGGAATTTATTAAATTCATTTGGCTCATGCTTGTCATGGTTACTGTGGGATGAATGTGAGAGAATGGGGGTATTGTGAGGCAGGGGGGACAGAGCACTGGGGTGAATTGAGAGGATGGGGTATTGTGGGGGATAGGGCACTGGGGGAGTTAATGTGAGGATGGGGGTATTGTGGGGGAGGGGCGACAGAGCACTGGGGTGAATGGGAGCAGATGGGGGTATTGTGGGGGCTGAAGTGGGGGAGATGCGACAGAGCACTGGGGTGAATGTGAGGGGATAGGGGTATTGTGGGTGTTGAGATGTGAGAGGGAGGACAGGGCATGGGGGATGAATGTGAGGATGGGGTATTGTGAGACAGGGGACAGGGCATGGGGGGTCAATGTGAGAGAATGGGGGTATTGTGAGGCAGGGGGGACAGCGCACTGGGGGTGAATGTGAGATGATGGGGGTATTGTGAGGCAGGGGGGACAGAGCACTGAGGGGTGCATGTGAGAAGATGGGCTGTTGGGATGTGGGAGGAGGACGGAGGAGGTAGGGGAATTTTTTACTTGCGAGCTCGTTAATACTTTAATAATAGATTAATATTTCAGTATTAGTGTAAGAAAGGCACAGACAGACGGCCATATAACTTATGCGAGAATCGCACTGCAGTCCTCAGACTGGCCAGTACCGCTCCTGACATGAGCGTGACAGCATGATTTATTACTATGCAGCTGTCACACTCCGGTGCGAAGTGATCCTATCACAAGAAATATGTCCGTCTGTCTGCCCCCTAACAAGTATAACCATACAGTAACCACAAGCTGCATTCTATTTAATAATTTAATAACAAGCAATTTATTATTATTATTATAAAGTTATTAAAAGCTCGGGATAATTGTCTACAGTCACTCAGACTACAGACCGCAAAATCATGACAGGGTCTCTGTTGTGAATTCTGTGGTCAAGCTCCCTCCTGTGGTCATGAGTGGTACTTCGGCTGGTTCTGTCTATGAGCTTCCTCTGGTGGATGTAAGTGGGGCTGCGGCTTCTGAGTTTCCTTCCTCAGGTGACGAGGTTAAGTCGTTAGGTGCTGCTCTATTTAACTCCACCTAGTTCTTTGTTCCTGGCCTCCAGTCAATGTTCCAGTATTGGTCTTGCTCTCTCTCCTGGATCGTTCTTGTGGCCTGTCTGCCCTGCATAAGCTAAGTTTTGCTTGTGTTACTTTTGTTTGCTATTTTTTCTGTCCAGCTTGCTATATTTGTTTTTCTTGCTTGCTGGAAGCTCTGAGACGCAGAGGGAGCACCTCCGTACCGTTAGTCGGTGCGGAGGGTCTTTTTGCGCCCTCTGCGTGATTGTTTGTAGGTTTTTGTGTTGACCGCAAATCTATCTTTCCTATCCTCGGTCTATTCAGTAAGTCGGGCCTCACTTTGCTAAAATCTATTTAATCTCTGTGTTTGTATTTTCATCTTTACTCACAGTCATTATATGTGGGGGGCTGCCTTTTCCTTTGGGGAATTTCTCTGAGGCAAGGTAGGCTTATTTTTCTATCTTCAGGGCTAGCTAGTTTCTCAGGCTGTGCCCGAGGCGCCTAGGTCTGGTCAGGAGCGCTCCACGGCTACCTCTAGTGTGGTGTGATAGGATTAGGGATTGCGGTCAGCAGAGTTCCCACGTCTCAGAGCTCGTCCTATGTTATTAGTAACTATCAGGTCACTTTGTGTGCTCTTAACCACTAGGTCCATTGTGGTTCTGAATCACCAGTTCATAACAGGTCTCATGACGGCAGGCGCACCCTAATACCACTGGGTGTGATCAGGCGGTCATGTGACCATGTTTGCTATTTGCACGTTTCGACTAGATAAGTTTGACTTCACTCAATAGAAGATAATTGGTAGAAGCCGAAAGAGTCATCGTCACGTGATCCGCTGCTCACATCAGCGATGTTGGGGCCATTACTAATGTACATAGGGGACTCAGTTAAATATTAACCCCTTTCTGCCATATGACATACTATCCCATCGAGGTGACCTGGGACTTAATTCCCAGGGATGGGATAGTACGTCATGGGCGATCAGCCGCGCTCACGGGGGAAGTGTGGCCGATTGCCGCCGGATGTCAGCTGATTATTACAGCTGACATCCGGCATTATGTGCCAGGAGCGGTCACAGACTGCTCCAGGCCCATTAACCCCCGGAACACTGCGATCAAGCATGATCGCAGTGTTCCGGCGGCATAGAGAAGCATCACGCAGGGAAGGGGCTCCCTGCGTGCTTTCCTGAGACCCTTGGAACAATGCGATGTGATCGCATTCTGAGCGTCTCCTCCATGCAGGCCCCAGATCCAAAATGGCTGCGGGGCTCCTTCCGGGTCCTGCAGGGAGGTGGCTTACAAGTGCCTGCTGAGAGCAGGCGCCGGCAAGCCTCCTGCACTGCCTGTCAGGTCGCTGATCTGACACAGTGCTTTGCAAAGTGTCAGATCAGCAATCTGACACTATATTGTCATGTCCCCCCTGGAACAAAGTTAAAAAAAAATATTTATGTGTGTAAAAAAATAAATAAATTCCTAAATAAGGAAAAAAGAAATATTGTTACAATAAATACATTTCTTTATCTAAATTTAAAAAAAAACACAATAAAAGTACACATATTTAGTATCGCCGCATCCGTAACGACTCAACCTATAAAACTGTCCCAATAGTTAACCCCTTCAGTACACGTAAAAAAAAGAGGCAAGAAACGCTTTATTATCGTACCGCCGAACAAAAAGTGGAATAACATGCGATCAAAAAGACAATTTTTTTTGTCCTGCAAAAAATGAGGCGACATACAGCGTCATCAGTGAAAAAGTTATAGTCCTTAGAATAAAGCGATGCAAAAATAATTATTTTTTATATAAAATAGTTTTTATCATTTAAAAGCTCCAAAACATAAAAGAATGATATAAATGAGGTATCGCTGTAATCATACTGACACGAAGAATAAAACTGCTTTATCAATTTTACCAAACGTGGAACGGTAAAAGCGCTCCCCCCTAAAGAAATTCATGAATAGCTGTTTTTTTGTTCATTCTGCATCACAAAAATCGGAATAAAAAGCGATCAAAACATGTCACGTCTCCGAAAATAGTACCAATAAAAACGTCAACTCGTCCTGCAAAAATCAAAACCTCACATGACTCTGTGGACCAAAATATGGAAAATTATAGCTCTCAAAATGTGGAGACGCAAAAACTATTTTTTTTCAATAAAAAGCGTCTTTCAGTGTGTGACGGCTGCCAATCATAAAAATCCACTAAAAACCCCGCTATAAATAGTAAATCAAACCCCCCTTCATCACTCCCTTAGTTAGGGAAAAATAATAAAATTAAAAAAAGTATTTCCATTTTCCCATTAGGGTTAGGGTTAGGGCTACAGTTAGGGTTGAGGCTAAAGTTAGGGTACCTTCACACATAACGATTTCGTTAACGATATCGTTGCAATCTCACGCTTTTTGTGATGTAGCAGCATTGTGACGTCACCGCTGTGCTCTGCTTTACGGCCGGCCGGCGCTGACACAGTCAGTGCGGGAAGCTGACGCCGGGGGATGTGACAGACATCGGAATGTGAGTATGTACTGTTTTTTTAACTTTTACAATGGTAACCAGGGTAAATATCGGGTTACTAAGTGCGGCCCTGCGCTTAGTAACCCGATATTTACCCTGGTTACCAGTGAACACATCGCTGGATCGGCGTCACACACGCTGATTCAGCGATGACAGCGGGTGATCAGCGACCAAAAAAGGTCCTGATGATTCCCAGTGACCAACGATCTCCCAGCAAGGACTTATCGTTGGTCGCTGTCACGCATAACGATTTCGTTAACGATATCGTTGCTACGTCACAAAAAGCGTGACATTGCGACGATATCGTTAACAAAATCGTTATGTGTGAAGGTACCTTTAAGAAAAAGACAGATAAGAAATTCTCCCATCAGACAATTCGCATGAGCTCATTGATATGTGGGAGAGGACAGGTAGGGTGGTAGGCAGAGATGAAAACAGAAATGAAACCTAAGACTAACACCCTCTATAATCTAAATCTACCATCTTCTGTCTCCAAAACTTCTCTTGTGGTACACCAGTTTTCTGGAATGCTCTACCCTGGATAATTCAATTCTTTACCAATATTCACAGTTTTAAGCGAGTTCTAAAAATGTATTTCTTTAGACTGGCCTATCGCCTCAACTCTCTTAACTATTCCCTTTTTGCCCTTCCTAATTTTACTCAGTATCTGGTCACTTGTATCATCTGTTTACACACCCTCCATGCACTTAATAGCACTTTGTGTCTGTACTTATACAGATACCGGGTGGTGACCGGCTCATTCAAAGTTATTTGAATACCCTCGTTATTATATTGATGGCCGGACTCTACAATGCAAGCACTTTTTTTTATCAATTACCTTTCATGTCTCCCCATTTCCTCATAGATAGTAAGCTTACGAGAAGGGCCTTCACTCCTCTTCGTATGTGTTACTCTGTAACTTCTGATATGTTGGCGCTATAGAAATAAAATTACTATCATTTATAATCACAGGTTTCTCAGTTAAATTGGTTGTCCGACCCTTAAGGCTGTGTTCACACGCTGCAGATTTTGCTGCGGATCCGCAGCGGATTTGGCCGCTGCGGATCCGCAGCAGTTTTCCCAAAGTTTACAGTACCATGTAAACCTATGGGAAAAAAACCCAACCGTGCACATGCTGCAGAAAAAGCCTCACGGAAACGCTGCGGATTATTTTCCGCAGCATGTCAATTGTTTGTGCAGATTCCGCAGTGGGTTTCAACCAGCACCAATAGGAAAGTGCTGGTGAAAACCCGCAGAAGAATCCGCAGAACAAACCGCAAGAAAATCCGCAGTGAAAACAGCAGTGGTTTTGCACTGCGGATTTTCCAAATCCGCTGCGGAAAAATCCGCAGGAAAATCTGCAGCGTGGGCACATACCCTAACAGTGTGTTATCTATTCTGAGGACAGGCTATAAAAATGAGATCAGTGAGGGTCCGATAACCAGCACCCAAACCAATCAGCTGAAATCTGGAACTAATTGATTAATGACTTTATTTGCATAGGTGAGGGTATATGTGCTCTGGGAATGCACTATTATGCTTGGCAAAGACTTACGTAAAGTCGAAATGTAGCTTGTGATTTTGTCAAATAAAGACACTGATTCTGCTTGAGATGATCCCTGGAGTGCTGCAGTCTTCTATTTTATATGTCAGCTGAGTCTCGTAGACTGATCTGCTCTGTATTTTATACTTACTAGTAGCTTATTATTGTGCTGCTGTATCTCTGATGTCTGAGATCTGCTCCGGCAGCAGCTGGATGTGTAGACTGTATGGGCCGGAGAACTGCAGTCCTGCACATTGTTTAGCTGCTGAGTTTGAGTATTGTCTGGGTTGCATGTGGTCTCTGGTGCTGTCAATGTTTGGTCCCTTGTATCCGTGGTATTTAGATCGCAGTAGTAAGAAATTCTTAGGGTATGTGTCCACCGGCCGGTTTACATCCAGATTAGCTGCCGATTGAACGCTACATACAACCGCAGCGTTCAATCCGCAGCGTCCAGATGTTACAGGATTTTATGAAATCCCGTCTCCACTATGCATGCGAACACGCACCTGGCGGCCCTGCATTTACGGACATGCGGCGCTTCTTTTTAGAACGCAGCATGTCTGTTTACCTTGCGGCGACGCTCTGTTGCCGCAAGATAAATCACAGGGCCCTATGAATGGGGTGCGGAGATTCCGGATGTGTGCAATGAACAAATCTGGAATCACCGCGCATACAGAAAGGGGCGGCGCTTTGGGCGGAGCGGGTTTTCCGCTCCGTCCAAAGCGCCGACAATCCGGACTGTGGACACGCACCCTTATAGTCCGAATATGGTTTGTAGATGATCATGGATATAGTCAGCATACAGAAAGACGGCAGTAAGTGGTGGTGTGTATCTAGACAGTGGTGCATCTTTAATACAGCAGTCCGTAGTCTCTTTTAAAAAGTGTGTTTTTCTTAGCAGTTGTGTTAATGTTACAGTCAATGCATATGTATTAGGATTTAAAGTGATTCTGTTAGTAGATTTTTGCTATGTATACTGAGAGCACCATAATGTAGGATCAGAGTCCCTGATTACAGCGATGTGTCACTTACTGGGCTGTGTTTTGCTGTTTCAAAATAACCATTACTTTGACAACAAGAAATTATCACATAGAGGACAACCCTGCACGTGCAGGGTAGTCCAGCCACACCTCCACTAGTGATTAGCAGCTCACTGTCAGTATACAATGTGTACATGTGATTTAGGCAGGTTATACACAGCTCAAAAACTGAGCTCTGCTCAAGCTGCAGCAGAGAAAGCTGTGACTCTACCATAGGGGTTGCACCCAGTATACTAAGTTATACATTGCTGGAATTGGGTTCTCTGTCGCTGCCTCGTGATACTGTCAGATTACATAGCAAATGCCTGCTGACAGTTTGCAGTTTGCAATGCAAGATTTTCATGAACGCTTATTTCATGATAATCATGCAGTCTAAACAGACTGACAATCAGCCGACGAGCGAGCAAAGTGCCTGTTAGTTGGCTGCAATTATATTTTGTTTACACAAATTACTTTTGTTTTCCGCAGCGCATTTTCCTATGTAAAAAGGACCTGCACTGCTGAGAACAGTGGCAGCATATGTGCACTGAACTCCCCATCACCGATCGTTCAGTCCACATCTGAAATAGTCTGCATGTGTAATAAGGCTATTGAATGACCAACGACTGGCAAACATGTTAGGCCGGGATCACACACAGCGAGATACGGCCGAGTCTCGCAGGTTAAAACCAAGCTCTGGCACCGAAACTCCAGAGAGGAGCGTGTGGCCGCACAGCAATACATGGAGCCGCACGCTCCGCTCCGGGGTGCCGGTGCCAGAGCTTGTTTTTAACCTGCGAGACTCGGCCGTATCTCGCTGTAGTGTGACTCCGGCCTTAGCGGTCATTTAAAGGGACACTGTCATCTGAATTTGGAGGGAACAATCTTCAGCCATGGAGGCGGGGTTTGGGGGTTTTTGATTCACCCTTTCCTTACCCGCTGGCTGCATGCTGGCTGCAATATTGGATTGAAGTTCATTCTCTGTCCTCCATAGTACACGCCTGTGCAAGGCAAGATTGCCTTGTGCAGGCATGTACTACGGAGGACAAAGAATGAACTTCAATCCAATATTGCAGCCAGCATGCAGCCAGCGGGTAAGGAAAGGGTGAATCAAAAACCCCAAAACCCCGCCTCCATGGCTGAAGATTGTTCCCTCCAAATTCAGGTGACAGTGTCCCTTTAACTCTGCGCATCACACGGTGCAGAAGGACCCTTAGTGGTACAGTAAAGCTCAAAATAATGGATGATCCTGAGACTGGGCCTATACGGTAGCTTTTGTTGCAAAACAGGTTGTTAGGTCAAATATTGCTGTTTGTGCTACTATATTGCAGAATAATCAATGTGAATGATGTTGCATTGCAACCCACAAACTACCATATTTGCCAAAATTTGGAAGCAGTTGGATTTTTTGCAACTTGCCTGTCACACCTTGAGAGTCACAATTTGACCCCCTTTTCAATTCTCCTACAGTGTGATTGAGTAGTGACATACAGCAATCTTTGGCCACGTGACCTGAGTCATGGCAAAACTTGCAGTATAGCACCCGTCATAAAGGGGTGTTTCCAAACTCACAACGTGGTCTTACAATAACATCTACTATATAATTATCTAAGGGTCACTTCCGTCTGTCTGTCCGTCCAGGATATTCATTGGTCGCGGCCTCTGTCTGTGATGGAAATCCAAGTCGCTGATTGGTCTCGCCAGCTGCCTGTCATGGCTGCCGCGACCAATCAGCGACGGCCACAGTCCAATTAGTCCCTCCCTACTCCCTAGCAGTCAGTGCCCAGCACCCGCTCCATACTCCCCGCAGTCAGTGCCCGGCGCCCACTCCATACTCCCCGCAGTCAGTGCCCGGCGCCCGCTCCATACTCCCCGCAGTCAGTGCCCGGCGTCCGCTCCATACTCCCCGCAGTCAGTGCCCGGCACCCGCTTCATACTCCCCTCAGTCAGTGCCCGGCGCCCGCTCCATACTCCCCGCAGTCAGTGCCCGGCGTCCGCTCCATACTCCCCGCAGTCAGTGCCCGGCGCCCACTCCATACTCCCCGCAGTCAGTGCCCGGCGCCCGCTCCATACTCCCCGCAGTCAGTGCCCGGCGTCCGCTCCATACTCCCCGCAGTCAGTGCCCGGCACCCGCTTCATACTCCCCTCAGTCAGTGCCCGGCGCCTGCTCCATACTCCCCACAGTCAGTGCCCGGCGCCCACTCCATTCTCCCAGCAGTCAGCGCCCGCTCCATACTCCCCTTCGGTCTCCGCTCACACAGGGTTAATGCCAGCGGTAACGGACCGCGTTATGCCGAGGGTAACTCACTCCGTTACCGCCGCGATTAACCCTGTGTGACCAAGTTTTTACTTTTGATGCTGCCTATGCAGCATCAATAGTAAAAAGATCTAATGTTAAAAATAATAAAAAAACAAAAAACCTACTATTCTCACCATCGGTAGTCCGACGATGCGCAAGCTTCCGGTCCCAGAGATGCATTGCGAAATTACCCAGAAGACTTAGCGTTATATATACTACATGGCTGCTATATACTACGTGGGCAGTCTTATATACTACGTGGCTGTGTTATATACTGCGTGCTATATACTACGTGGCCACTGTTAGATACTATGTGGGCTGTGCTATATATTACGTGGGCTGTGTTATATATTATGTGGCCAGTGTTACATACTATGTGGGCTGTGTTACATACTGCGTGGCTGCTATATACTGTGTGGGCTGTGTTATATACTACATGGGATGTGTTATTTACTGCGTGGCCTATATTAACGCATCGGGTATTCTACAATATGTATGTATGTATATAGCAGCCACATGGTGTATATACCACAGGCCACGTAGTACTCCTATATTCTACGTGGCCTGTGCTATATACTATGTGGCTGCTATATACATACATACATACATATATATTCTAGAATACCCGATGCGTTAGAATCGGGCCACCATCTAGTACATATATATTTATTCATTAGTACCAGTATAACCCATTTTTAAACCTGCCCCATTTTGCACATGTGAAAAAGGTTCTCCAGTGTGGTTGCAGCACCCCAGAGTCCTGGTCGTTGCAGTAATGTCGTTCTTCCACAAGGGAGGAGCGATGTTACATCTGATGGCACCAAAGGAGTTCACCCTGCCAGGTATAACAGCCACACACACTTCACACGCCGGCCACCAGGGGGAGCAAAAGGTTCTCTCTATTAGGCCACTCCATACATTTGGGTAAAACTGGGGGGTGGTTAGGAAGTCAGGGTGTAAGGAGTTGGAGAGAGCTGGAGCCAGCAGGAGGAGAGGAGCAGACTGGACTCGGCCCAGGAAAGGGAAAGAAGGACACGGAGCTGCGCCTGCAACCCATGCGGCAGCCTCCTAAGAAAGGACAAGAAAGGAAGTGTGCTGTAGTGAGTGAGCACAGAAGTCATAGCAACAGGAGTAAAACATCAGTGGGAGACCAGCTAGAAGCAGGCTGCCTCCCTCTGAGCGCAGATCCGGTGGCCGGAACACCGAGGGAGTAATAGACTCTATTCTTTACTTCAGAGACCGGCAGGGCAGTCGATTCCAAGTTGGCTGTCCGACCTAAAAGCCTAAGCAGACAAGGTGGCAACGCGGAGGAGGGGCGTCTCTAGGGTCCCTATAAAATAGCCTCAGGCCACCACCGTCATACGGGTTATGTCCTATCCATCTGGGGGACAGAGAGAGAGAGAAGTAACAAGAGTGAGGACCTTATGGTAGCTAATGCAAGTAGGGACCTACTACGTTACTGTGCGCAAGGGGAAGGCTACTGATTTCCACCTGGATAAGGGGACTCTGGAATTGCCATCAGACCGGCCGGACTCTGCCTACTCTGTCATCCTGCACTTTGGACTGTGGATGCTGAAGCCTTCAGTAAAGGTAAAGAGACTGCACCCATTGTGTCCTCGTTATTTGCCGCGCCTTACATCATCCACCATCACCATCTACACTTCTGGGAAGCCCTGGGGATATACTTCACCTGTGGGAAGGTACACCATCTAGCTGCCATTCCATCACCCCACCGGACCTCTAAGCAGCGTCGGTCACCCTGACCGAATACCACAGGTGGTGTCACGAACACTACCGTTATCTACGAACTCTGCCTTTTATTGGGTGCCCCTCATAGGGCCACGGTCCGGGTCGGGCCACCGTGACATCCCTGCCGAGGGAACTGAAGGACCCGGTACCGAGTACCCCATTGCCCTTACGTGGGGGCGATCCATGGTCAGGAAGTAATACTTCATGTTTATTATAGAAACATTAAAAGGACATGTAGTGGATACACTTGGAAGTCCAAGATGGCTTTCGACCGACGCGTTTCGACCATAAGGTCTTAATCATGGTTTCACGGTCGAAACTCATCAGTTGCTAGCCATCCTGGGCTTCTAAGTGTATCCACTACATGTCCTTTTAATGTTTCTATAATGAACGTGAAGTTTTATTTCCTGACCATGCTGTATAACCTTTTTCACATTGTTTGCTTCTGCACGCCCAGAGCCGGGGCGACTCCGTGAGTGGACTCTATCTTCATCTGAAGAATTGATATACGGTGAGCTGACTCTCCTATTCCCTGTCCCTCCATATATATATTTTGCACATGTCGCACTCCTCAGGATGCCCCACCAGGCTCTGTTTACCTTTCAGTTGTCATTGGAACTGTCCTGTAGTTCCTAGGGCCCGATCATGCGCATTTCATTCTCTCTTAGATTTCTTCCTGCTACCATAGCTGTGCTGTATCTAGAATGGAGCTTCTAATGTGAGAGGTGATGTAATGGAAAAGGCTGAGACTCCTTCATTAAACTGTGTGCGCTCATACCTGGAAGCAGCCATGGGCGCCTGTGCTGGTGCTGGTAACTAAGAAGAGCGATGTACTACAGGATGGACTGTCTACAGACAGGCCAGAAGAGAGAGATATACTCCAGGATGGGCTGTATATAGAAGGGACAGAAAGGAAATATATACTGCAGGATGGGGCTGTATATAGTGGGGACAAACTGGATCGATTTAAACTTCAAGGTGGGGGTGTGTATAGAGTGCATGATAGGAAAAGATATACTACAAGATGGAATGTATATAGAGGGGACAGAAAGAAGTGATATACTGCATGATTGGGCTGTATATAGTAGAGACCTCTCACTTCTTAATTTCTATAAACGTTAGGTGAGCAGTTATGAACTTCGCACTTTGAGGAGACATGCTATGAAATATATATCAGTGTTGAGAACAACTTATTGCTGTGAGCAGTTGTTTTCAAAACTTACAGTCGCAAAGAGTCAACTGTGCTTCAGACTGACCATGCAAAACTGGAAAAGCAGTTGCGAGCAGCAACATCATCAATACCCCCTAACATCACAGCCTCACCAAAGAGAAGCTGTCACAGGGTTACCGCGACAGTGTGAAGCCAGAAGACCGCAGTGTCTGATTGCTCCTACTCCGGCACTGACAAGAAGCACTTCTCCTTCATTTTAAATGTGTTTGTTTATTCTGGTAGAAAAGGGGTTAATCAGCCATGTTGGAAATCCGAATGTTCACAGTTAAGCTCGGTTAGCCACTCCCTTCCCCTTTATAATCTGGGCTCTGATACAAATTCTTGTCAGTGCTAGCTTTATTGCTGCATGGATAACGCAGGGAGAGGAGTTTGTTTGAGAAGAAGAGTTGAAGGAGTTACCTGTGACTGTTGCTTGATTTGTATGTGTGGTAATTTCTTATCTTTCTCTATTTTGGTTTATTCACCTACCTCCACTCCCCGGTGCATTCCTCTGTTATATGTGAGTGAATATTTTGCATGTCTGGAGTTTTCTGTTAACCCTTGTCCATGTTGCCTTGTTTGGTTGGTGTACTACTATGCATAGTAGCGCCCACTCTTCCCTGGGTGGGGGAGGAGAACAGACAGAGGGCTAACTCAGGAGATAAGGCATGGGCATTTTTGCCATCTGAAGTATCCCAGGGAGCCGGGTGAGCTAGGGTGCCCCCTATTGTTAGGGACATGGAAGGAGCCCCTGGTCCCAGGTCACCCTATAGCTGTTTTGTGACAGAAGCCATTGCAGCCTTCACATTAAAAGTTAATTATTTAAACGTTTGACCAAATATAGCAGGATAATTTTTAAGTTGATCCTTTTGTATCTGAATATCCAAGCGTTCCTTGTTGAGGCGGACAGCTTTAGACACCTGTGCAAGAAGTGTGTACAAGAAATGTATCTGTGCCCCTCTCCTTTTCTGATGACTAAGGCTACTTTCACAATAGCGTCGGCCCGACGCACCGACGCATCCTGTGACAACGCAGCACAACGGGGGCAGCGGATGCAGTTTTACAACGCATCCACTGCCCCATTGTGAGCTGCGGGGAAGAGGGGATGGAGTTCCAGCCGCGCATGCGCGGTCGGAAATGGTGGACACGACGCACAAAAAAAGTTACATGGAGCGTTTATTTTGTTCCGACGGTCCACCACAACACGACGGTTGCGACGTGTGGCAATGCGTCGCTAATGTTAGTCTATGGGGAAAAAACGCACCCTGCAGACAACTTTGCAGGATGCGTTTTTTCTCCAAAACGACGCATTGCGACGTGCATCGTACGATGCTAGTGTGAAAGTAGCCTAAGCTACAGATTGTAGATACTGTATGTGTGTACAGTATACACTGTACAGTATATATTACTTAGTTTCCTTATTATGTATAGCAATGTCAATTATTATATAGCTTCCTCCCTTATGTACAGTGCAGTCCTTTATTAAAAAGCATCCTCTCCTGTTATGTATAGAACCATCCCTTATTATATAGCATCCTTCCTTGTTATGTATAGCCCCATCGCATATATAGCATTTTTTTTAATTATTTTCGTTATTCTTATCACCCTCTCTTTATTACATAGCATCCCCTCTTTCAATTTTTAGTGCTCTTTCTTTTTTTATAGCGTACACTCTAGTTAGATACATAGTGACTTATGATGGAATACGAGAAAGCTTATTTTCTAATGGATGAAGCTGATGGACTTGTCTTCTGTAATAAAGAAAGGGCGCTATGAATAGAAAAACTAAGAAAATACTGTATGTAAGGGTCGGTGCATACATAACAAAAAGTGATACTATGTAATATTAGAATGGCGCTATTCATAACAACAGACAACACTATATAATAAGGGATATCACGATTCATAACTAGAGAGGATGCTGCGTAATAAGGAATTGTAAAAAAAATGTAGAGGAACAAAAGTGCACAAGACCATCGGGCTATAATATTTTCGGTGCAAAAGAGAAGTAAAAGGATTGGGCTTACCTGAGCAGGTTGTGTGTGGGCACAGCTCCTAAGGACACCTGAACATATCAGCTGCTGCTGCCTCCTGACCAGGGAATGATCTCTTTCGGGATAGTTGACCAAATTGGACGATAACACGGTACCCAGCTGCGCTTCTGTAATGAAGAACCCTTAGGACCAAAATGAGTTGAATGTTTTTAATTTCCACAACGCGTTTCAATGCTGGACTAGCAAAAACAATTGCATCAAGTGGTGCAATTGTTTTTTTTCGCTTGAAAAGACACTAGTTCAATGTTGACACACGTTGTGGAAATAAAAAAAACTCATCTTAGTGCTAAGGATTCTTAATTACAGAAGTGGAGCCTAATATTGTCCAAATTCATCAAGTAATAAGGGATGACGCTGTACATAACAGGAGCAAATGCTATTTAATAAGGGATGATACTATACGTACTAAGAAGAAACTGTAATTAAGGACACTCTATACTAAGGGATGGAGCTATAACTAATAAGTGAGTACACTACATACTAAAGGACTTTGTTAGACAAAATAAGGAAACATTCACACATCTGTTTGAAGTGTTGTTGTGCTGTTTGATTTTCTTGGACAGCACACACACACTCTTTGCCTATGTCTTATTCTGATCCTCAAAATCAGAGCAGAATAGGAATTTCCTTGATTCTCACGGATCTCATTCTCGTCTCTGTGATTTTCATGGATGTTTAACTGGATCTATGCAACTGTGGGTCTGTGTGCCATGCAATAAAATAAATCTGGAAGCACAAGGATATTTCACACAAATGTACAAACTACAGTATTATTCCCATAATCTCTTCAAGTCATACAGTATTGATACACAATAAATATTTACATCCAGTGACTTACCGAAGACATCTCGTCTGATCTGATACAGTCATTCTCTTTAGCTTCTTCTCATCTGGTGGGATCTTTGTCGACCTCTTCCAGCCACGACTTGTCGAACTACAGTACACTGCAGCCTTGAAAATAACAAGTTTATATATATATATATATATTACATATACATTTCCCTCCTGAATAAAATATTTTCAACACTGTCCTCCTAAATACAAATATCAACCACACCATTGATATCCAGTGAGTCACGCACCATTCAAAATCTAAATTGGTAAGCCAACACTGTGCCCCCATCAGCTATAATTTCTGCCACCCAATAAATATAAATTAGTCCTTGTGACTCTCCCCCTAGGTCATTACAAGTCCCTGTGCACGTTCGCTCATCACTACTCCCTACCTCTGAAATACAGGATGTATAGTAGGTGATCAACCACTAGGCTGCCAGTTGTACCCCCCGTCTTTTATTTCTGAAGTTAGGAAAGAGATCCATTATGATCTTTCAGTTGGACAGTCTCCCAACAGCTAAGTATATGATTTCAATAGGGCTATCAGACATTGTGCTTCCATTACTAACTCATATATATAGGGTTGGAAATTCAGACAATTTTTTACAAGTTGAAATCGAAAACTACAAAGAAACATTAAATAAATAAAAAAGTTGATCATTTGTATAGTGCTTGTTGTTTAAGTGCCTCCTTTGACCATCTGAAATTATGGAAAATATGAATTAAAATAAAGCTTTTACCCAAATCTAGGTACTCACAACAGGGACCAGATTTTGAAAATGCATTTTATTTCTTTCTGCTATTGGCTAATTTTCTGTTTTTCTCTTTTTGTGATCGATCAAAGAGCTATAATTGTGCCTCTTAGCTTAAAATGTACTAAAGAAGAGGGAGTAGGTTGTTTTGTGGAAAGAACCAGAATGGCAATGTTTCAGAAACTAGTTCTTTTTGCAAATACATTGTAAAATTCAGAGCTCATTAGATGCAAAAACTACTTTGTAATTACATTTTTACGCCTCTATTGGAGAAAAACATTTATATGTAATACAATAAGAAAGAAGATTTTCCATTCATTTGGAAATGGCAACATCATGAACTATGAACAATGTTTGGAGGCATGAGGCACAGAGTTGCTGGCTAGCTTAATTTCATTTGCATGGTGGAATAGAAGTTTGCAGACATGTTGATCATATAGGTGTCACCTGAATGCAAAAAAAATACTTCTGAAATGCACAGTATCAACAGATGAATATGGCTGCAGGCTTGATATCAAAAGATGAGTGATACTGCGTACTAACTGATCTGTAGATGAACGTATCTACATGCATAATATCAATAGATGAGGACTGACGCATGAAATCCGGCACTCACAATCAATTTACTCCAGGGTAGACAATGGGTGTCCAGCATCTAACCTGGAGTAAAGGAACTGTGAGAGCCGTATTCCATGACGTCCTGGAGCAGGTGACTGAGAAGACATGACATTTCTGCTAAAAGAACTCCAGCTTAAAGTCCCATGGGGGCACCTAGCAGCCAAGTCTGGGGTCCATCTAAAGGGCGACCAATGTTGTTCTTACATAGTTGGTTGGATAATGCCAACACTTTCAAGAGACTTATTCCATTGCTTCCCAAAGAATATTACTATGTAGCTCTGGATTTCTCAGGACATGGACAGACCTCCCGTATGCCCAAAGGAATTAAGCTGCTTTCACACATCCGGTTTTTGGTTTCAGGCTAAATCCGGCAAATTTGCCAAAAAATGGATCCGGTGTAAATTGTGAAAAACTGATGCACTGGATCCGTTTTTTAGCTGGATCCGGCTCTCTGTACTGCGCATGGGTGAGAGAGAGAAATTCCATGCCAGAAACAAAAACAAAGCTTCTGGGCATGCTCAATGTATAAAAAACGGATTCAGTCGCCGGATACGTTCATTCACACATCCGTTCCATGCGTTTATTGCCGGATCCGTCCCTTCAGGCTTTTTTGCCGGACACAAAAAACGTTGCAGGAGACGTTTTTTGTGTCCGGCAAAAAAGCCTGAAGGGACGGATCCGGCACAAAACGGATGAAACGCATGTCCTTCAGGCACAATCCGGTGCTAATACAACTGTATGGGGAAAAAACGGATCCGGCGTAAGAAAAAAACTGATCCGGATTGTGCCTGAAAGAAAAAACCTGATGTGTGAAAGCAGCCTTACTGCATGGACAGTGTCATCATTAAATTCTATAGCATGCTTGGTATCGATAAATGAATACTGCTGCATGTATAGTATCAATAGATGGATACTGTTTTATGCTTAGTAGCAATAGATAAATATTGTTTTATGCTTAGTATCAATAGATAAATACTGTTTTATGCTTAGTAAATAGTAATGCAAATAGATGAATACAGATGAATGCATACATTATCAATGAATGAATACAGCTGCCAGCTCAGTACCAATAGATGAAGCTCCTGCACTGCATGGACAATTGCATTTAAGTAATGTTGCACGCTGAGTATCTGTTAACACTGTTGCACGCTTACCATCAACACATAAGTACTGCTGCGTGCATAGTACCCATTTATCACACTTCACTATAACAAAATTCATATAGCACAATATAGTTCTATGGCTAAGGACCATAGCTAACTCCTACAGTTTCCCCACTAGTGCAACAAATCAGGGAATATTTAGGGTGGAGTCCTCCCATTCAATATAGTGTACACAAAAAAGTTACAAAGTGAGTAACAAAAGACTACCAAACAAAATTGATAAAATATTTTATTGAAAAATGTTTGTCAGGTAATTCAAGAGGAAGCAAAGGAAAGGGCGTCTGAAATGGTCAGCAAATGCACAATTAATCTCAAATTAGATACATATTGATATATTGCCACTATCAAGTATACACTGTCATAGTACAACATTCAAATCTACCTAGAAGTCCAGAGCTGAGTCCAAAGGAGCAGATAATAAGAAAAGTAATAAAGTGCCATGCTTACTCATTTAAGTGACTGTTGCTGAGCCCTCCACACAGTTTGCATACGGCTGCAGGCTTAGTACCATTAAACTATTCAGCTTCATGCTCAGTACCAATCGATGGAAAGTATCAATTGAAGAATACTGTTGCTACTGCATGGACAATGCCATCAAATTAAATATTGTTACATGTTTATTATCTATTGACAAATACTGTTGCATGCTTAGTATCTTATTGCATAAGTACTTCTTGCTTTAGTATCGATAAATTATTACTACTGCATGCCTAGTACCAATAGTACCAATTATATCAAACTTAGTAGCAATAGATAAATATTGTGACATGTCTATTACTAATAGATGAATTTTGCTGTTGCACTGCAAGTACCAAATCGTCAGATAAATACTGCTGCATGCATAATACAAGCTGAAGATTACTGCTGCATGCTTAGTATCCGTAGATGAATACTGATGCATGCATAATACAAGCTGAAGATTACTGCCGCATGCTTAGTATCCGTAGATGAATACTGATGCATGCATAATACAAGCTGAAGATTACTGCCGCATGCTTAGTATCCGTAGATGAATACTGATGCATGCATAATACAAGCTGAAGATTACTGCCGCATGCTTAGTATCCGTAGATGAATACTGATGCATGCATAATACAAGCTGAAGATTACTGCCGCATGCTTAGTATCCGTAGATGAATACTGATGCATGCATAATACAAGCTGAAGATTACTGCCGCATGCTTAGTATCCGTAGATGAATACTGATGCATGCATAATACAAGCTGAAGATTACTGCCGCATGCTTAGTATCCGTAGATGAATACTGATGCATGCATAATACAAGCTGAAGATTACTGCCGCATGCTTAGTATCCGTAGATGAATACTGATGCATGCATAATACAAGCTGAAGATTACTGCCGCATGCTTAGTATCCGTAGATGAATACTGATGCATGCATAATACAAACTGAAGATTACTGCTGCATGCTTAGTATCCGTAGATGAATACTGATGCATGCATAATACAAGCTGAAGATTACTGCCGCATGCTTAGTATCCGTAGATGAATACTGATGCATGCATAATACAAGCTGAAGATTACTGCCGCATGCTTAGTATCCGTAGATGAATACTGTGATGCAGTGACCCATGATGCAGCCAGGGGGTGCTGTGTGGGCTCCTCAGGATATGCTTGGAGGCGTAACTGCGTTTGTGAAACAGGGTCCGGCATGATTGTAAATGCGCTGTAAGTAAGTATTGTTGTTCTGGGACCTGTAGTCCCACAAGTATTTGTGTAGCTTTAAAGGAAGGCTTACAGGGTTAGTTTGAGAGCTGGGCGGGAATGACTAACCACACACCTCCCCACCTATGGGGGTGGTTACAGGTGCATAATGTGACCAGGGTTTGGGTCACATGTTTAGAGTGTGTGGACCTGAATGGTCAGAATGTGAGGTCCTGGATGGCCTGTGTGTTGGAATGTCCTGGAGTGGACTAGATTCCTCAAAACACATGGTGAGGCCATGGACTGATGGCCTGTGTGTTGGAAGTGCCTGGGACTGGACTTCCTGAATAGCGCATGGAGATGCTGTATCTGCAGAGCCTGTGATGGCTACTGTGTTGGGGAAGTTACCATTCCTTCTGTGGGTCTGGACTATCTGAAGTGTCATAACTGGAAAGAAGAGAAATCCAGCTCCGGAAGCAGAATCAAAAATTCTTTAATTCAAAATTTTAAAAAGAAAAAAAGAAAAAAGTAAAAATGGCTGCTGGACATGAGCCCGGTGATTACCGGAGGAGAAATGCCGTAAGTAACTGAACGCGTTTCGAACACGCGTAGTGTTCTTAGTCCCAACACTACACGTGTTCAAAACGCGTTCAGTTACTTACGGCATTTCTCCTGCGGTAATCACCGGGCTCATGCCCAGCAGCCGTTTTTCTTTTTTTTTTTTAAATTTTGAATTAAAGAATTTTTGATTTTACATCCCGAACTGGATTTCTCTTCTTTCCTGTTATGGCATTGAGTGTGTAGTAGAGACGCTTGTCCGTGCTCGGATCTCTTTCAAGGAATATGAAAGCATCAAAAGGGGTGAGCTGAATTTTCCTTTTTTCTCACACTATCTGAAGTGCCGTGGTCACAAGGACGGTGATCCCAGTTAGGCAGCTTCCCTGGGAACCAGGACTAACAAGAGTCAGTGTGTGGAGCAGGAGCTCCTGTAAGGTAACTCTAGATAAAGGGGGTTACGGACAGAGAAGTATCTGCCATTGGAACAGACTGTCGGTGGTTAATGTGTTCCGTTGATGTATATAATTAACTGTTTGTAACGTGGTTTATAAGTCTAAATAAACTAGAATAGACTGTTTTTTTGTGAGAAACCATGCCTAAGTGCTTTAATCCTGTTGCCAAGCGAGTGTTCCCTAACGCACTCATGGAGCGCTATCTCACAATACTGATGCATGCATAACACAAACTGAAGTTTACTGCTGCATGTTTTGTATCTGTAGATGAATACTTTTGCATGCATAACTTTGATGGGTAGAAATCATACTCTGCCACTGTGAAAATGAATTGAAAGTTATATACTTTTTTTGGGGGTTGTTAAGATCTGTTCTTCTTATGGATGTCACAGATTAGAACTTCATAGGAAGACTAAATAAGTCTCATCCATTATGATGTACTTTACAATATATTTTTTGCTAGATAGAATAGCTACACTATTGTGAACCATCCCCCCAAAAAGTACTTATAAAAGCCAATATTTGGCCTTATGAGCATTGTCCCATCTGGGACAGTAGTGGCAGGACAGCCATAAATTTTATAGATAAGGGTCCATCTGCTGTGACCTGCATTTATCTTGAGAATGTGGCTCCATCCTGCACAATCGAAAATTGAGAGGTTGGAGCATATGCATGGCTTCTTCCATTCATTTAGGAGCTATGAAAATTACCAAGAAATCGAGTCAGCAATTTTCAGAGCTCCCAAAGAAATCGCTATAAAATACTGATCATGCGCTATCACCTCTCCATTCCTGAAAGGGAGCATTAGGACCCCATTCTTGAGATGGATGCTAGTCATAGCAGTAGGACCCCCAATGTCTCAGAACTCTGACATATCTTGTTAATATGTCATAGATGTCCTAGATTGGACAACCCCTTTTTATAGGATTTGTAAGGAAGAAGAAACATTTTCAGAAACCACCTCATTTTTGTCTGCTGTGGATGGTGCTGAGCTGTAATACCAAACATAGCACATGGCAAAGAGTGGCACTGTCTCTGGATCAGCACATTTTTGCCACCATGGCCACCATTAATACTCAAACAATAAGTCACTGTTGAGACCCCAACCCTGTACAAATTATTATGTTGGTCATATAAAATATTCCTAGTAAAAACTGATCCATGAGGTAGAGAAGATCATAAGATGATCTGCATAGACATCAGACTATTGTGCATTTCTGGAAGAATACCAAATATAAGGAAACAAACATCTCCATTTGGGGGTGGGCAATGGAGCTTATCTACCGTGAAAGATGCTTCATCGAGAGAAGCATTACAAGCCCACAAGTCTCTAGCACACAGACATGAACTTGTTACTTTCCGCAGCTCCTGGCATCGGCTCTGAAAACCCTTCAATTCATCGCAGACACACAGAAGTCTGGCAGCACGAAGATTAATATATAAAAGCTGCCTGTCTCCTTTCATTCAGAATGTGAGAGTGGAAGAATATCTAGACAGGGAAATCCTTGTGTCATTTCTAGGTTTTCTCTGTAAAACACTAGATAGCTCACTGTTAGGCAGGTGTCACACTAGAGAGGAATACGGACGTATGAGAGGCGGAAAAACAACGCATTGCACACGGACCAATGTTTCTCTATGGGGCAGCTCCAATCTGCCGTATATTTCTCTGCTGAATTTTACCGGCTGAGAAAATCGCAGCATGCTGTGTTTGTCAGCGTATTGCGCAAAAAATCTGCCAATGAAAGTCTATGGGAGCAAGAAAAATACGGATTACACACATCAGTGTGACTTGCGAGAAATACGCAACGGTGTTCTATAGAAAAGCCGGTACTTCAGTGTGGTGTACAGTAAAATCACACTGACAGGTTAGAATCGAATAGCTAAAATAAATGTCTACACATAGAATAGGTATATATACTGTATATACAGTACAGACCAAAAGTTTGGACACCTTCTCATTTAAAGATTTTTCTGTATTTTCATGACTATGAAAATTGTAAATTCACACTAAAGGCATCAAAACTATGAATTAACACATGTGGAATTATATACTTAACAAAAAAGTGTGAAACAACTTTAAATATGTCTTATATTCTAGGTTCTTCAAAGTAGCCACCTTTTGCTTTGATGACTGCTTTGCACATTCTTGGCATTCTCTTGATGAGCTTCAACAGGTAGTCACCGGGAATGGTCTTCCAACAATCTTGAAGGAGTTCCCAGAGATGCTTAGCACTTGTTGGCCCTTTTGCCTTCACTCTGCGGTCCAGCTCACCTCAAACCATTTCGATTGGGTTCAGGACTGGTGACTGTGGAGGCCAGGTCTTCTGGCGTAACACCCCGTCACTCTCCTTCTTGGTCAAATAGCCCTTACACAGCCTGGAGGTGCGTCTGGGGTCATTGTACTGTTGAAAAATAAATGATGGTCCAACTAAACGCAAACCGGATGGACTAGCATGCCGCTGCAAGATGTTGTGGTAGCCATGCTGGTTCAGTATGCTTTCAATTTTGAATAAATCCCCAACAGTGTCACCAGCAAAGCACCATCACACCTCCTCCTCCATGCTTCACGGTGGGAACCAGGCATGTAGAGTCCATCCGTTCACCTTTTCTGCGTCGCACAAAGACATGGTTGTTGGAACCAAAGATCTCAACTTTGGACTCATCAGACCAAAGAACAGATTTTCACTGGTCTAATGTCGATTCCTTGTATTCTTTAGCCCAAACAAGTCTCTTATGCTTGTTGCCTGTCCTTAGCAGTGGTTTCCTAGCAGCTTTTTTACCATGAAAGCCTGCTGCACAAAGTCTCCTCTTAACAGTTGTTGTAGAGATTTGTCTGCTGCTAGAACTCTGTGTGGCATTGACCTGGTCTCTTATCTGAGCTGCTGTTAACCTGCGATTTCTGAGTCTGGTGACTCGGATAAACTTATCCTCAGAAGCAGAGGTGACTCTTGGTCTTCCTTTCCTGGGACGGTCCTCATGTGAGCCAGTTTCTTTGTAGCGCTTGATGGTTTTTGCAACTGCACTTGGGGACACTTTCAAAGTTTTGACAATTTTTCACACTGACTGACCTTCATTTCTTAAAGTAGTGATGGCCACTCGTTTTTCTTAGCTGCTTTTTTCTTGCCATAGTCCTACTGAATAGACTGTTAGAATTTGTATTATCAGCTGTGTATCCACCAGACTTCAGCACAACACAACTGATGGTTCCAACCCCATTTATAAGGCAAGAAATCCCACTTATTAAACCTGACAGGGCACACCTGTGAAGTGAAAACCATTCCCGGTGACTACCTCTTGAAGCTCATCAAGAGAATGCCAAGAGTGTGCAAAGCAGTCATCAAAGCAAAAGGTGGCTTCTTTGAAGAATCTAGGATATAAGACATAATTTCAGTTGTTTCACACTTTTTTGTTAAGGATATAATTCAACATGTTAATTCATAGTTTTGATGCCTTCAGTGTGAATGTACAATTTTCATAGTCCTGAAAATGCAGAAAAATCTTTAAATGAGAAGGTGTGTCCAAACTTTTGGTCTGTACTGTATATATAGATAGATAGATATATATATATTATAGACTGTATATATGTTTTCACAAATATTTGAGCCCATGTATCCATTCTATGTCCATTTTGCAAGCCGGCAAGAAAATCTCGCCGTACGGATGCCATACGGAGGCTTACATGCTCAAAATACGCAGCCACACCTTGCCTACGGATGACATACAGATCACTGTTCAAGGAACATTTCTGTGTATTTGGTCTGTAAAAAACGGACCGTATTTTTATACGTTGTGTGTGACTCCAGCCATACACCCCAATGCGGGGGTATGCACGTTTTCCTTAGAAGATGTGTTTTGAGGGATTGGCTCATCAACAACAACATGATGTCCGTGTTATAACTGCATTAGTTGTCTTACGTCCACCAACCTCCTGTAAAAATTTTTGCAACCGATTGTCTGCATTTGCCTTTAGGGTATGTGCACACGATGCAGATTCGGTGCAGAATTTTCTGCATAAAATCTGCACTAAATCTGCATCTCCTGGCAGAATCCGCAGGTGCGTTTTTTGTGCGTTTTTTGTGCGTTTTTGATGCATTTTTTATGCGTTTTTTAATGCGTTTTTTTTTACCAATGGATTTCTATTATGGAGGGTGCAGCAACGCTGCAGAACTGCACAAAAGAAGTGACATGCACTTCTTTGAAATCTGCAGCGTTTCTGCGCAGATTTTTCTGCACCATGTGCACAGCTTTTTTTTTTTCACATTGATTTACATTGTACTGTAAATCACAGTGCAGTTCTGCAGCGTTTCTGCTGCAGAAAAATCTGCTGCAGTTCTGCACTAAATCTGCATCGTGTGCACATACCCTAATTCTCAACTTACTTAAAATTTTAACAAAAAAGGGGAAGGGTATGATCTCCAAAACATGACATTTTAGCAGAGTCCTATGATGGTAATGGTTACAAATTGTTCATCTATACGGACACCCTTTGATCAACTGTATGTTTGAGCCTGTCACAGAGAGGAGCACTCTGTGTAGTCACTCTTCATTCTGGAAGAATGTGGAACCATCCTCTAATAACTCACAATTAGAGAATATCGGATCTTTTGATATTTGAATTTGCCGACTTTGTCCATCTTCCCACCAAAAAGTATCTCAATACTGGAAAGCTTGTAATTACTTGGAAAATAAACAAGAGGGAGAGGAGAGTGAGGGAGACAGTGAACCTCACCGACCATAAGGCAAGAGAGACGGGACCCTGCTGACCATAAGAGCTTACACTCTACAGGAGAGAGAGGACCCTGAAGACCATAAGAGCTTACACTCTACCAGACAGAGAGAACCCCACTGACCATAAGAGCTTACACTCTACAGGAGAGAGAGGACACCACTGACAATAAGAGCTTACACTCTATAGGAGAGAGAGAGGACACCACTGACCATAAGAGCTTACACTCTACAGGAGAGAGAGGACCCTGCTGACCATAAGAGTTTACACTCTATAGGAGAGGACCCTGCTGATCATAAGAGCTTACACTCTACAGGAGAGAGAGGACCCCACTGACAATAGATTACACTCTATAGGAGAGAGAGAGGACCCCACTGACCATTTGAGCTTATACTCTACAGAAAAGGCAGAGAGGACCCTGCTGACAGTAAGAGCTTACACTCTATAGGAGAGAGGACCCCACTGACCATAAGAGCTTACACTCTACAGGAGAGAGAGGACACCACAGACAATAATAGATTACACTCTACAGGAGAGAGAGGACCCTGCTGACCATAAGAGTTTACACTCTATAGGAGAGGACCCTGCTGATCATAAGAGCTTACACTCTACAGGAGAGAGAGGACTCCACTGACAATAATAGATTACACTCTATAGGAGAGAGAGAGGACCCCACTGACCATTTGAGCTTATACTCTACAGAAGAGGCAGAGAGGACCCTGCTGACAGTAAGAGCTTACACTCTATAGGAGAGAGGACCCCACTGACCATAAGAGCTTACACTCTACAGGATAGAGAGGACCCCGCTGACCATAAGAGCTTACACTCTACAGGATAGAGAGAGGACCCCGCTGACCATAAGAGCTTACACTCTACAGGAGAGAGAGGACCCCGCTGACCATAAGAGCTTACACTCTACAGGAGAGAGAGGACCCCGCTGACCATAAGAGCTTACACGCTACTATACAGAAGAGCGAGAGAGGACCGCGACTTAGGTATTTGTTTTTATAAAGTCACATATTTAATAAAAGCCTCATCTTCAGACATGTGGAAGCTTAAAAAAAAATAACAATGGAGCAGGCACCACCTGTTTATTGATGGCGTGCTAACCAAAATACTGTACATGTAAGACAAATGCAATTCAAATAACAAGGAAAGACACATACAACAGATCGTTTGCACTTCCTAAATTTGAACAATGTAAATGCTAATTTAGTAACAAACCCAAAAGCTTAGACAAGACAAATAAAAACATTTTAAATTGCACGTATTTCACCAAAACCTGTTTCCTATGGCAAAAATTTGCACTGGGATGCAACCCATATAACCAGTAGAGCTATGTAAATGTGGTGGATATCAGAGACGGTGATACCATGTAGTATTCAGTAAAGAGTAAAGATGCAATGCACGTGCACAGACAATAAAGAATGAAGGGTCAAAACAACATATATAAAAAGAAAGTAAGCTATAACTATGGGCAATAAAGTGCTATGTGCATTGTCACCCAGGTAAATTGGCTCATAGAAAAAGCATCATATGGGAAAGAGGACCCCATGTGTATCGCCACAGAAGGAGCTTCCTCAGGGGTCTAATCTGTTTCTGTTCCACAGTGAATGTGAATACTTTGGCATCTGATTTCTGGGTGTTCAAGGGGTGTGAGTTTTTTTGCCAGTCCTGTTAACTTGGCTGTGACTCTGAATGCTTCCCGCTTATACCAAAGCATATGTAGGAAAATGATCCATAGGGTCCTCCTCCAGATGCTCCCAAAGACTTCTAGCTGCAGAACATGAGAGTTTGAAAAGATTTATACTGTACCTCCAACAATAAAAAACGTATATGTGACAATAAAAGTTATTATGATTTTATTAATTTCCATTACGAAGCTGCAAACGTAATTCTCCATGCACTGAGCACTGCAGCCCCATGTGCATGCATTAGTAGCTGTAAGAAATATAGAAGTTTAGATTTGGATGGATGGATAGTCAGAAACCTTTTGTTGATGCTTTCCTACCTGTTGCACAAAAGATTTGCATTCTAAAACCTTATTCTCTCTAATTCTAGATTTTGGGGACAGTGGGAAACCTTTATTACGTAGGTGCTGGTTCCTACAGACAAGATTTGCCTCCAACAAATTTGATGGGTTTCTAATGGTGCGGCCTCAATGTGTGGCTGGCAGTGCCTCTGAAACTTCGCCAACCCGCAATGGGCCAATAGTGCATGATTGTGAAACAAAATTTGCAATATCTACAAAAGAGAAATGTGACAAGCACTCTTAAATCCATGCGTTACCTTGCTTAAAGGGAATCTGTCACCCCATTTTTCGCCTATAAGATAAGGCCATCGGCATCCTGAAATATAAGAAAAGTTAGATTATACTCACCCAGGGGCAGTCCCAATGCAGTCCGGTCCGATGGGCGTCGCGGTCCGGGTCCATGCAATGATGTCCTCTTCTTTGCTTTCTGTTGCAGCTCCTGCGCAGGCGTACTTTGTCTGCCCTGCTGAGGGCAGAGAAAAGTACTGCAGTGCGCAGGCACCGGGAAAGGTCAGAGAGGCCTGCCCGGTGCCTGTGCACTGCAGTACTTTGCTCTGCCCTCAACAGGGCAGACAAAGTACGCCTGCGCACGAGCCGTGACAGGAAGCAAGAAGAGGACATCATCGCATGAAGATGGGATTTCCCGGACCGCAACGCCCATCGGACTGGACCGCACCGGGACCACCCCTGGGTGAGTATAATCTAACTTGTTTTTCTTATCTTTCAGGTTACATCGGGGGCTTATCTACAGCATTACAGAATGCTGTAAATAAGCCCCTGATGACGGTGGCCTTAGCTTATAGGTGAAAATTGAGGTGACAGATTACTTTTAAGAACAAATGGATTATTTGCATTGTCATTTTTTTGTTTTTCTACTGATGTGGCTGTATGTTAACTTGTTTTTGAGACAATTTTACCATCATTTTATGCTTTAACTATTCTGCGATACCAAATATTATTTTTTGCTTTACTTTTTGTGTTGCCATACTCTGATTCATAACTATTGAGTGGAGCTGGGTGAGGGCTTGATTTTTGTTTTATTTTTTATACGTATCATTTTGAGATGTACAGTGTTTGACTTATCACTTTCTCTTTTTTTTTTTTTTTAAGCATGGTGACTATGTAAAAGTAATACTGGCATTCTTTAAAAAGAAAATCAGATAAAAAAAATTGTGATAATTTTAAAATACATATCAATATGCATATTGTGATACCAATTATTTTTTCAGTTTTTTACATAATAAAGCTTTTCTATATGGGAAAAGTGGTTTTTTTTTGTTTTTTTAATGTTTTTCAAACTTAGATTTACTTTCAATTTCAGTGTCTGTTAGGGATCAAGTTCCCACCTCTGCACAGGGGGAATCTCATGGTCTCCCCTTCTTCTCCAGCCGCACTGGAGCCTGCTCAACGGAGACGTCGGTCCCAGAGTCTGGCTCAGCCTGATACGGTGCGGATGATTACTGCTGCTGTCATGATCCCAATGGCAGGGGATCACAAAAGGACAAGCACACAAAAAACAGAACAAGCTCTAGGGTGATGGAAACTGAGCTGACCGCAACCCTGAACCTAATTCACAACACTAGCAGTAGCCGGGGAACGTGCCTACGATGATTCTAGACGTCTCGCGCCAGCCGAAGGACTAGCTTCCCCTATTAGAAGAAACAAAGACCTCTCTTGCCTCCAGAGAAACACCCCACAGAAATAGCAGCCCCCCACATGTAATGACGGTGAAATGAGAAGAAAGCACATACGTAGTAATGAAAACAGATTCAGCAAAATGAGGCCCGCTAAAACTAGATAGCAGAGGATACAAAAGTGAACTGCGCGGTCAGCGAAAAACCCTACAAAAAACCATCCTGAAATTACCTGAACTCATGTGCCAACTCATGGAACATGAGGAGTAATATCAGCCCACTAGAGCAACCAGCAACAAGGAATCACATAACTGCAAGCTGGACTAAAACAAAAATAAAGCAAAACGTGGAACAGGAAAATCAAAAACTTAGCTTGTCCTGAAGATTACTGAAGCGGAAAGCAGAGGTAACAAGACACACTGATTACATTGATCGCCGGCGAGGAAATGACAAGAAAGCCAGGTTAAATAGGAAACTCCCATATCCTGATAGAACAGGTGGACACCAGAGACCACAGAGAACACAAGTCACCCAGTACCATCTGTAACCACCAGAGGGAGCCCAAAAACAGAATCCACATCATGCTGCCTCTCCACGTTCAGCCATTGTAACCAGTACTGGTCAGCGGCGAGCAGACGTCTCTGGGACTAATGTTATGATCAGGTGACCTTGGAACAGCATGAAAACTTACACTGGAGTAGGTGGTAACTATACTGACCGCAAACCCTGATCTTAACACCGCAACAAGAAGTAGCCGTGGGGTGTGCCTAACAAAACCTAGGCACCTCGACACAGCCGGATGACTAAATACCCCTATAGATGGAACTAGGAATTTCTAACTTGCCTCAGAGCAGAACCCCAAAGGATAGGCCCCCCCCACAAATATTGACTGTGAGTAGTAGAGGAAAAGACATACGCAGGCAGGAAACAGGATTTAGCAAATGAGGCACACACTAGCTAAATAGGAAAGGATAGGACAGGATACTAAGCGGTCAGTATTAAAAATCCTTCCAAAAATATCCACAGCAGAAAATACTAAAACTCCACCATCTAACTAAAGATGTGGAGCGTATATCTGCAACTCCAGAGAATCCAACAAGACTGAGAAAACACTGACACAGTCTAAGCTGGACAAGAGAAAAACAAATGAATAGCACAGAATATAAGCACACTGAGTGTGCCACAGAAAAAGAAACAGACACTTATCTTTGCTGAATTGGCAGCTAAGCAGGAGAAGCCAGAAAGTGATCCAACACTTCACAAGAAACATTGACAACTGGCAAGGACTAATGAATCCTGCACACCTAAATATCCCAGTCAGAACCGCAATCAGCAGATACACCTGGCCAGGACTGCGACTCAGAGACAACTGCATTCCCACCTACAACCACTAGAGGGAACCCAAGAGCAGAATTCACAACAGTACCCCCCCTTGAGGAGGGGTCACCGAACCCTCACCAGGGCCCCCAGGACGATCAGGATGAGCCAGATGAAAGGCACGGACCAAATCAGCAGCATGGACATCAGAGGCAAAAACCCAAGAATTATCCTCCTGGCCATAACCCTTCCATTTGACAAGGTACTGAAGCCTCCGCCTCGAAAATGAGAATCCAAAATCTTCTCAACCACATACTCCAACTCACCATCAACCAACACAGGGGCCGGAGGATCAACAGAGGGAACAACGGGCACCACATATTTCCGCAATAAAGATCTATGGAAGACATTATGGATAGCAAAAGAGGCCGGAGAAACGAAAAAACACCGGATTAATAATCTCAGAAATCTTATAAGGACCAATAAACCGAGGCTTAAACTTACGGGAAGAAACCTTCATAGGAACATGACGGGAAGACAACCAGACCAGATCCCCAACCCGAAGCCGGGAACCAACACACTGACGACGGTTAGCAAAATGTTGAGCCTCCTCCTGAGACAACACCAAATTGTCCACCACATGAGCCCAAATCTGCTGCAACCTGTCAACCACAGAATCCACACCAGGACAGTCAGAAGGCTCAACCTGCCCAGAAGAAAAACGAGGATGAAAACCAAAATTACAAAAGAAAGGCGAAACCAAAGTAGCCGAACTAGCCCGATTATTAAGGGCAAACTCGGCCAATGGCAAGAAGGCCACCCAATCATCCTGATAAGCAGACACAAAGCATCTCAAATAAGTCTCCAAAGTCTGATTAGTTCGCTTGGTCTGGCCATTTGTCTGAGAATGAAATGCAAAAGAAAAAGACAAATCAATGCCCAGCCTAGCACAAAAGGCCCGCCAAAACCTAGAAACAAACTGGGAACCTCTGTCGGACATAATATTCTCCGGAATACCATGCAAACGAACCACATGCTGAAAAAACAACGGAACCAAATCTGAAGAGGAAGGCAATTTAGGCAAAGGCACCAAATGAACCATCTTAGAGAACCGGCCACAAACAACCCAGATAACAGACATTTTCTGGGAGACCGGAAGATCAGAAATAAAATTCATCGAAATATGCGTCCAGGGCCGCTCAGGGACTGGCAATGGCAAAAGCAACCCACTAGCACGGGAACAACAAGGCTCGGCCCGCGCACAAGTACCACAGGACTGCACAAAAAAACTCACATCACGCGACAAAGAAGGCCACCAAAAGGACCTACCAACCAAGTCTCTGGTACCAAAAATGCCAGGATGACCAGCCAACACGGAACAGTGAACCTCAGAAATCACTCTACTAGTCCATCTGTCAGGAGCAATCAGTTTCCCCACAGGACAGCGGTCAGGTTTGTCAGCCTGAAATTCCTGAAGAACCCGTCGTAAATCAGGGGAAATGGCAGAAAGGACCACCCCTTCTTTCAGAATACCGACCGGTTCTAAGACCTCAGGAGAATCAGGCAAAAAACTCCTAGAGAGGGCATCAGCTGTTGTGAATTCTGTGATCAAGCTCCCTCCTGTGGTCACAAGTGGTACTGCGGCTTCTGAGTTTCCTTCCTCAGGTGATGAGGTTAAGTCGTTAGGTGCTGCTCTATTTAACTCCACCTAGTGCTTTGATCCTGGCCTCCAGTCAATGTTCTAGTATTGGTCTTGCTTCCTCCTGGATCATTCCTGTGGCCTGTCTGCTCAGCATAAGCTAAGTTCTGCTTGTGTTACTTTTGTTGCTATATTTTCTGTCCAACTTGCTTTTTTGGTTCTGCTTGCTTGCTGGTAGCTGTGAGACGCAGAGGGAGCACCTCCGTACCGTTAGTCGGTGTGGAGGGTCTTTTTGCCCCTCTGCGTGGTTGTTTGTAGGTTTTTGTGTTGACCGCAAAGCTATCTTTCCTATCCTCGGTCTATTCAGTAAGTCGGGCCTCACTTTGCTAAATCTATTTCATCTCTGAGTTTGTATTTTCATCTTAACTCAGTCATTATATGTGGGGGGCTGCCTTTTCCTTTGGGGAATTTCTCTGAGGCAAGGCAGGCTTATTTTTCTATCTTCAGGACTAGCTAGTTTCTCAGGCTGTGCCGAGTTGCATAGGGAGCGTTCGGCGCAATCCACGGCTACCTCTAGTGTGGTTTGATAGGTTTAGGGATTGCGGTCAGCAGAGTTTCCACATCTCAGAGCTCGTCCTATGTTTTGTGGTTTTTGTCAGGTCACTTGTGTGCTCTGAACTTCAAGGTCCATTGTGGTTCTGAATTACCTATTCATAACAATCAGCCTTAATATTCTTAGAACCCGGAAGGTACGAGACCACGAAATCAAAACGGGAAAAAAACAAGGACCATCGAGCCTGTCTAGGATTCAGCCGTTTGGCAGACTCGAGGTAAATCAGATTCTTATGATCGGTCAAGTCCACAATACGGTGCTTAGCTCCCTCAAGCCAATGTCGCCATTCCTCAGACGCCCACTTCATAGCCAACAACTCCCGAATGCCGACATCATAATTGCGTTCAGCAGGCGAAAACTTACGGGAAAAGAAGGCACACGGTTTCATCAAGGAACCAACAGGGTCCCTCTGAGACAAAACGGCCCCTGCCCCAATCTCAGAAGCGTCAACCTCAACCTGAAACGGAAGAGAAACATCCGGTTGGCGCAACACCGGAGCAGAAGTAAATCGACGTTTAAGCTCCTGAAAGGCAGAGACAGCCGCAGAGGACCAATTCGCCACATCAGTGCCTTTCTTCGTCAAAACGGTCAAGGGTTTAACCTCACTGGAAAAATTAGCAATGAAACGGAGATAAAAATTTGCAAAACCCAAAAATTTCTGAAGGCTCTTCACGGATGTGGGCTGAATCCAATCATGAATGGCCTGAACCTTAACCGGATCCATCTCTATAGACGAGGGAGAAAAAATAAAGCCCAAAAAAGAAACCTTCTGTACCCCAAAGAGACACTTAGACCCTTTCACAAACAAAGCATTGTCACGAAGGATCTGAAATACCATCCTGACCTGCTGCACATGAGACTCCCAATCATCGGAAAAAATCAAAATATCGTCCAAATATACAATCAAGAATTTATCAAGATTACTCCGGAAGATATCATGCATGAAGGACTGAAAAACAGATGGAGCATTAGTGAGCCCGAATGGCATCACAAGGTATTCAAAATGGCCTTCGGGCGTGTTAAACACAGTTTTCCATTCATCACCCTGCTTAATACGAACAAGATTATATACCCCCCGAAGGTCAATCTTAGTAAACCAACTAGCTCCCTTAATCCTAGCAAACAAATCGGAAAGCAAAGGTAAAGGGTATTGAAACTTGACCGTGATCTTATTCAAGAGGCGATAATCAATACAGGGTCTCAAGGAACCATCTTTTTTAGCAACAAAAAAGAACCCCGCTCCCAACGGTGAAGAAGATGGTCGAATATGCCCTTTCTCCAAAGACTCCTTAATATAGCTCCGCATGACGGTATGTTCAGGCACAGACAGGTTGAAAAGTCGACCCTTAGGAAACTTACAGCCTGGAATTAAGTCAATAGCACAATCGCAGTCGCTGTGCGGTGGAAGGAAACTGGACTTGGGCTCATCGAATACATCCTGAAAATCAGACAAAAACTCTGGAATTTCAGAAGAGGAAGAAGAGGAGATTGACATCAAAGCAACATCATTATGAACCCCCTGACAACCCCAACTAGTCACAGACATGGACTTCCAATCCAACACAGGATTATGTACCTGCAACCACGGAAAACCCAGCACGATAGCATCATGCAAATTATGCAACACCAGAAATCGACAATCTTCCTGATGGACTGGCGCCATGCGCATGGTCACCTGTGTCCAAAACTGGGGCTTATTTTTAGCCAAGGGTGTAGCATCAATGCCCCTTAAAGGAATAGGGTTCTGCAAAGGCTGCAAGGGAAAACCACAACGTTTGGCAAACTCAAAGTCCATTAAGTTCAAGGCGGCGCCTGAATCCACAAACGCCATGACAGAAAATGATGACAATGAGCAGATCAAGGACACAGATAACAAAAATTTAGGTTGTACAGTACTGATGGTAATTGAACTGGCGATCCTCTTTGTCCGCTTAGGGCAGACAGAAATGACATGAGAAGCGTCGCCACAATAATAACACAACCTATTATGACATCTAAAACCTTGTCGTTCCGTTGTAGACAGAATCCTATCACACTGCATAGGCTCAGGAATTTGCTCTGAGGATAACGCCACAGCGCGCACAGTTCTGCGCTCCCGCAAGCACCAGTCAATCTGAATGGCCAGAGACATAGAATCACTCAGACCGGAAGGCGTGGGAAATCCCACCATAACATCTTTAACGGATTCAGAAAGACCCTTTCTGAAAATTTGCGCCAAAGCATCATTATTCCATTTAGTCAACACCGACCATTTTCTGAATTTCTGACAATACAATTCTGCCGCCTCTTGACCCTGAGACAGGGCCAACAATGTCTTCTCAGCTTGATCCACAGAATTAGGTTCATCATATAACAATCCCAAAGCCTGAAAAAAGGAGTCTACATCAAGCAAAGCCGAATTCCCAGATTCCAGGGAAAATGCCCAATACTGCGGGTCGCCACGCAGCAGGGAGATGACAATTTTAACCTGTTGAATGGAATCACCGGAGGATCGAGGTCTCAAAGCAAAAATCAGTTTACAGTTGTTTTTAAAACTCAAAAATTTGGACCTGTCACCAAAAAACAAATCAGGAGTAGGAATCTTCGGTTCTAAAACAGGAGTCTGAACAATATAATCAGAAATACCCTGTACCCTAGCAGCAAGCTGGTCTACACGAGAAGCTAATTCCTGAACATTCATGCTAGCACAAGGCTCTTCAGCCACCCAGAGATAAATAGGGAGAAGACAAAGTAGACTGAAGAAAAAAAAATGGCTCAAGACCTTTCTTCCCTTCTTCTGAGATGCATTTAACTCATTATTGGCCAGTTGTACTGTTATGATCAGGTGACCTTGGAGCAGCATGAAAACTTACACTGGAGTAGGTGGTAACTATACTGACCGCAAACCCTGATCTTAACACCGCAACTAGAAGTAGCCGTGGGGTGTGCCTAACAAAACCTAGACACCTCGACACAGCCGGAGGACTAAATACCCCTATAGATGGAAATAGGAATTTCTACCTTGCCTCAGCAGAACCCCAAAGGATAGGCAGCCCCCCACAAATATTGACTGTGAGTAGTAGAGGAAAAGACACACACAGGCAGGAAACAGGATTTAGCAAATGAGGCACACACTAGCTAAATAGGAAAGGATAGGACAGGATACTAAGCGGTCAGTATTAAAAATCCTTCCAAAAATATCCACAGCAGAAAATACAAAAACTCCACCATCTAACTCAAGATGTGGAGCGTATATCTGCAACTCCAGAGAATCCAACAAGACTGAGAAAACACTGACACAGTCTAAGCTGCACAAGAGAAAAACAAATGAATAGCACAGAATATAAGCACACTGCATGTGTGCCACATAAAAAGAAACAGACACTTATCTTTGCTGAATTGGCAGCTAAGCAGGAGAAGCCAAAAAGTGATCCAACACTTCACAAGAAACATTGACAACTGGAAAGGACTAATGAATCCTGCACACCTAAATATCCCAGTCAGAACCGCAATCAGCAGATACACCTGGCCAGGACTGCGACTCAGAGACAACTGCATTCCCACCTACAACCACTGGAGGGAACCCAAGAGCAGAATTCACAACAGACTAAGTCTTGCTTTTCCCCTTCTGAGCATGCCTAGGGTAAGACCTCTCATTGGAGGTCGGGGGTCACATGCTTAGGTACTGCAGCAGCTCCCATTGGTCCTCTAGGAAGGTCCTGAAGTTGCTCAGGTACTGCAGCAGCTCCCATTGGTCCTCTAGGAAGGTCCTGAAGTTGCAGCTATAAAAGGTTCGCATGGCCATGCGCTAGTATCAACTAACTTATGTGTTCTGCTCCAGTGTGGTCATGTGTATGTGGTTTCAGGGTTCGGCTGAAATAAGCCCCTAGAATACCGGCACCTCTGGTGAGGAGTTTTGCGTGTGCTATTCTGACTGCATGACCACTGTTCGCTCTATTTGGTAGCTGTGATCCTCTGTGAGGTTAACAGGGCACAGCGTTCTCTTGTCTTTAGTGACTCTGTGAAGTAACAGAGTTCACTTATACCGCCATATAGTACCATCAGTTACTAGCAGCGGGTTTTACTCCTGCATGATGGACCCCGGGTTGCGAACACACCGATTACTCTATAAATATATATTTGGTGTGTTCCGCCAAACCCTAAGAGTGTCACTCATGGATTTGAGCTTCTATTTTGAAGATAAACCCATAATTGGACTTTCTTTTATCAAGTTCTCTGCATCCAGTCCCCGCACCAAAAAATAAAAGTTTCAGAGCCTATTGTTATGCCATTACTCTGTGATAATTCTGAGTAATTTGTGAATAAATTGACTTGCCTATGTTTCACTCATCGCTGGCATATCATCACCATAGCTCTCAACCCTTTCAGATCCAGCTGTTCCAATTCATGGGAGCTGCCCCAGTATATCAGGGCTACATCCCAACTGTCACTCAACTCAGTTTCTGCAATGTCTCATTTCCTGTTGTGCAGGCGTCACCACATGTGTTGCTTAGTTATTTGCTCACGAATGGGGATCAACGTCTCTCTGTTATGTGTTTTACTTGTATTTAATTATTTTACTCATAGAGCTCTAATCTTGAAATGCGGTCTTCCCAAAAGATAAGAACTCCCAACCTTTAGCATTGGAAGAAGTAGCAATGAGCCACAGGCTACACTTCCACGTATAGGAGAACTTTCTATGAATGCGCATTGTATTCTTCTTCATTATAGGCAGACTGTACTGGTACATAGAACTACAGTTCTATGCACCAGTGCATTTTTATACACTTGTATTCTAGATGGAAAATAAAAGATTTTTTTTCTTCCTGGAAAACTACTAAAAGATAATGAAAAACAATTACAATATTTTTAATGGACTATTTTTGATGGACTTTTATAAAAAAATAAAAATAAATGTAACAAATCAGCAAATAACACAGACATATTTTGCTTAGAGAGTTAGGCCGCGTTCACATATAGTGTAAATAGTGTTTTTTTTTTTTTTGCTGCATTTTTTTTAGTAGAAATTCTGCTGTGGTAAACTGTCAAAGCTAAGTGGATGTGATTTCATGAAAATTGTGCCCCCTGCGAATCTTTTTTTTCTCTCTCTATGCTTCTACGAGGAGCTGGAATGAAAATGCATATTAAGAGAATATAAAGAGCATGTAAAAAAAAAAAGTTTATTTACAGAATGAAAGATTTTCTGTACTATAAAAAAGACATTAAAAATGCTGCTTCAAATCTGCACCAAAAATGCATCAAATACGGGGAAAAAGCATAAAAGGCTAGAAAATGCACTAATCAGAGAAGACTGTTTTGTGTAATTTGGTGTGGACACCTGCAAATACAGGCAGATAAAGTGGCAGAAAAAACCGCAGCATTTACGTTATGTGTGAATATGGTGGCAAAATGGCACTTAAAAATGAGAACGTTCTGTCTGCGCAAAAAATGAATGAATAAGCAAACAATAAATCCATAGCACCTAACTGTCCCAAATACAGTACAGCGTCTTTGCCCTGCTGTCCTTGGTCAGTGTGCTGAATGTCCCTCAGTGCCACCTCAGGCATCTCCTCCTGCCTGAGTAGAAATAAATGGAAAATGGATGTGACTATGGGGTGTGGTGAGGGGTTTGACCAGAAATTTGAAATAATTTATCCCTCTTTCTCTTCTGTAAAAGTTAGGAGGTATGTCATTAAACTTGTGCAGTTGTGATGAAAAATTGATGAAAATTGGCTCAATTTAATGTTTGTGAACTTAATTTCTTGATATATCTTTTTTCTTTAGACAGCCCCTTAACCCCTTCATTTTCGTTTTTGCGTTTGTTTGTTTTTTTGCTCCCCTGCTTTTTTATAACTTTTTTATTTTTCTGTCAATATGGACATGTGAGGGCTTGTTTTTTGCGGGAAAAGTTGGACTTTTGAACAACACCGTTGGTTTTTCCATGTCGTGTACTGGAAAACAGGAAAAAAATTCCAAGTGAGATGAAATTGCAAAAAAGTGCAATTCCACAAACTTTTTTTTATTATTTTGTTCACCATGTTCACCAAATGCTAAAACTGACCTGCTATTATGATTCTCCAGGTGATTATGAGTTCGTAGATACCAAACATGTCTAGGTTCTTTTTTATTTAAGGTGTGAAAAATAAATCCAAAGTTTGGTAAAAAAAAAATTGCATAATTTTCCGAGACCCGTAGCGTTTCCATTTTTTGTGATCTTGGCATGGTGAGGGCTTATTTTTGGCGCGCCGAGCTGACGTCTTTAGTTATACCATTTTGGCATAGATACAATCTTTTGATCATTTCCCATTATTGCATTTTAATGCAATGTTGCGGCAACCAAAAAAAATGTAATTGACTTTTTTCACTACGCCGTTTACCGATCAGGTTCATTCTTTTTATATATTGATAGATCGGGTGATTCTGAATGCGGTGATACCAAATATGTGTTGCTGTTTTTTTTATTTTGAATGGGGCAATATTGGGGGGATTTTAACTTTTATATTTTTAAAAACATTTTTTGACTTTTCACTTGCTTCAATAGTCTCCGTGGGAGACTAGAAGCTGTGATCTTCTGATTGCCTCTGCTACACACAGACGCTGGGTGGCGCTCATAGCAGTCGGACATTGACAACAACAGGGGTCTGCTGCAGACCCCGGGTTCTCATGCCATCCCATAGGGGACTTGTGGTCATGTGACAAGGGCGCCGATGGGCGGGATTAATGACGCTCTTCCGGTGCAATCACATTAAATGCTGTTGTCAGAGATAAACAGCAGCATTTAACAAGCTAACAGCCGCGAGTGGATCGCAATACATGCAGCCACGTGGACTCGAACATATTTTTTAGAGCACGTCGAAGACACTTGGTTAGCACTGAAGCATGCTCGGAGAACACCTTATCCAATCACATTCGCTCAACACTATTTACTAACTCTTTAAAAGATGTGTGATATGTGAATATTTTAAACTCAGGTTTGATTCTTGGTTCTAAATGTGAGAAAAAATATATATTAGGATTAGGAATAAAGGTAAAAATAAAATGTGCAGTGGAGTGCTATTCAGGGTTATCTAGACCAAGACATTTCCTGTATCTCTTTGTCAGTTTCTGATGTAACTGGTATTATTATAGAGATGACAGCAGAGTACGGCGTGATCCTAAAGGTGTGATCCACAGATACATCCACAAATAGACTTGGCCTGACAAGAGCAGACACTTTCTGACTCACATTAGCTGTGATGGGGCTTGTCCACATTATGACCCACTTGTACTGAACCTTATCATCTCCACCTGCATAAAGCTTATATTGACTGTTATTTTATACGGTTTATGTGGTTTTTAGAATTTGCTTCATTGCTAACATTTCAGAGTTGATTACAGTGAATCCATGATGAGTATGCATTTTTCTTGACCAACGTGTCTAAAAGAAGTGGTTGAGTTAATGGTGCCAAACACCTATAGTAATTAATTGACAGAATCAGACATAACCGAAGAATATGAAAAAGGTTTATAAGTTGGCGATATCAGAGAGCGATACTGAACTTAAAAGGGTTGTCTGATTTACAAAATAATTTTCTTCTCTTTGTGGACCCTCATCCATTCATAGTGCTGAAGTGATTACCAAGAGGAGCTCTCACTCTGGAGGACCTGCCACGTTCTGTGCATTTCATGGAAAGTCTACTGATTTCAGTGGGCCAAGTGTAATGCCTTATTTTTCCTGCGGAGGCAGTGTAGGGAAATTAAACATAAACCGAATGTTTTACAGTAGATTATAAATGATTTTCGAGGATCCATGCAACAAAATAAACTTATAATCTATTCTAAGTCAAAGAGATTGTCCTAAGAGGTATCTGTTACATCCTCTGAATTCTGGTCTATTCAGAACTTAGCATATATTGACTGGTTGCACAAAACATGGTAAAGATATTTGGGGAATGTAAGAATTTTCATTTTTGATTTTGTCACGTAGATCAGAAACGACAGATGTAATGTGAAGCTTTGAGGTTTACTGCTAACAGAAATTGAAAGACCTATTTAACTTACAGGTACAGAGACCATAGGCAATGCTCCATGCAGAATGTGTGCAATTACTGTAGCTCTTCACTAAAAAGAAGAAGAGCTTCTGTCCTTCACTCTTGTAATTAAAATCTTTAGTAAGACATTGACTTACAGGCCAGTCATGTACCGTAAATGACATTTCTGTAGGGCTAAATTTGCATAAGAGGCAGAAGAAAAGGAGCATTGTTCATCAGGACTGTATACCGGCTGATTGTAGTGACTCCCTTTCCTGACCTTGCTTTCTGCAATATTCGCAGGATATATGTATATCTGAATGTGCGAATGCTGTTAATGTAGCACACATAGGGATCAGTTTAAGTGGCACAAGTTATCACATTAAGGAGGCTCATTTCTCTCAGTATGCGCGTGGCCATTACCTGATCATGTGCTATTATCATTCTATTCTGAAGTGGAAACCAGCTTCCTACACTGACTAACTGGTGATATTAGATCAGCACATTGTTGTTAATAATTTTATAAAGTATCAGCACACTCCACAGCTTCGTACAATATGGTATAGTGTACAGTACATACAGTTACAATCTGATGTAATGGTGCAAGGAGTGAGGGCCTTGATCGTAATCTGGCCGATGGGTGATATGACGGGCACAAGGGCTTTTGTTTCATGTGTCCACCAACCAACATCAACAAATGAGATTAAAGGGACCCCGTCAGCTGATTCATGCTGCCCAAACCACAGCATATTCTTATCTGACACAAGTAGAGTAAGAAGATCTGGCCATGGGGCATAGCCGGAGTCCAGGGAAGTCCAGCATTGCTCCAGGTGATGGACAGGTCTATGTACACTTGAGTTATAGAAGCTCTACTATGAATATTTTTTTAATAAATGTGTGTATATGTGCATGTAGTGTAGTGTGAGTGTAGTAATATAATCATCAACCGCTGCCTGCTCCGGTATTCAGTGCCGTTCCTCTCCTCAGTGACGTCACCACTCTGCAGACTTTCTGGGTCACACTTCACTCTGCGTGGCTTTTACAATGTAAATCTGCGTATGAAAAATCAGAACAAGGCTCCATAGACTGACTTACATTGTAAAAAGGACTTCTAGGTCACACAGAGCATAGCATGACCCGGAGAGTCTGAAGTGCATTGACGTGACTGAGAAGAAGAGCAGAATGACGCTGCAGAAAAGAGAGCGGCAGTAGGTGAGTATATTAACACATACTATACACCATACACATAGGCAGATTTAGTAAACAAAATCTTTGTGGTAATGTCTCTTCAAAGACCTGTCAATCATCTGGACCAGTGATGGGGAGAGCCGTCCGGGGCCACCAGACTAGTCTGCTCTTAGGCTATGGCCCCACTGCCAGATCTTCTCACTATAACTTCTCTGAATCTTATGAGCGTTTCAAGGAAAAATATATTTAACTGCAGTCATGCAGGAAGACTCCGATTTAGGCTGCCCGTTGATCCCTTTGAAAGAATAGATGTACGTAAGGTGCGATAGTCATGGGCGAGGAGCTGCTGTGTTCCCACATCCTGGCACCTCACAAGTAAATGGTGTCCCGTTTCCCTTGTGCTGTGGGTGTACGTTATAATATTGATGGTTTGGCAGGAAGCCTCCACTGTCGCTACAATCCCGAATCCAGAAACAGACGAATATTTAGCAGGAGGCACTTTTCAAACAAATTAACTTTACTGACCAGTCCAGATTCCTTCTTAGTCACAGCACAGTACGATGTTACAGTCATGATTTTTTCAGCCCGAGTTATCCCTTTCTTGCCTGGCACCCCTGGTACCTGGAATACTCTGTCCGACTCCGCAGCTTTCATGGATTCTAACCCGCCTTTTCCCCATCTGGCTTTCCTGTTATGACCTGGTGGTGAGGACAATAATGGACCTGGTGGTTAAGAGCACACGGAATGACCTGATAGTTACTAATAATACAGGACAAGCTCTGAGACGTGGGAACTCTGCTGACCGCAATCCCTAAACCTATCTCACACACTAGAAATAGCCGTGGAGCGCTCCTGACGCTCCCTAGGCGCCTCGTCACAGCCTAAGGAACTAGCTAGCCCTAAAAATAGAAAAATAAAGCCTACATTGCCTCAGAGAAATTCCCCAAAGGAACAGGCAGCCCCCCACATATAATGACTGTGAGTTAAGATGAAAATTACAAACACAGAGATGAAATAGATTTAGCAAAGTGAGGCCCGACTTACTGAACAGACAGAGGATAGGAAAGGTAACTTTGCGGTCAGCACAAAAAACTACAAAAAGACCACGCAGAGGGCGCAAAAGACCCTCCGCACCGACTCACGGTGCGGAGGCGCTCCCTCTGCGTCCCAGAGCTTCCAGCAAGCAAGACAAAAATCAAAATAGCAAGCTGGACAGAAAAAATAGCAAACAGAGAAAAACAAGCAGGAACTTAGCTTCTGCTGGGAAGACAGGTCACAAGAACGATCCAGGAGCGAACTAGACCAATACTGGAACATTGACAGGTGGCATGGAGCAATGATCTAGGTGGAGTTAAATAGAGCAGCCAGCTAACGAATTAACCTCGTCACCTGTGGAAGGAACCTCAGAAGCCGCAGCTCCACTCACAACCACCAGAGGAAGCCCATGGACAGAACCAGCCGAAGTACCATTCATGACCACAGGAGGGAGCTTAACAACAGAATTCACAACACTTTCCCTTCTGGATAGTGATACAGGCACACTCTTCTCTAATTTCGGGCCATAGGCCCCGGACGTCCTGGGAAGGTCTGGTAAAGTTAGTGGCGGCCCTTTGCATGCTGCCCAAAAGTTCATACTCTCTTGTGCTTTTCAGCCCTTTGGCCTTGGACTTCACTTCACTCTCCCATCTAACCTTCTCATCTCCCTAAAGCAGGAAGTGTTTCCCTTATAACTAACCCTGCTCCTCCCATGTTGGGGCTGTTCCCAAACACTTTAACTGTTTCTATACTGTAACTATCTACTTCCTGATTCTGTTGTGCCCTCCTCTGCATTTTCCCATTCCTTATCTATATCTAACACTTTATCCTATTTCTATGTCCTGATTTCTTATCTTTACACTTTCCCTATGTTTAATTCATTAACACATTATGAGTTTACATTACTAGTATTTAAAACATTCTATGAGATTTGTTATTATATCGTTCACATTACCAACATAAATTTGTTCATATTAGTGCCTTAATATTCTATGCACTCAAAATACATTTTTAATACACAAAAGCACACCCGTTTTATTAGAGAGGAAAAAGAGCATGATTTTCCCTGGCACCCTCTTACATATATGTAAGTGCCCATCCACCTAGTAGACCAACCACCCAGTAGGGATCGCTGTGATCAGATCTTGTAAATCAGGGATTAACATGTAATTCCCAGTTTGAATGTTATTACCCTGATAACAGCTGGGACCCACATTGATTGGGGCTCTGAAGTGTTCAGTAAGGCTACGTTCACATTTGCGTTGTTGGGCGCAGCGTCGTCGACGCATACCGGCGCATGCGTCATGCGCCCCTATCTTTAACATGGGGGGCGCATGGACATGCGCCGGTATGCGTTGTATTGCGTTTTATGACGCATGCGTCAATTTGACGCACCAGACAGGGCGCGGACAACGCTACTTGTAGCGTTTTCCCTGCAACAAAATTCATGAACATTACTACTTTATGTCCACGCATGCGTCAAAAAACGCAGCGTTGTGTATATGCATTGTTGGTTGCGTCGACGACGCTGCGCCCAACAACGCAAATGTGAACGTAGTCTAAGAATGAAGCAGTTGCCAAACATGGGTGTCCTGGAGATAGCCATGAGCTGTAGCACCACCACTGCTTATTACTGCTTACCAAGTTATCACCTAACTTGTCAAATTGGAGACGATAGAATAGAAAGAAAGGATCTAGTGGAGGGGTTTATTAGCTACGTACTACAGTGAGCGTCTTGAAGAGGAGGGAATAAAGATTTCTATATTCTGGATGGACCCATGGAGAGAGTAGTCTAATGAAGAGGTGCAGCACAGGAAAGATTCCTAATAGGAGGACTGCCCATTTCCATACAGAGATCATAGAAGGAGTTCTCTGCTCGGGATCCCCTTTATTATCCAAAATGAAACTAGTGGGTTCCACTGTGAAAATTTTGGCACAAACATGTATTATAGGGGTTATATTAGTTAGACCCACAGGAATTATGGAGGGTGGACAAGAGTTGTCAGTCTTTTAACAAGATATTGGCCTAATGGTCAATCTATAAAAGTTAGAATAATTCGGCAGATTTATCTGCAGTCTCATGAAAACCTATAAACGGCAAATTGTGATTGTGCAATGAGTTTTGCCAAATAATAAATTACGTTCCGGCCACATTGACAAACCTAGATGAGATGCCAGTGTGTGTCCGAGCCTCAGAGAACTCTGTAAATGCAGAATATTGCTGCATGACAATGACTGAACACTAACGCAGTAACGTTTTAGTCCGTTACAATTAGTGCAGTAGTCTGGGATGTAATTGATCCACATGACATGACTGATATATGATGTAGCAGAAGACTGTCTGCCACAAACACCGAGTGTAAATGTTTGAACATGAAATAACCAGACAGCATAGGAAGGATTGATTTCTGTGCAGAAACCAACAGCACAGTATACAGTATATTTGCCTGTATTGATCTGCCATCCTTTATGTTGAAAACCTGGGTATATTGGCTGTTTTTGCTTGAGAATCAATGGCGTCCATGCTGCGCTCACACACGGCTGAATGCAGTTGTTTAAGAATAGCGCCGCAGACTATTACTTTCTCCTCTGCAGATTGTATTGGATGTGCGGACGTCATGAGCAAAGTGTGCAGATTACAATGTCCATGTGCGTGTGGTTAGTACCTAGGCCGCCATTTAAACAGAGGCAGACATTATTGGGCATGTTCGTATAAAATGTTACTTTCACAACAACTATGAAAGTCCATTTGGACTACATTAGTTTTGTGAACGAACATTCCTCATAATGCTCATTTCACGATAATGGTGCAGGGCAAGCAGGTTGCCGATCATCTGACAAATGAGCAAAACACTTGTTCGTCGGGTGAAATGATCTGAACAGTCTATTACAGATTCACATTCTGTGCGTGTTTGAAGCGGGGTCCACCTGTGTAAACAGGCTATTCAACTGTATGTAACCAGGCTATCGAAGTGCTTGGTTTGAACAGTCGTTTTGTGTTGACAGATGCCCTTTAGAAAGTTATATGGTTGGCGATCTGAAGACTTCTAGCGGGAACTGGGTATTTTTATCTTAGAGACGAGTCGGTACTTACTGAGTATTGCGTAACATTTTCATCAGTTTTTAGAAGTAATTGTATCTAGTCTTTTGTAGCACTGTATCTTCCACTTTGCCAGTCCGCTCAGTACGTTCTCTAGGATCGGCTCTGTAGTTCTTTCTCTCTTTTTCATTATCTGTACTTACATCAGGTAGAGTGTCTTTCTAGTCAAGGGTAAGTGGATAATGCGCTCTCAGGTAGCCAGGGCTGGACTACTCTTACATTTTCAAGTTATGATTGTCTTGTCTTGTATCCTCTTGGGATTTTTGATTGATAGATTTTCTGTACAGGAAGACCAGGGTTATAATATATTTTGCTGATAATGTTATTGTTAGGTGAAGACATTATTTTACCACTTTTATTATCATTTGGACATGAGATTTCTGAGCGTCTATGTGGTGATGAAACGTATGACAACGAGTTGTATCTAAGCAGACAAATGCGCATTGTCATTTCCTCCATTCTATTTTTATATATGGTATGTAAAATCTTTCCAGACAATGTATCATGCACCAGGAACTATGTGAACATATCTGTAGTAAGTATCACACATCTCAGGGATTTTTTTTCCTGCTCTCTAAAAGCTACCTTCACACTGAACGATATCGCTAGCGATCCGTGACGTTGCAGCGTCTTGGATAGCGATATCGTTCAGTTTGACAGGCAGCAGCGATCTGGATCCTGCTGTGCCATCGTTGGTCGGCACAGAAAGTCCAGAACTTTATTTCGTCGCTGGATCACCCGCTGACATCGCTGAATCGGCGTGTGTGACGCCGATTCAGCGATGTCTTCACTGGTAACCAGGGTAAATATCGGGTTACTAAGGCTACGTTCACATTAGCGTTGCGCCGCCGTGCGTCGGCAACGCAACGCGCGACGCACGCTAAAACGCACGCAAACGCGCGCAAAAACGCGCGCGTTTTGCGACGCGTGCGTCGTTTTCCGACGAAAATCGGACGCACAGAAAATGCTACATGTAGCGTTTCCTTGCGTCCGACGCTAGCGTCGGAAACGACGCACATGGCGAAAAACGCCACCAAAACGACGCACGCGTCCCCTATGTTAAACATAGGGGCGCGTCGCCGCTGCGTCGCCGCTGCGTCGCCGGCGCAACAGCGACGCACATTGGCGGAACGCCAATGTGAACGTAGCCTAAGCGCAGGGCCGCGCTTAGTAACCCGATGTTTACCCTGGTTACCAGTGTAAATGTAAAAAAACCAAACACTACATACTTACATTCCGGCGTCTGTCCTCTCCGGCGCTCTGCTTCTCTGCACTGTGTAATAAGCGCAGCGGCCGGAAAGCACAGCGGTGACGTCACCGCTGTGCTTTGCTTTCCGGCCGGCGCTTTGTGCAGAGAAGCAGAGCGCCAGAGAGGACAGACACCGGAATGTAAGTATGTAGTGTTTGCTTTTATGTTTACGCTGGTAACCAGGGTAAACATCGGGTTACTAAGCGCGGCCCTGCGCTTAGTAACCCGATGTTTACCCTGGTTACCAGGGGACTTCGGCATCGTTGGTCGCTGGAGAGCTGTCTGTGTGACAGCTCACCAGCGACCCTGCAGCGATCGGGATCGTTGTCTAGATCGCTGCAGCATCGCTTAATGTGACGGTACCTTTAGGCCGGTTTCACACGTCAGTGGCTCCGGTACGTGAGGTGACAGTTTTCTCATGTACCGGAGACACTGACTCACGTCCGCATGTTTTCACGGACCCTGTGTCCATGTGCAAAACACGGAGACATGTCAGTGTTCGTGGGAGCGCACGGATTACATGGACCCATTAAACTCAATGGGTCCGTGTAAAACACGTACCGCACACGGACGCTGTCCGTGTGCAGTCTGTGTGCTATGCAGGAGACAGCGCTACAGTAAGCGCTGTCCCCCCCACGTGGTGCTGAAGCCACCATTCATATCTTCTCTCCAGCAGTATTCGCTGGAGAGAAGATATGAAAAATCCTTTTTTTTTTTTCATGTTTAAAATGAAGATCCCTGTCCCCACCCCCTGTGCGCCCGCCCGCTGTTAATAAAATACTCACCCGGCTCCCTCGCAGCGTACTGTCCTCGCCGCAGCTTCTCCTGTATGATCGGTCACGTGGGGCCGCCGATTACAGTCATGAATATGTGGCTCCCTCCCATTTTAAACACGAAAAAAAAAAAAAATAATAATTTTTCATATCTTCTCTCCAGCGAACGCTGCTGGAGAGAAGATATGAATGGCGGCTTCAGCACCAGATGCAGCGGACAGCGCTTATCTCTAGCGCTGTCTCCTGCACGCTCCGTGTGGTACCCAGTCGGCACACGTGTGCCGCACGTGTGCCACACGGATGGCCTACGTGAGCTCACGGACACACAGACACGTATAATTCCGGTACCGATTTTTCCGGTACCGGAATTGTCTGGACGTGTAAGACTGGCCTTAAAGAAGGTGCAGACGGACGTAGATTCTCTTGTCCCAGAGAATCGAGCAAGTTATGCAAATGACACTCTGATCAAACTCTGATCACAGTGTTCTCCGACTCACTCAGATGAGAAGTTGGAGAATTTCTTCATCTTTTCTAATCTGTCAGTCTGCGAAACTCGGACTGCACTCAAATGACATCCGAGTGCAGTCCAATGTTTCCCACGCACTCATTGACTTGCATGACTTAGTGTGATCCAAATATCAAATCAAACTTGGGCACTGAACAGTTTTTTTTCCTCTGAAGTCTCTTTCATAGGAAAAAATTGTATACGTCTCATAGACTAACATTAATCCAAGTGAGATCCGATGTTTTGTCAGATTGCACTTGGATTGAAAATATGCACATCTGCACCTGCTTTTACCTGGACTACTAATCCTAGTCTTATAAATGCTTTGCAGGTGTTCTTAGATTAGGAGTTTGATGAAAATCTGGCGTTAGTACCACAAACTGTGTATCAATGCCTCCTAGTAGTGTGAGGCTATAAAGTTGTCTCATTTAGGCTGTGTGCACACGTTGCAGATTTTTCGCGTTTTTTTTCACGTTTTTTCACTATAAAAACGCGGAAAAAAATGCATACATTATGCATCCCATCATTTAGAATGCATTCCGCAATTTTTGTGCACATGATGCGTTTTTTTTCCGCGAAATAAACGCATCGCGGTAAAAAACGCAGCATGTTCATTAATTTTGTGGATTTTTTTGCGGATTTCCTATTATATTATTGCATTGGGAACCTCCTGAAAAATCCACAAAAAAACGCACCAAAAACACGGTAAAAACGCAAGAAAAACGCATGCGGATTTCTTGCAGAAAATGTCCAGTTTTGCTCAGGAAATTTCTGCAAGAAATCCTGAACGTGCGCACATAGCCTCATGGTACGGTTTGGCAGAGACATAGAGGATGCAGAATGATGCAGTTGTAGCAGATGCACCCAGGTGCTAATGCCTTAGAACACCTAAAAGCGCCTCTAATGCCACATATTGGAGGTAGCAATTCTTCATTATTCTCCAAAAGGAAAAGACCTCCATTCGCAGAAAGCTATTTTAAGGTTTTTGCCCCTCATCAGTGTAAATAGTAGATTGGTTACCTAACTGAGAGATCTTCGATGAAGGCTCTAATGAGTAAAGTGTTTCTGTAAGGTGACTGCCACTTTGGCATAGAGAGACTAAGGCTATGTTCGTATTGCACCTTTGGCACATAACAGTGACTCAAACCCAGCACCTCTTGTGCACTAGGCAACAGCTCTTCCCTCTGAGCTATTCAGCTGGTTGGACAATTCCTGTGCTCTTACTGATTGTCTCCACTCTGAATACCCTACTTAACCCTGCTGTTTTGTTTGCATTTACTATACACTTGTAGTGTTCCGGTTCACTATGACCCGGCTTATTAAACCTTGATTTTAGACACTCTAACTCCATTTTTTTATACTTTTTGCTTACTAGACTGTTTGTGAACATGTTTGGTAGTAAAAAAAAAAAAGAAAAATGAACTAGAAATCTTTTTTTTGTTGTTTTTATTCTGCAAAATCAGATCAATGAGCAAAACGAAAATAGCTTCAAAAACAATAAGAGCTTCTATACTACATCAAAGCATACCAGAGCTCAATATCCAGCAATCTATCATGCTAAGTGTAAAGCAGTGTATCACACAGTAATAACACTAATTACATGTAATAAAATAAAATAAAAGTATTCCTTTACAATATATAATCTATCAATAGAATTGATTAGTAAAAGCATAACAAGCAACATACCTGTAGAAAACAAAGATACTGCCTGGAACAGAGATATCCTGGAACAGAGGTATGTACACAGCTGCTCTCCAAAGAAACTGAAAGGTAACATGTCTGGGCTAGCATATGTGTACTGATAAGAGCAGAGAAGATAAGAACCCTTCTGAAAACAAGCAGATAAGCCAGGAAGACAGACTTACTTAGCCCAAAAAAATTATTTGCAAGACTTTACAGCTCAGCTTTACAAAAAAAAAGTCTTAGACAGCGCGTTCTGAGCAGTCCGTTCTGCGCATAATATACACGTGTAGTGCACACCTAGTGATCTCTCCAGATGCACTCTACATTTTAGAATAGACTGCGCACCAAAAATAATCAATATAAAGCCATTTTTATGGTGCGCAGATCTCAATGCATACCCCCGGTAGAGCGCGTGTACGACCCTATTGAAATAATTTAGGAAATAAATCAATTGATATACAATAGTAGATGCAATAAATAGACCCAACTGAGGTTATAACTCCTTTATTTCACTGAAAATATGGCCTCACAGCTGTAAAAAACGATGTCGGGTCCCTATGACCCGAACACAACAAGTGTAACTTTTTGCGTGTAGCAAAAAGTAATACGAAAAAAAAAATAAATAAAAAAAAAATACTCATAGGTAGGTCCCCCCAAATGAGGAAAAGTCAAGGAGTCTCAAGTTTTATAGACTTACAGAAAAAAATCTACAGGGCCGCAAAAAGTCTGTTCGGATCACTATGACCCGAACAGAACAGCAGGGTTAAACCTGGCATGGCACAACCTTCCTTTCGAGATTATTGAGCTCCCAGCCTTTAGTCAAGCGTTCCTTTCACCTGCTGCTTTATTCCAATATTATACTGCTGCTTCGTGTACCGACACCTGGCTATTCCTGACCATTAGTGATGAGCGAGTATACTCGTTGCTTGGGTTTTCAAGAGCACGCTCGGATGATCTCCGAGTATTTGTTGGTGTTCGGAGATTAAGTTTTCATCGCCGCAGCTGAATGATTTACAGCTACTAGCCAGGCTGAGTACATGTGGGGGTTGCCTGGTTGCTAGGGAATCCCAACATGTACTCAGGCTGGCTAGTAGCTGTAGATCATTCAGCTGCGATGATGACAACAATCTACGAACACTAATAAATACTCGGAGATCACCCGGGCGTGCTTGGGAAAACCCGAGCAACGAGTACACTCGCTCATCACTACTGACCAGCAACCTGCTGATCCTTTGAATACATTGCTCTCCGTATACCGACCCCTGGCTATTCCTGACCATGCAACCTGCTGATCCGTTAAATACATTGCTCTCCGTATACCGACCCCTGGCTATTCCTGACCATGCAACCTGCTGATCCGTTAAATACATTGCTCTCCGTATACCGACCCCTGGCTATTCCTGACCATGCAACCTGCTGATCCTTTAAATACATTGCTCTCCGTATACCGACCCTGGCTATTCCTGACTACGCTACCTGCCGGAGCTGCCCCTGGTGGTTGCAATAGAACTACCCAGGCCAGTCCATAACTCAGGGCTTCTGTCTGATGTCTTGAAAAGCTGGATTTTAGCGGGGTTATTGAGCTTAAGTAAGCAGACAGTGTATCTATATGTGCTGTCTCCTTTTCATCAGTGCCCGCCTTTTTGAGGTGGAAAAAAGTGCAGTCAGCCATACTTTTGTGCCTGCCTCAAAAAGGTGGACATGGCTGAAATTGACATCAGACAGAGCTCCAATTTACTCTGTTTCATTTAACTCAAGAGCCCCATCTGTGGAACCACCTGAATCCCATTTCTCAGGATTTTAGATAGAAGCCCCGACCGATCCACTGACGTGTGGAAAAATGTGATGTGAGCATAGCCTTATAGGTTATGCAATGCTTCCTGGGAGGAAATATTTCTACAAATAGCCTCTTTTTTTATAGACTAAGGCCGGCGTCACACTAGAGGTTTACGGACGTATGAGAGGTGCAAAAACTATGCAGTGCACACGGACCAATGTTTCTCTATGGGGCAGCTCCTATCTGCCGTATATTTCTCAGCTGTATTTTACGGGCATAGAAAATCGCAGCATGCCGCGTTTGTCAACGTATTGCGCAAAGAATCCGCCAATGAAAGTCTATGGGGGCGAGAAAAATATGGATTACACACGGGCCATCAGTGTGACTTGCGAGAAATACGCACCGGTGTTCGATAGAAAAGCCAGCAATTCGTAGTAACATAGTTATTAAGGTTGAAGGAAGACTTTAAGTCCATCTAGCTCAATCCATAGCCTACCCTAACATGCCCTAGCACAGTGGTCCCCAACTCCAGGCCTCGAGGGCCGCCAACAGTGCAGGTTTTCAGGATTTCTTTAGTATTGCATCGGTGTAATGTGATCATCTGCACAGGTGATGATTCCAACCCCTGTGCAATACTAAGGAAATCCTGAAAACCTGCACTGTTGGCGGCCCTCGAGGCCTGGAGTTGGGGACCACTGCCCTAGCATGTTGATCCAGAGGAAGGCAAAAAAAATCCCCACGTGGCAAAGAGTAAGCTCCACATTGGGGAAAAAAATTCCTACCCGACTCCACACACGGCAATCAGACTAGTTCCCTGGATCAACACCATAACAAGGAATCTAATATATATAACATGTAACATTATACTTTTCAAGAAGGGCATCCAGTCCCCTCTTAAATTTAAGTAATGAATCACTCATTACAACATCATACGGCAGAGAGTTCCATAGTCTCACTGCTCTTACAGTAAAGAATCCGCATCTGTTATTATGCTTAAACCTTCTTTCCTCCAGTCGTAGAGGATGCCCCCTTGTCCCTGTCTCAGGTCTATGATTAAAAAGATCATCAGAAAGGTCTTTGTACTGTCCCCTCATATATTTATACATTAAAGTAAGATCACCCCTTAGCCTTCGTTTTTCCAAACTAAATAGCCCCAACAGGGCCAACACTATCATTTTTTAGTTTCTTACTATTTACGCAGTTAAAGAATATTTTGGGAATATTTTTACTCTCTCTCGCAATGAGTCTCTCCTCTCAATCTTTGCTGCCTTGATTTGCTTTTACAGGATTTATTTAATTTTCTATATTTATTTAATGCCTCATCACTACCTACTTCCTTTAATTCTCTAAATGCTTTCATTTTGTCACTTATTGCGCCACTTACAGCTCTATTTAGCCATATTGGTTTCCTCCTATTTCTAGTATGTTTATTCCCATACGGTATATACTGTGCACAGGTCCTATCCAGGATGCTAATAAACGTCTCCCATTTTCTTTGTGTATTTTTGTGTCTCAGGATATCGTCCCAGTTAATTGCACCAACATCCTCTCTCATCCGTTGGAAATTTGCCCTCCTGAAGTTTAGTGTCCTTGTAACCCCTCTACTACACATCTTATTAAAGGATACATGAAAACTTATTATTTTGTGATCACTATTCCCCAAGTGACCCCCAACCCTTATATTTGATATGCGGTCTGGCCTGTTGGTTAATATTAGGTCTAGCAGTGCCCCCCTTCTTGTTGGGTCCTGAACCAGTTGTGAAAGGTAATTGTCTCTCATAGTTGTCAAAAACCGATTACCTTTGCTGGAACTGCAGGTTTCTGTTCCCCAATCTATTTCAGGGTAGTTGGTGTCCCCCATAATAATGACTTCTCCTTGAGCCACTGCTTCATCTATTTGCTTTATGAGGAGGGGCACCGCAAGTCTAGGTAGCTACGTTCCCCTGCATTCCATTCATTCACCAGTTTTTACAGGCAGGGGCAACAGTTGCATTAGCAGGCTCCTGCTTGTAAAATTATTTAACCCCTTCAGATGGATTTACATCGTGGGACTTGACTAACGGCGGAGAGCGCTACAGGTTTTTCTTTAGTATTGATTTTTATCACCACTGTTCCACCCAGACCAGGTAGCAGCACCACACTATATCCCAAAATGAGAGACCTTGTTTCAGACAGAAACAAAAGGATTCTAACTATTCAAAAGTTTTTTAATCAAACCCAGGTGGATCCCTCCAATACCTCTAATAATGAAGACGCCACATTGGCAATAGAAACTCTAAAAGATCTTGAACACTATCTAATTAAAGAAATGAGGGATCTCTGGGAAATTGCTACATTAGAACGATATCTGTCCTTTAACTGTATACCAAAAGGTCTCACAGTATATAAACCTATTTCAGGAGATATAGGGGATCCGGATACGGTAAAAGAATGGGAGGCCATGTTTAAGGAATTTTCTGTCAAAACTGTTTCCTTTATAATTGCTAAAAGAAAACAACATCTGGCAGGATTAAAAAAGAATATCTCTAAATTATTTGAGGAGATTAAACCGTTCGAAACACATCCAGATATTATAAGACTATCTAAAAATATCAGGATCAGAATTCTTGCGAAAGAAAAAGAAATACTGGACAAAAAACAATCCAAATTTGGGAGAGACAGGGTACCAGACTGGGCAGTACCACCCCCACATGGATCATCCCCCTATAACGCGAATACTGATAATCCAAATGGTAATGGAATGGGAGGGAACGGCACACACAACTACATGAATATGAACCAATTTATAACTATAGATGAAACATCTAATAGTATGGCAATAGAGGAACAGTTCTCTATACACCCTACAGATGAAGATGATGGCATGGATCATCTAAGTATTTCAAAGGAACTGGGAGCAAGTGCAATTTCAGAAAAATCTTGGCCCTCTGCTCATGAGGTTTCAGTGTATACCCCCATATCTTCGTACGCTTTCCAAAATAGATTTCAGGTTCTTGATAAGGGGGAAGATCCTCCATCCACCAGTAGAGGGGTTACGTATAATATGATGAGTTGTGATAACTCTCCTATTCTACAAAGTTCTAATAAACTCCCTAAAAAACCTTCAAAGAAAACGGTGAGACCCAGTGGCTCAACCAATCTCAGTTCCCAACCAGTACAAAAGAATAAATATAAACATCATCCTTTTTTTCATGTAGGTCTAAAAAAACAAGAAAAAGGGGCTGCAGGGGCGGGAAACTTGCCCCAAAAAAGAGGAAACAAAATGACAATAAAAAGGAACTAGATAAGGAGGAAGAACATCAACAGAAAATATTCAATCTAAGCAGCCATAAATTGGATACAAAGGAAGTTTCTATACTTAATAAAGGTCTTAAATATGCCCCAAGTGTCAAATTTGACAAATTTCAGGCCTTTATTGGTATAAAATTATTTATGAAACGACTGGCTATTAAAAAATATTTTATAAAAAATAAGGTCGCTACAACAAACGACCCCCACTCACAAACGGATCCCTTTATACATACTACTCTTAGGGCTAAATCCAATTTTAATCCGATTCAAGAGTATTCAGAATCATTTGAAGCCTTTCAGAAGAATGTTATACGGGATATTAGAAAAATTCCCGATAAACAGTGTACAAGATTCAGGAACAATTTAACATATGCGGACCAACAGGCTATAAAACAAATTCAAGCTAATAAATCTATAACTATCAGACCAGCCGATAAAGGGGGAGGTATAGTTATATTGAATACGGAGGATTATACAAAAGAATGTCTAAGGCTATTAGGAGACCAACAAACTTATAGTCTCCTATCTGAAGACCCATCTGACACATATATTCAGGAAATGAAGGGTCTAATTAAAAAAGGATATGAGCAAGGGATCATTATGAAAAAAGAGTTTGATTTTATAAATATCAGTCACCCTAAGATAGCCCATTTTTATTACCTCCCAAAAGTTCACAAAGATCCAGTCAATCCCCCCAGAAGACCCATTATTTCCGGGGTAGACTGCTTAACAGCAAACTTATCAAAATATATAGACTGTCATCTTCAAAAACTGGTCCCTGAACTTCCTTCTCATCTAAAAGACAGTACACATATCCTAAAAAAACTAGAGAATATAGAATGGAAGGATCATTTTATTATGGGCACGTTGGATATTACCTCTTTATATACTATCATACAGCATGATAAAGGTTGTGAAGCAGCAGAATTCTTTTTAAATAAACAAGGCCTATTGCCTAATAGTCAAATTCAATTTATTTTAGACTGCATGCGCTTCATTTTATCTCATAATTATTTTAAATACAATGCGCACTACTATACCCAGCAGTGGGGTACTTCTATGGGTACCAGATTCGCACCTAGTTATGCAAATCTCTACGTGGGTAAATGGGAGTCCGATACCATCTATGGGGACTCCCATTGGGGTGCGAATCTGGTACTCTGGCAAAGATTTATCGACGACATTGTTTTTATTTGGTCTGGTGGTCCCGATTCTTTGTTTGATTTTATTAGTAATTTAAATAAAAAGTCATATTTTTTAAAATTTACGGGAACCACCAGTTCCACTTCTATTAATTTTTTAGATCTCAATATTTTTATTGAGGAGGGTATCATTCATACCAGGACATTCCACAAACCGACGGATGGCAATAATTATATTGCTTTGGATAGCTGCCATCTTCCTAACTGGCTATTGAACGTGCCCAAAAGTCAGATGATCAGGGCACGTAGAAACTGTTCCCGAAAGCAGGACTTCATGCAGGAATCCAAAACTTTGACTGAGAAATTTAGTAAGAAGGGTTATTCCCACAATTCTTTGTCCTCTGCTATTAACCAGGTAGAAAAACTACCAAGATCTAATCTCTTGCTAACAAAAGAAAAAACCAACAAGAAAGAATGGTTAGATCGAGTCCCAATCATAACTAGATATAATGCAAATACCCACTTGTTCAAGAAAATTGTAAGTAGACACTGGGACATCCTTAGAGAGGACAAGGTCATTGGGGATAAACTCCCAGAACGTCCATGGTTTATATATAAAAAGGCCCTTAATCTAGGTAGTAGGATAGCTCCCACAGTCCCACGTAACCTTTTTCCAATAAAATATCCATTTGGAAAGACACCGCAAGGTTTCTATCCTTGCTTAAAATGTAAACCATGCAAATTATTGGAAAGCAGAAAACAACACTTATTTGAGAAGGGGACCATCAGTTGGAAAATCAATAATTTTATTTCTTGTAACACCAAGGGGGTTATATACGCAATTACATGCCCTTGTGATAAAGTGTATATAGGCAGAACCAAAAGAGCCCTCCACACAAGGATCAACGAACATGTCAGAAATATAAAGAAAAAATTTGTTGGGCATCCTCTTTCCAAACACTTTTTGACCCACCATAAAGGGTTAACCTGTGGAACCACCTTTACCGGTCTTAAAGTGGTACAAAAATGTTGGAGAGGGGGGGATTTTATCAAGAAAATGTCTAGGGAAGAGACGGAGATGATTTTCAAACTGGATACTCTAATCCCGAGAGGTCTGAACAGCGAAATTGAGTTATTTGCTTTTAACTCATAATATGGTTGTGTGTCCACGGTCTTCTATATAAGAGCACAATATCTGGAGAGGACCATCCCTGAGGAAGGAGATCGTTCATCTCCGAAACGCGTTGGAATTGGTCCTAAGCTCTTTCCTTAGCCGGTCACGTGATTACTCACGTGACTGTGACGTCACACTAGGTCCTGCGAGTGCAGAAGACCTAACGGCTTTGTCCAGCAGCGTGGACACACTTCTCTGCACGCAGACGTGCGCTGCCACCGGCCGGGGCAGTGCCTGCGATCCGGATCGTTACGGGACTACTTGTGGACTATATTTTATCTCATCTTTTCCCGGTAAAGGATTGGAAGAAACAACAACACAATAGTAATTGCTGCTGATCAGAAATCATCCGGCACTTCATCTTTTTCGCTTAATTCAAGCGTCTCAAGAAGGCTACATTGCAGGATTCTTGTCCCCTCTGACTGCCCCCTCAGGTAGCTATATACTTTTAACTGTATTCTATGTATCTTGTGGTATGAGGTAGTTTGAGCGTGTATTGCTAGAATACTATTTTCCGTTTTTTTTTTTTTGTTTGTTTGTTTTTTTTTTATTTACTGTGCCAACGTACTTTGCTCTGTGGTCCTCTGACGGGTTTTTCAGCGCAGACAGTGTGTTTCCCTTTTTTTAGCTATGGGATATTGTTGTTTTTTTATTTTAACTTTGTTTCAGGTGACAAGGGTCTTCAATTGGATTGAGCGTACAATAAAGATATTACAACACCATGTGTATTTATTTCATTAAAATATTTTTTTCCAAATGTGTGTTTTTTTTAACCCTTTATTAATATTGGATTAATAATGGATAGGTGTCTTATTGACACCTTCATTATTAACCACGCTTAATGTCACCTTACAATAGCAAGGTGACATTAATCCTTTATTACCCCTTATCCCACCACTACAGGGGAATGGGAAGAGAGAGGCTAAGTGCCAGAATAGGCACATCTTACAGATGTGCCTTTTCTGGGGTGGTTGGGGACAGATGTTTTTAGCCACGGGGGGCCAATATCCATGGTCCCTCTTTAGGCTATTAATATCTGCCCTCAGTCACTGGCTTTGCCACTCTGGCGGAGAAAATTGCATGGGAGCCCACGCCAATTTTTTCCATGATTTAACCCTTTATTTTAACAGCTAAAGCCACAAAATTTTACACACAGACACTTCTAACATTAGTAGTGAGAAATATGTAAAAAAAAAAAAAAAAAAGAAGGGATACAGTATGAAATGGTTTAGTGTATGTAAGAAACCACAACAAAACAAGTGAAGCCAGCTCAGGTTTTTTTTTCTCTTTTTACTGTAAACCGTGTCTCATATCCTGTCTGGTTTGGGAAGGCTATTGAAGAAAATCTCGCTGTACGGCTGACACACAGATAATTTTTGGAGAAAAAAAAAATTGCATTCTCGCATTGAATACGGATCAATGTTCAGGAGCATTTCTGCGTATTACGGCCCTAAAAAAACAGACCATATTTCCCTACGCTAAGTGTGACCCCGGCCTAAAAGTATGGGATCTCTAGTGTTCTGTAACACAGTAGTATTTCAAATGCTGCATGGAAGGTGGAGATTGTTATAGATTTTACATTAGGGCCATGGGGATTCTAGATACTCCTCTGAGGTTTGGTATGCTTGTGTTTTTTCTTTCTGTATCAGAAGGTAAAAATAGATGCGAAAATTGATTTTTCTAATACCTTTGTAATGTGATTTACATTGACTGAATTAGATGAAAAGTTTGATAGAAATCCTGCTGCTCACAGAGGCCATAATGTGCAAATGTGGTGCCCTAAAAAAATCTAGACCCAAGTTTTTACCTGTACATATTGCATATCAACCTTGATGAGTGATGAGTGGGATAAAATATTTATTCTCTATTGTTACATCAATCATCATTAAAGTAACATTTTTGTTTAAAGGGAATCTGTCACCCCAAAATTCGCCTATAAGCTAAGGCCACCGCCATCAGGGGCTTATCTATAGCATTCTGTAGTGCTGTAGATAAGCCCCCAATGTAACCTGAAAGAGAAGAAAAACAGGTTATATTATACTCACCCAGGGGTGGTCTGGTGCAGTCCGATGGGCGTCGCGATCCGGGCTCAGCGCCTCCCATCTTCATACGATGATGTCCTCTTCTTGTCTTCCTGCCGTGGCTCCTGCTCAGGCGTACTTTGTCTGCCCTGTTGAGGGCAAAGTACTGCAGTGCGCAGGTTTCGGGAAAGGTCAGAGAGGCCCAGTGCTTGCGCACTGCAGTACTTTACGCTGTAAGCAGGGCAGATAAAGTGTGACTGCGCAGGAGCCGTGGCAGGAAGCAAGGAACAGGACGTCATCACAGAATGCTATAGATAAGCCCCTGATGACGGTGGCCTTAGCTTATAGGCAAATTTTGGGGTGACAGATTCCCTTTAACATGATCACTTTAGATTATTGTAGAAAAATAGAAGGATTGTAGATTAAAAAAAAGAAGTTTTGGTGGATATTTCCTTCAAAGCAATCGCTGGGGAGAAAAAACATTTTAAAATACTTTATTAGGGAATTCTATATAATGCAGACAGGAATCCCTTATGGACCCTCATTTATCAGCCATAGTAGAGTAGTAATGAACAACCTCTCTCAGGCCGGGGTCACACTAGCATATAAGGCCGGTTTCACATGTTGTCCGTGTGCAGTCCATGTGCCGTGCAGGACACAGCGCTACAGTAAGCGCTGTCCCCCCCACATGGTGCTGAAGCCGCGATTCATATCTTCTTTCCAGCAGCGTTCGCTGGAGAGAAGATATGAATAATCCTTTTTTTTTTTTTTTCTCGTGTTTAAAATCAAGATCCCTGTCCCCACCCCCCTCCCAACCCCGGTGTGCCCGCCCGCTGTTAATAAAATACTCACCCGGCTCCCTCGCAGCGTCCTGTCCTCACCCCAGCTTCTCCTGTATGCGGTCACGTGGGGCCGCTGATTACAGTCATGAATATGCGGCTCCACCCCTATGGGAGGTGGAGCCGCACATTCATGACTGTAATCGGCGGCACCACGTGACCGCTCATACAGGAGAAGGTGCGGCGAGGACAGGACACTGCGAGGGAGCCGGGTGAGTATTTTATTAATAGCGGGCGGGCACACCGGAGGTGGAAGGGGGGTGGGGACAGGGATCTTGATTTTAAACACGAGAAAAACAAAAAAAAGGATTATTCATATCTTCTCTCCAGCGAACGCTGCTGGAAAGAAGATATGAATTGCGGCTTCAGCACCAGATGCAGGGGACAGCGCTTATCTCTAGCGCTGTCTCCTGCACGCTCCGTGTGGTACCCAGTCGGCACACGTGTGCAACACTGATGTGCCACATAAACGCACGGGCACATGGACACAGATAATTCCGGTACCGATTTTTCCGGTACCGGAATTATCTGGACGTGTGAGACTGCCCTAACACGGATGAGTGCTATGCGGGAAACCATCACATAGCACTCGGACAAGTGTCAATCTATAAGGCAGATCACATCTACGATTATTTTCTCATGCCGAATCGGCATGTGAGAACCCATATAAGTTTATGGGTGCGAGTAAGACAGCACACATCACTTGGATATCATCTGAGTGCGGTGCATTATACGCTGACCCCGGCAATGAAAGAGATGGAGAAATTTATTTTTCCGCCTCCTCCGCAGCTGTGCAAGAAGCTCGTATCAGAGAAGTAGCCGAGGGTCATTAGCATTAGCTCTCGCATCGGATGCCATACGCTAGTATGACCTCGGCCTCACTCTATAAGGTTCATATGTGTGTTATTTCGAGAGCCAGTGTCAGACTAGAGAACATGTGGCCCACCAATGGAATTCATTCGGAGGCCCACCTTCCATCTATACAATAACATACAGAGATTGAATTGGCAGCAGCATTTAAAGTGAACATGTTATGTAAAAAAAAAAAAAAAAACACTAACCTCATATTTGCAGGATAATAATCTGCAGGTTAATAACGTTCCAAATTCATGTGGCCGCCACACTGAAAGCCTGGCTACTGGAATTAAATTAATGTTATACCTCTCTCTAGCCTCTGGCTTTCAGTGATAGAGGTGCGGTGTGAGTCACTGCTTAGTGCATTATGTGTGGCTGTAACAACACTCTGAAACTGACTGACAGCTGCCATTTTACTGATACACTGCTGAGCCAGCTGTATATGTAGCCACCGCTTACTATGTACTGTGACTGAAGGCGCACCTTTATGACTGAAAGCCGGAGGCTGCCGGAAGCAATAAAGTTCATTTATAAAGACTGGGCTTACTTCTGAGCTGTGGGTGCGTAGTTGTAGCTACAGAATGTGAAGAAAGGGTTGCAGAGACTGAAAGACTGGCAGACTTAATTCCTGGGTGGGGGCTCTGCACAGCAAGGAAAGGCTACGTTCACATTTGCGTTGTTGGGCACAGCGTCGACGACGTATATCGACGCATGCGTCCCTATGTTTAACATGGGGGGCGCATTGACATGCGCCGGTATGCGTTGTACTGCGTTTTGCGACGCATGCGTCAATTTGACGCACCAGACAGGGCGTGGAGGACGCTACTTGTAGCATTTTCCCTGCGCCAAAATTCATGAACATTACTATTTTATGTCAACGCATGCGTCAAAAAATGCAGCGTTGTGTATTTGCGTTGTGGGTTGCGTCGACGACGCTGCGCCCAACAACGCAAATGTGAACGTAGCCAAAGCAGACAGATCTGTACCTGGAGATGCCTGCTGTGCACAATTTTGCTGGAATTGATGAAAACAAATTGCAAAAAAAATCAGATTTAGGTGAATCCAGATCTTTTTTTGTACAATTCATAGCAAATTCACTCTAACTTGAATTGTTTAGCACATATTTGATTCAAACCTTGACAACAATCAACAGATTCTAGTTATGACCTCTACATCAGGGTCTGGTCATCAGAAATAACTTCACCTCGGCCATGTTCACACATTCAGTATTTGATCAGTATTTTACATCAGTATTTGTGAGGCAAAAACCAGGAGTGGGTGATAAATACAGAAGTGGTGACATGTTTCTATTATACTTTTCCTCTGACTGTTCCATTCCTGGTTTTGCCTTATAAGTACTGACCAAATACTGAATGTGTGAACATGGCTTTATGGTCACCTTCAGCCATTGAGTCAGTAAAGGCTATATCCAGAACGTTACAAAAAAAATGTATATAAGCACTAACAGGCAGGTAACTGCAACTTACCTGCCTGTTTGGCACGACGCCATTCTTCCCCGGCACAGAGCGCTCCTGCATGAATTCAGAAGCCTCTGCTATTGTCACGTCTACAGAACGGAGGCTTCTTTTCTGCTCTGCTCTGTTGATGAGGCAGCGTCAAACCCGCAGCAGCTCCGGATCGTGGGCACATACCTTTAGAGTAATGGCTTGTGCACACGTAGATTTGGTGCGATTTTTTTTTTTTTTTTTTACGCCAGCAAAGTGAATGAAAAACCTAAAGTGTCATGCACACGTTGAGTATTTTTGACTTGCAGATTTGGCGCAGAAAATAATCTGCAGAATGACAATTCTTTGTGCATTTTTGCCCAGCGTTTGTCACCATTGACTTCACTCAAATCAGGGAAGAACGCAGGTCAAAATCGAGGCATAACCTCGCCTTTTTGCAGCTACTATTTTCCTGTCAAGAACTGCAGAAATGGTGCAGAATTTTCTGCATCCATTTACTGAACGTGTGCACATAGCCGAAAGGTATAAGGCCGGCCTCACACTCAGCCTCATGTCACAAACCCGACATGATATCAGACATGGTTTACATACAGTAAACCATCTCATATCCCTTATTTGTTTGCATATTCCACACTACTAATATTAGTAGTGTGTATGTGCAAAATTTGGGCGCTCTAGCTATTAAATTAAAGGGTTAAATTGCGGAAAAAATTGGCGTTGGCTCCTGCGCAATTTTCTCCGCCAGAATGGTAAAGCCAATGACTGAGGGCAGATATTAATAGCCTGAAGAGGGTCCATGGTTATTGCCCCCTCTCTGGCTAAAACATCTGCCCCCAGCCACCCCAGAAAAGGCACATCTGGAAGATGCGCCTATTCTGGCACTTGGCCACTCTCTTCCCATTCCTGTGTAGCGGTGGGACATGGGGTAATGAAGGGTTAATGTCACCTTGCTATTGTAAGGTGACATTAAGCCAGATTAATAATGGAGAGGCGTCAATTATGACACCTATCCATTATTAATCCAATAGTATGAAATGGTTAATAAAACACACACACATTCTTACAAAGTATTTTAATGAAATAAATGCACAGGTTGTTGTAATATTTTATTATACTGGTAATCCACCTGAAGACCCTATTCACCTGGAACAAATGTAAAAAAAAAAAACAACCATATTCCATACCTTCATGCTGGGGAAAATACAACACAGTATTTTCCGCACAATGGGTACTGCGGATTTGTTTTCTATAGGTTTATATGGTACTGTAAACCGCTCCCAAAAACTGATGCCAATCCGCTGTGGATCCGCAGCCAAATCCGCAACGTGTGCACATAGCCTTAAAAGCCTCCTCATATTCGCCTGCCAGGAGTGTTATGTTTCTCTCCACAATGAGAAATGTTACCCCTTGGATTTTGGCCAGACGCCTCTCACCTAGCCAAACCAGATGTAACACTTTGTGCTGATGAGAGGCAGCTCTCTCCGAAACACCATGTCTGCAAATTGAGATTCTGGTTTTATCCTAAGTCATGTGACAAGGCTCATTAAAGGGCCGATATTAACTTTTAGGATTGCTACCCCCAATAGGTGGCACCAGCGTTCTAGTCCTAGTCTAGTTCTTCCTCTCTGAAGAGACAATTTGCATGTGACAAAACAAAAATAACAATTGTACATGAAACACTGATATGTGCATGAGCTGTTGGGGCTAGCACTAGCAGGTAGCACTTGTACCTGTAGTCTATGAGGTTATTAAAATGTAAACATTTTTTGTCCTTACTGAGTGGTCCATGCAAAATAAAAAAGACATGCCCGATATTGATCCGATTGTTGGAGTGAAATCAGCAATGTTGGTCTATAGGTCAGGGAAAAAATCTTTAACAGCATTCTGATGCCATCCATGTTCTGTCCGTGTTTTCTATGATAGATAGAAGGTGGAGAAACTTTTTGTTTTCTCATCAGTGAAAAAATCTGCACACACTAATGAAAATCCGATAAAACTGATGAAACTCAGTCCATTTTTCTCATACGTCAAAAAAGCGTATGTCTGAAAAAAAAGGCCTTAAGGTACCGTCACACTAGACGATATCGCTAGCGATCCGTGACGTTGCAGCGTCCTCGCTAGCGATATCGTCCAGTGTGACAGGCAGCAGCGATCAGGCCCCTGCTGTGATATCGCTGGTCGGGGAAGAAAGTCCAGAACTTTATTTGGTCGCTGGACTCCCCGCAGACATCGCTGAATCGGCGTGTGTGACACCGATTCAGCGATGTCTTCACTGGTAACCAGGGTAAACATCGGGTAACTAAGCGCAGGGCCGCGCTTAGTAACCCGATGTTTACCCTGGTTACCATCCTAAAAGTAAAAAAAAACAACCACTACATACTTACCTACAGCCGTCTGTCCTCCAGCACTGTGCTCTGCACTCCTCCTGTACTGGCTGTGAGCGTCGGTCAGCCGGAAAGCAGAGCTGTGACGTCACCGCTCTGCTTTCCGGCCGCTGTGCTCACAGCCAGTACAGGAGGAGAGCAGAGCACAGCGCTGGAGGACAGACAGCGGTAGGTAAGTATGTAGTGGTTGTTTTTTTTTACTTTTAGGATGGTAACCAGGGTAAACATCGGGTTACTAAACGCGTCCCTGCGCTTAGTTACCCGATGTTTACCCTGGTTACCGGCATCGTTGGTCGCTGGAGAGCGGTCTGTGTGACAGCTCTCCAGCGACCAAACAGCGACGCTGCAGCGATCCGGATCGTTGTCGGTATCGCTGCAGTGTCGCTTAGTGTGACGGTACCTTTACTCGGGCAGCGACTTTTTCCGCGTACGCGCCGCAGACTTGTCCTAGACCCTAATTACACCTTTCTGAATCTCAAACAAGATTATCCTTGTAAATGTGCTGGGGTTTCATTTCGAAGCAACTGATCCAACAGAAGAACCTTCCAGCCCCCAGGCCTGTGTTCTGGTGGTTAATTGATTGTTGCTAATGATGTTTACTGGGTTTACTTCCATCTCAATCATTTCCCAACAGTGGTTTTAACCCCTACACTGAAAAAGAAGACTTTTTATTCATAAATACTCTAAACCTATTTTCCAGGCTTATGGTGATGAGCGGCAATAACAATGGCATAAAAAAAATCCCTGTTTTAATAAAGAGCCAAAGATTTTCAGAGTTGTGAATGTTATTGTCAAGCAGATGTTCCATATGATTGTGCGTCTCACACGGCCGAGATTTTACTGCGCTGTTAAATGCGGAGTCAGAGTTTGTTAAACACGGGGTTTATTGCCACCATTACTGACCCTTGTGTATCTGTACAGTAATATCGGCCGCGGAACATGATAGACTGAGACTACGTCCTCACTGGAGGAGGAAACAGAGGCTATTGTCTGCAGGGGTAAGAGAGCTCTATGAACATGAATGGTCTTAACGATGATTGCGCTGTGTCCAATACTGTAGGAATTGTAGATGTCGGCTTAGGATAGATGCACTCTTTCTTTGAGGTTGTCAGAAATAAGTTTTCTTGTGAAAACTGCTTTAGGAAATGCTCCTTTTTGGAGGAATTTTTTATTTCACCTTTTACTTTTTGGTGAAGCCCATTGCAACAGCATATTATAACATATTATAATACATACAAAGAAAAAAAGAGAGTTTGTGATCCAAACTAAAAAATATATATAATACTAAATCATGGTTGCTCAAAGGAATCACATCTCACAGTTTTGTAAAGTTACAAACCAATTTATTAAACATATTATACAGCCATGAAAAAAATACATATAATACCAAACAAAAGAATAATGACAAAAAGGAAGGGAGCAAGCAGGCAACAATGTCTAACTATGGAAAACTGTGGGCAGACCCGAGAGCATATGTGACCAGTCAGAGAAAAAGGGGGAAAAAAACCCCAATTTGTCAAAAAAGTGCATAGTGCATAATGAGCAGCAATTAAAGTTATCTGAATGTCACAGTGCTATACCAAAAACACGGGTATAGAGGGAAGGAGGTGAGATAGTATTCAGATGCGATCAGAGTAGTGATCGCCCAGACGAAGAAGCAACAGCGAAACGCGCGTCGGGGCATCAGCGTTTCGGGCAGCCAGTAACATGGGTGAGTGTGTTAGGAGACATTCTGTTTGTATATGATACTTGTAAGGTATTATACCTTACCGGCGTCTGGGCGATCACTACTCTGATCGCATCTGAATACTATCTCACCTCCTTCCCTCTATACCCGTGTTTTTGGTATAGCACTGTGACATTCAGATAACTTTAATTGCTGCTCATTATGCACTATGCACTTTTTTGACAAATTGGGGTTTTTTTTCCCCTTTTTCTCTGACTGGTCACATATGCTCTCGGGTCTGCCCACAGTTTTCCATAGTTAGACATTGTTGCCTGCTTGCTCCCTTCCTTTTTGTCATTATTCTTTTGTTTGGTATTATATGTATTTTTTTCATGGTTGTATAATATGTTTAATAAATTGGTTTGTAACTTTACAAAACTGTGAGATGTGATTCCTTTGAGCAACCATGATTTAGTATTATATATATTTTTTAGTTTGGATCACAAACTCTCTTTTTTTCTTTGTATGTATTATAATCTGTATCTTAGAGAGGATTATTATTATTATTATTATTTATTTATATAGCACCATTGATTCCATGGTGCTGTACATGAGAAGGGGTTACATACAAGTTACAAATATCACATACAGTAAACAAACTAACAATGACGGACTGATACAGAGGGGCGAGGACCCTGCCCTTGCGGGCTTACATTCTACAGGATTATGGGGAAGGAGACAGTAGGTTGAGGGTTGCAGGAGCTCCGGTGTTGGTGAGGCGGTAGCTCCGGTGTTGGTGAGGCGGTAGCTCCGGTGTTGGTGAGGCGGTAGCTTCGTTGGTGATGAGGCAGCAGCGGTGTCAGTGCAGGCTGTAGGCTTTCCTGAAGAGATGAGTTTTCAGGTTCCGTCTGAAGGATCCGACTGTGGTTGATAGTCGGACGTGTTGGGGCAGAGAGTTCCAGAGGATGGGGGATATTCGGCAGAAGTCTTGGAGGCGATTGGATGAGGACCGAATAAGTGTGGAGGAGAGAAGGAGGTCTTGGGAGGACCGGAGGTCACGTGAGGGAAGATATCGAGAGATTAGTTCAGAGATATATGGAGGAGACAGGTTGTGGATGGCTTTGTAGGTCAGTATTAGCAATTTGAACTGGATACGCTGAGGGAATGGGAGCCAGTGAAGAGATTTGCAGAGGGGGGAAGCGGAGGAGTAGCGAGGAGAGAGATGGATTAGTCGGGCAGCAGAGTTAAGGATGGACTGGAGAGGTGCAAGGGTGTTAGCAGGGAGGCCACAGAAAAGGATGTTGCAGTAGTCAAGGCGGGAAATGATGAGGGCGTGCACAAGCATTTTAGTAGATTGGGGGTTGAGGAAACTACGGATCCTGGAGATATTTTTGAGCTGGAGGCGACAGGAGGTGGAAAGAGCTTGGATGTGTGGTTTGAAGGACAGGGCAGAGGATCCTTGGTCCCCATCATAGGGGTTTTCTGGGATTATGTTTTATATGTCCTGGTGGTTCCGATATGCTCTTATAGCATATTATAACAGTATGGAAAGGTTTGCAAACTTTCACCCAAACTAGCGGACATTGTGGTACGTATCCTGAAAATGTTACTAATTTATATTGTGTTTACGAAACTGTAATCATAGATTACAAGAAGAGGAGAACGGCACATGCAGTCTTAGGAAAAAATCTTCAAACTTTATTAGAAACTTTGTTAGAAGTCCATTTTATTAATGTCTGTGAACTGGTGAAGGCATAGTCACTCTGACGGGTCTCTGTCATTGACTTTATACGGGGTGAGTTGAATTTTTTATTGGTACCATATTTGGGCACATAATTTTTTTTATTGCTTTCTATTTCGATTCCAACAACTAAGAGATTCTTGTTTTTTTTTTTTTAAGTTTACTGTGTGGTAAAATTGATAAGGCAGTTTTATTCTTCAGGTCAGTACGATTACAGCGATACCTCTTTTGTATAATTTTTTTCATGTTTTGTCGCTTGTACAAAATAAAAACAATTTTATAGAAAAAATATTGTTTTTGCATCTCTGTATTCTGAAAGCTCTAGCTGTTTTATTTTTCTAATGATGGAGCTGCGTGGTAGCTTGGTTTTTGCAGGACAATTGACATTTTCAGCTATATCATTTTTTTTTATATTCATCATTTTGATCGTGTTTTGTTCCACTTTTTTCCAACAGTATTATGAAAAACCATAATGTTTTGCATGTTTTTCATTTTATTTTTTGCGCCTCTGACTCTGGGGGTTAACTAGTTTTACAGTATTATAGCTTGGGTCGTTCCGAAAGTGGCAATACTAGATATGTGTACTTTTTTTGTTTATTTATTGATGTAATATTTTGGTTCTTAATTTTGTGGGGGTTTTGTTTTTTTTAATATTTTTTTTAATCAGCTTTATAACTTTTTTTTACATTTTTGCTTAGTCCCTGTATGGAACTTTAACTTTTATTTGTATGATTACAGGCCTCATGCATTGCAATGCACCAGTACTGCAATGCTTACACTCTGCCTATAGCTGCTCTAACAGGCCACAGTACCTAGCACACCAGGAGGGCATTGTTTGACCTCTGAGTGACTTGACAACCATTGGCTCCCCGCAATTTTGTTGCGGTGATGCCAATGTGGATGAGGGGAGGAGCCCACTACCTCACAGAAGTTCTAAATGTTGCGATCGCTATTCATCGCGGATTCGTGGCATCTGGAGGGTTAATCATCATGGGGCGGTGTGGACACCGGCCCTGGCTGTTACCACAGGAGCTCGGCTGTCAGCTTTCCATTTTTTAGAAAAGTGGACCTCAAACTTTTCTATCATGTCACATAACACGATCAGACAGTACTCCACCAGCAATTTATTTCACCTAACTGGCTCTATCAAAATTTAGAGTGGTCTGAGGGTTCAGCCACAAATGCTGGCTGGTGCGCAACTGAAACTCCGACACCCCCGGCAGGCCAATACTACACGTTTGTGAAACAAAATTGTGCAGCCATTGGCTCGCAGTAGGTTGGCCGAGCTTTGGCTGAATGTCCAACCACAACCTGAGGCCCGGCATACACATAGGCCAAACGATAATATGACTAATCAATTGTTCAGCAGCCATCTCGGCCCCTTGATATTGGCAGGTTCTGTTGACTTTAAAGGTAATCTGTTTTCACTACCCCATCTGAGAGCAACATGATGTAGGAAAAGAGACCCTGATTCCAGTGATGCATCACTGAGCTTACTGGGTACAGCAGTTGTGATACTTTCAGAGTTTTTAGATGTAGCATGTAGCAGACCTCAAAAGCCAACGCCTCCCACACCAGGCTCTGTATGTACATTGTCTATTGACAGTGAGCTGCTTATCAAAGGAGAGGGCGGAGTCGGACTAGAGGTCCTGTTAGCTATAGTCCGGACATTGATAAGCTCTTGGAGATAAAAACTTTAATTGTAAGTAAACAACAACCCACAGCCTAGTGAGTGACACATCGCTGAAATCTGTGTCTCAGCTCCTTTCTCCTGCTGTCTTCAGATTGCATAGCAAAAATCTGACAGATTCCCTTTAATGTGTACAGGGTTTATCCAACAAGTATTGTACCTTATCAGAGACTACGGCCCTTAGACTTCTACCACTTGAGTTGCCTGTAACCAGTACACTCAGTGCCTCTCAGTGAGATCCCATGTTAACACTGGCTAAATCAGACAATACTTGTACCAGAGCAGTCTTTGCAGTTTGACCCTCGAGTACTGATCTTGGAGGCCACTGCTGCCTGTGCGTTTAGCAATGTTTTGCGTAATAGTTGGATTCCTTTTTAGAAGTGGTTTTCTAAACTTTTTCAAGTTGTTTTTTCTATGCAGATGGAGGGAAGTCTTGACGGATGCTTTTTAGGGGTATCTGTAACATATCTTCCCACAGACAGCCATTGATTGGAGTGCTTGAGAGGCACAGTAATTTATTGCTCTTTGTCCAGATGTGGGAATGATCGTCTGTGGGACCTCAGAATCCAGACAATTTCCCCCAATGTATGTCTCCCGCTGATTCTTGTTAGTCACTGCACTGCCTGTTATAAATCTATTGATTGCCTTGTGCTAGTGACAGGACAAGCGTGCAAAGGACAAAGTGTCTTCTGGTGCTGCAATGTCACGGGCTCCACGGACAGAATTAACCCCCTCCTGCTTTGGGGTGCTGCAGCTGTCAGAAGAAGCCTGGTGATCGTGCTGTACAACGTAGTGTCCTAATGAGCACAACTACAGTCTGCCATGCAATCATCAGAATAATATGGATGATCATGTGGGTCTTTATGCTTTTACCAGGTTGGAGCTGATTAGAGGGTAATGAGCAGCTCCCCCAGGATCTTATAAACAGAAGGAGATGATCAGTCCAAGATTAACAGTCACTAACCGCCACATAAACCTCCGCCAGCTGCAACCCCCGTCTGGGCTATAATTCTCCAACTGTAGCCCAAAGGGGTCAGGAAACCCTCCAGTGTGATATAATAGCGCACAGCCAGCAACCCTATAAAATGAAATAATATGGTAGATTATATTTATCAAAATAGGAGCAGTGACTTCCCGAGAGGCTGAAAATAAGTTGTTACATAATACAACTACAAGCAATTACAAGTCACATCTTCACACATTAAAGGGAATCTCTATATCTCGACTTCAGCAAAGCATTTGATAAAGTATCTCATACTATCCTTATTGAAAAAATGACCAAGTCTGAGAGTGACAATGCTACGGTTAGGCTACGTTCACATTAGCGTTGCGCCGCCGTGCGTCGGCGACGCAACGCGCGACGCACGCTAAAACGCGCGCAAAAACGCGCGCGTTTTGCAACGCGTGCGCCGTTTTCCGACGAAAATCGGACGCACAGAAAATGCTACATGTAGCGTTTTCTTGCGTCCGACGCTAGCGTCGGAAACGACGCACGTGGCGAAAAACGCCACCAAAACGACGCACGCGTCCCCTATGTTAAACATAGGGGCGCGTCGCCGCTGCGTCGCCGGCGCAACAGCGACGCACATTGGCGGAACGCCAATGTGAACGTAGCCTTAGGTGGATTCATGCCTGGCTCAATGATCGTACTCAAAGAGAGGTGATAGATAAATGGTTGCACATCCAATTGGAAGAGGGTTACAAGTGGAGTACTACAAGACTCTGTCCTGGCCCCAGAGTAATCAAATTGGCAGACAATGCAAAGCTAGGAGGGATAGCCAACACTAGAGAAGACAGAGAATGGATTCAGAAGGATCTAGATAAGCTTGAACAATGGGCAGCGACTAATAGAACGGTATTTAACGGAGAAATGCAAGATTCTACATCTGGGCAAGAAAAAGGAAAATTACATCTACAGAATGGGAGGAATAGAACTAAGCAACAGCACGTGTGAAAAAGACTAAGGTATACCAATAGATCACAGACTGCACATGAGTCAACAGTGTGATGCAGCAGCAAAAAAGGCAAACAGTTCTAGGATGTATTAAGAGAAGCATAGAGTCTAGAGCACGTGAAGTAATTATCCCCCTCTACTCCTTCTTGGTCAGGCCTTATCTAAAATACTGTGTCCAGTTCTGGGCACCACATTTTAAAGAAGACATTGAAAAACTGGAGCAAGTTCAGAAAAGAACTAGCAGGATTGTTAGTGAACTGCAAAGTATGTTCTACTAAGAACGATTTAAGGATCTGGGAATGTTTAACGTGCAAAAAAGAGGAGATTTAATAGCTGTCTGCAAATATCTGAAGGGAATGCAGAGGTGGGGAACCCCAGTCCCGTGGGTCATTTATGGCTCGCAACAGCATTTTCTCCAGCTCCCAAGCAGATTGCTGGGATCCGCAGTGCTCATGATAGTAGCTGCTCTTTGCCAGCCACTGGCTTTTTAAAGGTAACTTGTCACCATAAAAAAGTTAACCTGAATATATTAGGTTAATCTGCAGGTTAATAGCATTATTAAACTGCCCGGCGCCTACGCTTACCCGAACGTTGTGGGGAGAAAATGAACTGACCGCTCTGAGTATACAGCCATGACTGGCAGCAAGCCCTAATGCAGGGTCCGTTTCAGTCAGGGCAGGCGGCGTGGTTACAGTTGCCACTCTAACTGAACCAGCGCCTCCGCCTTCCACGTGACTGAAGCTAGAGTCTTTTCTGGTGACAGGTTCCTTTTAATCTCTTGCTACTCTGTTAGCACACACATGCAGCATTCACAACTGAATGCTAAGGTGCGTGCAATGAAAGATTATGTCCTCATGCTGGTCTGTGCCAGTGTCAGGACTTACTTTGTGTGTACAGTTAGCCCTCGATGCGCTCCCATCCCACATTCTGTCTGCTTTAGCTTGGCTGGTTGTCAAAAATGAGGGGACCCCGCACACTGTTTTTTTAAATTATTTATTTGAATAATTAAAAAAAACAACAACCTGGGGATCCTTCTATTCACGATAACCAGCCTTGCTAATGCTGATAACTGAGGGTTGCAGCCACCAGCTGTCAGTTTTTCCTGGCTGGTTATCAAAAATACAGGGACCTTTTTTTTTAAATTATTTATTTAGAGCACAGGACTCCCAGAGAGAAGCAGTCCCATGAGTTGATGCCAGTGACTGGAAGTAAACTTCTTACCTCCGATCACAGCTACGCGCTTACGCTGTCATTGGACAACGTGGGAACTGCCGCTGTCTTACCGGCGGTAATGATTTTACCACCAATCTGAAGCAGTGTTTGCTGGATGTTCAGGCCCCCCATTCAAGTGAATGGGGTCCGGTTTCGGGTCCGGGTACTGCTCTGGTACCTGAACCTGAACTTTTTTTTTTACTTTTCGGACCCGATCCTCAAACATCCAGGGGTCTGCCCATCTCTAATGGTGAGTTCTTCTTCAATAGAAGTCTTCAAATAGAGGCTGGACAGACATCTGTCTGAGATAGTTTGGTGAATCCTGCATTGAGCAGGAGGTTGAACACGATGACCCTGTAGGTCCCTTAAACTCTAGCATTCTATGATTCTGTCTCTAGGATTTTCCTACCCCATCTGAGTGCAGCATGATGTAGGGGCAGAGACCCTGATTCCAGTGATATGTCACTTACTGGGCTGCTTATAGCAGTTTTTATAAATTCCCTGTTTCCTCTGCTGCAGATGTAGCAGTTCTCTGAATTCTGAGCTCTGTACAAACCTGCGCACAGCACTGATTGACAGCTTTCTGTGCTCACTGTGCATAGGCAGAAAGCTGTCAATCAGTGTTGGGGTGGCGTTATACAGAGTTCATGAATATGGAGGTTTACATGGCAGCAGATTTACTAGTTCTCTAGTGATTATCTCCTGCTGATAGAAACTGTCCACAATGTGTAAAATGCTGGTCTTGGTGAAATGAATCTTATGTGTAAAAAAAGCAATGACTTTCCACAACCCTAACTGAAGTAAACCGACGCTCATTCTTAGGCTAGGGTCAAACGACCATATTTCCTGTCATCCGAGAACATAAATCTTATTATGCCAATCACACTATGATCAGAGTGATGCAAGAAAATTATCTTCTCCATTATGTCAGTCCATTAAAATCGGACCATACTCGGATGTCATCCTAGTGCCATCTGACTTTTTTCCATGGGCTCATTGGATTGCAATGGCCGATAGTGATACGAATATGAAGCGTAAATCAAGCATGCAGTGTTTTTTTACTGGGACAGACTATGTCTAAGGACAAAATCGGACATGCGTGCAGCCCCATAGAATAACATTGGTCCCAGTGCGATCTGATGTTTAGTTTGATACAGTCGTCTGCATGAGCCCTAACAGTGTCTTTTTCATGTAGCATTGATGCTGCTGCAGTGACGAGCAGTGACGTAATTAAAGTTACCGCAGGTCACAGGCGGCGGTTCTCACAGTAACCTTTGTGTGAGCCGGCCATGTGTGACTTGCGGTAAGCTTACTGACGTCACCGCTTGCAGTGTGAGAACTTTTTCATGCAGCGTGTGGTGACATCAGTAAGGCTACTTTCACACTAGCGTCGGAATTTGGCCCGTCGCATTGCGTCGGGCCGAGATTCCGACGCTAGCGTTGTTAGCTCCGCACAACGGGTGCAGCGGATGCATTCTCCGGCGCATCCGCTGCCCCATTGTGAGGTGCGGGGAGGTGGGGGCGGATTTCCGGCCGCGCATGTGCGGTCGGAAAAAGCGGTCCGTCTGGAGCAAAAAACATTACATTTAACGTTTTTTGCTCCCGGCGGTCCGCCACAACACGGCGCAACCGTGCAATCTTGCCTTGTGCAGACGTGTACTACGGAGGACAGAGAATGAACTTAAATCCAATATTGCGGCCAGCATGCAGCCATCGGGTAAGGAAAGGGTGAATCAAACACCCGAAAACTCCGCCCATATGACCGAAAACTTGTCCTGCCAAATTCAGGTGACAGGTTCCCTTTAAATATAAGGGGGACCACACGCCTTTTTAACATTTATTTTCTTCATGCGCACTATTCACAGATGACGCGTGCTGACCACAACTCTCATCAGCGTTGCCTGATCTTGCTGATCACAGGGAGACCAGGCGAGGATGATGACAGTTGTATTCAGCACCCGGTGCCTGGGAACAGCGCAAACTATAATGCTTTTCCCAGCCGCCAGAGCATGCTACCAAATCATTTAATTCCAGGATGCATCACATGGATGTCATCGGTGTGTCATCAGTGTGCACGTGTGTGGCACGCGTTTCTTTCGTGGTGCCGGAAACAAAGGACATGCCTGTCGATTTTTCACACAGACACACAGTCCATGTGAAAAACGTGACATGTGCGCACCCCCATTGTATGGGTATGCATGTGTCAGTATTTGTGGTTCTTAAAAAGCGGACCGCATACAGACCTGTGAAAGGGGCCTAATATACTTCACAACATTATTTTTCTTCCTTGTCGCCCAAACACCATGCTGCTGTGCTTTTTCATATGGACAGTTACTGCTCCTTTAAAAGCTGCTTTCAGCTGCTGCTCAATGAGATCAGTGCAGTATTTACAAGCAGAGTAAAGGAATGCTCCTGGTTGACTATAGGAGTGGAGAGGCATATAGAGGGGGATTTCCTTACTCTATAACAGATCTTGGCTGAGCAGCAGTTGAAAGCATCTTCTATAGACCCTTTACTGGCCATGTGAAACAGCACTGCAGCAGGAAGAAAAATAAGGCCATTGAAGTACATTGCAAACATTCATAAATTTGCAATACTTAGAGGATAGACAGCTACATTAAAAAAAAGTTTAGCTTCACTAAAAAAGAGTAATCCACATTTGAACCATGATTCCAGCAGGGGTATCATGTAAAAACTAGAAGAGCAGCTCAACATAGAAGTGTTATATTTAAAGCTGTTCCAAATGTATTAAACATTGAGGGATGTTTCGATTAATTTGGTCCAAATTGAAGCGTTGCTGCACAAACAAAAAAAGTATTGAGTGATAAATTACCTCCATAGAACTGTTTATGCATTTTGGTCATCCATATTCTGACAAAGGCCTGGTCCACACGATCTTGAGACCTTCCATCAGTGAGTATGCGCTACACAGGAGGTATGTGACAGTCCATCTCTATGAGATAAACTGTAATCACACAGGCTTGGGGGGCTGACTGTGGCATCTTTTCCTTGGGTACTAAACCTCTTTAGCATCCAGTAAGCAAATTTACTGTACATTGTTCGCGGTAGGTTTTCTGATAATGATATTATAAGGAGCAGAACATTGTCTGATAACTCATCTTTCCAAGAGACATTTCAGCTATGAATATATTGACATTTTGTCCTTTTCATGTCATTACTCTGCCAGCCGAACCCAAAATGAAATAATACTGTATTCTAATATGTAAAATTCCAGGTTTCTAAATGATTTTAATTGCAATCTGTAGAAGGCATTTTTTAACGATACCCCAAAATTGGGCATGATATCCCCAGCACATTTGGTACAGCATTCCGTATTCCTGTCGCTAATAACCCCTTGTTTTTCATCCATTTCCTAATTGGACGCTTATTAGTGACACTGCCTTCCAGCCCTAATTACGGGAACACAGAACCCCTGTTTGTAACACACCAGCCATGTGTCTGTTAGTCTGTTTCTAATGCTGCGTATCTGTCTTCCCACGTCTCGGCTCTGCACCAACCTCATTACATTACCATCCTTGGGGAAACCTATCATGTAATTCTCTTAATTAACATTACATGTCATTAGCAAGCAGCAAGCTTAATCTAATCAAGGACATAGCAAAGTCTTGGGAGATCAGTGGGAAGAACACATAATATGTTAATTGTGTTATCGATTTGATGCTTTGGAAAATGACTTCAAGAGTCTCACCTGCAGGATGGTTTTGGGAATACGGCATAAAAAGCCGCAGCGCACTTAGATCGATTTTATTCCGGCATTACGCTTTGTGAGCTAGTAGGATTGAAGGTGAACAGCACTGAATGAGTTAACATGCTTCATTCATTGTATTTTTGGAGATTCCTCTTGCTCTTGTTGCTCCTTTCTTCTGTGTGTATTATCTACATATTTGTTTTTGCCCCATAGACTGCATTTGGGCTTTGACTGTTTTTGTATGGTTTGGTCCTGCTTCCGTCAGCATCTTAAGCTTTCCCGCCCTTGGTTCCCCATACACAGAGAATTATTTTCTGAAATTCCAGAACACCCCGATTTCGAGGGGTCAGCAGAGTACCAAGACCTTCAACGATGCGGCAGGAAAACATACTGAAATCTGTGACCCAATATAGTTTTATCCCTCAAACCAAGTTTCTTACACGTTGTCCATATTTTAAATTTTAATTATTTGGAAAGGGGCATGAACTAGAAGATAATTCCAAATACTGTACGTTTGCATTGACCCACATTCATTTCTCATTAGTTAACAATTTTAAAATTGATCTGATCATTAATGATGATCGCCATGTGGAATGCCGGTGTAATGATGATCGCCATTTGGAATGCCGGTATAACACTTTGACAGCCCGTCCAGGAAGGTTTAATCTCCCATTGTGGCCAAGAGTGACAAGCAAGGCTACAGGTTTGCATAGTAAAACTGAAAAACACTTACTTACATTCACGTATTTATATAAACGTTTAGTTTCCAAGGAATTTTCCATTTTTGCCCTTTCATTTTTTCCTATCCCTTCTTCCATGAGCCATAACTTTTTTTTATTTTTCCGTCACATTAGACCTATGAGGGTTTATTTTTTTAAGTGAGACGAGTTGTAATTTGATTAACAATATTTTTTTCCTCTATAATATTCAGAAAACTGTAAGTGTGTGTGTGTGTGTGGGTGTGTGTGTGTGTGTGTGTGTGTGTGTGTGTGTGTGTGTGTGGGGGGGGGGGGGGGGGGAATGGTGAAAAAAATCAATTCAGCCTTTGTTCTTTGTTTTTTGTTTGGGTTCGTTGTGCGGTAGAAAAAAACCTGTTTAGATGATTTTCCGGATCAGTGCATTACAGTAATATCAAACTTGCATCATGTTTTTTTCTAATTAAGTGATGAAAAAAAATCTGCATTTTGTAAAAAAAAAAAACAACAAAATTTTCCTTGCTTTGTGTAATCATTTTCCAAGACACATACTGTTTGTTTTTCCATCGATGGAGATGAGTGAGGGCTTGTTTTTAGCGTAGTAAGTCGAACATTTAATTGATACCAATCACATGTTTTTATCACTTTTTATTGTGGTTTTTAGGGATCTGTGGTGATAAAAATTGAAATGCCCAAATTGAATTTTTGTTTTTATTTCTCTTATCTTTGATTACCATAAGGGAAGTTCACCCGACGCCTGGGAACAGCGCTAACTATAATGCTTCTCCCACCCGCCAGAGCATGCCGCCGTAACATCTATTGCCGATAGATGCTACTGCGCAAGCGCTGCCAGTGCCATTTTGAAAGAGAAATTTTTCGAGCAAAATGGCACCGGTTTGATGAGAAGAGGAGTGCTTGTTTAAAAAATAGGTATTAATTATTATCAGTATGTAACTTATGGTACACCTCTGACGCACGTTATTACTAATATGTCCCTTTCTAGTCTGAAGTTGATGAGTTGTGACTACTGAAACATGAAAAACTATGCAAAGTGTCTGTCGTGTTTCCATTTCTGTATTTCATTTGTCGCAGCTGTAGTAAATTATCAAAATCTTTCTGTATTCCCCTGTGTCAGAATAATTGATTTCACGCTGACTAAGGTTAATACCGGTTTAATACGTAAGTGGCATTAGTAATAACTTCCCCAAAAAAATGTGGCAAAGACTGGGTAATTAATGCAATTATCATTCATTTATCCCATTAGTATGAAAATAAGGCGACTATCAAAAATTCTGCACAATAATGACGCCATTAAGTACAGAATCCACAGATGACACATGGATCAATCTGAAAATGACAGCAGTTTTTAATGGAGATTACCTCCGGCTGCACGCTTCAGGGGTCTGGAAAGAAATGAATGTCAGATCACGAAGGTGCATGTGTTACCTGATACACATCAGACTATTCTTTCCCTTACCGGTGATGCTGAACTGTTCGAAGGATTACGACGAGATGCAAAACTGTCATTAATCCATCCTTTCTAATAGCGCCACCATGTCTTTTAGCTATAATCTTATTAACTGTAGGTTAAATTCACTATAAAGGGCAAAAATGTTCTTATGGTATATGTCCTCGCTTCTTATTGCGTCATGTGCCCAATCAGAGTCTACGTCCGTCACTTAGACAAAATCTTCACTCTACTTCCCTAGACCTGCTTGTGGTTCCCAGTGATACACAATCCCCAACAGCCCCCATAAGAGCCCCTCAAAATGCAGACAGCCATACAATGTGAAAGTGAATACTTGGGTCATACGTAAAATAATTTGCTCTGTCAAATGCACATTGGACCATGTTCTCCTCTAAAAGTATAATATCAAGTTTTCATAGAATTTTGAACTTAATATAAGTGTATGCAACGTACAACAGCCTTAAATCCATTTATATCTGTATTTACTTTTTTTTATATATATTTATATATAGTAATTAAATTTTTTTACAACTTTTAATTTGGTTGTTTGTTAGGCCACGTTCACACGTTCAGTACTTCGTCAGTATTTGTAGCCAAAACCAGGAGTGGGTGATAAATGCAGAAGTGGTGACCTGTTTCTATTATACTTTTCCTCTGACTGTTCCACTCCTAGTTTTGGCTTACAAATACTGATACACCAAAGATAGAACAAATACAAGCCAAAAAAATCACCATATCTTTATTATTGATATATTAAAACACACAATAAAAAATAAATATCAAAAAGAGCACCACAGGGAATGAACAAATGGCAGAAATCACCCTGGCAAAAGTAGAACCATAGTGGAAACCTTGCTGTACCAAACCAAAAAATGGAGCAACAAAAGTAAATCTATTGCACTTAGATAATAAATATCATAAAATCAAGGTAGTAGTGTAAGTGATTATAATAGTAATATATAGCATTAGCTATTCACGTGATAATAATAGTCAACAGAAGACTATTTGGTAACATAAATATTATTATATACCCACATAGGACAGGCGGTATAAACCACAAGGGAGATGGTAAAATTCTGCCACATTTGACATGCAGAAACTGCTTCATGCAGGATGTGCGAAACGCGCGTTGAGTGTGGCGCAACTTCACCATCTCTCTTGTGGTTTATACCTCCTGTGCTATGTGGGTATATAGTATTAGTTTTGTTACTTCTATTAACTTGTATTATCTTGTATTATGGGTAGCTTACTCTATATATCTACTATATAATTGTCTAAGGGTCACTTCCGTCTGTCCTTCTGTCTGTCTGTCATGGATATTCATTGGTTGCGGCCTCTGTCCGTCATGGAAATCCAAATCGCTGATTGGTCGTGGCAAAACAGCCACGACCAATCAGCGACGGGCACAGTCCGGAAGAAAATGGCCGCTCCTTACTCCCCGCAGTCAGTGCCCGGCGCCCGCATACTCCGGCGGTAACAGACCGCGTTATGCCACGGGTAACGCACTCCGTAACCGCTGCTATTAACCCTGTGTGTCCCCAACTTTTTAATATTGATGCTGCCTATGCGGCATCAATAGTAAAAAAATGTAATGTTAAAAATAATAAAAAAAACAAAAAACCTGCTATTCTCACCCTCCGTAGTCCGCCGAGCCGCACGCGCCTGCCGCCATCTTCCGTTCCCGGCGATGCATTGCAAAATTACTCAGAAGACTTAGCGGTCTTGCGAGACCGCTAAGTCATCTGGGTAATTTCGCAATGCATCCTCGGAACGGAAGATGGCGGCAGCTGCGCGCGTATCGCCGGAGCTTCGGTGGATCCCAGGGGGTGAGTATATAACTATTTTTTATTTTAATAATTTTTTTAACAGGGATATGGTGCCCACACTGCTGTATACTACATGGGCTGTGTTAGATACCGCGTGGCTGCTATATACTACATAGGCAGTGTTATATACTATGTGGGCTGTGTTCTATACTGCATGGGCTGTGCTATATATTACGTGGCCACTGTTATATACTGCATGGGGAGTGTTATATACTACGTGGCTGCTATATACTGCGTGGGCATTGTTATATACTACGTGGCTGCTATATACTGCGTGGGCTGTGCTATATATTACGTGGCCAGTGTTATATACTGCATGGCCTGTGTTATATACTACGTCGCCTGTGTTATATACTGCGTGGCTGCTATATACTGCGTGGGCTGTGTTATATAGTACGTGGCTGTGTTATATACTGCGTGGCCACTGTTATATATTGCGTGGCCTGTATTAACGCATCGGGTATTCTACAATATGTATGTATATAGCAGCCACATAGTATAGAGCACAGGCCACGTAGTATTTGTCTGCTATATACTACATGGCTCCTATATACTACGTGGCCTGTGCTATATACTATGCGGCTGCTATATACATACATACAGTCATGGCCAAAAGGATTGACACCCCTGCAATTCTGTCAGATAATACTAATTTTCTTCCTGAAAATGATTGCAAACACAAATTCTTTGGTATTATTATCCTCATTCAATTTGTCTTAAATGAAAAAAACACAAAAGAGAATGAAACAAAACGCAAAACATTGATCATTTCACACAAAACTCCAAAAATGGGCCAGACAAAAGTATTGGCACCCTCAGCCTAATACTTGGTTGCACAAACTTTAGCCAAAATAACTGCGACCAACCGCTTCCGGTAACCATCAATGAGTTTCTTACAATGCTCTGCTGGAATTTTAGACCATTCTTCTTTGGCAAATTTCTCCAGGTCCCTGATATTTGAAGGGTGCCTTCTCCAAACTGCCATTTTTAGATCTCTCCACAGGTGTTCTATGGGATTCAGGTCTGGACTCATTGCTCGCCACCTTAGAAGTCTCCAGTGCTTTCTCTCAAACCATTTTCTAGTGCTTTTGGAAGTGTGTTTTGGGTCATTGTCCTGCTGGAAGACCCATGACCTCTGAGGGAGACCCAGCTTTCTCACACTGGGCCCTACATTATGCTGCAAAATTTGTTGGTAGTCTTCAGACTTCATAATGCCATGCACACGGTCAAGCAGTCCAGTGCCAGAGGCAGCAAAGCAGCCCCAAAACATCAGGGAACCTCCGCCATATTTGACTGCAGGAACAGTGTTCTTTTCTTTGCCTCTTTTTTTCTCCTGTAAACTCTATGTTGGAGCCTTTGCCCAAAAGCTCTACTTTTGTCTCATCTGACCAGAGAATATTCTTCCAAAATGTTTTAGGCTTTTTCAGGTAAGTTTTGGCAAACTCCAGCCTGGCTTTTTTATGTCTCGGGGTAAGAAGTGGGGTCTTCCTGGGTCTCCTACCATACAGTCCCTTTTCATTCAGACGCCGACGGATAGTACGGGTTGACACTGTTGTACCCTCGGACTGCAGGGCAGCTTGAACTTGTTTGGATGTTAGTCTAGGTTCTTTATCCAACATCCGCACAATCTTGCGTTGAAATCTCTTGTCAATTTTTCTTTTCCGTCCACATCTAGGGAGGTTAGCCACAGTGCCATGGGCTTTAAACTTCTTGATGACACTGCGCACGGTAGACACAGGAACATTTAGGTCTTTGGAGATGAATTTGTAGCCTTGAGATTGCTCATGCTTCCTCACAATTTGGTTTCTCAAGTCCTCAGACAGTTCTTTGATCTTCTTTCTTTTCTCCATGTTCAATGTGGTACACACAAGGACACAGGACAGAGGTTGAGTCAACTTTAATCCATGTCAACTGGCTGCAAGTGTGATTTAGTTATTGCCAACACCTGTTAGGTGCCACAGGTAAGTTACAGGTGCTGTTAATTACACAAATTAGAGAAGCCTCACATGATTTTTCGAACAGTGCCAATACTTTTGTCCACCCCTTTTTTATGTTTGGTGTGGAATTATATCCAATTTGGCTTTAGGACAATTCTTTTTGTGTTTTTTCATGTAACACAAATTAAATGAAGATAATAATACCAAAGAATTTGTGTTTGCAATCATTTTCAGGAAGAAAATGAGTATTATCTGACAGAATTGCAGGGGTGTCAATACTTTTGGCCATGACTGTAAGTACATATTCTAGAATACCTGATGCGTTAGAATCGGGCCACCATCTAGTCTACTATATGATTGTCTAAGAGTCACTTCTGTCTGTCCTTCTGTCTGTCTGTCAAGGATATTCATTGGTCGCGGCCTCTGTCTGTCATGGAAATCCAAGTCGCTGATTGGTCGCGGCAAAACAGCCACGACCAATCAGCGACGGGCACAGTCCAGAAGAAAATGGCCGCTCCTTACTCCCCGCAGTCAGTGCCCGGTGCCCACATACTCCCCTCCAGTCACCGCTCACACAGGGTTAATGCTGGCGGTAACGGACCGCGTTATGCCACGGGTAACGAACCCCGTAACCGCTGCTATTAACCCTGTGTGTCCCCAACTTTTTACTATTGATGCTGCCTATGCGTCAGCAATAGTAAAACAAATGTAATGTTAAAAATAATAAAAAAACAAAAAACCTGCTATTCTCACCCTCCGTAGTCCGCCAAGCTGCACGCGCCTGCCGCCATCTTCCGTTCCTGGCGATGCATTGTGAAATTACCCAGATGACTTAGCGGTCTCGCGAGACCGCTAAGTCATCTGGGTAATTTCGCAATGCATCCTGGGAACGAAAGATGGCAGCAGCCGTGCGCGTATCGCTGGAGCTTCGCTGGATCCCAGGGGTGAGTATATAACTATTTTTTATTTTAATTATTTTTTTAACAGGGATATGGTGCCCACACTGCTGTATATTATGTGGGCTGTATTAGATACCGCGTGGCTGCTATATACTACATAGGCAGTGTTATATACTACGTGGGCAGTGTTTTATACTACGTGGCTGTGCTATATACTACATGGGCTATGTTCTATACTACGTGGCCACTGCTATATACTGCGTGGGCAGTGTTATATACTACGTGGCTGCTATATACTGCGTGGGCAGTACTATATACTACATGGCTGCTATATACTACGTGGGCTGTGCTATATATTGCTTGGCCAGTGTTATATACTGTGTGGCTTGTGTTATATACTACGTCGCCTGTGTTATATACTGCGTGGCTGCTATATACTGCGTGGGCTGTGTTATATAGTACGTGGCATGTGTTATATACTGCGTGGCCACTGTTATATATTGCGTGGCCTGTATTAACGCATCGGGTATTCTACAATATGTATGTATATAGCAGCCACATAGTATATAGCACAGGCCACGTAGTATTTGTCTGCTATATACTACATGGCTCCTATTACTATGTGGCCTGTGCTATATACTATGTGGCTGCTATATACATACATAATTACATATTCTAGAATACCCAATGCGTTAGAATCGGGCCACCATCTAGTTAATATTATAATCATTTACAGTACACTACTACCTTGATTTTATTATGTTTATTATCTAAGTGCAATAGATTTACCCTTGTGGCTTCATTTTTGGATTGGCACAGCAAGGTTTACACTATGGTTCTACTATTGCTAGGATGCAATTTTTTCATTACTTGTTGTGTTCTATTGTTTCTGTTTAAATATATTTTTATTATGTGTTTTAATATATCATTAACAAAGATTTTGTGATTTTATTGGCTTCTATTTATTATATATTTGTTGTTTCACAATAAATAAATTGTGCATATAAGCCCCATTATGTGGATTGTGAATACAGGTGTTCTTACAAATACTGATGTAAAATAATGATCACATACTGAATGTGTGAATATGGCCTTATTGTGATTATTTATCAGGGTATTTCGGACAGATTGAGTCTGGGTATGTGGTTGTGAGGGGAAGGGTCTGTGTTTCTTTCATTTTTTTAATCACTATTGCTGACCCATATGAGGGTGGTTAGCATAAAATAAAGATTATGTCTTTAAATAACCAGACTCTAGAAGCAGCCAGAAAGGTGAAACTCGAGTTGGAGTTAAGAGGTTTTCTGAATTGCTATTTGAAATTAAGATCTTATGAATACAAATAAAGACTTGCACTGAATAACTCTGGTTTAGCAGATCTTCACTATAGTGGATCATCACTCTGTATCTTCCTTGCTTTTTAGAGAATGTGAAAGTACGGTACTTGGTTGGAATTGAGGTCTGCAGACTTATTCATGACTGTTAGGGTTACTTCACACTTGCATATAACTCAGGCGAGTGCAATCCGGTAAAAACATTGGAATGCGCCTGGATCAATGTTCATCAATGAGGCAGTGCAGATCTGTGTATTTTTTCCTCTGCTGTATTTGGTATGGTAAAAAAAAATTGCACGTCATAGAAACCATCAGTAAGACATCCGATTTTTACGGATGCCTTACAATTCTGTAGCTTAGGGAACTGTAAATGGTCCTGTAAATGATTAATAGCTGCAGATTGAACATGGATAGCGCATGGATGAGACAAGTAGAAAAAACAATCGTCTTACTCTCCTGGAATGAGACAACTTTTTTATACACTTGTGTGAGCATGCCGTTCAGATGAGAGAAAAATCCACAGGGAACAGTTTATAAACTCCAGGACTTTCTGCTAGGCGTTTTGACCCAGGACCCGTCTTCAGAAAATCACTCTGTCTCTCAGTCACTTCTTTTATGGATATCGTCATCTCTTTCTTTCGGTCTCCTCTCACTTAGGGACACCTGGATCCGTCTCCAGAAAATCACTCTGTCTCAGCCATTTCTGCTCCGGATCTCACCATCTCGTTCTTTTCATCTCCTCTCACTTAGGGACACCAATAATGCAGCACTGCTCACATTTGACCTTAGATCCTTTCTCTATGCATGTCAGGCCTTATCTGCCTCACCACCAGGAAACTGTCACTTTCCCTTCAACTTAGCCCCTTCCACTCTGTTCATCATCACTTTAAAGACTCAGATGCTTCATTTCCACATGAACCCCAATGACAACATAAGGGAAAGGAGACAGTTATAGGAGTTATGCAATATACCTAACACTGACCTCTGTTATTACCTCCAGCAGTGGCTGGTTGTAAATATCATGTGAAGCAAGACTTCATAACACCCTACACTGTTTAATGGCAGCTGCCAGATACTACAAATGAGCTCCTAAGTATGAAAAATAACTACGGTATGTATTCAGAATAAGCTGTTTGTATTCACAGGAGGCTGAACATAATCTCTGACCATTATATTACTTAGATGCTTTACTTAAAGGGAACCTGTCACCCCCAAAATCGAAGGTGATCTAAGCCCACCAGCATCAGGGGCTTATCTACAGCATTCTGTAATGCTGTAGATAAACCCCCAATGTATCCTGAAAGATGAGAAAAAGAGGTTAGAAAATACTCACCCAGGGGCGGTCCCGCTGCGGTCTGTTCTGATGGGTGTCGCGGTCCGGTCCGGGGCCTCCCATCTTCTTACGATGACACCCTCTTCTTGTCTTCACGCTGCGGCTCCGGCACAGGCGTACTTTGTCTTCCCTGTTGAGGGCAGAGCAAAGTACTGCAGTGCGCAGGTGCCGGAAAGGTCAGAGAGGCCCAGCGCCTGCGCACTGCAGTACTTTGCTCTGCCCTCAACAGGGCAGACAAAGTACGCCTGCGCTGGAGCCGCAGCGTGAAGACAAGAAGAGGACGTCATCGTAAGAAGATGGGAGGCCCCGGACTGCGATGCCCATCGGACTAGAACCGGACTGGGACCGCCCCTGGGTGAGTATAATCTAACCTCTTTTTTTCATCTATCAGGATACATCGGGGGCTTATCTACAGCATTACAGAATGCTGTAGATAAGCCCCTGATGCTGGTGGGCTTAGCTCACCTTTGATTTTTGGGGGTGACAGGTTCCCTTTAACTTTCACCAGTTTTCCCCTCTGCAGGCTCTGTCTCTAAATTTACAGTTGAGTCTGAGTTGGTGGATAAAGCGTAGCTGCTATGATGAGGGATTGCTGCACTTCATTCCTACGGTAGCATAAGGAGGGAGTCACCAGCATTGATGAAATAATCCAAAAGTACTGAGCTGTGTAGATGTATATCCAGGTTTGGGGGAGATACAACAGTTGCTAAAAAGCTCAGCAACATCTTTCAGTGTTTCCCCAGGTCTGTTTTCTCACTCTGCTCCTCACTCTTCCTCCTGCTCGCTAATCCTTAGAATATAGTTAACACTAGAACTACTGATGGAGTCATTTTGACTCCTTTCATTTTTTATTTCTCTTCTGTGACTACATTTTTCAGAATTCCGGCTTGAAACTCGGTGACTTTTCCTCAAATATGATGTGAAAAAAGATTTTGTGAGAATAAATAATTTTGGTAAAAAATTTGCGCGTTTTTTTCAAAATTTACCAAGAACTACTGAAGGGAGTCATTTTGACTCCCTACTATATTTTGAGGTCCTTTTGTCACTAAATGTTGTTATAAAGTTTTGTGCATAATTTTTTCACTCTGTCTTATTTACCCTGATGTTCATATAGATGTAGTTCAATTTACATGTCAACTTTTCACATTTTCCTTGTGTTTTACCTGCTTGTATTACTGTGTAATGCTGAACAAAATAGCTTGTTTACTCTAGGCTCTTATCTTATGCTAATGAAGGGTGGTGTTTTTCTAAGGTCCTAGCAGGAGACAGTATTCTGGACAGTAACTTTAGGGTACCGTCACACAGTGCAATTTTCATCGCTACGACGGTACGATCCGTGACGCTCCAGCGTCGTAACAATATCGCTCCAGCGTCGTAGACTGATGTCACACTTTGCAATCTACGACGCTGGAGCGATAATTTCATGACGTATGTGCGATGTAGAAGCCGTTGGTTACTATGCGCACATCGTATACGATATATGTTACACCATGCAATCATGCCGCCACAGCGGGACACTAGACGACGAAAGAAAGTTTCAAACGATCTGCTACGACGTACGATTCTCAGCGGGGTCCCTGATCGCAGGAGCGTGTCAGACATTGCGATATCGCTCGAACGTCACAGATATATCGCTCGAACGTCACGAATCGTGCCGTCGTAGCGATCAAAATTTCACTGTGTGACGGTACCCTAACTTTCAGTTCAGCTGAAGAGACAAAGAGAACAGACGCAGACATACGAGCTCTGAAGACTCATACAGGTATGAATTGTTATGAAATAGTTTAGCTGTCTGTCAACTGATTCAGCCCACCTACTTTTGAAGGTGGCAGAACAGTTATTATTTCTTTTAGTTTTCATTTCATTTCTATTTTTCAGCAGGGAACTATATAGAATTATGGAATTTGTGAGGAATATGGAGAGAAGACGTTTGATAAAGCCTCAGGATATTCTGGCTACTTTGCAATCCATACCGGAGGATGAATTGGAATCCGAATTGCAGGAACATGTATTTGATTCTGACAGTGATGAAGATTTCATTCCTCAGAACATATCAAGTGAATCTGAAGACTCAGAAGGAACAAATCCAGAAGGTAAGTAGTTATGTGTATTTATTTGTTCTTCCACACACTGAGTTAGGGCCTGTGCACACTAGCAGAATTCTGGCTGAATAGCCATCTGGATATTCTTGCCGCAATACAGGCCGTACCTGCCCGCTCATGCCTGAAGCTCCGCTCCGAACCCCGGGCTGGAGCCGCTGTCAGGGACAGAGCAGCGCTTGCTTACGCGCGAGCACGGCTCCGTCCCAGACAGCGGCTCCAGCCCGGGGTTCGGAGCGGAGCTGCAGCTATGAAACTCCGCTCTGTACCTGAGCGGGCAGGTATGGGCCGGATTGTGGTGAGAATATCCGGTCGGATATTCCGCCGCTAATCCAGCCAGTGTGCACGGACCCTTACAAAACAAAAATTCTAAATATTCATCAACTTTTTTCCAGATATTCCAAGCACATCAACTGGGGATCGGGCTCATGCAGTTATGTTGCCTCGTGACCATCCTCCTGGTCATGGACAGAAAAAATCAGCAAAACGTCCCAGAAATGAAAGAACAACAGATAACGATGGCGGCGAAGGTAATGCAACAACAAACACCAGAGAAGGCGAATCTGAAGGAATACTAGTTTCAGCGGATGGTATTCAATGGAAACCTGTTGAAATTGGACAACACTTGCCTGGTAGGCGTGACAGCCAAAATTTTCTTCGAGAAGCACCTGGCCCTACAGGATACGCCAGAAGAAATATTATTATCGATAGTCCTTTGAGCGCATGGCGTTTATTTTTTGATTCATATATATTGACACATATAAAGAACTGTACGCTTGCAGAAGCATGCAGGAACAATAATTTACAGTTTACTCTATCTGATGAGGAGCTAGATGCATTCATTGCGATATTCTATGCTCGTGGAATATCTGGCACAAACCGTCACTCGATTAGCAGTATTTGGTGTAATGACTGGGGAATACCGTTTTGCAAAGCGACAATGTCTAGGGACCGCTTTGTTGAAATTATGAGGTTTCTCAGATTTGATGAGAAATCTACTCGATCGGAAAGACTGCAAACGGACAAGTTTGCTCTATTTTCTACTGTGTGGGACAGGTTTATTGAAAATTGTATTGCGTGTTACAAACCTGGCCCATACATAACGGTGGATGAGCAACTTTTCCCAAGCAAAACTAGGTGTCCATTCACGCAGTACATGCCTTCCAAACCAGATAAATATGGCCACAAATATTGGCTAGCTGTTGATAAGGAGAGCAAATATCTGGCAAATGGCTTCCCTTATCTAGGCAAAGATGACACACGCCGTGCTGAGGACCGTTTAGCTGACCATGTGGTAATGAAGTTATTGGACCCGTTTTTGAAAAAAGGTCGCAATGTTACAACCGATAATTATTTTACTTCATTAAAATTAGCTAAACAGCTAAAAAGCAAAGGAACAACCATCGTGGGAACACTGAATAAGATAAGGCGAGAAGTGCCTAAAGAAATAAAATCCATGAAAGAGGAATTGTACAACACTAAAGTGTTTAGAAATGAAGACAATTTTACACTTACAGTATATCAAGGAAAGCCCAACAAAAATGTTGTCATTTTGAGTTCCGTCCATCCAGATGTTGTTGTTGCGTCTGATTCCGCTAAAAAAACTCCAGAAACGGTAAAGTTTTACAATGAAACAAAATATGGAGTAGATGTAGTGGATCAGATGGCACGAAAATATACCACACGAACATCCACAAGGAGATGGCCTGTTCATGCATTTGAAAATGCCTTAGACTTTGCGGGTATAAATGCATGTATAATATTCAAGGAGATTACCCACCAAAAAATGTCACGCAAGGCATTTTTGCAAACGCTTGTGAGAGAGTTGAGTGGTCCTTATGTCACAGATTGGGAAAAGGGTTCCACGTCCCAAGTTTCTACATGTTCAGAAGTGATGGTTCAAACAAAATTTTGCCAGATCAAAGAAAAGTGCAAGAAAAATAGATCTGTCGGGAATTGTAAGACTTGTGGTAAGTCTTTGTTTGGGCAATGTACTGCCATAAATCAAAGGCAATGCCTAAAATGCGAAACACCAAATGTTTAGAAGGTGAATTCTGCGCCATATTTTCATTTTTATGCTCCTCCACCTACATTTTCTCTGCTTTTTGTTCTTCAGTTGTTGTTTATATGTGTGCACTTGAATAAAAAAAAAATGTTTGAAAAACGTCTATTATAATTATTGTTATTTTCTGTAGAAAAATAAGAAAAGCAGAAAAAAAACAATCAAAAGCATTACTGTTGGATCTCATAATAATAATACATTACAAAAAATATAATTATTAATAAATAACCACAAATGAAACTCTAAAAATAAACGAAAACAAGCAAGGAGTCAAAATGACTCCTTTCAGTAGTTCTAGGCGGGGTCACGAGTCCAGTAGTCCTAGTGTTAAAGGTGTAACCTGATACCTCTCTGGGCTGGTAGTCTATTTAGTCTTGACCAAGACATATTAGAGCTGTTTTAATCCAGAGGGGATGATGAGTTCAGGAGGTATGAGAAAGGGAAGAAGTGGCTCATAAGTAGAGAAAGATGCTAAATTCTTTGATTAGATATATTATATGTAAATACTTTTGTGCCAAAAATTATTCAAGGAGTGATACCTTTATTGACTAACCAGAAAAATTATATTTTCAAACTTACAACTTCATCAGGTAACTTTACCAATAAATGACCAAGATAAGAGCACAACATTTTAAAGGGAACCTGTCACCTGAATTTGGCGGGACAGGTTTGCGGTCATATGGGCGGGGTTTTCGGGTGTTTGATTCACCCTTTCCTTACCTGCTGGCTGCATGCTGGCTGCAATATTGGATTGAAGTTCATGCTGTGTCCTCCGTAGTACTCGCCTGCACAAGGCAATCTTGCCTTGCACAGGCGTGTACTATGGAGGACAGAGAATAAACTTCAATCCAATATTGCGGCCAGCATGCAGCCAGCGGGTAAGGAAAGGGTGAATCAAACACCCGAAAACCCCGCCCATATGACCGCAAACCTGTCCCGCCAAATTCAGGTGACAGGTTCCCTTTAAGGAAGTCATTTGTATGTGGTCTGAATGGGGTGATGAATCCCAAAGATAAGCCAAAGTAATAAAACTGGGTTTTTTGTTACAGATGGGGGTGTAATAGAGGCAATGACTGGTTAAGCCCCCGTCACACATAGCGAGGTCGCTAGCGAGATCGCTGCTGAGTCACAAGTTTTGTGACGCAACAGCGACCTCAGTAGCGATCTCGCTATGTGTGACACGTAGCAGCGACCAGGCCCCTGCTGTGAGATCGCTGGTCGTGTCGGAATGGCCTGGACCTTTTTTTGATCGTTGAGGTCCCGCTGGGTAGCACACATCGCTGTGTTTGACACCTTACCAACGACCTCGCTGACAGGACGTCCCATTGAATCGTCATGAAATAGCATCGTTGTACAGGTCGCTACAGTTCGCCGCATCGCTGCTGCGTCGTTGGGGAGATCGCACTGTGTGACATCTCACCAGCGACCACATAGCGACGCAGCAACGATCCCTGACAGGTCGTATCGTTGTCGGGATCGCTTAAGCGTCGCTATGTGTGACGGGGCCTTAAGAGTTCAGTTATCTTGAGTCAGTCTGGTGAAGGTGTGAAGTGTGTCCAAGTAGTGGGTCATAAATCAGGTGGATAGGGAACCTTCAGACAAGCCTATTATGTGAAGAGGACATGCACCCAGAACAATGGTCTGTATAGAAAAAAAATGCAGCAAGCACTATGTTGGTCCGCTTTACGGATCAGTCTAGTGCATGTAAATGCCAGCCAATTTGTGGACATAACTGGCCTAGGTACATTATTTAGGAGTTTACTTTTCATGACATTTCTTTTAATTATTTTTTTTTCTATTCCTGGAGAATCACTTTAAAGAACTTGATCTTTCCCAGTAAATTATTATGGCGTCTTCAGACTTTCTAATCATTTCTCCCCACTGTTTGTCAGGCTGCCGTCACACTATCAGTATTTGGTCAGTATTTTACATCAGTATTTGTAAGCCAAAACCAGGAGTGGAACAATTAGAGGAAAAGTATAATAGAAACATATGCACCACTTCTGTATTTATCACCCACTCCTGGTTTTGGCTTACAAATACTGAGGTAAAATACTGACCAAATACTGCTAGTGTGACGGCAGCCTTAAACAAAGGGACTCAAATGACTGAATCATTATATAGCAATGTAGTCGAGTGACAATCAGAGCTGAATGTTACTGAGAAGATCGACTTGTCACCCACAATCACTGTAGACTAACCTTTTGGGTATGAGCACACGTTCAGGTTTTTTTGTGGTTTTTTTTTAGCTTTTTTTCGCGATAAAAACGCGATAAAACCGCATTAGAAACTGCAGACATATGCATCCTATCATTTAGAATGCATTCTGCAATTTTTGTGCACATGATGCGTTTTTTTTCCGCGAAAAAAAACGCACCGCGGTAAAAAAAAAGCAGCATGTTCGTTAATTTTGTGGTTTTTTCGCGTTTTTCCACTATTCTATGCATTTGGAAAAAAACGCAAGAAAAAACGCATCAAAAACGCACAAAAAACGCGAAAAAAACGCATGCGGATTTCTGGCAGAAATGTCAGGTTTTTGTCAGGAAAATTTCTGCCAGAAATCCTGACGTTTGCCCATAGCCTTTCTCTTCTAGTCATTCTTCCAAGTGGTCCACACAGCTTGAAGGGGGCTTCATCACAGAAAATACCTCCACCCCAGTCCTTTGTAGTCCAGTCCCTGTACTTCCAGAAAAGTTACCTTCTCTGATGATAGCCTCTTGAGATTGTTTGGGATACTTGAAAGAATAATTGACTGGAGAGGAAAAGATGAGTGCTACCATGAGTCCTGTGTCATTCCAACAGTAACACATCCTGAGACCATTCAGGTGTGGAGACCATTCATTCATGGTGTGGGCTCCTCACAATTTTGGATGGATAAATAATAGTGTCTAAGGCTACGTTCACATTGGCGTTCCGCCAATGTGCGTCGCTGTTGCGCCGGCGACGCAGCGGCGACGCAGCGGCGACGCGCCCCTATGTTTAACATAGGGGACGCGTGCGTTGTTTTGGTGGCGTTTTTGCCACGTGCGTCGTTTCCGACGCTAGCGTCGGACGCAAGAAAACGCTACATTTTAGCATTTTCTGTGCGTCCGATTTTCGTCAAAAACGACGCACGCGTCGCAAAACGCGCGCGTTTTTGCGCGCGTTTGCGCGCGTTTTTACGTGCGTCGCGCGTTGCGTCGCCGACGCAGGGCGGCGCAACGCTAGTGTGAACCTAGCCTAATAGAGCAACTTCTCCTAACGATCCCGAGGCAGTTTAGTGATGAACAATGCTATTGTCCAGCATGATAGAGCACCATGTCACAAGGCAGAAGTGGTAAGTAAATGAATCGGTCAACAAAACATTGACATTTTGGGTCTGTGGCCAGGAAACTCCCTATATCTCAATCCCATTGTGAACCTGTTGTCAATCCTCAAAAAGCGGATGGACAAACAATATATACCACTCCAAGTACGTTATTAGGCAAGAATGGCATCAGTCAGGATTTGGCCCAGAAGCTTATATCCAGCTGCCAGGACGAGGAGCAGAATGGGTTCCCATTGCATTATGGGACCGCGTTAAACGGACAGCGTTGCACGGCGAAATTAACGCCGTGCAACGCGGCCGTTAACGCGCCCATTGAAGGCAATGGGAACGCGCTTCACTAGCGCGTGCCATGTTCGGCACGCGCTAGCGACGCGCTGGTGATTCCTGGCGCGCCGCGGACGCTGCTTGCAGCGTCCGAGGTGCGCCCGCGGTCCGTTCCCCGCTACCGCGACCCCGACCGCAGCCCCATAGAAAACATTGCGTTAGCGCAATCCGCTAGCGCTAGCGCTAAACGGATTGCACTAACGCAATGTGACCCTAGAAAATAAGGATCAACACAAAATTTTGAGTGATTTAATAAACGATGTATTTGTGAATAAAAGTTGAAAAACGTATGAAATGTTTATAATTCTTCTTCAGAGACCATAAAAACATCATATTAAAACATCTAAAAACCCTCAACTGCGAGAAAAAATAACTAAATGTGTGTCAGTCTAAAAACGCAGAAATTGTAGAAGAAGAACAGACATGAAGCGAGATTAAAATAGTTAGGAAAGTTTTATTGCACTTGGAGGCACACATATACAATGCTCTCTACCAGGGTTTACACCTCACTATATGGTTACAGGAAAGATATATATATCTTGGTACCGTGTTAGCCAGTAGATAGAAAAATATTTAGAATTGAGAGTCCTCAGTGGTTGATACCTTGTAATGGCTAACTGAAAAGATGGTAACAAATTGCAAGCTTTCAAGACTACACAGGTCTCTTCAGAATTTCTTTTAGCCTTCGCCTGATGAAGAGACCTGTGTAGTCTTGAAAGTTTGCAATTTGTTACCATCTTTTCAGTTAGCCATTAAAAGGTATCAACCACTAAGGACTCTCAATTCTAAATATTTTTGTATATGGTTACAGAAACTCATTGACCCCTATCATTCAGGAATTAGACATCCTTTCCGGTCTTTGTGTGCCCCAGTGGATCATCCAGGCTAGATGGGCACTTCTTTCTCTAAAGGCCCCTTCACATTAAGCGACGCTGCAGCGATACCGACAACGATTCGGATCGCTGCAGCGTCGCTGTTTGGTCGCTGGAGAGCTGTCACACAGACCGCTCTCCAGCGACCAACGATGCCGGTAACCAGGGTAAACATCGGGTAACTAAGCGCAGGGCCGCGCTTAGTAACCCGATGTTTACTCTGGTTACCATGCTAAAAGTAAAAAAAAAAAAACACTAGATACTTACCTACAGCTGTCTGTCCTCCAGCGCTGCGCTCTGCTTCTCTGCTCTCCTCCTGTACTGGCTGTGAGCCGGAAAGCAGAGCGGTGACGTCACCGCTCTGCTTTCCGGCTCACAGACAGTACAGGAGGAGAGCAGAGCACAGCGCTGGAGGACAGACAGCTGTAGGTAAGTATGTACTGTTTGTTTTTTTTTACTTTTAGCATGGTAACCAGGGTAAACATCGGGTTACTAAGCGCGGCCCTGCGCTTAGTTACCCGATGTTTACCCTGGTTACCAGTGAAGACATCGCTGGATCGGTGTCACACACGCCGATCCAGCGATGTCTCCAGGGAGTCCAGCGACGAAATAAAGTTCTGGACTTTATTCAGCGACCAACGATCTCCCAGCAGGGGCCTGATCGTTGGTCGCTGTCACACAGAACGATTTCATTAACGATATCGTTGCTACGTCACAAATAGCAACGATATCGTTAACAATATCGTTATGTGTGAAGGTACCTTTAGTAACATGCTACATTATGGACAAACAGGAGCTTTCAAGGTCTCTGGTCCATCTTAAAGCTTTTTGGTTTATTTTTTAGACTTCTATTCTGCCCATCCTAACTTCTGATGACTTGCAGTTTATAAGAACTGTGTGAATTAGTAATAGAATTATCTTGCATCTATACTATTTTACCATCTGCATGCGAATGTAGCATATGTTACCTTCAGTGAGATTGCACATGATTATATAACCTGGCAGATGTGTGTGTACATATATATATATCTTGTTTCTCTGAGATATTTTATTGAAAATCCATTAAATGCTTAAAAGTTAATTTTAAGCAACACTTTAATCAATAGATGTTATATTAATAATTTCCAGAGTTGGATGTGTTTAAATGAAATGTTGCTGTGCTGAGATAATCTTATAAATGTGCCCCTGCTGTGTCCTGTGTAATGGCCGTGTCTGACCGTACAGGAACATGGTCTGATCATAACACAGCTCCTGGGCGGGGAAGATACAGACAGGACAGTATAGGATCACAGATGATTCTTTCTTTGATGTAAAACACTGCATTAAACAGGCAGCAAAATGTTTTACCTCACAAAAAGTATCAGCTGTGATCCCCTGCTGTCTTGTCTGTATTCTGCATCTCTCCCCGCCTGCCCAGGAGCTGTGGTATGATCAGACCATGTTCCTGTATGGTCAGACACGGCCATTACACAGTACACAGCAGCATATTTATAAGATTATTTTAGGAACATTTTTTTTATACACCCAATTGTGGAATTTATTTTTAATCCAAGATCTAATAATTAAAATGTACTTTGTTAGTGGGGAAACCACTTTAGGGCCCCATAAACATTAGACTAAGATTGGCCAAACCTGCCAATATGATGGCGGTCTAATGTTTATGGGAAACTCAACTCTCTCTCTGACAGCTGATTTCTGGAGAAAGTAAGGAACTCTCATATCTTATTTCGGACTGCCAATCCCTCTTATCAGTGAGATAAATCACTTCCAGAAGAGCCTGGCAATGGCACTCTCATAGAGAACACAGGAGCGCAGTGATCTAGTGCAATCCTGGGCAAAGTGCAGCCCGGCCTGCCCTCCCCCACTGTCTCCACTGTCTCCACTGTCTGCGGTGAATCCATTAGTGGAGGAGGGGCCACCGGCTCCTTCTTCCACGAATCAGTGTATGAAACAGCTGTAACGATGACGTCATTGCATCAGCTGTGCACTGTGGAGAGTCCGTGCATAGGAGACAGGAGCAGAGCGCCGGGGGAACGGGAGTGAGGGAGTATGTGGTGGTCTTTTTTCATGTGTATGGAATGTTTGGACATGCGGAAGCTATGGGGGTCTACTGCTGAACATGGGGAGGTTATGCGGGTCTCCTGCTGAACATGGGGAGGCTATGGGGTCTCCTGCTGGACATGGAAAGGCTATGGGGTCTCCTGCTGGACATGGGGAAGCTATGGGGGGGGCTCCTGATGAACATGGGGAGGCTATTGGGGGCTCTTGCTGGACATGAGGCTTTGGGGGCTCATGCTGGACATTAGGAGGCTATGGAGGTCTCCTGCTGAACATGGGGAGGCTATGGGGAGTCTCCTGCTGGACACAGGGAGGCTATTGGGGCCTCCTGCTGGACACAGGAAGGCTATATGGGGCTTCTGATGGACATAGGGAGGCTATGGGGGAGCTCCTGATGGACATGGGGAGGCTATGGGAAGCTCCCGCTGGACATGGGGTAGCTATGGTCTGCTTTTGCTGGACATGGGGAGGCTATGGGGTCTCCTGCTGGACATGGGGAAGCTATGGGAGGCTCTTGATGAACATGGGGAGGCTATGGGAAGCTCCTGCTGGACATGGGGTGGCTATGTGGGGCTCTTACTGGACATGATGCTTTGGGGGGCTCATGCTGGACATTGGGAGGCTATGGAGGTCTCCTGCTGAACATGGGGAGGCTATGGGGAGTCTCCTGCTGGACACGGGGAGGCTATTGGGGAGCTCCTGATGGACATGGGGAGGCTATGGGAAGCTCCCGCTGGACATGGGGTAGCTATGGTCTGCTCTTGCTGGACATGGGGAGGCTTTTCGGGGCTCATGCTGAACATAGCGAGGCTATGGGGGGCTCATGCTGTATATGGTGAGGCTATGTGGAGGCTCTTGCGGTATATAGAAGGAGCTGTGCGCGCTCAAATGGTATATAGGGGGATGTCAGCATACTTAATTATGCTCAATATTAACCCCTTCATGACCGGGGGATTTTTCGTTTTTCCGTGTTCGTTTTTCGCTCCCCTCCTTCCCAGAGCCATAACTTTTTTATTTTTCCGTCAATTTGGCCATGTGAGGGCTTATTTTTTGCGGGACGAGTTGTACTTTTGAACGACATCATTGGTTTTAGCATGTCGTGTACTAGAAAACGGGAAAAAAATTCCAAGTACGGTGAAATTGCAAAAAAAGTGCAATCCCACACTTGTTTTTTGTTTGGCTTTTTTGCTAGGTTCACTAAATGCTGAAAATGACCTGCCATTATGATTCTCCAGGTCATTACGAGTTCATAGACACCAAACATGACTAGGTTATTTTTTATCTAAGTGGTGAAAAAAAATTCCAAACTTTGCTAAAAAAAAAAAAAAAAAAAAAAAAAAATTGCGCCATTTTCCGATACTCGTAGCGTCTCCATTTTTCATCATCTGGGGTCGGTTGAGGGCTTATTTTTTGCGTGCCGAGATGACGTTTTTAATGATAGCATTTCGGTGCAGATACGTTCTTTTGATCGCCCATTATTGCATTTTAATGCAATGTCGCGGCGACCAAAAAAAGTAATTCTGGCGTTTCGAATTTTTTTCCCGCTACGCAGTTTAGCGATCAGGTTAATACTTTTTTTTAATTGATAGATCGGGCGATTCTGAGCGCGGCGATACCAAATATGCGTAGATTTGATATTTTTTTTATTGATTTATTTTGATTGGGGCGAAAGGGGGGTGATTTAAACTTTTATGTTTTTTTTATTTTTTTCACATTTTTTTAAACTTTTTTTTTTAACTTTTGCCATGCTTCAATAGCCTCCATGAGAGGCTAGAAGCAGGCATAGCACGATCGGCTCTGCTACATAGCAGCGATCTGCTGATCGCTGCTATGTAGCAGAATTGCACGTGTGCTGTGAGCGCCGACCACAGGGTGGCGCTCACAGCGACGGGCAATCAGTAACCATAGAGGTCTCAAGGACCTCTATGGTTACCATTCACAAGCATCGCCGACCCCCGATCATGTGACGGGGGTCGGCGATGACGTCATTTCCGGCCGCCCGGCCGGAAGCGGTAGTTAAATGCCGCTGTCTGCGTTTGACAGCGGCATTTAACTAGTTAATAGGTGCGGGCAGATCGCGATTCTGCCCGCGCCTATTACGGGCACATGTCAGCTGTTCAAAACAGCTGACATGTCCCGGCTTTGGTGCGGGCTCACCGCGGAGCCCTGCATCAAAGCAGGGGAGCCGGCATCGGACGGTATAGTACGTCCGATGCCGGTAAGGGGTTAAGTAATACAATTAATATTTATATAAAATAATTAGAATTAATATGTTAAGCAGAATTTATTTCAGCCTGTTGGTTCGGCCGTCCACAATAGTCACGGTTTATCATTAATTGCCCACTTCTGATCTAGTGTATTGAGGAGTCAAGACAGGTTGTTGTCAGCCTAATGATCGGCCCAACCATCGTTCATCTGACAGCTTTCTATTCCGTATAGGAAGCTTCGTACATGCCACTAATACTTTGGGAAGGTAGCAATATGGCCATCACTCCCAGCACTATGTATGGACATTTCTGCGTGTCTTTACTTTTCCACTTTTGTAATTCTGGAGGGGAAACGGAGATTTTTCTTTGAAATAAGAAAATGTTATTTTCTTTGTAGCTGCCTTTTTATTACTTGAGGTGAAATTCTTTATAAATGCCTGCCTGGGGAGTCCTCCTAAATGTATAGGAAGACATTCTGTATTTATAACTTGGGGAAACAAAGGATTGATGCCACTCTAGTTAATAATCCATTTGTGCAGAAATTCTCAGTGGTAAACACAGCTCCCTTGAGCCCGAAGGGGACATAATCCATTAAACTTGTAAGATAGTACACGACAATGGAGCCATGTCTGATGTCCCCGCTGCCCCCATTACACACAGAGAAGATACTCACAGCAGGCCGACCATGCTTAATATCCCACCGAGCTTTGTGTGCCTGCTCAAGTGTTCCCTGAAGACCACAGAGGCACACTGAAAAAAAAGTTTTAGGGGCAGGTGAATGGGAACATGAAGCGGCTAATGAAGAGAAAAGCTTGACTTTTGTGTCCTGCTTGTAAAGAGCACTTAGCTGTAGTCACTTTGACGGCCCCGGGCGGTGGAGAAATAAGACATGTCTCGTATTCTACATCTTATTAGTAGAAGAAGGTCGACGATGTATGATCCTAATATAACTGGACTTGGATCAGAGGACATTCTCCATCCAAGCTATTTGATTTCCAGTATGAGCCAGGTCGGCGATGGAGGAGCAATGACAATAAGGGCAGGAAGCTGGTCTTTGCTTGCACACCTGGTCGATATGGGGTTAAGTGTATTTCACATAAATGGCAATTTCGGCAAATAGCGTATATGTAAATGATAGGAGAGGCCCACTCAGCTTCGGAAAAAATGACTTGTTAGCATTTGCCAATAAGCAGAACCTTTCAGAGTAACAACCATTGATTTTAGTGTTATTGTAAATTCATGTATATGTGGCTGTTACTGCCACAGTGTCTTTACCTCCGGACACAGTGCAGGGCGGTGCGGATCCTGCTCTCCTGGAGAACGCCTAAACCCAAGTACAATGTCACATTTCACTAGATGATGTGCGATGGCTTCATTAGGTCACATTATCTGTTATTATTATTCCTGGAGGAATTATCTGTTTCTACCTCTAAATGGATTACTATTGTTTTATGGTATATGGTTAGAATTTGTTTGTGTCCTGAAATGATTTCTGGTCAAGCAATATTTTGTATAGAAAAGTAACTTGCACAAGGGCTATGTCGCTAGCTTGTACGTTGTCCTTACCCGCATAGCCCTTCCTGGAGAATCTCAGTATTTAGTATGAATGCTGGTTCAGCTAAGTGCTAAATGGCGGACCACTATACCGATCAAAGCGCCAAGGTCAGCAATACCTTTACATGGCCTGTCCATTCCTCCACTACTGAGAAATCAGCATTTGTCACTCCAGCTCTATTCCCCGCCCAGCGTCTCCTGCTCCTGCTTGGCTGATGGCTCTTCTGCTTGAAGTCATACAGCATGGAGGCCGTCAATAAGGCCGGGGTCACACTTGCGAGTGCAATGCCAGAAACTCGCACGAGTCTCTCGCCTCAATACCCGGCACTGCCGCCGGCACTCAGGACTGGAGTGTGTGGCTGCATGTATTTCTATGCAGCTGAACGCTCCGGTCCCGAGTGCCGGCGTCAGTGCCTGGTATTGATGTGGGTGACTCGTGCACGTTTCTCGCATTGCACTCGCAAGTGTGACCCCGGCCTAAAGCAGAAGGAGGCGGCACTAGGCGGAGGATGGAGCTGGAGTGACAGAGGCAACAGATCTGTAATACAATTTAAACGCTGATTTCTCAGTAGCAGGAATGGACTGGCCATGTAAAGGTATTGCTGAACTTGTTCAGATTTCAGTCATGGAGGTGGCGCTCTGTGTATAGAGAGTGGCGACTGTAACAGCACCCCTCACTGACCGCTGACTCTAATACTAAGCCTGCTGTCAGTCAGTGCCGGAGGCGCAGTTACAGACACCGCGCTCTCTACACAGAGCAGTGACTTAACCGGCGCTGCCCCTGTGACTGAAACCGGAACACTACCAGAAGGAATAAAGTTAATTTCCTCTTTGCAGCAGGGGTCTTAGTGCCGGTGCCGGGCAGGATCTAAACGCTATTGACTTGCAGATTAACCCCAAACCTTCTGGTTACTAGCGTTTTTTCACGTGACAGGTTCCCTTTAAATGAATCTTTGTGCATGCCATAGCTGGGCGATGCTAACTTTGGGGTTAAAACTACAGGAGTGTGGGGGTATTGGTCATCTAGAGCTCTAAATAATGAGGGGCCACAAAAGGTGAATTTGTCCAGTATAAGGAGAGAGCAATGCAAATGACACATTTTACAGATAGAACATTTTAGTTCAGGATTATGCAGTTGTCCCCTCCACCCTGGTCTACTTTAAGTTCCTTTTGTATGTATCTACCTAAATATTTCTGTAGTGAAATATCAGAAACTTACTGTGGATAATTCATCTGTTTTAGGCTATGTGCACACGTCAGGATTTCTTGCAGAAATTTCCTGAGCAAAACCGGACATTTTCCGCAAGAAATCCTCATGCGGTTTTTTTGCACCTTTTTTTTGCGTTTTTTTTTCTGGAGATTTCCCAATGCAATAATATAGCGGGAAATCCGCAAAAAAATCTGCAAAATTATTGAACATGCTGCGTTTTTTACCGCGATGCGTTTTTTTTTTTTCGTGGAACAAAATGCATCATGTGCACAAAAATTGCGGAATGCATTCTAAATGATGGGATGCATATGTATGCGTTTTTATCACGTTTTTATTGTGGAAAAACGCGAAAAAAAAACAAAAAATCTGCAACATGTGCACATACCCTTAAAGTATTTTATTGTTACAGAACGTAAAATGTGCTACAGATATCAGAGTTGTGGAATTCTGACTACTCTCCATAAAATAGGAGTCTGCTCCAGTATTCCTCATCCAGTGGAAGACAGTTGTGTTGCAGTTCCCTGCGGCTGACCATGAGCTCCATTGTACCGGTAAAAACGTGAAGTTACTGCAGCACTAAGCGAGCGCCGCAATCTCTCCATTCACAGGAGCAGTGAGGGTCATGGCAGTCAGATTCCTACTGTTCAGAATATGATGGAGTATGGTAATAACATAGCAGCACTTTCTGGTAAGGGAAACCCCTTTAAAGTAAGATAGAAAAACACAGGAGTGAGCTTTCTATTGTTCGCAGCAGCTCAACCTTCTTTCTTATCACTCGGGAAGTCTTTTTGTGGCCATTTATTTGATTACTTTTTTTTTTTACTTCCAGGTGTCAAAATGAAGCTTTTTGCTGCTGTGAGATGGACTGTCAAGGTGTTCGTTTTGTGTCTAGTGCTAGGAACTGCGGTCCTGCTAAATCCAGAGGATCCCAATGTCTGCAGCCACTGGGAAAGGTAATGCTAATTACTAATATATCTACACAAAATAATGTGCTCATGCTGTCTTAAAGTTCATGATTAGCATTAGAGACTTGCATTTATAAAAGTGGTACAGATAGACACAGAAGGTTTGAATATAATTCAGCACTATACATGTGCCCTGGATGAAGCCCAAAAAGATGCGAAACCCAGAGTCAGCATGCCACTCACTTCTATGTGAAAATCCCTTTAATATTTTACCTTTGTGAGCATATAGATTAAATGCTGTACACTTTCTTTTTTTTTACAGTTTTGGTGGCATGCTACGCTATGTTTGAACCTTCTAAATGCCTCTAGGGCCACAATCATTAATAAGTTCTTTCTTTCCCTTGTAAGAAGATGTGGTAAGTGGATTGATCCAGTGTTTTCAGCTATTTCAAAGCTGATTAGAAACTTTCTATAAATTATTACGGGGATTCTGCCGCCCAATGCTAGTCCTACTCTAAGCTTGGCATCTCCTTTATGAGTATGTTTAGCTTTTCAAGGAGATTATGTGACCAGAGCTATTTATTAATACCGAATTATGAAATAAGGTTTTGAATAAAAGAGAAGAATAGTCACAAAATGTTGGAGAATAAAGTATTTGAAGGTTGGCGGCAAATTCCGCACAAGACGTTCAATATATATCATGCATTATTGACCACATAATGTAAGTCCGTTGGTTCGTCCACCATCCCTTTACTATTTGTGATCTGAAAATTAATATTTTACGCCCGTACAAATAGAGCGTACACTATGGCATCAATTTATCATTTACACATTTTTTAGCTCACTTTTCTTTTTAGTCTTTTGGTATTAGTTAGCATTTTTGCGCCAAATTCTTCAAAAAGGAGCACGCCATACGTGAATTTGGCACAAAGTCAAATTTTTTTAATTTTTTTTTTGCTTAATAAGTGGCCTATTTTACAAATTGTCACAATAATTGTGCCAAAATACTGGCATACTCAAAAATGCATGGTGGGGTGGGCTGGAGTCAAGTTGTATGTAAATTTTGCAACTTTTTTAAAAACTTGCAATTGATGAATCAGGCGAAACCATCTGGAATCGCCAAACTCGAAAAAAAAAGGAGAGCACTTATTAAGAGGCGCAAATAGAATAATGAATTCGGTGCGAGCAAAAAAAAAAGGCACAAAATGAGACAAAAAAGCAGGCACAAAGGCAATGATGAATCAGGGCTATGCTGACAGTGGTGTATGTGTTGCCTGTTCTGCACATAATGTCCTCCGCTATTCTGCCGTCTTGTAGGGGGCTACATTTCCTTTGCTTTTAATACACAGTTTGTCACCAAGTAAAACTTCATCTTGTGCAGAAATAAGAACAAAACATGAGCAGATGCCTCCCATTCTGTCTAGTTAAATACATGGGGCACATGCCAGCACGGAAGATCAGGTACCGTACTTTAGTTGAACCATGAACAATCACAAATATGACTTTTTTTTGTGTTATTTTTACAACGTGCAGTTGTGTGTTCTCCTAGTTTGCCCTTTGTATAATATAGGGGCAGAAAGCAGCCAGCATATTTCCATGCACAGAAATCTCGGAACGGCATGTTGTGTGAGGCTGCACAATGCGGCATTGTAAACACTGGGCACAATGGGCTATGACCATTGTAACAATTCACATTCCGTTCGCCGTTTTTTTTTTGTAAGTTGGAAAATGAAAACTGATTTAATTTCAATGAATATCTAATTTGAAATTTACTTATAGTCCTATAGCTCTAATGTAATAAATCAGGAATATATTTATCGATCAGTAATATGAGACAGGAAAACTACAGCACATTTATATACAATGCTTATTACCTGCACAGCAGCCTAGAGATTGTTAAAATGACGTCCTTTATACTTAAAATGAATCTGTCGCCAGGTTTTTGCTTTCTAAGATCACCATAATGTAGAAGCAGAGTCCCTGATTCCATTGATGTGTCACTTACTGAGCTGTGTTTTGCGGTTTAAGTACAATCATCATTTTATCAGCAGGAGATTATCATTACAGGGCAACTTGGCACTCCCAGCACTAATTAGCAGCTCTCTGTCACTATACAATGTACACAGAAAGCTGTGGTGTGGATAGGACTATACACAGCTCATCAATGAGCTCTACCAGATGCACACACAAAACTGTAGCTCTATCATACCTGCTGCGCCCAGTAAACTGATACGTTTTCGGAATCCAGGTCTCTGTCCCTACATCATGCAGTCAGATTACATAGCAAAAATGTGCTGACATATTCCCATTAAGGTGGTTGTCCCACGAACAAAAGTGCTGTCTGATTATTAAGTAATGGAAAATATAGAGATTTTTTTTTAACTGTTTGATTTATTTAAAAAATAATGTTGCTGTGCAGACACAAACTGATATTGGTGTCCCTGCTGTATGTGTCCTGTATAAGGGTTGTGTTCCACCATGTAGATCAGCTTTAGTTGCCTATATTGATCGTATAGAATTAGAAAGGGAATATATATGAATATTTTCCACTGATTACGCTGAGAAGATCTATTATATGCTTATGCCGTTACGCCTCTATGCCTATAACTTTCTTCTATGTAGTGACGGTATCAACATAGAAACTTTGGGCTCATCGATAAATCATATCATCCCAGTACATCAAGCTCGGTAGCTGGACATATTTAAAAAACAAACAAACTGTGTATATGGCTTCCGAGCTTGTTGCACACTTGTATACAGCTTCAATGTCTTTGATGGGAGACTCTATATAACAATGAGCAAAAGAATGACAGATAATATGTAGATTTACATCGATGTACATTTGTATACCGATTGTGTCATTTCAATTGCCCTGCGTTACACAAAAAGTGTTTCTTTAATGCATGAAATGCAGCAATTCGTTCAAGATTGTAAACTGTATATACTTCAGATCCAAGCTTTCAACCTCCGAGACTCTCGTTTCTCCTCTTAGTGAGCAGAACCTTTGGATAATTACACAGTTACTGTTACATTTTATAATCTATTGTGGAAAGATTAAAACTCACCATGCTGTACAGATTTCCTATTAGTGGGGTCACACGTGAAGCCTGGCATGGTATATTAACCGAATTACTGTATTTCCATGCTGTGTATACCATTACAGAAAAAGAAGAGCCGTAGGTATTAGCAGGCAATGGAATAACCAATTCTCCACTGGCTGGTAACGCTTGTTTCAGGACCATGGAGAGCTCGTGTCTCCTTTTACCTATAGGACTCCTTTATTGTGCAGAATTATAGTCAGGTGCTTCTCACAAAATTAGAATATCATCAAACAGTTAATTTATTTTAGTTCTTCAATACAAAAAGTGAAACTCATATATTATATAGGGTCATTACAAACAGAGTGATCTATTTCAAGTGTTTATTTCTGTTAATGTTGATGATTATGGCTTACAGCCAATGAAAACCCAAAAGTCATTATCTCAGTAAATTAGAATACTTTATAGCGTCAGCTTGAAAAATTATTTTAAAATCCAAAATGTTGGCCTACTGAAATGTATGTTCAGTAAATGCACTCAATACTTGGTCAGGGCTCCTTTTGCATCAATTCCTGCATCAATGCAGCGTGGCATGGAGGCGATCAGCCTGTGGCACTGCTGAGGTGTTATGGAAGCCCAGGTTGCTTTGATAGCAGCCTTAATCATCAAAATTAACAGAAAACGTATTTAAAAATTTGTATACCTTGAACTTTTCAAAACATTTTTATATTACATCTGTAAACTTAAATGTATTTTATAGGAGTTTTATGTGATATACCAACACAGTTATCCCCTACATGGCTTTTTCCAACCTACAAAAGGTACTTCTTATGGCTTGCATTCAAAAATGTCTTTTTTCTTGCCACTTTATCATACAGGCTAGTTTTGTGGAGTATACAGCTAATAGTTGTCCTGTGGACTGATTCTCCCACCTGAGCTGTGGATCTCTGCAACTCCTCCAGAGTGGGCCTCTTGGCTGCTTTTCTAATTAGTGATCTCCTTAGTTGAGATGTCAGTTTAGGTGGACAACCATGTCTTGGTAGGTTTCTAGTTGTGCCACACCCTTTCCGTTTTCGGATGATGTATTGAACAGTGCACCATGAGATGTTCAAGCATGGGATTTTTTTAATAACCTAACCCTGCTTTACTTTTTTCAAGAATTTTATCCCTGACCAGCCTGGTGTGTTCCTTGGTTTTCATGATGCTGCTTGAACTCTACTGTTCTCAAACAAACCTCTGAGGTCTTCAGCTGTAGTTATCTGAACACAAAAGTGGACTCAATCACACATGTGAACTCAGAAGAAAACACACAGGTGGATTCAACTTACTACTTATGTGACTTCTGGTTGCGATTGGTCACTCAGGATTTTATTAGGGGTATCAGACTACAAGGGGCTGAAAACAAATTACATCAACATTTTTTAGATTTATGCTTTTAAAATATTTAAAAAAAAACTAATTTTCTTTACACTTCACAAATACTTTGTGTTGGTATATCACATAAAATCAACACAAAATACATTTAAGTTTGTAAGTGTAACGTGAAAATACGTGGAACAGTTCAATATATATATATACATATATATATGTAGCGCCCCCATAGGGCCATGGGGTACTCGGATCTGGGCCCTTCTTCTGTTGTCGGTGGGGATGTCACGGTGGCTGACCCGGTCCGTGGCCCTCGGGAGGTCCGTTGAATGAAATGGGGGAAAGGTCTTTAAAGGGGTAATGTTTGTGACGCCACCTGTGGTATTCGGTCAGGGTGACCGCCGCTTAGGGGTCCGCTGGGATGATGTTATGGCAGCTAAGCAGTTAAGTATGTCCCCAGGGCTTCGCAGAGTGTGGGTGGTGGATGGTGTAAGGCGCAGTTAATAACGAGGACACAGGGTTGCAGTCTCTTTACCTTTTACTGAGGGTTCCGCATCCACAGTCCAGAGTAGGGACCACAGGGTAGGCAGAGTCCGGGCGGTCTGAAGGCAAATCCAGAGTCCCCTTATCAAGGAGGAATTCAATAGCCTTCCCCTTGCGCACAGTAACGTAGTAGGTCCCTACTTGCATAAGCTACCATAAGGTCCTCACTGTTGTTACTTCTCTCTCTCTGTCCCCCAGATGGAACGGATAGGACAAAACCCGTATGACTGATGGCCTGAGGCTTATTTATAGGGACCCTAGAGACGCCCCGACCCCCACAAGTTGCCACTGTGTCTTCTTAGGTATAAAGGTCAGACAGCCAACTTGGAATCAACTGCCCTGCCAGTCTCTGAAGTAACGGCATAGAGCTCTTTACTCCCTCGGTATTCTGGCCGCCGAATCTGCGCTTCAGATGGAGGCAGCCTGCTTCTAGCTGGTCTCCCACTGATGTTTCACTCCTGTTGCTATGACTTCTTTTCTCACTCACTACAGCACAATTCCTTTCTTGTCCTTCCTTAGGATGCTGCTGCATGGGTTGCAGGCGCAGCTCCGTGTCCTTCTTTCCTTTCTGGCTCAGACTTCAGTCTGGATCTAACCAGGGATCACCCCAGCCAGCTCGACCGGGAGACCTTTCCTCGTCGATCCCCAGCCAGGACCTCTCCTCTCCTCTCCTCTCCTGAACTGACTAACTTCCTAACCAATCCTCCAGTTTTACCCTATGTGAGGAGTGGCCTAATAAATAAAACCCTTAGCTCCCCCTGGGGGACTGGCATGTGAAGTGTGTGTGGGTGGCTGTGATACCTGGACAGCAGATCTCCTTCATTGCCTTCAGACGTAACATCACTCCCCCTGGTGGAAGAACAACATTACTGCAACGAACCTGGACTCTGGGGTGCTGCACAAAACCCCCTTCCCCCTTCCCCCCCCCCCCCCATTAAATGCTTCCCTTTATTGGAGGTGAGAACACTTGAACGTTGCAAACAATAACATATTTTACATGGCGCGCGCTACTAAAACAATTATTATATAACTATGAAATACAATTACCCATACAGGTATTCTATCTATTATCTACTAAGTGCTATCCTACAATAATAAATTAACATTCTCTTCATAAAACCGTCATTCTTCTTTAAGTGCAAAGTGTATTAATCATCTATCTATGGCTCTCCAGAGGACTCACTAACCCCTACGGGTTCACTTTACTGACTGTATCTTTCTTCCAACTTCCTTTTGTCCTCAATTTTATTCAAAGTACATCATTACTTAACTACATACTATCACTATGTAAAAACATTATGACTATCTAAGTTTTTAAGGCAACATTATCACTCTTTGGCAAGGTGCAACAAATGAACATTCCCTTTAAGTGGGAAAACTCAAGTCTTTTTCCTGAGGTAGTGCAAACAATCAACAAGTCACTTATACTTTAAGACAATAGAAACTTTCACGAAGTCCTCAGGAACAGTTTCTTCGCAAAGTCTTCTTTCTTGTAAAACCAGTAGAGAGCACCTTTAAGAAGGTGCAAACTATGTTCAAACAAGTTCTAATCATGCACAGCTCATGATTCCAATGTTCTTTTGTGTAACAGTGATGCAAACTTGAAACAATAAGGATCCCGGGTAAACAAAGTGATCCCTTTAAGTATTAACCCTGGACGGGTTTGTAAAGCAGCAAAAGAACAGTTAAAGTTTTAGAGGAACTATTTACAGGTTGCGGTTTTCCGAGGTTTACTCAAGTTCTGGAGGTAGCAATGGTCGAGGTAGCCCGGCTGGATACTGGCGGCTACGAGGTGCTACATAGGGAGCTCCCTCACTCCAGACAGGGGTTTGCGCACTCACAGTCTTCTGTTTAGGAACAGCTGGAGTGCAAACCATCATTTAAGTCATCTCTTTAGCCACCTCCGTGGTAGTAGTGGCAACGGTACAGGTGGTGGTCCTGACCATAGTGCATGTCGGGGTGACCATGGTGGTTTTCGTGACAGCGGACGTCTGGACACAAGGGGGCACTGTGCCACGGGAGTCGATTGGGCTGGGGCTTTGGCCTGGTGCACGATAGTGTTACTCTTTTTGTGCACGTTTAGAGCAAACCAGCCCTTCTCACAGAAGTGCCTGATATAGGTAACGATGTCTCCCGGGTAAAGGTCCCGATCAGGTATTCCACCTCCTTCTCCTCCCACTTTCGGGCAAGTTGGGCCTGGTATTCCTCCCAACTGAGGACTTCCACCGTCTCCCACTCCTGCCGTTCGGCCCCGGGGAACCCCATGAAATCTGGCCTGGGGTTCACCCAGCGGTATACAGTCCGCTCTGCGTAGATCTCACCCGGCAGGGTGGTGGGCGAAATCGGGGCCTTCAGGAACTGCTCCATACCCGTGGCCTGGTCCCAGGGCTCTAGGCGCTGGAGGCAGTGAGTACCGCGGAGGGGTGGTGCTGTGACAGGGCCCACTAGCAGATCTTCAGTCACCGGGGCAGGGTCAGCATCCTTACTTGCCACCACGGTGTACTGGGTTTCGACTGGCTCCACCGGCGGCGGTGTCCGCGCTGGTGTCGGTAGCGGCTCCGGTAGCGATGTTAGGATCGATGTCAGCGCGGGTAAATCTCCTGCAGACGCCACCTGGTATGGGGCCTTGGTCATCACCTGCAGCTGCAGGAGTTAATTTATCAGGTCCTCCATTCCAAACTGCAGGGGGTCAGCTGTTGTGAATTCTGTTGTCGGGCTCCCTCCTGTGGTCATGAATGGTACTTCGGCTGGTTCTGTCCATGGACTTCCTCTGGTGGGTGTTTCTGAGTTTCCTTCCTCAGGTGCCGAGGTTAATTCGTTAGCTGGCTGCTCTATTTAACTCCACTTAGATCTTTGCTCCATGCCACCTGTCAATGTTCCAGTATTGGTCTAGTTCACTCCTGGATCGTTCTAGTGACCTGTCTTCCCAGCAGAAGCTAAGTTCCAGCTTGTATTTCTTTGGTTGCTATTTTTCTGTCCTGCTTGCTATTTTTATTGTTGTCTTGCTTGCTGGAAGCTCTGGGACGCAGAGGGAGCGCCTCCGCACCGTGAGTCGGTGCGGAGGGTCGTTTTGCGCCCTCTGCGTGGTCTTTTTGTAGGTTTTTGTGCTGACCGCAAAGTAACCTTTTCTATCCTCGGTCTGTTCAGTAAGTCGGGCCTCACTTTGCTAAATCTATTTAATCTCTGTGTTTGTATTTTCATCTTTACTCACAGTCATTATATGTGGGGGGCTGCCTTTTCCTTTGGGGAATTTCTCTGAGGCAAGGTATTTATTTTTCTATCTTCAGGGATAGCTAGTTTCTTAGGCTGTGCCGAGTTGCATAGGGAGCGTTAGGCGCAATCCACGGCTATTTCTAGTGTGTTTGATAGGATTAGGGATTGCGGTCAGCAGAGTTCCCACGTCCCAGAGCTCATTCTTAATTATCAGTATCTATTACGTAATTCCGTGTGCTCTTAACCACCAGGTCCATTGTTGTCCTGACCACCAGGTCATAACAGTACAGGTGGCCCAAAGTACTAATGCATCTCAATAGAGGGATAAGAGAAGTTCTGAGACCATTTTTTTTTTCTTTGCAGTGTGTTTTGTCTCTTTTTCCCCTTTACCTCTGGGTGGTTCAGGACACTGGTGTAAACATGGACATTCAAGGTCTGTCCTCTTGGATGGATAATCTCACTACAAGGGTACAAATCATTCAAGATTTTGTGGTTCAGAATCCGATGTCAGAGCCTAGGATTCCAATTCCTGATTTGTTTTTTGGTGATAGATCTAAGTTCTTGAATTTCAAAAATAATTGTAAATTGTTTCTTGCCTTGAAACATCGCTCCTCAGGTGACCCTGTTCAACAAGTAAAGATCATTATTTCTTTGTTACGTGGTGACCCTCAAGACTGGGCATTTTCCCTTGCGCCAGGAGATGCGGCGTTGCGTGATGTTGATGCATTTTTCCTGGCGCTTGGATTGCTTTATGATGAACCTAATTCAGTGGATCAGGCAGAGGAAATCTTGCTGGCTCTGTGTCAGGGTCAGGATGAAGCGGAGATATATTGTCAGAAGTTTAGAAAGTGGTCTATGCTCATTCAGTGGAATGAATGTGCCCTGGCAGCAATCTTCAGAAAGGGTCTCTCTGAAGCCCTTAAGGATGTCATGGTGGGGTTTCCCATGCCTGCTGGTCTGAATGAGTCTATGTCCTTGGCCATTCAGATCGATCGACGCTTGCGTGAGCGTAAAGCTGTGCACCATTTGGCGGTACTATCTGAGCATGGGCCTGAGCCTATGCAGTGTGATAGGACTTTGACCAGAGCTGAACGGCAGGAACACAGACGTCGGAATGGGCTGTGTTTTTACTGTGGTGATTCCACTCATGCTATCTCCGATTGTCCTAAGCGCACTAAGCGGTTCGCTAGGTCTGCCACCATTGGTACGGTACAGTCTAAATTTCTATTGTCTGTTACTCTGATTTGCTCTTTGTCATCCTATTCTGTTATGGCATTTGTGGATTCAGGCGCTGCCCTGAATTTGATGGACTTGGAGTTTGCTAGGCGCTGTGGTTTTTTCTTGGAGCCCTTGCAGTATCCTATTCCATTGAGAGGAATTGATGCTACACCTTTGGCCAAGAATAAGCCTCAATACTGGACCCAATTGACCATGTGCATGGCTCCTGCACATCAGGAGGATATCCGCTTTCTGGTGTTGCATAATCTGCATGATGTGGTCGTTTTGGGGTTGCCATGGCTACAGGTTCATAATCCAGTATTGGACTGGAAATCTATGTCTGTGTCCAGCTGGGGTTGCCAGGGGGTACATGGTGATGTTCCATTTTTGTCTATTTCGTCTTCCACTCCTTCTGAAGTTCCAGAGTTTTTGTCGGATTATCGGGATGTATTTGATGAGCCCAAAGCCAGTGCCCTACCTCATAGGGATTGCGATTGTGCAATTAATTTGATTCCTGGTAGTAAGTTTCCTAAGGGCCGATTGTTCAATTTATCTGTGCCAGAATACGCCGCTATGCGGAGTTATATAAAGGAATCCTTGGAGAAAGGCCATATTCGCCCGTCGTCATCACCGTTAGGAGCAGGGTTCTTTTTTGTGGCCAAGAAGGATGGTTCTTTGAGACCTTGTATTGATTACCGCCTTCTTAATAAAATTACAGTCAAATTTCAGTATCCTTTGCCGTTGCTGTCTGATTTGTTTGCTCGTATTAAAGGGGCTAGTTGGTTCACCAAGATAGATCTTCGAGGGGCGTATAATCTTGTGCGTATTAAACAAGGCGATGAATGGAAAACAGCATTTAATACGCCCGAGGGCCATTTTGAGTACCTGGTTATGCCATTCGGGCTTTCCAATGCTCCATCAGTATTTCAGTCCTTTATGCATGACATCTTCCGAGAGTACCTGGATAAATTCCTGATTGTGTATTTGGATGATATTTTGGTCTTTTCGGATGATTGGGAGTCTCATGTGAAGCAGGTCAGAATGGTGTTCCAGGTCCTTCGTGCGAATTCCTTGTTTGTGAAGGGGTCAAAGTGTCTCTTTGGAGTTCAGAAGGTTTCATTTTTGGGGTTCATTTTTTCCCCTTCTACTATCGAGATGGACCCTGTTAAAGTCCAGGCCATTTACGATTGGACTCAGCCGACATCTGTGAAGAGCCTGCAAAAGTTCCTGGGTTTGCTAATTTTTATCGGCGCTTCATCGCTAATTTTTCTACTGTTGCTAAACCGTTGACTGATTTAACCAAGAAGGGTGCTGATGTGGTCAATTGGTCTTCTGCAGCTGTAGAGGCTTTTCAGGAGTTGAAGCGTTGTTTTTCTTCTGCCCCTGTGTTGTGCCAGCCAGATGTTTCGCTCCCGTTTCAGGTTGAGGTTGATGCTTCTGAGATTGGAGCAGGGGCTGTTTTGTCGCAAAGAAGTTCTGATGGCTCGGTGATGAAGCCATGTGCTTTCTTTTCTAGAAAGTTTTTGCCTGCTGAGCGTAACTATGATGTTGGTAATCGTGAGTTGTTGGCCATGAAGTGGGCATTCGAGGAGTGGCGTCATTGGCTGGAAGGAGCCAAGCATCGCGTGGTGGTCTTAACAGATCACAAGAATTTGACTTATCTTGAGTCTGCCAAACGGTTGAATCCGAGACAGGCTCGATGGTCGTTATTTTTCTCCCATTTTGATTTTGTGGTTTCGTACCTTCCGGGGTCTAAGAATGTGAAGGCTGATGCCCTGTCAAGGAGTTTTGTGCCTGACTCTCCGGGTGTTCCTGAGCCGGCGGGTATTCTCAAAGAGGGGGTAATTTTGTCTGCCATCTCCCCTGATTTGCGGCGGGTACTGGAAAAATTTCAGGCTGATAGACCTGACCGTTGCCCAGCGGAGAAACTGTTTGTCCCTAATAGATGGACTAGTAGAGTTATCTCTGAGATTCATTGTTCAGTGTTGGCTGGGCATCCTGGAATCTTTGGTACCAGAGATTTGGTGGCTAGATCCTTCTGGTGGCCGTCTTTGTCACGGGATGTGCGTTCTTTTGTGCAGTCCTGTGGGACTTGTGCTCGGGCTAAGCCCTGCTGTTCTCGTGCCAGTGGGTTGCTTTTGCCCTTGCCGGTCACGAAGAGGCCCTGGACGCATATTTCTATGGATTTTATTTCGGATCTCCCCGTCTCTCAAAAGATGTCGGTCATTTGGGTGGTTTGTGATCGCTTTTCTAAGATGGTCCATTTGGTACCTTTGTCTAAATTGCCTTCCTCCTCTGATTTGGTGCCATTATTTTTCCAGCATGTGGTTTGTTTACATGGCATTCCAGAGAACATCGTTTCTGACAGAGGTTCCCAGTTTGTTTCGAGGTTTTGGCGAGCCTTTTGTGCTAGGATGGGCATTGATTTGTCTTTTTCCTCGGCTTTCCATCCTCAGACAAATGGCCAGACCGAACGAACTAATCAAACTTTGGAAACATATCTGAGATGCTTTGTTTCTGCTGATCAGGATGATTGGGTGTCCTTTTTGCCTTTGGCTGAGTTCGCCCTTAATAATCGGGCCAGCTCGGCTACTTTGGTTTCGCCGTTTTTCTGCAATTCTGGTTTCCATCCTCGTTTCTCTTCAGGGCAGGTTGAGTCTTCGGACTGTCCTGGTGTAGATACTGTGGTGGATAGGTTGCAGCAGATTTGGACTCATGTGGTGGACAATTTGACATTGTCCGAGGAGAAGGCTCAACGTTTCGCTAACCGCCGGCGCTGTGTGGGTCCCCGACTTCGTGTTGGGGATTTGGTTTGGTTGTCGTCTCGTTATGTTCCTATGAAGGTTTCCTCTCCTAAGTTTAAGCCTCGTTTCATTGGTCCGTATAAGATTTCTGAGGTTATCAATCCTGTGTCATTTCGTTTGGCCCTTCCTGCTTCTTTTGCCATCCATAATGTGTTCCATAGGTCGTTATTGCGGAGATACGTGGCGTCGGTGGTTCCATCCGTTGATCCTCCTGCCCCGGTGTTGGTTGAGGGGGAGTTGGAGTATGTGGTGGAGAAGATTTTGGATTCTCGTGTTTCGAGATGGAAACTCCAGTACCTGGTCAAGTGGAAGGGTTATGGTCAGGAAGATAATTCCTGGGTTTTTGCCTCTGATGTTCATGCTGCCGATCTGGTTCGTGCCTTTCATTTGGCTCATCCTGGTCGGCCTGGGGGCTCTGGTGAGGGTTCGGTGACCCCTCCTCAAGGGGGGGGTACTGTTGTGAATTCTGTTGTCGGGCTCCCTCCTGTGGTCATGAATGGTACTTCGGCTGGTTCTGTCCATGGACTTCCTCTGGTGGGTGTTTCTGAGTTTCCTTCCTCAGGTGACGAGGTTAATTCGTTAGCTGGCTGATCTATTTAACTCCACTTAGATCTTTGCTCCATGCCACCTGTCAATGTTCCAGTATTGGTCTAGTTCACTCCCTGGATCGTTCTAGTGACCTGTCTTCCCAGCAGAAGCTAAGTTCCAGCTTGTATTTCTTTGGTTGCTATTTTTCTGTCCTGCTTGCTATTTTTATTGTTGTCTTGCTTGCTGGAAGCTCTGGGACGGAGAGGGAGCGCCTCCGCACCGTGAGTCGGTGCGGAGGGTCTTTTTGCGCCCTCTGCGTGGTCTTTTTGTAGGTTTTTGTGCTGACCGCAAAGTAACCTTTCCTATCCTCGGTCTGTTCAGTAAGTCGGGCCTCACTTTGTTAAATCTATTTCATCTCTGTGTTTGTATTTTCATCTTTACTCACAGTCATTATATGTGGGGGGCTGCCTTTTCCTTTGGGGAATTTCTCTGAGGCAAGGTAGGCTTTATTTTTCTATCTTCAGGGCTAGCTAGTTTCTTAGGCTGTGCAGAGTTGCATAGGGAGCGTTAGGCGCAATCCACGGCTATTTCTAGTGTGTTTGATAGGATTAGGGATTGCGGTCAGCAGAGTTCCCACGTCCCAGAGCTCGTTCTTAATTATCAGTATCTATTAGGTCATTCCGTGTGCTCTTAACCACCAGGTCCATTGTTGTCCTGACCACCAGGTCATAACAGTCAGCGTCCTCTGTGGAGGTTTGGCTGCGGTGCCCTTCCGGGTAGCTGGGGGAGTCCTCTACTCCAACCCCACGCTCTGGCTCCGGGGTGCTGGCCATGGTGTCCTCCTCGTGGCTCACTTCCTCGTCCTTTTCCTGCTCTCTCCGTGGGCGTTTCCTGTTTCGTTGTCTCTACCCGCCATTGAGGTTCAGGAGGCGGATCTCGGCTGCTGACGGACACGTCCTCAAGGTACAGAAATATTTAGACTGGGCGGCCAATGTTTTTCGCGCTTCTCAGTTCATTCATGCCCACAACTCCACGCCCTTCTTCTGCAGCGCTCCTCGTGGTGCAGTAATGGTGGCAGTTTTGGCGGTAATTTTTGGCAGTTAATGGCAATACACAGTCCTTGCAATAAATCACCGTTCAAATACAACTCTGACACAGTTCCTAGGCGCACATGACCCGAATTTCAGGCTTAAGTAGATCCTGTTCCAATTTTTTTGGAGCGCCCCCGTAGGGCCGTGGGGTACTCGGATCCAGGCCCTTCTTCTGTTGTCGGTGGAGATGTCACGGTGGCTGACCCGGTCCGTGGCCCTCGGGAGGTTCGTTGAATGAAATGGGGGAAAGGTCTTTAAAGGGGTAATGTTCGTGACGCCACCTGTGTTATTCGGTCAGGGTGACCGATGCTGCTTAGGGGTCCGCTGGGGTGATGTTATGGCAGCTAGATGGTATACCTTCCCACAGGTGAAGTATGTCCCCAGGGCTTCCCAGAGTGTGGGTGGTGGATTGTGTAAGGCGCAGTGAATAACGAGGACATAGGGTTGCAGTCTATTTACCTTTTACTGAAGGTTCGGCATCCACAGTCCAGAGTAGGGACCACAGGGTAGGCAGAGTCCGGGCGGTCTGAAGGCAAATCCAGAGTCCCCTTATCCAGGAGGAATTCAATAGCTTTCCCCTTGCGCACAGTAACGTAGTAGGTCCCTATTTGCGTAAGCTACCATAAGGTCTTCACTGTTGTTACTTCTCTTTCTCTGTCCCCCAGATGGTACGGATAGGACAAAACCCGTATGACTGATGGCCTGAGGCTTATTTATAGGGACCCTAGAGACGCCCCGACCCCTACAAGTTGCCACTGTGTCTTCTTAGGTATAAAGGTCTGACAGCCAACTTGGAATCAACTGCCCTGCCAGTCTCTGAAGTAACGACATAGAGCTCTTTACTACCTCGGTATTCTGACCGCCGGATCTGCGCTTCAGATGGAGGCAGGCTGCTTCTAGCTGGTCTCCCACTGATGTTTCACTCCTGTTGCTATGACTTCTTTTCTCACTCACTACAGCACAATTCCTTTCTTGTCCTTCCTTAGGATGCTGCTGCCTGGGTTGCAGGCGCAGCTCCGTGTCCTTCTTTCCTTTCTTCCTCAGACTTCAGTCTGGATCTAACCAGGGTTCACCCCAGCCAGCTCGACCGGGAGACCTTTCCTCGTCGGTCCCCAGCCAGGAACTCTCCTCTCCTCTCCTGAACTGACTAACTTCCTAACCAACCCTCCAGTTTTACCCTATGTGAGGAGTGGCCTAATAAATGAAACCCTTAGCTCCCCCTGGTGGACTGGCATGTGAAGTGTGTGTGTGGCTGTGATACCTGGGCAGCAGATCTCCTTCATTGCCTTCAGACGTAGCATCACTCACCTTGGTGGAAGAACAACATTACTGCAACTAACCAGGACTCTGGGGCGCTGTATATATATATATATATATATATATATATATATATATATATATACAGTACAGACCAAAAGTTTGGACACACCTTCTAATTTAAAGATTTTTCTGTATTTTCATGGGATTTCTTGCCTTATAAATGGGGTTGGGACATCAGTTGTGTTGTGCAGAAGTCTGGTGGATACACAGCTGATAGTCCTACTGAATAGACTGTTAGAATTTGTACTATGGCAAGAAAAAAGCAGCTAAGTAAAGAAAATGAGTGGCCATGATTACTTTAAGAAATGAAGGTCAGTCAGTCCGAAAAATTGGGAAAACTTTGAAAGTGTCCCCAAGTGCAGTGGCAAAAACCATCAAGCACTACAAAGATACAGGCTCACATGAGGACCGCCCCAGGAAAGGAAGACCAAGAGTCACTTCTGCTTCTGAGGATAAGTTTATCCGAGTCACCAGCCTCAGAAATCGCAGGTTAACAGCAGCTCAGATTAGAGACCAGGTCAATGCCACAGCAGCAGACACATCTCTGCAACAACTGTTAAGAGGAGACTTTTTGCAGCAGGCCTTCATGGTAAAATACATGCAACAGGCAACAAGCAGAAGAGACTTGTTTGGGATAAAGAACACAAGGAATGGACATCAGACCAGTAGAAATCTGTGCTTTAGTCTGATGAGTCCAAATTTGAGATCTTTGGTTTCAACCACCGTGTCTTTATGAGATGCAGAAAAGGTGAACGGATGGACTCTACATGCCTGGTTCCCACCGTGGAGCATGGAGGAGGAGGTGTGTTATGGCTGGCAATCAGGCAACACAGCGTGCAGTAATCAGCGCACATACAGAGATCTGGCAATAACCCAAAACAATAGGACGAGCTCTGAGACGTGGAATCTCTGTAGACTGCAGTACCTGATCTATCCTCACACAACTGGAAGCAGCAGTGGATTGCGCCTATCAACTACCTATGCAACTCGGCACTGCCTGAGGAGCTGACTAGCCTGAAGATAGAAATACAAGCCTGACTTACCTCAGAGAAATACCCCAAAGGAATAGGCAGCCCCCACATATAATGACTGTTAGCAAGATGAAAAGACAAACGTAGGAATGAAATAGATTCAGCAAAGTGAGGCCCGATATTCTAGACAGAGCGAGGATAGCAAAGAGAACTATGCAGTCTACAAAAAACCCTAAAACGAAAACCACGCAAAGGGGCAAAAAGACCCACCGTGCCGAACTAACAGCACGGCGGTGCACCCCTTTGCTTCTCAGAGCTTCCAGCAAAAGATAATAACAAGCTGGACAAAACAAACTAGAAGCACTTATCTAGCAGAGCAGCAGGCCCAAGGAAAGATGCAGATAGCTCAGATCCAACACTGGAACATTGACAAGGAGCAAGGAAGACAGACTCAGGTGGAGCTAAATAGCAAGGCAGCCAACGAGCTCACCAAAACACCTGAGGGAGGAAGCCCAGAGACTGCAATACCACTTGTGACCACAGAAGTGAACTCAGCCACAGAATTCACAACAGTACCCCCCCCTTGAGGAGGGGTCACCGAACCCTCACCAGAACCCCCAGGCCGACCAGGATGAGCCACATGAAAGGCACGAACAAGATCTGGGGCATGGACATCAGAGGCAAAAACCCAGGAATTATCTTCCTGAGCATAACCCTTCCATTTGACCAGATACTGGAGTTTCCGTCTAGAGACACGAGAATCCAAAATCTTCTCCACAATATACTCCAATTCCCCCTCCACCAAAACAGGGGCAGGAGGCTCCACAGATGGAACCATAGGTGCCACGTATCTCCTCAACAACGACCTATGGAATACATTATGTATGGAAAAGGAGTCTGGGAGGGTCAGACGAAAAGACACCGGATTGAGAATCTCAGAAATCCTATACGGACCAATAAAACGAGGTTTAAATTTAGGAGAGGAAACCTTCATAGGTATATGACGAGAAGATAACCAAACCAGATCCCCAACACGAAGTCGGGGTCCCACACGGCGTCTGCGATTAGCGAAAAGCTGAGCCTTCTCCTGGGACAAGGTCAAATTGTCCACTACCTGAGTCCAGATCTGCTGCAACCTGTCCACCACATAATCCACACCAGGACAGTCCGAAGACTCAACCTGTCCTGAAGAGAAACGAGGATGGAACCCAGAATTGCAGAAAAATGGAGAGACCAAGGTAGCCGAGCTGGCCCGATTATTAAGGGCGAACTCAGCCAACGGCAAAAATGACACCCAATCATCCTGGTCAGCGGAAACAAAACATCTCAGATATGCTTCCAAGGTCTGATTGGTTCGTTCGGTCTGGCCATTAGTCTGAGGATGGAAGGCCGAGGAAAAAGATAGGTCAATGCCCATCCTACCACAAAAGGCTCGCCAGAACCTCGAGACAAACTGGGAACCTCTGTCAGAAACAATATTCTCAGGAATGCCATGTAAACGAACCACATGCTGGAAGAACAAAGGCACCAAATCAGAGGAGGAAGGCAATTTAACCAAGGGCACCAGATGGACCATTTTAGAAAAGCGATCACAGACCACCCAAATGACAGACATCTTTTGAGAAACGGGAAGGTCAGAAATGAAATCCATCGAAATATGTGTCCAAGGCCTCTTCGGGACCGGCAAGGGCAAAAGCAACCCACTGGCACGTGAACAGCAGGGCTTAGCCCTAGCACAAATTCCACAGGACTGCACAAAAGCACGCACATCCCGTGACAGAGATGGCCACCAGAAGGATCTAGCAACCAACTCCCTGGTACCAAAGATTCCTGGATGACCGGCCAGCACCGAACAATGAAGTTCAGAGATAACTTTACTAGTCCACCTATCAGGGACGAACAGTTTCTCGGCCGGACAACGATCAGGTTTATTAGCCTGAAATTTCTGCAACACTCTCCGCAAATCAGGGGAGATGGCAGACACAATGACTCCTTCCTTGAGGATACTCGCCGGCTCAGATAACCCCGGAGAGTCGGGCACAAAACTCCTAGACAGAGCATCCGCCTTCACATTTTTAGAGCCCGGAAGGTATGAAATCACAAAATCAAAACGAGCAAAAAATAACGACCAACGGGCCTGTCTAGGATTCAAGCGCTTGGCAGACTCAAGATAAGTAAGGTTCTTATGATCAGTCAAAACCACCACGCGATGCTTAGCACCCTCAAGCCAATGACGCCACTCCTCGAATGCCCACTTCATGGCCAGCAACTCTCGGTTGCCCACATCATAATTACGCTCAGCAGCAGAAAATTTCCTGGAAAAGAAAGCACATGGTTTGAACACTGAGCAACCAGAACCTCTCTGTGACAAAACCGCCCCTGCACCAATCTCAGAAGCATCAACCTCGACCTGGAACGGAAGAGAAACATCAGGTTGACACAACACAGGGGCACAGCAAAAACGACGCTTCAACTCCTGAAAAGCTTCCACGGCAGCAGAAGACCAATTAACCAAATCAGCACCCTTCTTGGTCAAATCGGTCAATGGTCTGGCAATGCTAGAAAAATTACAGATGAAGCGACGATAAAAATTAGCAAAGCCCAGGAATTTCTGCAAACTTTTTAGAGATGTCGGCTGAGTCCAATCCTGGATGGCCTGAACCTTAACCGGATCCATCTCGATAGTAGAAGGGGAAAAGATGAACCCCAAAAATGAAACTTTCTGCACACCGAAGAGACACTTTGATCCCTTCACGAACAAGGAATTAGCACGCAGTACCTGGAAAACCATTCTGACTTGCTTCACATGAGACTCCCAATCATCTGAGAAGATCAAAATGTCATCCAAGTAAACAATCAAGAATTTATCCAGATACTCACGGAAAATGTCATGCATAAAAGACTGAAAAACAGATGGAGCATTGGCAAGTCCGAACGGCATCACCAGATACTCAAAATGACCCTCGGGCGTATTAAATGCCGTTTTCCATTCATCTCCCTGCCTGATTCTCACCAGATTATACGCACCACGAAGATCAATCTTAGTAAACCAACTAGCCCCCTTAATCCGAGCAAACAAGTCAGAAATCAATGGCAAGGGATACTGAAACTTAACAGTGATCTTATTAAGAAGGCGGTAATCAATACACGGTCTTAGCGAACCATCCTTCTTGGCTACAAAAAAGAACCCTGCTCCCAATGGTGACGACGATGGGCGAATATGTCCCTTCTCCAGGGACTCCTTCACATAACTGCGCATAGCGGTGTGTTCAGGTACGGACAAATTAAATAAACGACCCTTAGGGAATTTACTACCAGGAATCAAATCGATAGCACAATCACAATTCCTATGCGGAGGAAGGGCATCAGACTTGGACTCTTCAAATACATCCTGAAAGTCCGACAAGAACTCTGGGATGTCAGAAGGAATGGATGACGAAATAGACAAAAATGGAACATCACCATGTACTCCCTGACAACCCCAGCTGGTTACCGACATAGAGTTCCAATCCAATACTGGATTATGGGTTTGTAGCCATGGCAACCCCAACACGACCACATCATGCAAATTATGCAGTACCAAAAAGCGAATAACTTCCTGATGTGCAGGAGCCATGCACATGGTCAGCTGGGCCCAGTACTGAGGCTTATTCTTGGCCAAAGGTGTAGCATCAATTCCTCTCAACGGAATAGGACACCGCAAAGGCTCCAAGAAAAATCCACAACGTTTAGCATAATCCAAATCCATCAGATTCAGGGCAGCGCCTGAATCCACAAATGCCATGACAGAATATGATGACAAAGAGCACATTAAGGTAATGGACAAAAGGAATTTGGACTGTACAGTACCAATAACGGCAGAGCTATCGAACCGCCTAGTGCGTTTAGGACAATTAGAAATAGCATGAGTAGAATCACCACAATAGAAACACAGTCTGTTCAGACGTCTGTGTTCGTGCCGTTCTACTTTAGTCATAGTCCTGTCGCACTGCATAGGCTCAGGCTTACTCTCAGACAATACCGCCAGATGGTGCACAGATTTACGCTCGAGCAAGCGACGACCGATCTGAATGGCCAAGGACATAGACTCATTCAAACCAGCAGGCATAGGAAATCCCACCATTACATCCTTAAGAGCTTCAGAGAGACCCTTTCTGAACAAAGCCGCTAGTGCAGATTCATTCCACAGAGTGAGTACTGACCATTTTCTAAATTTCTGACAATATACTTCTACATCATCCTGACCCTGGCATAAAGCCAGCAGATTTTTCTCAGCTTGATCCACTGAATTAGGCTCATCGTAAAGCAATCCCAGCGCCTGGAAAAATGCATCAACATTACTCAATGCAGAATCTCCTGGTGCAAGAGAAAACGCCCAGTCCTGTGGGTCGCCGCGCAAAAAAGAAATAATAATCAAAACCTGTTGAATAGGATTACCAGAAGAATGAGGTTTCAAGGCCAAAAATAGCTTACAATTATTTCTGAAGCTCAGGAACTTAGTTCTGTCACCAAAAAACAAATCAGGAATCGGAATTCTTGGTTCTAGCATCGATTTCTGATCAATAGTATCTTGAATCTTTTGTACATTTACAACGAGATTATCCATTGAGGAGCACAGAGCCTGAATATCCATGTCCACAGCTGTGTCCTGAAGCACTCTAATGTCTAGGGGAAAAAAAAGACTGAAGACAGAGCTAAGAAAAAAAAATGATGTCAGGATTTCTTTTTTCCCTCTATTGGAAATCATTGAAAGGCTCCTTGTACTGTTATGGCTGGCAATCAGGCAACACAGCGTGCAGTAATCAGCGCACATACAGAGATCTGGCAATAACCCAAAACAATAGGACGAGCTCTGAGACGTGGAATCTCTGTAGACTGCAGTACCTGATCTATCCTCACACAACTGGAAGCAGCAGTGGATTGCGCCTATCAACTACCTATGCAACTCGGCACTGCCTGAGGAGCTGACTAGCCTGAAGATAGAAATACAAGCCTGACTTACCTCAGAGAAATACCCCAAAGGAATAGGCAGCCCCCACATATAATGACTGTTAGCAAGATGAAAAGACAAACGTAGGAATGAAATAGATTCAGCAAAGTGAGGCCCGATATTCTAGACAGAGCGAGGATAGCAAAGAGAACTATGCAGTCTACAAAAAACCCTAAAACGAAAACCACGCAAAGGGGCAAAAAGACCCACCGTGCCGAACTAACAGCACGGCGGTGCACCCCTTTGCTTCTCAGAGCTTCCAGCAAAAGATAATAACAAGCTGGACAAAACAAACTAGAAGCACTTATCTAGCAGAGCAGCAGGCCCAAGGAAAGATGCAGATAGCTCAGATCCAACACTGGAACATTGACAAGGAGCAAGGAAGACAGACTCAGGTGGAGCTAAATAGCAAGGCAGCCAACGAGCTCACCAAAACACCTGAGGGAGGAAGCCCAGAGACTGCAATACCACTTGTGACCACAGAAGTGAACTCAGCCACAGAATTCACAACAGAGGTGTGATGGTGTGGGGGTGCTTTTGCTGGTGACACTGTTGGGGATTTATTCAAAATTGAAGGCATACTGAATCAGCATGGCTACCACAGCATCTTGCAGCGGCATGCTATTCCATCCGGTTTGCGTTTAGTTGGACCATCATTTATTTTTCAACAGGACAATGACCCCAAACACACCTCCAGGTTGTGTAAGGGCTATTTGACCAAGAAGGAGAGTGATGGGGTGCTACGCCAGATGACCTGGCCTCCACAGTCACCAGACCTGAACCCAATCGAGATGATTTCGGGTGAGCTGGCAAAAGGGCCAACAAGTGCTAAGCATCTCTGGGAACTCCTTCAAGATTGTTGGAAAACCATTCCCGGTGACTACCTCTTGAAGCTCATCAAGAGAATGCCAAGAATGTGCAAAGCAGTCATCAAAGCAAAAGGTGGCTACTTTGAATAAGACATAATTTCAGTTGTTTCACACTTTTTTGTTAAAGGGCCACTGTCACCCCCCTCCAGCCGTTATAAACTAAAAGAGCCACCTTGTGCAGCAGTAATGCTGCATTCTAACAAGGTGGCTCTTTTAGTTTTGTGTTCATGTATTACTAAAATAAAGCGCTTTGAAACTTTTCAAAAATACCTATCTTTGTCCACGGAGGCGGGTCCTCAATCCCCAGCTTGAACGGTACTCTGCCGTCACTCACATCTTCAGGGGCTTTCGGCGCCGCCTCCTCCACGCTGTTTTCTCTTCAAAACCGTGCCTGCGCTGTGTAAGGCCGGTTTCACACATCTAGATAATTCCGGTACTGGAAAAAATTGGTATCGGAATTATCCGTGTCCGTGTGCCCCTACGTTTCTGTGGCACATCAGTGTGGCACACATGTGGCACACGTGTGCCGCCCGTGTGCCCACTGGGTACCATACGCACCGTGCTGGGTACCACACGTACCAGCATCTGGTGCTGAAGCCACGATTCATATCTTCCCTGCAGCAGCGTTTGCTGCAGAGAAGATATGAATAATAGTGTTTAAAATAAAGATTACAGTAATGAATATGCGGCTCCACCCCTATGGGAGGTGGAGCCGCATATTCATAACTGTAAATGAGCGGCCCCACGTGACCGCATACAGGAGAAGATGCGGCCAGAACAGGAAGCAGCGACAGCCAACGAGGGAGCTGGGTGAGTATTTTCAGAACAGCGGGGGGGCGCACAGGGGGTGGGGGGGCGCACAGGGGGTGGGGGGGCGCACAGGGGGTGGGAGGGCGGGGGGCACATAGATCTTTATTTTAAACACACATGTTCATATCTTCTCTACAGCAAACGCTGCTGCAGGGAAGATATGAATCGCGGCTTCAGCACCAGTGGGGGGGACAGCGCTTAATGTAGCGCTGTCTCCTGCACGGCACACGGACTGCATACGGACAACGTACGTGACTTTAATGGGTCCGTGTAATTCGTGCGCTCCCACGAACACTGACATGTCTCCGTGTTTGGCACACGGAGACACGGTCCGCAAAAAATCAATGACATCTGCACAGATGCATTGATTTTTATGTGTCTACGTGTGTCAGTGTTTCCGGTACGTGAGGAAACGGTCACCTCACGTACCGGAGACACTGACGTGTGAAACAGGCCTAAAACTTTGTGGGGCAGGCGCAGTAAGCTCTGGCGGTGTGATGTCCCAGCCAGGCTTGCAGACTGCGCCTGTGCTGGCAGTGCGGCCACCCACCTCGGGAATCCCTGCCCCGCACTGTGTTATGCATTATGCACAGTGCGGGGCTAGGATTCCTGGGCATGCGCACTGCGTGTGTCAGACTGTCACCCAGGTCCCCCACCTTACAGCCTCTGTCTATTCAGTTGATCGTGCCTCCTCCTCCTCATAGCAATCGCCGGGACGATCAGCTGAATAGACAGAGGGAATGTACAATTTTCATAAAAATACAGAAAAATCTTTAAATGAGAAGGTGTGTCCAAACTTTAGGTCTGTACTGTATATAACCGAAACAGCGCTCCAATGGAAATAAATGAACAATGTGGACTTAATACATCCCGATACATGGGACATTTCAGCTTCTCATTTGAAGCAACTCTCAAGTTGATTTGTCACATGTATTTGAGTGCACAGGCTTATCTGCTCTTAAAGGGTCAGCGTGCACATACTGTAGTAAAATGCCCCCAGCCAACACCTGGGAGGCCTTTCCGTAAAAGAGTATACCTGCAAGATGGCTCCGAGTCAATAGCTTGGAACCATCTTGTATAAAAGGCCCCCTCCCCAATAGGGGAGTCCCTGAAAAACCCCTATAGTTTAGTATTAGTGGTTTTGGTGTGTGCAAATGTCAGTTGCCAGTTCCCCCATCCAATTTTCTAGAGCAGTAATGCAATTCAAATTTCATATATTTCATGTTTGCATGCAATAGCGCTACAGAGTGTTACTTTATTTATTGGTTACATATGGAGATGGCTACTCTTAGTAATCACTTGTACACACCTGTTTTCTGTTTAGGAAGCGACGGTCAGTCAGTATACATTGGCTCTCTGACTGAGCACTCAGCCTCTCAGCCTCAGGGATTTTAATTACAGCAGGGTCCTACCTTCTTATGTAAATGTAGGACTCAGCTTAAGAGACGATTCACATTAGGCAGGTTCCCAGCAACGAGAATCACCTTATCGTGGCTGCTGGGTACACATGAATTGGTCAATTTAGTATTCTCAATTTTTCCAATTTTCTAGAGCAGTAATGCTATTCAAATTTCATATATTTCATGTTTGCAAGCTATAGTGCTACTTTATTTTATGCTTAGTCTATTCTAGTTATACCCTATCCTGTAATGTCCCTGTAGTTCTGTGTAGTTTATACGTTATGGTGAAGAAGTGTGTGCGGTGCCTGAACCCTGTGGCTGCATTGGCAGCACGTGGACTGTTTCTCAAGCCTGTGTGTCCGTACATGTCTGCTATCCAGAGCTGCACACTCTGTTAATGTCCCAAGTGGCCATCCTGCCCTGTCTTATGACTCTCAATTTGAATTAATGTCTCTGACCATTGGGGTCAGATGCTATTACCGGTCGCTGCCCTGGTGAGTGGCAGCTATCTGCCGCTCAAGCCTGACTTCACCACCAGAGGCTCCAGTGAACATCAAGGTAGCTGCTTAGTTACGTCCCTCCAGGGTAAGTCCGGTCTGTGTCACAATGGTTCCTTGAACCATGTGCACCACCTGTAGGTGTGGCAACACCCCACTTATTGTACGGCGAGATTTATTAAAATCCTAATTTTCAAAGGTGGCGTACTCCTTTATGCTGAGCATATATGTTCCAGTCTTTCTCTCTCTTGGTAAACAGTATTCATAGTAAAATGCTTGTTATCTGAAACACAATTGCATTGAATTCCTAATGATCTCCTGTCTATATTTCAATGATTTTCACATATTTTTTAACTGATTAAACTACAGTTCCAATAAAACATATTTAAGCCCCATATCAAATTGGTTTATTGCAAACAACGGAAAGTTTGACAATTTTGCTAATCCACACAGACAAGAACAATTTACATAGCTCAACACAACTAATGTAACTAACAAGTGGTTTCTCCACATTAATCACACAATTCTACTTTTCCTGAATACTGCAGTCTCAGAATTATTCAACCCCTTCATGTCAAGTTTTCTTTAGTACCTACAAGACCACCTTTGTTAATAATCTGCTGAAACCAAGCCTTGGTGGACCCTGAGGTATGCTTGTGAACGTTGTCTTTTAGAAATGTCCAGTGACTCCTAAGTCTTCTCCTAGGATTTCACGATACGTGATTGAATCCATCTTGCCTCCACACGCTGTAGGTGCAAGCATCATTTGAAAACAGGGTTGAATAATTTTGATTGAATCGCCATCCAGTTGGTTTTCTCAGAGCATGGGTTCAGTCAGGTACATCTGAAAACCTTCCAACTGTTACTATGTAACCCACTCTAAATCCATATCGCTTGTATTGCTATGATTAATTGCAAAAATGCAATCATTTTAAGAAGTTGAAATCAAAATATCGGTTTCAAACATTTAGAGACCTTTAGAAAACTCTAAATTTCCCTTATATAATGTTAGTAACATAACTCATCTCTTTTCACTCTCTGATAACTGGTGCCTGCAACAATCCCTTGGTGGAAAATGTCTTTTTGTAACCATACTAATAATACAGATCTCAGAGAGATTTCCAAAATTCCAATTGCTGATCTATGTAAAAAATGGGAACATCGCATCATAGGGCAAAACATCGGTATGTTTGGGTGAAATAAGTGACTCCCTTTCATCCCCCTTCATTTCAGTTCTCACCTTGTGTGGCTGTGTCCAGAACACAACACGTAGTAGCGTCTTTATTCATTTCTTTGGAGGTTGAAGTTGGTGCCCCCTCACCTGGAAACGGTCTGGTCCTTTGATAGGAATCAGAAAAAAGTGAAATGAGAGTGTTAGTAACTACGCTAAATCCATTTACTCATGATCCACCTGAGAGTTTCCATTTTTTGAAGTGTCGACGTGTTTCAAGGTTGCACCTCTTCCTTAGGACAATACAGTATAATCATATAATAATACAATTGTTCTGAAGAAGACATTGGTGCCAAAATGAAACGCGTGCACACTTAATTAAATATATTTTAAATTCTGTTTTAGGTTGTTGTGTTCAGAACATAACATCTAGTAGCGCCTTTATTAATCTCTGTGGAGGTTGCAGCTGGAGTCCCTTCACCCGGGAACGGTGTGGTCCATTGATAGGAATTCTAGTCAAAAAAATTAAAAGTGTTAAGGCACCTTCACACATAACGATATCGTTAACGATATCGTTGCTTTTTGTGATGTAGCAACGATATCGTTAAGGAAATCGTTATGTGTGACAGCGACCAACGATCAGGCCCCTGCTGGGAGATCGTTGGTCGCTGAACAAAGTCCAGAACTTTATTTCGTCGCTGGATCTCCCGTGGACATCGCTGGATTGGCGTGTGTGACACCGATCCAGCGATGTCTTCATTGGTAACCAGGGTAAACATCGGGTAACTAAGCGCAGGGCCGCGCTTAGTAACCCGATGTTTACCCTGGTTACCAGCGTAAAAGTAAAAAAAAAACAAAACACTACATACTTACCTACCGCTGTCTGTCCCCGGCGCTGTGCTCTGCACTCCTCCTGTACTGGCTGTGAGCGTTGGTCAGCCGGAAAGCAGAGCGGTGACGTCACCGCTCTGCTTTCCGGCCGCTGTGCTCAGAGCCAGTACAGGAGGAGTGCAGAGAAGCAGAGCGCCGGGGACAGACAGCGGTAGGTAAGTATGTAGTGTTTGTTTTTTTTTACTTTTACGCTGGTAACCAGGGTAAACATCGGGTTACTAAGCGCGGCCCTGCGCTTAGTTATCCGATGTTTACCCTGGTTACCCGGGGACTTCGGGATCGTTGGTCGCTGGAGAGCGGTCTGTGTGACAGCTCTCCAGCGACCAAACAGCGACACTGCAGCGATCGGCATCGTTGTCGGTATCGCTGCAGCGTTGCTAAATGTGAAGGGGCCTTTAGTCCTCAAGTAAAATCCAATTACTCATGCTCCACCTGGTTGTTCAACAAATGTACATTTATTGAGGTATGTACGCATTTCAGGGTCGCACTCTCTCTTCCCGAGAACAATATAATTTGATAAAATTGGAAGAGGTCAGTGTGACTCCGAAATATGTAGACACTTCACTACATATATCGTCATTGAACGCCAAGGTGGAGAAAGAGTAATTGGATGTGGTGTGGTGACTATCGCCCTCATGTTACTTCTTCTGACTTGAATGCTAAAATAGGCAGAAGAATAAGTCTTCCCTTTTATAACTCATCTTCTTTTGTCATCCTTTAGTGGTTTTAGCTAAAGAAATTCGATAAAAACTGCTTAAAGCTGTACTGTGTGAACAAACCTATACCGAATGGGCATTTTAATAAAAACACCTAACCTTTCACGATTGGATCTTCCCTGTACGGAATTTAGCCACGTGATCCCTCCTAGACAAGCCAGACCAGTAAAAAAAAACCTGTTAACCATTTGGTGTTTTTTTGTGTGACTGAGTGTACAATTGTATTATTGAGGAAGAACATCCAGTAACTGGGAATCCTGTGGATATTAACAAGTTGTAGATGACAAGGGTCAGAGGAGAATGTCAAGAATTGTTCTGACGAACAGAAGGTGCACTGTCAAGCAAATTGCCTGATCAGATGAATCCAGATTTCTTTAGCACCATGCCGATGTGAGAGTCAGACTTTGGCCCAGGCAGGGTGAGTCTATGAACCCTTCATGTCAGGTGTAAACAGTTCAGGCTGCTGGAGATGGAGTAATAGTGTGAGAAATGTTTCGTTTGCTCATCCATAGTCATTTTCATGGCAGGTGTTTGCCTTATGGCAAAAGGACACCTTTAGTAGAACAATTTATTATGCTACAAGGGTTGTGTAGCCATGGATTATTTCCAGGAACATATCAGTGATTTTGTCTTATTTCCCTGGCCTTTAGTGCACAGATTTTGTTCCTACAACGCATTTCTAGGACAAAGTAGAATCTTCTGTTCAGAGCATGTCAGAACCTCTCTATTTTGCAGAAACCGTGAGAAGTTATCTTGTCCGCATACACTGCTGAATGATTTTAACACTCGGTGGACCCTATGGAATGATACGTTTTTGCAGTTCTGAAGGGCAAAGGAGGTCCAACGTACTACTAGATGGGTGTCTCTAATTAAGTGACCATTCAATGTTGGTTCACACAATGTTTTGCTTCCTGTTGAAAGGTATATTTTTTAATAACCTTTCAAACAGGATGCAACAAGAACCAACATTAAACAGGCTACTAAAGGAGGGAAGGAGGGAGGGGAAGTGTAGAAAGCTCACCACGTTGCCAATTTCAAGTCCATATGTCAGCCGGGATCCATCCTGAGGGTGCTGCAACCATTGGTGATCACAAGCAAAGGAGAAAAGAAAAGGGAACAATTGTCCTATGAATAAGGGTGTTGTATACACCAGAAACGCGTCAGGTTTCTGAGGTTTCATTTTTTTTATCATGTTTTAAAGTTTTTTCTAATAAACAGTAAATTTTATTCTCCTGTTGGACGTGCCGGTGGATTTCCCTTTTCTTTTTTCTTTTGCTTGTAAACAGGCTACTGTTTTCTGTCTTTATGATAATTTAGATACTGTTGTTTTGCATCCTGTTTTAGGCTGCTTTCACACATCAGTTTTTTGCCGTCAGTCGTAATCCGGCGAATTTTGAAAAAACGGATCCAGCAAAAGTTGCCGCCAAATGAGTTTTTTTCTCATAGACTTGTATTAGCGACGGATGGTCTCACGTTTCATCCGTTTTTCGCCGGATCTGTCGAAAAGTGGTTTTCCGGTGGCCTGGAGAAAACGGACATAGTAACATTTTTTGTGTCCGTTGAAAAAACGGACAGCAAACGGATCTAGCGTTTGCTAGAATGGAACCCTATGGCACCGTATCTGTCAAATAATGGAATCCGGCGACGGATTCCATTTTTTTTTATACTAAGTATGCATTTTCCATCTCTCTCTCTCTCTCTCTCTTCAATTCAACTGAGTTTTATTGGCAGGACTAAGCACATGTTAGCATTGCCAAAGCATAAGGTAAAAATAGGGGGATAGGGGGTGGGGTAGGGAGGCATATAGAGGTCCAGGATATATCAGGCTCCTTTTAGAGGATAGGGGACATGTCTATGGTGGGGTATAGGAGTCCATCGCATATCAAGCTCCTCTTAGTCTGTGGCAGGCACTGACATATTCCGCTGCTATGGCCGCTGCACTTTCCTCTTCCCCCAGTATTATCGGTAGTTTGTCTTCCTCCTCAAGGGAGGTGAAGTCTGGGAGGAAATCAGACAGTCTCTTGAAGTGAGTGTCCCTCACTGCGGAGTATTTGGGGCACCTCAGCAGGAAGTGGGCCTCATCCTCCACGGCCTCCTGGAGGCACTGCTGGCAGAGTCTGCTCTCTCGAGGCTTGTAGTTCTGTCGGTGCCGCCTGGATTCAATGAGTAGGCTGTGAGCGCTCAGTCTGTATCGGCTCAGGATCTGTTGATCTTTGGGGTTTTCTAGTTTCTCTACATATGGGACCAGTTTGTACTCCCTCCTGTAGGTTCTGGTATATCGTCAGTTTCTGGGATTTGCTTATGTCATTCCTCCAGATGCTGAGATATTCCTCTTTCACTTTGTGTATCATCTTGTGCATTTCACCTTTTGTCAGGCCATGTAGGTTGATGGCTTGGTCAGACTAGCTTTGGGTACTTTTTCTTGGGAGGCTTCCTGGGGCTTCCTGGTGTAGGAAGGCTTTGTGATGGTAGGAGCTGTCACGCTCACTCCCCGACTGGTGGGCGTGAGCTCGGGGGGTATGTGGCCCCACTGTGCCACAAACCAGACTACCCTGGAAGGGGCGTGACTATGACAGCTGCCTGGGTTTTCACTGGAGCCTCTGATGGTCAGGTCAGGCTTGTGCAGCAGGCAGCTGCCAGGTGCTACTCCAGGGTGGTGTCTGGCTGTGGCTGCTGATCCCACTTGGGAGACTGGAACACCAGGATTGGTGCGGGCATCAGGCAGGACTGGCAGAAGAGCACGGCTGAAACTCAGACGAGGAGGCTGGCACGGCTGAGACACAAGGCAGGCAGAGACACAGCAGAGAACACAGGGCTGGCAGAGACACGGCAGAGAACACAGGGCTGGCAGGAACACAGGACTGGCAGGGACGCAGGAAACACAGGACTGGCTAGGACGGCAGGAACACAGGACTGGCTAGGATGGCAGGAAACAGGACTGGCTAGGACGGCAGGAAACAGGACTGGCAGGAACACTGGATTGGAAGGCACGGCAGAGAACACAGGACTGATTGATGTGGTGTATGAAGGAACAGGAAGGGGCCTGTTCACACTGGAGGTGCAGGTACGGATATGTAGTTAGGAGGAACAGGTAGGGACCTGTTCACACTGGAGGTGCTGGTACGGAAATGTAATATTGAGGAACAGGTAGGGACCTGTTCACACAGGAGGTGCAGATACGGAAATGTAGTATGAAAGAAGTAAGAGGGAACAGGTTGGGACCTGTTCAGACTGGAAGAGAACTGCAAGGCTGTGAATAGGAGCGGTAGAGCAGCAAGAGATAGCACAGCAATAAAAGCTAAGCAGAGCGGAGCCACAAGGAATGTGGAGAGGAGCTGCAGCAAGAGATACTGCTGAAGCTAAGCAGAGTGGAACCGCAAGGATTGCGGAGAGAAGCTGCAGCAAGAGATTAGTGCAGCAACGGGAGCGGAGCAGAGCAGAATGGAGCAGAACCGCAGGAGTGCGGAGTAGAGATCAAGCCACAAAGGAGCAGAGCAGGCAGAGCCGCAAGAGTGCGGAGCGTAAGCAGACTGAGAAACACAAGGAAAGACACAGCAGGGAAGGAAGCCACAGACAAGGAGACCGAGATAGGACAAAGTACAGACAAGGCACTGGAACAAGACCCAAGGACAAAGACACAGGGACCAGGATATTCTGCCTCCTGGAGGGCGGACAACAAGATCAATGCAATAGCACAGAGCGGGAGTAACTCAGAGCAGGGCCTGGCAAACTCAGAAGCTAAACAGTAACTGAGCTAACACATTGCACAGGACCAGACCACAGGGTGGAGCTGCACTATATACTGGAGGCCTCTTGGTAATTGGTCAGGAACAGATTAGACAGATGCACCTGATTCCTATAAGAACCGGAGAGTTCAGGCACCGCCCCCCTATACACATAGCCATGAAGCATGCAGAGAGCAGAGGCACAGAACATGGAGCTGGTGAGAAACAGAAACCACATCATGACCTGGAGCAGTGGGTAAGATAGTGTGAGAGATGCGAGGCCATGCCGTGATGCCAGCAGAGTTGTTACAGGAGCTGGGACTGCTACTTTGTAGATGAGCCTTGAATGACAGTGCCTTCTTCTTTATTGCAAAGTGTAGTGGGAATCTGCCCAGCTCTACTCGGCGGGCGCTGTTTGATGTGCTCCGATGGACTTGGAGAAGATGCTTGCAGAACTCTAGGTGGAATATTTCAGTCAGCCCAGCATCCCACTTTGACCAGTTTGGATATGAGGCTGGGCCCCAGACCTCACTGCCGTACAGAAGGATTGGGGCAATGATGGAGTCAAACATTTTTAGCCAGACGGTTACTGGTGCCTTGAGATGGTACAGACGTTTTCTGATGGCAAAGAAGGCTTGGATGCCTTGTCTTTTAGTAACTCTATGGCTTGCTTGAAGCTCCCTGACTGGCTGAGTTCTAGGCCCAGGTAGGTGTACTTGTTGGTTTCTGTAAGTGGACGGTTGTCTATCCTAAAGGTAGGATGGCCAGTAGGTTTCTGCTTTCTTTTCTGAAACACCATAATATTAGTTTTCTTCTGGTTGATTTGCAGTACCCATGTGCTGCTGAAGGTCTCTAGGATTTTCAGATGATCTTGGAGGCCTTTCTTAGTTGGTGATAACAGCACGAGGTCATCCGCATACAGCAGAAATTTCACCTGGGTGTCATGGAGGGTGAGTCCTGGTGCTGAGAAGGACTCTAGGGCCTAGAGTCTCTACCTCTCTCTCCCTTCCCCTCCCCCGAACAGCTAGACGGATCTGGCAAAAAAAAACGGATCCGTCGCATCAGTTTGTGACAATTTGCAACGGATCCATTTTTTTCAAAATTCGTCAGATTGAGCCTGATGCCAGAAAACTGATGTATGAAATTAGCCTTAAGGGTATTTAGTTATAATTTTGTACAAATAAAATAACAGGATGCAAAAAAAAAATCTAAATTATCATAAAGACAGAAAGACATGCTAGTGTAAGGTCTAATCAGGCTCAAATCCTATTACTACAGCTAAGCCAAACTTCCTAGGTTGTTTCCATTGTTCTGTATAACATGGGTCCAGATAGATAGATGGATAAATGGGTGTATAGGTAGATAAGAAGCATTGCCTTTTCCATTATAGTGGATCTTCACAGTAATACAAAATCCATTATAAATGTTACTAGGTTGTATTCACATACTGTACTACATTTAATTTCCTGGCAGAATTCTGCATTTAACTAAAATTTTTCATCTCTCGTCCAATGTGATGTTGGACATTGTATGTGGAATAATTCTATGTCCATTTTTGAATTAATGACCAAACATTGGATCTGTTTAGTCAGTGACGTGTTCTGCCTTTTGTTCTAAAATTTGTACATTGTTCTCCATAATTTGCCAAACCCTGATCACAATCCAAATTTAAGTAATCTCTCGTTGTATAATAGTGTTATGTGTTAATGGTTAAGAAAAAAAAGCTAAAGCGTGGGAAAAAAAGCAAGACTTTTCTGAGAGATTTAATTTGCCAGCATACTGTAAAGGCAGCCGCAATTCCATCAGTATTCAACGAAAGATCGACTTACAAAAGTGTTGTGACATGGAGACATGTCAGAAGGTAAAACCTGCGAACCTGAGCTCTCACAAGTGGAACACATAGGATGGAGCGCTTGTTAATGATTCTGAACTGGGAATCTGTGACACCGCTCAAGATTAGAAAAGTCATTGATTTAATTGTCAATTTGTAGTGAACTATTCATTTTAAAGAATAAATTGAAAAACCTTTACTAAGGGCCCTTTCACACATCCGTTTTTGGTACGTTCATTAACCATGATTTTAGCGACAGTGACTGTACCTTTTCACCTGTCCTTTTGTATTTATTTTATTGTACAGATTGATTCCTTTGATTACACTTGACCATACAAATCAATGGCAGTAAATGAGACTAACACATAAAAAAACACTGTTTTTCATTTTATGTGAGGGTCCACATGAGCGCATAAAATGATTTAATCCAGAAAAGTGAGATTTTTTTTTTTTTTTTCTCTCTGGTCATCCATGTGAAGTTTGTATACAATCCGTTTTTCTTTTAAAGCAGTAGCTATTAACCCTTTCACCCCTGAGCCTGTTTTCACCTTCATAAACAGGACAAAATTTTACAATTCTGACAACTGTCACTTTATGTGGTGATGTGGTGATAGCTCTTGAACGCTTCAACGGATCTCACTGATTCTGAGACTGTTTTTTCAAATTGTACTTCATGACAGTGGTAACATTTCTTCAATATGACTTGCGTTTATTTGTGAAATAAATCAGAAATTTGGTGAAATTTTGAAAATGTAGCAATTTTCAATTTTCATTTTTATGCCCTTAAAGGGAACCTGTCACCCCGAAAATCGCGGGTGAGGTAAGCCCACCGGCATCAGGGGCTTATCTGCAGCATTCTGTAATGCTGTAGATAAGCCCCCGATGTTACCTGAAAAAGGAGAAAAAGACGTTATATTATACTCACCCAGGGGCGGTCCCGCTGCTGGTCAGGTCGGATGGGTGTCTCTGGTCCGCTGCGGCGCCTCCCATCTTCATTACAAGACGTCCTCTTCTGATCTTCAGCCACGGCTCCGGCGCAGGCGTACTTTGCTCTGCCCTCTTGAGGGCAGAGGATAGTACTGCAGTGCGCAGGCGCCGGAAAGGTCAGAGGCCCGGCGCCTGCGCACTGCAGTAATTTGTCTGCCCTCAACAGGGCAGAGCAAGGTACGCCGGCGCCGGAGCCATGGCTGAAGATCAGAAGAGGACGTGTTATAATGAAGATGGGAGGCGCCGCAGCGGACCAGAGACGCCCATCCGACCTGACCAGCAGCGGGACCACCCCTGGGTGAGTATAATATAACGTCATTTTCTCCTTTTTCAGGTAACATCGGGGGCTTATCTACAGCATTACAGAATGCTGTAGATAAGCCCCTGATGCCGGTGGGCTTACCTCACCCGCGATTTTCGAGGTGACAGGTTCCCTTTAAACAAGAGCGTTATTTCACACAAATAGTTAATAAATAACATTTACCACATGTCTACTTTACATCAGCACATTTTTGTATCACTTTTTTTGGTTAGATAGATGGAAGGGATAAGAGTTGTTCAGCAATTTCTCATTTTTCTCACAAAATTAACAAAACCATTTTTTTAGCTACCGCCTCACCAACACCGGAGCTACCGCCTCACCAACACCGGAGCTACCGCCTCACCAACACCGAAGCTCCTGCAACCCTCAACCTACTGTCTCCTTCCCCATAATCCTGTAGAATGTAAGCCCGCAAGGGCAGGGTCCTCGCCCCTCTGTATCAGTCCGTCATTGTTAGTTTGTTTACTGTATGTGATATTTGTAACTTGTATGTAACCCCTTCTCATGTACAGCACCATGGAATCAATGGTGCTATATAAATAAATAATAATAATAATAATAATAATATTGAAGTGACTTTGATGAGTCTATATGACAGAAAGTACCTAAAAGTGATACTCTCAAGGTGCTCAAAACCACATTCAATAAGTTTATTAACGCTTCAGTTGCTTTACAGAAACTTAAGCAATGTGGAAGGAAAAGATGAACATTTTAACTTTTTTTTTGCACATATTTTACTTTCGACCCAATTTTTTTATTTCCACAAAGGTAACAGGAGAAAGTTGACCCAAAAATTTGTTTTTCAATTTCTCGTAAGCAAGCTGATGCTCCATATGTGGGGGAAAACTACTGTTTGGATACATGGCAGGACTCGGAAAGGAAGGAGTGCGATTTTGACTTATTATTGTAAAATTTGCTGGAATCATTTGCAGATGTCATGTCATGTTTGGAGAGCCCTGATGTACTCAAACAGTGGAAACCCCTAATAAGTGGCCCCTCAAGGAACTTATTAGATTTGTGTTGAGCACCTTGAACCCCCAAGTGCTTCACAAAGGTTTATAAAGTTGAGCCATCAAAATAGATAATCACATTTTTCCCACAAAAGTGTTCTTTTAGCCCCAAATGTTTTCATTTTCACAAGGATAGCAGGAAACAATGGACACCAAAATTTGTTGCACAATTTCTCCTGAGTACATCGATACCCCATATGTGGTCAAAAACTACTGTTTAGGCACAGTGCAAGGCTCAGAAGCATCATATTGGAGTTCAGATTTTGCTGGTGTGACGCCCAGGAGACCGGGATACCCAGCACCGGACCAATGGAGTCTGTCTCTTGAGGGGGATGTCACGGGTGGCTTGACCCGGTGCTGTGGCCTCAGGCAATGCACAGTGTAAGGGGTATCATGAGGGGACAGGCACTTACTTGATCAGCAGCAGGTTCTCCCAGCGGTGACGATCTCGATCCTGGATAGATGGCTATTGTCCAAATGAAAGACTGAGGCACTGAAACGTTTAACCAGTTTACTTTAACATAAAAGGATTTACAACCAGTCCTGTCACCGGAGTCTGTATGGGAACTCTGAGTTACTTTGACCCTGCCGGGGTCTTCGCCTCTTATTGTGCGCAATTTCTGTGTGGCCCTGCTGCTGTATGTGAACTGGCTGCCGGCCCAATCTGTCCCCTCCGGGTCCTGGTTCGACGGGCAACCCGAGTCCTTTTATCGGTTTACCCCCTCTGGGAGTACCGCTGAACTCTGTGTCTGTTGCTGCATCCGACCCTAGTGAAGCTGATATCACCTCACGTTTTTCCGGTTGCTGTATTATATGTAATGAATACAGCCACGGATCCGGTATCCGTCTTTGCGCCTGTTCTGGGTAGTGATTAATGCTACCCGGTTCTCACAATGTCCTTTTTCTCTATCCCTCTTCTCCTCAGGCTGGTGATTTAGGCCTGGTAACAGTCACAGGGCTGTTAGAGATTCAACTGTATGACCTCTCACTTTCAGCTCCTTGGCCCAACTGCCATTTCTTCTCTCAGACCAGAATGGATCAAGGGGAGTCTCTGGAGCTCCCCCTTCTGGCCGGAGGTGGTAGTGCAGTCTTGCTATTTTAGTATTTGTACTTACTGTCAGTAACTATTTTTGTGGCAAATACCCCTAGGGGTGCCACATTCCCCCTTAGTTAAGAACAGTACTCCGGGACTGTGGGACAATAACATTTTGAAATAACAATTAATATGTACAGAGTCTTAAAAATGAAAAGTTACAAAAACCACTCAAGGAAACAAAAATAGAGTTCTGTAAAAAGTCACTTCAAATAGCGTCCATTAATACAGTTCTATCCTTGAAGGTATTAGGAACGGCACTGTACTTAGTGTCCAGGAATTTAGTTCCATTTTTCCAACAGAGTTATCAATATAAAGTCTAAAGAAAGTTCAAAAAGAGCAAAAAGCAAAGTTCAAAAAGCAGTCTTTCCGAAGCTTTGATTTAGTGCCTCCGGGCTGATAAAAAGTTCAAGAATATGCAATAAGTTCATACAGACAAGTCTCTGTAGGCACTGGGCTTAAACGTTGCAGACTGATAGCAATGACTATACTACATTTTCTGTTTAACTATATACGGCATAACATATATACAATTCACATTATGAGCTTTATAGTTGGTGATCTGCATACCTGGCCGGTAATTGACCCTGGGTACTACGCTGTGATCTACGTAATAGCGGTGTCTCTTCATGTGGTGTACTACTGTCTACTGCGGATGTAGTATCTGCCCGCTCTGCTAAAGATAATTCCACGACTATGGAGTTGGCAAGTCCACCGTGAATGGGATTACTCTGACCAGGAATCTGTTCTTCCTGGCCTGGAACCTCCTGTAGTACGGGGTCAGCCTCTTCCTGTCTTGGGACTTCTGGTACTGGGTTCGGTGTTGGGTAAAAGGCCACCATGGGAACCACTACTGCACCATGGTATGTTAGTAGGGTTTTGGGAAAGTCTCCTATACAGGTGTGATACACTTCCTCTTCTTTTTCTTTTACTGGTTGAACCTGTATGGGTTGAATAACTTCTGGTTCTGGCTGGACAACGTCTGGCTCTTTCAATGCTTCCGGACATAATTTAAGATTGTCTCTTGACACTAGTACAGATGTTAAGCCTCCGTTTTTGCTAATGAGACACATTTTAGGATTATCCACTCTTGTTGGTAAAACTGTGTAGGGTACGGCTTCCCACTGATTGTCCAGTTTATTGGTTCGACGATTTCTCTTGAGCACTTGGTCACCCGGTCTTAATGGGGTCGCTAGAGCATTCTGGTTGAAAGTTCGCTCTTGTCTTTCTCTAGTTTGCTGAAGGCTTCTTTCCACACTCTCTTGCACTTGGCGATACTGCTTTTGCCGTATGATATCCCAATTGGAGTCTTGAACTTCTGCGTCTGGTTTCAGAATTCCCATTTCTAGATCGATTGGTAATTGGCCGGGTCTTGCACGCATAAGGTAAGCTGGGGTGCAGTTGGTGGAGCTCACCGGGACATGATTATACAGATCCACCAAGTCAGGCAATTTCTCTGGCCATTGATTCCTTTCTGTCTCAGGTAAAGTCTTTAGTAGGTCTATTACAATATGGTTCATCTTCTCGCATAAGCCGTTTGTTTGTGGATGATAGGCCGTCGTCCGGATCTTTTTGCAACCATACATATTACAGAATTCTCTGAAGATCTCTGATTCAAAGGCTGTACCTTGGTCGGTGAGAACCTGTTCCGGATATCCATGGGGTCTACAAAAGTACGTTTGGAATGCTTTGGCTGCTGTTTTTGCTGTCAGATCTTTTACGGGTACTACTACCAAGAAACGTGAATAATGGTCCACGATGGTCAAGGCATAGACATAGCCGGACCGGCTTGGTGTCAACTTCACGTGGTCCATGGCTACAAGTTCAAGTGGTTGTTTGGTGATTATGGGCTGCAGTGGTGCTCTTTGGTTCTTTTGATCGTTTCTTCTGAGGTTACACGGGCCACAATTTCTGCACCACTGTTCGATTGATTTTCTCATCCCGACCCAATAAAATCTTTCTCTTAGAAGTACTTCTAACTTTTTCCAACCGAAGTGACCAGCACCATTATGGTAAGCTTCGAGGACCATCTTCACATCTTGTTTAGGCACAATAATCTGCCAAACCAATTCATGTGTTTTCGGATTGGTGTATCTTCTACAGAGCTTCCCTTGATACAGGAACATTTTGCCTCTCTCTTTCCAGAGTTGATGCGTCTCTTCTGGGGCATCCTCATAGGGATATGCACTTTGCTCAGTCAACAGTTCCTTCACCAACTTCACAGCCGGATTGCTGTCTTGGGTGTCAGCCCATCTATGGTGTGCTAACGGATTAAAATTCACCTCTTGTTGTTTCTGATAGGTACTTGACTGATGATGTTTTGCCTTGGGACGATGGAAGGCTGGTAGTTCAATTTCTTCAAGCTCCCCCGTTTCCTCTTCTACATCTCTCAAGTGTGGCATCCGGGATAGGGCATCGGCATTTCCATTCTTGCGACCTGCTCGATACTTGATTATGAAGTTGTAATTAGATAACCGGGCTATCCATCGCTGTTCTAACGCACCTAATTTGGCTGTGTCCAGGTGGGTCAACGGATTGTTGTCAGTATAGACAATAAATTCTGCAGCGGCCAGGTAGTGTTTGAAACGCTCCGTCACAGCCCAAACTACTGCCAGTAGTTCCAATTTGAAGGAGCTGTAATTTTCTGAATATCTTTCAGTAGGCCGGAGCTTTCTACTTGCAAAGGCGATGACTTTCTCCCGACCTTCTTGCTTTTGTGACAGCACCGCTCCTAGTCCCACATTACTGGCATCGGTGTAGAGGATGAAAGGTTTATGGTAATCTGGGTATGCCAGAACCTCTTCTCCGGTTAGTGCCTTCTTTAGTTGTTCAAAGGAGTCTTCCCTTTCGTCGTTCCACTGAAAAGGAGAGTTTCGGTTTGAAGGTTTCTTCGTCTGCCCTACCAAGGTGTCTTGCAAGGGTGCTGCCAACTTGGTAAATCCTTTTATAAATCTGCGATAGTAACCCACCAATCCCAGGAATTGTCTCACTTCTTTTGCGCTGGTAGGTCTTGGCCAATCCCTTATGGCGCTTATTTTCTCGGGATCTGGTGCTACTCCCTCCGAACTCACGATGTGTCCCAGGTACTGTACCTTTGGCTTGAGAAGGTGACATTTGGATGGCTTGACTTTCATGCCATACCTGGATAAGGCTTCGAACACTTCTGCCAGGTCTATTAAGTGTTGTTCGTAAGTCTTTGAGTAGACGATCACATCATCTAGGTACAGGAGGACGGTCTCGAAGTTCTTGTGTCCGAGGCAGCATTCCATCAGCCGCTGGAAGGTACCGGATGCGTTGCAGAGTCCGAACGGCATGCGATTAAATTCACATAGACCCATTGGTGTGGTGAATGCCGTCTTTTCCTTATCTCTCTCAGCCACAGGGACTTGCCAATACCCGCTTGTTAAGTCTAAGGTGGAAAAATAATTAGCAGATTTCAAAGCAGTTAAGGACTCTTCTATCCTAGGCAAGGGGTAGGCGTCTTTATGGGTGATGTTATTAATCTTCCGGTAGTCTACGCACATTCTCATGGTTCCGTCCTTTTTTTTGACAATCACTAGAGGGGCCGCCCAGGGGCTACAGCTGTCTCTTATTACCCCGGCCTGTTTCATTTCCCTCAGCATATCTTTTGCACATTGATAGTGAGCGGGCGGTATGGGTCTATATCTTTCTTTTATTGGGGGATGGTCACCTGTGGGGATTGTGTGTTCTACCCCTTCTATCCGTCCGAAGTCCAATGGGTGTTTACTGAAGACTTGTTCATATTCCGTCACTAGCCTATACACCCCTTGTTTTTGATGGGTAGGTGTTGAATTTATGCCCACGTGTAGCTGTTGGCACCAATCCTCCATTTCTCCATCTGAGCCATTGCCTTCCACCTGACAGGTTGGTTCTAAGGGCTCAATGGTTGTGATGGCATTGTTGTCAACAGTATATAGCTTTGCCATTGTAGCATACCTTGGCAAAGTGACCTCTTCCTCTCCACAGTTCAAAAGTCGTACCGGCACTCGTCCCCGGTGTACCTCGACTATCCCTCGTGCTGTGAGTATAGTGGGCCTGCTGTCGGTGTACACTGGTTCTATTAAGGCTTGATAATCTCGTCCCTTAGTACCAATGGCTGCTCTACACCATACCAGCATTTCTGTTTTTGGTGGGATTACAATAGACGTTGGATCACTTACCCTCACACTGCCGATTTCTCCACCTGCAACTTCTACCTGTTGCCTTAACATCAATACTTTTATTTCCCTCCGGAGAACTCTCTGCTGGCAGGATTGGGCAGTTTCAGCAATTTGCTGTAAGACAGAAATGACTTCGGAAAAGCAGTTCTCTAACACATTCATTCCTATCAATACAGTTGGTTCACAGTTCCGCCGGTCAACATCAACAACAATTATACCCTGTTTCTTCAGTTCTACTTTACCAATCTTTATGGTCATCTCCCTGAATCCTAGTTTCGGTACCAACTTACCATTACTGGCCCATATATCTAGTTCAACATCAGAGGGCCCTTTATCAATATCTGCATCAGCCCAATACCTCTTATAAAGGATATACGGTATAGATGAAATCTGGGAACCTGTGTCCAGCAAAGCGTTGAGGGGAATTCCGTCCAGCACGATAGGGATAATGGGTCGTCCTCCGATGTACCTGTCGTGCCAGGGTGTTGGGCCTTGAAAGTTCATTCCTGCGAAGCGGCCCGCATTCCCAGGGGATTCCCGTTTAAATCACAATCTCGTGCAAAGTGGCCCGGCTGCTGGCAACGGCGGCAAATGGGCTGTCCATCCGGTTGGTAGCGGTCGCGGGGTCGTCCTCTCCATGTCGGGTATCTCCGGGGTCTCATCCATGGAACATCCTCTCTACAGTTTGCCAACTCCTTCTTGTGTCCTCTCATCTCCTGCATGGTTTTAGCCATTGAAGCAACAACATCAGCTAAAGAGTCAAGCTTTTGTTGAAGAGCCTCATTAGTACTGGGCCCCAGGGGCTTAGCAATGGCCCCAGACATAGCTGATGTCACTGGCACTCCCTGTTGTTGAGGTGCCTCTGCCATGGGTTGCGCAGGATCCTGATCCCGAGGTGCCTCTGCCAGCTGGAGACGTATAGCGCTCTCCTTTAATTGGGCAAATGTCAATTCAGGGTTCTTAAAAACAAGCATGCTCACATGCCCCCGGTGAGAAGGGGTGTAGAGTCCCTCAATAAATTGATCTCTTAGCAGTTTATCCGCTCCGGTGTTAAAAATGGGTTCAGCCAGTGTAAGTGATTTAAGGGCTTCCTGCAGGTTTAAGGCAAAGTCTCTCACGCCCTCATTAGCTTTTTGTTTGCAACTAAAGAATCGTATTTTAGCTTTGCTGCTGGCCGTGGTTTCAAATGTAGCTTTTAATCCAGCAAATATGCGTTCAACAGTGCCTTTTAGATCAGCTGCCCATGCTGTGACTTCTCGCTTAGCATGGCCACTTAACTGCATCATCAGGAGACTAACACGCTGAACTTCACCCACAGGGAACATGTCAAAATGGGCCAGCATCTTTTCTCTGAAATCGTCAAGGGTATTAGGCTCACCTTCATACATTGGAAGCCATGGGCCACCCGGGGTATATGGCATCAGCACCGGCATGATGGGCGCCACTCCTTGCACCGCTGCGCTGCCGGACTCTCTATTGACACTCTGTCTTTCAGCTGCATTAGCGTTGCCGAGTGCTGCGGCGTCTCCGTGCTGCGACATACTGTGCCCCCTTAGTTAATCCGGACCCTTCCGGTCCTCCGCTTCCGTCGGGATAGTGTAGATTCGTTCCGCTGTGCAGCAGGATCGATTTTCCCCTTGCTCTGATGTCAGAGCGCTCAGCTTGGTGCCGCCCACAATGACACGCCCCCTGCTGCTCCCACCCACCGCGCTCTGTAATGGCGGATTCTGAAGTTTTTCAGTTAGACTGGGGCTCAGGTGATGGCGTAGCTCAATTAACAGTCTCGTGCCTAACGGTTATGAAGTGATTACCTCAGGGGATGGCGGCCATCTTTACTCCATTATAACCAATGGGGAAAAGTCACTTTCAATAGTTTTCAATGGGGAATGGATTTTTCTTTAATAAAGTCAATTTTCAAGATTTTTCATCCCAGTTTTCACAGTTTTGGGCTCCAATCACGGCACACAATACCCGGTATACGGGCTGGCTAGATCCTGTTCGTGACGCCAATTGTGACGCCCAGGAGACCGGGATACCCAGCACCGGACCAATGGAGTCTGTCTCTTGAGGGGGATGTCACGGGTGGCTTGACCCGGTGCTGTGGCCTCAGGCAATGCACAGTGTAAGGGGTATCATGAGGGGACAGGCACTTACTTGATCAGCAGCAGGTTCTCCCAGCGGTGACGATCTCGATCCTGGATAGATGGCTATTGTCCAAATGAAAGACTGAGGCACTGAAACGTTTAACCAGTTTACTTTAACATAAAAGGATTTACAACCAGTCCTGTCACCGGAGTCTGTATGGGAACTCTGAGTTACTTTGACCCTGCCGGGGTCTTCGCCTCTTATTGTGCGCAATTTCTGTGTGGCCCTGCTGCTGTATGTGAACTGGCTGCCGGCCCAATCTGTCCCCTCCGGGTCCTGGTTCGACGGGCAACCCGAGTCCTTTTATCGGTTTACCCCCTCTGGGAGTACCGCTGAACTCTGTGTCTGTTGCTGCATCCGACCCTAGTGAAGCTGATATCACCTCACGTTTTTCCGGTTGCTGTATTATATGTAATGAATACAGCCACGGATCCGGTATCCGTCTTTGTGCCTGTTCTGGGTAGTGATTAATGCTACCCGGTTCTCACAATGTCCTTTTTCTCTATCCCTCTTCTCCTCAGGCTGGTGATTTAGGCCTGGTAACAGTCACAGGGCTGTTAGAGATTCAACTGTATGACCTCTCACTTTCAGCTCCTTGGCCCAACTGCCATTTCTTCTCTCAGACCAGAATGGATCAAGGGGAGTCTCTGGAGCTCCCCCTTCTGGCCGGAGGTGGTAGTGCAGTCTTGCTATTTTAGTATTTGTACTTACTGTCAGTAACTATTTTTGTGGCAAATACCCCTAGGGGTGCCACACTGGATTGGTTTGTGGGTGCCATGTCACATTGGTGGAGCGGAGCCCCTGACTTTCCAGAACAGCAGAACCCCCCCATCAGTGACCCCATTTAAAAACTACACCTCTCAATGAATTTATCTTAGGGTGCAGTGATCATATTGACACAGGTGTGTCACAGAATTTTAATAATTAAATTTTGACCACCAATATTTTGTTTTAGCCCCAGATATTACATTTTCTCACTGTAAAATGGGTACAAATTGCACCAAAATGTGTTCCACAATTTCTGCTGAATAAAATCTGAAGGTCTGAACTGGGATACAGACTGGTGTGCGTGCACCATGTAAGTGCACGTTCACACTGGCCACTGAACAGAAAAAAACAAAGACAGAAGCATAATGTTGAATACCCTACAGTAAATAAATAACGTATTTTTCGGACTACAAGACACACTTTTTTCCCAAATGTTTTTTGGGGAAAATGGGGGTGCATCTTATAGTCGGAATATACTTACAAAACAATGTGGCAGCGGTCCCGGTCCTATACTGCAGGGCGATGCAGCCTCCCTTCCCGGCTGGTGCGGCGGTCGTGCTCTGTGGTGCTCGATGAGGCTCTGTGGTGCAGGGGGGCTCCGCCGGCATTTTGTGAAAGCCCGGAGGCCCCCACAGATCCATTACTGCGATGTGGTGGCCAGCGAGAAAATGGCCATTTTCCCACAGGCCACCGCATCGCAGCAATTGTTCTGCCGGGGCCTCCGGGCTTTCACAAAATGCCGGCGGAGCCCCGACACACCACAGAGCATCACCGCCACAACTGTCGTAAAATGCCGGTGGAGCCCCGCTGTACCACAGAGCACCACCATCGCACCTGTCACAAAATGCCAGCAGAGCCCCGCTGCACCACCACCGATCCTGTCGCAAAATACCGGCGGAACCACCGGGAACCCCAGAGCACTACCACCGCACCAGCCTGGGATGGGATTTACCAGAGGCCACCACACCAGCCTGGACCACCGAACAACCCCTGTGACCATGCTCCCCTGTGACCACTCCTCCACCTGTGTCAATCTCCCTTCGGTAAGCTGAATTCGTACTGTAAGATGAACCCCCATTTGACAGATTATTTTTTTCCCCTAATTTCCTTCTGAAAATTTGGGGTGCGTCTTATGGTCCGATGCGTCTTATAGTCTGAAAAAAACGGTAAATAGTATAATACATGAAAATAATATAGGGTACTTAGTTAATATTTTTTTTATTTCAAAAAATGCAAAAGCCATTCCACCACTTCACGGTGGCCCTAACTGGAGCCGTCCTAACTCTAATATTAAAAACCTTACCATTTGTCAAGTGACATGCATGTGCATAAAGGCTGAGAAGGACTGGACTCAGCTGTTAGACAACCAGCCATGGGCAACCACCTCAATATAATGTACAGCTCAGAGAATAGGTAGGCCACACCTTATATGCACACGGTTCATGCAGACTGAAAAAAAATCTGAAGTTCTGATCTGGGATACAGACTGGTGTGTATGCAGCATGTAAGTGCATGTTCACACTGGCCACTGAACAGAAATAAAACACAGACCGAAACATAATGATTGAATATCCTGTAGTAAATAAATAAATAGCGCATGAAAATAATATACGGTACTTAGTTAACTTTTTTTTTATAAAAAAAAATGCAAAGGCCATCCCACCACTTCACGGTGATCCTATCTGGGAAAGTCTTAATACTAATATTAAAAACCTTACTGTTTGTCAGATGACATGCATGTGGATAAGAGCTTAGAAGGACAGGACCCAGCTAGTCGACAACTAGCCATAGAGAACCACCTCTATATAATGTCCAGCTCAGAGAAAAGGCAGGCCCCACCTTTATATGCACATGGTGCAAACAGACTGAATAAAACCTGAACGTCTGAACTGGGATACAACATGTAAGTGCACTTTCACACTCGCCACTGAAAGGAAAAAACAAAGACAGAAACATTATGATTGAGTACTCTGAAGGGTCACCGTGAAGTGGTAGGATGGCTTTTGCATTATTTTGATCAGAATATATGTTAACTAAGTACCATATAATATTTTCATGCACTATGCTATTTATTTATTTACTGCAGGGCATTCAATCATTATGTTTCTGTCTTTGGTTTTTAATCTCTGCTGAATGCAGAAATACCCCATATGTGGCTGTACAGTACTGCTTAGCCACACTGCAAGACTCGGAAGGGACGGAGCGCTATTTGCCTCATGGAGCGCAGATTTTCCTAGAATAGTTTGCGGACTCCATATGCAGAGCCCCTAAATGCTAGAAGAGAAAAATCTTCCTTTAAATGACCCCATTTTGGAAATTATACCTATTTGGGAATTTTCCTACAGGTGTAGTGACGATTTTGACTTGATGGGTATTTTCCAGTAACAAGCAGCCGCGGATGTTTCTGAGTGAAAATTGAAAACTGTCATTGTAGTGCCCAGTAAGTTGTAGATGCCAGTATTTTGCAATGCCCAGTACGTTGTAGTACCAAGCTTATGCTTCTGGAGACATGCACCTGTAAATTAGGCGGGCTGTCATCGCTACAGAAATGCCAAACATGTGGACACTGTGGTTTAGGTACGCTGTGGAGCACAAAAGGGAGGGGGCATTTGGATTTGGGAGCTCAGAATTTGCAGAATTTTTTGGGGGGGCAAGAATCCATAGCACTTTGACAGAGCCTTTGCCTAACCAGTAACGTGAAAGCCCCCTTATATTTCCATTAGCAGACAACAAAGCTTTTATTGGGAACATTATATATATACTAGATGGTGGCCCGATTCTAATGCATCGGGTATTCTAGAATATGCATGTCCACGTAGTATATTGCCCAACGACGTAGTATATTGCCCAGCGACGTAGTATATTGCCCAGTCACGTAGTATATTGCCCAGTCACGTAGTATATTGCCCAGTGACGTAGTATATTGCCCAGTGACGTAGTATATTGCCCAGTCACGTAGTATATTGCCCAGCCACGTAGTATATTGCCCAGTCACGTAGTATATTGCCCAGTCACGTAGTATATTGCCCAATCACGTATTATATTGGCCAGCGACGTAGTATATTGCCCAGTCACGTAGTATATTGCCTAGCCACGTAGAATATTGGCCAGTCACGTAGTATATTGGCCAGCCACGTAGTATATTGCCCAGTCACATAGTATATGGCCCAGTCACGTAGTATATTGCCCAGTCACATAGTATGTTGCCCAGTCACATAGTATATTGCCCAGTCACGTAGTATATTGCCCAGCCACGTAGTATATTGCCCAGCCACGTAGTATGTTGCCCAGTCACATAGTATATTGCCCAGCCACGTAGTATATTGCCCAGTGACGTATATTGCCCAGCCACGTATATAGCAGAGCCACGTAGTACGGTATATTGCCCAGTCACGTAGTATATTGCCCAGCCACATAGTATATAGCAGAGCAACGTAGTATATTGCCCAGCACACAGCCACGTAGTTCAGAGACTTAAAAAAAAATAAACATATACTCACCTTCCGAAGGCCCGTTGGAAGTCCTGCTATACTCACCATCCACCGCCTTTGCCGCTCCTCGCCACGCTCTCGGGACCACTCCATTGCAAGCGGCAGCTTCCAGTCCCAGGGCTGGTGTGAGCAGGACCTATGATGACGTCATGGTCACATGACTGTGACGTCACGGCAGGTCCTTGTTGCACACCAGCCCTGGGACCGGAAGCTGCTGCTTGCAATGGAGCGGTCCCGGGAGCGTGGCAAGCAGCGGGATAGGCGGCGGAGGGTGAGTATAGCAGGTTTTTTTTTTAATTATTTTTAACATGACATATTTTTACTATTGATGCTGCATAGGCAGCATCAATAGTAAATAGTTGGGGACACACAGGGTTAATAGCAGCGGTAACGGAGTGCGTTACACCGCGGGCCGTTACCGCTGCCATTAACCCTGTGTGAGCGGTGAGTGGGGGAGATTACGGAGCGGGCGCCAGGCAGTGAGTGCAGGGGAGTAGGGGAGGGACTAATCGGACTGTGCCCGTCGCTGATTGGTCGCGGCAGCCATGACAGGCAGCTGCTGAGACCAATCAGCGAACGAATAACCGTGACAGAAGGACAGACAGACAGACGGAAGTGACCCTTAGACAATTATATATATAGATATATGTTTGGTATCACTTTTATCCTGTGGCCTACGATGAGCATTTATATCGAGGTTTGCATACAATATAAATCTCTGAGTGACGTGATTCAGATGAAACCTCGAAGGGAGCCACTCACTATAATGAGGCAGCAGAGTTACTCTGGACTCCATCTGGCCTCTGTTCAACGTTGTCCTTCTTTTCAGAAGTGCACAAAACTCATGGACTGCGCTTTTATGCACACTTAAATAAACGGAGACACGCCACATCACAGGCCAGACTGCATCCACAGTGCCTACATCTGCCTTATTATTTAAGGAATCTTATGCTAGGGATTTAATCTGAATCATGTATTTCAGAGATTTACACGGGAACTCCGAAGCACGTGCTCAACATAGAGCACAAGAAAAATGTGAGCCAACCAGTAGTGTGATCTTTGGGAAGCAGAATAAAAAAATCAACAGCAGGTGAAGAATTGGTTGGATTATATTTTACGTTGTTCCTCATGTTGCATACATTACTATATTATTGTTATACGACTTTGTTCTTCGAGTCAGTGCAATTCCAGCAATAACAGATTTTTATTGTTTTTTTTATGTTTGGCTGCTGTCACATATTAAAAGATGCTTTTTATTGTAAAAAATCCCTATATTGAAAAACCTATAATTTTTTTCAGATTTTGGCTGACAGATCCATGTGAGCGCTTGTTTTTTTGTGGGACGAGCTGATGTTCTTATTGATACCATTTTCAGGCACATGGTTGCTTTCTATTCCAATTTTTATGAGGCAGAATGAACAAAAACCAGTTTGACGACACAGCATTTTATTTTAGTTAACCAGACGTCTATTTTCAGAAAACCAGGAGGAATAGGCTGTTATCCATATGTTGACTTTTTAATTTATTTGTTAATTTCTTGTTGGTCAAGAAAACACAGACTTTTGTTCGTATAAGCCTATAATATTGTAATTTGACATTTGATATAACACATTGTGCTGTAATCCTGGATGACTAGAGAAGCAGGATAATTGAATAATGGTGTTTGCTGATATGTTGATTACACATTGTCCAGGCCAACTAGATTGTTGACTTTGCAAAACAGAGTAGGAAAAACTATGCAAATAAATTAAATAATTAAACAATGCCAGTTGATCTCATCACCAGTCTTCTCCTTTACCTCTGGATTCTGGTTTGAATGACAGTTGTTAACTATAAAAAGAGGATATATGAGCCCCTGTAACAAATTCCTCCATATACAGATATACATACAGACATCCAAACATCAAAAGAATCAGAGACTCTTTACAAGACAGCAGCCAAGGCATCATGGCTCCATTATGAGGGACACAGATTTGTCATTCTACAGGATACCAGTTTAGGGGACTACGACCCCTGCTGAAAGAATAGAGATCTGCTCCATTGACCATCAATGAACTATGGATATGTTTGGGGTAGTCAGGATTTACATTTTGTGAAAGCAAGGGATGGGACCCACCAGTCACCTGTCTCCATGGAGATGTTCGGAGAAGCAATGTTGTTACCCTCTGGTCAACTGGCCTTGTACCTCAATGGACTGTCATCTTCCTAAGCTTGTCATTACCTCCACTCTGTATACGTGCCACAGGTGGGGTAGTCGTCCCTGGAACCTCTGAAATCACAGCTGTTCTTATCCCGACGAGTCAGCGGAAGGTTGGGACTGTAATTTTGCAGCATCTTAGGTATTGTGCTGGGACGGTTCTACAAGTTATTTGCCTGTTTTGTGGTTCAATAAAGTATTGCCACACATTGCTAAGACTGATCCCTAACTATGTCATTTATAGGAATGATCACCTATTTTCGGTCTAATGGGACCTTTGGCATTGAGGGCCTGAGGGTGATTAGATGCCATTAATGCACCATCCGAGTGCTGTCCAAATTAAATGTCTGAAGATATGTACATGTCATCTTTTTCAGGTGGCTTTCACCTAGATACTACCTCAAATAGCTCTCAGTAAATGTTAAAAACAGTGAATAAATGCACTGCAATGTCAAAATTAGAGATGGGTGGATCGATCCACGCAGGACCAAGTTTGAGTCAAATTTCCTAAAAATTGCAGTTTCACACAAATTTGAACATTTTAGTTTAAAAAAAGCAAGCTTTATTAACATTTAAGTAATTTTCTTACACAACTCCCCACCCCCCCCATAGAATTAAAATGTATTCCCCATGCAGGGGGATCGCATATAGTAACAACTAAATACCGTAATATAATTAGGGGAAACAAAAAAAATTGATTAATACGTTAAAAAAAAGGGATAGAGAACAAAAAGCAGAAGATAGATTGGTAAATATCATTAATCTACATCTACTACATCTTACTTTACAGATGTTGATCAAAAAGTAGAGTATATATAATACAATGGGTATGTTATAACAAACTGAGTGCAAATATATCAGCTCTGGGGGTCCTTTTAATGTAGCATATTGAAAGAAATATCTATACTAATCGGGGTCAGGATGATAAACTCAGAATGTGATTTTAAAAGAGGGTCTTAATGGAGGTCTATCCAATGGTACTACCATTATAGAAAAGTTCTAAAGTGTCTGTTCTAGTAGCTTCAATTCACTCACATAACATCAGTGTATCAATATACCTTTTAGGTAGCTTTAGAGATAATGCTGCCATTTTACATTTTGAGGCTATATGGATCTGTGAGCCCATAGTAATAAAATTAAGTTAATGGTTTTATTAGATATTCCTAGGGGTTTATCACCAAAAAGTAGCACGGTTGGACCAAGTTGGACTGACCTTGCAATTACATTTCTAATTAGGGTTTTAACATCTCGCCAAAATATTTTTACCAGGGGGCATGTCCACCAGATATATTTCATATTACCTGGAGAGTCACATCCTTTAAAACATGTGACTGGTGTTTGGGATATATCTTATGCAATTTTACTGGTACATAATAAGTAAAAAACTAATTGTATATGGACAGCAGGCGTTTGACAAGTGAGAAAAAATGGTTCCACTCTCCTGGATGAGAATGGAACCTATTTTTTATATGCTTGTGTGCTAGTGTGCGCGAACCTAAATCTCTCACTTCTGTAGAGTGTAAGCGCTTTTGATCAGTGGGGTCTTCACTCTCCTGTAGAGTGTTATTATTATTATTATTATTATACATTTTTATAGCGCCATTTATTCCATGGCGCTTTACATGTGAATACGGGGCAAATATAGACAATTACATTAAACATGAGCAGATAACAAGGCACACGAGTACATAAGGAGGGAGGACCCTGCCCGCGAGGGCTCACAGTCTGCAGGGGGTGGGTGAGGATACACTAGGAGGGGGAAGAGCTGGCTGTGCGGCTGTTCAGTAGGTTGAGGATCACTGCAGGCTGTAGGCTTGTCGGAAGAGATGAGTCTTCAGGTTCTTTTTGAAGGTTTCTATGGTAGGCGCAAGTCTGATGTGTTGGGGTAGAGAGTTCCAGAGTATGGGGGAAGCACGGGAGAAGTCTTGGATGCGGTTATGGGAAGAAGAGATGAGAGGGGAGTAGAGAAGGAGGTCTTGGGAGGATCGGAGGTCGCGTGTAGGTAGGTACCGGGAGACCATGTCACAGATGTATGGAGGAGACAGGTTGTGGATGGCTTTGTATGTCAGTGTGAGGGTTTTGAACTGGAGTCTCTGGGCGATAGGAAGCCAGTGAAGGGCTTGACACAGGGGAGAGGCTGGGGAATAGCGGGGGGACAGGTGGATTAGTCGGGCAGCAGAGTGTAGGATGGATTGGAGTGGTGCCAGAGTGCTAGAGGGGAGTCCAGAGAGTAGGAGGTTGCAGTAGTCGAGGCGGGAGATGATAAGGGCATGCACTAGCGTTTTTGCAGTGTTGCGGTCAAGGAAAGCACGGATCCGGGAAATATTTTTGAGTTTGAGACGACAGGAGGAGGCAAGGGCTTGGATATGTGGCTTGAAAGAGAGGGCAGAGTCGAGGATCACCCCGAGGCACCGGGCATGTGGGACTGGGGATAGTGAGCAGCCATTGACATTGATGGATAGATGTGGTGGAGGGGTAGAGTGAGATGGGGGAAAGATGATGAATTCTGTTTTGTCCATGTTCAGTTGTAGAAAGCGAGCAGAAAAGAAGGCTGAAATGGCAGACAGACAGTGCGGGATTTTGGTAAGCAAGGAGGAGAGGTCAGGTCCGGAGAGGTAGATCTGCGTGTCGTCGGCGTAGAGATGATACTGCATACCGTGGGATTCTATGAGCTGTCCCAGGCCGAAAGTGTAGATGGAGAAGAGTAGGGGTCCTAGAACAGAGCCTTGAGGAACACCGACTGACAAGGGGCGAAGTGAGGAGGTGGTATGGGGGAGGGAGACACTGAATGTTCGGTCTGTCAGATATGACGAGATCCAGGAAAGGGCCAAGTCTGTGATGCCAAGGGATGAGAGGATTTGTAGCAAAAGGGAGTGGTCAACAGTGTCAAAGGCAGAAGACAAGTCCAGGAGGAGGACAGAGTAGTGTCGCTTGCTCCTGGCAGTTAGTAGGTCATTGGTGACTTTAGTTAGGGCAGTTTCAGTTGAGTGATGGGAACGGAAGCCTGATTGTAACCGATCAAAGAGGGAGCAGGAGGAGAAGTGGGAGGACAGTTCAAGATGGACGTGTTGCTCCAGCAATTTGGAGGCATAAGGGAGAAGAGATATTGGGCGATAGCTAGACACAGAGGATGGGTCGAGGGAGGGCTTTTTGAGGATGGGTGTGATCTTGGCATGCTTGAAGGATGAGGGAAAGACACCTGTTGTGAGTGAGAGGTTGAAGAGGTGCGTTAGGGTTGGGATGAAGACCGTGGAAAGGTTAGGGATGAGGTGGGATGGGAGCGGGTCAAGCGTGCAGGTGGTGAGGTGTGATCTTGACAGGAGGGCGGAGAGCTGATCTTCTGTCATGGTGGAGAAGCTGGTTTTGGAGGAGCAGGGTTGAGCAGCTAAGAGGGGCAGTGGGCGCTGTGGGCCAAAGTTTTCTCTGATCGTATTGATCTTCTGTTTAAAGAAAGAGGCGAAGTCATCAGCAGAAATGAGGGGGGAGGGAGGAGGTGCGGGGGGACGGAGTAGAGAATTGAAAGTGTTGAAAAGCTGTTTAGGGTTGTGAGACAGGGAGGATATGAGGGATGAGAAGTAAGTTTGTTTTGCGGCAGTGAGCGCAGACTTGAAGCTGGCGAGGGACTGCTTGTATGCAGTGAAGTGGTCGGCAGAGTGGGATCGCTTCCATCTCCGCTCAGCAATCCTGGAAGCCCATCTCAATTCTTTGGTCAGGCTGGTCAGCCAGGGCTGCCTGTTAATTGTACGAGTTTTACTATGCATGAGTGGGGCGGCCGAATCGAGTGTTGTTGTTATTGTGGTGTTATAAAAAGTGGCAGCAGCATCTGTGTCATGAAGGGAAGCTATGTCTGTGAGAGGGAGAAGGGACTCAGAGAGTGATTGTAAGTTGAGATGTTTGAGATTTCTGCGAGGGTGAGTGAGTTTGTGGAGTGGGGGTTGCACACTAGGAGAGGAGAGGGATGAGAATGTCAGTAGGTTGTGGTCAGACAGGGGGAGGGGTGTGTTAGTGAGATTAGTAAGGGAGCAGAGGCGGGTGAAGATGAGGTCCAGCGTGTGGCCATCTATGTGAGTGGCCTCAGAGGACCATTGAGTGAGGCCAAAGGAGGCAGTCAGTGATAAAAGTTTAGAGGTAGCTGAGGTGAAAGTGTCAATGGGGACATTGAAATCACCCATGATGATAGTGGGGATGTCAACAGAGAGGAAATGAAGTAGCCAGGTGGTGAAGTGGTCGAGAAAGGTGGAGATGGCTAGTTCTGGGGGGCGGTAGATGACAGCCAGCTGGAGGTTGGAGGGGGAATAGATGCGGACAGAGTGCACCTCAAACGAGGGAAGAGTAGCGGAGGGTGGTAGCGGGATTGGAGTGAAGGAGCAGGTGTCGGACAGGAGCAAGCCAACTCCTCCACCGCGTTTGTTGCTGGGGCGAGGGGTGTGAGAGAGGTGGAATCCGCCATAGGAGAGCGCAGCTGGAGAGGCCGAGTCAGAGGGGGTGAGCCAGGTTTCAGTGAGGCCGAGGAAGGAGAGTTTGTTGGTGATGTTGGTGATGTTTGTTGGGTACAGCCGGGACCAGCTGCTTCGAAAGCATCACCAAACCAGGGATTCAAGCTTCAGGAGGCTAATTTGCATATTCCAGGTGCCTTCTGGGAGAAGCGAAGTCTCCCTAAGCTAGAAGATCGTTGGGTACAGCCGGGACCAGCTGCTTCGAAAGCATCACCAAACCAGGGATTCAAGCTTCAGGAGGCTAATTTGCATATTCCAGGTGCCTTCTGGGAGAAGCGAAGTCTCCCTAAGCTAGAAGATCGTTGGGTACAGCCGGGACCAGCTGCTTCGAAAGCATCACCAATTTTTGCCTGTAGGACATTATTGCAAGAGAGCCTGGCTGAGTAGATTACACAAGAAGGAAAACACACAGCAAGTCAGCAGGATCTAGGAGCAACATGGCAGATGTGACAACCTACATGGTGAGCTGCAGCATGTGCTACATGTTCACAGATCGACCAGAAGAAGAATCCAATTTCACCTGTCAGAAGTGTAGACTAGTGGCCCTTTTAGAAGAAAAGGTGCGGGGTCTGGAAGAAAGAATAGCAACTTTGAAACTCATCAAAGAGAATGAAGACTTTCTAGACAGAACAGAAGCATCTCTACTGGTCACAGAAGGTGCAAAAATTGTCAGAGAACCTCCAAAAGCAGATGAGTGGAAGCATGTGACCAAAAGAAGCAAGAAGACCATGGAGAAATCACCAACCACACAACTGAAGAACCGATATCAAATCTTTGTAGAGGATGAAGATGGCACACCTAAGAATGAAGCAATACCAGCAAGCAAAAAAGAAAAGGGCACACAGCAACAAGTGACAGCAAAAAGTACAGCCAAGAAGCAACGAAGAGTGGTGGTGGTGGGAGACTCACTACTGAGAGGCACCGAAGCAGCCATCTGCAGACCGGACATAACTGCAAGACAAGTATGCTGCCTTCCAGGTGCGATGATCAAAGATGTGACCGATAGGATACCAAAGCTCTTCAGCTCCAAGGACGTCCACCCATTTCTTCTGATACATGTTGGCACCAATGACACGGCAAGGAAGGACCTACCGACAATCTGCAAGGACTTTGAAGAGTTGGGGAAGAAAGTAAAGGAACTGGATGCACAGGTAGTTTTTTCTTCTATCCTTCCAGTAGACGGGCATGGCACCAGGAGATGGAACAGGATCCTTGATGCAAACAACTGGCTAAGACGATGGTGCAGACAACAAGGATTTGGATTCCTGGACCACGGTGTGAATTACTGGTATGATGGACTCCTCGCCAGAGACGGACTACACCTCAACAAACCTGGGAAACACACATTCGCCAGAAGACTCGCTACACTCATCAGGAGGGCGTTAAACTAGAAGAAGAGGGGACGGGAAGAAAAACATTAGACTCGAACAAAGACGACCCAGGAAAACATACTCAGAAGGGAGGTAAGAACATTTCTAAAACAATCCACAGTGAGGAGATTGGAACAAAACAAAATCCTCTAAACTGCATGCTCGCAAACGCCAGAAGCCTGACAAACAAGATGGAAGAACTAGAAGCAGAAATATCTACAGGTAACTTTGACATAGTGGGAATAACCGAGACATGGTTAGATGAAAGCTATGACTGGGCAGTTAACTTACAGGGTTACAGTCTGTTTAGAAAGGATCGTAAAAATCGGAGAGGAGGAGGGGTTTGTCTCTATGTAAAGTCTTGTCTAAAGTCCACTTTAAGGGAGGATATTAGCGAAGGGAATGAGGATGTCGAGTCCATATGGGTTGAAATTCATGGAGGGAAAAATGGTAACAAAATTCTCATTGGGGTCTGTTACAAACCCCCAAATATAACAGAAAGCATGGAAAGTCTACTTCTAAAGCAGATAGATGAAGCTGCAACCCATAATGAGGTCCTGGTTATGGGGGACTTTAACTACCCGGATATTAACTGGGAAACAGAAACCTGTGAAACCCATAAAGGCAACAGGTTTCTGCTAATAACCAAGAAAAATTATCTTTCACAATTGGTGCAGAATCCAACCAGAGGAGCAGCACTTTTAGACCTAATACTATCTAATAGACCTGACAGAATAACAAATCTGCAGGTGGTTGGGCATTTAGGAAATAGCGACCACAATATTGTGCAGTTTCACCTGTCTTTCACTAGGGGGACTTGTCAGGGAGTCACAAAAACATTGAACTTTAGGAAGGCAAAGTTTGAACAGCTTAGAGATGCCCTTAATCTGGTAGACTGGGACAATATCCTCAGAAATGAGAATACAGATAATAAATGGGAAATGTTTAAGAACATCCTAAATAGGCAGTGTAAGCGGTTTATACCTTGTGGGAATAAAAGGACTAGAAATAGGAAAAACCCAATGTGGCTAAACAAAGAAGTAAGACAGGCAATTAACAGTAAAAAGAAAGCATTTGCACTACTAAAGCAGGATGGCACCATTGAAGCTCTAAAAAACTATAGGGAGAAAAATACTTTATCTAAAAAACTAATTAAAGCTGCCAAAAAGGAAACAGAGAAGCACATTGCTAAGGAGAGTAAAACTAATCCCAAACTGTTCTTCAACTATATCAATAGTAAAAGAATAAAAACTGAAAATGTAGGCCCCTTAAAAAATAGTGAGGAAAGAATGGTTGTAGATGACGAGGAAAAAGCTAACATATTAAACACCTTCTTCTCCACGGTATTCACGGTGGAAAATGAAATGCTAGGTGAAATCCCAAGAAACAATGAAAACCCTATATTAAGGGTCACCAATCTAACCCAAGAAGAGGTGCGAAACCGGCTAAATAAGATTAAAATAGATAAATCTCCGGGTCCGGATGGCATACACCCACGAGTACTAAGAGAACTAAGTAATGTAATAGATAAACCATTATTTCTTATTTTTAGTGACTCTATAGCGACAGGGTCTGTTCCGCAGGACTGGCGCATAGCAAATGTGGTGCCAATATTCAAAAAGGGCTCTAAAAGTGAACCTGGAAATTATAGGCCAGTAAGTCTAACCTCTATTGTTGGTAAAATATTTGAAGGGTTTCTGAGGGATGTTATTCTGGATTATCTCAATGAGAATAACTGTTTAACTCCATATCAGCATGGGTTTATGAGAAATCGCTCCTGTCAAACCAATCTAATCAGTTTTTATGAAGAGGTAAGCTATAGACTGGACCACGGTGAGTCATTGGACGTGGTATATCTCGATTTTTCCAAAGCGTTTGATACCGTGCCGCACAAGAGGTTGGTACACAAAATGAGAATGCTTGGTCTGGGGGAAAATGTGTGTAAATGGGTTAGTAACTGGCTTAGTGATAGAAAGCAGAGGGTGGTTATAAATGGTATAGTCTCTAACTGGGTCGCTGTGACCAGTGGGGTACCGCAGGGGTCAGTATTGGGACCTGTTCTCTTCAACATATTCATTAATGATCTGGTAGAAGGTTTACACAGTAAAATATCGATATTTGCAGATGATACAAAACTATGTAAAGCAGTTAATACAAGAGAAGATAGTATTCTGCTACAGATGGATCTGGATAAGTTGGAAACTTGGGCTGAAAGGTGGCAGATGAGGTTTAACAATGATAAATGTAAGGTTATACACATGGGAAGAGGGAATCAATATCACCATTACACACTGAACGGGAAACCACTGGGTAAATCTGACAGGGAGAAGGACTTGGGGATCCTAGTTAATGATAAACTTACCTGGAGCAGCCAGTGCCAGGCAGCAGCTGCCAAGGCAAACAGGATCATGGGGTGCATTAAAAGAGGTCTGGATACACATGATGAGAGCATTATACTGCCTCTGTACAAATCCCTAGTTAGACCGCACATGGAGTACTGTGTCCAGTTTTGGGCACCGGTGCTCAGGAAGGATATAATGGAACTAGAGAGAGTACAAAGGAGGGCAACAAAATTAATAAAGGGGATGGGAGAACTACAATACCCAGATAGATTAGCGAAATTAGGATTATTTAGTCTAGAAAAAAGACGACTGAGGGGCGATCTAATAACCATGTATAAGTATATAAGGGGACAATACAAATATCTCGCTGAGGATCTGTTTATACCAAGGAAGGTGACGGGCACAAGGGGGCATTCTTTGCGTCTGGAGGAGAGAAGGTTTTTCCACCAACATAGAAGAGGATTCTTTACTGTTAGGGCAGTGAGAATCTGGAATTGCTTGCCTGAGGAGGTGGTGATGGCGAACCCAGTCGAGGGGTTCAAGAGAGGCCTGGATGTCTTCCTGGAGCAGAACAATATTGTATCATACAATTATTAGGTTCTGTAGAAGGACGTAGATCTGGGTATTTATTATGATGGAATATAGGCTGAACTGGATGGACAAATGTCTTTTTTCGGCCTTACTAACTATGTTACTATGTTACTATGTTACTATGATGAAGAGGTCATGGATAAATGTCAGTTTGTTGCAGATGGAGCGTGCGTTCCATAGTGCTCCAAGTAGGGGGAGCTGGGGAGTGGGGGCTGGATGAATGGGTATGAGGTTGTCGTGGTTGGGAAAACATGCGGAGGATCGTGGCAGGGGGTTAGAAACGAGTGTGGGGATGAATTGAGGAGGGCCGGGATTTGGGGATATGTCACCAGCAATGAGGAGTAACAGACAGATCATTAGAAGGTGGGAGCAGGATAGGACATGATGCGGCCGTGTGTGTCTGGAGAAAAAGGATTGTATGTGGAGGAACAGTTCTGAGGAGAAGGTGAGATGGCTGGGGAGTATGGAGGAAGAAATGACTAGTTCCTTACTAGGAGGAGAGATTGCAGGAGATTGTAAGAAGGAAAGTAGTATGGGGGTGAAAGAGAAAAGAAACCGAAGCATTGTAGTGGTTAGTAGTCTGTTACCTTCCAGTCAATTCCAGTCCAATTCAGAATCATAATTAAAAAGATGTCATTTAAAAGATGGAAGTTAAAAGATGATTTGCAGCAGACTGAGTCTATAGCAGACTCCTGCATGTGAATATATCCCCAGTTAAGGGCAATCAGGTGTGAATGAGGGGGTGGCTGGGTATGGGAGACCAGATGTAGAGAGTTAAAGGGAACCTGTCACCCCGTTTTTTGAGATTGAGCTATAAATACTGTTAAATAGGGCCTGCGCTGTGTGTTCCTATAGTGTATGTAGTGTACCCCGATTCCCCACCTATGCTGAGAAATAACTTACCAAAGTCGCCGTTTTCGCCTGTCAATCAGGCTGGTCAGGTCGGGAGGGCGTGGTGACATCGCTGGTTCTTCCTCAGCTTTACGTTGGTGGCGTAGTGGCGTAGTGGTGAACAAGCAGCGCGCGATCTGCGCTGTCATCCCTTTCGGCGGTGGGGGCGGCCATCTTCCTGGGGCCGCGCGTGCGCAGATCGAGTGCTCTGCTGCACGGGGCTTCAGGAAAATGGCCGCGGGATGCCGCGCGTGCGCATTAGAGATCGCGGCGGCCATTTTCCCAAAGCCGAGATGCAAACTCGGCTTTGGGAAAATGGACGCCGCGATCTCTAATGCGCACGCGCGGCATCCCGCGGCCATTTTCCTGAAGGTCCGTGCAGCAGAGCACTCGATCTGCGCACGCGCAGCCCCAGGAAGATGGCCGCCCCCACCGATGCAAGGGATTACAGCGCAGATCGCGCGCTGCTTGTTCACCACTACGCCACTACGCCACCAACGTAAAGCTGAGGAAGAACCAGCGATGTCACCACGCCCTCCCGACCTGACCAGCCTGATTGACAGGCGAAAACGGCGACTTTGGTAAGTTATTTCTCAGCATAGGTGGGGAATCGGGGTACACTACATACACTATAGGAACACACAGCGCAGGCCCTATTTAACAGTATTTATATCTCAATCTCAAAAAACGGGGTGACAGGTTCCCTTTAAGCAAAGGTCATAAAGTGAGGGAGGGGTAAGACTGACCACTCAAAGAGATGCCAGGATCACACAATGGGATACATGAAAACAGGTCATGGAAACAAGCTCATAGGTGAGAAAGCATACTAAAAGGATTATATGTGCTGCACCAAGACACTCAGATCCAGGGGAAGCATAGAAAAGCCAGTGCAGTATACAGAGACATTCAGAAGCCAGGGAGAGCTGGGTAAAGTCAGTGCATACCATGGAAAATCAATGCAGTATACAGAGACATTCAGAAGCCAGGGAGAGCTGGGTAAAGTCAGTGCATACCATGGAAGAGTGTAAGCTCTTATGATCAGTGGGGTCCTCTCTCTCCTGTAGAGTGTAAGCTCTTATGGTCAGTGGGGTCCTCCCTCTCTCCTGTAGAGTGTAAGCTCTTATAGTCAGTGGGGTCCTCTCTCCTGTAGACTGTAAGCTCTTAGGGTCAGTGAGGTCATCTCTCTCCTAGAGTGTAAGTTCTTATGGATAGCAGGGTTCTCTCCTGTAGCGTCTAAGCTCTTATGGTCAGTGAGGTCCTCTCTCTTCTGTAGAGTGTAAGCTCTTATGATCAGAAGGATCATCTCTCTCACCTGTAGAGTGTAAGCACTTATGGTCAGTAGGGTCTTCCCACTCTCCTGTAGAGTGTAAGCTCTTATGGTCAGCAGGGTCCTCTCTCCTTCCTGTAGAGTGCTTGCTCTTATGGTCAGTGGAGTCCTCTCCCTCTCTCCTGTAGAGTGTGAGCTCTTATGGTCAGTGGGGTCCTCTCTCCTGTAGAGTGTAAGCTCTTATGGTCAGGGGTGTCCTCTCCCTCTCTCCTGTAGAGTGTGAGCTCTTATGGTCAGTGGAGTCCTCTCCCTCTCTCCTGTAGAGTGTGAGCTCTTATGGTCAGTGAGGTCCTATCTCTCCTGTAGAGTGTAAGCTCTTATGGTCAGGGGGGTCCTCTCTCTCTTGTAGAGTGTAAGCTCTTATGGTCAGTGGGGTCCTCTCTCTCCTGTAGAGTGTAAGCCCTTATGGTCAGCGGATCCTCTTTCTCTCTCTCCTGTAGAGTGTAAGCTCTTATGGTCACTGGTGTTCTCTCTCATTCTCTTCTCCCCTCTGTGTATTTACAAGCTTTCCAATATTGTAATTCGCTGTGAAACAAATTTTGGGTGAAATCCAGCAAGGCAGTTGAATGAGGGTATGTGCACACTCTGCTTATTACTCTGCAGGTTTTTCCAGACTGATTTTGGTAAATCCGCAGGTAATCCGCACGCGGATTTACAGTTTTTTGGGGGGTTTTTTGCGTTTTTTGTGCGGATTTCACCTGCGGTTTTACACCTGCGGATTTCTATTATGGAGCAGGTGTAAACCACTGTGGAATCCGCACAAAGAATTTACTTGCTGCGGAATAAACAACGCTACGTTTCCGCACGTTTTTTTTACGCAGCATGTGCACTGTGGATTTTGTTTTCCATAGGTTTACATGGTACTGTAAATGCATAGAAAACTGCTGCGAATCCGCAGCTGCGGATCCGCAGTAAAATCCACAGCGTGTTCACATACCCTTAGAATTTCAAAAGATCCGCTCATCTTTAGTCAACATGACTTGTGCATATGTTCTGTGTTTTTTAACTTCTTTTAACTGCTTTAGGTTTCAAAAACCGTGATGCAGCTAAAAGAATTGACTTGTCCATACTTTATAAGCAAATTTTACATAAACATTGGCTGCAAATCTGCTGCAAAAACAAATTATTGCCTACATTTTCCTGAAGTGTCTTCTTAAAATCTGTTTAGGTATTTCAGCGCCTATAAGACTGGCTGCAAATACACTAAGGCCGGGATCACACATACGCGAGATACTGCCGAGTCTCGCAGGTGAAAACCCAGGTCTGGCGCCGGCACTCCGGAGCGGAGCTTGCAGCTCCATGTATTGCTGTGCGGCTGCACGCTCTGCTCTGGAGTGCCGGCGCCAGAGCTGGGTTTTCACCTGCGGGACTCGGCGATATCTCGCGTATGTGTGATGCCGGCCTAATAAAGATTTTATTTTTGCAGACGAGAAAACTTGATCCATTTTTCTTGTCCATCTGAATGAGACCTTATTTTCATCTTTGTGTGTAACATGAAGGTATAGCTGCATGGTGTCATACATGGATATATACGGTACATTTGATTGAGGTTGAGGATGCTTTAGAATTGTAGATAATGTTAGATGGAACTTTGAATAAAACTTTGTGAGTTGTTATTATGATCTGCGGTTTCTTCTACGATCATAATATATTCCAGCGTGTTACTTAAGGCTCTCAGCAGTCTGGATAAGGATGTAAAGGATTGAAAAGGTCACTAATTTGGAATTCCTATAATTGCTTTACAAGCGTCAGACCTATCCCCCTAAATAACCAGTGTAGACAGAACACCTTCCCTGTAACCAATAGCCGGAGATTGTGCTGGCGTTAACATGTGCCATATTCATCTCAGAGAATAGATTGTTTTGTTGGCAGGTGTTCCACTTTTCATTAATCTTTCTCCTTCATTAATTAAAGCAGATTTCTCATACAAAAGCTAAGCTGGTTTCTTATGTTCTGGAAATCTCACTCCTTGTATTATGCCCATGCTTTTATGCTGTTGAGTATAGTACCTACCGTGCCATTGAAATAACCCATCTGCTTCCCTTAGACTTCTTAAACAAATGGCTTTTTTGGCTTTAAAAAGATTTTCATTCTTTTTTTTTTTTTTCTATGTTTTGTTTTCATTGTTTTTTGAAGAGAGAAGTCTATGAGTAAGTACATAAAAAGCTGCACCAAGAGATTGATGCAAAAAAAATGATATAAAACCCTCGCCAAAAGTGTGAAAAAAGGACACAAAAATTCATGTTTGTAGTGCGATTTATATTTTTATATTGATACAAAGCCAACACCTGGGTTCAGCATTTTATTGCAAAATCAACAAAAAACCACCGGGAAAGAACTCCACAAAACAGTATGAAAAAAAAACTTACTAAGCGGATATGCACACAACATCTTTTTCAGATGGATTCTGCCTGGAACTCACCTGAAAAAGCCCTGAAAATTTTCAAAAAGTGCGCACACTATGTGTAGAGAAATGTCAAAACGACATGCTGTGCATATGTTCTGTCTTTTTGAACTTCTTTTAACTGCTTCAGGCTTCCAAAACTGCAAACTGATTACAATAAGTGGCCTGTGCATTGTTCAGGTGGCTTCCATCTGGAAATTGCTCACTAAGGCCAGGATCACACACAGCGAGATACGGCCGAGCCTCGCAGGTTAAAACCAAGCTCTGGCACCGGAACTCCAGAGCGGAGCGTGCGGCCGCATAGCAATACATGGAGCTGCATACTCCGCTCCGGAGTGCCGGTGCCAGAACTTGGTTTTAACCTGTGAGACTCGGCCGTATCTCGCTGTAGTGTGACTCCGGCCTAATAGTGATGAGCGAATATACTCGTTACACGAGATTTCTCGAGTACGCTCGGGGGTCCTCCGAGTATTTTTTAGTGCTCGGAGTTTTAGATTTTCTTGCCGCAGCTGAATGATTTACATCTGTTCGCATACATGTGGGGATTCCCTAGCAACCGGGCAACCCCCACATGTACTTATGCTGGCTAACAGATGTAAATCATTCAGCTGCGGCAAGAAAAACTAAAACTCTGAGCAATTAAAAATACTCGGAGGACCCCCGAGAATGCTCGAGAAATCTCGAGTAACGAGTATATTCACTCATCACTACTTACTAATTAAAAGAAAAAAAAACTCCAGCGTTAAAACTGACAGAAAATTCTTCAATGAAACCGTAAAAAAAAAACTTCAGGAACACACCGCCAGAGTTTTCATGAAGCTTCTTTTGCAAGAAAAACTTCACAAGTACTCCAGCGTCTAAAAGAAGACTTGGGCACATAACCTAACAGAACAAATATTGGTTATTAGTATGTGGACAATGTGCTAGAAATCAGATGCATGCGCTGTAATAACCACTTCTATTATATGACATTATCACATGCCTAGGTAAAATAAGATTGGTAACTGATGTTAAGAAGAATTTTAGAACAGGTATATAAGTACCATCTAAATATAAACTTCAGAGAGGAAAATGGAATGTAAAGCATGGAGGAACCGCTAATGATACATTTGGGCAGGATTTGTATAAGGCCACGTTCACACGTTCAGTATTTGGTCAGTATTTTACATCAGTATTTGTAAGCCAAGACCAGGAGTGGGTGATAAATACAGGAGTGGTGACATGTTTCTATTATACTTTTCCACTGATTGTTCCACTCCTGATTTTGGCTTACAAATACTGAGGTAAAATACAGTACTGACCAAATACTGACCATGTGAACGTGGCCTAATACTTAGGTCAGCTTCACACATCCTGATATTTCCGATACTGGAAAAACCAGTAGCGGCGTTGTCCGTGTCTATGTGTGTGTCTGTGTGCACCATCACATGTACTGGAATAGAATGCAAAACAGAAATTTCAGATGTTTAGGTGTTAAAGATGTGCTAAGATTGAGATAGAAAGATATTTGGTAGATAGATAGATATCCATGAGATATATAATTAGTGCCTTGTGTGTGTAGTTTACTGTAAATGTATGAAGTTAATAAATAAATGAATGAAAAAAAATGATGTGATGTCCCCCCCTATTTTTGATAACCAGTAAAGGTAAAGCAGACAGCTATGGGCTGATAGTATCCGGCTGGGAGGGTCCATAGTTATTGGACACTTTCCATCCTAAAAATAACAATCCTCAGCCGCCCCAGAATTATCTACATCAGACCTGTGGGGGAACATTTTTACTAATAAATTGGTCACTACATTTTATCAGAATTTTCACACAATCATTGACTAAAAAGACCAATAAGGCGGACGCCACGCCATTTTGTAAATTAATTTATTTATATATTACCTAAATACATGTATGTAAAACTACGCACTCAAAGCACTGATTATACATCTCACTGATATATTTCTATCTATCTATCTATCTATTCTAACAGTTCGAGCTGTGAATTAACTGTATGTGGCTGATGAAATGTTGAGTTTCCGCTGAGCTGTGTGTGTAAAAATCGGACTGCACACACATAGTCCATGTGTCGTGCAGCATTTTTCTTGCACCTATTCACTTGCATTGGCGGGTGCAATCTGATTCTCACAAACAATCGCAGCATGCTGTGATTTTTTTTCTCACACTGAGCAGTAAGTTCTCATGCTGCGAGCAATGATGTCCATAAGGTTACCTCGTTCAGTGGCTGTGATCTGTGGTAACCTTACTAATGTCAACGCTCGTCAAAGCAGCTGTGTGCTTGCGCTGCACAGCGTGAAACCCGGCAGTGACTGCTGCTTCTGTCTATGCGCCAGAGGCTAAGCGCCAGTGAATGCGCCATTTCTAGGGTGGCTGAGGTATGGTCTTATTAGACTGGGAAGGGTCCAATATCCATGGACTTTCGGCCCACAGCTGTCTGTTTAGCCTTTGCTGGTTATTAAAAATAGTGGGAAACTAAAACAACTTTTTTTTATGGTACCCCCTTTTAATAACCAGTAAAGGCTAAGCAGACAGCTGTGAGCCAGTATTAAGAGGCTTGTAAGGTCCATGGATATTGGGCCCTTCCCAGACAAATAAGATCAGCTCACACCTGCCTGCTTTCCCTTAGCTGGGTATTAAAAATAGGGGCCACATCATTCTTTTAAATTATTTAAAAGGTTAAATATGGCTAAATACCCTTTAGTGACTCGTGAAAGACTTAACCCCTTCATGACCGGGGGATTTTTCATTTTTCCGTGTTCGTTTTTCGCTCCCCTCCTTCCCAGAGCCATAACTTTTTTATTTTTCCGTCAATTTGGCCATGTGAGGGCTTATTTTTTGCGGGACGAGTTGTACTTTTGAATGACATCATTGGTTTTAGCATGTCGTGTACTAGAAAACGGGAAAAAAATTCCAAGTGCTGTGAAATTGCAAAAAAAGTGCAATCCCACATTGGTTTTTTGTTTGGCTTTTTTGCTAGGTTCACTAAATGCTAAAAATGACCTGCCATTATGATTCTCCAGGTCATTACGAGTTCACAGACACCAAACATGACTAGGTTATTTTTTATCTAAGTGGTGAAAAAAAATTCCAAACTTTGCTAAAAAAAAAAAAAAAATTGCGCCATTTTCCGATACTCGTAGCGTCTCCATTTTTCATCATCTGGGGTCGGTTGAGGGCTTATTTTTTGCGTGCCGAGATGACGTTTTTAATGATAGCATTTCGGTGCAGATACGTTCTTTTGATCGCCCGTTATTGCATTTTAATGCAATGTCGCGGCGACCAAAAAAACGTAATTCTGGCGTTTCGAGTTTTTTTCCCGCTACGCTGTTTAGCGATCAGGTTAATACTTTTTTTATTTGATAGATCGGGCGATTCTGAGCGCGGCGATACCAAATATGCGTAGATTTGATATTTTTTTTATTGATTTATTTTGATTGGGGCGAAAGGGGGGTGATTTAAACTTTTATGTTTTTTTAATTTTTTTCACATTTTTTTAAACTTTTTTTTTTAACTTTTGCCATGCTTCAATAGCCTCCATGAGAGGCTAGAAGCAGGCACAACCCGATCGGCTCTGCTACATAGCAGCGATCTGCTGATCGCTGCTATGTAGCAGAATTGCACGTGTGCTGTGAGCGCCGACCACAGGGTGGCGCTCACAGCGACGGGCAATCAGTAACCATAGAGGTCTCAAGGACCTCTATGGTTACCATTCACAAGCATCGCCGACCCCCGATCATGTGACGGGGGTCGGCGATGACGTCATTTCCGGCCGCCCGGCCGGAAGCGGTAGTTAAATGCCGCTGTCTGCGTTTGACAGCGGCATTTAACTAGTTAATAGGTGCGGGCAGATCGCGATTCTGCCCGCGCCTATTACGGGCACATGTCAGCTGTTCAAAACAGCTGACATGTCCGGGCTTTGGTGCGGGCTCACCGCGGAGCCCTGCATCAAAGCAGGGGAGCCGGCATCGGACGGTATAGTACGTCCGATGCCGGTAAGGGGTTAAAAGGGTGTTAGTTTATTATAAATCGGGAGCTTGTGTCATTAAATCTCTACAGGACATCTATCGATCCCATTTATTCTATCTATCAACCTATCTATCTAAACTTCCCTATCTACATATGTATATAAGATTGTTTTAGAAGTTTGTGAACATTAAATTACATAGAGATTACAGTATGTAAAAGCTGATGTTAAAAATAATTGCATACGGATGTTACAGGGATACTAATTGGGAAAAATTGCATTATACTCACTTAACACTGGCATGACATTTGTCCTACTTTTCTGGGTCAACAACGGAGCGATTTTTTTTATACTCGAGTGTAGGCAAAGCAGCCAACAGGTGCTCAGTATCTTTCAATACTGTTAGAAAGCCATTTAGGTGATTCCTTGATGAAGCTACTTGATAGAATGCCAAGAGTGTGTAATTGTTTTACATGTGTTTCTTAACTCCTTGGTTTCATATGTGTTCCTTTTTTGGCTTTAATGCCTTTAATTCTGAATCTACAATATGAGCATTTCAATAATAAGATCCAGGGAAACCACGGCTTGAACAAATATTGACCCATAGAACAAGGTCATCAGGTCAGTTTTACAACAAAAAACCTCATAAAACCCCAAAAAAACAGGTGGAATTGCTTTGTTTGTTTTCAATTTGATCCTACTTTGAATTTTTTTTTTTGCTTTTCAGTACATTACATGGTAGAATAAACAACATATCTAGAAACTACAACTCGCCCTGCAAACAAGCTCTCATACTGCTATGTCAGTGGAAAAAAATATGTCTTTAGGAAAGAAAAAAGAAAAAAATGGGAGCATTTCCAAGGGGTTAAACCATGTTCCTTCTGTCTTCTTAAATCGTCCCCATTATGCGTCGGCGCTATGTGGATAATAGATAAATAATTCATAGTTTCTGCTGTTCTGTATTGTATGCAAGTCAGAAGTAAGAATTTTTAAGTTTCTATTTTACATATTGTGTCAACCTATTCTACAGAATAGTACACAAACTGTAATAATACAAATATTCACATATACACACCCTAGTGCCAGCCCATTCTGCAAGAATACATTTTAGCTGTATTATCTGTACAGTTTTAAAACCAAAGTCACATTGGCTTATCCGCCATGCTTTTCTTTCCATCTCTGCTTACGCAGATTGACTGTTGTGTATGAGTGAAAATATCATCTGATTTTCATCCAGAAAACTCAGATAATTTTCATCTTTACTGTCATCCGCGTGCCATACCTGTGTTTGTATTTTACTTGAATGTGACATGTGTGTCCATATTTTATATCCATGTGACATCAGCAATTTAAAAAGTACATGATCAAATAACATTTCCTAAGTTAATGTAGTCGTCCACAACTCGGACAATTTCTTCTGGATCCCTATGTTTTCCCCCAGTAAAATAACACTTTTACTCACCTCTGGTGCCGGTGTCATTCCGGCGGTGTTAGCACTGACTTTCCCAGGGCTTCCGTGACTTTATTGTGTTTTGCTATCCCTGTGGCTGATTGGCAATGGTTTCATTCACTCTCCTCTCCTTTAGACAAATCAAGACATCCAGAGGAAGTAAGAGCTGCGGCTGCTCTCATTTCCTCCATATGTCAATTACATCTGTAGAAGAGGAGAGTAAAACCAGCGCTGATAGTGTGACAGAACAATGTCATGCAAGCCCCGGGAGAATGGCGCAGGCATCGGAAATTAGTATAAGGGCTCATACTCACATGCGGAAAACTCGGATGAGTCTCGCACTTCAATACCCAGCACTGCACCCGGCACTCAGGAGCGGAGAGTGCGGCTGCATCTATTGCTATGCGGCCGCACGCTCCGATCTGAGTGCCAGCAGCAGCGCCAGGTATTGATGTGCGAGACTCATCCGAGTTTCTCGCAAGTGAGTATGAGCCCTAAGTGTTATTATTTTACTGAGGGGAAACATAAGGATTCAAAAGGGGTAGTCCGAGTAGAGCGCAACCCCCTAGAATAAATGCAAAATATCTGTAAATATCTTGGATGCCATCCAGATGATTCTTATGGGATCCAATTTTTTGACAGTGCCCTGTAGGCTTTTGTAGGCAAGTCTCATCCATTACTAGAAAAAGATTAAGAATATTTTTTTTCATGGGGAAACCTGGTTTTTGTGCTGCAAGTGTCTTCCGAACAGCACAACTGAGTCACATTGGTCAATGTCCTCTCCAACTTCTAGGGCTCGTTCAGACGAATGTATTAATTGCATGTGTGCTGTTCACGATATGGAAAGCACACTGACCAATGCAATCTAAAGTGGTAGTTCACATGAACGTCTTTACACTCAAGCTGTTGGTCAGTGCTTAAAAAAATCACAGCATGCATTATTTTGATCCGAATTTTGGATCAGTGTCTCAAACAATCAATGCATGAAAAGTGGATCACATACGGTTTATCATCCATATGTCATGCATTTTACATATATACAATAGATTACAATTCTAAGATAAGATAGAAAACCGTCTATTTGTCCTTTATTAACCCCTTAACGACCGCCGATATGCCTTTTCGTGGTGGTCATTAAGGGTAATTAAAACCACAGCGCCATTAATTAACAGCGCTGTGGAAAAAGTGTATAGCGCCCCGAGGTCTCGGCTATATCCGGGGTCTTGCACATCAGAAGAGAAAGAAATAGGGTCCCCCGGTCCCCCCCCCGATACTTACCGGTGTCCCTGGGTCCTTTTGCTTCCCCCCATGGCTGCTGGCATTTTCTTCCGATAAGAAAATGGTGGGGGCATGCGCAGTGCGCCCTCCGAGATCTGCCGGCCAACACCCAGCAAAAATAGGAGATTTTTTTCCTATTGGTTCATTTTGATCACTGTGATAGACCCTATCACAGTGATCAAAATAAAACAAAAAGTAAATGAACCCCCCTTTATCACCCCCTTAGATAGGAAAAAATAATGAAATAAAAATATATATTTATTTCCATTTTTCCATTAGGATTAGACTTGGGCTAAAGTGAGTTGGGCTAAAGTTGGAGTTAGGGTTCGGGCTAAAGTTAGGGTTAGTTTAGTTTGGGGCTAAAGTTAGGGTCAGGGTTAAGGTTGGAGTTAGGGTTAGGGTTGGGGCTAGGATTGGTGTTAGAGTTTGGATTATGTTTATAGTTTGGATTAGGGTTAGGGTTGGGATTAGAGTTAGGATTGGGATTAGGGTTATGGTTAAGGGTGTGTTGGGGTTAGGGTTGTGGTTAGGGTTGGGATTCGGGATAGGGGTGTGTTGGGGTTAGGGTTATGGTTAGGGTTGGGATTAGGGTTAGGGGTGTGTTGGGGTTAGAGTTGGTTTCTCCTGTGACCCTTGTGAAAATAACAAATTGGGGACTAAAAAATCATTTTTGTAAACATTTTTTTAAATTTTCTCAGCTCTGCCTTATAAACTTTAGTGAAACACTTGGGGGTTCAAAGTTCTCAGAACACATCTAGATAAGCTCCTTGGGAGGTCTAGTTTCCAAAATGGGGTCACTTGTGGGGGGTTTCTACTGTTTAGGCACATCAGGGGCTCTGCAAATGCAACATGGTGTCCGCGGACCATTCCATCAAAGTCTGCATTCCAAAACATCACTACTTCCCTTTCGAACCCCGATGTGTGCCCAAACAGTAGTTTTCTCCCACATATGGGGTACCAGCATACTCAGGACAAATTCGACAAAAACTCTTGGGGTCCAATTTCTCCTGTAAACCCTTGTGAAAATAAAATATTGGGGGCAAAAAAATCATTTTTATGGGAAAAAATTATTTTTTATTTTTACGGCTCTGCATTATAAACTTTAGTGAAACACATCTAGATACATTCCTTGTAGGGTCTAGTTTCCAAAATGGGGTCATTTGTGGGGGTTTGTACTGTTTAAGCACATCAGGGGCTCTGCAAACTCAACAAGACACCCGCAGACCATTCCATCAAAGTCTGCATTCCAAAAAGGTCACACCTTCCTTTCCAAGCCCTGACGTGTGCTCAAACAGTAGTTTTCTCCCAAATATGGGGTATCAGCATACTCAGGACAAATTGGACTATCAGCGTACTCAGGTCAAATTGGACAGCAACTTTTGGGGTCCAATTTCTCTTGTTACTGTTGTGAAAATACAAAATTGGGGGCTAACAAAATCATTTTTGTGGAAAAAAAAGATTTTTTATTTTCACGGCTCTGCATTATAAAGTTTAATGAAACACTTTGGGGTTCAAAGTTCTCACAACACATCTAGATAAGTTCCTTGGGGGGGTCTGGTTTCCAAAATGAGGTAAATTGTGGGGTGTTTCTACTGTTTAGGCACATCAGGGGCTCTGCAAACACAAAATGACGCCCGCATATCATTCCATCAAAGTCTGCATTCCAAAACGGCGCTCCTTCCCTCCCAAGCTCTGCCATGCACACAAACAGTGGTTTCCCCCCACATATGAGGTATCAGAGTACTCAGGTCAAATTGCACAACAACTGTGGTGGTCTAAATTCTCCTGTTACCCTTGGGAAAATAAAAAATTAGGGGTGAAAAGATCCTTTTTGTGGAAAAAATATGATTTTTTATTTTCACGGATCTACGTTATAAACTTCTGTGAAGCACTTGGGGGTTCAAAGTGCTCACCACATATCTACATAAGTTCCTTGGGGGGGGTCTAGTTTACAAAATGGTGTCACTTGAGGGGGGTTTCCAGTGTTTAGGCACATCAGGGGTTCTCCAAACGCGACATGGCGTCCAATCTCAATTCCAGCCAATTCTACATTGGAAAAGTCAAATGTTGCCCCTTCCCTTCCGAGCTCTGCCATGCGCCCAAACAGGGGTTTACCCCCACATATGGGGTATCGGCGTATTCAGTAGAAATTGCACAACAAATTTTGTCATTTATTTTCTATTTTTACATTTGTGAAAATAAAAAAACTGGTTCTGAAATAAAATGTTTGTAAAAAAAAGTTAAATGGTCATTATTTTTCTTCCACATTGCTTCAGTTCTTGTGAAGCATGTTAAGGGTTAATTAACTTCTTGAATGTGGTTTTGAGCACCTTTAGGGGTGAAGTTTTTAGAATGGTTTCACTTTTGGGTATTCTCTGTCATGTACACCCCTCAAAGTAACTTCAAATGCGATTTGGTCCCTAAAAAAAATGAGAAATCGCTGATCAATTTTAACTTTCTAACAAAAAAAAATTGTTTCTAAAATTGTGCTGATGTAAAGTAGACATGTGGGAAATATTATTTATTAAGAATGTTTTGTGACATATCTTATTTAAAGGCATAAAAGTTTAAAGTTTGAAGATTGAAAAATTTTATAAAATATTTTCCATTTTTTTCATATATAAACGCAAGTTATATCGAAGAAATTTTACCACTAACATGAAGTATAATATGTCATGAAAAAACATTCTCAGAATCAGCAGGACCTGTTAAAGTGTTCCAGAGTTATGACCTCATAAAGTGACTGTGGTCAGAATTGTAAAAATTGGCCTGGTCATTAAGCTGCAAATTGACTCAGTCACTAAGGTGTTAAATTGTTCTTATAAAAAAACAAAATAGACTTACAGATGGCATATGGACATAAAATCGGACACAGGGATGACAATACGGATGAAAAATCATCCTTTTTTTCTGGATGTAAATTGCACAGTTTTGCATATGCTCGTGTAAATCCAGCCTAAGTTACTAGTTACTTATAGTGCATGCATGTAGAAAAGACAGGAACACTTTACGCTACACTGAAAATGTTTTTTGATAAGAAGTCTATGGTAGAAACAGACAGCCGATGTAGTGGAACAATCAACACTGAGTGATTAATAAAAAGTAGAGGAGGCAGATTATAAGGACCTCTTGGTCTTTCTCTGCCGTCGCTATTGTATGTTTCCAAGTTTAAATGTATTCATAAAATAATAGCTGAATTGTTTCCCAGCAATGGAAAATGATTTAATGAAAAAAGAAGATCCCCAGACACTTGGAGCAAAAGTGCAAAAACCTTCTAGTACAATGTATGCATACTTTTTCTTCTGACATAATTAAAAGCATAAAACCAGTACAAGTTTACACACATTTCCATTTGTCACGCTACATGTGTCAGGGTATTCATATATTAAATAACCACAGCGGTTTAAAGGGAAATACTAGCAAGGACTAGTAATTTGCCATCTATTTAAAATTTGTTATGATTATAATTTTTTACTGCTACTTGTTAACAACATTTTTAGACAACGCCTTCTATGTTGGAGCCACTATGGTGATCAGCGGGGTCCCACTCCTGAGAGCATTGGTAGAAAGCTGACTTTGGCTGGTCAACCAGATATGAAAGTAGCTCATGGCAGCCATGCAAATGAATGGCCATCCAAGGCCAATATATAGACCTTGAATCTGACTTGCTGGATGGGAATTTTTATTTTTATCAAATAACAAAAAGCAAAGTGGATAAACAAAAGAGAAATTTACATCAAATCAATATTTGGTGCGATCGCCCTTTGCTTTCAAAACAGCAGTATAATATTTCAACAATGTGCTGTTGAAGTTTTTTGAAGAACCAACACATGGGCAACACTGAATGCCATAAACACAGTGGTCCTGCAAGGAAACAGTGCAGCAAATAAAAGATAACATCATGCTTACTTCCCCTCATATTCAGGAGATGTCCAGCAGTGACAGAACTGTGGCAACCAGCAATGATTTCTTTAAGAAAGATGAAGACTGCAACAAAATCAACAAAGCTTTACTTATCAGAAAGAATACTGTAGCAAAAGTGATGCAAAAATTTAACAAAGATGGAACTGTAATCATCTTACAGAGATGTTCAGGCCAACCACAGAAATAATCACCTAAACAGAAGAGTATGGTGTACACTGCAGAGGAATGGCATGCATGGGTGTCGTCCACAAAGGAAGCCTCTCCTAATGCCTATGTTCAAGAAATTCTGACTACAATTTGCCAGGGCCAATGCTGAAAAAATGTGAAGATTGCTTGGATGCCACACTCTGGAGTGAGGAGACCAAGATAAATAATCTTGGAACTGATGGCTTCAAAACTGTGTGGTGTCACAAAGGTGTGGAGTACAAAGAAAAATGCATGGTGCCCACAGTGAAACATGGTGGTGGCAGTGTCCTTATGTGAGGCTGCATGAGTGCTGCTGGTCTTGGGGAGCTTTCATTGATAGTATGAATTCACAGATATACTGCACTATATTGAAAGAGAAGATACTACCATGACTTCGTGCCCTTGGTAGACGTGCACTTTTACAACATAACAATGATCCAAAATACACATTTAAGTCCACTGTTGTATTTCTGACAAACAACAGGGTGAAAGTGATTAAATGGCCAAGTATATCTCCTGATCTGAACCCAGTATAACACCTACAGGCAGTTCTGAAGAGAGTATTCAGTATTCGGGCTCTAAAAGAGGTTGTTCTTGAAGAACAAAAAAAATAGATATCACAGTATGTCTAAAATGTGTTCATTCCATGCCTAGAAGACTTGGTGCCGTTCTTAGAAATCATGGGGATCATACCGAAATATCAGATGGAGATGTTTTTATGTGGGGTGTATTCATTTTTGCATCAACTAATTTGAGTAAAACTGAAGATTTTGTGATGAAAGTTATATTATTAATCTTATTTCCATGTTATGGGTTAAAAAATATTCTATTAAACTCAGTCTTGTCAAGATTTTGGAAATTGTTCTTATGTTCACTGAAGTATTGACTAAAATCTTACTTTTCAAAGGGGTGTACTCATTTAATGCACATATAAAAAACTCATATACTGTATGTTTATAGAGAGTTAAATAACAGATGGAAATAAATGTGCTGCATGATTCATTGGACCCGTTTAAGCCTCTGTATCAATAACTTTGTTTTTTCTAAGAGGTTAACTGTGGCAATAGTTGAATGCAGGGTATTTCAGAATAAATGAATGAAAATCGTACAGTGGACGCCAGGAAAGCCTGCGCTCCTGAAATTGAATGTTGCTTTTCCTGAATAGCCAGTTGACCTTCACATCTCCATGTTAGTCTATACTTCAGGTTCCACTTTGAATTGGGAGCAGAGCGTGCTGAGCTGGAGCAATGCGAGGGTGATGTTTTGTAACTTTTATTCCAATCACAAATGGAAGGTATTGATTTTGGGAAAGCAGAGGCAGAGTGGCAGGCGCCCAATTGAGGAGAAACAAAAATGAAATACCAGAATTGATTGGTTCCACTGACCAGGACGACTTTCTTACTTAGCTGGTAATATTTCACACGGAGAAAGGTCAAAGGTTAGGCTGTGAATAGCCCTTCTCTGCCATCATAAAGTATAAAATATCTCTCATTTCTGAATGTCATCAGCCTCTCATTGATGCAAAAAGAATGTCAAATATTGTACGACACAGAGAACAAATTGCTGTGAAATCCAGGAAAAGACTTTCAAGCACTAAGATTTGGGGTGGTGGAGGCTAATCCTTGAGCGGGGCGACATCAAAGCAGTCTGCGCGGAGTAGTCGCGGTATCGGGGAGCAGAGGCTGGTTAGGTAGGGGATGTTTATTGATTAAGATCGTGCATATCAAAATTCCAAGATTCTGCTAAACACTTGATGTGTGAGGAGAGGTGTGCTGATTAATGTATGTGCCCACTAACGCGTTATGATATTTATCTGCAGTAGAGAATTCTGTATTCTATGCTGCTGCTGCATCAGGTATATGGTAGAGGATTAATTTCCCAATTATAAATAATCCAAATCATATTTGAAAATCAAGGAAAAACCAGACCTGAATGTAAAAGCTATATCTCGTATAACAAGGCGTCTACACAACCGTCGCAAAAAGAGAGTATGATAAAGTGCTTCCCCGTCTTTAGACTAAGTGCTCAATCTTTTATAATCCACGGACCAGACTACCAGAATTAATCAATCTCAAGGTAATTTAAAGGGATGTAACCATCATCTGAGGCATTTATGGCATATCTAAGGTAAATGGCTGATAGATCCAAATTTTGGGGCTGCCATCCGGTCCTTTTCTCCTCCATTTTCATTTTACAAAGGTAGAGGTGATGCACATATGTGAATCTATCTATTGTCATTTATGTGAGTGTTTCAATAATTCTACTTCCATCAACGACAATGAAGATACCTGCAATCTTGCATTGCCTTTTCTCCACCTTATATCAAGAACCTAATTCAGCCAATATTTGTGGATGCATGTGGTTTCCTGGGCCACATGTAAGCCACCAAAAATGCAGATGAGCATGATCATAACCAGACAGATGGTTTGGACCTAAAGAAATTGACATCTAGGGGCAAAGGTGGTTTATCGAGCCAAATGTGAGCCACCACTAGACACAGACAAGCATGACAATGACCAGATGATTAGGGACTACATAAATTGACATCTTGGGGCACATGTGGTTTCCCAGACCACATGTGAGCCGCCACCAAACACAGTCCAGTATGTTCATAACTAGATGTTTAGGGACTGCAAAAGTTTAGGGGCGCATGAGATTTCTCTGGCCTCATGTGAGCCGCCACCAGACACAGACAAGAATGACCATGACCTGATGGATTGGGACAACTAGCACGCATATGGTTTTCCAGGGCCACACCTCTGGTTTAGACTCATTTCATAATGGAATTGTTTTTAGAGAGTAAGTGGCTCCTCAAACAGAAAGTTAAATCTATATATGAGTTAATATTAGCTCAGATCTGAACAACAGGTGAGGTAAGCTGCCAGAATTGGTTGCTCTGTATGCCCCTTCTTCAGTCACTCTGCTAATAGTTATTGGAAGATTACAGTGACATTCACTTGAATATGTGGTGGCAAGCGAAACAGCACATATTTTAAGTGTAATTAAGACCATTTTATTTTTGTGAGCATTTCCCTTTTGATGAGATTACAGCGTTCTCTATTGCTGATCTACACGAAATTCTTTCCAAGTTTCAAGAAGCCATTAACCTTTCTTCTCCTTCTCTCTTCCAGCTATGCTGTGACGGTGCAGGAATCCTACGCTCACCCATTTGATCAGATTTATTACACTCGCTGCACAGATATCCTCAACTGGTTCAAATGCACAAGACACAGGTAGGTTGTTGGCAGTATGATCCTGCATGGTACGTTGCATTGTGCATGCTGGGGGAAATGGCAAGGCTTACAGTGGCCGACTACGTTAGGTGTATACCGAGCAGATGCTCTAATTTCGACCAACGAATATGTATGACTATGCATAGAGTAAAATAGGATTGACTGATCCTGCTGTTCCTTTGGGAGATAAGCAACCACCATAGATCTCTGGCAGTGTCTTTCTCTGCTTACTCCATTGGGTACACAAGCATGCTCTCTAGGGCCAAGCTTGCATGTATGGGATCATTGTGAGGAAGAGCTGTCAGAGGAACGAGCATTCAGCCGTCAGCATCCTAACAAGTATGGTCAGCCATGTAGATGTCCACTATTCTGTCCTGAGCACTTTTCTTCCTTTGCCATCTGAATAACCCTGCCTACAAAAAACTCATGATATGCTGTCATGTAGCCGTGATAGCATTACGTAGTTGCTGAAGATTTATCTGATTAAAAGAGCATGTTATATCAGCGTACTATGGTTGTCATAGATTGTGCCGCAGATTATGCTGCATGAGTCCGCGACCGCTCCTTTATTGCATTCATGCATGTTTCACTGTGAAACACCACAGCGATTCAAGGAAAACAAATGTTTAAGAACTGGCATCCTATTTGTGTATAGGGAGAGACCTGTCAGTATAGGGGAGGAGGCGGGAAGAAGCTGCCGGGGACCTACCTCTTGGACTAGTCATCCTAATTGTCTCATCTCCAGCAGAGTTTTCAAAATATGGTTACTCTGAAATGCCATGGAGTTTTATAGTAAAACATGCACACCTGAAATAACGGATCCGGTCTCTGATTCATGCTTCCCGTGTTTCGGGCAGCATGAAATAGCTGTCTAGTTCTTCTTATATAGCAACTTACAGATATTGCATGTAGCCGTAGGGCGTATATACCGCAGGTTGATAGCCTAGTCATTAGCAGACAGGTAGGCTTCATCCGTAACTACAATTCTCCAGTAGGTTGTGACTTTTAACCATTGTTCACGTGTTATTGATGGGCTTAATATATAGCAAGAATACGCCACCAGCTTGAAACCATTAACAATGGATCCTTGTTTTCATGGTGTTAACACCTTGTTGTAATGAAATGGTGAGGTCTTCTGCTGTGGGCCAAGATCTTCAATTTTGCACATACTTTACATGCACATTTCCGTTTTAGCATATGACAGTATCACATGTTTATCTACAATTATAGAGGAAATCTTACTTTTTTTTTTTTTTTGCATTTTGCCCAATGTGGTTCCAACAATCCTGCCATTGTCAAATTCACCACAATTGAGACAATCTCAGGGAAGTTACCTGCCTCCCTTGTGAATACCGTACTGTCTGGGCACAGATAAAGCACAGATTGGGGGCAGGCGGAGCAGAGAGGAGAAAGGTGGTAGATGGTGGATGGGTGATTCTCGGTTGGGATCCATGTCTGGGATTGTACTCTTAAAATCAGGAATTCTAGAAAATTTGGGACAGTTTTCAAGGAAACCCTGTGGCTGAATGGAGGTCATACATTCTTTTCCACTACATATATTTCTCTTCAGGGATATTATATTGTCATACTTATGTACAGTACCCGGGACAGCTCCCGGCGAATGCAGGTAATATTTAAATATATAGAAAAATATATAAAAGTTCATATCAGCCCCACAGTTTCCTAGAGCATAAAAATAATCTCACAAAAGAAAAAGCATATTTGATATTGCTGCATAAAAATATCATGATATTTATCCCATATTGTGAAATGAAAAATGGAAACAAAGTCTAAATGGTTGCTTCTCCTCCCGAAAATGGAACAAAATGTGTTCAAAAAGTCGTATGGTCAGAACAATGTTACTGTTAAAAACTACTGATGGTACTTGGAAAAAAAAAGCAAGCTGTGGTATTTTATTGACTGAAAAATAAAAAAAAGTTACAGATTTTGGAAGGCAAGGAGAAAAAAAATTGAAAACAAACAGAGGGCCCTTGTAGCCGGCCCTACTTATGTTGTACATGTGGAAAGTCAGCTTGCCAGTAATCTGCCACCCGAATGTACTGTACATGCCATTATTTCTGCTGAGTCAAAAAATATTTGCTATTTTGCTTTTGCAAATGTCTCCTATAATCCTGATTTGTCCCATATTCTGCGCAGGATAAGTTACAAGACAGCCTACCGGCGAGGTCTGCGAACCATGTACAGAAGACGATCCCAATGTTGCCCAGGATACTATGAAAGTGGAGATTTCTGCGTCCGTACGTATTTCTCTACGTGTCCATTCTTTTCTATGAATTTCTGATGTTGAAGTCATTGCTATTCTCCTATATTATTCATACAATTGTTCTCCGTAGCATTCCTGCTCTGCCAACCTCCAGTATGTGCGTTCCCATATATAACGCAGCACGATGGGAAATATTGCAATCCTGCATCTGTGTATTGGCATCACAATCTGCTCTGCCTTGGCCGTTACAGTTTTGCTTTAGAATTTCAGAGTAATAAAGCTGATTTCATTTCTTTTTAATGTCCTGTACTGTATTGAAGTTTTGGACTTTTTCACCTCATCCTGTAAATTAAACTAATTCATATCAGGAGGACAGGGTCGCAGTGTGCGGTTTTGTATATAACCGTGAGTCCCCAAAGTGCCCTGGCTTTTGAGTTGTGCAGTAATGGATTATATTATGTCTATGTGGCAGACCTCTGTAATGTTAGGCATCTGGTACTGAAGATTTTCTTTTCTATCGGGAGACCATATGTTAAGGAATTGTTTGGACGCTGTATGGTATAAGGTTATACACCCTCGGCCATGTGCCTCTTCTCCTGTCCTGACTACACATGACGCAGGTTATGAGCATATTACAAAGTTGTCATTGCAGGTAGAGTGATATCGACATTTTACTGCCGGACTCGGCTTATGTGTTAATAGTAAGTTCCAAGGATCCAGGCGCACTTATAAAACTATGGCTACGTTCACACTAGCGTTCGGCTAGTGTGCGTCGCGCTAGCGTCGGGCGACGCAGCGGCGATGCACGCGTCATGCGCCCCTATGTTTAACATGGTGGACGCATGCGTTTTTGCTTGTTGCGTTTTCCGACACGTGTTGCATTTTTCTTGCGTCCGATTTTTGTCAAAAAACGACGCACGCGTCGAAAAACGCAGCGTTTTTGCGTGCGTTTGCACGCGTTTTTCGGTGCGTTGTGCGTCGCGTCGCCGACGCAGCGGCGCACAACGCTAGTGTGAACGTAGCCTTACCGGGCTTATTGAGTATCTCATGAGCCATAGTAAATTTATTTTATTACTTCTCCTTTAGGGCTTGTGCACACATTACAGATTTGGTGCGATTTTGCTAGCAAAACCTGAAGCAATCCTGATGCCAGCAAAGTGAATGAGAAACCTGAAGTGTCATGCGCACGTTGCTTATTTGTGATTTGCAGATGTGGTGCAGAAAATAATCTGCTGCATGTCAACTTTTTGCGTTCCCGAATGGTCAGCGGGCACATCAAAATGCCGCATTTGGGCGCATCCGCATATAATGCATGTCCCTGCGTACCCAGTGTTAAAGATAGGTACGCAGGACGCATGTGGAAGTAGGCGGAGCTTAAGGGAGCATATACATAGCCATACGCAGGTGTGTAACCAGCCTAAGAAAGCCTAGATTAGGCTAGCTGTATTTCCTGTCCAATCTAATTTTTAGTTATAATAAGGTGCGTTAGAGACTACAGATTTGTTATACCTACTCATCTCATCCAACCACCTTACGGTTATACAAACATTTAGCGGTGCTTAAAGAAAACCAGTCAGTTGCCATAAACATGACCTTTCTGTTCCTAGTACAAATATCGCTGTTCTTCTGAATCTGTCGTTGTTTATTTTTTGTTCCTGCGCCTTTTCTTTCCTGAGAAATGGCACTTTTATCCATGTAAAGTAATGGCTGAAAGTGTTTGCACCCTTTAAAGTTTTTTCAGAAAATGAAGTGTTTCTCCCAGAAAATTATTGCAGTTACCGGAACAACACACACAAAAACAGAGTCAAAAAGACAAATTGGACATAATTTCACACGTAACCCCAAAAATGGGCCAGACAAAATTGTTGGCACCCTCAACTTAATATTTGGTTGCACACCATTTAGAAAAAATAACTGCAATCAATCACTTCATATAACCATCAACAAGCTTCTTACACCTCTCAACTGGAATTTTGGACTACTCTTCTTTTGCAAATTGCCCCAGCTCTCTCATATTTGATGGTGTCTTGCCCCAGCAGTAATTTTAAGATCTCTCCACAGGTGTTCAATGGAATTTAGATCCAGACTAATTGCTGGCCACTTCACAACTTTTTAGTGCTTTGTTTCCATCCATTTCTGGGGGCTTCTTGAAGTATGTTTGAAGTCATTGTCCATCTGGAAGATCCATGACTTAGACGCATACTCAGCTTTCTGACACTGAGCACTACATTACAACCCAAAAATGTTTGATAATCTTCTGATTTCATGATGCCTTGCACACAGTCAAGGCACGTAGTGCTGCAGGCAAAAAAACAACCCCAAAACATCTTTGAATCTCCAAGATATTTAACTTATGCTCTTTACCAAGCAAAGTTAGCAGACCCAATCCAAGTTCCAAAGAAATTCAAGCTGTTCTGCAGGCTCGGGGTACATCAGTATCAGACGACATTTAAAAGAAATGAATCGCTATGGCAGGATACCGAGGAGGACCACACTGATGACACAGAGATAAAAAAGCTAGACTGCAGTTTTTTTTAAATGTATGTGAAGAAGCCAAAATCCTTGAGGGAAAGTGTCTAGTGGACAGATGAGACCAAGATAGAGCAGTTTGGTAAAGCACATCATTCTACGATTTACCAAAAATGAAATGAGGTCTACAAAGAAAAGAACACAATACCTACAGTTAAATAAGGTCGGGATTCAAAGATGTTTTGGGGTTGTTTTTCTGCTTCTGGCACTGGGTGACTTGACTATGTGCAAGGCATCATGAAATCTGTAGATTACCAAAGGATTTTGGGTCACAATGTAGTGCCCAGTGTCAGAAAGCTGGGTTTATGTCCTAGGTCATGGGTCTTCAGGAGGACAATGACCCCAAAAATACTTCAAGAAGCCCCCAAAATTGAAGGAAACAAAGCACTGGAGCATTCTGAAGGGGCTTATGTAAAAAGCTTGCTGATGGTTATAGGAAGAGATTCATGGTAGTTATTTATTTCAAATGGTGTGCAACCAAATATTAAGTTGATGGTGCCACCAATTCTTGGGTTTAATGTGAAATGATGTTCACTTTGCCTTTCTTTCTTTGTTTTTTTGTGTTGTTCCAATACACACAAAGAAAATAAACATGAGTATAATAAAACATGTGTAATCACAATAATTTTCTGGGAGAAATACTTCATTTTCTTGAACAATTTCAAGGATGCCAACACTTTCAGCCATGACTGTATAGGGAAGAGGGTGGCCTTATCTCAGGAATGGAGAGTCGCAGGAAGAAAACAACAATGCCAGATTCAGAAGAAAAGCTCAGTTTGTTCCAGGTTAATATATATTTATGCCAAGTGACTTGTCCTCTGTAATGTTATTGAAGGCATTTATTGCTTTAACTGTTGATTGAAAGAGGGCAATTACTTTCTGTGTATAGCTGACATAGATAACATTGCCAATTGCCTTTTAGTGATATAATAATTATTTATAGATTGAAATCTGTAATAGATATAATGAACTGATGAGCTTGTGGATAAGAGAGCTTATTCTTATGTCCAAATACAGGAACGCAACACATTAACTGCAGTATCTAAGTGGAGGACATAATAGAGGACAGACTAGATGGGTTTGTTGGAAAGTATTGACTCTAGTGTATACTATAGTAAAAAGGATTGTATTATGCATAACCTATATCACCTGTCCACAAGATGCATGATAATTGGAGGTATGACTGCTGGGATCCCCATGGATCCAATATTGTCCAGAAGTATTTGGACAGTGACCGAACCGTCGTGATTTTGGCTCTACATGTCACAATTTTTTATTTAGATGAAACAACTGAGATGCTATTGAAGTGTAGACTTTCAGGTTTAATTAAAGGCGTTGAGCAAAAATATCCTGTGGAACATTTAGGAATTGCAACCATTTTTCTACAAAGACTCATCATTTCAGAAACTCAAAAGTAATTGGACAAGTTAACTTTACCAAATAAAATGGTTATTTTTAATACTTTATACAGAATCCCTTGCAGGCAATGACTGCCTGAAGTCTGGAAGCCATGGATGTCACCAAACGCTGGGTTTCCTCCTTCGTGAGGCTTTGCCAGGTCTTTACTGCAGCTGACTTTAGTTGTTGCTTGTTTGTGGCTCTTTCTGCCTTAAGTTTTATCTTAAACATGTGAAAACCATGCTCGATGGGGTTGAGATCTGGGGATTGACTCCACCATTGCAGAATATTCCACTTTGCCTTAAAAAACTCATGGGTTACTTTCATAGTATGTTTTGGGTCATTGCCCATCTGTACTATGAAACGCCATCCAATCAACCTTGCTGCATTTGGTTGAGTCTGAGCAGAAAGTATCGCCCTGTACACTTCAGAATTCATCCGGCTGCTTCTGTCCTCAGTCACATCGTTAATAAACACTTGTGACCCAGTGCCATTGGAAGCCATGCATGCCCAAGCCATCTCGCTGCCTCCACCATGTTTTACAGAAGATGTGTTGTGATTTGGATCATAATAATAATAATTAATAATATTTTTTATTTATATAGCGCCAACATATTCCGCAGCACTTTACAATCATGAGCAGTTCCAAGCCTTCTCTATACTTTCTTCTTCTCATCATTCTGGTTCACATTCATCTTAGTTTCATCTGTCCTAAGAATGCTTTTCCAGAAGAGAGCTGGCTTCAGATGTGTTTTGGCAAAGTTTAATCTGGCTTTTCTATTTTTTAAGACTGATTAGTGGATTGCACCTTGTGGTGAGCCCTCTGTATTTGCTCTCATGAGGTGTTCGCTTTATCGTAGACTAAGATACTGAACCACATCCTGGAGAGTGGTCTTCATTTGGGTGGATGATGTGAAGAGTTTTTTCTTCACCATGGAAAGGATTCTGCCGTCATCCAACACTGTTGTCTTCTGTGAAAATCTAGCCATTTTTGCATTCCCAAGTTTACCAGTGCGCTCTTTTTTGCAGAATGTACAATACTGTTGATTTGGCCACTCCTAACATTCCTACTATCTCTGCATTGGATTTCTTTTTTTTTTCAGCCTAAGAATGGTCTATTTCTCTTCCATTGACAGCTCCTTTGATTACATGTTGTAGATTTACAGCAACAGCTTCCAAATGTAAATCTTACACCTGGAATCAGCTCCAGACCTTTTACCTGCTTAACTGATGATGGATTGACAAGGGAATAGCCCATGCAACCCATAAAAAGGTTTTTGAGAAATTTGTCCAATCACTTTTGGTCCTTTTTAAAGAAATCTACATCATAGAGTTCTGTAATTCCTAAACCCTTTCTCCAATTAGGATGTTAATACCCTAAAAAAAAGTTGAGAGTCTGCACTTTAAGCCCATATTGATTATATAATGTATCTAGAATATGTTTTTGTAAACAGCTAAAATGCCACAACTTGTGTCACTGTACAAATATTTCTGGACCTAACTATATAACCACCATTTCTATGGACAGTAAATGGATCGGTACTCACTACTGCTCCATCAATACAGGAGACTTTTAGAACCCAGTTCTTGTGATCAGTCGAAGACCCATTGATTGGTGATGAGCGAGTATACTCGTTGCTCGAGATTTCCTGAGCATGCTCTGGTGGTCTCCGAGTATTTGTAAGTTGTGAAGAAACCAGATTGTATCTTAATTACCCAGACAGCTACGTTTTTGCAAACCAATAAGAACCGACTCTTCATTTGTATATTGGCTTGTGCATTTAAGTGTTTATGTCTGGTGGTTCAAGAAGACAGACTTGCAAACTGATACCATTTAACATACAGTGTAAGTCTGTAATAGTGACTTGTACATTGTGTGTGTCTATCTTTGTTTATTGATGTGTGCTGATATGCAAATTGTACATTGAATTCCAGAACTAGCTTGGTGACTTCTAAAGCAGAGAAGGAAAGACTGTGCAAATAGATTGAGTGGTCAAGTAGTACTAGGTAATCTCATCACCATTGTTTGCCATATCTTGATGTTGAACTAAAGGACACTGGGTAATTATAAAAATAGCTTACATGCCTGGGGTATAAAAAGACTGAGAGATCACATCCTGGGAGAGTCTGAAGTAATACAGAGCTACCAGCTGGACATTCTGCAAACCACACTACAGAAAGGACTGCAGCCAATTCATCATGGCACCATCACAAGGGACACTGGTCTAGGATTCTTGTTATGATCTGGTAATTCAGTACCACAATGGACATAGAAGTCAGAGCACATACAGTGACCTGACAATAACCCAAAAACATAGAACGAGCTCTGAGACGTGGGAACTCTGCTGACCGCAATCCCTAATCCTCTCCAAACAACACTAGAGGCAGCCGTGGATTGCGCCTAACTCTGCCTATGCAACTCGGCACAGCCTGAGAAACTAACTAGCCTGAAGATAGAAAATAAGCCTACCTTGCCTCAGTTCTTGCCGTTCAACTCTGGTCAAAGTCCTATCGCACTGCATAGGCTCAGGTTTATGCTCAGATAATACCGCCAAATGGTGCACAGATTTGCGCTCATGCAAGCGTCGACCAATTTGAATGGCCAAAGACATAGACTCATTCAGACCAGCAGGCATAGGAAATCCCACCATGACATCCTTAAGGGCTTCAGAGAGACCTTTTCTGAAAATAGCTGCGAGCGCACCTTCATTCCATTGAGTGAGTACGGACCACTTTCTAAATTTCTGACAATATACCTCTATCTCATCCTGACCCTGACACAGAGTCAGTAAATTTTTCTCTGCCTGATCCACTGAATTAGGTTCATCGTACAGCAATCCGAGCGCCAGGAAAAACGCATCAATATTACATAATGCAGGATCTCCTGGCGCAAGAGAAAATGCCCAGTCCTGAGGGTCGCCACGTAAAAAAGAAATAATGATCCTAACTTGTTGAACTGGGTCACCAGAGGAGCGAGGTTTCAAAGCCAGAAATAGTTTACAATTTTTTTTGAAACTAAGAAACTTAGTTCTATCTCCAAAAAACAAATCAGGAATAGGTATTCTAGGTTCTAACATAGATTTCTGATCAATAGTGTCTTGAATCTTTTGTACTCTTGCCGTGAGCTGATCCACACATGAAGACAGACCTTTAATGTCCATCGCTACACCTGTGTCCTGAACCACCCAAATGTCTAGGGGGAAAAAAGGCAAAACACAGTGCAGAGAAAAAAAAATGGTCTCAGAACTTCTTTTTTCCCTCTATTGAGAATCATTAGTACTTTGGGCCTCCAGTACTGTTATGATCTGGTAATTCAGTACCACAATGGACATAGAAGTCGGAGCACATACAGTGACCTGACAATAACCCAAAAACATAGAACGAGCTCTGAGACGTGGGAACTCTGCTGACCGCAATCCCTAATCCTCTCCAACCACACTAGAGGCAGCCGTGGATTGCGCCTAACGCTCCCTATGCAACTCGGCACAGCCTGAGAAACTAGCTAGCCTGAAGATAGAAAATAAGCCTACCTTGCCTCAGAGAAATACCCCAAAGGAAAAGGCAGCCCCCACATATAATGACTGTGAGTTAAGATGAAAAGACAAACGTAGAGATGAAATAGATTTAGCAAAGTGAGGCCCGACTTTCTGAACAGAGCGAGGATAGGAAAGGTAACTTTGCGGTCAACACAAAACCCTACAAACAACCACGCAAAGGGGGCAAAAAGACCCTCCGTACCGAACTAACGGCACGGAGGTACACCCTCTGCGTCCCAGAGCTTCCAGCAAGCAGGAAAAAACAAATAAGCAAGCTGGACAGAAAAAAACAGCAAACAAAAAGCTAAAGCGGAACTTAGCTATGCAGAGCAGCAGGCCACAGGAACGATCCAGGAGGAAACAGGTCCAATACTAGAACATTGACTGGAGGCCAGGATCAAAGCACTAGGTGGAGTTAAATAGAGCAGCACCTAACGACTTCACCACATCACCTGAGGAAGGAAACCCAGAAGCCCCAGTACCACTCTCCTCCACCAACGGAAGCTCACAGAGAGAATCAGCCGAAGTACCACTTGTGACCACAGGAGGGAGCTCTGCCACAGAATTCACAACAGATTCTATAGGATACAACCTAGGAGTTTTCGGCTCCGGTTGGAAGGACACAGATCTGATCCAGTGGCCATCTCTGCACCATGGATATGTTTGGAGAAAGCCAGGGTTGGGACCCGCTGGTCGCCTGGTTCCATGGAGATGGTCCGATAAGACAGGTGGTGACTCTCGTGTCAACAGGCTTTGGACCTTGTATGGACTCTATGGACAGTTCTTGGTCATCTCCTTATGCTTGTCATTGCCCCTTCTCTGTGCGTTCATCCACAGATGGAGTGGCGACCCTGGGAGCTCTGACATCATCTCATACGGAAAATACGTGGAGACGCAGTGATCTTTTATATGCGCCCATGTAACTGTCAACTGGCTTTGGACCTTGTATGGACTCTATGGACAGTTCTTGGTCATCTCCTTATGCTTGTCGTTGCCCCTTCTCTGTGCGTTCATCCACAGATGGAGTAGCGACCCTGGGAGCTCTGGCATCATGTCATACTGGAAACACGTGGAGACGCAGTGATATTTTATATGCGCCCATGTACCCATACAATTCCAGGCATGTTGGGAATGCTCTGTTTGCTATTGTGTGCTGTGGTTCAATAAAGTATTGCCGCCCTGTTTTACCTTAACCCTGTGTTGTCTGTGTAGTGTATTGCCCTCTGGGAGATAGAGCGGGCGTTCAGTGGTATGAGCCGTGGTCCATGCAGTCTTGCTAAAGACAGCCGGGCCAGCAGACAAGAGCACCCACTGACCCCGCTTCTCCGTTTCTTCACATATGTGCTCGGAGATTTAGTTTTTGTTGATGCAGCTGCATGATTTACAGCTGCTAGCCAGCCTGAGTACATGTGGGGGTTGCCTGGTTGCTAGGGAATCCCCACATGTAATCAAGCTTGCTAACAGATGTAAATCATTCAGCTGCGGCGAAGAAAACTAAATCTCCGAGCACTAAAAAATACTAGGAGGACGCCCGAGCGTGCTCGGGAAATCCTGAGTAACGAGTATACTCGCTCATCACTAACAGTGATCATACATTTAGCATCTATCCTGTGAATTTGTAGTCCCTATTGTTTATGGGACATTGATTTTAATGAAAGATTCCAACTACATTTGATTGCTCAGATATTTTTGGATCTTTCAAAATGTATAACTTCTGTTAATAAATGGCTACCAGTAACTTTGGATTGTTGATCTCCTGATGACCCCCCCACCTGAAGAAATTGTTGGCATCTATAGTCTATAGGAGGGGTCCTCAACCTGTGGCTCATGGTTCATTGTTGTATATCTTGGGCTGCCAGCTTGGTACATGAGCAGCAGGCCTAGCCTAGTAAATAAGGGAAGCTAGAAATAGGATAATACTGAGAGTTAGAGGTGCTTGAAGCTGGATGCAAACGTGTGTGAGTGTGCCTGATGGAAGAATACTGCTTGGGTGTGCTGGATGTAAGTATCCTGACTATATGGGATGAGGCACAAGTTACAATGTGCTTTTTGTGGGGAAGCTTTGGTTGTCTCTATACCAGGTTCTGGGTGTCACTACTTTGAGGATAGTTGGCGCTGAGTGTGCCTTGTGTCTATCTCACAGAGCTGAATTTGGCCCTCATGGTAAGGGCAGGTGCACACTACTGTTGTCTCTCTGAGAAAAATGGTCTGAATATTCTGATCAGGGTTTGATCAGTGTGGTATCAGATTTTCTTGGAGGTGGCGAGGAAAAAATGTTTCTCCACCCTTTCTATTCTGTCAGTCCATGAAAATCGGACCGCACTCGGATGTCAACAAAGTGTGGTCTGATGTTTCTCACAGACCCATAGACTTGCATTGCCGATTTTGGTTCGACGCTTGGATCAAAATCAGATATGTGTCTGAGAGTTTCCTCGGACCACTTGATCCGAGGAAAAAAATCAAAGATTTGCACAGCCCCATAGAATATCATGGGTACCAATGATATCCGTACAAACCACAGATAGCACTCAGCTGATATGTGCACGAGCCCTGGTAAAGGTGGGGGGACCTTAACTCTTTGTTAATATGATGACGTAAGTGTAGAGGCAGCCCTATCTCCACATGTCAGTGTTCCTTGTGAGATGGGAAACCCCTCCTATATAGTGTAGCCATAACCTAGGGATAGCCTTACATCCCTCTCATGCTTCCCACATGGTAGAATACTGAAGCCCGGGGTTATAATTGCGCTGCCTTTATTGGACGTGCGAAGATTCTCTCATTGTGCAAACTAATAAGCATGAATGTTTAAATAGCTTAATACATATTCATGGCTGCATTAATGTATTTTTAGACAGGTTCTATATTAAACTTGTAACAGAAGTAGCAGGACTGAGTCTGTCAAAGCAGAGGTGCTGAGTTTGTCATTTGGCACAACACATTATTACTTTCTGCAAATCTTAAAGAATCAAAATCAGTATAGAAAAAATGTATTATGTATCAGTATATTGTAGTACTGGAAGAGGCTGTCAGATTTTATGTGAAATGTCGCTGAGTACCTGTAGCCTTTCTGAAAGCACCAGAAGGGAAATAAGAACGTTGGATACGGGGGTCGCCATATAGCGACATGGCCGCTACTCTAGTGTAAGATGCTGCTATATAAACGTATGTCTCTATATCAGAGCCTGATTTGCCGGTCACTAAGGACGTATTGGGACACATTACTGCCTGTAACATTGCTGCCACCATTTAGCTATCATTTTATTTAGCGTCTACAAGACTTCTGCTTATTCATTCTGTACAATGCTGTAACTACTTTTATCCCAATGCAAAAAACAAACCACAGCTTTACAAATAGACTTATTTCCATTTCTGTGCCACCCACTACTGTCTGAGTTAGCGAGGAAAGGGGGCAGAGGCGGTGGCGCAGCACACGAGTGCAGGCCGACACCACGCACGGTTTGTTTGTAGTCTGTTTCCAGAGACATGAAGGTCTGCAAAGATGCTGAATGTGCAATATGCAAAGATGCTTCTTTTTTTCTAGTTTAAACTGCAGAGGAGGAATAAAATAAAACAAGTTCTACTAAAGGACACTTCCCTTTAAAAGGCTTGTAAAGGATTAGAAAAACATCCAAAAACACTTTCACTCCTCACCCAATCCTGTTCTGCTGCAGATGCTGCCACACATATTGCACGGCGGTGCACATTGCTCCCCACATCTGGGCTGAATGTAGTAACATAGTAACATAGTAACATAGTTATTAAGGCCGAAAAAAGACATTTGTCCATCCAGTTCAGCCTATATTCCATCATAATAAATCCCCAGATCTACGTCCTTCTACAGAACCTAATAATTGTATGATACAATACTGTTCTGCTCCAGGAAGACATCCAGGCCTCTCTTGAACCCCTCGACTGAGTTCGCCATCACCACCTCCTCAGACAAGCAATTCCAGATTCTGACACACAGATGGGAAACACTGACACATGGATGACACTCTGATGGGAAACACTGACACAGGATGACACCCTGATGGGAAACTGTTGTGAATTCTGTGGCAGAGCTCCCTCCTGTGGTCACAAGTGGTACTTCGGCTGATTCTCTCTGGGAGCTTCCGTTTGTGGAGGAAACTGGTACTGCTGCTTCTGAGTTTCCTCCCTCAGGTGATCTGGTGAGGTCGTTAGGTGCTTCTCTACTTAACCCCACCTAATGCTTTGATTCATGCTTCCTGTCAATGTTCCAGTGTTGGACTTGTGTTTCTCTGGATCATTCCTGTGGCCTGCTGCTCTGCATAGCTAAGGGCTTCTTTGCTATTTGTTGCTATTTTTTCTGTCCAGCTTGTCTATTTGTTTTGCTGGAAGCTCTGGGACGCAAAGGGTGTACCTCCGTGCCGTTAGTTCGGTACGGAGGGTCTTTTTGCCCCTTTGCGTGGTTTTCTTTAGGGTTTTGTGTAGACCGCAAAGTTATCTTTCCTATCCTCGTTCTGTCTAGAATATCGGGCCTCACTTTGCTGAATCTATTTCATCCCTACGTTTGTCTTTTCATCTTACTCACAGTCATTATATGTGGGGGGCTGCCTTTTCCTTTGGGGTATTTCTCTGAGGCAAGGTAGGCTTATTTTTCTATCTTCAGGCTAGTTAGTTTCTCAGGCTGTGCCGAGTTGCATAGGGAGCGTTAGGCGCAATCCACGGCTGCCTCTAGTTGTGTTTGGAGAGGATCAGGGATTGCGGTCTGCAGAGTTTCCACGTCTCAGAGCTCGTTCTGTTATTTTGGGTTATTGTCAGATCACTGTGTGTGCTCTGACCTCCATGTCCATTGTTATACTGAATTGCCTTTCATAACAGGAAACACTGACACAGGATGACACACTGATGGGAAACACTGACACAGGATGACACACTGATGGGAAACACTGACACATGGATGACACACTGATGGGAAACACTGACACAGGATGACACACTGATGGTAAAAACTGATGACACACGGATGACACACTGATGGGAAACACTGTCATCTCACCGCCAGGAAGAATGGCTCCGTGGCTGCAGGAGATGCATTTACCCATTATGCATTTACCCATTTATTTTTTAATTAGGCTTATGAATTTATTAAATTGGGGCTGCCCACTATTGGATAACGTGTTTAATTAATTTTGGGACCGGTTTAAATCTTTGTCTAATTTGTTATTGATTAAAAGGGAATCTGTCATTAGTTTTTTTGCTATATAATCTAGGAGCGGTATGATGCATATAACCTCTCCCACACCCCTGATTATCAGCTTACTGTGTACACTGTGCACTGCGCCAATCATTGGTGGAGGCGGGGCTACGCAGATTAGCCTGATTGGCTTGCACGTGAGACCTAATCAGGCATTGATAATCTGCTGATAAAACACTGATCGTACTGAAACTACAGCACAAGACATAGTAAGTGACACATCCCTGGAATCAGGCTCTCTGCTCCTACATCATGCAGCTCTCTGATTAGCAGGTTAACAAAAACCTGCTGACAGATTTCTTTAAAAAAAATGGGCTCCATAATGAGGTATTATTTCACTACTATTTGGCATTATTTTTTGGGAATAGTTGTTAGTTTATGAACAAAGTCAGACAAACCTTTGAAAAATCATCTGAATTTCATCCAGAAAACAAAAAAGACTTTGATCCATACTGTCATCCATGTGTCCGTATGTTACATCCTTGTGGCATACAATTTTATACATCAACATTTTAAAATCTACAGGAAGCATGTTCAATATTTTTTCCCTCTGTTATTTCTCATTATTACACATACCGTAATTTATGGACATCTATGGTTTGATTTCTCTGACTATGTACATTGGATGGGTTGTTACCGACATCTGGTGAGAATTTCATGTCAATAGCACTTTTAGAAATATTTTCACTTAGAAAATTGGTGACGCGTTCAATACTTATTTCACGCACTTTTCCCTAGTTTAATAATGGAAATGTATCAGTAAAAATTGGATGTTTTGCGTGGGATCCGATTCTTTTCTTGTACACCCATAGACTTGAGTGGGAGAGTCTCGCCTGACACTCCGCATTGAATAGGGCAAGGAATGATTTTTATCTTCACACGGACACTCAGCCCATACGAAGAAACTTTTGTTTGAATAGTCCTATTGAATTACATTGGTCATTGTGCTGTCCTCTTTTTCCATACGTCCATATTATAAACTCATCTGATCAAGCCCTTACTTTACCTTAGTATTTTGCTGGTTACATATGGCTACATTGTATATTAGAACAGTTGGTTGCATTCCCTAGTTACACATTATAGCGGCATTGTGTAGATGTGCTGTGTCGGTTTCTTATGATGTTGGTATATAAGGTTACTTTCACACTAGCGTTTTCTGCAATCCGTCAAAATGCGTCGTTTTGCAGAAAAAAACACATCCTGCAAAAGTGCTTGCAGGATGCGTTTTTTCCCCATAGACTTGTATTGACGACGCATTTGTGACGGATTGCCACACGTCGCATCCATCAAGCGACGGATGCGTCATGCTTCTGCGGACCGTCGGGATCAAAAAACGCTACATGTAACTTTTTTGCTCCTTACGGACCGCTTTTTCCGACCGCGCATGCGCGGACGGAACTCCGCCCCCACCTCCCCGCACCTTACAATGGGGCAGCGGATGCGCCGGAGAAATGCATCCGCTGCCTCCATTGTGCAATGCGCTAAACGCTAGCGTCGGAATCTCTCCCCGACACATTGTGACGGGGGAGATTCCGACGCTAGTGTGAAAGTAGCCTAATATGTGTACATCCATGTGAATTTTTTAACAGTTTTTCTTATCCATGTACTTGCTACAAGCTGAAGCTTATGATCTCCTGTGAAACCCCTGCATCAGATTGTGTGTAGTATTACATCTCGCACCTGGTGGCGCTATGCCGCAGTACCAAACGCCACTCCTGGAACAAAACTCTACTGTTTTTCTAAACTTGCACCACCGTTCTAGTTTACCTGCTAGCGTATTCATTTCAATTTCATTAAACATTTTGATTAAAAAAAACAAAATAATATAAAAATGAAACGTTTGTGAGCGTATTGAATATTCTCCGGGTGCACGGTTAGTTATGTATGAGGAAGATGAAAACATCATAAGATATATTTTTTTTAGAAGCTTTGAAACTTAGAAATTATATGTATGAAGCAATAAAGTTTGTCAAAGCTCACAGTACTTTCCATAGTCGCTGCATTTAGGTATCAATATTTAATCCTGAATATTTCAGATCCCTTTGTATAAAAACACTGCACGTAAACAGAATAAACCGTGGCTATGATCTGGTATTAGACGTTCTGTTACTGTCTGTTAGATATTAGATAAAAACTTCATCTTAACAGCATTTATAAGCTCTATTGGAGAGATCACACACTCCTAGGAAATCAGCCACTGCTGCTAGACGGCAGAGGTGGCCAGTAACTGGGGCAACGAGCAATAAACAAAAAAATTAAAAAAAAAATCCCTGTGTTCATGAGAATTAAGAGATCTTTTAATGACAAGTAGAGTGCAAAGTTGCTCTTTTTTCAGTTTTAACTATATTTTGGGATGAGAATAACCTCTTTTAGGCCAATTTTCACACGTTCCTGATTTCCCTGCTGTTTTTTCTGCACTAAAAACCGCAGCTCTTGGCAGAAAACGCAGGTGCGTTTTTTGGTGCGTTTTTGGTGCGTTTTTTGATGCGTTTTTTGATGCGGTTTTTAGTGCGGTTTTTTATGCAGTTTTCTCTGCAGAGTCTGTGTGTTTTCTAGGAAGTTTTTTTAGGGTTAAAATGGCTGAAAATACCCTAACCCTACCCCTAACCCTAACCCTACCCCTAACCCTACCCCTAACCCTACCCCTACCCCTAACCCTAACCCTAGTTCTAACTGTAGTGGGGAAAAAAAAAAAATTCTTTATTTTTTTATTGTTCCTACCTATGGGGGTGACAAAGGGGGGGGGGGGTCATTTACTATTTTTTTTATTTTGATCACTGAGATAGATTATATCTCAGTGATCAAAATGCACTTTGGAACGAATCTGGCGGCGCCCAGGGAGAAGACGGCCGGACGGACACCAAGAGGCCCGGTAAGTATAAGGTGGGGAGATGAGGGCACGGGGGGGGGGGCGTCGGAGCATGGGGGGGTGGCATCGGAGCATGGGGGGGTGGGATTGGAGCACGGGGGGGGCAGCCACACTCCGCCCACGCACTTCCTGCTGCAGCGGTTCTGCACCACAAACCGCAGAAAACCCGCAGATATTTTTTTCGTCTGCGGGTTTTACTGCGGGTTTGACCTCACGATGGAGGTCTATGGGTGCAGAACCGCTGCAGTTCTGCACAAAGAAGTGACATGGTACTTCTTTTTTACCGCAGCTATTCAGCGCGGCTTTTTTAGTGCATTTCCGCATCATGTGCACAGTGGTTCCTGTTTTCCATAGGGTACATTGTACTGTACCCTGCATGGAAAACAGCTGCGGACCCGCAGCGGCAAAATCGCGGCGGTTCCGCAGTTAAAAACGCACTGTGTGAACATGGCCTTAGATGTGTTTTTCTTTTTTTCTAAGATGTTTGGTCATTTTGTTTTATTTTCCATAATCCTATTTATATTTTTAAAAAAACGATTCTACAATATTTGCACTTTGATCACTAAGGTTAATGATGAGCTGACACTTTCTGTTTTGTACAGATTGTTTTCAGCACAGTTATCGTCACAGACAGGATTACCAGGACAGGTAAACCATGCTGTGTTTTTTTTTTTCAGTATAGTTGGCTCATACACGACAGCTATGAAATCAGATGTGCACAGAATTACTGTAAGAGTTAATAGGTGACGTACTACAGGTCCATAGTTTCTCCCATTTTTTATTTCTCAAATATCAGAAAATGTATCAATTTATTCGGTGAGGTTGCATTTACACATTATGAATGTGTTTTTTTTTAAGTTATTCTTTTTCTAATTATTAGCCTTACTTTTTAAGGCACATTTCTGTTTTTTACAGCATTAATTGTATCTTTTCCTACAGACGCATATAGGATTGAGTAGTGCATTGAGGTTTAATTAGTCTTGATCCTCAGTCTTTACAGTAATTGATGCCATCGAATTTCCCTTCCTATAAGTAAATAACTAAGGTCAGTGCATCCAATTACAGGATTTCTGATGGCTATGATCTCAAGCAATGATCTGGTGCAGATTTCACAATTTAATTACAGAGCAAGAATATACTGAGATTTTAGGGCTATACACAATCTCTTAAGTGGTCATTAAACCTAGAATTCAACATTTTGCTTATGTAAAAAAAAAAGTTTCTAATGAGATGTAACAGGGTCCTCCACCTACCATGTGTTATTTATAATGCCGGCGTCTTATTACGTGGCGTATGAGAAAGATATAATCTATTAATGAATTGTTCTATCATTGATGATAGCCATATAGAGGAAATAAATCTAATGTGGTTATAACTATAATCCACCTGGACCAATCTAACAAAAATCAATCTAACAAAAAGCAAAAACAGTAGATAAAAGTAATAGGTGATATTATAGTGGAATTTCAAAGTGTGGGCACCCCTTGTCATATATATATATATATATATATATATATATATATATATATATTATTCATCTTTTTCATTTTAAAAATTGCAAAAAGGAAAATAGGCCTATGCAAAGGTTTGGGCACCCTGCAAGGTTAGTCCCTTCAAGCACCGCCTTTGAAAGTATCACAGTCTTTCAATTCTTGGTTGAGGGATTTTCATCCATTCTTTCTTGGAAAATTCTTCCAGTTCTGTGAGATTCCTGGGTCGACTGATTTTCAATGATGTTCAGATCAGGGGACTGTGAGGGCCATTGTAAAACCTTCACTTGTGCCTTTGAGGTAGTCTATCGTAGATTTTGACATGTGTTTAGGATCTTTTCAACTTCAGCTTTTTTAAAGATATTGTTATGTTTGCATCAAGAATTTGTTGAAATTTAATTGAATCCATTCTTCTCTCTACCCGTGAAATGTTTCCCATGTCATTGGCTGCAACACAACCCCAAAGCATGATTGATCCATCCTCACACTTAATGGTTGGTGAGATTTTCTATTCATGAAATTCTGAGACCTTTTTTCTCTGCCCATAGCTTTGATCATTGCGGCCAAAGAGTTCTATTTTGACTTCAGCGGTCCGCAGGACTTGTTTCCAAAATGCATCAGGCTTGTTTAGATGTTCTTTTGCATACTCTTTTTAAAACCAAGCTCTGGCACCGGAACTCTGGAGCGGAGCGTGCAGCCGAATAGCAATACATGGAGCTGCACGCTCCGCTCTGGAGGGCTGGTGCCAGAGCTTGTTTTTAACCTGCGAGACTCGGCCGTATCTCGCTGTAGTGTGACTCCGGCCTAAGGGTACCGCACACGACCGTTTTCTCTCCATCCTAGAAAAACGGTCTGATTATTCTGATCAGACTTTGATCAGACTCTGATCAATCAGAATGGCATCAGTTTTTCTTGGTGGAGAGAAAAAAGTTTCTCCATTCTATGAAAATCGGACCACACTCAGATATCCTCTGAGTGCTGCCCAATGTTTTTCACAGATGCATAGACTTGCATTGCCAATTTTGATCTGACACTTTTTTTGTCCTCTTACATGTGCACTGCCCCATAGAATATCATAAGTATGAGTGCTATCTGTGAAAACCATAGATAGCACTCGTCTGATATAATCTGTCATGTGCACAGGCCCTAAGAGCGGGACTAACTGCTGTATGTAATTAAGTAAATAACTGCTGTATGTAACCTGTGGATTGGGTGTAGTCTTTTTTTAAATTGAAATATAAAGTCTATAAAAAAAAGCTGTAGAACTTTTCATTAAATTAGTGCAGCTTCATTACCAATAGCTGGAAAAAAAAACCTTTAAGTGTATAAGCACACGGTTAGAGATGTGCAAACGTTTTAAGGTTCGGTTCGATCAATGAACTTTCTGATCTGAACATGTTTGTTCACCGAGCGGATTGTCAAACATACTCGAACTCCATTGAATTCAATCAGAGGCAAAGCAAATGCATAAGCAACACCTTTAGAGGAGCCAAAAAGCTGCCAAAGCTGCTAAAATTAAGGCCAGACACCAGTAAAATTGGCATCAATTGACCCATCAATTGCGCTATGAATAAACAATTTTAAATTTTTTTTACGTGAGTTCCCCTGTGTTTTTGATAACCAGACAGGCAAAACTGAAATCTGTGTGCTGCAACCCTCAGCTGTCAGCGTTGGCAAGGCTGGTTACCAAGAACAGAGGGGTTCCCACGCTGTTTTTTTAAAAATTATTAACCCCTTCAAGACACAGCCCTTTTTCGTTTTTTGCATTTTCGTTTTTTGCTCCCCTCCTTCCCAGAGCCATAACTTTTTTATTTTTCCGTCAATATGGTCATGTGAGGGCTTATTTTTTGCTGGACAAGTTGTACTTTTGAATGACACCATTGGTTTTACCATGTCTTGTACTAGAAAACAGGAATTTTTGTTTAACTTGTGCCATTCTTCAATAGCCTCCATGGGAGGCTAGAAGCTGGCACAACTCTATGGTCTCAGCGACATAGCAGCGATCATCAGATCGCTGCTATGTAGCTGAAATGCAGGCTTGCTATGAGCGCCGAACACAGGGGGGGCTCACAGCAGGCCGGCAACAGTAACCATAGAGGTCGCAAGGACCTCTATGGTTACTGTCCTGACACATCGCCGACCCTCGATCATGTGACGGGGGTCGGCGATGCGCTCAGTTCCGGTTGCGCGGCCGGAAGCGGTAGTTAAATGCCACTGTCAGCATTTGACAGCGGCATTTAACAGGTTAATAGCGGCAGGTGAATCGCGATTTCACCCACCGCTATTGCGCGCACATGTCAGCTTTACAAAACAGCTAACATGTCGCGACTTTGATGTGGGCTCACCGCCGGAGACACGACATGCGCCATACTAGTACGGCGCATGTCGTGAAGGGGTTAAAATTAATAATTTTAAAAAATGGCATGGGGTTCCCTCCATTTTTGACAACAGCTGGCAGCTGGAGACTGATATTGTCAGGCTGGTAAGGGGCCATGGATATTGGCCCCTCCAGCTAAAAATAGCAGCCTGCAACCACCCCAGAAAAGGTGCATCTATTAGATGCGTCAATTCTGGCTGTTTGCCCGACTCTTCCCACTTGGCCTGTGGCAGTGGCAAGTGGTGTTCATATTTTGGGGTTGTCAGTTTTCTACTGTCCGGTGATATCAAGGCCACGACTTAGTAATGGAGAGGGTCTATGTAAATAAACTCACACTCAGAATAAAGTCCTTTAATCAAAAGAATGACACAGACTCCTTTAATGAATCTAACTTAAACCATACTCACGTCATCACCCATTCCACTGAAGCCATGGTCTCCTGTAATAAAACAAGAATAAAAAACAACCATATCCCTCACCTATCTGCCGTTCTGTCCAATGCCGTAATCCATGTCTGGGGATAAACAGATTTCAAACTGGACGGTGCCAAGATGCGACTGTCCAGGCTGAGAACCACTGAGGAATGAGTTGCTGCAAGCGCAGCATCAGTAACTAGCAGTGACATCATCGAGGTTTCTGCCTGTGACTGAGGCTGCGTTCCCAGCTGGCCCCTGAACTGCAGTGACGTCGGTGAGATCACTGCTAGCACAGTGAGAAAAAGTTTCACAGTGCAGAGCTGATCTCACCAAAGTCCCTGCAGATCAGGGGCCGGCTGGAAACTCCGCCTCAGTGACCAGTGGTAACCTTGATGACGTCACCGCTAGTCACTGAGGCTGAGCTTTCAGAAGCTGATTCCTCTGTGGTTCTCAGCCTTGACAGTCGCATCTTGGCACTGTGCAAGTTGAAAACTGTTTATCCCCAGACATGGATTAAGTTGTGGGTCAGAATGACGGACAAGTGAGGGATATGGTTAGATTCATTAAAAGAGTTTTTGTCATTCTTCCAATTAAAGGACTGTAGTGCAGCGGGGTAGGTGCAGTGTGATAAATGTGCAGGGACCACAGGAAATTTCAAAACAAAAGTCTTTTAATGATCAAAACAACTCACGAAATGTAAAGCACATGGTATCCTCCGAACCGCAGCCTGGCCGTTGCAACAGTCTTTATCTGAGACCGGTTACCGAGGGTGACTGCACCACCGTATCATGCTGGGGGGGCCAGGCATTTGCCTGCTCTTGGCTCTGTGTTACCTCCCACAAGCTAGATGCTGCAGAGCCACCTGCTCTGCCACTTGCAAACAAACACTGACACACCCAAACCCTTTACTGCAGAGTTTTCACCTGGAATTTGTGGCCATGGGCCACTTGTAAGCCCTGGCTTGGAGGGAGTGAACTGCCCCACTGCCATCCTGTAGTTCACTCCAAAAATAAAGTCCTTGATGGGTTTTCATGAACATTGCCTTGGCCAAATAGCTTGACTAGGTCCACACGTCCACACTTTTATTTTGCCTTGTTACTCACAGGCATCCTGCTGTAATCACAATTCACTCCAGCGGGTATAATAGGACTCAGTCTGCATCCCGGCGGGTACATATCGACCCTCGCATATGATCCCCCTCACTGCCTCACAGGACTTTTCTCTGGATGGGTGTTTATTTACAATATAACTATAAAATTAGTAATGGATAGTTGTCTGTTACCAAGCCGTGGGCTTGATGTCACCAGACAATACAAAGGTGACATTAACCACACAAATATGAACCCTATTTGCCAGCGCCAGAGGGCAAGTGGCAAATACCAGGCAAAGCACCAGAATTGGGGCATCTGGGGTGGGCAATATACATGGCCTCTTACCAACCTGAGAATACAAGCCCCAGCTGTCTGCTTTAGCTTGGCTGCTTGTCAAAAATGGGTGGGGACCCAATGCCTTTTTTTAAAGTATTTATTTAAAAAAATTTAAAAAAATGTGTGGGGACCCCTCTATTCTTGGGTCTCCCAGCAGCAGTGAGGCCAAGAAACCTCATATGAAACTTGATGAACATTTTAATGTTACTGAAGTTCTCAGCTGCTGGAACACCTGAAGGCAGGTGTCACGCTCACGCCCGGACTGGTGGGCATGAGCCAGGGGGTTTGTGGCCCCACTGTGCCACGAACTAGACTACCCTGGAAGGGGCGTGACTATGACACCTGCCTTTGTCTTCTCTGGAGCCACTGATGGTGAGGTCTGACTTGTGCAGCAGGCAGCTGCCAGGTGCTACTCCAGGGTGGTGTCTGGCTGTGGCTGCTGATCCCACTTAGAGAACAGGAACACTAGGACAGGTGCGGGCATTAGGCAGATAAGCACGGCTGAAACTAAGATGACTAGGCTGGCACGGCTGAGACACAGGGCTGGTAGAGACAGGGCTGGCAGGCACGGCAGAGACACAGGGCTGTCAGACACGGCAGAGGCACAGGGGGCAGGCACGGCAAATACACAGGGCTGGCAGGCATGGCAGAGACAGTGCTGACAGGCACGGCAGAGACACAGGGCTAGCAGGCACGGCAGAGACACAGGGCTGGCAGGAACGGCAGAGACACAGGGCAAGCAGGCACGGCAGAGACACAGGGCAGGCAGACACGGCTGAGACACAGGGCAGGCAGGCATGGCTGAGACACAGGGCAGGCATGGCTGAGACACAGGGCAGGCAGGCACGGCTGAGACACAGGGCAGGCATGGCTGAGACACAGGGCAGGTTGGTGTGGTGTATGAAAGAAAAGGTAGGGACCTGTTCACACAGGAGGTGCAGTTAAGGAAACAAGCAGGAAGAAAAGAAGTATGAAGGAACAGGTTGGGACCTGTTCACGCAGGAAGAGAACCGCAAGGCTGTGGATAGGTAGCGGTAGAGCAGCAAGAAATAGAGCAGCAACAGAAGCTAAGCAGAGCGGAACCGCAAGGAATGCGGAGAGGAGCTGCAGCAAGAGATTTCTGCAGCAGCAGGAGCGGAGCAGAGTAGAACGGAGTAGAACCGCAGGAGTGCGGAGCAGAGGTAAAGCTGCAAGAGAGCAGAGCACAGGCAAAAGAGTACAGAGCAGGCAGAGCCGCAGGAGTGCGGAACATAAGCAAACCGAGAGGACACAAGGAAAGACACAGCAGGGAAAGAAGCCACAGACAAGGAGACAGAGGTAGGACAAAGTTCAGACAAGGTAATGGAACAAGACAAGGTACCAGAACAAAGACACAGGGACCAGGATATTCTGCCTCCTGGAAGGCAGACAGACCAAAACAAGGCAAAGCAAGAACACAGACACTGAGACCAGGATATGCAGCCTCCTGGAGGACAGACAAACAAGATCAAGGCAAGGCAAGGAGAAAAGCCTCCAGAGAAGGAGGAACAAAGAGATAGGCCTGGCAGCTCAGAAGCTAGACACTAACTGAGTTTAGACATTGCACAGGCCCAGTCCACAGGGTGGAGCTGCCCTAAATACTGGAGGCCTCTTGGTAATTGGTCAGGAACAGATTAGACAGGTGCACCCTGATTCCATAAGAACCAGAGCGTTCTGGCGCCGCCCCCCAGGCACACAGCCAGGAAGCATGCAGAGAGCAGGCAGACAGAGACCACAACATGACCTGGAGCAGTGGGTAAGATGGTGTGTGAGGGATGGGAGGCCATGCAGTGATGCCGGCAGAGTTGTTACATAAGGTAACCTTGGGTGTGTTTATATTTGGGTGTACTGTACTTTTTAATACATAAAAAAATGAAAAAGGTGGAACTGGGTCACCTGTAAGGGAAAGCTGATGGCTGGGGGCTGATGTTAATATTCTGGGAAAGATACAATATTTATAAAGATTCACAGGCTATTAATATCAGCTCACAGCTGTATAACTAGCCTTTACTGGTTATTAGAGTTGAGCGACCTTGACCTTTTTAGAGTCGAGCCGGGTTTCGCGAAACCCGACTATCTCAAAAGTCGGGTCGAGTGAAATCGGCCGATTATGACGTAAAGTCGGGATCGACCGAAACACGAAACCCAATGCAAGTCAATGGGGCAGCATAGTCGGCAGTGAGTGGGGGCCAGGAAAACACCTAGAGTGCCCATTTTAATGTCAAAACCATCCATTCTTCTTAATGAAGCTTGTCAAGCGTAATTTACCTTATAATAATTGGAAGGCATTTGAAATTGGGGTCATTTGGCTAAAGTTGTGGTGGGTAGGGCTGGTTCAAGTAATTAGTGGGCCCAGGAAATCTGGACCACGTCACGGCAGTGGAGCAGGGAGAGGTAAGTATTTCAACTTTGCAAGTGCTGTGAACCTGAGCAAGCAGGGGGGGCCCACTCGTTGGCATTGGCACTGGCACAGGGCTCCTCAAAGTACAGCGGTGTGTTTGCACGGCGGGGGCGCCTCCCACCTGCAGCAACACTTTTGCGTACTATGAGAGGCCCTGTGCCAGTGACGTCGCCAACTAGTATTCCTCCCCCCACCTGATGAAGGAACCTGCACTTTCATCTGCACCTTCCTCTTTGTCCCCGTGTAAGGTGGTATGGTATGCGGGAAGAGCAACCTGACTTTCAGCAGGGTCACAATGTTGTTGTGTAGCGTGCACGGGGAATGTTGCGTTATGGGTCAATGTACCAGCAGACTCATCTATCACTGGCTGGGCAATGGGCAGGATGAGGAGGAAACACAGATATAGGCCCAAAGAATAAAGTTGGCTAAATGCAGTTCAAAATTGGTAACACAGGAATAACCAGGGGGCATTGCAGTGGAGGACAACTGGAATGAGAGGCTGACACAGAGAGTAGGCCCAAATCAGTAAGTAGTCGAAATGCTGTTCAAAATTGGCAACCGTAGTAAACAGGCGGCACAGCTTTGTTCAGTGGAGGAGAACAGCAAGGAGTGGCAGACACCGATAGTAGGCCCCAACCCAACTGGTAGGCCAAATGCAGTCTAACATTAACAACTACTTAACGAGCGCCTGAAAACGGAATTTCAGGACAGGAAACCAGGAGAACAGCAAGGAGCGGCAGACACTGTTAGTAGGCCCCAAACCAACTAGTACGCCAAATGCAGTTGTTCCATTTAACCACAATTTAACGAGAGCCTGAAGATAGAAGCTCAGGAAAGGCAACCTGGAGAACACCTTGGAGTGGAACACACCATCTCTCTCCACCCCATACCCATTTTGTAGGCCTAATGCAGTGTAGTTTTCTACAACTACTAAACGAGAGTCGGAAGACCGAAGCAATGGCAAGGAAACCTGGGGAACACCTTGGAGTGTAACACACCATCTCTCTCCACCCGATACCCATTTTGTAGGCCTAATGCAGTGTAGTTTTCTACAACTACTAAACGAGAGTCGGAAGATCGAAGCAATGGCGAGGAAACCTGGAGAACACCTTGGAGTGTAACACACCATCTCTCTCCACCCCATAGCCAATTTGGAGGCCTAATGCAGCGTAGTTTCCAACAACTACTAAACGAGAGCATTAAGATCGAAGCTCTGGAAAGGCAACCTGGAGAACACCTTGGAGTGTAACACACCATCTCTCTCCACCCGATACCCATTTTGTAGGCCTAATGCAGTGTAGTTTTCTACAACTACTGAACGAGAGTCGGAAGACCGAAGCAATGGCAAGGAAACCTGGGGAACACCTTGGAGTGTAACACACCATCTCTCTCCACCCGATACCCATTTTGTAGGCCTAATGCAGTGTAGTTTTCTATAACTACTAAACGAGAGTCGGAAGACCGAAGCAATGGCAAGGAAACCTGGGGAACACCTTGGAGTGTAACACACCATCTCTCTCCACCCGATACCCAATTTGTAGGCCTAATGCAGTGTAGTTTTCTACAACTACTAAACGAGAGTCGGAAGACCGAAGCAATGGCAAGGAAACCTGGGGAACACCTTGGAGTGTAACACACCATCTCTCTCCACCCGATACCCATTTTGTAGGCCTAATGCAGTGTAGTTTTCTACAACTACTAAACGAGAGTCGGAAGACCGAAGCAATGGCAAGGAAACCTGGGGAACACCTTGGAGTGTAACACACCATCTCTCTCCACCCGATACCCATTTTGTAGGCCTAATGCAGTGTAGTTTTCTACAACTACTAAACGAGAGTCGGAAGACCGAAGCAATGGCAAGGAAACCTGGGGAACACCTTGGAGTGTAACACACCATCTCTCTCCAACCGATACCCATTTTGTAGGCCTAATGCAGTGTAGTTTTCTACAACTACTAAACGAGAGTCGGAAGACCGAAGCAATGGCAAGGAAACCTGGGGAACACCTTGCAGTGTAACACACCATCTCTCTCCACCCGATACCCATTTTGTAGGCCTAATGCAGTGTAGTTTTCTACAACTACTGAACGAGAGTCGGAAGACCGAAGCAATGGCAAGGAAACCTGGGGAACACCTTGGAGTGTAACACACCATCTCTCTCCACCCGATACCCATTTTGTAGGCCTAATGCAGTGTAGTTTTCTACAACTACTAAACGAGAGTCGGAAGACCGAAGCAATGGCAAGGAAACCTGGGGAACACCTTGGAGTGTAACACACCATCTCTCTCCACCCGATACCCAATTTGTAGGCCTAATGCAGTGTAGTTTTCTACAACTACTAAACGAGAGTCGGAAGACCGAAGCAATGGCAAGGAAACCTGGGGAACACCTTGGAGTGTAACACACCATCTCTCCCCACCCGATACCCATTTTGTAGGCCTAATGCAGTGTAGTTTTCTACAACTACTAAACGAGAGTCGGAAGACCGAAGCAATGGCAAGGAAACCTGGGGAACACCTTGGAGTGTAACACACAATCTCTCTCCACCCCATACCCAATTTGTAGGCCTAATGCAGCCTACTTTCCGACAACTACTAAACGAGAGCATGAAGATCGAAGCTCAGGAAAGGCAACCTGGGGAACACCTTGGAGTGTAACACACCCTCTCTCTACACCACGGAAGGGCTGATTCTTAGGAAGGAAGGCTGTCGGAAAGAAGCAGGGCGCGTCCGAGGGTGATTATATTCTTATTAGGTATATACTCACCCTCGGACGCGCCCTGCTTCTTTATTTGTAATGAATGTTTATTTGCAATGTGGTTTTGACTTACTCTATTTTTTTGGTAAATAATGATTTTATTATTTTCATTGTTTTGCATCTTCTTGGCAATAATATAAAGAAGACGCGACAGGACAACACTCGGTGGATGCCATATCTGTGTTTTAAATTGAAAAAAACTTTCAGTTAACTACTTGCAGGAGAAAGTTATTGTAGCTGGTGGCCATTTTTAGTACTGTACCAGATTTTTGTTGTATGTGTTTGTTTTTAATGTTAAAATGTCTGCATTTGATATCTCTCCAGTATTTTCTTTTTTATAAGCAAAATACTTATTTTTATATTTTCTGATGTTGGTTCAAGGGGTACACGTGCAGCAGTAGACAGGTCAGTGGAGGCCTAGTGGAAGGAGGGACCGCAGACAGGCTTCGAAGCCCTAACATAATAAATTGGGCTGGCTGTAGGCAATTTAAAATTGGTTCCAGGGGAACACGGGCAGCAGTAGACAGGTCAGTGGAGGCCTAGTGGAAGGAGGGACCGCAGACAGGCTTCGAAGCCCTAACATAATAAATTGGGCTGGCTGTAGGCAATTTAAAATTGGTTCCAGGGGAACACGGGCGGCAGTAGACAGGTCAGTGGAGGCCTAGTGGAAGGAGGGACCGCAGACAGGCTTCGAAGCCCTAACATAATAAATTGGGCTGGCTGTAGGCAATTTAAAATTGGTTCCAGGGGAACACGGGCGGCAGTAGACAGGTCAGTGGAGGCCTAGTGGAAGGAGGGACCGCAGACAGGCTTTGAAGGCCTAACATAATAAATTGGGCTGGCTGTAGGCAATTTAAAATTGGTTCCAGGGGAACACGGGCAGCAGTGGCCTGGTCAGTGTAGTAGTAGTGGAAAGAACGGGCCGCAGACAGGCTTCGAAGGCCTAACATAACAAAAATTGGGATGTAGGCAATTTACAATTGGTTCCAGGGGAACACGGACAGCAGTAGACAGGTCAGTGGAGGCCTAGTGGAAGGAGGGACCGCAGACAGGCTTCGAAGCCCTAACATAATAAATTGGGCTGGCTGTAGGCAATTTAAAATTGGTTCCAGGGGAACACGGGCAGCAGTAGACAGGTCAGTGGAGGCCTAGTGGAAGGAGGGACCGCAGACAGGCTTCGAAGCCATAACATAATAAATTGGGCTGGCTGTAGGCAATTTAAAATTGGTTCCAGGGGAACACGAGCGGCAGTAGACAGGTCAGTGGAGGCCTAGTGGAAGGAGGGACTGCAGACAGGCTTCGAAGCCCTAACATAATAAATTGGGCTGGCTGTAGGCAATTTAAAATTGGTTCCAGGGGAACACGGGCAGCAGTAGACAGGTCAGTGGAGGCCTAGTGGAAGGAGTGACCGCAGACTGGCTTCGAAGGCCTAACATAAGAAAAATGTCAATACAATGGTATTGACAGTGCCAGGCTTTGAAGGATGTCAGCGCATAGACTAAACATTGGTGGAGCTGTGAGAGAAAATTTTGCAAGTCGTAGAGCACTGTTTGACCTGGGGGGGGGGACTGTCTTGTGGCCGGCGGTACAGGCCCAGGGCCCCTCATATTACAACGGTGTGTCTGACGTTGGGTGCGCACCACCACCGCCAGACACTTTATTGTACTATGAGGGACCTAGTGGCAGTGCCGTCGACCAAAAGCGGGCACACCCACCTCTTCAGACAAACAGTACTCTCTCGGGTGCTGGCGCCAAGTGGCGATACCACGGCCCCGTGTGGGGACTTTGGCCATTTAGGGAGGTGTTAACATGTCGGATGCTGGACAATCAGGTGCTGCAAATTACGAGATTGGAAAAGTCGTTCAGAATAGTCCACAGGCAAGACCTGTCCTGTCTGCGGTCATAGCAAAATCACTCCACAACCTGGTCAGAAAACCCCTCTGGCCAACGCCACTTCTGATTTCTGCCCCTCTAACACCTCTGGTCTGCTGGCCCCTGCAGCTCGTGTTAGAACGATCACGGGCGCTGTGTGCAGGGAATGCCAGAAGCAAACGGTCAATAAGAGTTGATTGTTTGGTTGCTAATATTAGTTCCAAGTTCTCATGTGGCATTATATTTTGCAATTTGCCTTTATAGCGAGGATCAAGGAGGCAGGCCAACCATTAATCGTCATCGTTCATCATTTTTGTTATGCGTGTGTCCCTTTTGAGGATACGTAAGGCATAATCCGCCATGTGGCCCAAAGTTCCAGTTCTCAAATCTGTGGTTGTGCTTGGTTGAGGGGCAGTTTCAGGCAAATCCACGTCACTTGTGTCCCTCCAAAAACCAGAACCCGGCCTTGCCGCGCCAACAATTTCCACTGGCCCCGGAAAAGCTTCCTCATTAAAAATATAATCATCCCCATCATCCTCCTCGTCCTCCTCCTCCTGTTCGCCCGCTACCTCGTCCTGTACACTGCCCTGGCCAGATCGTCCTGTACACTGCCCTGGCCAGACAATGGCTGACTGTCATCAAGGCTTTCCTCTTCCTCAGCTGCAGACGCCTGATCCTTTATGTGCGTCAAACTTTGCATCAGCAGACGCATTAGGGGGATGCTCATGCTTATTATGGCGTTGTCTGCACTAACCAGCCGTGTGCATTCCTCAAAACACTGAAGGACTTGACACATGTCTTGAATCTTCGACCACTGCACACCTGACAACTCCATGTCTGCCATCCTACTGCCTGCCCGTGTATGTGTATCCTCCCACAAAAACATAACAGCCCGCCTCTGTTCACACAGTCTCTGAAGCATGTGCAGTGTTGAGTTCCACCTTGTTGCAACGTCTATGATTAGGCAATGCTGGGGAAGGTTCAAAGAACGCTGATAGGTCTGCATACGGCTGGAGTGTACGGGCGAACGGCGGATATGTGAGCAAAGTCCACGCACTTTGAGGAGCAGGTCGGATAACCCCGGATAACTTTTCAGGAAGCACTGCACCACCAGGTTTAAGGTGTGAGCCAGGCAAGGAATGTGTTTCAGTTGGGAAAGGGAGATGGCAGCCATGAAATTCCTTCCGTTATCACTCACTACCTTGCCTGCCTCAAGATCTACAGTGCCCAGCCACGACTGCGTTTCTTTCTGCAAGAACTCGGACAGAACTTCAGCGGTGTGTCTGTTGTCGCCCAAACACTTCATAGCCAATACAGCCTGCTGACGTTTGCCAGTAGCTGCCCCATAATGGGAGACCTGGTGTGCAACAGTGGCAGCTGCGGATGGAGTGGTTGTGCGACTGCGGTCTGTGGACGAGGTCTCGCTTCTGCAGGAGGACGAGGAGGAGGAGGAGGGGGTGCGAACGGCTACAGCCAACTGTTTCCTAGACCGTGGGCTAGGCAGAACTGTCCCAAACTTGCTGTCCCCTGTGGACCCTGCATCCACCACATTTACCCAGTGTGCCGTGATGGACACGTAACGTCCCTGGCCATGCCTACTGGTCCATGCATCTGTTGTCAGGTGCACCTTTGTGCTCACAGATTGCCTGAGTGCATGGACGATGCGCTCTTTAACATGCTGGTGGAGGGCTGGGATGGCTTTTCTGGAAAAAAGTGTCGACTGGGTAGCTCGTAGCGTGGTACAGCGTAGTCCATCAGGGCTTTGAAAGCCTCGCTTTCAACTAAACGGTAGGGCATCATCTCTAACGAGATTAGTCTAGCTATGTGGGCGTTCAAACCCTGTGTACGCGGATGCGAGGCTAAGTACTTCCTTTTTCTAACCATAGTCTCATGTAGGGTGAGCTGGACTGGAGAGCTGGAGATCGTGGAACTAGCGGGGGTGCCGGTGGACATGGCAGACTGAGAGACGGTGGGAGATGGTATTGTTGCCGCCGGTGCCCTAGATGCAGTGTTTCCTACTACGAAACTGGTGATTCCCTGACCCTGACTGCTTTGGCCTGGCAAAGAAACCTGCACAGATACTGCAGGTGGTGCAGAAAATGGTGGCCCTACACTGCCGGAAGGGATGTTGCGTTGATGACTAGCTTCATTGGCCGAGGGTGCTACAACCTTAAGGGACGTTTGGTAGTTAGTCCAAGCTTGCAAATGCATGGTGGTTAAATGTCTATGCATGCAACTTGTATTGAGACTTTTCAGATTCTGCCCTCTGCTTAAGGTAGTTGAACATTTTTGACAGATGACTTTGCGCTGATCAATTGGATGTTGTTTAAAAGAATGCCAGACTGCACTCTTTCTAGTATCGGATACCTTTTCAGGCATTGCAGACTGAGCTTTAACCGGATGGCCACGCTGTCCTCCAACAGGTTTTGACTTTGCCACGCGTTTTGGGCAAGATACGGGCCCGGCAGATGGAACCTGTTGCGATGTTGATGCCTGCTGCGGCCCTTCCTCCTGCGCTTCAGAACTGCTGCCGCCTGCACCCTGTTCCCCCAATGGCTGCCAATCGGGGTCAAGAACTGGGTCATCTATTACCTCTTCTTGTAGCTCGTGTGCAACTTCGTCTGTGTCACCGTGTCGGTCGGTGGTATAGCGTTCGTGATGGGGCAACATAGTCTCATCAGGGTCTGATTCTTGATCAGCACCCTGCGAGGGCAATGTTGTGGTCTGAGTCAAAGGACCAGCATAGTAGTCTGGCTGTGGCTGTGCATCAGTGCACTCCATGTCAGATTCAACTTGTAATGGGCATGGACTGTTAACTGCTTCACTTTCTAAGCCAGGGACGGTATGTGTAAAGAGCTCCATGGAGTAACCCGTTGTGTCGCCTGCTGCATTCTTCTCTGTTGTTGTTTTTGCTGAAGAGGACAAGGAAGCGACTTGTCCCTGACCGTGAACATCCACTAATGACGCGCTGCTTTTACTTTTACCAGTTTCACGAGAGGAAGCAAAAGAGCTAGAGGCTGAGTCAGCAAGATAAGCCAAAACTTGCTCTTGCTGCTCCGGCTTTAAAAGCGGTTTTCCTACTCCCAGAAAAGGGAGCGTTCGAGGCCTTGTGTAGCCAGACGACGAACCTGGCTCCACAGCTCCAGACTTAGGTGCAATATTTTTTTTCCCACGACCACCTGATGCTCCACCACTACCACTACCCTCATTACCAGCTGACAATGAACGCCCCCGGCCACGACCTCTTCCACCAGACTTCCTCATTGTTTTAAAAACGTTACCAAACTAACGGTATTTGTTGCTGTCACACAACTTACACGGTGAGCTATAACTTCAGTATGATTAAGCTACCCCTTTACAGGTGGGTGAGACCACAACGAAAATCAGGCACAATGTTACACACTCTGTTGTTGGTGGCAACAAATGAGAGAGATGCCACACACGCAGGACTGTCACTGAAGCGCAAATGTAAATATTAATCTCCCACTGATTTGTTTTTTTTTTTTTAAAAGGGAGACTTTAGAAAAAAAAAATAATAAAAAAAAATGATTTTTTAAGGAAGAATTTATAAACCAAATAAAATGAAATGATTGTTTCAGGGAGAATTTAGAAAACAAATAAAAAAAAATAGGCTTTCTATGGCCCACTGAGTGAGAGAGGACGCACACAGGAGTCAGGAGTGGCACACAAGCCCAGAGGCCAATATTTATCTCCCACTGATTGATTTAGTGATTTTTTTCAGGTAGATTTTGGAACCCAAATCAAGCAAAAAAATAAATAGGCTTTCTATGGCCCACAATTGGAGAGAGAGAGAGAGATGGCACACCCAGGAGTCAAGACTGGCACACAAGCAGAAAGGGCAATATTAATCTCCCACTGATTTGATTTTTTTTTTTTTTTTCAGGGAGACTTTAGAAAAAAAAATACAAAAAAATGAATTTTTCAGGAAGAATTTAGAAACAAAATAAAATAAAATGATTGTTTCAGGGAGAATTTAGAAAACAAATAAAAAAAAATAGGCTTTGTAGGGCCCACTGAGTGAGAGAGGACGCACACAGGAGTCAGGAGTGGCACACAAGCCCAGAGGCCAATATTTATCTCCCACTGATTGATTTAGTGATTTTTTCAGGTAGATTTTGGAACCCAAATCAAGCAAAAAAATAAATAGGCTTTCTATGGCCCACAATTGGAGAGAGAGAGAGAGATGGCTCACCCAGGAGTCAAGACTGGCACACAAGCAGAAAGGGCAATATTAATCTCCCACTGATTTGATTTTTTTTTTTTTTTTCAGGGAGACTTTAGAAAAAAAAAATACAAAAAAATGAATTTTTCAGGAAGAATTTAGAAACAAAATAAAATAAAATGATTGTTTCAGGGAGAATTTAGAAAACAAATAAAAAAAAAATAGGCTTTGTAGGGCCCACTGAGTGAGAGAGGACGCACACAGGAGTCAGGAGTGGCACACAAGCCCAGAGGCCAATATTTATCTCCCACTGATTGATTTAGTGATTTTTTCAGGTAGATTTTGGAACCCAAATCAAGCAAAAAAATTAATAGGCTTTCTATGGCCCACAATTGGAGAGAGAGATGGCACACCCAGGAGTCAAGACTGGCACACAAGCAGAAAGGGAAATATTAATCTCCCACTGATTTGATTTTTTTTTTTTTTTCAGGGAGACTTTAGAAAAAAAAATACAAAAAAAATGATTTTTTTCAGGAATAATTTAGAAACCAAATAAAATAAAATGATTTTTTCAGGGAGAATTTAGAAAACAAATAAAACAAAAAATAGGCTTTCTAGGGCCCACTGAGTGAGAGATGACGCACACAGGAGTCAGGAGTGGCACACAAGCCCAGAGGCCAATATTTATCTCCCACTGATTGATTTAGTGATTTTTTCAGGTAGATTTTGGAACCCAAATCAAGCAAAAAAATAAATAGGCTTTCTATGGCCCACAATTGGAGAGAGAGAGAGAGATGGCACACCCAGGAGTCAAGACTGGCACACAAGCAGAAAGGGCAATATTAATCTCCCACTGATTTGATTTATTGATTTTTTCAGGTAGAATTTAGAACCCAAATCAACCCAAAAAATAAATAGGCTTTCTATGGCCCACTATTTGTGAGAGAGATGGCACGCTCAGGACTGGCACACAAGCCCAGAGGCCAATATTAATCTCCCACTTTTTTTTTTTTTTTCCAGGGAAAATTTATAAACCCAATAAAAAAAATAATAAATAGGCTTTCTATGGCCCACTATCTGAGAGAGAGATGGCACGCTTAGGACTGGCACACAAGCCCAAAGGCCAATATTAATCTCCCACTGATTGATTTATTGATTTTTTCAGGTAGAATTTAGAACCCAAATCAACCCAAAAAATAAATAGGCTTTCTATGGCCCACTATTTGTGAGAGAGATGGCACGCTCAGGACTGGCACACAAGCCCAGAGGCCAATATTAATCTCCCACTTTTTTTTTTTTTTTCCAGGGAAAATTTATAAACCCAATAAAAAAAATAATAAATAGGCTTTCTATGGCCCACTATCTGAGAGAGAGAGATGGCACGCTTAGGACTGGCACACAAGCCCAAAGGCCAATATTAATCTCCCACTGATTGATTTATTGATTTTTTATTCAGTCGCCATGACAGCACAACGAGAGAGGGGATCCGCCCTTCAGGGACAGGAAACCTACAGACATAAAAAGGGCGGCACCTCTCTCCCACGTCAGTTTGGTTTCCTGTCCCTGACAGCGTAACCTCTTGCAGACAGGCCCTGACAAGAGGGTCGAAGTAAGAAGACTCCCCACTCCTGGCGGCCCGGTACAGGTAGCGGGGGTCCCCTACCTCGGCCCGTCCAGGGGGCAGGAAGCACCACACGGCAGGGGCACTGCGCGGTGTAGGTGACAGCAGGAGGAAGCAGCCTCTGATAGGCTAGCTTCTCAGGCAACCGCACATACCTATGGAGGTGCTTGGCTGCTCAGGGTCCCGGGAGTCATGGCTGGTCCGGGCGGGGACGCGGCATTGGTCCGGGGGGTTTGCTGGCGTCCTGGTCCGCGTGTCGGCTTGGCGCCGCCGCCGCGTCCTGAAGGGGGCGTGTCCGGATGACGCGGCATGCGCAGTAGCGTCATCTCCGGCTAATGGCGGCGCCCAGCTGCGGGATCAGTCTGGGCTTCAGGGAGGGGTAGCGCTGCTGGCCCCCATCCGGGGGCGGTACCTTGGGGGTATTTAATGCGGCAAGCTGGGATAATCAGAGTTCCTCACCCATTCCATAATGGAGTCGCCAGAAGGAACTACCAGCCAGCAGCAGCAGGAGCCGCAGCAGCTGTCAGATAAGCCTCGTAGAAGCTCCCAGCGTCGGTCTAGTGGCAGTAGCCGCGCTGGTGGAGCTAAGGAGGCACGGATCTCTATACCAAAATCCTCAGCCCGTAAAGATTTGCCGGCTTCGAAGGATCCCCCATCTACGGTACCACTCATTACTGGACGGGGTAAGTGAGCTTCGTGAAAGTCCACTTAGTGATGGTTGTGTTCCCCTTGTCTTTTTTCCTCTATCAGGGGAGGAAAAGTTTGTCCAAAGCCAAACATAGGCAGTGTGCCGAATGTGCAGAGCCGCTTCCAGATGGACATTTGAGGAAGTTATGTAAAATATGTATTCAACGTTTACTGGAGGAGGAGGCGCCTGATCTAACCTCTACAATAAGAGAGATGGTGAGACAGGAAATTAAAGGTGCCGAGAGATCCAAATCTCGGGGGGCAGAAGCTAAAAGGTCATCCCCTTTATCTGAGGTAGATTCGGATTCGGGTGAGCTGAGCTCAGGGTCTCTTCCGTCCACTTCCTCCTCTGAGGATCAGGAGTCTGCTCGAGCCTGTTTGTCCCTAGAAAGGGTTAACCATCTGGTCAAAGCAGTTAACAGCACAATGGGGATAGAAGATACCCAATCGGAATGTTCCATTCAGGATGTTATGTTCAGGGGTATTGAGCGAAAATCCCGAAGAGCCTTTCCAGTGATTGACAAGATCAAATCGTTAATCTCAAAAGAATGGAAGAAACCAGAAAGGAAGGGGTCGCTTCCGCCAGCCTTTAAAAGACGGTATCCCTTTGAAGAAGCGGCTTCGTCCTCATGGGATAAAGTCCCGAAGTTGGATGCGGCAGTCGCTAAGGCATGCAAAAAGTCGTCTCTCCCCTTCGACGACTTGGGAAATTTGAAAGACCCGTTAGATAGGAAAGCCGACATCTTCCTTAAGGGAGCTTGGGAGACTTCAGCAGGGTCTCTGAGGCCAGCCATTGCAGCCACTTGTACCGCTCGATCCTTGATGGTTTGGTTGGGTCACCTCGAAGATCAGCTCAGAGATAAAGTCCCTAGGTCGGAAATATTGTCCTCTATGTCCACAATCCAGGATGCCGCAGCCTTCCTCTCAGATGCTTCAGCAGATTCGGTCAGGTTGGCCGCCAGGTCCTCGGCATTATCCAATGCAGCCAGGAGAGCACTATGGATAAAATGCTGGCCAGGGGACTTACAAGCTAGAACAAAATTATGTAGCATTCCTTGTGAAGGGGCTCACTTGTTCGGACCAGTCCTAGACGAGCTATTGGAAAAAGCAGGGGATAGTAAAAAACGCTTTCCCTTCCTAGGAAGACCCTTCTACAGACGGGACTATAATAGAGGATGGTCCAACCGCAGAAGACCATATAGAGACTCCAACAGAGAATCTACTAGATATGACAACAGCAGAAGAAGGGGTAGAGGATTTATGTTTAATCCTTCACGAGAGGTTAAGAAACCACAATGACTAGCGGACCAGGTGGGGGGTAGGCTTTCGGCCTTCTACCCAGCCTGGGTGCAGATTACAAACAATCCATGGATTCTAGGCATTGTGGAGAAAGGCCTAACCTTAGACTTCCACCATACTCCTCGGGACAAATTTATGTTAACACCTGTTCGTTCCTCCTCTACAGAGCAGTTGGCACTAGAGTCTGAGGTCCGGGAGCTCCAACAGAAGAATGTTCTAGTCAGAGTCCCTGCAGGCGAGGAAGGTAGGGGGTTTTATTCCCCTCTGTTCCTGGTCAAAAAACCTGATGGTTCATATCGCACCATTATTAATTTAAAAGGCCTGAATAATTTTCTGTTCATACCCTCCTTCAAAATGGAGTCGGTCAAGACAGCAATAAAATTACTCTTTCACCACTGTTTTATGGTTGTCTTAGATCTCAAAGACGCCTATTACCATGTACCAATTCATATTGATCATCAGAGATTTCTTAGGGTGGCGGTCTCACTAGCTGGCACAGTAGAACACTTTCAATATCAGGCACTTCCGTTCGGAGTCGCAGTTGCACCCAGGGTGTTCACAAAAATCATGGTGGAGGTTATGGCGCACTTGCATGAACAGGATATATTAATAGTCCCGTACCTGGATGATTTGCTAATTGTGGGTCATTCTGAGTCGCATTGCTCAGACCAACTACAGAAAGTTATGGATGCGTTACACAAATTGGGCTGGATGATCAATATAAAAAAATCGCGCCTTCAGCCCCTAAAAGTACAAGAATTCCTGGGATATGTTATAGACTCTAGTCAGCAGGAATGTCGCCTGCCGGACACAAAAGTTGCGAAGATTAAGCATTTGGTCACCAGGGCAATAAATAATCCCTTAGTATCAGTCAGGGGTGCGATGTCAATCTTGGGCTCTCTTACGTCCTGCATCCCGGCAGTTCTCTGGGCACAGTTCCACACGAGGGCTTTACAGTGGGACGTGTTACACAATTCCCGTCGCCTAAATGCTCACCTCGACAGTAAATTCACACTTTCTGCGGAGACTGTACATTCGCTTGGTTGGTGGACTCACACTTCGAATTTACACAGGGGGGTCCCTTGGATAAATCACATATCTAGGGTGCTGACTACGGACGCTAGCCCCAAAGGGTGGGGGGCTCACTTAGGGGAGGATTGGGTTCAGGGACTATGGTCTCTGTCTGAACAGGACTCTTCCTCCAACTTGAAAGAACTGTTGGCAGTAAAACATGCCTTAAATAGATTCCTTGTACCCCTACAGGGTCGACACGTCAGGCTTTTGTCAGACAATCGGGTAACTGTGGCCTACATTAATCGTCAAGGTGGCACGCGATCCAGTACATTGATGGAGGTCGCAAATCATATCTTTCAGGTGGCCGAAGTACATCTTCTCTCCCTGACGGCGCTTCATATAAAAGGAAGTATCAACACCAAAGCCGACTATCTAAGCCGCAACATGCTCAGACAGGGGGAGTGGTCGTTAAATCCAGCCATTTTCAGTCAGATCATCCAGTTATGGGGTTGTCCGGAGATAGACCTTTTTGCCAACAGAGGGAACAAAAAATTACATCAATTCTGCTCCCTAAATCCAAAAGACAACCCATACGCTGTGGACGCTCTGCTGATATCTTGGCACTTCAGGCTCGCGTATGCTTTTCCCCCTCTAAATCTAATTCCCCTAGTCCTGAGGAAGATTCGGGAGGACAAGGCCCGGGTAATCTTGGTAGCTCCATTTTGGCCCAAGAGGGCTTGGTTTCCTTGGCTGAGAAAGATGTCTGTCTGCCAACCATGGATTCTTCCAGAGCTACCAGATCTGCTCTCCCAGGGACCAATCCTCCATCCTCAAGTAGCCAACTTACACCTAGCGGCATGGAACTTGAGAGGTCCTTACTGAGGGGGAAAGGATTCTCTCAGAATCTGGTTAATACTCTCCTTAAAAGTAGAAAACCATCTACAACGGGCATTTATGTGAGAGTATGGAGAAAATTTTTATCTTTTTCAGGGGCTCAAATTGACCAAGAACCATGTATTAACCAGGTTCTTGAATTTTTACAAAAAGGCCTGGAAATGGGCTTGGCCACAAGTACTCTTAGAGTTCAGGTGTCAGCGCTGGGAGCGTTATATAATCTTAATTTAGCCAGTAATCACTGGATTGCTAGATTCTTTAAAGCAGTCACCAGGTCTAGACCAATTATTAAACAAAGGTTAGTCCCATGGGACCTGAATTTGGTACTCTCAGCCCTGACGCAAGCCCCATTCGAGCCCATTGATACTATTCCTGTGAAGATCCTGTCAATCAAAACAGCCCTGTTAGTTGCTCTCACATCTGCTAGGAGGGTTAGTGATCTGCAGGCACTCTCCAGACATCCACCATACATGCAAGTTAGGGAGGATAGGGTCATATTAAAACCCGATCCCCTATATCTGCCTAAAGTTGCGTCTAAATTTCACAGGGTTCAGGAGGTAGTCCTTCCATCCTTTTGCTCCAATCCTACTAACGATAAAGAACGTAAATTCCATTGCTTAGATGTGAGGAGATGCCTCCTTAGATATATTACAGTTTCAGATTCCTGGAAAAAAGATAACTCTTTATTTGTAGCCTATCAAGGGGTAAGGAAAGGTCTTAGAGTATCTAAAAACACTCTAGCCAGATGGATTAGGGAGGCAATCTCTCTCGCTTATACCGCAGGTGGCAACGAAGTTCCAGATGGTATAAAGGCACACTCCACGCGAGCCATGGCATCTTCCTGGGCGGAGAGGTCAGAAGTGTCAATCGAAGACATATGTAAGGCGGCCACATGGTCTTCCCCTTCTACCTTTCTTAGACATTACAGATTAGATCTGGGTAGTTCCTCAGACCTTACGTTTGGGAGAAGAGTGCTAGAAGCTATTATCCCCCCCTAAAACCTTTCGTCTCTGAAAGTCTCTCGTTGTGCTGTCATGGCGACTGAATAAATACGTACGCTACTCACCTGGTAGCAGTGTTTTTTCAGGAGCCATGACAGCACCCTTAGATTCCCTACCCTATATTTTTGGATGATGCAACACCCTGTTAATCTTGAGTTAAAGTTTATGTTCACTTGCATAATAAAAAGTATTCATGTATATACTGCATCTGTGTTATTAACCAAGGTGGTCCTCTCATGCTCTGGAAACAACTGACGTGGGAGAGAGGTGCCGCCCTTTTTATGTCTGTAGGTTTCCTGTCCCTGAAGGGCGGATCCCCTCTCTCGTTGTGCTGTCATGGCTCCTGAAAAAACACTGCTACCAGGTGAGTAGCGTACGTATTTCAGGTAGAATTTAGAACCCAAATCAAGCAAAAAAATTAATAGGCTTTCTATGGCCCACTGAGTGAGAGATGGCACACACAGGAGTCAGGAGTGGCACACAAGCCCTGAGGCCAATATTTTTCTCCCACTGATTGATGTTGTGATTTTTTCAGGTAGATTTTGGAACCCAAATCAAGCAAAAAAATAAATAGGCTTTCTATGGCCCACTGAGTGAGAGATGGCACACACAGGAGTAAGGAGTGGCACACAAGCCCAGAGGCCAATATTTTTCTCCCACTGATTGATGTAGTGATTTTTTCAGGTAGATTTTGGAACCCAAATCAAGCAAAAAAATAAATAGGCTTTCTATGGCCCTCTGAGTGAGAGATGACACAGACAGGGATGGCACTCTAGCAGAAATGCCAATCTTAATCTCCCACAAAAAAAAAAAAAAAAAAAGGAACTGTCCTTCAATTACTATCTCCCTGCAGTAATCTCAGCCAGGTATGGCAGGCAGCAATAAGGAGTGGACTGATGCACAAATTAAATAAAAAGTGTGGAAAAACAAACAAGATAGCTGTGCAGAAAGGAAGGAACAAGAGGATTTGTGCTTTGAAAAAAGCAGTTGGTTTGCACAGCGGCGTACACACAGCAATGCAGCTATCAGGGAGCCTTCTAGGGCAGCCCAATGAGCTACAGCGCTGAGGAAAAAAAAAAAAATGTAGCTTCCACTATCCCTGCACACCGAAGGTGGTGTTGGGCAGTGGAAATCGCTACAGCACAAGCGGTTTGGTGGTTAATGGACCCTGCCTAACGCTATCCCTGCTTCTGACGAAGCGGCAGCAACCTCTCCCTAAGCTCAGATCAGCAGCAGTAACATGGCGGTCGGCGGGAACGCCCCTTTATAGCCCCTGTGACGCCGTGGACAGCAAGCCAATCACTGCAATGCCCTTCTCTAAGATGGTGGGGACCAGGACCTATGTCATCACGCTGCCCACACTCTGCGTTTACCTTCATTGGCTGAGAAATGGCGCTTTTCGCATCATTGAAACGCGACTTTGGCGCGAAAGTCGCGTACCGCATGGCCGACCCCGCACAGGGGTCGGATCGGGTTTCATGAAACCCGACTTTGCCAAAAGTCGGCGACTTTTGAAAATGAACGACCCGTTTCGCTCAACCCTACTGGTTATTAAAATGGGGGACACTTAGACTCGCTCTTCCCATTTGCCCTGGTGTGGTGGCAAGTGTGGTGATAGTTTGAGGAGTTGATGTCACTTTTATATTGTAAGGTGATGTCACGTCCAGAGGTTAGTAGTGGAGAGGCATCTACAAGACACCCTCATTACTAACCCCATAGTCATATTGTATAAAAAACGCACTCCTTTAATTAATCTAAATTAAACCATACTTAAGACATCGCACATTCCACAGAAGCCATATTTTCCTGTAACAGAATGAAAATAATAAACCATAATATTCCTTACCTGTCCACCGACAAGATAATAATCCATTTGTCCCGCAACAAGTCTAGCTCTGCTACAGTTAGATGGCAGGCTGCATTGTTGCATGATGCCATTATACAGCTTGCCATCTAGCAGAGACACTCAGCAGTGTGTCGTTCTCTCAATTACAGTACTTTATTCTGGGTGTGTGTTTATTTACAATATAACTACAGAATTAGTACTGTATAGGCGTCTTATAGACACCTCTCCATTACTAAGGCGTGGACTTGATGTTACCTGACAATACAAAGGTTGACATCAACCCCACAAATATGAACCTCCACAGGGGAAGTGGGAAGAGCCGGGCAAAACGCCAGAATTGGCACATTGAATACATACGCCTTTTCTACGGCGGCTGTGGGCTGCTTGCTAGTTTTAGGCTGGGGGGCTAATATCCATGGCCCCTTACCAGCCTGAGGATACTAGCCCTCAGTTATCGGCTTTAGCTTGGCTGGTTGTGAAAAAAAGGGGGACTCCACTTTTTTTAATACATTTTTTAAATATTTTAAAAAAATATGGTGTGGGGACCCCTCTATTCTTGATAACCAGCCTTCCTAACGCTGACAGCTGAGGGTTGCAGCCTGCAACTATCAGTTTTACATGGCTGATTATCAAAAATACAGGGGAACCTCACATCATTTTTTAAAATATTTATTTAATCCTGCTTAACAGAGTTTAAAAAGGTTGCCCACCTATAGGTATATGCAAATGGAATTGTTTTTAGGGCAAATTTCACCTATAATCCACCCGAAAAAGTGCTTAAAAAATGAACCTATTGCACAGCAATATCAAAACCACAGTGTTGTGCACGTTTCGTCTTATGTCACTTTTCACTACCTCAGGGTTAAGATATCATGAAATGTTTAAAAGAAGTAACATATTCATTCTTCAGCATCTTCCTTTGGAAGCCACCTACTTTATATACTTGAAGATATAGAGCAAAAATGTTGGCGTCGAGTTTTGCCTTGGAAAACTTGACAGTTCTGCCAACGCTGTGTGCACTTGTCTTAAAATTTGTACAAAAATGTTACTTTGTACCAATACAGGGTGCACAGCACAGTATTATGGCTCAGCTCATGTGTGCTGTTTGGATAATATGGCTCTTATAGCAATATATGGGAACGCATTCTACTTCAGTAGAAAGCAGTCTCATAAGAAAGCATAGAGAGTATTTTGTCAATTACATTCTTGAGGAAAAAATTGTACAATGCTTCCGTAGACTATTTCACCTGGAGACAGAGCCTAAGATACCTGTAGAAATGTATGGATTTATGTTGTGCCACCAATTTCATAAATATTGTGTGAACATATTTGATAAATGTATATGTTCCATTGCATGTTTTTTTTTTACAGTTCCATTCTCCACAATAAACCTTGTCATGCACCAAAAGCCTATTTACACACGGAGACTTTTTGCTTAGTTTTTGGAGCAGAAGCTGAGTGGAAACTCAAAGTTTTTTGAAGAATTTTGAGGATGAGTTGGAGACATTCCACTCAGTTAACACTTAGTTCCTACATGTACCTAAGGCCTGTCCCACACGTCCAGATAATTCCGGTACCGGAATAATCGGTACCGGAGTTATCCGTGTCCGTGAGCTCACGTAGGCCATCCGTGTGGCACACGGGCGGCACACGTGTGCCGCCCGTGTGCCGACTGGGTACCACACGGAGCGTGCAGGAGACAGAGCTAGAGATAAGCGCTGTCCCCTGCATCTGGTGCTGAAGCCGCCATTCATATCTTCTCTACAGCAGCGTTCGCTGGAGAGAAGATATGTAAAATCCTTTTTTTTTTTTTTCGGGTTTAAAATAAAGATCCCTGTCCCCACCCCCCTCCTACCCCCTGTGCCCACCCCCCGCTGTTAATAAAATACTGACCCGGCTCCCTCGCAGCGTCCTCTCCGCGCCGCACCTTCTCCTGTATGAGCAGTCACGTGGTGCCGCCGATTACAGTGATGAATATGCGGCTCCACCCCTATGGGGTGACTGGTACGTGTTTTACATGGACCCATTGACTTTAATGGGTCCGTGTAATCCGTGCGCTCCCACGAACACTGACATGTCTCCGTGTTTTGCACACGGACACACGGTCAGTGAAAACACTCTGACATGTGCAGAGACACATTGATTTCAATGTGTCTACGTGAGTCAGTGTCTCCGGTACGTGAGGAAACTGTCACCTCACGTACCGGAGCCACTGACGTGTGAAACCAGCCTTATGCAGAGTCATTGGACTCCCTACACCGTTGAACACAGCTTTCTTGTTCGCACAAGGCTTAATAACTTATTTTTAATCAAATATTTCTTCCATTTATTTGCAGCTATACCAATTTTGCATTATTTTCCATCTGATTTTCATCCACAAGGCTGAAATAGGGAAAGGTGGCTGTTGCATTTTGCTACACATGCATTTAACAGCTCTACATGAACATTTTACAGCTCTGCACATATAACAATGAATAGGTAGGGATTGGTTGAAAGTCACTAGCACTTAGTAGGATAACTCCTATTATCACTCCTAACTTTTCCTCACAAATCTTTAAAATACAACCTTCCCTCTTGCCCTCCTTGTCAATTATTAGAGATTTGCATGCATTGACAACATGGCTGAACTACCTGTTCCTTTCCCTTATTATCATCGCTCTGATTTGCATCTAATCTTTTCTTAAGTCCGGATCTATTTGTATCACACTTGTCAATGAAAAGCTGGAGAACGTCTTTGACAGTAAATTATTTCTTCGGGGTGAAGACCCTCTCCTTCACTCAATGTGAGATAGAGGAGATAGAATATGGCTTGTAGGCAGGTTTGCCTCTGGATCTTTTTTTTTATTAAGACCATTAGGAACTCTCTGAATTATTAGTAAGCGCGATTGTAACACTTGTCATGCTTCTTCCCACAATTTGAAGACAGTCATGTATAGACCAGCATGCTCAGTTTTAGACCCATAACCTCGATAGCCATTCGCTTACTTTACCTTTGAAATCTTTAACCGGGACATCATATTTTAGGAGCCTTTAATTTCCATTGGAAATTCTCAAAAAATAGAAAAAAGTGACAATTTCTTATTGATTCCCAAAAAGGGAGACTAGAAGAATAATTATTCCATCCCCTTTAATGAGGCCACAGATGACCAGAAGATTTGCAGATATTTTTCTTATGAGAAAAATAGGTCATGAGCTTACCTTGTCGTTGTACTGTAGATCAGAGTTACACAACTTTTTTTGGTCCATGGGCCACATTACTATACTGAAGCAATCTGAGGGCCGCGCTAAAAATGGAATGGGTATTACCTTCTGTGACATGTTTAGCACATCGAAAGTATATGCCATAAATGTCTGATACATACAAATTCTACCTTCTTTCAATCCAAATCCTTCTATCACATTGCGTCTCATAGGTCATGAACTATGTGTGGAATCTGGCAACTCTAAAGATGGTGTCCATGGACAGTCGGATATGGAAAGCATCGAAAAAGTCTTAACCTCATATAGTGAAGCAGTCAGGAAGTTTATTTAGGAGTGAAGTTACAGCAAAAAGAGTTAAAGGAAAAAATATCAAAATAGATAAATACATGACCCACACAGAATTCCCATAAAAAAGCTTTGAAAATTCTGAGGCCCAGCCAGAAGTTTGGGCTTTTAAGGGGCTTCAATACTTCCTACCACCAGGGACTTTCTTATAAATTGTTATCCATTGGCTAGCCAACAGGGCCTAATTAAAATATATACCGTAATATTAAAAGTAAATTGGTGGGAAATGAGTCTTGCACTGTTCAAGATGTGTCAGAGATTGCATTAGGCTGGGCAATGCGAAAACGGCCAAGAACAGATATAAACAGAACTGGGTGTTATTGAGTAATGGACGTACCAGCCAGTCAGAGGACAGATCACATTCTTAGTTAGTTGACAAGTGTTATGTTAGTTTCTAAACCCTTTCCTACAACCTCTTCTACTTGGCGTCACTTCTCTTGCGCTGTGGACAGAGCAAGGGGACACGTGACTGTGATTTGTGGTGCCACCAAGCCAAGGAATCTCTCTAACTGCAGAGTATGGATTATCAGTTTTTAATTGGCTCTCTGCTAGAAGCCTTGGGCAGGGCATATTACTACTTACCCTGGCCTGCTGATTTGTTCAGCCTCTTTCTTGAATTTCTTGGTTTTTAGTTCCTATGCTTGTATTGTATTTCTGACTACCTGACTGTTTCCCAATTCTGTCCCTGATATTCTGGTTTTGACTCGGCATCGCAGCTACTCTCTGCCAGCTAGCTCAGCTGGCCAGAAACCAGTCCATGGAAGTAACACTGTCCCCCTTATGTACTATGAGCGCCACACGGTCCTCATTTATGCACTATAACTGCCACCCCGCCTCACCTTATGAATAGTACCCACCACACCATCCTCCCTTATGAAATATAACCATAACATCATCCTTCTTATGAACTTTGGCCTCTACACTGAACCCATTTGATGCTGTCTTTACCTTCATGCTGTACCCCCTCTTCATTCTGTGCCTCTATTCACACTGTCTTCACCACGCAGCCCTCTCTCCATACTGTTCTCCCACTTCACACTGCCCCCCCCCCCTTTCACATTGTTCTCTACTTACTGATCTCTCTATACTGTGGACCATTTGCATACTTTTCAACCACAGTGCCCCTTCTTTACAGTTTTCCCTACATGGTGCCCTTTCCATACAGTGTGCCCTCTTCACATTGTTTCATCCACTCTGCTTCATTCTGTATGCTGTCCCTCCCATGCTATATCCTCTCCACACTGCCCCATTACCATACTGTGCCCCCTCTTAACTTTGTCTCTCTCCTCCATACTATCCCCTCCGAGCTGCCATGGCTCCACACTGTACGCTCACACTATCCCTCACTCTGTATACTGACCCCCCTCACGCCCCTTGTCTATACTAAAAGTCCTTGGTATTTTCAGCTCTACGAGTGCTCCCCCCATCCCACCGTCAGCAACCTTCTGCCTTAGGCACTGGACCTCCAGTACATGGCAAATACGGCCCTACTGACATGTATGCACTTTACTCTAAAAACTCAGAGAGAATATTTTATTTGCTAAACTTGAAAGGTGTTCTGGTTCAGGAAGTAAGTCTCATTGGATGTGTCTTGGCTGCCAAAGGTTTCCAAATAGATCCCCAAAGGTTCAAGCTATTAAGGATTGGGTGTAACCCAAATCTCCGAAAGCTTTGTTGTGCTTTCTTAGATTATCTAATTACTATTGTAAATTTATTAACAATATTTCAAACCTTGCCAAACCAGTGACTGACTTAACTAAAAAGGGGGCTGATGTGGTTCACTGGAACACTGTAGCAGTCCGCACATTCACAGAGTTAAAGGAAAATTTCTCATCTGGACCAGTTTTGGTTTAGCCTGACTTTAAGCATCTTGTTGCAGTAGAAATGCCCCTGAGTTTGAAGTTGGATCAGTATTATCTCAATTATCCTGTCTCTCACGCAACTCAACTTTTTACAAAAATGTTCACACGGTGAGAGAAACTATTATATCAATTATCGTGAATTGTTGGCAGTTAAATTACATCATTTCCTAGAGCAGGGGTAGGGAACCTCCGGCCTGCAATGTCATTCGGTTTGGCGCTTAGGTAAATTACGGGTGGGCCGCAGTGTTTGGGCCACCATCCACATTTTTCCATCCGCAGGCCCTTTAATTCTTCTGTAGCATGTGCGCACGTGTACAAAGCATGCCACAGTGCTCGCCACACTGGATTACATTCAAAGATGGCCATTATCAAGATGTTCATTGTAGGTGGAGATATCGTGCTTTGCGCTCCTGTTCTGCTTCTACTTGTGATTTATGCAGCAGTCAGTGTCTCTTGTCTGATTATTATCCACCACATTCTGATCCTTCAGATGGAACCTGAAAACCCATATCTTCAAGAAAGCTTATAACCTGCAATGACCACTCTGCCACCTCAACACCATCGGAACCACTGTAACCCCTTAACCTACTGTCTCCTTCCCCACAATCCTGTAGAATGTAAGCCCGCAAGGGCAGGATCCTCCTCCCTCTGTACCAGTCTATCATTGTTAGTTTGTTTACTGTAAGTTATATCTGTATTTTGTACGTAACCCCTTCTCATGTACAGCACCATGGAATCAATGGTGCTCTGTAAATTAATACTAGTTTGATACAATTTAGTATACACAAACATTTGCGGAACATAAAACGTATAATTTAACTCAAAGCAGAAGAAACATAACTTATAGACTTGGAGCTCGTGTTGTCAAGTACCTTATATTAATCAGTGGTTAACTACAGTCTGTCTCCCACTGAAACAGTCTTTGTTTTCACATCTCAGTTCTTCTTACCACTCTTTTAACGTTAACTGGGTATATTCATCACTCCTCAGTGTTTTAGGCAATGAACAATATTTCCTTCACTCCTAAATAGATCCTTGAAAGAGTCGGATGAGGTGAAACCGGTGAGGTTATGTACAATTGATTTTATCTGATGAGCTGGTTTTAGCGGTATATCCTGTGAACATAATATTAAGGTGTTAAAAAGTAATTGTAATCAGGATCTTTTCATGGTGTTCTTGTTTTCCCTATGTCCATTATTGTCTCCTTATAATCCATGGCTATTTAAAAAAAAGTCAATTACGGTTTGAAGAACGATCATTGCAGCTGTGAGAGCTGACCTCTTTGGAAGCCTCCTTAGAAGTTAATTGGAGCTATGCATGTATCCATCCCACTGTGCCAAGTTGTATTAGGGGGAAAGAAAATATTATTTGCAGATTCCGATGTCAGTGAATTTTCACGTATGCATGTATCAGTGTTTGATCAATGTCAGTTTTTAGTGTCAGTGTTTCATCAGTGATTTTTACATACGGTAAATTGCAAAGATTCTCCTATACAGGGTGGGCCATGTATATGGATACACCTAAATAAAATGGGAATGGTTGGTGATATCAACTTCCTGTTTGTGGCACATTAGTACGTGGGGGTGGGAAAACTTTTCAAAATGGGTGGTGGCCATTTTGAAGTCGGCCATTTTGGATCCGACTTTATTTTTACCAATGGGAAGAGGGTCATGTGACACATCAAACTTATTGAGAATTTCACAAGAAAAACAATGGTGTGCTTGGTTTTAACGTAGCTTTATTCTTTCATTAGTTATTTACAAGTTTCTCTTTGTTTACAGCCATTGACATGTCACAGAGGTTAACAGGAGAAGAGCGGATAGAAATTGTGTTGATGTCTGGTGTACGCAGTACCCAGGTCATTGCAGCAGATTTCAATGCAAGACACTCTACGCAAGAAAACGTCATCATTCCCATTTTATTTAGGTGTATCCATATAAATGGCCCACCCAAAAAAGTTTGCCTCATCACTGAACATAATGTTCTGTGTAAACTGAGGGTCCTGTTCCAATTTTTGTTTTGCCCATTCTGCGAATTCAGCACACCGATCTGGGTCATCCTCGTTGAGATGCTGCAGCAGCTGGATTTTGTAAGGGTGCCATGTGTAAGTAGCTAATATCTGCCAAAGGGATGTTCGACTGATGCCAGATCGGTGTGCTGAATTTGTAGAATGGGCAAAACAAAAATTGGAACAGGACCCTCAATTTACACAGAACACTATGTTCAGTGATGAGGCAAACTTTTTTGGGTGGGCCATTTATATGGATACACCTAAATTAAATGGGGATGGTGACAGTTTTCTTGCGTAGAGTGTCTTGCATTGAAATCTGCTGCAATGACCCGGGTACTGCGTTCACCAGACATCAGCACAATTTCTATCCGCTCCTCATGTGTAATAACAGTGGTAACTGAAAGCTACAGACGGGGACTGGAAAACACAAGCGCCCTGGAGACTTTAGACAGTTAGAAGTGTTAATAAAAGCCGCAGACAGGTGGCTCAGTGTTGTGAATTCTGTTGTCAAGCTCCCTCCTGTGGTCATGAATGGTACTTCGGCTGGTTCTGTCCATGGGCTTCCTCTGGTGGTTGTGAGTGGGGCTGCGGCTTCTGAGTTTCCTTCCACAGGTGACGAGGTTAATTCGTTAGCTGGCTGCTCTATTTAACTCCACTTAGATCTTTGCTCCATGCCACCTGTCAATGTTCCCGTATTGGTCTGTTCGCTCCTGGATCGTTCTTGTGACCTGTTTTCTCCAGCAGAAGCTAAGTTCCTGCTTGTTTTTCTCTTGTTTGCTATTTTTCTGTCCAGCTTGCTATTTTGATTTTTGTCTTGCTTGCTGGAAGCTCTGGGACGCAGAGAGAGCGCCTCCGCACCGTGAGTCGGTGCGGAGGGTCTTTTTGCGCCCTCTGCGTGGTCTTTTGTAGGTTTTTGTGCTGATCGCAAAGTTACCTTTCCTATCCTCGGTCTGTTCAGTAAGTCTGGCTTTGTTAAAATCTATTTCATCTCTTTGTTTGTGATTTTCATCTTAACTCACAGTCATTATATGTGGGGGGCTGCTTTTTCCTTTGGGGAATTTCTCTGAGGCAAGGTAGGCTTATTTTTTCTATCTTTAGGGCTAGCTAGTTCTTAGGCTGTGTCGAGTTGCATAGGGAGCGTTAGGAGCAATCCACGGCTATTTCTAGTGTGTGTGATAGGATTAGGGATTGCGGTCAGCAGAGTTCCCACGTCCCAGAGCTTGTCCTGTATTATTATTAACTATCAGGTCTTTCTGTGTGCTCTTTACCACCTGGTCCATTATTGTCCTAACCACCAGGTCATAACAGTACAGGTGGCCCAAAGTATTAATGCATCTCAATAGAGGGATAAGAGAAGTTCTGAGACCATTTTTTTTTCTTATGTCTAAAAATGAACCATAAGGTGCTGCTTAGTTGCTTCAGGTGAATAAGCAGCAAATATATGGACGAAATCACTCCCAATCGTCCCAGAAGTGGTTAATCAAAGAAAACTATATGTGATATTTGCGCTAAGTTCACCTATATGAAGCCATAAATAGTTAAAATACTAGGAAATGTCATAAACAAGGTTCCCCATACAGGACTGTGATTAACAAGATGTGTTTACCTTAATATCAAAGAAAAGGAAATCTGTGTCCAGTGCTGACATGCGGAAAGGTCCTTCACTCATGTGCTGAAAGGTTGGTATCTGAAGCCTTCTCTGAATTTCTGTTTCGGAAATATCCAATATGTTGCAGAGCAAATAGTAGTATAGGAGATGCTGTCCCGGCCGGTGACTAGCGTGCTCCCCTATACTACTATTTGCTCTGCAACATATTGGATATTTCCGGAACAGAAATTCAGAGAAGGCTTCAGATACCAACCTTTCAGCACATGAGTGAAGGACCTTTCCGCATGTCAGCACTGGACACAGATTTCCTTTTCTTTGATATTAAGGTAAACACATCTTGTTAATCACATTTTTTTTTCTTTGCACTGTGTTTTGCCTTTCTTTTCCCCTAGACCTCTGGGTGGTTCAGGATACAGGTGTAGATATGGACATTCAAGGTCTGTCCTCTTGGATGGATAATCTCACTGCAAGGGTACAAAACATTCAAGATTTTGTGGTTCAGAATCCGATGTCAGAGCCTAGGATTCCAATTCCTGATTTGTTTTTTGGGGATAGATCTAAGTTTCTGAATTTCAAAAATAATTGTAAATTGTTTCTTGCTTTGAAACCTTGCTTTATGATGAACCAAATTCAGTGGATCAGGCAGAGAAAATCTTGCTGGCTCTGTGTCAGGGTCAGGATGAGGTAGAGATATATTGTCAGAAGTTTAGGAAGTGGTCTGTACTCACTCAGTGGAATGAATGTGCCCTGGAAGCAATTTTCAGAAAGGGTCTCTCTGAAGCCCTTAAGGATGTCATGGTGGGATTTCCCATGCCTGCTGGTCTGAATGAGTCTATGTCCTTTGCCATTCAGATCGATCGACGCCTGCGTGAGCGTAAAGCTGTGCACCATTTGGCGGCATTATCTGAGCATAGACGTGAGCCTATGCAATGTGATAGGACTTTGACCAGAGCTGAACGGCAAGAACACAGACGTCGGAATGGGCTGTGTTTTTACTGTGGTGATTCCACTAATGCTATCTCCGATTGTCCTAAGCGCACTAAGCGGTTCGCTAGGTCTGCCACCATTGGTACGGTACAGTCGAAATTTCTTTTGTCCGTTACTCTGATTGCTCTTTGTCATCCTATTCTGTTATGGCATTTGTGGATTCAGGCGCTGCCCTGAATTTGATGGACTTGGAGTTTGCTAGGCGCTGTGGTTTTTTCTTGGAACCCTTGCAGTATCCTATTCCATTGAGAGGAATTGATGCTACGCCTTTGGCCAAGAATAAGCCTCAGTACTGGACCCAATTGACCATGTGCATGGCTCCTGCACATCAGGAGGATATTCGCTTGTTGGTGTTGCATAATCTGCATGATGTGGTCGTTTTGGGGTTGCCATTGCTACAGGTCCATAATCCAGTATTGGATTGGAAATCTATGTCTGTGTCCAGCTGGGGTTGTCAGGGGGTACATGGTGATGTTCCATTTTTGTCTATTTCGTCGTCCACTCCTTCTGAAGTCCCGGAGTTTTTGTCGGATTACCGGGATGTATTTGATGAGCCCAAATCCAGTGCCCTACCTCCTCATAGGGATTGCGATTGTGCTATTAATTTGATTCCTGGTAGTAAGTTTCCTAAGGGTCGACTGTTCAATTTATCTGTGCCAGAACACGCCGCTATGCGGAGTTATATAAAGGAATCCTTGGAGAAAGGTCATATTCGCCCGTCGTCATCACCGTTAGGAGCAGGGTTCTTTTTTGTGGCCAAGAAGGATGGTTCTTTGAGACCTTGTATTGATTACCGCCTTCTTAATAAAATTACAGTCAGGTTTCAGTATCCTTTGCCGCTGCTGTCTGATTTGTTTGCTCGTATTAAAGGGGCTAGTTGGTTCCTCCTCTGATTTGGTGCCATTGTTTTTCCAGCATGTGGTTCGTTTACATGGCATTCCGGAGAACATCGTTTCGGACAGAGGTTCCCAGTTTGTTTCGAGGTTTTGGCGATCCTTTTGTGCTAGGATGGGCATTGATTTGTCTTTTTCCTCGGCTTTCCATCCTCAGACAAATGGCCAAACCGAACGAACTAATCAGACTTTGGAAACATATCTGAGATGCTTTGTTTCTGCTGATCAGGATGATTAGGTGTCCTTTTTGCCTTTGGCTGAGTTCACCCTTAATAATCGGGCCAGCTCGGCTACTTTGGTTTCGCCGTTTTTCTGCAATTCTGGTTTCCATCCTCGTTTCTCTTCAGGGCAGGTTGAGTCTTCGGACTGTCCTGGTGTAGATACTGTGGTGGATAGTTTGCAGCAGATTTGGACTCATGTGGTGGACAATTTGACATTGTCCCAGGAGAAGGCTCAACGTTTCGCTAACCGCCGGCGCTGTGTGGGTCCCCGACTTCGTGTTGGGGATTTGGTTTGGTTGTCATCTCGTTATGTTCCTATGAAGGTTTCCTCTCCTAAGTTTAAGCCTCGTTTCATTGGTCCGTATAAGATTTCTGAGGTTCTCAATCCTGTGTCATTTCGTTTGACCCTTCCAGTTTCTTTTGCCATCCATAATGTGTTCCATAGGTCGTTGTTGCGGAGATACGTGGCGCCTGTGGTTCCATCCGTTGATCCTCCTGCCCCGGTGTTGGTTGAGGGGGAGTTGGAGTATGTGGTGGAGAAGATTTTGGATTCTCGTGTTTCGAGACGGAAACTCCAGTACCTGGTCAAGTGGAAGGGTTATGGTCAGGAAGATAATTCCTGGGTCTTTGCCTCTGATGTTCATGCTGCCGATCTGGTTCGTGCCTTTCATTTGGCTCATCCTGGTCGGCCTGGGGGCTCTGGTGAGGGTTCGGTGACCCCTCCTCAAGGGGGGGGTACTGTTGTGAATTCTGTTGTCAAGCTCCCATCTGTGGTCATGAATGGTACTTCGGCTGGTTCTGTCCATGGGCTTCCTCTGGTGGTTGTGAGTGGGGCTGCGGCTTCTGAGTTTCCTTCCACAGGTGATGAGGTTAATTCGTTAGCTGGCTGCTCTATTTAACTCCACTTAGATCTTTGCTCCATGCCACCTGTCAATGTTCCAGTATTGGTCTGTTCGCTCCTGGATCGTTCTTGTGACCTGTTTTCTCCAGCAGAAGCTAAGTTCCTGCTTGTTTTTCTCTTGTTTGCTATTTTTCTGTCCAGCTTGCTATTTTGATTTTTGTCTTGCTTGCTGGAAGCTCTGGGACGCAGAGGGAGCGCCTCCGCACCGTGAGTCGGTGCGGAGGGTCTTTTTGCGCCCTCTGCGTGGTCTTTTGTAGGTTTTTGTGCTGATCGCAAAGTTACCTTTCCTATCCTCGGTCTGTTCAGTAAGTCTGGCCTCTCTTTGCTAAAATCTATTTCATCTCTTTGTTTGTGATTTTCATCTTAACTCACAGTCATTATATGTGGGGGCTGCTTTTTCCTTTGGGGAATTTCTCTGAGGCAAGGTAGGCTTATTTTTTCTATCTTTAGGGCTAGCTAGTTCTTAGGCTGTGTCGAGTTGCATAGGGAGCGTTAGGAGCAATCCACGGCTATTTCTAGTGTGTGTGATAGGATTAGGGATTGCGGTCAGCAGAGTTCCCAGGTCCCAGAGCTTGTCCTGTATTATTATTAACTATCAGGTCTTTCTGTGTGCTCTTTACCACCTGGTCCATTATTGTCCTAACCACCAGGTCATAACAGCTCAGGTACTGGAAACCACAGACAGCCAGGAGACATCCTGAAGCCCGTGAACAGGAACTATGCTCAAAGTAAAATTACACTAGAAATTCTTCATACCAAGACCCAGATCGGGGAAAGATGTGTAATAGGAACACCGGAAGGCAAGAGGTTTGCGAGCCTCCCGTCTAGCTGTCATTTACCACTGACCTAAATGCTGGCACGGAGTTCCGCAAATCGATACTCTAATATCTTATTAGGATTTAATCATGGACAGCAGGACAGCACATGTCCTGCACCTGGATGCCATCCGTGTTTTGTCTGTGATTTTCACAGATCCATAGACAAGTATGGGTGATTGTATGGCGCTGACAAAAAATGGACGTCTCCATGTTTTTTGCGCACACATAATAAAAACATATATAATAAAAACATATACTGTGTGTGTGAACAGCTCCATAGACTATCATGGGTACGTGATCTATCCAGGAAAAACACAGATAAAAAAACGTACAAGAAAAATTGACTTATGAATGAGCAGTGACGCAACTTGAAACTCATGGGCCAGATGCGAAAGCTCCAACGGGGCCCCCAAATATTTTAAATCTTGAATATTAAAAGTCTCTTTCTATAGGCCAAAGGGACTTTTAGGGCCCCCTAGGCTCCAGGGCCCGGGTACGATTGCAACCCCTGCACCTGTTGTAGTTACACCCCCGTGAATGAGGCCTAAAACAGTATGGAAGGATGAAGATACCAAGTTAATGTTAAAAGAACTGTTTCCGACAAGAAGTGATGAGCTCAACCGGGGTGAAAGCAAAGATTGTTGCTGTTGGAGATAAACCATGATTAACTACTCAATAGTATACTTGCCTTCACTGTCTCCAATCTTGTAAGTTTTAGTGTTGATGCCATTTAGCCTTTACTGCGGTATTCCCATCTAAGGGTTGGCATATCACTAGAAAATACCATTATTTTATGCTCAATGGAGAATTCACCTATGGCCTCACCTGTCCAGAGAATATTGATAATTGAGCATGAATTTTAGTGGTGTGCCACCTTGTAAGTTTTACCTGCTCAGAAGTGCTCCCAGGGCACCCATCTTTTCAGTAAAACGCAGCCTGCCCTATGTACTTGAATTGGGCCATGGTCAAAATCCCTGGACTGTAGGTGACTGGGGCACCTCTATGCTGAAATACACAGTGAATGGAACTCAATGCTAAATCATTGTTTCTGCCCTTTTATTCTTAGGATCAGACAACCAATGATCACAAAGTGATGGCATATATCTTAGCGATATGACAAATTTTTATGAAAATGGAATCACTTTTTAAAACCTGTTGTGTTCAGATGATGTGCATTGTGTAAACTGAAAATAAATTTGTAAAGAGTGACACCCATGTACGTATATAGAGATGAATTAAAATGTGGATTTGTCTCACAATGACAAAAAAGGTGTCCTATGATCAACCAAAAATGTTATATCTTTAAGAGATGTACAGACAATACTTGGTGACTAGTCATTCATTAAAAAAAACCTGAAAAAGAGGATTTTTAGTAATTTTTCCTCCAAAAATTCAAAAATGAATACAGCACAAAGGGGCAGCAATGTTTACTTGCTCAGATCTCAGAACTAGTGCACTAGTCATTCATAACCCAGTAGGTTTTCCATTAATTGTACTTGCTCACCTTCACATAACATGTAATATATGATCCCCCATTATGGAACAAATAGCGCAAAGTGATATTGGATTCAAGAGCCTCTGAGTTTTCACAGTTGACGTCTCAAGCTGCCGCACTGTTTACATTGGCGCACATGCAAACACCGTAGGGATGTTAGAAAAGCCTTGGTTATGGAGTGGAGTAAAGTTTGACAAAGCTTCTGCTTCCAGTCTCCTTTGCAGTGAGCAGAACCGGTCTCCCTCCCTCCTCTCCAGCACACAGGCCGTGCTCCGAGGCCTACATTAGAGACCTTGCTTTGTGCTTGTCTTGTATGAATCAGCTCGCTAGATTCACTCAATGCTCTGAAAACACAATCAAGACGCTCAGCGGGTTCTTTGTTAGTCTCCCCCTTGAGCTCCATTAAGTGAAGAATTCCCTGTAAACGCGTGTCAGAGGGAGAAAGTGGCTCATTTACTAAATGTAAGGCTGTTTTGTTGGAGGGGAGTGTGCGCTTTTGTGCAGTGCCTGCCTCTAAATCTTGTTTCTCCACAATAGAGCCACATAATGCATCCACAGGCAGAGTCTCCCTGCAGTCTCTGAAGTGGCAGGCATCCAGCGCTGCGAGGGGGGGATAAAGTGCAGCTCATTCCCTTCATTCAGATCACTCGTTCATGTGGGGAAGGGAACGCTCACAGCTCCCACACACCTGCACTATTCTCACCGCCGCTCGCTGAGCCAAACATTGCAACCACGATAAAAATAGGAAGGGCTGGGGGCTAGCGGTAAACATACTGCTCCGCGAAGTGGTTAAGGCTCAGTTCATTCTGCAGCGTGTTAATCCTTTAACTGCCATGGGGTCTGCAACTCAGAGATAGGGTTCACTGTGACCCTCAGTAGCGCCATTGGGTCCACTTCTCAGGTCCTTGGGAGATTAACCACTTGGCAGCTGACCAGAGCAATAAAACTTTTAATATCCGCTATCAATTGAGCTAAACGGTAAACTTTGCAAGTCACATTTCCACACTGAAGGCCTAAATTTTTAGTTCCAAACCAGAAATTCAGTCTTTTGTTGAAGTACTTTACTGTAAATGACTTTTGCTTAAACCCAAATGGTCAGGGATCGGTGTAACCTTCTACAATCTGTTGCTGAAAGCACAGTACGTCGCTTGGCCTGCCCAGGTCATGTCTATGATTAATTCAGTTTAATTCCTGTGACTTTCATTTCTCAGTGCATTAATTTAAATGAACAATTTGGTATAAATACTCTGTATTTCTTCTTATAAAAGCTGTAATTCCTGATTTAATCACAGTTGTTTGAAGACTCCTACAATATAGTTCATGCAACTGTCTAATTGACTTAAAAGGTTATTGCAATTTCATCAAATACATATTAATTTTATAATAAAAATGGATCTGAGATTTGCAAATGTAAAACTTCTTCCTGGCATCCAGTAGGAACATCCATTGTAAGTAGGAGATTGTTTAACTTCTGGAAAAAAAAAGCAGGAAAGGTTCCTACTAAATAATAAGCAGAGGTCTTATATAGTCGGAGGAACTGGTGCAGAAAGTATATAGGGGATATGTATTTATTACACAATGAAAACCACTTTTTTGAAAAGAACAAACCTTTTTATGCAATACTGAGATGCTAACGAGCCATCCATGCCAGAGGTCAATTAATATCAGATCGGTGGAGGTTTGACACCCAACACTCAAAGGATGACCTGTTACCAGCACCGAGAATGGCTAAATGTAAGCAGGGTATGTAGCGGAACAGCACAGTGCCATTCACAGGTTAGTGGCCGCTGCCAGGTACTGCAGCTTAGCACCTAAACATTTGAATAGGGGATAACAGCTGATGAGTGGGGGTAGAGGGTGCTGCACCCCCCTGATCTGCTATTGATGACCTATCCTAAGGATGTTGTTGACCTATAAAAATGTTTGGTAATCTATATCGTAGTACTGGAAACCCTTCACCCTACTATTACTGCGTATGTTGTGTCTCCCCCTTTGATGTGGGCTTCGGTGCTGAGCCCACATCAAAGTTGCGACATGTCAGTTGTTTTGTACAGCTGACATGTGCGTGGAATAGTGGCAGGTCGAATCGCGATCCACCTGCCGCTATTAACTAGTTAAATGCCGCTGTCAAACACTGACAGCGGCATTTAACTACCGCTTCCGGCCACGCAGCCGGAAATGTTTGCATCGCCGACCCCCGTCACATGATCGGGGTCAGCGATGCGTCAGCATGACAACCTGAGGTCTCCTTGAGACCTCTATGGTTGTTGATGCCGGCTTGCTGTGGGTGCCACCCTGTGGTCGACGGTCAAGCCTGCAATTCAGCTACATAGGAGCAATCTGATGATCGCTGCTATGTAGCAGAGCTAATCAGGCTATGCCAGCTTCTAGCCTCCCATAGAGGCTATTGAAGCATGGCAAAAGTAAAAAAAATATGTAAAAAAAATATGAAAAAAAATAAATAAAAATAAAAGTTAAAATCACCCCCCTTTTGCCCCATTCAAAATAAAACAATAAAAAAAAATCAAACATACACATATTTGTATCGCTGCGTTCAGAATCACCCGATCTAAAAAAAGGATTAACCTGATCGCTAAACGGCGTAGCGAGAAAAAAATTCAAAACGACAGAATTACGTTTTTTTGGTCGCCGCGACATTGCATTAAAATGCAATAACGAGCGATCAAAAGAACGTATCTGCACAAAAGTGGTATCATTAAAAACGTCAGCTCGGCACGCAAAAAATAAGCCATCACTCAACCCCACATTACGAAAATTGGAGACGCTACGGGTATCGGAAAATGGCGCAATTTTTTATTTTTTTTTAGTAAAGTTTGGAATTTTTCTGCAATTTCACCACACTTGGAATTTTTTTCCCGTTTTCTAGTACAAGACATGGTAAAACCAATGGTGTCGTTCAAAAGTACAACTCGTCCCGGAAAAAATAAGCCCTCACATGGCCATATTGACAGAAAAATAAGTTATGGCTCTGGGAAGGAGGGGAGCGAAAAACGAAAATGCAAAAATGAAAAAGGGCTGCGTCTTGAAGGGGTTAGCACCCTACATAACTTTCTTTGGCCATTAAAATGCTATATAACAAACATATACTGTACAATTATATTTCAGCTTTACCTTTGCTCTAAATCAGCCAAAAAGTACCGAGCTTAGAATGTTTAGTGCTCGTACATCTTACAGCGGTTTTGCAGTGTAAGCCATTGTTGAGCTCTACATTGGTGGCGCTATCAGAGATAAAAAAAAAATGGCTGCACTGTAAAAGCCAGGTAAAAGCAAGGCTCCATAAAAGAAACCCAATATCCCCTAATATTGTGATTCTTTGGGTACCATTATTATCCGTTATAATGGTACCCAAAGAATGCTGTTCTGCTTAATGGATGGGGAAATTATGAAAATAACCATTGCAGATGGGAGCAGACCATATTATAAAATTGAAGAAAGGTTTCAGTGACTTATAAAATATGGTCTGTCATGACAAAATTGTAACATCCTTCAAAATAGTTTTTTGTAAGAAATACTTTATATCTCTCTAAGAAATTTTCCTTGACTTTTCAAAGTTTACTGGGGCATAGGAGTCATTATAAAATGACGGAATAAATGTTACCTCTTAAACCCCCTGCCGTTCCAGCACTGATGCTCTGATAGTCTCCGCGATCCATCACTTGCCCAATGAAGCCATGGATTGGCCACAAGGTCAAGTGATTTATGGTTGGAATATCATGTAACCAGAAGTGATGACTTCCCATCGATCAGTCACCCGGCTTCTGCAGGAGATCCATGGCCTCAGTCATTAGGTCACTGATGAACTGGATGACATCATCATGATTTTTTTTACTGTTTTAATTAGGTCAAAGATTCAAAACACAAAATACAAAGAGATAAGTAGATAGTAATGACCATATTTAAAATTGTATTGTAAAACATCTTCTAATACATCTCTCCTCGCTTCCCTAACAAAACCTTTCATCAAATTCTCCCTAGGCACAGGGCACTTAACAGGAGAATAAATGTATATTCGCGTTATAAAAATACCATAAAAATGCACTTCATAATGTAAAATATTTTTCAGAGAATAATATAATAACTGACAACCGGCATGGGTTCATGAACGATAGGTCCTGTCTGACCAACATGCTTTGTTTTTTTTTTATGAGGCGGTAATTGCAAATCTGGATGCTGGTAATGCGTCTGATGTGATATATCTGGACCTTGCAAACGCATTTCATACCGTATCATGTAACGGTCTTATACTAAAGATATAGAAGCAATGGCTGGGGGGAAACTATTTGCAGACGGATAAAAAATGGTTAAGGTACAGGAAACAAAAAGTTGTAAATTATACATTTTATAAATGGGATGAAGTCAGCAGCGGGGACCACAAGGATCTGTGCTGGGAGCAGCGGGACAACAAGGATCTGTGCTGGGAGCAGCGGGACAACAAGGATCTGTGCTGGGAGCAGCAGGACCACAAGGATCAGTGCTGGGAGCAGCGGGGACACAAGGATCTGTGGTGGGAGCAGCGGGGACCCCAAGGATCTGTGCTGGGAGCAGAGGAGACCACAAGGATCTGTGCTGAGAGCAGTGGGGACCAAAAGGATCTGCGATGGGAGCAGCAGAGACCACAAGGATCTGTGGTGAGAGCAGCAGGGGCCACAAGGATCTGTGCTGGGAGCAGCAGGGACCACTAGGATCTGTGCTGGGAGCAGCAGGGACCACAAGGATCTGTGCTGGGAGCAGCAGGGACCACTAGGATCTGTGCTGGGAGCAGATGAGACCACAAGGATCTGTGCTGAGGGCAGCGGGGACCAAAAGGATCTGTGCTGGGAGCAGCGGAGACCACAAGGATATGTGTTGGGAGCAGCGGAGATCACAAGGATCTGTTCTGGAAGCAGCGGAGACCACAAGGATCTGTGTTGAGGGCAGCGGGGACCAAAAGGATCTGTGCTGAGGGCAGCGGAGACCACAAGGATATGTGTTGGGAGCAGCGGAGACCACAAGGATCTGTTCTGGAAGCAGCGGAGACCACAAGGATCTGTTCTGGAAGCAGCGGAGACCACAAGGATCTGTTCTGGAAGCAGCGTGGGCCACAAGGATCTGTGCTGGGAGCAGCAGGGACCACAAGGTTCTGTGCTGTGAGCAGCAGGGACCACAATGATCTGTGCTGGGAGGAGCGGAGACCACAAGGATATGTGCTGGAAGCAGTGGAGACCACAAGGATCTGTGCTGGGAGCAGCAGGGACCACAGGGTTCTGTGCTGTGAGCAGCGGGGACCACAAGGATCTGTGCTGGGAGCAGCGGAGACCACAAGGATCTGTTCTGGAAGCAGCGTGGGCCACAAGGATCTGTGCTGGGAGCAGCAGGGACCACAGGGTTCTGTGCTGTGAGCAGCGGGGACCACAAGGATCTGTGCTGGGAGCAGCGGAGACCACAAGGATCTGTGCTGGGAGCAGCAGGGACCACAAGGATCTGTGCTGGGAGCAGCGGAGACCACAAGGATCTGTTCTGGAAGCAGCGGAGACCACAGGGATCTGTGCTGGGAGCAGCGGGGACCACAAGGATCTGTGCTGGGAGCAGCAGAGACCACAAGGATCTGTGCTGGGAGCAGCAGGGACCACAAGGATCTGTGCTGGGAGCAGCAGGGACCACAAGGATCTGTGCTGGGAGCATCGGAGACCACAAGGATCTGTTCTCGAAGCAGCGGAGACCACAGGGATCTGTGCTGTGAGCAGCGAGGACCACAAGGATCTCTGCTGGGAGCAGCAGAGACCACAAGGATCTGTGCTGGCAGCAGCAGGGACCACAAGGATCTGTGTTGGGAGCAGAAGGGACCACAATGATCTGTGCTGGGAGCAGCGGAGACCACAAGGATATGTGCTGGAAGCAGCGGAGACCACAAGGATCTTTGCTGGGAGCAGCAGAGACCACAAGGATCTGTGCTGGGAGCAGCAGGGACCACAAGGATCTGTGCTGGGAGCAGCGGAGACCACAAAGATCTGTTCTGGAAGCAGCGGAGACCACGGGGATCTGTGCTGAGGGCAGCGGGGACCAAAAGGATCTGTGCTGGGAGCAACAGAGACCACAAGGATCTGTGCTGGGAGCAGCAGAGACCACAAGGATTTGTGTTGGGAGCAGCGGAGACCACAAGGATCTGTTCTGGAAGCAGCGGAGACCACAAGGATCTGTGCTGGGAGCAGCAGGGACCACAAGGTTCTGTGCTGGGAGCAGCGGAGACCACAAGGATCTGTGCTGGGAGCAGCAGGGACCACAAGGATCTGTGCTGGGAGCAGCAGAGACCACAAGGATCTGTGCTGGGAGCAGCAGGGACCACAAGGATCTGTGCTGGGAGCTGCAGAGACCACAAGGATCTGTTCTGGAAGCAGCGGAGACCACAGGGATCTGTGCTGGGAGCAGCGGGGACCACAAGGATCTGTGCTGGAAGCAGCAGGGACCACAAGGATCTGTGCTGGGAGCAGCAGGGACCACAAGGATCTGTGCTGGGAGCAGCAGAGACCACAAGGATCTGTGTTGGGAGCAGCGGAGACCACAAGGATCTGTTCTGGAAGCAGCGGGGACCACAGGGTTTTGTGCTGTGAGCAGCGGGGACCACAAGGATCTGTGTTGGGAGCAGCAGAGACCACAAGGATCTATATAGGGAGCAGCAGAGACCACAAGGATCTGTGCTGGGAGCAGCGGGGACCACAAGGATCTGTGCTGGGAGCAGCGGGGACCACAATGATCTGTGCTGGGAGCAGCAGAGACCTCAAGGATATGTGCTGGGAGCAACAGATACCACGATCTGTGCTGGGAGCAGCGGAGACCACAAGGATCTGTGCTGGGAGCAGCGGGGGCCACAAGGTTCTGTGCTGTGAGTAGCGGGGACCACAAGGATCTGTGCTGGGAGCAGCGGGGACCACAAGGATCTGTGCTGGGAGCAGCGGGGATCACAAGGATCTTTGCTGGGAGCAGCGGGGGCCACAAGGTTCTGTGCTGGGAGCAGCGGGGGCCACAAGGTTCTGTGCTGGGAGCAGCGGGGGCCACAAGGTTCTGTGCTGTGAGTAGCGGTGACCACAAGGATCTGTGCTGGGAGCAGCGGGGGCCACAAGGATCTTTGCTGGGAGCAGCTGGGACCACAAGGATCTGTGCTGGGAGCAGCGGGGGCCACAAGGTTCTGTGCTGGGAGCAGCGGGGGCCACAAGGTTCTGTGCTGGGAGCAGCGGGGGCCACAAGGTTCTGTGCTGGGAGCAGCAGGGACCACAAGGTTCTGTGCTGTGATTAGCGGGGACCACAAAGATCTTTGCTGGGAGCAGCGGGGGCCACAAGGTTCTGTGCTGTGAGTAGCGGGGACCACAAGGATCTTTGCTGGGAGCAGCGAGGGCCACAAGGTTCTGTGCTGTGAGTAGCGGGGACCACAAGGATCTGTGCTGTGAGTATCGGGGACCACAAGGATCTGTGCTGGGAGCAGCGGGGGCCACAAGGACCTGTGCTGGGAGCAGCAGGGACCACAAGGATCTTTGCTGGGAGCAGCGGGGACCACAATGATCTGTGCTGGGAGCAGCAGGGACCACAAGGATCTTTGCTGGGAGCAGCGGGGACCACAATGATCTGTGCTGGGAGCAGCGGGGGCCACAAGGTTCTGTGCTGGGAGCAGCAGGGACCACAAGGTTCTGTGCTGTGATTAGCGGGGACCACAAGGATCTGTGCTGAGAGCAGCAGGGACCACAAGGATCTGTGTTAGGACTAATCTCTTTATTAATGACCCTATGGGGGAATTGAGAGTAAAATGTCAGTCTTTGCTGATGACCCAACCTATGTAGGATATTCAATTTTGACCATGACATTACAATATTACAAAACGATCCTGATAAGATGTCTGAATGGACAAACACTTGGAAAATGAGGTTTAATGTAGATGAATGTAGATTAATGCCCCTGGGACGGAGTAATCCTATTGCTGTATACTCATTAAATGGGACAATACTACAGAACAGGAGAAGGACTTGGGCATTCTGGTTACTAGTAAGCTGAGCAGCAGTACTCAATGTCAAGCAGCAGACGCAAAAGCAGACAAGATTTTAGGGTGTATAAAAAGAGAGATAAAATCAGGCAATTCTAACGTATTGTTACCACTTTATAAATCACGGGTGAGACCACATCTAGAATATGGGATCCAGTTTTGGGCTCCACATTTTAAAAAGGATATTCAGAAGTTAGAGTCAGTTCAGTGGCCGGCAACTAGATTATTACAAGGGATGGAAGGCCTCTCATATGAGGAGAGGTGGAAAAAGTTGGCTCTTTTGAGCTTAGAAAAAAACATCTGAGGAGATCTTATTTATATGTATATACATGTGTGGTCTGTACAAAGGACTGGCACATGACTTATTTCTGTTAAAGATTTTACAAAGGACAAGGTACATTCATTACATGTGGAGGAAATACGAATCCGGCAACTTAATAGGATAGGGTTCTATACAGTTAGAGCAGTTAGACTATGGAATGCCCTATCGCAAGTGGTAGTAATGGCAAATACTATAAGAGCATTTATAAAAAGTATAATAAATATTTAAAAAAGTGTTTTTCTTGCCTTTTTTTTAATAATGTCTATGCAGTCCAGTTTCAACAGGAGCTCAATTTTATTTTTATAACAGAAAATGGAGGAAGAGTATTTTGCTTCCAACCATGCAAAATGCTTTTGAGGGTGGCTGCAGCCCAAATACAGTCACAGACGTAAGGGTTGGCACACTTGAAATTGTTCCAGACAATGAAATATTTCTCTCAGAAAATTATTTTATTTTTTTATTGGAACAGCGCAAATAAAAATAAATAAATTGTGATTTCACACAAAACCCCCCAAAATGGACAGACAAAATTATTGGCACCATTTCAAAATTGTGAGTAAAGAACTTTGTTTCAAGCATGTGATGCTCGTTCAAACTCACTTGTGGCAAGTAGCTGGTGTTGGCAATATGAAAATCACACCTGAAACCAGATAAAAAGGGGAGAAGTTGACTCAATCTTTGCAGTGTGTTTCTGTGTGGGCCACACTAAGCATGGAGAACAGAAAAAGGAGAAGAGAACTGTTTAAGGACTTGAGAACCAAAATTGTTGAAAAACATAAACAATCTCAAGGCTACAAGTCTATCTCCAGAGATCTTGATGTCCCTTTTGTCCACGGTGCATAACATAATCAAGAAGTTTACAACCCATGGCACTATAGCTAATCTCCCTGGATGTGGATGGCAAAAAATGTTGAAAGGTCGCAACGCGCGTTAGTCCTGATGGTAGATAAGCAGCCTCAACCAAGTTCCAAAGAAATCCAAGTTGTCCTGCATGCTCAGGGTTTATCAGTGTCAGTGCCAACTATCCGTCAACATTTGAATGAAATGAAACGCTATGGCAGGAGACCGAGGAGAACCCGAGTGCTGACACAGAGATATAAAAAGCTAGACTGCAGCTTGCCAAAATGCACATGAGTAAGAAAAAATCCTTCTAGGAAAGTGTCATGCGAACAGATGAAACCAATATAGAGCTTTTTGGTAAAGCACATCATTCTACTGTTTTCCCAAAAATGGATTGAGACCTACAAAGAAAGGAACACAGTACATACAGGTCCTTCTCAAAAAATTTGCATATAGTGTTAAATTTCATTATTTACCATAATGTAATGATTACAATTAAACTTTCATATATTATAGATTCATTATCCACCAACTGAAATTTGTCAGGTCTTTTATTGTTTTAATACTGATGATTTTGGCATGCAACTCCTGATAACCCAAAAAACCTGTCTCAATAAATTAGCATATCAAGAAAAGGTTCTCTAAACGACCTATTACCCTAATCTTCTGAATCAACTAATTAACTCTAAACACATGCAAAAGATACCTGAGGCTTTTATAAACTCCCTGCCTGGTTCATTACTCAAAACCCCCATCATGGGTAAGACTAGCGACCTGACAGATGTCAAGAAGGCCATCATTGACACCCTCAAGCAAGAGGGTAAGACCCAGAAAGAAATTTCTCAACAAATAGGCTGTTCCCAGAGTGCTGTATCAAGGCACCTCAATGGTAAGTCTGTTGGAAGGAAACAATGTGGCAGAAAACGCTGTACAACGAGAAGAGGAGACCGGACCCTGAGGAAGATTGTGGAGAAGGACCGATTCCAGACCTTGGGGAACCTGAGGAAGCAGTGGACTGAGTCTGGTGTGGAAACATCCAGAGCCACCGTGCACAGGTGTGTGCAGGAAATGGGCTACAGGTGCCGCATTCCCCAGGTAAAGCCACTTTTGAACCATAAACAGCGGCAGAGGCGCCTGACCTGGGCTACAGAGAAGCAGCACTGGACTGTTGCTAAGTGGTCCCAAGTACTTTTTTCTGATGAAAGCAAATTTTGCATGTCATTCGGAAATCAAGGTGCCAGAGTCTGGAGGAAGACTGGGGAGAAGGAAATGCCAAAATGCCTGAAGTCCAGTGTCAAGTACCCACAGTCAGTGATGGTGTGGGGTGCCATGTCAGCTGCTGGTGTTGGTCCACTGTGTTTCATCAAGGGCAGGGTCAATGCAGCTAGCTATCAGGAGATTTTGGAGCACTTCATGCTTCCATCGGCTGAAATGCTTTATGGAGATGAAGATTTCATTTTTCAGCACGACCTGGCACCTGCTCACAGTGCCAAAACCACTGGTAAATAGTTTACTGACCATGGTATTACTGTGCTCAATTGGCCTGCCAACTCTCCTGACCTGAACCCCATAGAGAATCTGTGGGATATTGTGAAGAGAAAGTTGAGAGACGCAAGACCCAACACTCTGGATGAGCTTAAGGCCGCTATTGAAGCATCCTGGGCCTCCATAACATCTCAGCAGTGTCACAGGCTGATTGCCTCCATGCCACGCCGCATTGAAGCAGTCATTTCTGCCAAAGGATTCCCGACCAAGTATTGAGTGCATAACTGAACATTATTATTTGATGGTTTTTTTGTTTGTTATTAAAAAACACTTTTATTTGATTGGATGGGTGAAATATGCTAATTTATTGAGACAGGTTTTTTGGGTTATCAGGAGTTGTATGCCAAAATCATCAGTATTAAAACAATAAAAGACCTGACAAATTTCAGTTGGTGGATAATGAATCTATAATATATGAAAGTTTAATTGTAATTGTAATTGCCCTATAATAGTTGATCTATAGAGAACCTAGGTTAGACAGTAAGCAACTGTTCTAAAAGTGAGGAAGGAATGGAGATCACCACATGATATAATATGGCAAAGGTTACTTATCGTAAGAATGAATGTTAATTGACATTGCTTCTATGCTTCTGACTCAACGCGTTTCTCCTTCTTACCCACAATAGGCTTATGATTATCCTCTAGCATATGTATCTCTTATTGACAACGTTTGACCTCCTGATTGATCAACTATTAACATCAACTATAGACATATGTGTATATGTCTATTTAATATTGTTGTACACTGAGGGTTTCCTTTGGGTGTTTTTAATTATTCATTATTAAACTTATATTTTAAGGGTTACATATACACATTTGATAGTCCCTTATAGCTATTCTATAAAAATTGAATTCTGAAGTGTCCAGTAATGAGCCCGGATCTAAATCCCATGAACACCCGTTAAGAGATCTTAAAAATGCTGTTGGCAGAACTTAAGGCACTCTTCAAATATGAGAGACCTGGAGCAGTTTGTAGAAGAACAGTGGTCCAAAATTCCAGTTGAGAGGTGTAAGAAGCTTGTTGATGGTTATAGGAAGAAATTGATTGCAGTTATTTATTCCAAAGGGTGTGCAACCAAACATTTACTTGAGGGTGCTAACAATTCTGGACTATTTTGGGGGTTTTATATGAACTTGTGTCCAATTTGCCTTTTTTTCTATGTTTTTTGCATTGTTGCAAAAGACACAAATGAAATAAACATGTGTATAACAAAACATGTGTAATTGCAATAATTTTCCAGGGAGAAATACTGGATTTTCTTGACTAACTTCCAGGTTGCAATACTTTCAGTCTTGACTGTATATCGTATTTGTTTATCTCCTCTATTCAACAAGGTGATCGCAGAATCTCTCAAGATGTTGAAAAGAATCCACTCTGCTGTTGGCTGCATAGAGATATTAACGTTATCTAATATATAATTGCCTAGAATACTACTTCCTGCAATTTGTGCCAACTTCCTGTCCGGAGCTAATGTCCGGAGCTAATGTCCGGAGCTAATGTCCGGAGATAAGTGACGTCAACAGTGTCCAGTGTCTGATTGGTTGCCGCCTGCTGCGAGCGACCAATCAGAAACGTGCCGTACTGTGACACACTCCGCCCGCCATTTTGGTGTGATTTTTGAATTTTTACCTCACAGCAAGTTTCTACTGCGTGGAGGCGGGCCCAGTGACGTTGCTCTTCAAGCTCCTGCCGAATTTCGTCAAAAAAATGATAATACCATTTACCAAAACTATATATATTTAGTTGTGAAGTGGTTCAGTGACATTTTCACACCAATTTTGAACTTTTGTTTGGTGTTTTCTCCATATACTGCCTATTATTCACTGACTGTTATACTGAGAGACTGCCGTTTATTAGCCTCTTCTTTGCCACATTGGGTATATTGCTCTATTATTTGCCACATAAGGACATTGTCCATTATTGCCCAGCAATTTCTTAAATAACAAGAATTGTCAAGAGCTGGTAAGTGCAGCCATTTTTTGTTCTTTCTTACTATTATTTATTAATTGTATTATTCTTACATTTGAATAAATAAAGTATATATGGATTCTAGACTCCCGATTCTTTAGAATCGGGCTGCCATCTAGTTAAAGATAATTGGGTAACTGTTTTCCATAATACTTGGATAAAAGAACAATTCCACAAATAATGTAAAATATCTGGCTATGGGGTGTGACATTTGGAGCAAAAGTTGCTATGTGAAGGATTAATTGTGGCCTGTCTGTGTAGTGTATTAAAGGATTTATGAAATATCATTAGAACTATGAATTTATACTCTTCAAATTGAAGCATTCTGTTGATTTTATGAATATTTGAGGTATTGATACAGTGGATAACTGAAGACCCCATTTACCTGGACCTGGAGATGTATCCAACTTGGTCCACTTGGAGATCTTCAAAGTGGTGGCACTGAAAAAGTGAGGAATTGAAGTAGCAAAGAAAAGAGTTTGAAAAGAGTTATTTTATTTAGATTTAATAAAGGTTATTTTTTAGGGATCCTTGTTTTGTAGGTTTTTCTTGAGGAATTAAAGTAGCAAAGAACTTATATATTTATTTTGCAATGGACCCTATGCTCTAGGAAATATTTCAGCCTTGAAAAAACCCTTGAAATGTCTTTAATTTAATTGTCTTTAGCCGTATAATTACCAAATGTAAATTCTAGTTTTATTATTCATTTTTATTTCATTTGTTTCATTTTTAATGATGAACGTTTTTAATGATGAAAGTTTGCAAACTACAAATTTGATACAAGAATAAGAATATACAGAAATACAAGAAAATTTGCGTATATTGAGGCACATTGGCCGGATGCCAGAGAGAAGAAATGTATAAATATATAAGCAGACATTGGTTCCACCAGTGTGAGCAGCAAATAATGGTAACGAAAAACCAATGTCAACAGGTTAGGAGTAAAACAGAAATACCTTTTTCAAGTTATGTAACATATTATTGTTACATTTTTCAGTTTCTAGTTTTCTTCAATCAACGCTTAGAAAAATGTACATGTGGACATGAAAACAGGATTACTTAGAAGTACGTAAAACATTAGAATTTAATGCCATAAAGAGGTTGACTCTTGATAAGAAGCCCTTTCTAAACACCCATAAGTCAGATCTGAGAGCCAATAATAACGAGCATCTCACACGTTGGAGCTAGACCACCCATGTATTACATCATCGGCCATTCGTTTAAATGGCATGTAATGCTACATTTGGCTACTGCAGGGGAAGCTGCAGCTTCTAAAGCCAGGATCTCGGTAATCAGCAGATCATCTGGTCAGCTTTAATTGAAAAAGTAGTTGTCTTTCCAAGAGAGCCATTTTAATGAGCCAAGCTGCTTGTTGATATCTTCCAGATATTCTGATGTAAGAAAAAAAAAAAGAAAAACAAGCAAAAGAGCCGCGAAAGATATATTACAAAGATGATAAATTCGACATTGGCTAAATATAGAGACAATGTTAATGAAAGGTTAAGCTTTATTTTAAATGAAGAAATCCTTCTGGCTGTTGGTTTCCCCAAATTATATTAGAATGCTATACATATAAGCACCTTGACACTTTTGTACTCTTTGGAGTCATGCCATGGTTTGATGAGTTTGGTACATAAATTTCCCTTGAAATATGCCTGGAGAGTGTCTATTTATTGTACGAGCCGAGGAAGAAAGGAAATCATTTACTTTCCTTCCTATCAGATATACCGGCTCTGAATTATCATCTAGCATTTAAATTGCTCTATACTATATTGAAGCTGTGAAATATTTACAGGGGTTGGCAGAGGTTGACTCGCTCGGCAGTGACCGTCAGTCTACATGTGTTTATTGTGATTGTAATTGTATGCACTGGTAATATATTCTGAGCAAATTCCATTACACTTAACCAAGTTCAACAATAAAGAACATTATGCTCATTCCCTCTATAATGTGATCTAAGGATGTCTGCATCAAGTGTAGACAACTATTCTCTTCTTCCGGTATAGCTCCATAATTCCATGTCAGTTACTTAGCCGGGCGCTTAGGATGCGGGCACATCTATAATGAGCATTTCCAGTCAGATCTCTTACTTATTCAGATCAAGGGTTTATTGAGCTGAAGAAGTGACAACTACTTTTTTTTAACTCAAAATACTTGTCACAAGCCTTGTCCTGCTTTTGGTAACTTGTGAAGATTTACTTAGCGGGAGTAGGCACAGGAAGAAATGCATCCCACTAGCCATTAGATACTTGGCAAGATCTGTTATTTCTTTAAACTTGGGCTTTCCATCAGCGGTTCTGCTGTTTTCAAAGGTAAGAAAATCACAGTCTCAAGTACTAATTTTGCTGCTAAAAATACTGCAATCCTGATGGACTGTACTGTATATCTTGTCCTTCTGTAACTTGTATCCCTATTTAAAGGGGTTGTCCAGGCTTGGGATTAAAGTCTACAGTCACTGTATATGACTTCAGACCTCTGATCCTGAAAACGTATGCGCACACTATGACAATTCTCTGGTATTATTGGTGCAATCAGTGGTCATGTGACCTAAGGTTTGCGCTTTGCAGACTTACCTTCACATGCCAACTAGACTTGATCATCCTCCCAGTAGAATTGTACGTAGAGAGGACGAGCATGTCTAGTCAGAATGTGGCCAGAAGTATGCAAATCGCATACATGCGGTAACGTGATCACCCACTTGACCCTGCAATAATTAAAACTCCTGACAGCATGCGTAGACATTAGCTGCTGCGAATGTCATACACAACCAGGGCCACCATCAGGACATTACTGTCCATGCTGGCATATGGACCCCGGCGAGCAGAGGGGTAACTCAGACGCACGATAAGTTAAAATCTATTGCAATCTATCCTCCTGCATGGCGACAGTTAACAGCCGCCAGCTAGTCACAGTGTTAACTTTTGTTATTTTTAAGGCTATGGCGCTGTATGAGGAGTTGTTTTTTACACATTGAGCCGGCATTTGTATTGATACCACTTTGGGGTACAAGTGCCATTTTTATAGGGAATTGTGATGACCAAAAAAACAAGTCTGGGTTTTCAATTTTTCTTTTCAATATTTAATGTATGGTATAAATACTTTTATATTTATAAATTAAAAAAAATTCGGATACCAAATGTTTTTTTTTATTATTTTGTTTTATGAATGCAGAAAAGTGGTGTAATTTAAACTTTTATATATATTTAATAATTTCTATTTGTTATGTTATTTATTTTTTACTCCCCTTAAGGGACTTGAACTTCTGATCATTCAATTGCTTATACTATATATTCCAGTATTATACTAATATGAAATTGTGGTTCTCTTGTGAAGCTTAGCTTGTGGCTTCACAGGAGGACTAAGATAGCAGCGATGGTGGACACCCACAATCGCATCATGGGGAGGCAGCTGGGAGCCAGTGTGCCATTTAAATGCCTCTGTCAGTCATTAACAGCATCAACTAAATTGTTAACAGCAGCGATCAGATCTGCTCTGGCCACCGCTGTTAGGGTACCGTCACACAGTGGCATTTTGATCGCTACGACAGCACGATCCGTGACGCTCCAGCATCGTAACAATATCGCTCCAGCGTCATAGACTGCTGTCACACTTTGCAATGTACGACGCTGGAGCGATAATTTCATGACGTATGTGCGATGTAGAAGCCGTTGGTTACTATGCGCACATCGTATACAATATCATGCACACCTTTGTTACACCATGCGATCATGCCGCCACAGCAGGACACTAGACGACGAAAGAAAGTTTCAAACGATCTGCTACGACGTACGATTCTCAGTGGGGTCCCTGATCGCAGGAGCGTGTCAGACACTGCGAGATCGTAACTATATCGCTGGAACGTCACAAATCGTGCCGTCGTAGCGATCAAAATGCCACTGTGTGACGGTACCCTTAGAGACAGATGCCGGCTATGTATCACAGTCAGCATCTGTTATGTATGAAGCGAGCTTAGCTCCTGAGCCTGCTCCATAGAGCCCTCGGTGACCTTTGATAAAAAAATATATATGACAGGTTGTTAAAGAGTTAAGTGGTAACATTCTCTCTGGTTACAGCTGAAACTATGGTATGCTTACAGCATATTAAGGTAATTCATACAATTCCTATTACGGGAATTGTATAAGTTCTCTCCAATGGTGAATGAAGTCAGCCAGAAAGTTATATCAATTGAAAGGGAATCTGTGAGAAACTTTTAACCACCCAAAACCATTAATGTGATTGTGTAGCCCTTCAAAAGATTACGCTCTACCGCCCTTAAGCACTGCTCCAGCAGTGAGGAATCATGTTTTTGAAGTTGTCTGAAAGTACATTGGGGTGTGATGATGCACTTACAACTTCTCAGCCACACGCTGTGTTTCCTACCTACCAAACCAACCCCTGTTTGATTGACAGCTCGTTTGCTCTGTCAGCCAGAGTAGTGTGCTGATTAGTAGGAAATACAACGTGAGGCTGAGAACTAGACGGGCATCATCACACCCCAATGTACTTCCAGACCCAATTCCAAAATGCAATCTCTTGCTTCCGAAGCAGTGCTTTAGGGTCATAATAGGATTCACTGGCTAATTTTTAAAGGGTTAAATGGTTTGGGAGGGTTAAACTTTCTGACAGGTTCCCTTTCATACATTAATGGCACAGGGTAATCCATACATTTACAGTTGATGCAGGTCTCACAAATGGATCCTATATCTTTCTCGAGAACGGGTCCCTTCATGGGAAATGTGGTTGGAATTGTCATACCTACCGCATTGTATGAATAAAGTGGCTCGATGGGTATGTGCACAGGATTTTTGATATTTGGAGAAGGATTTGGTAAGTTCCCACTCAGATTTGGACCGTGACTGAAGAGTGCCCATCTGCAAGAACAGTACATGTGCTTCTTTATTTGTCTTCAACAGAAGCTGCTTGCTGCTTTGTAGGTCGAATTGGGGTTCTTTATCTTGTGCAGCTGCACAGGTTGCACAAATGGTGTGTCTGTCCCCAATTTCTGCTCCAAAAATTCCTCAAAAAACTCTATGCACATAGCCTAAAGCAGTTCAAGGTCTAGTGATCCTAAAGTTTCCAGTTCACGAGGCTGGTTTGTTCGGACTCCTTAGCTGGTAATGGTTTCAGTAACGTGCACAGAGCTGATTGCAGACACCGGTTTTAATCAGATTTCATAAATAGCTGCATGGTATTCCTGACCCACTTGTGATGAGCAGACACTAAATGCCAGCAGCAATGTCTGTGTTATGAAGCCCCATGTGTCCTCTACATGGACGTACTTAATGCAGCTATTGATTTGTGGTCTCTTGTTCCTTTCACATTTGGGCGCTATCAGATGTTTCAACCTGTTCTTTTAAGTTAGGTCTCTTTTTACTTACATTGAAAGCAGGAAATAAAAATATCTCTTTTTCCCTCATGTCATTCAAAAACAAAAAGTCATGGAGAGTTCAGACAGAAATCAATAGCCGTACTAGCTATGGCTCTATAGCGGCAGCTAGAAGTATCTCTTTTGTTTACTAGGGAGGTTCAGTGTTATTTTAGGAGAAAGCAAAATGGAACATATTTAAAAGAGATTCTCTTTTTTTTTCTGCACCATTCGTGCTTATAGTTTGTGATCTTGTAGATTGTGAGCCTTCGCGGGCAAGGTCCTCTCTCCTCCTGTACCAGTTATGACTTGTATTGTTCAAGATTATTGTACTTGTTTTTATTATGTATACCCCTCCTCACATGTAAAGCACCATGGAATAAATGGCGCTATAACAATAAATAATAATAATAGAGCCTGTATTGTAATTGAGTGCAGTACAAGTGTCCTCAATAAGACGGCATTCACCAATAGGCACTCCACCAAGGTGAGAGGAGGAAACCAGGGAGGGACAGGGGGAAGGCTGTAGTTGGAAAATATATTTCTCCTTTTTAGAGAAGACAAGTCATGTACCGTGCCTCAAAAATGTATTCATACCCCATGAACTTTTACATGTGTTTTCACTTTCCACCCATAAACTTCAATGTATTTTATTTGGAAAGAAAATGATACGTGGTCTTCTAAATATTTTAAAAATGGAAATCTGAAAATTGTGATGTGCATTATATCCAGCCCCCTCTAATCTGATACCCCTAAATAAAATCCTGAGTGACAAATTTCCTCCAGAAGTCATATAATTAGTAAATTGAGCTCATCTGTTAGTAATTTATTCTTAGTATAACTAAAGATAATCAGTGAAGACCTCAGAGCATTGTCCGAGAACATTAGGGATCAAACAAAACCAAGGAACACACCAGACAGGTCAGGGATAAAGTTGTGACGAGTGAAGCAGGGTTAGGTTATAAAAAAAAATGGCCTAAGCTCTGAACATCTCACAGAGCACTGTTCAATCCATCATCCAAAATTGGAAGTAGTATGGCACAATTAGAAGTCTACCAAGACATGGCCGTCCACATGTAATGTAAAAAAAATGTGGAAAAGTTAAGGAGTATGAATACTTTTTAAGGCACTGTACACTATATTGCGGTCACACGCCATTCTTTTTCATTGCATAGTTTGATAGGTGTAATAAATAGGTGTGTTGGACCTGCTACTGTAGCATATATCTCTAATAATTTAGCAATAAGTTTTATTAACATTATTGCACTTTTTCTACAGCCTCTATGCATCACCATTCATATACTATAAATTATTAAGGTATGACTTTTGTGATTGGTGGAGTCTGTTGCTCCGGACATTCTGTGCGGACAGGCTCCTGAGATGTAAATAGAGTTAAAAAATACAAGTAAATATTGTATAATTCTGCAAACTATGTGGCAGCCATGGTATTGCATGCAGCATTTATTATTTTGCCATCTAGGATCCACAGCTGGTGTGAAGTTTAAAAATAATATAAGAGATCTTTATAAAGTCACACAATGGTTTTTAACAAAAACATTAAAATAACAGTTGACGGGACTGGACTGTTTTATAGGAGTCTCCACATTTTAGATTGATAGATTGTTCATTTACAAAAAATGTTGCATTTTAATTCTTGGCTGTTTTATGTTGGAAATTTGCCTGAAGGACGTTTGAAGAAGGGATTTTTTTGGTACTTTTTATTGTCAGGCAGAGCTGTAATATGGACAGAATAACAGACAGAAGAACACCTGCATTCACAGATCTTTACAAATACATTGACAGAGGCTATTGCTACTATATAACATAAAATAACACTATAATATTTTGTTGTTTTAATTTGTATCTTATACACATACTATATACATAGCTAGCTCACTCAAAAGATTGCCGAAGGGAAAGATGTGATCTCCAAGAAACTGTACTGAAACATTAGATAGTGTAAGGCGGTGGTGTTTCCGCCAGTGAATTTAGTGAGACAGTGAAGTAAACGTCTTTCCAAATACTGCACAAATTAGATTGCTCAACTCTGGATCACAGTCGTGAACAGGTAAATAAAGTCCAGTCCGCTGGCACTTGCATCGCTGTAAGGTTCACAGGTGCTATCATGGTTGCCCACATTGCTGGCTCTGGTCTGTATTAGCATCACACATCCATGCATACGTCCACAGCACCTTCAGCTCTGCTGCATGTGAAACCAAACACAAACACTGACACACCCAAACCTTTACTGCAGGTTTAAATGAAAACCATGGCCATGGGCCACTTGTAAGACCCAGACTGCAGAGATCCGTCCCACCTCCATTGTCAAGATTTGAACTCAACAACTCTTGTGCACCAGGCAACAGCTCTTCCCACTGAATGTTTCAGCTTTCTGGACAGTTCCTTGATAAATCAGATACTAGTACCTGTGTTGTTCCTGATGTCTCCAACCTGAGTTCCTGATGTCTCCACCCCAAGTTCCTGATTGGCTCACCCTGTGATCTCGTGATCGAGCACTCTACTTAAACCTGGCACTGTACTTCCTTCATTGTGAGATTATTGAGCTTCCAGCCGTTAACCTATCTACTTCCCACCTACTGCTTATTCTCCAGATCCTACTGCTGCTCCGTGTTACGACCTTTGGCTATATCCTGACTACGTTACCTGCTTATCCTCCCAACTATACTGCTGCTCCGTGCGCCGATCTCTCGCTATATCCTGACTATGATTCCTGCTTATCCTTCCAACTACACTGCTGCTCCGTGTGCCGACCTCTGGCTATATCCTGACTACGTTACCTACTTATCCTCCCAACTATACTGCTGCTCCGTGTGCCGACCTCTAGCTATGTCCTGACTACGTTGCCTGCTTATCCTCCCAACTATACTGCTGCTCTGTGTGCCGACCTCTGGCTATATCCTGACTATGATTCCTGCTTATCCTTCCAACTACACTGCGGCTCTGTGTACCGACCTCTGGCTATATCCTGACTATGATTCCTGCTTATCCTTCCAACTACACTGCTGCTCCGTGTACCGACCTCTGGCTATATCCTGACTATGATTCCTGCTTATCCTTCCAACTATACTGCTGCTCTGTGTGCCGACCTCTGGCTATATCCTGACTATGATTCCTGCTTATCCTTCCAACTACACTGCTGCTCCGTGTACCGACCTCTGGCTATATCCTGACAACTCTACCTACCAGTGCTGCCCCTAGTGGTTCACCACTACAACTCAGGTCAGCCCTTAACAACCATCTTACAGATCTCTCCAAAAATAAAAGCCCATAACAGGTTTCCCTAAACTGACTTGGTCAAATAACGTCCAATAAATAAAAAAAGGCTGACAGCACCCACTAAGTTGGGGCGCCCGTTCCAAATCCAAGGAACCCTCCTGGATAGTCCAAGCAGTTGAATAATAAGATGAACAGTGCTTCACCCAGGTGTAGTAATATAAAAAAGGATTTATTCAGTCATAAAGAAGCAATGCTTCGACCATCAATAGGTCTTTGCCAAGCATACAATACAGTGTAAGGGGCCGGTTTAAACAGTGTGTATGCAGCACAGTGCACCAATCACCATTAGACCACAACCCACAAGTACATTACACATAGATTAAAAACAAATAATATGTGTAATGTACTTGTGGGTTGTGGTCTAATGGTGATTGGTGCACTGTGTTGCATACACACTATTTAAACCGGCCCTTTACACTGTATTGTATGCTTGACAAAGACCTATTGATGGTCGAAACGTTGCTTCTTTATGGCTGAATAAATCCTTTTTTATATTACTACGCCTGGATGGAGCGCTGTTCATCTATTTATTCAACTGCTTGGTCAAATAACGTGACTCAATCCACACTTACTAATATTTTACATGATAACCACAGCTGCGGCTGTGATCACAACACACTCCAGCGGTTTAGTATGCTGCTAAGCACTTTCTGGGAGACTCATCACAGCCCCCGCATAAGATTCCCCTCACTGTCTCACAATAGATAGATAGGTTAAAATAGATTAGATAGATACGAAGATAGATAATAAAATCAATGGAAGATAGATAGGTAGATAGAATGAAAGCTAGATCTCTTAATGCATCTCTCATATAGATACCTAATAGCTGCATCAAAACTATTATATTTAAAGTCTGATACTGTTGCATTGATATGCAAGTAGAAATTATGAGGTATTTCATATATTTGTGTTGTGAATTCTGCTTTTGGGCTCCCTCCGGTGGTTGTAGGTGGTAATGCAGTTGTCCCTGGGCTGCAGTCTTGGACAGGTGTATCTGCTGATTGCAATTATGACTGGGGTATTTAGGTTTGCAGGACTCATTAGTCCTTTCCAGTTGTCAATGTTTCTTGGGAAGTGTTGGACCTCTGTCTGGCTTCTCCTGCTTAGCTGCCAATTCAGCAAAGATAAGTGTCTGTTTCTTTTTCTATGGCACACAAGCTGTGTGCTTGTTTTTTTGATTGTATTCCTGCTCTGCGTGTAGGAGTCTCTGGAGTTGCAGTTCCACGTCTTTAGTTAGATGGAGGAATTTTTTGTATAATCTGCTGTGGATATTTTTGGAAGGGTTTTAATACTGACCACACAGAACTCTGTCCTATCCTTTCCTATTTTAGCTAGAGTGGCCTCTTGTGCTAAACCCTGTTTTCTGACTGTGTGTGTCTTTCCTCTCCTTCCACCGCACAAGGACTGCGATTGTGCTATTGACTTGATTCCAGGCTGTAAGTTTCCTAAGGGTCGACTTTTCAACCTGTCTGTGCCTGAACATACCGTCATGCGGAGCTATATTAAGGAGTCTTTGGAGAAAGGGCATATTCGGCCATCTTCTTCACCATTGGGAGCGGGGTTCTTTTTTGTTGCTAAAAAAGATGCGTCCTTGAGACCCTGTATTGATTATCGCCTCGAATAAAATCACGGTCAAGTTTCAATACCCTTTACCTTTGCTTACCGATTTGTTTTCTAGGATTAAGGGAGCTAGTTGGTTTATGAAGATTGACCTTCGGGGGGCATATAATCTTGTTCGTATTAAGCAGGGTGATGAATGGAAAACTGCGTTTAACATGCCCGAAGGCCATTTTGAATACCTTGTGATGCCATTCGGGCTCACTAATGCTCCATCTGTTTTTCAGTCCTTCATGCATGATATTTTCCGGACTTATATTGATAAGTTCTTGATTGTATATTTGGACGATATTTAGATTTTTTCCGATGATTGGGAGTCTCACGTGGAACAGGTCAGGATGGTATTTCAGATCCTTCGTGACAATGCCCTGTTTGTGAAAGGGTCTAAGTGTCTCTTTGGGGTGCAGAAGGTTTCTTTTTTGGGCTTTATTTTTTCTCCCTCGTCTATAGAGATGGATCCGGTTAAGGTTTCAGGCCATTCATGATTGGATTCAGCCCACATCCGTGAAGAGCCTTCAGAAATTTTTGGGTTTTGCAAATTTTTATCGCCGTTTCATTGCTAATTTTTCCAGCGTGGTTAAACCCTTGACCGATTTGACGAAGAAAGGCGCTGATGTGGCGAATTGGTCCTCTGCGGATGTCTCTGCCTTTCAGGAGCTTAAACGTCGATTTACTTCTGCTCTGGTGTTGCGCCAAGTGGATGTTTCTCTTCCGTTTCAGGTTGAGGTTGACGCTTCTGAGATTGGGGCAGGGGCCGTTTTGTCTCAGAGGGATCCTGTTGGTTCCTTAATGAAACCGTGTGCCTTCTTTTCCCGTAAGTTTTCGCCTGCTGAACGCAATTATGATGTCGGCAATCGGGAGTTGTTGGCTATGAAGTGGGCGTTTGAGGAGTGGCGACATTGGCTTGAGGGAGCTAAGCGCCGTATTGTGGTCTTGACCGATCATAATTATTTGATTTACCTCGAGTCTGCCAAACGGCTGAAACCTCGACAGGCTTGATGGTCCTTGTTTTTTTCCCGTTTTGATTTCGTGGTCTCGTACCTTCCGGGTTCTAAGAACATTAAGGCTGATGCCCTCTCTAGGAGTTTTTTGCCTGATTCTCCTGAGGTCTTAGAACCGGTCGGTATTCTGAAAGAAGGGGTGGTCCTTTCTGCCATTTCTCCTGATTTACGACGGGTTCTTCAGGAATTTCAGGCTGACAAACCTGACCGCTGTCCTGTGGGGAAACTGTTTGTTCCTGACAGATGGACTAGTAGAGTGATTTCTGAGGTTCGCTGTTCCGTGTTGGCTGGTCATCCTGGCATTTTTGGTACCAGAGACTTGGTTGGTAGGTCCTTTTGGTGGCCTTCTTTGTCACGTGATGTGCGTTCTTTTGTGCACTCCTGTGGGACTTGTGCGCGGGCCAAGCCTTGTTGTTCCCGTGCTAGTGGGTTGCTTTTGCCATTGCCGGTCCCTGAGAGGCCCTGGACGCATATTTCTATGGATTTTATTTCTGATCTTCCGGTTTCCCAGAGGATGTTGGTTATGTGGGTTGTTTGTGATCGGTTCTCTAAGATGGTTCATTTGGTGCCTTTGCCTAAATTGCCTTCCTCTTCGGATTTGGTTCCGTTGTTTTTTCAGCATGTGGTCCGTTTGCATGGTATTCCGGAGAATATTGTTTCCAACAGAGGTTCCCAGTTTGTTTCTAGGTTTTGGCGGGCCTTTTGTGCTAGGCTGGGCATTGATTTGTCTTTTTCTTCTGCGTTTCATCCTCAGACAAATGGTCAGACCGAGCGAACTAATCAGACTTTGGAGACTTATTTGAGATGCTTTGTGTCTGCTGATCAGGATGATTGGGTGGCTTTCTTGCCATTGGCCGAGTTTACCCTTAATAATCGGGCTAGTTCGGCTATTTTGGTTTCGCCTTTCTTTTGTAATTTTGGTTTTCATCCTCATTTTTCTTCTGGGCAGGTTGAGCATTCTGACTGTCCTGGTGTGGATTCTGTGGTTGACAGGTTGCAGCAGATTTGGGCTCATGTGGTGGACAATTTGGTGTTGTCTCAGGAGGAGGCTCAACGTTTTGCTAACCGTCGTCGGTGTGTTGGTTCCCGGCTTCGGGTTGGGAATCTGGTCTGGTTGTCTTCCCGTCATGTTCCTATGAAGGTTTCTTCTCCTAAGTTTAAGCCTCGGTTTATTGGTCCTTATAGGATTCTGAGATTATTAATCCGGTGTCTTTTCAACTGGCACTTCCGTCCTGTTTTGCGATCCATAATGTTTTCCATAGATCTTTATTGCGGAAATATGTGGAGCCCGTTGTTCCCTCTGTTGATCCTCCAGCCCCTGTGTTGGTTGATGGGGAGTTGGAATATGTTGTTGAGAGAATTTTGGATTCCCGTTTTTCGAGGCGGAAGCTTCAGTACCTTGTCAAATGGAAGGGTTATGGCCAGGAGGATAATTCTTGGGTTTTTGCCTCTGATGTCCATGCCGCTGATTTGGTTCGTGCCTTTCATCTGGTTCATCCTGATCGGCCTGGGGGCTCTGGTGAGGGTTCGGTGACCCCTCCTCAAGGGGAGGGGTACTGTTGTGAATTCTGCTTTTGGGCTCCCTCCGGTGGTTGTAGGTGGTAATACAGTTGTCCCTGGGCTGCAGTCTTGGACAGGTGTATCTGCTGATTGCAATTCTGACTGGGGTATTTAGGTTTGCAGGACTCATTATTCCTTGCCAGTTGTCAATGTTTCTTGGGAAGTGTTTGACCTCTGTCTGGCTTCTCCTGCTTAGCTGCCAATTCAGCAAAGATAAGTGTCTGTTTCTTTTTCTATGGCACACAAGCTGTGTGCTTTTTTTTTATTGTATTCCTGCTCTGTGTGTAGGAGTCTCTGGAGTTGCAGATATATGTTCCACGTCTTTAGTTAGATGGAGGAATTTTTTGTATAATCTGCTGTGGATATTTTTGGAAGGGTTTTAATACTGACCGCACAGAACTCTGTCCTATCCTTTCCTATTTTAGCTAGAGTGGCCTCTTGTGCTAAACCCTGTTTTCTGACTGTGTGTGTCTTTCGTCTCCTTCTCACAGCCAATATTTGTGGGGGGCTGCCTATCCTTTGGGGTTCTGCTCTGAGGCAAGGTAGAATTCCTATTTCCATCTTTAGGGGTATTTAGTCCTCCGGCTGTGATGAGGTGTCTAGGGCTTGTTAGGTACACCCCACGGCTACTTCTAGTTGCGGTGTTAAGATCAGAATTTGCGGTCAGTATAGTTACCACCTACTCCAGTGAAAGTTTTCATGCTGCTCCAAGGTCACCGGATCATAACATATTTGACAGCAAAAATGAGGTGGATTGATGCTCAGGTAGCACGTGGATAAACAAAAACTGTAGTATGGTGCTGATTCATTAACCCCTTAGTAGCCTGGACAAATTTTTCAAATTTGACATGTATATACGTGGCAAAATAACTGTGGAACGCTTCTACATATCCCGGTGATTTTCTCACAAAAAACTGTGCAATATGTTAATGGTAAAGTTAGGTCGATCTGTTTTGCATTTATTTATAAAAGACATTCAACTAAAAATTCAAAAATTAACAATTTTCAAATAATTATTCCTTTAATCCGGATAGTCATATCCTTTGGGGGGCCTATAAATTGGAAAAACCCCAAAAGTTATATCATTTTATTAACAGCCCCCCTTGACATATTCAAAACTTCTGTAAGGTAGCTTATTAACCCTTCAGGTATTTTTCAAAAATTATTACAAAGTGATACTACAGTAATGAAAATTGTTATTTTTGCCACCTAAATGTTGCTAACATCTGAACAGGCTGCTAAAGTTGACACCTTCGGCACTCAAAATGATACTTCTGTAAAATTTTCATCTGATTTAAGGAATCTTTATTCATAGCTGACATATGAAATGGACAAAACAAAACTTCCAACCTTTTGGCTCTCTGGCCCTTATCAAGGATGTCAGTCCCAAGATGATTCGGCATTTGCAGTTGCATCTAGTTGTTTGGAGCTGGGTAGTGTCAAGACTTTGCCTCTTTCTTCAAACAGAAGATTGAAAGCTTTGGCCTACAACCCCTTCCTCCTAACTACTCAACCCTCCTCCTCCAAAACCAACTTCTCCACCATTGCAGAAGATCAACTTTCCACTCTACTCACAAGATCACTTCTCACCACCTGTGCACTTGACCTGATCCCACCTCATCCCAAACCTCGTGACAGTCTTCATCCCAACCCTAATACATCTCTTCAACCTATCACTAACAACTGGTGTTTTCCCCTCATGCTTCAAACATGCCTCAATCACACCCATCCTCGATAAGCCCTCTCTTGACCCATCCTCTGTATCTACCTATCGCCCCATATCACTCCTGCCCTACCCTATGACTCAAAACTACTGGAACAACACGTCCATCTTGAACAGTCCTCCCATCTGTCTTCCTGCTCCCTCTTCGACCACTAACAATCTGACTTCCGACCACCTCACTCCACTGAAACTGCCCTGACTAAAATCACGAATGACCTACTAACTGCCAAAACCAAGCGACACTACTCTGTCCTTCTAAAATTTATTATGGACAAAACAGAATTCATCTTTCACCCAGCTCACTCGAGAAAGAGAAATTCTCTTAAGAAAGACAAAATATCAGTTATACATTCGTAAATATTCAGGTTTTAGGTTTATTAACCATTTTTATTGACCAACAGCAATGTAGTTGTTCAAAAATGAAATTAAGAATCAAAAACACAAATTGCACATTAATTGTGAATACAGTGTAGAACTAACATTTTCAGCTGAAGTGTGTCACCACCATCAAGGAAGAGATGTTTCTCTGCAGCATCTTCCTGATGGCTGGAACACATTACGTAATCGTTATGTACTACACTACATTGGGGCCGATGCCTGCTCCTCTGTGCGTTGTTCATCATCCTCTTACATAATATACAGTATGATGATAACAGGATATATATATGACTGGTGATGGCTCTGACATATTGGTTGAAGCTAGATTTTCTTTGATGTGTTGGAAGCACTTAGTGTATAGTAAGTGCACTTTAACAGAAAGAATTGTGGAAATATCTTCTAGAAGACTACATGACTAATTCAGCCTGGGAATCCTACAGAATATTTTAGCCATAACCTATTCCTATTTATTGATTCTTTTCCCTTTCTTTCTCCAGTTCCTTAACATCTCTGTACATCTTTTTAATACTTTATCGTTTATTCTACTTATTCGTTCAGAATTTCTTATAAAGTTATGTCTCTGGATACACTACCGTAAAAACTATATTTTTTAGAGTAAGTGAAAAATGTACTTTCCGCATCTACTAGAGATGAGCGGTGTTCGAGTTGAACTGTTCGCCAATTTCAAATTCGAGCTGTTTTGGGCGGTGTTCGAGTCGTTCGTCGAACTCGAACAATTTGCTTAAAATTCGGCTGTTCGAGTTTCTGTTCGATAACTGTTCGTTCACCAAAAGCCTAACTTGATTTGCACATTAAAACTGTTTATCATTACACTGTTTCAGTGTATAGTGGGCGGGGGAGGCGGGGGATAGATCTGTGCTGAAATAACGCCGATCTCCATTTTTTTTCTTTCCCGCACTTACAGTGGGGCGGTGCAGTCTCTCAGCCTATCAGCAGTGCACACACACAGCAATGTGCATGTGATGCACACAAGCAAGGGCATGTGTCATTGGCTATGTATGTCACACATCCTTGCCCTATAAGAACCACCCATTTTCCCCGTCGCCACCATTTCCTCACTGCTGCAGCTTAGTGTTAGATGGCACCGCTGCTGCTGTGGGCGCTACAGTCAGAGTCTTTTTTGGCAGCGAATTTTCAGAGAGATAGGTTTAGGGAGTCGGGAGGAGTCAGGACTAGTTGTAATATCAGCCCTTCTCAGGGTAGGTTACAGCAGTTCCTAGCACTTTTTGCCAGGCAGGTCTGTGCCAGTGCTGTGCAAGTGTTTGTCACAGCATTTGGTGTAATCTAGCTCAGCAAATCCTTTTGGGCTAGTAGCATTGTCTGATAGTCAACGGAGTAGCCCGCCTGTGAAGCTAACTACACCGCTTGTGTATCTAAATTTTTACTGCATCTAACCCAGTAAATGGTTTTGGGCCTAGAAGCAGTGTCTGCACGTCAGCGGAGTAGCCCGCCTGTGAAGCTAACTGCACCACCTGTGTATGTAAAATTTTACTGCATCTAACCCAGTAAATCTTTTGGGGCTTAGTAGCATTGTCTGCACGCCTGTGTATCTAAATTTTTACTGCATCTAAACCAGTAAATAGTTTTGGGCCTATTAGCAGCGTCTGCACGTCAGCGGAGTAGCCCGCCTGTGAAGCTAACTACTCCGCCTGTGTATCTAAATTTTTACTGCATCTAAACCAGTAAATAGTTTTGGGCCTATTAGCAGTGTCTGCACGTCAGCGGAGTAGCCCGCCTGTGAAGCTAACTACACCGCCTGTGTATCTAAATTTTTACTGCATCTAACCCAGTAAATTGTTTTGGGCCTAGGAGCAGTGTCTGCACGCCTGTGTATCTAAATTTATACTGCATCTAACCCAGTAAATAGTTTTGGGCCTAGGAGTACTGTCAGCACGTCAACGGAGTAGCCTGCCTGTGAAGCTAACTACACCGCCTGCGTATCTAAATTTTTACTGCATCTAACCCAGTAAATAGTTTTGGGCCGAGGAGCAGTGTCTGCACGTCAGCTTAGTAGCCTGCCTGTGAAGCTAACTACACCGCCTGTGTATCTAAATTTTTACTGCATCTAACCCAGTAAATAGTTTTGGGCCGAGGAGCAGTGTCTGCACGTCAGCTTAGTAGCCCACCTGTGAAGCTAACTACACCGCCTGTGTACCTAATTTTTACTGCATCTAAACCAGTAAATTGTTTTGGGCCTAGGAGCAGTGTCTGCACGTCAGCGGAGTAGCCCGCCGGTGAAACTAACTACACCGCCTGAGTATCTAAATTTCTACTGCATCTAACCCAGTAAATTGTTTTAGGCCTAGGAGTAGTGTCTGCACATCAGCGAAAAAGCCCACCAGTGAAGCTAATTACACCGCCTGTGTATCTAAATTTTTACTGCATCTAACCCAGTAAATAGTTTTGGGCCTAGGAGCAGTGCCTGCACGTCAGCTTAGTAGCCCGCCTGTGAAGCTAACTACACCACCTGTGTATCTAAATTTTTACTGCATCTAACCCAGTAAATTGTTTTGGGCCTAGGAGCAGTGTCTGCACGTCAGCAGAGTAGCCCGCCTGTGAAGCTAACTACACCGCCTGTGTATCTACATTTTTACTGCATCTAACCCAGTAAATTGTTATGGGCTTAGGAGCAGTGTCTGCATGCCTGTGTATCTAAATTTTCACTGCATCTAACCCAGTAAATAGTTTTGGGCCTAGGAGCAGTGCCTGCACGTCAGCTTAGTAGCCTGCCTGTGAAACAAACTACACCACCCGTGTATGTAAATTTTGACTTCATCTAACCCAGTAAATCTTTTTGGGCTTAGTAGCAGTGTCTTCACGTCAGCGGAGTAGCCCGCCTGTGAAGCTAGCTACACAACCTATGTATCTAAATTTTTACTGCATCTAACCCAGTAAATCCTTTTGGGCCTAGTACCACAGTTTGGCCACTCAGTTCTGCTCGGTTTTCATCCATCGGTTGTTGTGACAACAACAACAGATTCAGAGTTGCCAATTAGTTAAGCACCAAAATGAGTAGCAAAAGGCCTGCTGCTGGTGGAAAGGGGAATAGGTGTATTGGAAAGGGAAAAAAAGGTGTGTCTGTGGGGTAAGTGGTAAAGCAACAGTAACATCTGCAGAAGAAGACCATCTTCCAGCCAAAGTAAGATGTCTACATCTTTTTGTGGACAATCTGATATGATCCCTTTCTGACGACCATTACTACGAGCATCGCCAAAAATTCCAGATGAGGCACAAAAACAGCAGGTGATTGAACGGATATCAACTGCTCGTTCAAGTGGGCTCTCCTCCATGTCAACTTCAACATCACAACTACTCCAGTCCTCAGAGTTGTCACTCCAATCGCACTTGCTTCCTCACAGCTCCCAAGTCTCCAGCCGCCTGTCTGAGTATGGGGTAACACAGATGGCTCAGTCTACAGAGCTGTTTACTCATACTATAGCCTGGGAAAATCAGAGGCCTGCTCCAGAGCTTCTGTGAATCCAGATGAGGAAATGATCTTCTTCACTGATGACTAGAATCTTTGTGAGTCGGATCCAGGCCCAGATGAAGAAGGTGCTGAGCATAATGTAGACCCTCGTTTCCAAACTCTAACTTCTGTTGGTGGAGACAATGAGGAAGATGATGATGAGACTGAGATACCTGATTGGAACGAAAACTTGACTTTTCGGTCAGGGCAGGAAGAGGTTGGCTCTGAGGATGACGGGTGTGAGAACACACAGGATGATGATGACGAGGTTGGAGACCCCACTTACTGTAAACCCATAGTCTGCCAGTCCATGAGGTCAGCAGAGGTGGTGGAGGAGGATGCTAGTGATGAGTCTGACGAAGAGGTTAGGTTGCGCCTTCCTGGACAGAGACGGAGTACTGGAAGCACGTCAACAACTGCATCCTCAACCCCAACTGTGCCTCTGAGCAGAACTTGTGGTGGCTCTTCAGGTCGCACGGTCTCTATGCCTGGCATAGCCTGGGCATTTTTTGACATCAAAAAGGATGATCCAACTCATGTTGTCTGTAAGATTTGTCATCAAAATCTCAATAGAGGCCAAAAAATGACTAGTTTGAGTACTTCATGCATGAACCATCACATGGATATGAGGCATAAGTTGCAGTGGGAAGCTCACTGTGCTACAATGCGGACTAGTGGGCCAGGTCAACCACCATCTGCCCCATCAAGTGCATCCGCATCTTCTTCATCCTCTGTGACTGTGGGGACAGCAGTCGCACATGGTTTTGGACGCAGACATTCCACCTTTTTACCCGCAACAGGCAGTGTGATTGGTAGGTCGTCAGGACATTTGCAAGTGGAAACACCTGCTGGTGTTGAGCGTTCTCCGACATCGACACCATTTTTTGATCAAGGCAACATACCATCTCCACCTGCACTTTTCTCACAGACCAGCAGTTTGCTGGGGACACCCTACTCAACTCCGGCTAAGCACGGCAGCCAGCCCTCAGTACTTCAGATGTGGACAAGTAAAAGACTATTTCCTCCTAGCCATGACAAAGCTAAGAGGTTGAATTTCACCATCTGCAACTGTTGGCTACAGAAATGCTGCCTTTCTGCCTGGTGGACACCGAGGATTTTTGAGACCTTATGTCCGTCGCAGTGCCCCAGTACCAGATGCCCAGTCACCACTACTTCTCAAAGAAAGCTGTGCCTGCACTATACCAGCATGTCGCACACAACATCACCGCTTCGTTGAGAAACTGTGTTTGACAGGGTGCATTTCACCACAGACATTTGGACAAGTAGACATGGACAGGGGCGTTACATGTCGGAGACTGGGCTCTGGGTAACAATGGTGACATCAGGAGAAGTGGCTGCTGTCCAAGTCTTGCTGTCCCCACGAGTTGCTCGTCGATCCTCTGTATCTAGAAGTTCCTCCACTGCTTCTGCCTCCTCAACCTCCTCTTGGTCCTCCACCTGCACCCAAAGCCTGTTTGGTAAAGCCCCCAGTGTTCTAACTGCGCAGAAGGAATCCTGCACACCTCCTTACATTGCTGTCACCATGGCTCAACGGTATCAGGTGGTGTTTACATTGAAATGTCTGGGAAATGTGAGTCACACAGCTGAGGAGTTGTAGTCAGCTCTGGAGACCGAGTTCCATCAATGGTTGTCTCCACTCAACCCGCAGCCAGGGAAGGCCGAGTGTGACAATGCTGCAAACCTGGATGCGGCCCTTCACCGGGGCAATGTCACACACGTGCCTTGTATGGCTCATATTTTGAACCTTGTTGTCCAGCAATTTTTATCCCACTATCCCGGACTAGATGGGCATCTGCAGAGGGCACGTTCACTGTGTGCTCAGTTCCGCCGTTTGCATCCCGCAGCTCAACGACTTACATCTCTACAGAAGTCGTTGGGCCTGCCAGTTCACCGGCTGAAATGCGATGTGCCCACACGGTGGAATTCAACTCTGCACATGTTGCAGCGACTGTGGCAGCACCGACGAGCCCTGGCACAATACGTATACATATAGCCTGGGCCAACGAGATCCAGAGGTGGGGCAAATCACGCTGCAGGAGTGGTCTCAGATCAGGGACCCTTCTGCACAGTTTTGAAATAGCGACAAAGATGTTTACTGCTGACGATGCCATTATCAGCATGACTATTCTGATGATTTACATGCTGGAGCACACCTTAAACAGTATTCGGAGTCAGGTGGTGGAACAAGAGGAGAAGGAGGAACAGGAGGTGTCGTATGTGGAAGGGATAATATCTGCAAGGTCCAGACGGTCGGCAGCACCAAGGCAGCTGGCATTGGAGGCTGGGGGAGAGGGATTACCGAGGGCGCATGGTAGCAGCCAAAATGTTGAGGAAGCAGGAAGTGCAGGAGGTGAGGAAGAAGTGGAGGATGAACTGGTGCTGGGCATGGAACACTCATCAGATGAGGGAGACCTTGATCAAATTTCTGTTGTGCGAGGTTGGGGGAAGAGGGCAGAGGAAGGAAGCATGATTCTCACCTCGCCGCCACCAAGACAACAAGGACTTGGTCCTCCTGGATGCGCAAGACACATGAGTGCCTTCCTGCTGCACTACCTGCAACATGACCCTCGGATTGTCAAAATCCGAAGTAATGCTGACTACTGGGTTGCCACACTCTTAGATTCCCGGTACAAAATAAGTTTGGCGAAATAATTCCTGCCATAGAAAGGGATTCACGCATGCAGGAGTATCAGCAGAGACTGTTACAGAATCTAACATCTGCTTTTCCACAAAGCACCAGTGGTGCACGTAGTGAATCTCTAAGTTCTAACTTGCCAACCGTGGGACTATCGAGTCATCACTCAAACCGTAACAGTAACATCATATCTGGTGGTTACAGCAATTTTTTCCAATCTTTTCAAGATTTTTTTAGACTATCCTTTGCAAGGCCACAGGAGACAAGAAGTCTGACGCACAGCCAACGTCTAGAGAGGATGCTACAAGAGTATCTCCAAGTTAACATTGATGCCATGACTGTGGAACTGGACCCTTCCTCATTTTGGGCTTCCAATCTTGAAAAATGGCCTGAACTCGCCACTCATGCCTTGGAGATCTTGTCGTGCCCTGCAGCCAGCGTTCTCTCTGAATATGTGTTCAGCGCTGCTGGTGGTGTGCTGACAGATAAGTGCACGCGGCTGTCCACTGACAATGTAGACAGACTAACGTTCATCAAGATGAACAAATCCTGGATCTGCAAGGACTTTTCTACCCCTGTGTCATCCTGGGGAGACTAAAAGCTTGATGATTTTTGAAAATCACCTCACCAACCGTTTTAAAAAACTCTGGCGAAATTTATGCCACTTAAGTGGTGTCTGTGGCCGAATTTTTGGAAAAAATGGAGACTCTTTATTGAGTCCCCTTGCTGTGTTTTACTTGACGTTGCCATCGTCAATTCCAGGTGGGTAGGGTCGTCTGCAGAGTTGTTTACTCATACTATGGCCTGGGATTCAGAGGTCTGCTCCAAAGCTTCAGTGTCTGCTAGTCAGCAGAGTAATCCACCACCCACCGCCTGTTTACCTAAGTACTATTTTTTAACTGCATCTAGCTCAGGAAATCATTTTGTGCCTAGAGGCATATTGTGCTACTCAGCAGAGTACCCCACCCATGAAGCAAGCTACACCGCCTGTTGATCTAATTACTATTTTTTAACGGCATCTAGCCCAGGAAATCCTTTCGGGCCTAGTAGCAATTTCGGCTACTCAGCAGAGTACCCCACCCATGAAGCAAGCTACACCGCCTGTTTACTAAAGTACTATTTTTTAACTGCATCTAGCCCAGGAAATCCTTTTGGGCCTAGTAGAATTTTGTGCTACTCAGCAGAGTACCCCACTCATAAAGCAAGCTACACCGCCTGTTTACCTAAGCACTATTTGTTAACGGCATCTAGCACAGGGAAATCCTGTTGGGTCTAGTTGCAATTTCTGATACTCAGCAGAGTACCCCACCCATGAAGCAAGCTACACCGCCTGTTTACCTAAGTACTATTATTTAACTGCATCTAGCCCAGGAAATCCTTTTGTGCCTAGTAGAATTTTGTGCTACTCAGCAGCATACCCCACCCATGAAGCAAGCTACAACACCTGTTAACCTAAGTATTATTTTTTAACGGCATCTGGCCCAGGAAATCTTTTTGGGCCTAGTAGCAATTTCTGCTACTCAGCAGATTACCCCACCCATGAAGCAAGCTACACCGCCTGTTTACCTAAGTACTATTTTTTAACTGCATCTAGCCCAGGAAATCCTTTTGGGCCTAGTAGAATTTGGTGCTACTCAGCAGCGTACCCCACCCATTAAGCAAGCTACACCGCCTGTTGATCTAATTACTAATTTTTAACTGCATCTACCCCAGGAAATCGTTTTGTACCTAGTAGCATTTTGTGTTACTCAGCAGAGTACCCCACCCATGAAGCAAGCTACACCGCCTGCTTACCTAAGTACTATTTTTTAATGGCATCTGGCCCAGGAAATCCTTTTGGGCCTAGTAGCAATTTCTGCTACTCAGCAGAGTAACCCACCCATGAAGCAAGCTACACCGCCTTCTTCCTTTCTCAATCTAAACCCTTGACTCTGGGGTGTCCACTCTCCCTCCAGCTCTCTCCTTCTCACAAGTGGACTACCACACTGTGGCGAATCCTTTGTATACTATCCTCCTGTCCTGCAGAGCATTTAACCTATAATGCTATACTATTTTCTGTCCTGCAGAGCATCTCACCTATAATTCTATATTATTCTCCTGCCCTGCGGAGCATTTCACATTTACCTGCATACTATCCCCCTGTCCTGCAGACGATTTAACCACCTATAGATCTCTGCTGTTCTCTGTAATGCAGAACATCTCACCTATAACTCCCTAATGTTTTCCTGTTGGTATTCATGTCTGTGGACAATTTTCTGTGGGTATATTTCACACATCATGTGAACATACTCACGTTGCACCTCAAATATCATAGATCTGAAACTTTGTGATGCTGCAATTGGCAATTTTCCATGTGGGCAATTTTCCTTGTTAGCAATTTTCCATGTGGGTAATTTTCTGTGTGGGCAATTTTTCATGTGGGCAATTTTCCTTGTGGGCAATTTTCCTTGTGGGCAATTTTCCGTGTGGGCAATTTTCCATGTGGGCAGTTTTCCATGTGGGCAATTTTCCGTGTGGGCAATTTTTCATGTGGGCAATTTTCCGTGTGGGCAATTTTCCATGTGGATAATTTTCCGTGTGGGCAATTTTCCATGTGGACAATTTTCCGTGTGGACAATTTTCCATGTGGGTAATTTTCCATGTGGGTAATTTTCCCTGTGGGCAATTTTTTGTGTGGGCATTTTTCCGTGTGGACAATTTTCCGTGTGGGCAATTTTCTGTGTGGGCAATTTTCCGTGTGGTATAACAGAAAGATGGAGGGCACCATCAGACAAAATAACGAAAAAACAGGGGTTCAACCCACAGCATGACCAATAGTAAGATCCGTAACCACCAAGAAAAAGATGTCATGCTATATATAGGGGACCACCAAATAATAAACCAAAATATATAGAAATAACTACAAAAGTTTTATTATGTCGGCCAAAAAACACACAAACGACACTACAATTTAAGAACATTTAAAAACACACACAAGTGTAACATCATAGATTCCAATAAGGAACCTCCCCCTGGACATGTAATATGATAAAGATACAAAAAATGTTTAATTCATGGGTACAATTGTCCTGAATACAGATTGAAATATTTATATATATGCCTGGTCCAGCTCGCAGCATTTAGATGTTATTATACATAAAAATGGTCCCGTTATTACACTGGACTAGTGCCAAGTATTTATGTATAACAGAGCATAAAAAATACACAAAGGTATATACACATAAACCTAGAGTACAGCTAGTGAGCTATCCTGAATAGAGCCCCCAATACTGGAATACATATAAAATGCTATTGCATATATCCCACCTATACACAGACCATGTCTGGATGTTAGAGTGGCCCTCAAAACCGGGCATGCAATCCTAGGGGAAACCAGCATATGATTGTAGATGCAGCATAAAGGACAACACACTAACACCTACTAAGGTGGAAAAATATTACCATCTCTGTGCACATATAGAATAATAACGCTGATAGAACATGACCATAGTACCCATCCATACAGAGGTCCAGGGGGCTAAGGCCCAACGCGTGTCGCCACCTAAGTGGCTTCGTCAGGGGCAGGTGCCTTAGTATGCGGCCGACTACTATATATATACATAAAGAAGCTTACCCTAATGGAAAAACGCCCATCAGCTGTGATACAGCGGAAAAATGTTACGAGCTGAGCATGGCATATCGGCGTTCCCAGCGCCGGAAGTGGCGCCGCACATACGAACTTCCGAGAGTCGCAAGATGGCCGTGTGAATACTGAATGCGCATGCCCAAAGTCCATGTTAGAGAATGGGTGATGAGAGTACTACGGAGCACCAAGATGGCCGCCAAGTGTACACATTACGCACGCGCAGATACAATACCCAGCGCCAGAGGTAGCGCCACATAGAGGCGCTGCCAGAAGTCTCCAGTATTAAAGAGTGGATGGTACGAGCACTTCGGAGCACAAGAGTGGCCGCGCGATGCGCTCATTGCGCACGCGCTAATATACCACTCCAGTCCCCAATGCATGATAAGGAAACCAGTCATCCTGAAAACTAACAGGGTGAGCAGTGTTATAACAAAAATAGAAATACACGGTATCGATACTAATATAAAAAAACAATAAAGCCCTTATACAGATGAGGATAACGCATTATTTACAAGAGTTCCCTTATATTAGACATAGTGGTAGAAAACATATAAAATAATAGTCATGAACAACTATTAGAGGTGCCAAGATGGCCATATAAGCACTGCGTGCGCATGCCCGATTCCCATATCGAAGAATAGATGTTAAAAACACTCTGAGGCACAAAAACTGGCTGCGGAATGCATGCATTACACACGCGCTGATACCCTACTCCAGCCCCCTGCATATAATGAGAACAAGTGATCCTGAAAACTAACAGGATAAATTGTATGAAAATACCAAGTATCCACACTAGCATAGTGATACAAAGAAGGCCCCAATAACGCATAGAGATGGCAATATCGCAATATTTGACACAGATACTTTTATATTGGACATAGTGTTAGGAAACATATATGATGGTAAGTATGAACAGTTGTGAAGGTATACGCGAATATACCAGAATGGTATGTACAGATGCTGATAAAGAAACTCCAATGTCACCCCTTCTTGGAGAGTAGGATCACATATACCAGTCTAATTGGGCTACAAAAATATTACCCCTATGAGCAGGAGCAAGATGAAAAATAGAATAGAGTAAACCAAACCAAACAAAAAAAGTAGTTTGTGGTCTGAAGGTGAGATGTTTAATCAACCAAAAAAGATGAAATACAGCGAGCCCTAATACAGGCCCGATATATTGGTATGTATTCTTACCACAAAAACCAATTAGATAAATAAATAAAGGGACACCCTATCCAGTCAAAAATGACTACATTCCTTACTTATAATGCAGATTAATAACCACCCTCCTATCATATCCATATCCTTTCAGATATGTATGCGTTTTTTATATGGTAAAGGGTGTTTAACAAATCAGAAGAGATAATTTCCAACACACTGAATAGATCTAAAGCATACGAGCTGGTACCAGGTCAAGTCAGAGAGAGATTATAAGTGTCCATACCATAATACCGATATGAGACAAACATAGACCCAATCCGACATAAAATAAAGGAACCCAATCAGAAATTTGATATTGCGATACAAAGGACGGAAAATTTGCATCAAAAGAATTTCTCATAGTTGTTTATAAAAACCGGTGAAAAGGAATTCTTCATTGAGTCCCCTAGGCGTCATACTCTTTAAATCATAAATCCATTTTGTTTCACAACACAAAAGCCGCTTAACGATGTCTCCACCCCTGATGTTAAGATGTATTCCCTCCAGGCCCATGACTTTAAACTTGGAGGTTTTGCATTGATGTTAGTCCAAAAAATGTGCAGCCACAGAAGATAAAGTCTTATTCTTTGCCCGATCCCTTGCTGCCGTGGAGATACTTGAAAGGTGTTGTTGCATCCTCCTTCTCAACTCCTGCGTAGTCTGCCCAACATACACCTTTGGGCAATCACAGAAAATCGCGTACACCAGATTCCTGGTTCTGCAGTTGAAAAATTCCCTCGGTTGTATCCGGAAAGGGACTGTAGAAATAGAAAAACTGTCTTGTGAGATCATAAATTGGCAGATGTTACATCCCCCACAGGGATATGAACCAAAAGTTCGAGTCCCTCGGTTCAACCTCACCACTGGGCGCTGGTAGTGACTATGACAGAGGTCATCCCTAAGATTTTTTGCCCTTCTTGCTACCATACAGGGGGAGTTAGAAACCACTGATGGAATTCGTTTATCAGTCATGAGAATATCCCAGTTCCAGCCTAAAAGGTTCCGTATATCTGCCCACTGATTATTAAAGGTAGTTATAAGAGCTAGGGGGCGTGTAAATCCACGTACCTTTTTCTCGAAGAGAAAAGAGAAAATTTCCGTGTGGGCAATTTTCCATGTGGGTAATTTTCCATGTGGGCAATTTTCCGTGTGGCCAATTTTCCATGTGGACAATTTTCTGCGTGGGCAATTTTCCATGTGGGCAATTTTCTGTGTGGGCAATTTTCCTGTGGGCATTTTTTCGTGTGGACATTTTTCTGGTCACCGTATAAAGCAAGTCTTCCTGTGGTGACTGTTGACCTAAATGGGTTTCCCCAAAATTAGCGATATGCCATCATTTCTTGTAGTTCACGCTGAAGTTACAACACTGCAACAACTTTAACCCCTTTGTTCAGGGAATAGTAAGCGGTTCCAGAGGTCTTAGAGATATGCCAACATTATAAAATGGGAGTACACCTCAAAATATCAAAGCATTGCATTTACAACAGTTTTATAATAAATACCTGTTGAACCTAATATGAGCTGGATAGATTTAGATAAGGCTTTGCAACAATGGATCTCGCAAATTGGGATCCTATCCCATTCTTAAAGTGAATGTGTTGTCTGAAAATAACCAATTGTCAGGTTTTATTGTTAAACATCTTGTCTAAACTTTTTATGTTTTATTTTTTCAGGTTTCCATATCATTATCTATATTAAAAAATACATACAATTTTCACACTGGCCACTCGACCTAGTTTTAGAGTCAAGCTTCTTGTTGCTTACTGCAGCCACATTGACATAAGCATCAATATATTGGCTTTGACACTATTAATTTGTATACAAGTATTTTCCAAGCATGCTCTGTTTTTGGCAAAGGTCATTGTGAAGAAAAAGAGAGGAGGTTAGCTGTGACCATTACTTATTTTTAAAGTAAAATTTTGGTTCCCAAACAGCAGACTGCATGAATCTCATCCTGGCTGCATGATTGCAGCCGAGTTTATTATTCTCTGAAATGGTTTAGTGTTTAAGATGAAATAGACTTTGAAAATCCATTGCCATTGTTTTCCTTTCTCCTTGCACAGCTCCAGGTGGTCTTTCACTTAGTATACACAAGGGAGAGACCTGTCAATCACCTGCAGGGCAGGTGATGCTGGAAAGAGGTGGCCAGGGGCGGAGTTTATCTAGTCTGATCTCCAGCTATGGTCTCCGGTTATGGTTCCCAGCCAGATCTTTAGAGTACTGTACATGTTCTCTGAAATGCCAACCACAATAGTGCAGTCGGGCTGTGATTCATGCTGCCTGCAGATCGGTCAGCATGAAGCGCCTGACATGTTACCTTCAATGTTAGATCCGATGTTATCTTCTGTGTGTATAGGAGTCATCTCTACATAACAGGAAATATGAGTCTATTCTTAGAATTAGTAGCCAGTGTGAATCTTGCACGATTTTATTTATATAGATGGAAAATATTATCAAAAATAAAAAAAAATAGATAAAAACCTGATCTTAAAAAATATACCGTAAGTGATTTTGTGATGACAAACTACGGTACTTTTCTTTCTTATATATGGACCATACTCAAAATTGTAATATGGCCACGTGATTGTGCCCTAAAAAAAATAGGAGCAGAGTAATTGTGCTTCATACACTGTAAATAGCTGTTTCTATCTTTTTTCCTTCCGTTTTTGTATGTGCTTTAAGTAAATTTTCTAACTTTTTTTACTTTTCTTTACAGCCCTCTGTACGGAGGAATGTGTCCATGGGAGGTGCGTGTCACCAGATACTTGTCACTGTGAGCCAGGATGGGGAGGTGCAGACTGCTCTAGTGGTGAGTTCTCAATGATACATAATACAGCCTCTATAAAATCTAAATAAAAATTACAGATGGTCAATAAACGCTAAGTAAATGCTTATTCGTGGTAGAAAACGTTAAAATGTAAGCGACACCTTCTGCGAGTGATGCAATGTCGCAGATTTCACTGTGGAGCTCGGGCTACGTACACATAGCGATGGCGCCTACTATCGTGTGTATAAGTTCATGAGATATATAGGCCTAACAATGGCCACATTGAACGTAGTGTATGAACACTATACACTGTGTGCAGAATTATTAGGCACGTTGTATTTTAGAGGATTATTTTTATTATTGATCAACAACTATGTTCTCAATCAACCCAAAAGACTCATAAATATCAAAGCTTAATATTTTTGGAAATTGGAGTGGGTTTTTTTTTTAGATTTAGCTATCTTAGGAGGATATCTGTGCAGGTAATTATTACTGTGCAGAATTATTAGGCAAATTCCTTTCCTTTGGCAAAATGGGTCAGAAGAGAGATTTGACAGGCTCTGAAAAGTCCAAAATTGTGAGATGTCTTGCAGAGGGATGCAGAAGTCTTGAAATTGCCAAACTTTTGAAGCATGATCACCGAACAATCAAGCGTTTCATGGCAAATAGCCAACAGGGTCGCAAGAAGCGTGTTGGGCAAACAAGGTGCAAAATAACTGCCCGTGAATTAAAGAAAGTCAAGCTTGAAGCTGCCAAGATGCCATTTGCCACCAGTTTTGCCATATTTCAGAGCTGCACTGTTGCTGGAGTAACAAAAAGCACAAGGTGTGTGATACTCAGGGACATGGCCAAGGTAAAGAAGGCTGAAAAACAACCACCTTTGAACAAGAAACATAAGATAAAATGTCAAGACTGGGCCAAGAAATATCTTAAGACTGACTTTTCAAAGGTTTTATGGACTGATGAAATGAGAGTGACTCTTGATGGGCCAGAGTCTGGATCAGTAAAGGGCAGAGAGCTCCACTTCTACTCAGACGCCAGCAAGGTGGAGGTGGGGTACTGGTATGGGCTGGTATCATCAAAGATGAACTTGTGGGACCTTTTCGGGTTGAGGATGGAGTGAAGCTCAACTTCCAGACCTACTGCCAGTTGCTGGAAGACAACTTCAAGCAGTGGTACAGGAAGAAGTCGGTATCGTTCAAGAAAAACATGATTTTCATGCAGGACAATGCTCCATCACATGCGTCCAACTACTCCACAGCATGGCTGGCCAGTAAAGGTCCCAAAGAAGAAAAAATAATGACATGTCTCCCTTGTTCACCTGATCTGAACCCCATAGAGAACCTGTGGTCCCTCATAAAATGTGAGATCTACAGGGAGGGGAAACAGTCCACCTCTCGGAACAGTGTCTGGGATGCTGTGTTGTGGCTGCTGCACGCAATGTTGATCGTAAACAGATCAAGCAACTGACAGAATCTATGGATGGAAGGCTGTTGAGTGTTATCATAAAGAAAGGTGGCTATATTGGTCACTCATTTTTGGGGGTTTTGTTTTTGCATGTCAGAAATGTTTATTTCTAAATTTTGTGAAGTTATATTGGTTTACCTGGTGAAAATAAACAAGTGAGATGGGATTATATTTGGTTTTTATTAAGTTGCCTAATAATTCTGCACGGTAATAGTTACCTGCACAAACAGATATCCTCCTAAGATAGCTAAATCTAAAAAAAAAAAAACTCCAACTTCCAAAAATATTAAGCTTTGATATTTATAAGTCTTTTGGATTGATTGAGAACATAGTTGTTGATCAATAATAAAAATAATCCTCTAAAATACAACTTGCCTAATAATTCTGCACACGGTGTATGTATTTAGCCTGTCTGCAGATTTTGCTGCGGATTTATCTCTCTGCTGCAAAATCCAGAGGAAATCTGACACATGGAGGAAACACACACACGTACAGTAGTTGTGAGACGTAGCCTCAGATGTAGTTTTTGCTGCAATTGAGTTAAAGGCAAAAGTGGATCCAGCGGGATGGAGAAGTCAAAATTCTATTATATTTCTTTTAGTCCATTTCTGGTTTTGGCTCAAAAACTTCACAAAAGGTGTACTAAAATTTGGCAATGAAAAGGTTTTTGATGTTTCAGCCTCACAGCGTAATTTATTGTGCAATTCCAATTCCAAAAATGTTGAGATGCTTTGTAAACTGTGAAGGAAACAAGAATGCAATGATTTGGAAGTCTCTTATATCCATGTTTTATTCACGACAGAATGTACAACACAGATCAGCAAGTTAAAGTTAGACATTTTTCAAAAAAATTAACTGGCAGCAACACATCTCAAAAAAGTTGGGAAAGGGTTAACAAATTGCTGGAAAAGTAAATGTTGTTAATGAAGAGCAGCTGGAGAGTTAATTTTCAACACAATCACATGCCTGTGTATAGAAAGGGCATGTTATAGAGGCAGAGTCTCCCAGAAGCAAAGACGGTCAGAGGATCACTAATCTGTGAACAACGGAGTCTAAAAATTGTGGAACAATTTCAGTAACATATTCGGCAATGTAACATTGGAAAGACATTGACTTTTTGATAATGTTATGTACTATTGATGGTGGGATATTCAGAGATTCTGGAGAAATCCATGTGCATAAGGAACAAGGGCGACGGTCAATAATGGATGCTCGCAATCTACAGGTCTTCAGGCAATACTGCACTAAAAACAGACATACTTTGGTAATGCAAATCACTGAATGGGCTCATAAATACTTCCATAAATTGTGAATACAGATCTCTGTGCAATCCACAAATGCAAGTTAAAGCTCTATCATGCAAAGAAGAAGCCATATATCAACACAATGCCATCTTCTGTGAGCCAAAGCTCATTTAAAATAGACTGAGGCACAATATTGTTCTGTGGTTAGAGGAATCAAAATTTGAAATTCTTTATGGTCATCATAGGTGCTGAGGCCTGCAGACCTGACAGGAGAGGGACCATCCAGCTTGTTATCAGCACACAGTTCAAAGTCCTAGATCTCTGATGGTATGAAGTTGTATTAGCAGTGGTCCCCAACCTTTCGTACCTTGAGAGCCACATTCAGCTCTGCAAGAGGGTCGCGAGCGACATCCAGCTCCTGCTCTCCTCACAGTAATGGCAACCAAAGCCCCTATTACGGGTATAATGATAACCAAAGCTTTTCCACACAAATCACCCTGAAGTAGTATACCAAGATCCAGAAGTTCCCACTAAACCCCCATTCAGCATTCTCCCATCATGCACTCCCAACATAGTCACGTCCATCTTCAAGCACCTCCTCTGACCGGTACTATCATCCTCTCTCCAGTGTACCATACTTAAATTATCTCTAATCCCCCAAGACCAGTAGCTAGGTACCCAGGTCTGCTCTTCTGTGCAGGGCTACTCACAAAATTCACCATTTAGAGATGTGCTCTTCATACCAGTTTACTAAATCTGGAACTAATGCACCAAGCTGGCAGACAGACGCGAGCCACAATTCATGGGACCGCGAGCCACATGTGGCTACCAAGCTACAGGTTGGGGACCCCTTTATTAGAGCCTATAACATGGGCAGCTTACACATCTATAAAAGATGCTATCAGTGCTGAGCATCATATAGACGTTTTAGAACAACATACGCTCCCTGCCCTACTACATCTATTTCGGGGAAGACCTTGGATATTTTGACAAGACAATGCTTAACCACATATTGCATCCATCACAACAGCCTGGTTTCGCAGAAGAAGAGTTCAAGTGATGAACTGGCTGCCTGCAGTGCAGACCTTTCACCGTTGGAATAGACTTGGCCCATTATGAAATGAAAAATCCAGCAAAGACCCAAGGATTGTTGAGCAGCGAGAATCCTACATCAGACATGAAGGGGACATCATTCCTCTCCCAAAACTCTGGAAACTGGTTTCCACCTTCCCAAATGTTTACAGTCTATTGTAAAAAGAAGGGATGCTGCAAAATGGTAGACGTGGCCTTGTACCATTTTTTTTTAGATGTGTTGCGGCCTTCAAATTCTAAATGAGTTAATTTTTTAATGAAATGGAGAATTATGCTCATCACGGAATTTTTGTAGTTTAATTTTCAGAGTTTTTGAGTGACAGCTGTAGTCCACAAGATCATGGATCTGTCTGACATTCACTGTGACTGTCTGAATTCAGCTGCATGACACCCATGCCTCAGCTGTGATTGCTACTTGCGATCATACATGTAACCATACCATTAGGCCTCATTCACACATCAATATTTTTTGACCAGTATTTCATCTGTCATTTTATTCCAAAACCAGGAGTGTTTCCAAAAGGCAGAACAGGTGTAAATATGTCAATTATAGTTTTTCTAAGGTTAATTCCACTCCTGCTTCTGGCAAGCAGACATTGGTGCAAATTACTGGCAAATGACGCATTAATAAGCCCTTAGGGTGCATTCTCGCATACCATGTGATTTTTGTTGCAAGTTAACACAATATTTTGGATTAGCTTTTGGCCGTATCATATCAACTGACTTATGCCACTTAAATAAGTATTAGTAGTTTTAATTTTAATTTCTTCTGTGACATCACATAGATTGGAGTCACAGATACATAAAACACGTTTTATAATAATCACATTTACAGTCATTTAATAAATGAAAGCACTCCGAGGCTCTGTTCACATCCTTTTCACAAAATCCCCAAATAAAAAAAAATGGAATGAAACAATAAAAGGAAAAAAAGCATTGCAGTGAGTGCTCTCATGTATAAGCTAAGAGAAGTTAAAAGGGAAAACTGACATTTATTGATAAAAGCAATGTTAAAAGGAGATGTTAAATCTGTATTTTCATCATTTTCACAAAACCTCCAAAACAATAGAAAAACGCTCAAACACAAATGCAGCCAAATATTTACCTGTAAAAGACAACTGAGTGACTCTGGGGCCATTTGATGGGCCGGTGATCGGGGAGCGAGCATTCGTAAGAATGAGCAAAACACTTGTTAAAAATCAAAGTTTTCGGTAATACGTAATATTGCGTAAGCAACAGATGTGCTGCCAATAAAATGATGATGTATGCACATAGGACATGTTGTGTACATAGAAGTGGGGTCGGCCCAGTTATTCCGGCCATTAAAGGTTCGCTGGCTGGATCTCATGTAGTCGATAGGCGGTCCTTTCCTGTCCGCTGTTGGAACGTCTTATTCTAGTATTATTTCTACTAATATTATCTGTGTAAAGCGATGGCAGCCCCTATTAATAATGTTACATGTGAATTCCAGACAGTTAGGCCTCATTCACACGCCCGTATTTCCAGTATACTTTGCATCAGTTTGCTTGTTTGCCGTATACCTTGTGTCCGGTGCCTATTTCTAGTATCATAGTACAGGTATGTTTTATGGAGCGTTTGATGTCTGGATAAATATTGATCTGCCCTCGTGTGATTTCACATGTGTTATTATTCCGTTTCGCTCTTTGCCAATTTTTAAATGGAAACTGTCTTCCAGTATTTCCGTTACCCATTAAGTGATAGCTCGGTTGAAAGCACAAATTACATACTGTACGCTTTCCTGTATTTGTAGTGTTGCCTCATGTGATGAGCTCTCCATAGATCCTCCTTCTTCTTTATATTGTCTGGCCTAATTTTTCTGTTGCACAATATAATCCTTTTCAGTGATATTTCTTTCTCAGCATAAAGATACAATGAATTGTTGGATGTAGTCAATGACTGGCAATGTACATGTAAATACTGAAAGTGCGCTATTGTAAAGCACTGAAGATTTGTCATTAACGGGATCTGTCATCTACACAGTGCCTATTTGGGGGTTGGAGTTATCATTCCTTGAAACTCATCAGTCTATTAAATAGGATTTTTACACTAAATACATTTATCACCTCTCCAAGGGACCACCCCAGACCTGGGTGGGCATACTTCATCTCCACTTCATTCTCTTCTGTGGGGCTGAGGGAATGCCTATCTCCATGGGAGCTGTATACTATTTGCACAATGTGGGCAAAGGCAGATACAATCATGTCCAAAAGTGTTGGCACCCGTGAAATTGTTTATTTAATTTGTGTGTATTGGAATAATAGAAAAAAAAACAACAGAGAAAAAAAGCAAATTGGACATAATTTCACGCTCAACCCCAAAAATGGGCAAGACAAAATAGTTTGCATCGTCAACTTAATATTTGGTTGTACACCCTTTGGAATAAATAATTGCATCCAGTCACTTCCTATAACCATCACAAGCTTCTTACACCTTTCAGCTAGAATTTTGGACTACTCTTGTCTTTATGCAAACTGCTCCAGGTCTCTCATATTTGAAGGATGCTTTCTCCCAACAGCAATTTTAAGATTTATCTTCAGGTGTTCAATGGTATTTAGATCCGGAGTCATTGCTGGCCACTTCACAACTCTCCAGTGCTTTGTTTCTATTCATTTCTGGTTGCTTCTTTTTAGTATATTTGGGGTCATTGCCCTGTTGGAAGACCCACGACCTAGGATACGACCAAAAATCCTTTGGTAATCTTGAGATTTCATGATGCCTTTCACACAGTCAAGACATCAGTGCCAGAGGCAGCAAACCAACCCATAAACATCTTTGAACCTCCACCATATTTAACTGTAGGTACTGGGTTCCTTTCTTTGTAGGCCTCATTCGGTTTTGGGTAAACCTTAGAATGCTGTGCTTTACCACAATGCTCTATCTTAGTCTCATCTGTCTACAAGATGCTTTCCCAGAAGGATTTTGGCTTACTCACATACTTTGTCGCAAACTGCTGTGTAGCTTTTTTATGTCTCTTAGTGCTCAGTGGTGTCCCCCTGGGTCTCCTGCCATAATGTTTCATTTCATTCAAATGTCGACGGATAGTTGGCACTGACACTGATGGACCTTGAGCCTGCAGGACAGCTTCAATTTCTTTGGAGCTTGATTGGGGCTTCGTATCCACCGTCCAGACTGTCCTGCGTTGCCACCTTTCATCAATATTTCTCTGCCATCCACGTCCAGGGAGATTAGCTACAGTGCCATAAGTTCTAAACTTCTTGACTATGTTGCATACCGTGGACAAAGGAACATCAAGATCTCTGGAGATAGACTTGTAACCTTGAGATTGTTAATATTTTGCAACAATTTTGGTTCTTAAACCATCAGATGGTTCTCTTCTCTTTCTGTTCTCAATGATTAGTGTGGCACACACAATGCAAAGATTGAGTTACATTTCCCTTTTTATCTGGTTTCATGTGTGATATTCATATTGTCCCCACATGTTACTTACCACAGGTGAATTTGAACGATCATCACATGCTTCAAATAAAGTTGTTTACCTGCATTTTTGGAAAAGTGCAAACAGTCAGGGCGGCACGGTGGCTCAGTGGATAGCACTGCAGTCTTGCAGCGCTGGGGTCGTAGGTTCGAATCCCACCAAGAACAACATCTGCAAGGAGTTTGTATGTTTGCGTGGGTTTCCTCCAGGTACTCTGATTTCCTCCCACATTCAAAAAGACATACTTATAGGGAATTTAGATTGTGAGCCCCATCAAGGACAGCGATGATAATGTGTGCAAACTGTAAAGCGCTGCGGAAAATGTTGGTGCTATAATACCGTATATACTCGAGTATAAGCTGAGATTTTCAGCCCAAATTTTTGGGCTGAAAGTGCCCCTCTCGGCTTATACTCGAGTCAAGGTGGGTGGCAGGGTCGGCGGGTGAGGGGGAGAGGGCGCTGAGGCATACTTACCTGCTTCCAGCGATCCTGGCGCTCCCCCTGCAGTCCCACGGTCTTCGGTGCTGCAGTTCTTCCTCTATCAGCGGTCACGTGTGACCGCTCATTAGAGAAATGAATAGGCGGCTCCACCTCCCATAGGGGTGGAGCCGCCTATTCATTTCTCTAATCAGCGGTAACGGTGACCGCTGATAGAGGAAGAAGCTGCGGCACCGAAGACAGCTGTCCGGGAGAAGGAGCCGGACGCCGGGACCAGGTAAGTATCGCATAGTCACCTGTCCACGTTCCAGCCGCCGGGCGCCGCTCCATCTTCCCGGTGCCGCTCCATCTTCCCGGCGTCTCTGCGCTGTGACTGTTCAGGTCAGAGGGCGCGATGACGCATATAGTGTGCGCAGCGCCCTCTGCCTGATCAGTCAGTGCAGAGACGCCGGGACGAGACGCCGGGACCGGACGCCGGGAGCTGCAAGCAAGAGAGAAGAGTATGTGTTTTTTTTTTTGTTTTTTTTTACTGCAGCAGCAGTGACAATGGCAGAGCTTTCTATGGGGAAATATGAACGGTGCAGAGCACTATATGGGGCACAGCTATAGGGCAATAATGAACGGTGCAGAGCACTATATGGGGCACAGCTATAGGGCAATAATGAATGGCGCAGAGCACTATATGGGGCACAGCTATGGGGAAATAATGAACGGCGCAGAGCACTATATGGGGCAGAGCTATAGGGCAATAATGAACGGTGCAGAGCACTATATGGGGCACAGCTATAGGGCAATAATGAACGGCGCAGAGCACTATATGGGGCAGAGCTATAGGGCAATAATGAACGGCGCAGAGCACTATATGGCACAGCTATGGGGAAATAATGAACGGTGCAGAGCCCTATATGGGGCAATAATGAACAGTGCAGGGCACTATATGGCACAGCTATGGGGAAATAATGAACGGTGCAGAGCACTATATGGCACAGCTATGGGGAAATAATGATCTATTTTTATTATTGAAATTCACCGGTAAATGCTGCATTTCCTGTTGTGAATTCTGTGGCTGAGTTCACTTCTGTGGTCACAAGTGGTATTGCAGTCTCTGGGCTTCCTCCCTCAGGTGTTTTGGTGAGCTCGTTGGCTGCCTTGCTATTTAGCTCCACCTGAGTCTGTCTTCCTTGCTCCTTGTCAATGTTCCAGTGTTGGATCTGAGCTACTGCATCTTTCCTTGGGCCTGCTGCTCTGCTAGATAAGTGCTTCTAGTTTGTTTTCTGTTTTTTCTGTCCAGCTTGCTATTATCTTTTGCTGGAAGCTCTGAGAAGCAAAGGGGTGCACCGCCGTGCTGTTAGTTCGGCACGGTGGGTCTTTTTGCCCCTTTGCGTGGTTTTCGTTTTAGGGTTTTTTGTAGACTGCATAGTTCTCTTTGCTATCCTCGCTCTGTCTAGAATATCGGGCCTCACTTTGCTGAATCTATTTAATTCCTACGTTTGTCTTTTCATCTTGCTAACAGTCATTATATGTGGGGGGCTGCCTATTCCTTTGGGGTATTTCTCTGAGGTAAGTCAGGCTTGTATTTCTATCTTCAGGCTAGTCAGCTCCTCAGGCAGTGCCGAGTTGCATAGGTAGTGATAGGCGCAATCCACTGCTGCTTATAGTTGTGTGAGGATAGATCAGGTACTGCAGTCTACAGAGATTCCACGTCTCAGAGCTTGTCCTATTGTTTTTGGTTATTGCCAGATCTCTGTATGTGCGCTGATTACTGCACACTGTGTTGCCTGATTGCCGGCCATAACAGTACAAGGAGCCACACCAATGATTCCCAATAGAGGGAAAAAAGAAATCCTGACATCATTTTTTTTTCTTAGCTCTGTCTTCAGTCTTTTTTTTCCCCTAGACATTAGAGTGCTTCAGGACACAGCTGTGGACATGGATATTCAGGCTCTGTGCTCCTCAATGGATAATCTCGTTGTAAATGTACAAAAGATTCAAGATACTATTGATCAGAAATCGATGCTAGAACCAAGAATTCCGATTCCTGATTTGTTTTTTGGTGACAGAACTAAGTTCCTGAGCTTCAGAAATAATTGTAAGCTATTTTTGGCCTTGAAACCTCATTCTTCTGGTAATCCTATTCAACAGGTTTTGATTATTATTTCTTTTTTGCGCGGTGACCCACAGGACTGGGCGTTTTCTCTTGCACCAGGAGATTCTGCATTGAGTAATGTTGATGCATTTTTCCAGGCGCTGGGATTGCTTTACGATGAGCCTAATTCAGTGGATCAGGCTGAGAAAAATCTGCTGGCTTTATGCCAGGGTCAGGATGATGTAGAAGTATATTGTCAGAAATTTAGGAAGTGGTCAGTACTCACTCTGTGGAATGAATCTGCACTAGCGGCTTTGTTCAGAAAGGGTCTCTCTGAAGCTCTTAAGGATGTAATGGTGGGATTTCCTATGCCTGCTGGTTTGAATGAGTCTATGTCCTTGGCCATTCAGATCGGTCGTCGCTTGCGCGAGCGTAAATCTGTGCACCATCTGGCGGTATTGTCTGAGAGTAAACCTGAGCCTATGCAGTGCGACAGGACTATGACTAAAGTAGAACGGCAAGAACACAGACGTCTGAACAGACTGTGTTTCTATTGTGGTGATTCTACTCATGCTATTTCTAATTGTCCTAAACGCACTAGGCGGTTCGATAGCTCTGCCGTTATTGGTACTGTACAGTCCAAATTCCTTTTGTCCATTACCTTAATGTGCTCTTTGTCATCGTATTCTGTCATGGCGTTTGTGGATTCAGGCGCTGCCCTGAATCTGATGGATTTGGATTATGCTAAACGTTGTGGATTTTTCTTGGAGCCTTTGCGGTGTCCTATTCCGTTGAGAGGAATTGATGCTACACCTTTGGCCAAGAATAAGCCTCAGTACTGGGCCCAGCTGACCATGTGCATGGCTCCTGCACATCAGGAGGTTATTCGCTTTCTGGTACTGCATAATTTGCATGATGTGGTCGTGTTGGGGTTGCCATGGCTACAAACCCATAATCCAGTATTGGATTGGAACTCTATGTCGGTAACCAGCTGGGGTTGTCAGGGAGTACATGGTGATGTTCCATTTTTGTCTATTTCGTCATCCATTCCTTCTGACATCCCAGAGTTCTTGTCGGACTTTCAGGATGTATTTGAAGAGTCCAAGTCTGATGCCCTACCTCCGCATAGGAATTGTGATTGTGCTATCGATTTGATTCCTGGTAGTAAATTCCCTAAGGGTCGTTTATTTAATTTGTCCGTACCTGAACACACCGCTATGCGCAGTTATGTGAAGGAGTCCCTGGAGAAGGGACATATTCGCCCATCGTCGTCACCATTGGGAGCAGGGTTCTTTTTTGTAGCCAAGAAGGATGGTTCGCTAAGACCGTGTATTGATTACCGCCTTCTTAATAAGATCACTGTTAAGTTTCAGTATCCCTTGCCATTGATTTCTGACTTGTTTGCTCGGATTAAGGGGGCTAGTTGGTTTACTAAGATTGATCTTCGTGGTGCGTATAATCTGGTGAGAATCAGGCAGGGAGATGAATGGAAAACGGCATTTAATACGCCCGAGGGTCATTTTGAGTATCTGGTGATGCCGTTCGGACTTGCCAATGCTCCATCTGTTTTTCAGTCTTTTATGCATGACATTTTCCGTGAGTATCTGGATAAATTCTTGATTGTTTACTTGGATGACATTTTGATCTTCTCAGATGATTGGGAGTCTCATGTGAAGCAGGTCAGAATGGTTTTCCAGGTACTGCGTGCTAATTCCTTGTTCGTGAAGGGATCAAAGTGTCTCTTCGGTGTGCAGAAGGTTTCATTTTTGGGGTTCATCTTTTCCCCTTCTACTATCGAGATGGATCCGGTTAAGGTTCAGGCCATCCAGGATTGGACTCAGCCGACATCTCTAAAAAGTCTGCAGAAATTCCTGGGCTTTGCTAATTTTTATCGTCGCTTCATCTGTAATTTTTCTAGCATTGCCAGACCATTGACTGATTTGACCAAGAAGGGTGCTGATTTGGTTAATTGGTCTTCTGCTGCCGTGGAAGCTTTTCAGGAGTTGAAGCGTCGTTTTTGCTGTGCCCCTGTGTTGTGTCAACCTGATGTTTCTCTTCCGTTCCAGGTCGAGGTTGATGCTTCTGAGATTGGTGCAGGGGCGGTTTTGTCACAGAGAGGTTCTGGTTGCTCAGTGTTCAAACCATGTGCTTTCTTTTCCAGGAAATTTTCTGCTGCTGAGCGTAATTATGATGTGGGCAACCGAGAGTTGCTGGCCATGAAGTGGGCATTCGAGGAGTGGCGTCATTGGCTTGAGGGTGCTAAGCATCGCGTGGTGGTATTGACTGATCATAAGAACCTTACATATCTTGAGTCTGCCAAGCGCTTGAATCCTAGACAGGCCCGTTGGTCATTATTTTTTGCTCGTTTTGATTTTGTGATTTCATACCTTCCAGGCTCTAAAAATGTGAAGGCGGATGCTCTGTCTAGGAGTTTTGTGCCCGACTCTCCGGGGTTATCTGAGCCGGCGAGTATCCTCAAGGAAGGAGTCATTGTGTCTGCCATCTCCCCTGATTTGCGGAGAGTGTTGCAGAAATTTCAGGCTAATAAACCTGATCGTTGTCCGGCCGAGAAACTGTTCGTCCCTGATAGGTGGACTAGTAAAGTTATCTCTGAACTTCATTGTTCGGTGCTGGCCGGTCATCCAGGAATCTTTGGTACCAGGGAGTTGGTTGCTAGATCCTTCTGGTGGCCATCTCTGTCACGGGATGTGCGTGCTTTTGTGCAGTCCTGTGGAATTTGTGCTAGGGCTAAGCCCTGCTGTTCACGTGCCAGTGGGTTGCTTTTGCCCTTGCCGGTCCCGAAGAGGCCTTGGACACATATTTCGATGGATTTCATTTCTGACCTTCCCGTTTCTCAAAAAATGTTGGTCATTTGGGTGGTCTGTGATCGCTTTTCTAAAATGGTCCATCTGGTGCCCTTGGTTAAATTGCCTTCCTCCTCTGATTTGGTGCCTTTGTTCTTCCAGCATGTGGTTCGTTTACATGGCATTCCTGAGAATATTGTTTCTGACAGAGGTTCCCAGTTTGTCTCGAGGTTCTGGCGAGCCTTTTGTGGTAGGATGGGCATTGACCTATCTTTCTCCTCGGCCTTCCATCCTCAGACTAATGGCCAGACCGAACGAACCAATCAGACCTTGGAAACATATCTGAGATGTTTTGTTTCCGCTGACCAGGATGATTGGGTGTCATTTTTGCCGTTGGCTGAGTTCGCCCTTAATAATCGGGCCAGCTCGGCTACCTTGGTCTCTCCATTTTTCTGCAATTCTGGGTTCCATCCTCGTTTCTCTTCAGGACAGGTTGAGTCTTCGGACTGTCCTGGTGTGGATTCTGTGGTGGACAGGTTGCAGCAGATCTGGACTCAGGTAGTGGACAATTTGACCTTGTCCCAGGAGAAGGCTCAGCATTTCGCTAATCGCAGACGCCGTGTGGGACCCCGACTTCGTGTTGGGGATCTGGTTTGGTTATCTTCTCGTCATATTCCTATGAAGGTTTCCTCTCCTAAATTTAAACCTCGTTTTATTGGTCCGTATAGGATTTCTGAGATTCTCAATCCGGTGTCTTTTCGTCTGACCCTCCCAGACTCCTTTTCCATACATAATGTATTCCATAGGTCGTTGTTGAGGAGATACGTGGCACCTATGGTTCCATCTGTGGAGCCTCCTGCCCCTGTTTTGGTGGAGGGGGAATTGGAGTATATTGTGGAGAAGATTTTGGATTCTCGTGTCTCTAGACGGAAACTCCAGTATCTGGTCAAATGGAAGGGTTATGCTCAGGAAGATAATTCCTGGGTTTTTGCCTCTGATGTCCATGCCCCAGATCTTGTTCGTGCCTTTCATGTGGCTCATCCTGGTCGGCCTGGGGGTTCTGGTGAGGGTTCGGTGACCCCTCCTCAAGGGGGGGGGTACTGTTGTGAATTCTGTGGCTGAGTTCACTTCTGTGGTCACAAGTGGTATTGCAGTCTCTGGGCTTCCTCCCTCAGGTGTTTTGGTGAGCTCGTTGGCTGCCTTGCTATTTAGCTCCACCTGAGTCTGTCTTCCTTGCTCCTTGTCAATGTTCCAGTGTTGGATCTGAGCTACTGCATCTTTCCTTGGGCCTGCTGCTCTGCTAGATAAGTGCTTCTAGTTTGTTTTCTGTTTTTTCTGTCCAGCTTGCTATTATCTTTTGCTGGAAGCTCTGAGAAGCAAAGGGGTGCACCGCCGTGCTGTTAGTTCGGCACGGTGGGTCTTTTTGCCCCTTTGCGTGGTTTTCGTTTTAGGGTTTTTTGTAGACTGCATAGTTCTCTTTGCTATCCTCGCTCTGTCTAGAATATCGGGCCTCACTTTGCTGAATCTATTTCATTCCTACGTTTGTCTTTTCATCTTGCTAACAGTCATTATATGTGGGGGGCTGCCTATTCCTTTGGGGTATTTCTCTGAGGTAAGTCAGGCTTGTATTTCTATCTTCAGGCTAGTCAGCTCCTCAGGCAGTGCCGAGTTGCATAGGTAGTGATAGGCGCAATCCACTGCTGCTTATAGTTGTGTGAGGATAGATCAGGTACTGCAGTCTACAGAGATTCCACGTCTCAGAGCTCATCCTATTGTTTTTGGTTATTGCCAGATCTCTGTATGTGCGCTGATTACTGCACACTGTGTTGCCTGATTGCCGGCCATAACAATTTCCACCCTAAACTTATACTCGAGTCAATAAGTTTTCCCAGTTTTTTGTGGCAAAATTAAGGGGGTCGGCTTATACTCGGGTTGGCTTATACTCGAGTATATACGGTAAATAAAAAGATTATTATTATAACAGTTTTGTCCAACCCATTTTGGGGGTTTAATGTAAAATGATGTCCAAGTTGCCTTTTTTCCCCAGTTTTGTTTGTGCTGTTCCAATACACACAAATACACATGTGTATAACAAAACATGTGTAATTGCAATAATGTTCTTGGATAAATAATTTATTTTCTGAAACAATGTCAAGGGTGCCAACACTTTCCGCCATGACTGTAAATAGCTGTGTGGCTATCCAATGGCACGTGTCTAGCTACCCTCCTAATGTATGCTTCCAATATAAACCCCAAGTGAAATGTGAACAAAGCCTTAGTTTAGTAAAACCAGGAGTCATGCTCCATAAAACTGGGTTCCCATTAGCATTTTGAAGAGACAGATCCATCATGTGATAGGCCTTTTTGGATCCAGAGAGACTCCACTGACTTATAATGGGTTTATATGGTTTCCTTTAGGGTGTCCATAATTTTTCTAGAACAAAAAAAACTATAATGATGACAGAATCTGTGACTGGGGCTACAATGCAGAATGTAAACTTAGGCTTAGTGAAACCCTTCATGTGATGAGGTGGGTGACTGCTGTAACTAATCTAAAGGGAGCCTGCCCTACTGAAATTGTTTCATTTCTCCCAATTTTTCTGTTTTGTACAATTGTTCACAACAGATCTCATAAGGTTTTCATTATGCTTTGTTGAACCTGGCGAATTCTAATTTCAATAAATTCACTCATCTCTACTGATGACCTGATCTCAGCACAATCAATTGCCGATTCTGTAGTTTGGGAGTGAGCATGTTTGGCTGGAAGTTTTTATGTAATTTTTCAAGATACACAATGATGGTTTTTTGAGAATATTATAAGAAGAGGTTGTCATTTTCAGCCATTTACATGCCTTATTGTAAAAAAAAAATAAATTGCCTTTGGTATCACTCATCGGATGGCCTTATATTTTTAAGCAGGGTTAATAAAATCAGTAGTGAATATGCAGCCCACAGCCAAAATGTTATTCATTTTTGAAACTTAATCCTTTATTCTTTGCTTTTTTGGAAAGGTAGAAATATAGATCAATCAATCTTACAGCATTGCCATACAGTGCAGTATAAAAGGTGCCATACTTTTCTATACACCATAACACATAACTGCCTAAATAGTTGTAATAAATGGCACCAAGTCATTGTGCTATACAGGGGTTGCCATAACTGGCACTACCTAAATCACCGGCCAACGTTTCTTCAGCTGCTGGGATCTACCGCTACTTTTGGAGATGTATTCCTCTTGTGGTCCTCACCAGTTTCTGAAAGTGGATTCTTCTCGCTTGAACTAAGATAGAGACCTAATTGATTGAGGTTTTAGGAAATTGATCCTTCAGAAATGTGAAAATAATCCATAGAACATGTTGAAAAGGACGAATGCTCAGTCAGTATATTTTTAATGTAGCTTCTAAATAAATGGTATACGATGTCTTCTCATAAAGAATAAGTATCACTTCACTGCACAGCAGCACATCTTGATCCTGCCTGCAACCTTCAAGGTTTTATTAAAGTCCAATCTTACCAAATTAACAGAAAGTGTATAGATCCGGCTTAACCTGTGTTTTCCAATAACCTCCCTGTAAGGATCGGGTGGACAGGAACACCGCTGACTAATTCTCCAGATCTTGTGAGTACAAAGTGAAAAAAGGATTGCAGAAGAAAAGACTTTTCTCTCCTGTACTGAATATTCAGCTTTTTCAAGTAATTAGGAATATTAAAAGCAATGACTGTGATTGAGATAGAAACATTATTCATTCCTTTATATTTCCTCGCTGGGCACACGGCCAACATATTTCATTTATGAGTTTTCATCTGCAAAGAAAAAAAAAAGAAAGAAAGGGAGAGAAAGAAAGGAAGGAATAGCGGAGGGCGAGGAGCCAATTACTAAATGAAATACGTTCCTGTTTAACTCTAATAAATGACACTCTAACTGTTCAGGTTTTGGAGTGTTCCCCGAGTGACAGCTCATTTCACTTATTTGGAATTAACCCCATTGCAACTGAGACAGATATTAGCATAGAAAGCAATAGTACGGTTGCCGTTTAGCGCTGCCTTCCCTCATCCGTCTGCCATTTTGGCACCTGTTTCCAAGGATTTCAGACGGCATTCATCCTCATTCGACTTCAGCATTTTGCTTATACCAGGCACTTTGCATTTCTTCATTAGCCACATTTGCCAGTAGACTTTTTTTTCTTCTTAGTTTCTCCACTGATTAGTCTCTCCTTGGTCAGGACTCAGGAACGTTGGCATGGTGGATTTATGAAAGGCCCCTTCTAGCCAGGACTCTGGTTTGTGAAATTTATTACATTACTGAGTAAATTACAGGTGACATCCCGGATTGATGAGGAAGGAAAAAAAGCAATATTGAGTACGAAACTGTACAATTCATTAAGAAAAAGTGCGGAGATTGAATATAGATAGATGTGAATGTAATATCTCTTGTGCAAGTCTTAATTCTTTATCTTAGAGGAGAGTGATTTGTCTGCGATGAATGATTGCCTTCAGTAATTGATCTCTAACATTGAAGTTCAAGCTGTTTTCTAATCTTCGCTGCCGTCAGTGCCCACCTATGTCCTCATCAGTGCTCTATGGATGACAGGTAGTGCATTTATTTCCCATTACTTACATAGCGTCTGCATATTCTGGACTGCTCTAGAGAGTCTCACTTTCCAGCAAGGCTTACAATCTAGTTTTCCCCTTCTTAGGCCGGCGTCACACACAGCGTAAAACAATACGGTCCGTATATTACGGCCGTAATACGCTGAAAAGTCCCGAAAAAAGTGGTCCGTAGCTCCTCCGTAGGCAGGGTGTGTCAGCGTTTTTTGCGCATGGCATCCTCCGTATGTAATCCGTATGGCATCCGTACTGCGTGGTTTTCTCGCAGGCTAGCAAAACCAACATACCGCTATAGAAGTGATCCATGTGTCCCAAAAAGAAAAGAAAATATATATATACTGTCTATATATATATATATATATATATATATATATATATATATGTCAGTAGACACATATATTAGAGAGAAAAGCCGGTAATTCAGTGCGGTGTACAGTAAAATCACACTGACAGCTTACAGTAGAATAGGTAGAATAAATGTGTACACATAGAATAGGTATATATATATATATATATGTCAGTGAGACACATATATGTATATATATTAATATTTATTCCAGCGCTAGACAGCTTGAAAGCCGGTAATTCAATTACCGGCTTTTTCCTTCTCCTTCCTAAAACCCGACATGATTTGAGACATGGTTTACATACAGTAAACCATGTCTTCTCTCCATTTTTTTTGCAGATTCCACACTACTAATGTCAGTAGTGTGTATCTGCAAAATTTGGCCGTTCTAGCTCTTAAAATAAAGGGTTAAATGGCGGAAAAAATTGGCGTGGGCTCCCGCGCAATTTTCTCCACCAGAGTAGTAAAGCCAGTGACTGAGGGCAGATATTAATAGCCTGGAGAGGGTCCACGGTTATTGGCCCCCCCCTGGCTAAAAATATCTGCCCCCAGCCACCCCAGAAAAGGCACATCTGGAAGATGCGCCTATTCTGGCACTTGGCCACTCTCTTCCCATTCCCGTGTAGCGGTGGGATATGGGGTAATGAAGGGTTAATGCCACCTTGCTATTGTAAGGTGACATTAAGCCTAATTAATAATGGAGAGGCGTCAATTATGACACCTATCCATTATTAATCCAATACTAGTAAAGGGTTAAATAAAACACAAACACATTTTTTAAAATTATTTTAATGAAATAAAAACAATGGTTGTTGCAGTATTTTATTCAACGCCCAATCCAGTCACTGAAGACCCTCGTTCTGTGAGTAAAAAAACATAATAAACCAACAATATACTTACCCTCCGCAGATCTGTAACATCCAACGATGTAAATCCTTCTGAAGGGGTTAAAACATTTTGCAGCAAGGAGCTGTGCTAATGCAGGCTGCTCCTCGCTGCAAAACCCCAGGGAATGAGGCTAAAAATAGATCAATGATCTATATTTAGCTTCATTTGCGGTGAGGCGCCCTCTGCTGGCTGTTCATAGATCGTGGGAAATTACCTAGAAAGCCTGGGAGCTTTCTAGGTAATTTCCCACGATCTATGAACAGCCAGCAGAGGGCGCCTCACCGCAAATGAAGCTAAATATAGATCATTGATCTATTTTTAGCCTCATTCCCTGGGGTTTTGCAGCGAGGAGCAGCCTGCATTAGCACAGCTCCTTGCTGCAAAATGTTTTAACCCCTTCAGAAGGATTTACATCGTTGGACGTTACAGATCTGCGGAGGGTAAGTATATTGTTGGTTTATTATGTTTTTTCTTTCACAGAACGAGGGTCTTCAGTGACTGGATTGGGCGTTGAATAAAATACTCCAACAACCATTGTTTTTATTTCATTAAAATAATTTTAAATAATGTGTTTGTGTTTTATTTAACCCTTCACTGCAATTGGATTAATAATGGATAGGTGTCATAATTGACGCCTCTCCATTATTAATTAGGCTTAATGTCACCTTACAATAGCAAGGTGGCATTAACCCTTCATTACCCCATATCCCACCGCTACACGGGAATGGGAAGAGAGTGGCCAAGTGCCAGAATAGGCGCATCTTCCAGATGTGCCTTTTCTGGGGTGGCTGGGGGCAGATATTTTTAGCCAGGGGGGGGCCAATAACCGTGGACCCTCTCCAGGCTATTAATATCTGCCCTCAGTCACTGGCTTTACTACTCTGGCGGAGAAAATTGCGCGGGAGCCCACGCCAATTTTTTCCGCAATTTAACCCTTTATTTTAAGAGCTAGAACGGCCAAATTTTGCAGATACACACTACTGACATTAGTAGTGTGGAATCTGCAAAAAAAATGGAGAGAAGACATGGTTTACTGTATGTAAACCATGTCTCAAATCATGTCGGGTTTTAGGAAGGAGAAAGAAAAAGCCGGTAATTGAATTACCGGCTTTCAAGCTGTATAGCGCTGGAATAAATATTAATATATATACATATATGTGTCTCACTGACATATATATATATATATATATATATACCTATTCTATGTGTACACATTTATTCTACCTATTCTATTGTAAGCTGTCAGTGTGATTTTACTGTACACCGCACTGAATTACCGGCTTTTCTCTCTAACAGCGCTGCGTATTTCTCGCAAGTCACACTGCTTGTCCGTGTGTAATCCGTATTTTTCACGCTTCCATAGACTTTCATTGGCGTATTTCTTGCGCAGTACGGTGACAAACGCAGCATGCTGCGATTTTGTACGGCCGTAGAAAGCCGTATAATACTGATCAGTAAAATACGGCAAATAGGAGCAGGGGCATAGAGAATAATTGTGCCGTATTTTTTGCGAGTTTTACGGACGTAGATTCTGCGCTCTTACGTCCGTAAAACTCGCAAGTGTGAAGCCGGCCTTAAAAACATACACAACGGGGCCAATTCATAAGAGGCCAATTAACCTATAAGTATGATTTTGAAGCGTAGGAAGGAAATACGTATAAGTTGTTATACGTGTAGGAAGGAACAAAAGTATTTGGAGGAAATTCACACAAACACGGATTAGGATATAGAAGCTCAATCTGCAAGCAAGTTTTGCTGTGACCCACCAAGCCATCATCCTGTTCTGAGTCAAAGAAGTGGACAATTGCATTCTAACTTTGTGTTTTTGCACCAATGCATCATCAATATTTGGGGTTTTAACTAGTGATGAGCGAATTTACTCATTACTCGAGATTTCCCGAGCATGCTCAGGTGACCTCCGAGTATTTTTTTAGTGCTTGGAGATTTAATTTTTGTTGCCGCAGCTGAATGATTTACATCTGTTAGCCAGCATAAGTACATGTGGGGGTTGCCTTGTTGCTAGGGAATCCCCACATGTACTTATGCTGGCTAACAGATGTAAATCATTCAGCTGCGGCAATAAAAACTAAATCTCCGAGCACTAAAAAAATACTCAGAGGTCACTTTGCTTGAGAAATCGTGAGTAACGAGTATATTCGCTTATCGCTAATTTTAACTCTAATTGAGCCTCCTTGACAATCACTATTATCACTTGTTTCATTGTGTGAGACAACAGTGGGACTATGATGATCATCTGCACTTCTGTATCTCACTATCTATATTTGCTGCTGTTTTGTTTTTGTTTTTTCAAAATTTGAAACAAAAATTATTCTAAAGATTAAAAGGAAGCAATAATCCAAAAATTACCTATTGCTTATATTGGGTTTTTGTGTTAAATATATAGATTTTTGCCAATGTTTTTTCTCATGTCATAATCTATAATATAAATTCTATATGAACAATAAAAAAGGGAAATCTTGCATTTTTCACACTGACTTTATTTTTTTTTTAAACTTTCAACTTCCTGTTGTTTCAGAAAATAACAGAAATACATTAGTCGCAGTGATTAGACTCTGATACTATCCTTTATAGGGAAGCAGCTAATGAGCATGTGCAAATGTCTTTGTGAAGGGAGGGGGAGCAGGGGAGCTGTGATATCACCTATTGTGATTGGTGGATCCTGTGTTATCAGCTGTGTACAGAGGTGTCACCTGTCATTGTAATCCTGCCTCTACTGATAAGGAATATTGATGAAAATTCTTCCTGAAAGTACAGTAGAGTCTAAAAAGCCACCTTGAAAATTGAAGATTACTATTTTTTTTAATAGGGTTATGACATGAAAAAAAAATATTTTCAACATTTAAAAAAAAATAAAATACATGTAACACAAACATCTGATATATACTATAGGACATTTTCTGATGATTGCATCCCTTTAACCCTATCAGAAGTTTTCCTTAACGATAGGTTGAGGTGTCCAGTTGATCAGATCTCCATCAGTTATGGTGGGTGCTAAATGCTCCTGCATCACCACCAGACAGGAAACTAAACTATACACAGCACCCATTGAAATGAATGGGGTGAGGATGTTCTCCAGTGCAAAAGATCAACTGCTGTGACCAAAAACAGACAATATAGAGTCTACAGAGCTGTGGGGTTCTGTCTCAGTATAAGGGCTTTAATCCTTATACGAATTTTAAAGGGGTTGTCCAGAATTAGATCAGAGCTTTCTTAAGAAAAAAAAACAGTGCCACCCCTTTCTACTGGTTGTGTATGGTATTGCAGCTAAGACCCTTTCCATTCAATTTAGCTGGGTGGCAGTGTAACACAACTCACAGACAAGTATATCCAGCAATTGTGTTTTTTCTAACTTTGTACAGTATATAATTTTAAGTTCCTATTTGGGAATATGTATATGTTGTCAGATAGCAGAACATGAGAAGTGTATATGTTTTATAATTAGTCCTATGTTCTCATGTCTGGCACAGGGTTCTCATACTGTATGTCTTAGCCACCTTCACACGTCCATGTTTTCACTACATGTGGTATCCGTTTTTTCAAGAATATCACACGTACCCATTATAACCTATGTGGCTATGCACATGTCTGTGTTTTCCTGGCTGCATGAATGACAATGGCCAACACAAATCAATCGGTCCATGAAAAACGTGTCCAGCACATGGGTGGCATCAGTGTACAGTCAGTGTGCCGTCCATGTTTAACATTGCAAGGTATAGGAAAAGCTTCGTAATTTCTTTCTCCATACTGGAAAAATACGGATGACACACTGATGGTAAAAACAGACACATGGGTGACACACTGATGGTAAAAACGGACACATAGGTGACATACTGATGGTAAAAACATGATGGTAAAAACAGACACATGGGTGACACACTGACAGTAAAAACGGACACATGGGTGACACACTGATGGTAAAAACGGACACACGGACGACACCCTGAGGCCACTTTCACACATCCTGATATTTCTGGTACCAAAAAAACGGTAACGGAGATATCCGTGTGTGTAATACTTGCAGCACACGTGTGGCAACCGTGTCTGCCCGTGTGCCGCATCAGTACCACACGGGCGGTCGCCAGGAAAGAAGCGCTACAGTAAGCGCTGTTCCCCGGTGGAGGGTGCTGAAGACGGCTCTCATCATTCATGATAAGAGTTATATTAAAGTCAGAATAATGACAGCAGGTGGGGGCTTTTGGGACTATTATTCCCATCATCCAACACCTGCTGCTGCTAATAACAGTGACAGCAGGAGCGGATGATCGAGGTATTCCTCACCCGCCACCTGCGATATAACTAAATATATTTTTGAAAAACCCGACGTGGGTTCCCCCCATTTTCTTTAACCAACCAGGCAAAACTCACAGCTGGGGGCTGCAACCCTTAGCTGTCAGCTTTAGCAAGGTTGGTTATCAAGAATTGAGGGGTCCCCACGCAGTTTTTTTAATTATTTAAATAAATAATTTAAAAAAACGGTGTGGGGTCCCCCCCATTTTTGACAACCAGCCTTGCTAAAGCTCATAGCTGGGGGCTGGTATTCTCAGGCTGGTAAGGGGCCATTGATATAGGCCCCCACAGCCTAAAAACAGCAGCCCGCAGCTGCCCAGAAAAGGCACATCTATAAGATGCGCCAATTCTGGCATTTTGCCTTGCTCTTCCCACTTACCCTGTAGCGGGGGGCAAGTGGGGTTCATATTTGTGGGGTTGATGTCACCTTTGTATTGTCAGTTGACATCAAGCCCACGGCTTAGTAATGGAGAGGTATCTATAAGACACCTCTCCATTACTAATCCTACAGTTGTATGGTAAATAAAGACACAGCAAGAATAATAATAATAATAATAATAATAATGTATGCTCTCCCCGTGTTTGCGTGGGTTTCCTCCGGGTTCACCGGTTTCCTCCCACATTCCAAAGACATACTGATAGGGAATTTAGATTGTGAGTCCCATCGGGGACAGTGCCAATAATGTGTGTAAAGCGCTGTGGAATTAATGGCGCTATATAAATGAGTAAAAATAAATTTATTAAATAAAGTCATTTAATTGAAAAATTAACACAGACTCCTTTAATAATCTCAATTAAACCATACTTACGACCTTGCCTAATTCCACCGAAGCCCTCAATCTCCTGTAATAAAACTAAAATAAAAAACAACAATATACCATACCTGTCGGTCGTTCTGTCCCATGCCATAATCCATGTCTGGGGGCTAAATAATTTTCAACCTGGATGGTGCCAAGATGCGACCATCCAGGCTGAGAACTACTGGTGAATGAGATGCTGCAAGTGCAGCATCATTCACCAGCGGTGACATCATCAAGGTTCCCAGGTGGGCTGAACTGTGGCGACCTCAGGACCATGGGAAAAAGTCAGTGATGAGGTCACCGCAATTCAGCCCAGCTGGGAACCTCGATGACGTCACCGCTGGTCAATGATGCTGGCAGAGCAGGGGAGAATGATGAGAGCCATCTTCAGCACCTGCCGCCGGGGAACAGCGCTTAGGCTACGTTCAGACTAGCGTTGTGCTAGTGTGCGTCGGGTTAGCGTCGGGCGACGCAGCGGCGACGCACGCGTCATGCGCCCCTATGTTTAACATGGGGGACGCATGCGTTTTTGTTTGTTGCGTTTGGCGACGCATGCGTCTTTTTTGCCGCAAGCGTCGGACCAAGAAAACGCAACAAGTTGCATTTTTCTTGCGTCCGATTTTTGGCAAAAAACGACGCACGCGTCGCAAAACGCAGCCTTTTTGGCATGCGTTTTGCCGCATTTTTGCGTGCGTCGTGCGTTGCGTCGCCGACGCAGCGGCGCACAACGCTAGTCTGAACGTAGCCTTACTGCAGCGCTTCTTCCCCAGTGTCGATGCGTGTCACATGAATGACATCAATTTGTGTTCTCCGTATGCACGTGTGGGACGTTATGCCGCCCTTGCTGACAGTAAAAAATGGACATGAATACATGTGGGGCACATGGGCACACGGTCTGTGGAAACACACTGACGTGCACAGACCCATTTATTTGAATGGTTCTATGTGTGTCAGTTTCTCCGCTATAATATGTAGTCTGATCTCAGTGGACATGTCTCCTACTTCAATACACAGTTCATTGCTCACATTCCCCCTGAAGCGCTGGTCCTAGGAGCTGCCATCAGGGAAGGGTTGTATTGTTGTGTTGAGAGCATTTTATGAAATGTGATCACGTCTGTTATTTAAGCAATATTTATTTTTCCCTGAGTTCCCCTTAACTTTTAATGGCAGCAAGGAGATAAGAGAAGGTAAGAGCAGTGTGCACAGAGGACCTCCAGTCCCACGGGGTATTTCCAGCACACGTCAGGTGCCCCAACCTCTGAGGCGAGCACCCTGTGAAAATTAATCAGCATTACAAGCAGGTAACCTGTTCAAACACTGTGAATCCTGGGAGAGATGCGCAGACGCTCTTCATGAGTTGTTCTAAGGGTTTGGAATGAAATCTGTTATTTGTTCCTGTAAACTATTTATTTTCTATTTGGGTCACAGACCTGAGATGAATCATCCAGATATGGTAGAAATTGAGGTCATTTAGTTGACCAGTCGATAAGATCTATCAGTGTTTATGTTTATTTAATGCATTAATCCCCCCATCTATAACTTCGCAAAGAGACGCACAGCCGCTTTGATCCACTCTCTTGTCATTTCTAACATTAAGAAGAAATACTTTATTTAATATTGCTGCTTTCAAGTTTTGCTAAAATTTCTCATCAGATGGAGAAATCGTATTCCTCCTCTGCCCTTTAGAGCTGCCGTCTGAAGCCAGGGAAAACGCAATTTTTTCCGAAAAGCATAAGATTATTACCAAGTCCAAGCACATTGGGGCACATCGTACGACGTAAAGCCGTACTAATTGAAACTAGCAGAGTAATGAATGCGGAGAATTTAGTGATGGTTAACTTCCATATATATTATGATATCATTAGTGTAAATGTTATTAATATGTCACCCTAAAAGTGCTGAACACGGATTAACTTTTGGCAAAGTCAGGAGCTTTTTTGAAGAATTTCGTTTTCGGGAAAGGACTGATTTTGAGCAGGTACTGTGGAAAATGCCTACAAACTATCAGAACTGTAGTCTACATCAGCAATCACATTTTCCTCTTCTGTCCACGTTCTCCCTGCTGTACCCTGCACATGTTGTAATAAAGGATTGTTGTTTTTCAGGACCGGTGAGTGCACTTTCATTTTTTTCTTACCTGGACTATTGTTATATCGCTGGATTCAGTGCACCCGATGGTCTGTTTCTTCGGCATATATGGCATAGCAGCGGCACACGGCTGTGGGTACATTGGTTTTGTGGGTAAAGTGGTGCCGTGTTTTTTTCTTTTTATATTGAACAGCAATCACATTTTAGCCCACCAATCCAGGAGCCTTGGCAGACAGCTTAGGTCTCTTACCTACTGCACCAATCAATTGTATTGAATTGTAGTGTTCTTTTAACGTAATGTATGCTTTGATTTTGTTTGTAAAAAGAAAGTAGCCACAATGGAAACCTTGCTTTTCTGAGAATAGTCCAGCACAAACACTCAATGGCCAAAAATATTAGACCTTCAAGACCTTTCATGACATTGTATTGTAAAGCCATTAATATGGAGTTGGTCTTCACTTTGCAACTAAAGCAATATCCACTCTTCTGGAAAGGCATTGCTCAAGATTTTGGAGGAGTTCTTGGAAAAAAATTGCCCATTCATACAGAAGAGCATTTGTGATGTCAGACATTCATGTAGGAGATGGCCTGGCTTACAGTATTCATTTTAGTTCATCCCAAAGGTGTTGTATGGGGTTGAGGTGTGTCCGGTCACGTTCTTCTACACCAAACTCTCGCAACCAACATTCATGGGCCAAGCTTTGTTAACTAGGGGGACAGAAAAGGGCCTTCTCCAAAGTGTTCCCACAAAATATATGTAATGTAGTGTGTATGTGTTGACACATTCAGCTACCACCACGTTCTCCAAGACCTGCTCCTCTTGTTTGGGCTACATCTATTTCTTCTGAAGATCTCCATTAAGAAACCTGAATGTCGCCTTGAAAAATACATTTCCCTGCAGCCCTTTCTCCATGCCAGCCCTAATAACTCGTCTGAAAGCCAATGGCCGCAATTCATCATTTTCGATAATTTTTCCTTTCTGGCCTTTGGTGGTATAAGTGAACATTGGTGTACACGATTGATGAATTTGGTGTAAAATCCATAATTCTCTTTCTTTTTGTCTTTAACCTTTTTTCACAACTTTATAGCTCAAAAAGTCCCTTGTTTCTCGTACACTATGCCAAATTAAAAACTTTGCCAGAAACCTTACTCCAGGCAAGGACTGGAGCAAGCTGCATAATAATAAAAACAAAACAAAAAGATAAATCTGATATTTGGTAACATTTGTGTTTCATGAATCTCTAAGCAAAGTTATCGAAGTAAAAGTAAAAAAGACAATTTTACTAAAATTGGGGCCAATTCTCTTATCCGAGAATTAGTTAAGTAGTGTCTATTGGATGGGAACATTTTGGCAGACGGAGCCACATGTCGCTGACGCCAGACACCCCCCTCCTGTGTCATTATCTGTCCCCATGTATTTCTGAATAATTTCATTTTTTATCCAGTGAGCACAAAGCCGCTGCCCAGGATCCGGCCTTGTTTGTTTCCCTCTAATTAGTAGCATTAATCAGAATATATTTCCCCAACACGTGGAGGGAGGAGCGCTGCTGCTGTCTGTCTGCGCCGCTTGTATTACGGTTACACAAATGATGCGTGAGGCCGCTGCTTCCTAAATGAATGGATGTAATACTGCTGAGTGCCTCCATATGCTGAGAGTACTTATAATCAGCTCGTCGCATCTAATAATAATATGAAAGCATCTAACCGCCTGAAAATGGATCATTCCTGTATTCTTAATGGTAATTCTGCAGTATGCTGCCATATAGTGTGTAGCTTCATTTTCATATAGTTAGCATTTTACAGTGTTATTTCTCCAGCACCAGGCACATTCAGGACCCTGGGACCCCCCCTATGGGAGCTGCATTAGCCGACATACTGTATGTTACATAGTTTTATAGAAGCAGATGGAAACATGGAGCAGAATTTTTAAGCAAAATTTAACATTTTATTTTTAGTACGGTATATTTGATGAGTATCTGGTTTGGACTACCAGTGTTCAGTGATCTTGACTCTCTGGGATCTTAGCACCATCAGTGGTTTCCTGGAGTAGGAAGCAGTGACTTTCCAAGTATATTTTAATGGGCAAGTGACTGTGATGACACATAGCCCTCTCTTTTAAAGTCTATGTGATGGATTTATGAAGATGAGAATCTTATACAAACAAGTTCAGAAGAGCAAGTCTCCTAATAAATTTGGGTCAGTTTGACCAAAGTCAGAAGATGTAATCTAAGCGGGGCTGTGATTACAGTACGTGCAGGGATTGCAGTCGCACTTGGGCCCTGGAGGCTAGATTATATGTGAAGAACAGTACTATTATATATGCGCACAACGTCTTTGTCAGGGGGATTTCACCTGGATCACATTTGTAAAGCGCTAAAAAGGTCAATAAAAATGAACATACTAATCATAAAATGATACAATAAGAACATATGCACTGCAGTGTCAAAAACAATTTGCTGTTATTATGTTTTGGTCACTTCTTTTAACCACTTCAGGTTTCGAAAGCCTTGAAATTAATAGAAAAAGGGACTGGTCAATACATCTTCAGCTCAGAAGACGGTACTACTTTAGGCCGGTTTCACACGTCAGTTTATTTCCAGTACCAGAAAAATCTGTACCGGAGATATCCGTGTCCGTGTGTGAACTATGTGTGCCACCCGTGTGCCGCATCAGTACCACACAGACGGTTGCTGGGGGAGAAGCGCTACAGTAAGCGCTATTCCCCGGTGGCTATTGCTGAAGCCAGCTCTCATCATTCTCCCCTGCTCTGCCGGCAATCAGTGCAAGCAGAGGAGAATGATGACAGTTATCTGAAAGTCCGACAGCGGGTGGGGGCTTACCACCATACGGATGCATGACACGGACGGCATCGGTGTGCGGTACGTGTTTACACGGACTCATCGCCTTGAATGGGTCCGTGTGATCCGTGCAGCTGCACAAAAATGGACATGTCTACATGTGGATCAGTCAGACACACGGTCCGTGAAAAAACACAGATATGTGCACAGGCCCATTCATTTGAATGGTTCTACGTATGTCAGTGTCTTCAGTACCTGTAAAAACTGTCACCACACATACTGCAGACACTAAAGTGTGAACGAGGCCTTATATATAGGATTAAAAGAAAAAAAACAAGATGATGACAGGAAAGCCGCCCCAATAGTTGCCCAATAAGATAAATGATTCTTCAGGAAAGGCGCCACTGGTGTATTCATAGATGGTAGACATAAGTTCATCGAGTTCATCCTATACCTTAACTTGTTGATCCAGAGGAAGGTAAAAACCCAATGATTCACATTATAATTAACCTATATTAGAGGAAAAATTCTCCTTACCAACTCCACATACAGACTTTACTCAAGCATCTTCTGATTCAAAAACAACGGGGGTATGAAAGCGTCTAAAAGACACTGTGTGCACATACACACAGTGTATGAAATTTTTGACTTGGGATCCACAAGCTTCAAATTACATCACTACGCTCGTATTATAGCAAAGTTGCACCAAAAGATTATCCATTTTCTATCTTTCAACTTAAGTAATAAATAATATAAATAATAAAATTGTTAGAAGTATGGCGAAAACTGAATATTTCCAGTTTTTCATTTTTATAAAGTAAGGTCCAGACACGTAAGTGTTAGGGCAGTTTTGACACACTCAATTATTTGTGAACATTTTTGACATAATTAACACAAAAACTGATGCAAATGCTTTTATAAATGTTCAGGGTTTGTTTTATTTTTTACACTGATGTGGTGTAGAAGCTACGTTTTACATTTGCATTTTTTTCTTGGTTTCAGATTTTTAGACGCTGCTGTGATTAGAAGATTCTTTAGTTCTCATTCACATGTCCAATTGTATAATACAGGTGTTATAAATTTTAAAAACATTTAGCACGCGGACTTATAATATGGTCTATGGCTCTTTTTACACACTTTTTGGTGTGGTTTTGTCCAGAAAAGAATAACAGAATTGTCCTACTATGGCTTCACAAAACTAAATGGACAACTCACACATGCCAACTGGGATGCGTCCGTGTGCTGTCCATTTGAATCACAGCCATATGAATAGGGCCTTAGAAAGTTTGTAAAGTAAAAAATGTAGCAAAAATGCAATGAAAACACCACTCAAAGTGTAAAGTTTTTTTCTTTTTCTAAGTGCTGTTTGTATGAAAGCACCCTTGGTGAGGTACTAGAAGAGCTGCCTGTTTGGCACTTTCTTTGCGAAGCCTCATCTGAATTAAACTCAGAAAGAAAATTGTCACTCAAAATCAGCAAACAGAGGTCTCCAATGAGAATTTAGATTTTAAAGGGGTTTTCTGGTGAAGTTATCCCATTTTTTTCAAAGGACAGGGGATAATTTACAGATCTTTGGGTATCCAACCACTGGGATCCCCACTGGAGATGAGCAGATCTCTTGGCAAAACCTCAATCCTCAGTCTGGGTCAGTGCTCTCTGCACAGATTTTCTTATCCTCCAGGATCCCAGGCTCGGATTATGATTAACTGGTGAGACATCATCCAGATGACGTCATGCCAGGCTGGCAAATGAAACGCCACGTTGGGGAACTCGGAAGCTCAGGAAATTCACACAGCTCCTGACCTGGACCGTGGACCTTGGTTGCGCAAAGGGATCTGCTCAACTCTAATCCCCATCGACTGCCAGAACTGGGCACTCTTAGCCCCATTAAAGTTGTGCAGCAGTGCACATGCTTGACCACCCCCCATTAATTCTCTAAGGGGCTGCCAGAAAAAGCCACGATCGGCAGTCTCATAGGGAATGAATTGAGCGATGGTTGAGCATGCGCGCTGCACCTTAATACTAGTGGGGATAAAAGTGCACCCTTCTGATGATCAATGGGGTCCCCGCAGTCGGACCTGATCGATCTATAAGCTATTGCCTGTCCTATTGATTGCTGATAGGTTCTTTTCACTAGGCAACCCTATAAGGCTATGCTCACACTAGGTGCTTTTTCTGCAGTAAAACCTGCTCTCTTGGTAGAAAAGGAGCTGCAGAAAAAAGCAGGTTTTGCTTGATTTTTCTTATGGTTTTTGTGCTTTTTTTCCTGCATTTTTGTCATGCTAAATGTGTTTCTTGTCCATGCTGATAAAGTTTAGTACAAAAAAAATCTCATTCTATTTAATCAGGTTTTGGCACAAAAAACGCTGCCAAACCTGATACCTGCGTTTTTGGTGCAGATTGTCATCGTTTTTTCACCACCCATTACTATCAATGGGTAAAAGAATGCTGCAAAAAAAAAAAGCACAAAATACTGATGACAGAAAGAAGAATGCGTATGCATGAGATTTCTAAAATCTCGTAAACGTTGCTGGTCCTGTACAATGCAGCTGAAAATTTGCATTAAAAAACCTCATCCCTAAAACGCTGAAAAAACGCCTAGTGTGACCAACAACACAGAGAAAATAATACATATCATGAGTTATACATTTCTGTAGACAGGAATGCAGCTGTAAAGCTGTCAGTAATCGTATAGATCCCAAGGACCGTTCTTGTATGTAATAATGACTGTAATGAGCCTTTCTATCATCTGTTCTCTTTATAATACTTGTATCTGTGAATGCCAAGATCATTACAATAAACCTGGAACCTTGAATACACAATGTGAAGTAACTCATCCAATAACTGGTATTAGCAGCCGATCGGACGGGCTCCCCGAGCTCATGCAGCAGAGAGTCTGCATCTTAGTTTATGAAGTTTCTGTACCTTAGCTTAGGAAAACGCTTCTTCACATGTATTCTGTTGTCTAGTGAAGAGAAACTTGAACGTATTTCTTAAAAGTAATCTGATGTGTCCAGAAGCGCGATTTCTCTGCAGATATAATGTTAATCTGCAGGGAAATAGCATAAGGTTATGTTCACATGTGGCGTTTTTGCAGCATTTCATAGTAACATAGTAACATAGTTAGTAAGGCCGAAAAAAGACATTTGTCCATCCAGTTCAGCCTATATTCCATCATAATAAATCCCCACATCTACGTCCTTCTACAGAACCTAATAATTGTATGATACAATATTGTTCTGCTCCAGGAAGACATCCAGGCCTCTCTTGAACCCCTCGACTGAGTTCGCCATCACCACCTCCTCAGGCAAGCAATTCCAGATTCTCACTGCCCTAACAGTAAAGAATCCTCTTCTATGTTGGTGGAAAAACCTTCTCTCCTCCAGACGCAAAGAATGCCCCCTTGTGCCCGTCACCTTCCTTGGTATAAACAGATCCTCAGCGAGATATTTGTATTGTCCCCTTATATAAAACACCAGAATACAGGCAGAGATGCTTACCTGTTCAAGGCCTCCAACAATTGCACTAACCAAGGTGCACCAGGCCCAAGTAAAGATAGCAAAATACACAGGTGCAAATAATACCACTAATGCAGCCAACCTACAATCACCCGTGGAGCACCCGTGCAAAAAAATAGTCTGTATGTGGCATATTCACACAGAAATGCAAAGTATATGGTGCAAAGCCTATTAATGACGCCATATGTATAGCGGGCTAACCATGATGCATCCTGTGTGAACAGAGGCCACAGTGTACAGAGCCATCTAGGGCCCAGCCGCACCCTGGAAAAATATACAGTGCACCAAAAACATAACAATATATGCAAGGTATTGGTTGATATTATGGCCACAATATTTAAGCTGCCAACCCACGTCAAGGGTCCTTGTATATTGGCAGTCCTAATCTAAAAAAACACCATAAGAGGAAAAACCTCCACTATACTAAACAGCAAAAAAAAACACCAGAATACAGGCAGAGATGCTTACCTGTTCAAGGCCTCCAACAATTGCACTAACCAAGGTGCACCAGGCCCAAGTAAAGATAGCAAAATACACAGGTGCAAATAATACCACTAATGCAGCCAACCTACAATCAGGAATTGTCCCCTTATATACTTATACATGGTTATTAGATCGCCCCTCAGTCGTCTTTTTTCTAGACTAAATAATCCTAATTTCGCTAATCTATCTGGGTATTGTAGTTCTCCCATCCCCTTTATTAATTTTGTTGCCCTCCTTTGTACTCTCTCTAGTTCCATTATATCCTTCCTGAGCACCGGTGCCCAAAACTGGACACAGTACTCCATGTGCGGTCTAACTAGGGATTTGTACAGAGGCAGTATAATGCTCTCATCATGTGTATCCAGACCTCTTTTAATGCACCCCATGATCCTGTTTGCCTTGGCAGCTGCTGCCTGGCACTGGCTGCTCCAGGTAAGTTTATCATTAACTAGGATCCCCAAGTCCTTCTCCCTGTCAGATTTACCCAGTGGTTTCCCATTCAGTGTGTAATGGTGATATTGATTCCTTCTTCCCATGTGTATAACCTTACATTTATCATTGTTAAACCTCATCTGCCACCTTTCAGCCCAAGTTTCCAACTTATCCAGATCCATCTGTAGCAGAATACTATCTTCTCTTGTATTAACTGCTTTACATAGTTTTGTATCATCTGCAAATATCGATATTTTACTGTGTAAACCTTCTACCAGATCATTAATGAATATGTTGAAGAGAACAGGTCCCAATACCGACCCCTGCGGTACCCCACTGGTCACAGCGACCCAGTTAGAGACTATACCATTTATAACCACCCTCTGCTTTCTATCACTAAGCCAGTTACTAACCCATTTACACACATTTTCCCCCAGACCAAGCATTCTCATTTTGTGTACCAACCTCTTGTGCGGCACGGTATCAAACGCTTTGGAAAAATCGAGATATACCACGTCCAATGACTCACCGTGGTCCAGCCTATAGCTTACCTCTTCCTAAAAACTGATTAGATTGGTTTGACAGGAGCGATTTCTCATAAACCCATGCTGATATGGAGTTAAACAGTTATTCTCATTGAGATAATCCAGAATAACATCCCTGGATGTCATTTCTGCTGCTAATTTTATGCAGCTTGTTTGATTAGTGAAATCTCATACACATGCTGCATTTTTTTACGTGCACATTTTGAACCCTGCCAAGACGCAGCATGTCTATTCTTTTAGTGCTTTTCACCTATTAATATGAATGGATGAAAAACACAAATAAAAACGCATGTAAAAAGTGACAAAAGTGTGCATATTGTATGCAAAATTTTTCATACCACCAGTCTGGTTTCTGATGCAGAATGCTGCAAAAATGCAACAAGTGAACATGTATTTAAAAGCTTGAAAGACTGCCTTACTGGAAGAGCGGCTATAGGGAGAAAATGAACTTATATTATCCCTGTAGCCGCTCACTTCCAGTTTTTGGGGTGGTGCAGGGTGGCGGTTACAGTCACCGCTAGCTATACAATGGGTGCGCTGTAATCACTCCCCGGCACTTCGATTTACAGCCTGCTTTACAGTTTGTGTGCAGAGCCGGCTGTCAATCAAAGTTCCAGGGCGTATTAACAGCACATTCACTGTATAGTTATCAGGGACAGAAACCGATCTCTGCACCACCCCAATAACTAGAAGCGAGCAGCTACAAGGAAGATATAAGTTCATGTCCTCCCTGTTTCTGCACTTCCAATAAGGTGGCCAGGCAGGATCTTAAGGCTATTTACCTTCAGATTAACTCTATATCTGCAGGTAAATAGAGTTTCTGGACATGACAGAAAAAGTACAAAAACAATCATACATATCTGTATCCCTTTATCTATAATAGAGTCTGTTGAGATTCCATTAGGGTGTCTGCCAAATGATGGACATTTTAATTGAAACCAAATGGCCTCCATTATAGGTAAGTTGTATTAAGTTCCATAATTGTTCTTGTATTTGACATTTAAAATATAGGATGTCAGTGATGAATATGTCTATTCACCCCTTGTATTGTGTAAATGGTCCTCAAGCAATGACTGATTCTATATGTAATTTTGAAAACACACTCCCTGTTGAGTTCTCAATCGCAATCTTGTGCATATGTAAGAGGAGGTGACCATATTCCTGAAAAACCCTAGCTCTGTGCATCATTGGTGCCAGTAGGCTGCCACTTACTGTTCAGATGGGACCATGCAAAACTAACTGGAAGAGGAAAAGTAGCTGGAGGGATGAGTTTGGATGTAACATCTAGTCAGATGCCATTGATCACGGAGTTCCTGAATATAAAGGGTTATGCGTGCAAAACCGGAACGGGTTTTTGGCACCAAAGGAGAGAACATTCCAGGCTTAGTCAGGAGGAGATGCTGCAGCCAGAGTGACATCCTAATTGAAAAGCGTGTGTCAGCAAGCTGCTGTCCGGTTCCAGACAGGACCCCAGGGACATCAAGTGAGATCCAGAATCCAAACTACGCCGGGCAAGAGACAGAGCCCAGCCCTTCTGCAGCCAGATACAGAGCGACTGTCTGTTGCATCTAGTATTGAAAGATAGGAGACAAAAAAAGCGCAAATAGGGTCTTATCCCCAGGATTGTTCTTAATCAATTGTGAGAGAACTGCTCACCTGGTAGTACACAGTACAAGCGTGTAGTTGTCAGCTGCTGCAGATCCACAGGTCGGCGTTGCGACCTCTCAGAACCGTTATAATAAATGAAATGTGGATTACATCTGCGCTGCTGCGACAAATAATAGATCCAGATATACTGTTAGGGTGTTCGGGTGGTTTATTCAACGCGTTTCGAAGCTCAAAGGCTTCTTCTTCAGGAAGTTTCCACACACAGATCTGTGTGTGGAAACTTCCTGAAGAAGAAGCCTTTGAGCTTCGAAACGCGTTGAATAAACCACCCGAACACCCTAACAGTATATCTGGATCTATTATTTGTCGCAGCAGCGCAGATGTAATCCACATTTCATTTATTATAACGTGTCTGTTGCATCTGACACACCCGTGACAAAGAGGCCCAGCGTGCATTGGTAGACTTTCTCTGGAGGACTTGCGGCCTCTCAGTAAGAACCGGAGGCCCTGCCAGGGCCCTTGTTACAGGAGTAGTCTGTACGGTAGTTCCCACCAGAATGGGTATGTACCCTGTAGAGGGATGTAAGCATAATCCTCGAGAAGCCTCCCTAATGTTTAAAGTGAACTTTAAGGACTCATTATATGCTCTGTATTGTATAATTTGCCTGTGATACTTCTGTTGCATCTTGTTCACTGTTGAGAAAATAAATAGCTCGTTGATTGTTTCCGCCTTGTCCTCCTCTGCCTGTTGCATCCAGTCACTTGCTTTGCACATGTCATATCCCCAAACAGCCACAGTGCCAGGCCAGAAACACGCACAAGATTTTACTGCGGGATACATTGACCCAGACATGTCATACAAGACCGTTCTTCCCAAGTCTTGGCCGAAAAGAGTTGATTCATAAGATAGGTAATTTGTGCATGTGCCCTACCCCTTAATTCAAGGCTATGGCACCGATAAAGAGAGCAGAGTGTGGTCAGCAGGTCCTCTTTCTCTATCTTCAGGTATCGTCTGTGTCATCAGAGTGCTTCCCAGAACTACATGCCATTCAGTCCCTCCTGGTCACTGTCTTTTGACTTGGAGAAAATGGGGGAAATAAGTCCTGTGTCCTGGTGATCATTAGGGGGGTGACAGCAGTGGGACCCACACTGATCTACTAGATATCTAGTTTAGGCTAGAATACCCCTTTAACAACTCCATCTACCTTTCCCTAAATGCTTAGAGATACAAAACACTTTCTATAATTCCTCTTTTAACTTTTAACTTGTTCTATTGTTTTTTAATACGCTGGTACGATTACTTCCATTGCCCCATATAACCCTCAGTGCTGTGTTGCTTGTTTCCTCGTGCCGGTGACAGCTACATGACACAGTGGCACAGGGTACCGAGATGAGAAATGTGAACAAAGCTGTAATAAATTGTCGTCTGCTCCTGTACTCTCTCCCTGAAGCTTGGAGTGAAATAAATTCTCAAAATCTATTTCCCTGTGATGGCCAGCGGCCGACCAGTCCAGTAAATAAGAATTATAGCAGCAGAACGGCATCACTTATGGTTGGATAAAAAAGGAAGACAAACATGTCTTCAGTGCAGATATAAATCTGGTGGTCAGAGAGGAGTGGGGCTGCCAGAGATAATATGAGTATTTATATCAAGTTTTAATTCTACTGAATATTGCATTGATATGTCGGCCAATATCCCTGAGGAAAAAACTACGGAGCTTTATTCCGCTTCCATCCACATCGTAGTTCTGGTATTACTGAATACATTTTTATTAGCACAAAAGGCCAATACAGAACAGCGGGAAGGATATTTCCTACAATCTAAGCTCCTTATGTAGGCATATTTTCTAAAAAGTGACGTTGGACAAAGATCCTACACACCTAACAAAAAATTCTATATATTAACCCCTGAACTTTCTTGTTTTATCATTTTATTGTCATACGGTACCGTAAGTTTTATTTTATTTTTTTATAATTATTGTTATAATGCAATATATCCATTGCATATAAAACAGTATTATCTCAAGACTAGAGATGAATGGATTTTTTTAATTAAAATTCACCAACTTCACTGAATTTTCCCCAAAAATGATGATTAGCGTTGCATACTTTTGCACAAATCTCCATGTTGGAAAGCTTGTAATTTGCTCGTGAAATACACATACAGAAGAAAGAGAGCGAAAACAATGCTGACCATAAGATCTTACACTCTATAAGAGAGAGGGAGGACCTTGTTGACATAAGAGCCTACACTATACAACAGAAAGAGAGAGGACCCAGTGGATCATAAGAGCTTACACTCTACAGGTGAGAGAGAGAGAGAGGACCCCACTGACCATAAGAGCTTACGCTCTACAGGCGAGAGAGAAAGGACCCCACTGACCATAAGAGCTTACACTCTACATGAGAGAGAGGACCCCACTGACCATAAGAGCTTACACTATGCAGAAGAGAGAGAGAGAGGACCCCGCTGACTATAAGGCCGGCGTCACACTTGCGAGTTTTACGGACGTAAGAGCGCAGAATCTACGTCCGTAAAACTCGCAAAAAATACGGCACAATTATTCTCTATGCCCCTGCTCCTATTTGCCGTATTTTACTGATCAGTATTATACGGCTTTCTACGGCCGTACAAAATCGCAGCATGCTGCGTTTGTCACCGTACTGCGCAAGAAATACGCCAATGAAAGTCTATGGAAGCGTGAAAAATACGGATTACACACGGACAAGCAGTGTGACTTGCGAGAAATACGCAGCGCTGTTAGAGAGAAAAGCCGGCAATTCAGTGCGGTGTACAGTAAAATCACACTGACAGCTTACAGTCCAATAGGTAGAATAAATGTGTACACATAGAATAGGTATATATATATATATATATATGTCAGTGAGACACATATATGTATATATATTAATATTTATTCCAGCGCTATACAGCTTGAAAGCCGGTAATTCAATTACCGGCTTTTTCTTTCTCCTTCCTAAAACCCGACATGATTTGAGACATGGTTTACATACAGTAAACCATATCTTCTCTCCATTTTTTTTGCAGATTCCACACTACTAATGTCAGTAGTGTGTATCTGCAAAATTTGGCCGTTCTAGCTCTTAAAATAAAGGGTTAAATGGCGGAAAAAATTGGCGTGGGCTCCCGCGCAATTTTCTCCGCCAGAGTAGTAAAGCCAGTGACTGAGGGCAGATATTAATAGCCTGGAGAGGGTCCACGGTTATTGGCCCCCCCCTGGCTAAAAACATCTGCCCCCAGCCACCCCAGAAAAGGCACATCTGGAAGATGCGCCTATTCTGGCACTTGGCCACTCTCTTCCCATTCCCGTGTAGCGGTGGGATATGGGGTAATGAAGGGTTAATGCCACCTTGCTATTGTAAGGTGACATTAAGCCTAATTAATAATGGAGAGGCGTCAATTATGACACCTATCCATTATTAATCCAATTGTAGTGAAGGGTTAAATAAAACACAAACACATTATTTAAAATTATTTTAATGAAATAAAAACAATGGTTGTTGCAGTATTTTATTCAACGCCCAATCCAGTCACTGAAGACCCTCGTTCTGTGAGTAAAAAAACATAATAAACCAACAATATACTTACCCTCCGCAGATCTGTAACGTCCAACGATGTAAATTCTTCTGAAGGGGTTAAAACATTTTGCAGCAAGGAGCTGTGCTAATGCAGGCTGCTCCTCGCTGCAAAACCCCAGGGAATGAGGCTAAAAATAGATCAATGATCTATATTTAGCTTCATTTGCGGTGAGGCGCCCTCTGCTGGCTGTTCATAGATCGTGGGAAATTACCTAGAAAGCCAGGGAGCTTTCTAGGTAATTTCCCACGATCTATGAACAGCCAGCAGAGGGCGCCTCACCGCAAATGAAGCTAAATATAGATCATTGATCTATTTTTAGCCTCATTCCCTGGGGTTTTGCAGCGAGGAGCAGCCTGCATTAGCACAGCTCCTTGCTGCAAAATGTTTTAACCCCTTCAGAAGGATTTACATCGTTGGACGTTACAGATCTGCGGAGGGTAAGTATATTGTTGGTTTATTATGTTTTTTTACTCACAGAACGAGGGTCTTCAGTGACTGGATTGGGCGTTGAATAAAATACTGCAACAACCATTGTTTTTATTTCATTAAAATAATTTTAAATAATGTGTTTGTGTTTTATTTAACCCATCACTACAATTGGATTAATAATGGATAGGTGTCATAATTGACGCCTCTCCATTATTAATTAGGCTTAATGTCACCTTACAATAGCAAGGTGGCATTAACCCTTCATTACCCCATATCCCACCGCTACACGGGAATGGGAAGAGAGTGGCCAAGTGCCAGAATAGGCGCATCTTCCAGATGTGCCTTTTCTGGGGTGGCTGGGGGCAGATTTTTTAACCAGGGGGGGGCCAATAACCGTGGACCCTCTCCAGGCTATTAATATCTGCCCTCAGTCACTGGCTTTACTACTCTGGCGGAGAAAATTGCGCGGGAGCCCACGCCAATTTTTTCCGCCATTTAACCCTTTATTTTAAGAGCTAGAACGGCCAAATTTTGCAGATACACACTACTGACAGTAGTGTGGAATCTGCAAAAAAAATGGAGAGAAGACATGGTTTACTGTATGTAAACCATGTCTCAAATCATGTCGGGTTTTAGGAAGGAGAAAGAAAAAGCCGGTAATTGAATTACCGGCTTTCAAGCTGTATAGCGCTGGAATAAATATTAATATATATACATATATGTGTCTACTGACATATATATATATATATATATATATATATATATATATATATATAGACAGTATATATATATTTTCTTTTCTTTTTGGGACACATGGATCACTTCTATAGAGGTATGTTGGTTTTGCTAGCCTGCGAGAAAACCACGCAGTACGGATGCCATACGGATTACATACGGAGGATGCCATGCGCAAAAAACGCTGACACACCCTGCCTACGGAGGAGCTACGGACCACTTTTTTCGGGACTTTTCAGCGTATTACGGCCATAATATACGGACCGTATTGTTTTACGCTGTGTGTGACGCCGGCCTAAGAGTTTACACTCTACAGGAGAGAGAGAGGACCCCGCTGACCATAAGAGCTTACACTCTACAGGAGAGAGAGAGGACCCCACTGACCATAAGAGCTTACACTCTACATGAGAGAGAGGACCCCACTGACCATAAGAGCTTACACTATACAGAAGAGAGAGAGAGAGGACCCCGCTGACTATAAGAGCTTACACTCTACAGGAGAGAGAGGACCCCGCTGACCCTAAGAGCTTACACTCTACAGGAGAGAGAGGACCCCGCTGACCATAAGAGCTTACACTCTACAGGAGAGAGAGAGAGAGGACCCTGCTGACTATAAGAGCTTACACTCTACAGGAGAGAGAGAGAGGACCCCACTAACCATAAGAGCTTACACTCTACAGGAGAGAGAGGACCCCGCTGACCATAAGAGCTTACACTCTACAGGTGAGAGAAAGAGGACCCCGCTGACTATAAGGCTATGTGCACACGATCAGGATTTCTCGCAGAAAATTCCTGAGAAAAACCTGAAATTTTCTGCAAGAAATCAGCATGCGTTTTTGCCGCGTTTTTGCCACGTTTTTTATGCGTTTTTTTCCAGACATTTCCCAATGCATTTTGTAGTGGGAAATCCGCAAAAAAAACGCAAAATTAATGAACATGCTGCGTTTTTTACCGCGATGCATTTTTTTCGCGGAAAAAAAGCATCATGTGCACAAAACATGCGGAATTCATTCTAAATGATGGGATGCTTATCGTATGCGTTTTTTTGCGGTTTTATAGCGTAAAAAGCGTTTTATAGCGTAAAAAGGTTTTATAGCGTACAGGAGAGAGGGAGGATACAGCTGACCATAAGAGATTACACTCTACAGGTGAGAGAAAGAGGACCCCGCTGACTATAAGAGCTTATACTCTGCAGGAGAGAGAGAGGACCCCGCTGACCATAAGAGCTTACACTCTACATCAAGGGTCCCCAACCTGTAGCTCTGGAGCCACATGTGGCTTGCGGTCCTATGAATTGTGGCTCGTGGCTGTCTGCCAGCTTTGTGCATTAGCTCCAGATTTAGTAAATGGGTATGAAGAGCACATCTCAAAATGGTGAAATTTGTGAGTAGCCCTGCACAGAAGAGCAGATTTGGGTACACTTCTACTAGTCTTGGAGGTTTAGAGATAATTTAAGTATGGTACGCTGGAGACAGGATGATACTACCCCTCACAGGAGGTGCTTGAAGCTGAATTTGATTGTGTTGGGAGTGATGGAAGAATGCTGAATGGGGGTTTGGTGGGAACCCCTGGATCTTGGTATACTGATTCAGGGTGATTTGTGTGGAAAAGCTTTGGTTATCATTATACCTATAATGGGGGCTTTGGTTGCCACTACTGTGAGGGGAGCAGGAGCTGGATGTGGTTGTGACAATCTTGCAGAGTGCAGAGCTGAATGTAGATCTCAAGGTCAGAAAGGTTGGGGACCACTGCTATACATGAAAGAGAGAGAGGACCCCACTGACCATAAGAGATTACAATCTACAGGAGAGAGAGGACCCTGCTGACCATAAGAGCTTACACTCTATAGGAGAGAGAGGACTCTGCTTATAAGAGCTTACACTCTACAGGAGAGAGAGGACTCTGCTTATAATAAGAGCTTACATTCTACAGGTGAGAGAGAACCCCACTGACCATAAGAGCTTACACTCTACAGGAGAGAGAAAGGACACCACTGACCATAAGAGCTTACACTCTACAGGAGAGAGAAAGGACACCACTGACCATAAGAGCTTACACTCTACAGGAGAGAGAAAGGACACCACTGACCATAAGAGCTTACACTCTACAGGAGAGAGAAATGACACCACTGACCATAAGAGCTGACACTCTATGGGAGAGAGAGGCCCACACTGACCATAAGAGCTTACACTCTACAGGAGAGAGAGGCCCACACTGACCATAAGAGCTTACACTCTACAGGAGAGATACAGTGGGGCAAAAAAGTATTTAGTCAGTCAGCAATAGTGCAAGTTCCACCACTTAAAAAGATGAGAGGCGTCTGTAATTTACATCATAGGTAGACCTCAACTATGGGAGACAAACTGAGAAAAAAAATCCAGAAAATCACATTGTCTGTTTTTATAACATTTTATTTGCATATTATGGTGGAAAATAAGTATTTGGTCAGAAACAAAATTTCATCTCAATACTTTGTAATATATCCTTTGTTGGCAATGACAGAGGTCAAACATTTTCTGTAAGTCTTCACAAGGTTGCCACACACTGTTGTTGGTATGTTGGCCCATTCCTCCATGCAGATCTCCTCTAGAGCAGTGATGTTTTTGGCTTTTCGCTTGGCAACACGGACTTTCAACTCCCTCCAAAGGTTTTCTATAGGGTTGAGATCTGGAGACTGGCTAGGCCACTCCAGGACCTTGAAATGCTTCTTACGAAGCCACTCCTTCGTTGCCCTGGCGGTGTGCTTTGGATCATTGTCATGTTGAAAGACCCAGCCACGTTTCATCTTCAATGCCCTTGCTGATGGAAGGAGGTTTGCACTCAAAATCTCACGATACATGGCCCCATTCATTCTTTCATGTACCCGGATCAGTCGTCCTGGCCCCTTTGCAGAGAAACAGCCCCAAAGCATGATGTTTCCACCACCATGCTTTACAGTAGGTATGGTGTTTGATGGATGCAACTCAGTATTCTTTTTCCTCCAAACACGACAAGTTGTGTTTCTACCAAACAGTTCCAGTTTGGTTTCATCAGACCATAGGACATTCTCCCAAAACTCCTCTGGATCATCCAAATGCTCTCTAGCAAACTTCAGACGGGCCCGGACATGTACTGGCTTAAGCAGTGGGACACGTCTGGCACTGCAGGATCTGAGTCCATGGTGGCGTAGTGTGTTACTTATGGTAGGCCTTGTTACATTGGTCCCAGCTCTCTGCAGTTCAATCACTAGGTTCCCCCCCGTGGTTCTGGGATTTTTGCTCACCGTTCTGGTGATCATTCTGACCCCACGGGGTGGGATTTTGCGTGGAGCCCCAGATCGAGGGAGATTATCAGTGGTCTTGTATGTCTTCCATTTTCTAATTATTGCTCCCACTGTTAATTTCTTCACTCCAAGCTGGTTGGCTATTGCAGATTCAGTCTTCCCAGCCTGGTGCAGGGCTACAATTTTGTTTCTGGTGTCCTTTGACAGCTCTTTGGTCTTCACCATAGTGGAGTTTGGAGTCAGACTGTTTGAGGGTGTGCACAGGTGTCTTTTTATACTGATAACAAGTTTAAACAGGTGCCATTACTACAGGTAATGAGTGGAGGAAAGAGGAGACTCTTAAAGAAGAAGTTACAGGTCTGTGAGAGCCAGAAATCTTGATTGTTTGTTTCTGACCAAATACTTATTTTCCACCATAATATGCAAATAAAATGATAAAAAAACAGACAATGTGATTTTCTGGAATTTTTTTTCTCAGTTTGTCTCCCATAGTTGAGGTCTACCTATGATGTAAATTACAGACGCCTCTCATCTTTTTAAGTGGTGGAACTTGCACTATTGCTGACTGACTAAATACTTTTTTGCCCCACTGTATGGCCCCGCTGATGATAAGAGCTGACACTCTGCAGGAGAGAGAGAGAACCCGCTAACAATAAGAGCTTACACTATACAGGAGAGAGAGGACCCTGCTGACCATGAGAACTTACACAGTATAGAAAAGAGATAGAGGGCCCTGGTGATCAAAAGTGGTTACACTCTACAGGCGAGAGAGAGAGAGAGGACTTGCTGATTGTAAGAACTTACGCTTTACATTAGAGGAACTCTACAAATGAAGACTCTGACATAGGAAAGAAATATATCTTGGTACCGTGTTAGCCAGTGGATAGAAAAATAATAATGGATCTACCGGTGGCAATACATTTCTGTCTCCCAAATCATAACATTATGGACATGAAATTACTTGTATTGAAAGGAAACTTCAAATCGCAGAAAGACAGGAGAGTCTGGGAATATAAACTGATGATGACCTTTGACACTCTTAATGCAGGAATGAATGTGTCACATGGATTTATGTCTTTTTACATCAACTAAGGAACTTGCCCCTCAGACCATGAAGGGTCATTACAACAGAGACCCTAATCACAGGACAATAAAACAATCCTTATCTAAGAATTGGCCCAATATTTATGGACGTAACTGTTTATCACCCATGGTAATTCTGCTTCATGTCACCTGTCTTATCCATGTTTTTTTTTCCTATACTATGTTGTGCATAAATATGTGATTCTTCAGAATTTGTTTTAGTCTGTGCCTGATGAAGAGACCTGTGTAGTCTCGAAAGCTTGCAATTTGTTACCATCTTTTCAGTTAGCCATTAAAAGGTATCAACCACTGAGGACTCTCAATTCTACATATTTGACTCTGACATACAAACTCTGCTCCACTGGGAACTGCTGATCTGTGATGGCCCAGGTACTGACCACCACTGTACAAGATATGATAATGTGGAAGCTATTATAGTAGCAGGGCATTATGGAAAGGCCCGCTTGTCAACGCTAAATTACATTAACCCTTCCTCTGGTGGTTCAGGAATGTTGGAAAAGGTGCCAGGCATTTTTTTTTTTTTCAAATTGAATTTCAAAATGTCGGAATAGATGTGAAATCACGAATTTCAGGAAATTCGACTCAGGCTAAATCCTCCAAGGATCGATCAGCTCATCTCTGCTTAGGACAGTTCTTGGGCTTTTGTTAGGCCATTATATGTCTCTATAAAACTGTCAGCCACAGCAATCACAATCCTAGGGCTTGTAAGGAACTTTCTTGGCCAAGGTTTACTTCAGAAGCCCTAAACACCAAGCAGATGGGTCCCCAGGTGTGTGCACTAAAGTTCTTTACTGTAAAAGTCACTCTCAAGGTGAACTCTGCTCTGTCACAGTGGAGCTGGGAACCCTTCACATTCTTGGAGAATAATCCAGACAGTTTTAGAAAAATAAACTCTTCTTGACTAAGTGTTGGAACTACATACAGATAGCAGCAGGTACAGTTCTTGAATACATTTTCTTCTGTTTGGCAGGATAGAGGCAGATATACGTGGCAGTTATAGACGGCAGAATATAACTTATGGTGAACGTTGCTGGTGTACAGCAGGCTACGCCTGGGCTCTCCATCTTCCTGGCACAGGGCCACACGAGTCAATGTGTTTCCCTGTGACCACTGAGCCCTAACTGCACTCTATGTGAATGGTGTGAGATATTTCTAGGTTCAGCCTTACTGATAGCCTCTCTGACCTCATATTCCTTCACTGCCAGGTCTGACTAACACTTCACCTGCACTCTGACTCTCTTCTATTAGGTCCTCCAACTTGCCTTACTGAGAAATGATTCTGCTGTCCCTGTTGCTTGTCTGTTGTAAGGTTTGCTACTTCTTGCAATACTGGCTATCTCTCACAGATATGTCAAAACTGCAGACAGTCGCACTGCATCTAGATGCAAAAGGTCTCTGTGTTTGGCCTTGCAGACACCTTCTTAACCCTTCTGACTCTCTTACCCAGTGACAACCTTTCTTCAGCTCTAATTGACACACCTGGACCTGGATGTCTATAGACTGACCTCCTGCTGCTGGGAATCGCCGGTGATTTTGCCATTTCTCCCTGTTGTTGAGGCATGGAGCTATAGCAGTCGGCTATTTTCCTCTTTGGAGTTGCTGGAGGACGTCTGTGTTACATCTCTGAGTCTACTTAAGAAAAGTGTTCCCCTTGTTTATCTATCCCAGCTGTCTTTAGTGGTAGTGGGGATTGACTAGTGATATCCCATCCTTCCATAAGCATGTCTTATTGCCAGGGTCAGGCTGGGCATAGGTCCCTGCTCGGCGATAGGGGCAGAACCTATATTGGGAAGTTTAGGGCAGACAGGGTGACTTTTAATCTGCCTAAAGGTCTTCAGTCCCCCCCTTTCCTAGTGTTGGGCTCCCTTCCCATCTTTGTGTTGAATTTAGTCTTTCCTACACTGTGCATGACACTATCATCAGCACATACCCAGATACCGCTCTCAGACTCACGTCTTCTCTAGATCACTACCAACTCTAAAATTTCTCTCATCTAGGAACTAACACACAGGTACCTAATTCTTCTCCCCAACTATGCGCTGGCCCTATAGTTAACCCTGTCAATGCTGGCTAACAGGAACTGCATCCTCCCGGGGGTTAAAAACATGAAATACAGAGCATTTTTAACACATTAAATAAAAAGGGTCTTCAGAGGGGTGCTAAGCTGATAACATTTTAGTATCAGAGATTAGGATCTGCATGTTTCAAAAAATGTTTAAAGACAGAAAAAAAGCATTTTGAACTTTAGGCAAAACTTCATGAACTGTGTGCACCATTTTGGGGGATTATGGCACAAAAAACATCAGTGAATACCATAAGATAAAAAATGCATGAACATTTCTTCTATTTTCATTTAATTATCTACATTCGTTTAACTTGTTTTTTTATATGCAAAAGTCCCCAGTAAACCCCCGGTTGGCTGCTGTTGATGGATCTCAGTATGGCTTTATTTCTATTCAATTATGGCTGGTGCTCGTACACAAGACAGGCAAACTGGAAGGGGAAAAAAAAGGAATATTCGATTCTATTATTTCCTAATCTTTAATACTTATTTTGGATATTCATGTGTTAACAAACTAAAAAATAAAATTATTATACTGCTAATGAGCCAATCAGACCCACAGCCCATCCACAGCAGGAGATCATTACACACACAGTACTAAATTGAGCCACATAATTTAATAGCAGATCTGTCAACAGCAGCTTGTTGTTTCCTTCTAGCAATAGGGCATTTTTTCTGTAGTGCCTGAATGAACTGAAAAATAACTGAAAACAGCAAAAATGTTAATTAAGGTGTATTACAAAGATGGTATTCAATCAAAGCTGAAAGCGGCACTCTAATAGCTTAATTGAAAAAAGGCTAGGATCACTTTATTTACCCATAAAGGAGTCTTTGTCTATCTGGTAACAAACCATATTACATAACTGATTCAAGTCATCTTCCAATTAGTAAGCAGTAGACAAAAATACATGGAATTGTGTTTTATATCCTAATATACAGTAAGAAAATTATGTATTTTAATCATTGGTATCACTTTGCATATACATAATGTATAATAAAAGCAAAAATTACAATAAGCCCCTAATA